>NC_046630.1:16781272-18094606 GCF_900324465.2 Anabas testudineus
GCAGGGAAAGTGAGAAGGCCGCACACATCTCCATCACAGAGAAGGCAGAGAAGTGTTATCAGCCCCACACTGATGAGCAGCAGCGAACAACATCTGCAGATCAACAAACATGACCGTCGTTCACCAATCAAATCTCTGAAAGCACAAAGCCCAGAGACAGAAGCACAGTCAACAGAGGACAAGGACAGTCTCATAGCTACAACATCTAAAGCTGTCCAGGAAATTCTTCAGAAGGAAGTCAGTGATTTAACTGAACCTCTTCTGGATGAAGTGTCAGACAGCGTTCAAGAGCACCTGGAATCCGGCTCCCTTCATGAAATCAGAGCTGTTGCAGATGACATTGCTGAGGTGATCGTCCACAAAGCCAACAGTTTGGAAGCGAGCGATGTTGCAGGAAAAGTCTACTCAGAACTGCATCTGACTGAACTGGGGCACAAAGTTAAGACCTTTTTTGCAAAGCAGATCGCTCAAGCCTCAATTTATCGCACCGCGGCACAAGTGAAGACCCAATTCTTTGACAGCGCCACAGTTGAAAGCGAGCAGCCAATGCAGTCTCTCATGACCAGCGTTGACTCTCTGCTTCAAACACAGGCAGCTGGGGCACAAGAAGAGGAGTACCACTGCTGGTTACAGGATATTTGTAACGGCAAAGCTCTGGTCTTCACCTCCAAGCTTAACGACGCACTGAAAACATACGCAGATGAAATGAAATTCAACTCAACAAAACAAAGACTGGACCACGGCCCCATCAGTGTGTTTGTGACTCCACCTCGATCCACCATATATGCCTACATAAGGACCAAAGTGAGGCACTTTATTGAACTGATGAGGTGGTGGATGAGCACACAGGCTGACTCTCACAATGACAGGGTGACATCTGTCACTGTGGAGGAGGCTTCATCACCCACCTCATCGTGTGGACAGGCCCGTGCCCTATTAGAAGAACAAAGAAGAAAGACAGAGAGAAACAGGCATTTGGTGCTGATGATGGTCAAGAAACTGGTTACCCGGATTCTGAAAAAGACAGAAATGACTTTTGACAACATAGAGGACTTCACCAACCAACTGTTCGAG
Source organism: Anabas testudineus (assembly GCF_900324465.2). Lineage (NCBI taxonomy): Eukaryota > Metazoa > Chordata > Actinopteri > Anabantiformes > Anabantidae > Anabas > Anabas testudineus. The sequence continues at coordinate 16,782,347 of NC_046630.1, forward strand.
AACGTTTGGACTGAAATCGAGTTTGAAGATTTTGAAATCACACCACAATCTTTTGAATATGTGGACAAGGCCGTTTACAAGGATCTGTGCAAGAAATTTTTCATTGAACAATTGATTCTGACTGCAATGTGCATGGAGAATGCAATCGTTGAAAACTGGATTGCCGCCTCTTTCAAATATCACCTAGTTACTGCACCAAAAACAAGCAACGCTGTCTTCAGGTTTCTCTCTCGCATGCGTAAACGCATGTCTAAAACCTGGAACCGTTGTTTTACAGAAGACCACACACAGGCTCCTCTGTCTGAGGAACAACTAACTTCCCCACGTTTGTGCAACCCCTGTTGTTGTGCAAAGTGCTGTTGTACTCAGAGCCGTGGGCGGGTCTACCTGGGTACCTGCCGCATATCTATGAACACCGTTCAGTAGATATGGGGCAGGAGGGGAATCTAGGTAGTCTCCTGCAGGGGGTTACCCTCCTGCATGGGGCTACCTAGATTTAGGGCAGGGTATGGGGTGTTAGGACCACCACGGTAGTCAGCAGTGTGGCCTCACAACACAAAGACAAGGGTTTGACTCTCTGTCCTGTGTGTTTGTGCGTTTGCACTCTGCCTACTGTGGTGGTGTGGGTTTTCTCCGGGTTTTCCGGTTTCCTCCCACATTTTTAAAAATTAACTAATTAATTAATCAATTTCAATGTAATAAAATTAAAACATCTCATTTCCTTCTGATCTCTTGTTTTTGTTCTGTCAGAGCTAATATGAACTTAGAGTAACATACTACTAGAGTTGTTTTTATTGTTTTTTATTATCAGGTGAAATATTTTGTGTAATAATAAAATGAAGTGCATGTTCCAAGTGACAACAAACTCATTTTATTACAGTCGTGACCACACACCCATATGACCATACACTTACACTTAGCCTATCTTAGGTTTGTTTAGATGTGTTCGTGCTGACTGAAATTTATTTGGAGAGACCTGATGTGGAAGAATTGATTGATTTCAAATATCACCTAATTAACACACCAGAAAGGGAAAAAGACATCAGCACCTTCCTCCCCACTGTGCGCATGTTGGTACCCAAATTCCCAGATGTACTGTAGGTAGTCTCTCACCACCAATGTGACCTCACAGCACAAATACTTGATTCTCTGTCCTGATTGTCAGTAACTTTCCACTGGCTGCTATGGGTTTTACTCCAGGTGTTTTCTCTTCCTCCTACATTTTTAACTTAACTGGTTGAACGTTAATGTAATAAATGTAAAACATTGAAATTCCTCCTCACCTCTCCTATTTTTTTCACAGTCCATTAAACATTTTCATGTGAAAACCACATCTATAGTATTACAGTAGTATTAACACATTTACCAACTCACAGTGTAAGCTGAGTAAGGTTGAGAGGATAAAAAGAACAATGATGTAGTGCAGGGGGATAACAATCACATTAGTCTTTAATCAGCAGAACATTTAACAAGTTCTACATTTGGCTGTTTTTTTTCTGCCACTTGTCACTTGAGACTTGTTTTTTAAAGGTTTTATAAAAAAGCCACTGTGATCTCTTCATGTGGTCGTTGCTCACGGACTTTTATTTTGAAGGCACCGGAAAGACTTGCATTTGTTGTCGCTTCAATGCGGAAGTGGAACCGCTCTCTGATGCCATGAGTTTTGCTCCATGAGCGTTTTAGTTCAGGTTACAAACGACCTACTGAGCTGATTGAACCCCGTTTAGAGACAGATACGGACTTTGCTCAGAAAATACGGGCGCTTTGTATACTTGTCGCTTTGCTTGTGTGGCTGCTAAGACGTTTGGAGATGTGTTCACAGACCAAGGCTGCTGCTCTGATGGCTAACATACCTCAGGCAGACATCGACCCATCCGGAGTGTTTAAATATGTCCTGATTAGAGTTCATAGCAAAGAGGAGGGGGACGACTCGGAGGTAGATATAGTCAGAGGATACGGCTGGGCTGAGTACCACGGTGAGTCAAAGCTAACATCAGCTGGGATCCCTCCAGCACAGGGTTCCCCACAAAACATTACCTACACACGGGTCACCAGCTTCATTTACTGCAATCAAACACACCAGTCCTGCAGTGAAACCTACGGACATGTTGGTTATAGTGTTCAGTCTTTGTTGAAACTTTGTTTTACTCTCCACAACGTTGAATTAGCCTGTGATGGACTGATCAGTGTATTTCAGATGAGCAGCAGATTTCAGTCCTGTCTTCTTAATTGACTGTACAGTTAATTAGAAACTGTCCATATAATAAAATAGAAATCAAATGCTTTGAATTTATGTAGTTCTCTATGGTGTTTCCAGTGTGGGGAAGTGAGAACAGGAAAATGTGTCCACTTTAAGCTTAGTCATTTAGATGATCTTTGCAATTAAATGACGGAAATGTGAAGTTACGGGATCTGCACTATTTTAGTATGAACTTCTGTTTGCCTCTCTGACATCTCTTCAAGACAAGAAGACAAGTCGCTGTCTACCCAGCCAAACTTCACAATCAAAACAAAGAATCGGCATCAACTTTGGATCTGCACTTTATCCACACACTCTGGGTTTATCTCAGACATGCCCTTTTACAATTTACAGCCTTCAGAAAGATCATACCCTGCCTGTGTGAATATGCAGTGCACCTCTAGATTTTGTGTTGTTATTTGATTTTATTCTAATGCGACATGACAAACTCGCTTGACGCTGTGAAGAAGCAGTTCATTTATAACATGAAGCTTCAAGTCCTCATCATAAACACCAGATGGCAGCAGCACATCTTCAAAACAGCTTCTCATTTGTGATGATAAGTGGACATTTGTCATGGACAAGTGGCTGGAGTCAAGTTCACAAATGCTGATGTCAGAATGCAAGTTGTTGCACAGTTGTTACTTTTTTATTGATGCTGAAATATACCTGTTTGTTTATTTCTTTATTTTAGCTGACATCTATGAGAAGGTCTCAGAGGAGCTGGAAAAAGACGGCCACCTGGACTGTGAGTGTATAGGAGGAGGGAGGATCAAACATGATCCCCAGGCCAAGAAGATCCATGTCTACGGCTACTCTATGGTGAGGGAGTGCAGTAGGAAAACCCTGATGTCATATTCACAATAACAGCACATGCAGCAGTTGTGCCGTGAACACAGAACTGTGCCTCAGAAAAGCTCTGTAGACCTGCAGACTTGGATGAGTGCGCTAGATGGGTTTGTCATTGTGAATGATCCCTATTACAGAATAGAAAGTTCTATTGTTTTAGCCCAAACAAGATATTATTTTATCAGTATAATGCACCACTGACGTGTTAATTTTCATCACAGGGATTTGGACAAGCAAACCATGCGGTATCCACTGAGAAACTGAAGGCCCGGTACCCAGACTATGAGGTGACGTGGGCAAACGAAGGATACTGAACTGAGACCAGCCTGTGTTGGACGCCCCCTTTCTCCTGGACTGACATATTTGAAACTCTTCATTATAAGGCAAAGCCAGATGTCCATCAGTGAGCTTTTTAAAAACTGCAATAATAATCCAAGAGACTTAAGACTGACACAGCAAATGTTGTGTTGGTCAGGACATTCATCTGCTCACAAATAAACTTGCTTTGGAGTCATATAGTGTCAAACACCTTTAAAAGTTAAACGTTAAATCTGTTGTCGTGATGTATCTTTCTGAAATGCTCTTCAGCTGTGTGCATACTGTTGCAGAGTAGAATACTGAAAATGTTATCTTACTTTTGCCCAACGGCTTATAAGCAACTGGCAGGTACAGACAACTGATTACTGTCATTGCCCTGATTTAAATTGGATGTTAGAAAAGCATTGATGAACTCGATGACACTGAGGTCAACAGTGTCGTGAAGCATTGTGAAATTCTGGTTTACTGCTAATAATGAATTCTCACTAATTGGTTTATTGGTTTTGGTTTTCAACAAATTGCAAATACAACATTGCCTTGTTAGGTGACATGTTGTCTGCTTACATACTACACCTGTTTAGTATGTAAGCAGACTATAGCACTAGCAGGAATTTCATCAGGAATGTGAGCACACTTCTAAGTCACAATAAAGTCTTTGTTTGTTTGTTGTTGTTGTTTTTGTCCTATTTTTTTCTTGTAGTGCCAACATGATGTGAATGTGGCATGAGACCAGCAGTACTTGGAGGATGACCTTTTTCTTCACATTTTAAATGAGAATTTCTCTGCATGTCTGTCGCCAGCCACAGTTAATACTGTAAATGTATACTGTGGAAAAGTTTTATTTGGAGGAAATAGTTTTATGATGGTTGGTTACAGCTGCACACCGGAAAGACTTAAAGTCCAGCTGTTATCTCAGTAACAGAGACGAGGTCAGAGTCAACTAGTCAAGGCTCTGCGTTTTGTGTTCAGACCTTCAGACTGATCTGGTGGAAGAGGAGAAAGGAAGATGTTACATTGGAGAAGCTCCGCTCTCATTCTGCTGATTGTGCAGTGGGGTAAGAGCATGTTCAGCCAGACTTTACTGCAACACTAGAAATAGTTCTTTTGGCAAGCAAACCAGAAAAGTTGGATGAAAAACTAAAATGAATTTGAAATAAATAATATTTCATACCTTCAGAAATAGAACTGATGGAAATGTAGGACAGGTTTAAAAAGGTAACATTTAAATATGGGCTCTAAAACTCAAAGGTGTTTATGTTGACTTAGATTTCGTTTGCTTGCCTTGTTCCTCACTTGTAAGTCGCTTTGGATAAAAGCGTCTGCTAAATGAGTAAATGTAAATGTAAATGTAAATGTATGTTACATAATGTCTTCTTGCAATGGTCATATCCACTGTGCTGATTTAGAGAGGATTTTGATTTGCCCTAGCAGTATAGGAAAACATTTTAGATTGTTTGCATTTATGCAGTTGTTCATAATTTTCAATTTAATAATACGGAAAAAGTCACATTAAAATTTTGCAATTGGAGCATGTAGTATGTAGTAGAGTAAAAACTTCAATTAACAATAAACCTGTGCGTCTTGTTTGATTCAAACACAGCTATGTACAAAGTGATTCCCAGAGTGGTTACCCGATGTCATCACAGGGTGCTCTGTATGTGATCATCACTTTTTTAAAATCCAGGGATGCTACTGTTTACTCGATGTCACGTCTGATTTCCAAATGTCAGGTAGCAGAAGCACAAGGTCGTGAGTCGTAACCAGAGACCTTTGGATGAACGGATGTTGTTTTGCTGGCGTTAACCTGATTCCTTCCTTTTGCCCTTTGAGCCTATTGGTATTTTTTTGGGCCATAAATCTTGAGTCCTGATAACAGAGTTCAGAGCTGAGTCATTAGTGGGATTTTATACAGCATTCAAAAGAAAAATTAATAATTACTGATATTGTGTGGGAAATAGACTGTACACCTATACCTATACATACACTGTATAGGTTCTTCAGAAGAAGCTTTTCTACATTTGAGATTTCTGAGAGAGGCTAAACTGTTTGAAAAACTGAATGTTTTTACTTTTGCCTATTTGAGTAAAATATTTTACTGACAGACTTGACTTCACTTGTAATGAACCCTAAGAGGAATCACGGCCCTGCGATGTTGTATCTTATCACACAGCTGCTGGTTCTTGGGCTCATCTGTGTGAGGCTCCTGAGAGGAAATGTGACTTTGTGTGTGACTGCGCGGACTGCAGCGATGAGCAACAATGTGGTAAGTAGATATGTATTCTCTCATTCAGAGGTGAACTGTTGGCTGAAAACAGAATGTTGTCATCCCATTTCATTCATCGTCCTCAAGGTTACACTGGGAAAGGGTTCGAGTGTGACTTCGAGGATGCAGGAAGGTGTGGATGGACAGACCATTCCTTCAGTCCAGCGTACAAGTGGGAGATATATCAGGGAGGGGACATGCTGCCCAACAGCGGGCCATCCTCTGATTATACCACTGGGATAGCTACAGGTATAGTTCATATTTCCACACATTGTTTTTTTTTAAAGATGTCTTTAATAGAACCAGTGCAAAGTACAGCTGTACAATAAGCAAAAGGTTTGAGTCGGCAGGCTCTTAAATGAAGGGTGTGAATGCTTCTGTAACTTTTTGCTTATTGTAAATAAAAGATTTCAGTGTGTGTTGTTTGACAAAGTAGAAATAATTTCTAAAATCACATTTACAGTCATTTTTCTTCTTATCAAGAAAAATGACTGGGATTAGATTCTTATAGACATGTTTGTTCAGTCATTGAAATGTAAAAATCACACTATCCACTGAACTGCAGTGTTAACAACAGGACATGTAACAATGTAAAAGTCATGTTTGCCATCTTACAGGGTCATTTATGGGAGTGAGTGCAGTAAAGACAGAGTCTCTCAGTACTGCAGTTTTAATCTCCCCAGAGATGAGACAGTCTGCACCAACATGTCGCCTTCGTCTCAGATATTTTCTGTGGGACTCAGGTAATTACTCTGAATGTCTTCAGGTCATGCATTTGACACCTGCTGTATCTTAAAACTCTGCCGAATACAGGATGTCTTATTATTTTTGCACAGCTTCTACAACAAAACCAGTTTTGTATTTTGTGTCTTTCACTCTAATTCTTTGTCACAGCTCTGATGTGATGGAATATGGCTTATTTATTGATAAGACTTGTATTGAATCATTATCCCTGCTGTTCAATGGAAAAGGAAATACTAAGTTATCTTGTCACCTGTAGGTCACAGTGGTCTCGGCTCCACACCCTTGTGGGCGTCTGTCCTTCGCCACGACTCTCAAGAGGCCATAGTGTGGCGCCCTGAGGCCACTAGTGTCCGTGACTGGAGAGAGGCCACCATCTTTCTAGGTCGAATTTCTACAACCTTCCAAATCCGGCTTTATTCAAAGCGCTCTGAGGGACAGAAAGGAGATGTGGCGGTGGACCAGCTAGAGTTTCTGGACTGCGCTCTGCCCTGTGAGTCCCTCCAGAATACCCCATTCACAATTAAATAAAACAAATAGATGAATTGTTATTTCAGAGTTATGGTGATCATGCTGATGATGATGTTTTCATCTCCTTACGCCATCAGTGCCTCTGCCTGGTAAAGAGTGTCCAGAAGAGATGGTGAAGTGTAAGCACGAGGGCTGCGTGGAGCGCCGGCAACTGTGTGATGGCAGCGACGACTGTGGAGATGGGAGCGATGAGGAAAACTGCGGTGAGAGATCAGATTTCATCTGAACAACAGTAGAGAGTCTGAGAATTGGTGACAGCAGAACAAACTGTGGCTAAAGTGAGTTGTGTGTCTGTCGTGTCTCCAGAGGAGTACAACATGTGTGACTTTGAGGACAACCGGTGTGATTGGGACCTGAGGTCAGTGTCCAGGCTGAAGTGGGTGTGGACGAGTCAGGAGAACATCTCCACCTCTGATCCTCTGAGAGGACCAGGCAGAGATCACTCCAACAACAGCGCCTCAGGTGTCATATTCTGTGAATTTGAAACCGTGCAGTTGTTCTGGTTCGTTGTTAGTGCTTTTAGTGTTACTCTTCTTACTATAAAAACCATTAGAAACGTTGTCATTGTTATCATGATTATAATTACAGGTCATTTCCTATATGTCACTGTCCCTGATGGTGGGCTCTTAAATGACTGGGCCTCTTTCCAGAGCCCTCTTCTTGAACCCACCAATAGTTCACATCCCTGCAAGGTAACGCTTAAGCCATTTTTTAAATTGTTTTTATTTGGCAGACAAATACAATATACAAATTTAAACAGAGCAACAGAGGACAGATCATTTTTCCAGGAAAGACACACGAGCCAAAGATACAACACTGTAAATTTACATTCTGGGTGATCAAAATGACAAAATCAGAGATCGTAAACACTTGTATTAAGACTTAGGAGCTGGAAGTTATTAGTCATCCAGCTTTTCACTGCAGACTCTAAATGAATGACTTGACATTGATCTCGCCTTTTAGCTGAGTGGCATCAGCTTACCACTGGTGGTGTGGAATTAGGCCAAGCTGTGAACTACAAACATTACAGAACAGTTTGACTTACTTTGAACTAACTTCTCTGTATCTGCGTGCTGCAGATGGTGATGTACACTCACCAGTTTGGGCCGAGGTCTGGTGGTCTGACGGTGCTGGTGGTCGACCGTGACATCTACCCGGTGTGGGAGAGGGGTGGAGCCCTGGGTGATGTTTGGGTGAAGGCAGAAGTGGACATCGTAACCGATTCACCTTTCCAGGTGGGGACAGGAGTTTTTACCTTCAAAGATCTCCACAGATATTGATATACATGCACAACAGTGAATAACAGGAACAAGATTATGTTTGATTTGTCTGCAGCCTCCCTCTGTTGATTCTTCTCTCGTTCTAGATTCTAATCATGGCAGCAATCAGGAACTTTACCTATGGAGGTATTGCTGTCGACAGTATTGTGTTGTCTCCTGAATGTCAGCTATCGTCTGGTAATTTGCAGTTTCTCAACTCAAACTATGTGAATCCACATCTACGAGGGCTCGTCTGTGCTACATTAATTCTGCTGCATCATATTCTCTTGTGCTTAAACAGCAAATAAGTCCTTTCCAAATATCCCCAAACCTCCAAAACACCCGTGTACCGTGCCGGATATGATGTGCGATTTTCACCCGGACTGTGAAGGAGCTGATGACGAAGCCAAATGTGGTGAGTTTATGTATCCTGTTTACTCATCTGTGTATTATTTATGTATTTATGATTTTATTAGTGCCCTATGAGGGACGTGTTAAGCTATTTAGGACCACAGGGGGCCATCAGGGGGCCTTATAAGCAAGAAAGCAGACTTGTGCTGTCATCAGGTAAAAATCACATGAAATCACAATCACAGGACTTAAACAAAGACTTTTTTCAATCCAATCCATTAGGAAGGAGACCAGGCTATATGTTGCTTTCTTTTAACCATGATCTGCATGTCTGCAGGGGATTTCTCTTACGCTGACGGCAGCGCAGGCTGGACTGACTCCAGCATCGGGAGTCAAGGTTGGGTGCTTTATAAAAATTCTACATCCAAAGGTACAAGCACTCACCTGACTTTGTAAAATCTTCTTTAAATACTGAGTTTGTTGATATGTAGTGATTCCAAAAATGTTTTAATATTTGTCCTTCCCATATTTCTTAGAGGACTACTTGTACGTGACCGAGGCCCCAGGCCAGCAGCTGACTGAAGCCCAGACACGGACCCCTCTTCTCGGCCCCTCTGGTCCAGTCTGCACCCTCAGCTTTGATTTTGCTCTAACAGGGACTCCAGATCATATTGGTACTTGAATTAGCCTGCTCGTCTGACATGTCCTCTTTTTACTTTACTTTCTTCTTACTTACTTGTGTTTTTTTGTTGTTGTGTTATGTTGTTCTCAGGTGAACTGTCAGTCAGGGTGATTGACAGCTTGCTAGGGATGCGGCCTAAACTCTGGGAGTTCAGTGGAAAGACTGGAATTGAGGAGGATGCGTGGGAACACACTGATGTACCTGTTGGATTCAGGAAACATCGCTTCCAGGTCAGCCTTCTTTTTCTTTTCTTTTTTTTGCACTAATGCTTCATGTGTAGAAGGTCACTGGGCTGTGACTTTTCTGTGTATAGTTTCTGTGTTCTCCATGTGCCTGTTTGAGTTTCTATGTGTCTGTGTGTGTGTGTGTGCTGTGTGTGTGTGTGTGTGTGTGTGTGTGTGTGTGTGTGTGTGTGTGTGTGTGTGTGTGTGTGTGTGTGTGTGGCACAGCTGTAAGACATTGACATCTTCATTTGAAAGAAATCAGCTTTACTGTTAAAGATTTCATTCAGATCTCCCATTGTATCTTTACCAGCTGGCATTTGAAGCTCGTGCCGTGAAACTTTGTCCATGCGCCAAGATTAAAGTGAAGAACGTTACTTTCACTGACTGTCATGCTGAGTATTTTCCATTTTCACTAACAGGTAACTGGTAGGAATATTAGCAGTGTACACACAGGACATGTCTAATGTGCACTGTAGTATTTTAACTAAAATATATTTGTTTTTCATTTAGGACTGTCTTGTAACTTTGAAAATGGGCTGTGTGGATGGTATCAAGACAACAGTGACAGCTTTGACTGGACGTCGCTCGATCGGATGGACCACACCATTGGGATTGGTGAGAGCATTTAAACACAACTGTGGATACAGATACATGGTACATTAGTGTATTTTAATAGGCAATATCACAGACATACACATACTTTGCCTTTTATTTTTCATCAAGCTCTGGTGCATAGTATAAAAAGTATCTTTGTTGTATGTGTGAAGCCTTAAAACCCTCTCACCAACCGACCCTGTGTTTCTGCTGATGTGCAGGCCGAAGCCTCGTTGTGGACATGTGGAGTCCCTCTCTGCACGGTCTGTTCGGACGCCTGCTTTCATTTCCACAGTCACCAGCTCCCACCGATTACTGCCTGTCCTTCTTCTACAAACTCTATGGACCCAACACAGGTGAGATGAAAAGCAACGAAACATCAGCTTCTTAATCCAGTAAATATGTAGCAGCACCCACATCTAAATGACATGACAAAATCAGGAGAGAATAGTTAAATCATGTAATTCTGCATGTTAAAACCCAAGGAACTTATCCGATGTGCACCTCTCACGCTATCCTCTCACTTTGTTCAGGGGCTCTAAATGTGAAACTGCTAGATAACCATGGTTACGAGACCGTCCTCTGGAGCCGCAGCGGAGCTCATGGCAACGTGTGGAATGAAGCACACTGCCCAGTACCACACCAGCTCACAAACTTTCAGGTGTGGAACAAATACAAGCTGCATGAAATTACTAACGTCTTGTAATTGTCAAACCATAACAGAGTTAAAGGCTTTTTTCACATTAAAAATGAGTGACATGTACAGGGTACAGTGAAAGAATCAGGTGGTTTTCGGTTTTTGGTTTAAAATAGAATATCACTGCAACTTTTGAGTTGTTTGGAGAGTCTTTGTGTCCTAGAATTCAAAAAATAGAGAGATGAGATCTTTAATATAACATTTTAATAACAGCTGGTGTTTGAAGCCGTTCGCTCCGGATTTGACGGACGTCTGGCCATTGATGATGTAAACTTCTTGGCTGGTCCGTGCAGCATACCAAGAATGTGTTCCTTTGAAGACCAGCGGTGTGGGTACAGCAGCTCTGGTAAAGTTCAGTGGCTCCACCGTAGCGGACACACCGTCACAATTGCTGGACCCAAAATTGATCACACTCTGGAGACTGAACTGGGTAAGAGCGAATCGCACTGATTAATATTACATATAACAATATTTCAGAACACTGCAGTAACCTCTGATCTTCCTCTGCCTGCTATTTGTTCAGGTTTCTACATGATGGCCAACACTGGAGCGAACATCCTTCCTTCTGGCAGCACCACCGTCCTCACCTCCCCAGTTCGCCAAGCAACTGCCAAAACCGAATGTGTCAATTTCTGGTACCAAATGGGAGGAGTCAATCCAGGTGAGACGCCGCCCCACACAAAACGCACTTAAAACATTTTCCAAGAAACACTATTTGAATGTGTGCACTGTGTGCAGGGTCTCTGACGGTGTATGTGAAGCCGGTGAAAGGAGAGAGGTTGAAGATCTTCTCTGACAGTCTGAGCCAAGGAGATTACTGGCTCCATGGCAACGGCAACACCTCAAGTGCCCTCGTGGACTGGCAGGTAAAGTGTGAAGGGTTGAATTAGCTGCAGCAACAATTATAAGTGGTTAGTTATGCATTAATAATGCATGAATTAAAATTAGTTTCTTGTTTAAACCAAGATGATGATGGGCTTGATTTTCCCCTGCAGTTAGAGTTTGAGGTGGTCGGCGCCGGTGGCAAAGACTCATTCATAGCAGTTGATGACGTCTTCCTTTCACCTCACCCGTGTGAAGCCCAAGGTTTGTATCAACCGCAGCAAAATGAAGAAGAAAAAAACAAGTCATAGGAGCCTGAGTTACAGCTGTGAAAAGTCAGTGGTAAATTAATTAAGATTACAATAAGCACATTAACTGAATTCCTCACTGTGTGTATGAAGCCTAGACCAAATTAAAAGACCACACAAGGCAATGGAAATAGACAACATTCCCAGATTGTTCAGTAGAATATTATAAAGCTTTTAAACAACAGTGCACTGTTGAATATCAGGTTCTAAGTGCAGCCTGGAGAAAGGGATGTGCAGCTGGAGCAACACTCGAAACAGCGAAGTGGACAAACTGGACTGGGAGCTGACGAGTGCAGAGACAGAGAAGCATTACCCCACCCCGCCCGAAGACCACACTCTGGGCACAGAGAGAGGTAAATCCGAGAGACAAACAAGGACAGAGATAGCTACTGTCTGACTGTCACACGGAGGAGAGATCAACACAAATTACTAATATTTGTGTCTTTTTTGTGTTTATTTATCCAACACGTGTCAAAGATTTTACCCAAGTAGAACATCTTTCCTTTTCTTTCTGCCAGGTCACTTCCTGTTCCTCCCCAGCAGTGATCGGACAGCAGCCAATCAAGTGGCCTCTCTGCTGAGCCCTCACCTGCCCCCAACAAAGGGCACGTGTCTGCGTTTCTGGGCCTACAAATCGTACTCATGTAAATGAAAATGAATGAACTTTCTGTTTGTTTGGATCATCTCTAGTTAAGCAGATCTAGTTCCTAAATGTAGCCCTATCTACACTTCAGTCTGAGTCTGTGAGATGGGGTCCACCTGTGTGTGATGCATCCTTTTTTTTGAATGTGTGCAGCGAACAGCCAGCTGAAGGTGTGGAGGCTGTCTGAAGGTCATCTCAGTGAGCTGCTGGTGGTGGGACAACTGGCAGAAACGTGGAGACGCTTTGATATCAACATCACATCTCCTAACGAATACCAGGTCAGGCTCTCTCACACAGAAGAAAACCGCTGTATAATTAACACATACTATAAATACATCGCCTAAAAACACCTTTTACATTAAAGTTTCTTTAAAGAGACTCACTATTACCTCTTTTTTTAACAGATTGTTTTTGAAGGAATGAAAGGCTCATCAGGCGTTGTAGCTCTGGATGACATCCAATACACCATCGGGGTTGACTGTGCTAATAAAGTCACAGATCCAGTGAAACGTAAGAGAGGAAACCTCAAATTGTAGGGGTGCAGTGAAGACTATAATCCTAAACTGTGCTTTTAAAATGTGAATCTTACTTGTTCGTGATTTGTTATCTGGCAGTGGTGGTGGTGTAATGTGTTCCCAATGTCTTCAACAGAATCTCTTGTGTAACCAGGAACTGTGTGTTTTCCACCTCCCCTGTAGCCTCATCAAAACGAGACAACGCTGGAGGTATCGCCGCGTCAGTCATTGTGGTCCTGCTGCTGATCGCCACATTGATCGCCCTGCTCATTTACTACCTGCGAGCTCGACAGAGCGCCAAGGCTGTGACTGGTCCTTCACCGTCATCACCTCCCTCTGCTGGTTTCATTAATGAATCATATGAACCAGACACAGTGAGTCAATCTGATATTCAAACCATTAGCAACACTGAACCATGAGTATTTAAGGATAATTAAATACCAACCCATATTTAAGGTGCGGTTTCAGCCTTGGTGTTATTTCAGCCCTACAAATACACTCGCAGGACTTCCCAAACATGAGCACTACAGGAAGGAATTTGCTGTAAATTGTGGTCACATTTTAGCTTTAATACCAAAATCATCATAGAACTCATTGTGTTTTTTAAATGTTATCTAAATGTTGTGTGACCTTATTAGTTTACTGTCTATTTTTTAATATGTTTCCTAGACCTGTTATTGCCATATTAAAGTTGTGCTCCCCAGCGGATCAACTCCTCTTCTTGTGTTTCTGCAGGTCTCTGCTAATGTCAGAGAGAGAGAGGTGGCGTGAGACAGTGGGAGTGGTTGTCCTGTCACCTAAAGGTGGCTCTGTAAAATGAAGGCGATATCACAGCAGAAGAACTGTTTGTGTCGCCTTGACACACACACACACACACACACACACACAAACACAAACACAAGCATAGCCCACACATACTGCCGACGGCCTAATCAAGACCTAATGCCTCAGGGGTCGGGGCTCCCTGTCTGCAGATGGACAGGTGTAAGTCAGAGGGAGAACATCTAATGTGTCATTGATGGAAATTATTTGAACATCCTTTAATGTGAGAAATGGTTCCATGCAGATTTAGGATTCACCATTAAATCTGCAAAAATAGCATGAACACTCTCCAGTCATCACTTGTGTAAGAGAAAGCCTGACCTCGAAGCGAGTTTGAAAGACATGCATTTGCCAGGCAGCGCAAGTCGATGAAAGTTACCGTTGTCTTATAGGAGTCGACCTTATCTAACTTTAACTTTACAGAACAGCAAGAGTAACTGACTGAAGTAACTGTTTAAAGAGAAAGAAAAGTGTGTAAAGCTCCAGATAAAGCCTTGTCAACATGTCCAAACGCAGAGTGGTTATGACAGGTAGCTGATTCTGTACTGAATGTAATGCTGACTGTTCAGTAAAAGACAGATGTGTTCATTTGGAATTGAATTTGTAGGTTTCCATTTATGATGTCATTGATCGGTGATAATAAGTGAATTAAAGCTGAGCATTGCAACACTGCTCTTGTTATGTTTTTCACTCTTAAACAGCCTCAAGAAAAATATGTGCTCCCTTTAGAATTTTCTAGGAATCGGTCATAAAATGTGATCTGATGTTCACTGAAGTCCGAGGTGTAGTAATAGAAATCAATATTGAATAATCACTCACTGCATCCTGTGCCTGAGGATGAGTGGTAGCCTGCAGGCTCTTCATCGGTATCCTCCTGCGTGGCTCTGATTTGGTTCATCTTTAGGAAGAGGGGATGACGACATCCTGCCCCTAGCAACGGTGGCGTCTCTACGGCAACATCCTCCGATGTCCTTCTCCGCTGTTGTCACCGCGACTTTCATCCTTCATCCCTGTCAGTGAGGCGCAGAAGAACCGCTGAGGGTTTTTTTTGGAGGATGCTGTGCTGACATGGGTGGAGCGCGAGCGCCCACCGCAGCGACAGCTTGTGTCTCGCGACTTGATAGCCTAAAGTTGGAGCGCACGCGGGGCAACTTGGGCACGAGGACCCTCTCCTCCTCGTCACGCTCACCCTGCAGCAGCTCGCCAGCCCGCGACGTCTGCAGCCCTGCGGCTGCTCCCCATCCTCATCTGGAACCGCTTTGTGTTTGCGCCGGCGGCGCGTGCGGCTGCATGGATCCCGCCGTGCTCATCTTCCTGCTCTACATGATGATCGCGCACGAGCTGGTCTGCGGATGGATGCAGTACCGAAAACAGGGCGCGAAGCCGCGCACACGCGCTGCTGGACCTCTGCTGCGCCCAAGGTGCGTGCGTGTGCGTGTGTGTGATCGGGATGTGGTTTCAGTCATAAACTGAACATCTGCATCTGAACATCTGCATGAAACGCTGTGATCTGCTGCAACCTGCTGATACAGCCCTGAAAGGATCAGTGCAACAGAGGAATGATGGAGTTTAAAGCTCTGGGGTTCCTGTCACTGGTTTTTACACAGCTCACCAAGTTTGATTTGAGTTAATGTACCTTGAGTTTAGAATGTTTCAAATGTTGATATAATGAAATTAGGAATCAGCGCTATGGACACAATATTTTCCTGCAGTCCAGAGATGTTGAATATTTGAATACTCTAGTCCCAAGTGTTAGTAAAACCACTTAGTGCTACGTCAGTCGAGTCCACATCCAACTGGGATTGTTTCTTTGTTGTCCCTTTGAAGCAGAAAGGAACCATCCCATCACAAAGTCAGCACGCTCTGTCTAAAATATCCTGTTTCTACTGTATATTGTACTGTTTGGTTTCACTTCATGTTGAATTCAACATAAAATGATTAATATGAACTGTATGTGGACGGGGAGAGCAACATTCCCCACATGCTACTTTAATGGCCTTCCCTGACCGACTGTCAGTTTGGATGTCACTTTGATTGATTGGCTTTGTTCATCTCATTTTTATTCATTTCTGAATTACCTGCGCTCCTTTCTCAGGGCCCGGGTGTGTCAGGGAGCCTGGAGGGCAAGAAGCCAGTCAGTCAGGAACGACAGGGGAGGTAGAGACCTGAGGAAGAGTGGACGCATTGTGAGAAAAGCGTAATGAATGGAGACGCAGGCATGTCTCACTGAAGAACACTGACTACTTAGTGTGAAGCTGATCTGTGACTCTGCTCCGCCTTTAACTGGAACTGCACATTTGGGCATTTGAACTATTTATTACCGTAATGCATGAACCATTTGACATCTTTAAAAGAAGGATTTTAAATCTGGCATGAATCCAGATGCAAATGGACAAACTGCTGAGAGGATACGTTTACAAAAGGCCAAAGTTCAGCATTTTTATTCAGCTCACTTCGTCTTCATCAGATCAGCGACTGAGCCTCTTCTCATCTGTTTACTTTTGAGCTGCTGCTGCTGTGTTTTAGTCATTGCTTTGGAAATTGTTTGAAGTTGTGAGTGATTAAAGATGAAATGTCTGGGCTGACTCTTATTTATTATGAAATTTTACCTCTAAGTAGGATAAAGATTCTGTGTTCATTACGTGTGAAAATCTTAAATAACGAGAATAACAATCAGAGCTCGGCAGGTAATGAGGTAAGAAAGGGGACTTTGACCTCCCATGCCAGAGGCAGAATCCATCCCATCTTGGAGCCACTTCTACAAGAAGACTTGTTTTTGGTTGAAAGATGTAATATTTATTTTACAAAAACTATTGTCACCAACCAAGAAAAGCTAACATTAATCAAGTATCATATCAATATGTTAGCTGGCATACTGGATGATTCCTCCTAGCCATGCAGGCAGCTCTTTGAGGTTGTGTTTTGGCACAGTGTTGGTGTACTAACATCCATCTATCCATTATCCTGACTCCTGTTGGTGCCAGGGCCAGAGATCACCACGGTCCTCTACAGTTCATCACATGAGAACCACGCACATCTGCACAAGGTTTAAGGTGAATGACACCAAACATGGTGAAACTTATAGCAACAACAGACAATTCAACAAATCATAAATGGCCTTATAGTTGCCCACTCACATGCAGGTCAGTGAATGTAAATACATAAAGGCAAATATGATGTGCTTTGGAAAAAAGTACTATATGATTAGACGTACTGCTGTTATTAAAATCTGGGTGCAGTTTACATTCGCCTGTCTTTTGTGAACCTGATTGATCCAAACTTTTAACCAAAACTGATGGAAAACAGCACTGGACCTCAACTTTAGTGTTTGCTGAGATTGTTAATCAAAGATAGCAAAGGAATTTAAATGCTTCACCACAAAAGGTCGGTACAGTAAGTAGGTCATTGTTATTAAAACGAGGGTGTTGACTCTAGAGTATTCATTAAATCCAGCTGAGCCAGTACAGTACCTCAAATCCTACAGGACCACTACAACACTTACTGAAAAACACACCTACATACTAATTAGTGTCAGTGCTGTGTTGACACGATAAACTCTGTGAACTACTGTGAACACATAAAGCACTGCGTCGACAGCCAAATCAATGGGTGAAGTTGAAAGTCAATCATTTACAGCACTGCATTCAGAATTAAACTTTACTCTAACTGACGTCTGAGTGAAAAGAACTACTGCAATGTGACTCAACTCAAGGTTTATCACACACTGACCGCCTCAAATCTAGATCTACTGAACAAGGTAAATAGCATGTCATATGATGAAATAATTGCTTTATGTTGCGTTCTATGCAGTTCATAATTCATGCCAAACTAAACTTTCTCATTCTCAGGAAACAAATAAAAATAACATATGAGTCAGACTTGGCCTTTAATTGGAATATCTAGGTCAAATTCCATTGGAAACTATGCCCATCAAGGGCCAAAAAGTACTGTGCCTGAAGGTTTCAAGGCACTCCTAAAAGTACTAATGCGAATATTGATGTTGTGATCAATGGTTCCCATTATCATTATCAATGTCACTATACAGTGGCAAGAAAGACTATGTGAACCTTTTGAATTTCGTGGTTTTCTGCATTAATTTGTCATAAAAACTTGATCTTCATCTAAGTCAAGAATATTAACAAATATAATGTACCTAAAGCATTAACACAAGAGAAATTCTGAACTTTCATGTCTTTATTGAGAACAACCATTCCACTATCACCTCATAGTGATAGTGAAACAAAGATATGAACCCTTTGAATAATGACCTCAAAAAAGCTGATTGGAATCAGGTGTCAACGTAAGTTAGGAAACTTAGTTTGTATGTGTGGACTAGAGCTGCTTTGACTGCCAAAAAACAATCTAACTTTTTGAATTTTCCCCGCACAAGATGAAGGATTACGCTTCTGAGAGCCAAAAGAAGTTTTCAGAGGATCTACAATCAAGAATTACATAAAGCTGGAAAGGGTTGCAAAGTGAAGTCAAAGACTTTAGAAATTCACGGGTCTACAGTGAAGCAAACACTCTACAAATGGAGACTCCTCAGGACTGTGGCAACTCTACCAAAAAGTGGACGGCCAGTCGAAATTACCATAAGAGCACAACAAACACTCATTAATGAGGTAATGAAACCCAGAGTGACAGCTACAGATTTGAAGGCATCATTGGAACTGGCTAACATCTGTGTTCATGAGTCTACAGTATGTAAAACATTGCAGGGTGTCTATGGCAGGACATAGACACCCTATGTCTAAGTAAGCTTCCTTCTTGGAAGGAAGCTGCTGCTTACTAAGAAGAACATTTCTCCACACCTGAAGTTTGCCAAAGAACATATTGACACACCACAGCAGTATTGGCTAAATGTTTTGTGGACTGACAAAACTAAGACGTGTATCAAAAATTCTTAGTATAATGTGTCAGAAGTAAGAGGACAATGAAAAATAACACTGAAGCAATAACCTGGTTGAGGTTATCGCTGCCAAGGAGGAGGGCGGAGTATTAACATTATATTTGTTAATACTCTCAACTGTACCTGCTTAGCGATTTAATTGATTTAGGCCAAAAAGGATAATTTAAATGTTTCAAAATGCTGACAATACATTGTACAGTGCGGTCATGAAGTGCTCACACTAACAGGTCACGTGAGCCTATGACATCTGCATATCATTTGTGTTCCTATTTAATACCACAAACAGGTTTGGGCACATCACACACTGAAGTGTAGAACTGGTAGCTGACTGCATCTGAACTGGCCAGTACCACAGTAAGTACAAAGATCTGTCTTAGTTTTAGAATTGCTTTTTTAAACAAAACTGAAATCTTTTTCTCGTTAAATACGACAGGTCACAATCTCAGTTCATTTTTTTTATTGAGAACATGATGAAAGTTAAGCAGCCTGATGTGTGAGTCTGATGCAATTACTTAAATGTAGTCATTCCTCAGACCTATAGATACAGACCTGTTCTGAAAAGTGCTGTCTTTATATAAGTTTTATACATTTTCTCTCTTTGGGTTTTGATTTATAGTCAATATGATTTTAAAAGTATTAAGCTTCTTCAGGTTTTGTTAGAAATTATTATTTGATAATGTCACTGATGTGTTGGTGTATTTTTAGAGAGTTTGTTAAAAATCTAACTGAAATCTCTAATTAAAAAAATATAAACTGGCAAATAACTTTGTGGACCACTTTGCTAAGTCTTCAAAGCTTTCTGAACTTTTCACACCTGGGTTTGGAAAGTTTATCTCATTCACATTAGCCGACGTTCTGTGGGGTTTAAGTCTGGGCTTCGACTGGGTTACTCAAGGAGACTTGATGTAACATAGTTCCAGTGTGTATGCTTCTTTTCCTGAGATCTGTCTATTTTCCAACCACTTAAACAGTATTTGCATATTTTGTAATATTACATTACGTATTATTAAGTTGCAAATGAGAAAACTCCACAGCTGTGTACAGTAAATTGTGTCATTCCTATAAATGGGTTATAATGTGTCACTTTACAATTGAATTCCTAAATCAGGTTCTGTAAAGGAAAGTGAAAGTAAAGACAGAGAGAGCGGATGTCGTCAATAATCGTTTATCTGTCTTGGTGTTTGATTTTTGTGTTTGAAACAGAAGGTTTATATGATGGCCAAACATAAAACCAACAGAGCAGTTTCATAGAATTGAAAACTAATTAGGTGCATTTACTGTAAGGAGCTCGTGAAACCTGTATCTCCAGTTGCAATATTTTCACAAAGAAAGAAAGTAAAAGAAAGAAATTAGGATACTAGTACTAGGATATTACTATATAATAGAATACATGGAAAACAGACAAATTGATAGAAAACCCAGGACACAGGCAAGGAAGTATCATTATCATGTAATAATAATACTATTATTATAGTATTATAGTAAATGCTACACACTATCACCTGTGCCTCTTTCACTGAAGGTCAACATGGCATCGGTGTCACCCAGCTCTCAACTCAACAAGGCTGTGCGCCAGCACTACATGAGCCTGCCCCAAGAAGGCAAGTGCCAGGTCACCTACATCTGGATTGACGGCACAGGAGAGGGGCTTCGCAACAAGACCCGAACCTTGAACAGCGAACCGAAATCTGTAGATGGTGAATGGCCTCTATTTTAAAATGATAATGTATGAATTAGAGACATGTGCCCTCTAATTAAATATTTTACTATACTCTATAAATTCTAAAGTAACTACCAACTGCTCTGAAACTAAGAGATGTGTTTTCTTACATTTTTGACACTGATTAAGATATTTTAAAGCTTCTTTGAAGGATATTTGTTCTTAAGCAGAAGTCATTTCGGCTTTCAATTTTTTAAAATTCTAATTTTAAAATATCCTGAGAGCAAATAAGATTTCACAGCACACTGAATGGTAGGAATCTAGTTCAATTAGATTCAGCAGAGACGTTGTGATGATAACCTGCAAAGTAAAATTATGTTCTCAGATATTCCTGAATGGAACTTCGATGGCTCGAGCACGTACCAAGCCGAAGGCTCCAACAGTGACATGTACCTCATCCCAGTCTGCATGTTCAGGGATCCCTTCACCCTTGACCCCAACAAACTGGTCCTCTGTGAGGTCCTCAAATACAACCGCTTACCTGCAGGTACGTTTTCATCTTCCTCATCGAGCCTTTGAACAAACAAGCTGTACTGATTTTTTTCAATTGCTGCACAGAAACTAATCATCGTGCAAGCTGCAAAAAAGCAATGGACCAGGTGGCCGAGCACAAAATATGGTTTGGCATGGAACAGGAGTACACACTGTTTGGAACAGATGGGCGTCCTTATAGTTGGCCAAGAAATGGATACCCGGAACCACAAGGTGAGGGAGCAGTCAGTCTTTTGTCCTTTTTGTAACACTGGTAGCCTATGTTAAAACATTTATAAAGGTTATTGTAAATAATGTGTCATTGATAATTAATAAGAAGTTAGTACTTATAAGAACACTCATAAAGACTCCTTTACAAGCATTGTGAAAAATTCCAGGATCTAGTTAAGGCGCTGCAGAGCAGAAACAAAAGCCTAATGTTGATTAATTACTGAAGTGAAAGGGCTATTCATCAGTGACTCACTTACATTCATAACAGCAGAGTATTGAATCACTCTCTTTCTAATAAAACACTGGTTCCCAACTTGGGGTGAAACCACCACTAGGGGTCACAAAATAAATCAATAGTATGAGAAGAAGATAAACAAATTAAAAAGAAATAATGTCTACCACTAAGCATTGTGTTTATTATTTATACAATTTGCTGCTCAAGTCATATTAAGTTATATTGTGTCAGTTAATCACAAAATAACTATTCAATGCGATTCACTTTGCCTTAACGAGCTTTCCACCTTTCCTCTATTTTAAGGCCAATACTACTGTTCAGTGGGGGCAAACAATGCTTATGGAAGGGACATTGTGGAGTGCCACTACAAGGCCTGTCTCTACGCAGGGGTCAAAATCTGTGGTTCTAATGCTGAAGTGATGCCATCTCAGGTAATTGGCAGCATTATTAGAATCCACAGGATGAAGAAAACACAATCACATCAATTCAAACTCTTTAGTTTGAAACGTCACATATAATAACCCTGTGTCCTTCTTCTGACTTCAGTGGGAGTTCCAGGTAGGTCCCTGTGAAGGCATCAACATGGGCGACCACCTGTGGGTCGCACGCTTCCTGCTGCACCGAGTGTGTGAAGATTTTGGAGTTGTTGCAACACTGGACCCCAAACCAGTGACAGGCAACTGGAATGGTGCTGGCTGCCACACGAATGTCAGCACCAAGAAGATGAGGGAGGAAGGAGGACTGCAGTGAGTGAACATTTGCTTTGTAACTTGCTAACACAATCATTCATAGAACAACTGTAAACAGGAACACTTTTAATAGTAAGCATTTCTAGAATTATATCGCACAAAGCTATTTGTGTAAATGTAGTAACTGCACGTTTGTTAACTCATGTATGAGCTGGTGAACACAGTGGGACATTAAGCAGCTGAGGATTGAGACATTTCACTGAAGACTTTGTAGAGAACAAACACAGAGCTAAATGATGAGCTGACATCTATTACCTGACAGGGCTAATCACTCCAAATGAGTGCTGCATGTGCTGCAGGGGTTGATCATCTGTTAATGGGATGATCACAACATGTGTCTTGTGCCCCCAAGAGGCCAAAAACGTAACAGCAGGACAGTTACCAGCTGTGATTTGTCCCTGACACTGCACGTTTATCATTGGAAAATGATTGCATTAAGATAATTAAATTATCGCAACAGCTGATCGCGCTCATCGTGCATTTAATACATCAATCAACAGTTTAAAAACATGAACCCGCTGTCTTGTGTCCTCTGTCCTGACAGATACATCGAGCAGGCCATCGAGAAACTGGGCAAAAAGCATGCTGAGCACATCAGAGTGTACGACCCGCGGGAGGGCAATGACAACATGAGGCGTCTCACGGGGCTCCACGAAACCTCCAGCATCAACGACTTCTCTGCCGGAGTGGCCAACCGGGGGGCCAGCATCCGGGTCCCCCGCCAGGTGGGCAACGACAAGAGGGGCTACTTCGAGGACCGCCGGCCTGCAGCCAACTGTGACCCGTACGTCGTGACAAGGGGCCATTGCAGTCACCTGTCTGCTGGATTCAGATGAGGAAGAGGAGAGCAAGTAGCAGAAAGATAACCCCACTGTAAAATAGACATGAAAATCAGGTGCATGTAAGTTATTGCTGCTTTTATGTGATAGCAGCTGTCAGTGCGCACTCATAACTGCTTTCCTATTTGTTATATCCCAGTAGAAATAACTGTGAAAAGAACAAAGTTATTCCTTTGTGCAATTGAAAAGAAGGCAGAATGTTTTGCACTCGTTCATCTTTTGTTTCTTAGCAAATGAATACAAAATTAAACAGGTTAAAACTCAATTTGGACAATACATTTTTTGTTTTTTTTCTGGTTTTTTTGCTGTGTTTTAGTAAAGATTATGAGCTGTGTTACCTGTTGTTTTTATGGTTTGGACTTTACATTGACATTACAAAAGAAATGAATAGTGATCCCTAAAATACAGTAGAGTACAATATGAGCTGCCAGCTGTTCTGGCAACTCTCCACCAGGTGGCGCCACCTGTGTAGCTCTCATCTTACTGCTTCCTGACTGTACAGTGAGAATTTTGCCATCAAGAGCCACCTGACAAAAGGTCAATATCACAACAGGCCGGATCACCTTTAACAGATGAGTGTGATGGCATGAGGATACAAGAAAAACGAGCAAGAGAAAAGATGAAGGCAGAAAAGACATGAATGAGGTTGTCCATTCATTCTACTCTCAGTAGCTGCTGGCATTGTTTCACCAAAGCCCGATGCTTGGTGTATTTCACATATGGCGTTGAAATCGTATCCCTTACTTCCTGACATACGATCCTCTCACTTTCAGCCTCGCTGTGTCAAAGTGATGCTCAACAAAACCTCCTTTCAAGCTGTCTGAAAGAAATGAACCTAAAAAAAGAGGGATTCTTTAAACTGGATCCGATGCCACTACACACCAGATTTCCATGGATACAGGCAGTAACTTGGCAACCATGGTGTTTGTCTGTTGTCATGGAAACATCTGTCTGAGAGCTTTTAGTAGAAATATTAGCACCTGGTGAGATGATGGCAGAAAGAGAGAGACAGAAAGTCTGTCACTATGGATGTCTGGGTGTGTTCCAGTAGATGTAACATATTAAAGGCCCACAATTATAATAGCACAATTAAAACTATAAGCAAAGACTCTAAAAGCAAACAAGTGAGTGTGAGGTCTCTGTGCACCACAAGTCTAACTTTCTGCCCCAGTTGTCTGATGAGACAGGAAGAACAGTCAGAAAAAGGAAGTGCATTCAGATACAGGAAGATTATGCAGACATGACCATAGCTTATTCATAGTATGTTGTGAAAAGCGGCCTAAACAGTGAAATACCTTGCTGACAGCTTTAGTATGTGGTAAATCTTTGGCGCAACATGTTTTAAATCTATGTGTGAAGCTTTTGTCCGTGCGATTGATGCTCTCTGGCGCACACCTTACCATTTTAACATGCAGAAACAGTGCTGTTGCCTAACTGGAATTGTGACACTGTGGTCTCCATGCAAATACACCTGTTGAGTCTATGGTAGATGCTCCTGTTTTCAACATGGATAATGTAGTGAATGTAAACTGAGATGGCTGCATGTGGCATTTAAGTTTGAAGGAATGTTCCCCATGTCAAAGACTAGTTTTTAACACATGTCCTTCAGTTTTGTCCTTAAATGTTGCACCTTCCTAAATCACTTTGTGTTAAATCACACTGCCGCACAACAAATCTGGAGGTACCCTATTAGGTTAATGCAGTCATGGCCAATAATACACTGTGAAGAATGTACAAAAGGTGACAAAACATGTGAAGTAACATCCTTTCTCATGTATTATGTTGGAAAGCACTGTGCAGTCAGGCCTGTAGAAAACCGCACTTACACTTCAGTTCAAAGTAAGAGAGTACAGGGACCACAATTCTCAGAAAGTGTGTTATGACATCTACTTTATTATGTTGGCAAAGACTGTACATTCAAACAAACAGCCAGGAAACAAAACCTGCTTTTACTCTTCTAAAAGCAGGTATCTTCTATTCTATGATAAAAAAAAAAAAAAAAAAAAAAAAAAGTTGAGCCATAATGATCCAGGAGCCGAATGACGTAACACATTTTCACTCCCATTCACTTCCAATGGGTTAGCGTTGCCGTGACGTCACTGGTCTCCGCGTCCAGCAGGTGAGCGTCGCCTCCTGGCGGCTCTGACAGACGCAGAGGAGCGGCGGAGCGGAGAGGAGCGCTGTCATGGGGAAGCTGCAAGAATTTGATATCACTTTCACCGACAACAAGGTGGTTTACGGTCCGGGAGAGTCGATAAGCGGGAATGTGAGGATACGAACCAGCACGTCGCTGCCGTATAAAGGTGAGCTCGGCTGTAACCCGGGTTAAAGACGAGGAGGAAATTGTTGCCAGCGTGTCTGTCGCAGATGAGCTCGATGTAAATAAACTTTTCCTGCGTAATGGAGGTCAGGAGGGAGAGTGGAGGGCTGCGGGGTTGCTCTCCACGCGGTTTAACGGCGTGTCGTGGGAACATTTGTGCCATTATTATTATTATTATTATTATTATTATTATTATCTTATTCTGTGGGTGTCTGTGCGCTGGGGAGTGGACACAGCGTTCCCACCCTCCACACGAGTCTGAGCCGCTGGGGCCGTTTCAGCTGCTCGGTGCTGCTCGGTAGTCACGCCGCCTGAAAGCCACATCCTGGACCACATCCTGCCTCTGACGACATGTTACTTCCATGCTTTGTCATTTTGATGAAATGGAGAAAATAGTTGTTTTTTTTTTTTTTTTTTTTTTTTTTGGGGGGGGGGGGGGCAGAACAACAGGTGTCGGACACATGTCTGATTAATTCTTACGTTGCTGTGGATGAGACCTGTGGACGTGTGTTTGATCGATGGATGCTGTTTACAGAGCCAAGGCTGCTCAGTAGTGTGCTATTTTACTTTTTGGTTTATGTATCACCTGTGAACAAGCACTGCGGGTACTTGTTTTTGCATTAAACTCATTCAAGTGTCGCCTGCAAAGCTGTGCTTTCGAATCACTTCCCTAACAAATCCACCTAAAGGCTTTTACTATCAACACTGCAAATAAAGAGGTGGAGGTAGTTAATAATTGGGGACTGAAGTAGGTTAGCAAGGTGGAGAGCAGTTTTTAGCGTTGCCATGGAGGTAGAAAAAGGGTCCATTGTAAGGAGAGGACCTTGTGGGGGTTCCTTTGTAAACTTTTTCAAGGAAGTCTGGCACGAAGGTTTGTTAAGGTTAAGGTTTACTGTAAAATATTATGATTCTGCAGGTGCTGTGATGATTTTCTTTTGACAGCGTTCACTTTTTATCATCAGGAGCTCATAAATAATGTCTCTCTACTGATGCTGATCAAATCTAACCTAAGCTAAGGGAATAGAGAATTTAAAATAATAACTTGAATTCAATTGTAATGATTATCTGTCTTGTGATGGGACAGTGGTTCTACCTGCATGTCGGACACGGTGAGATTAATTTGTCATAATGCATTGCCAGACCCGAAGCAGATGGAGTTACAGCAGAGGTCAGAGCTCCTGCTGTGCTCCGTAACACTGTAAGGTCACATGGCTACAGCTCGTCTGTGTCTGACACCGGCCATTATTCCCAAATTAAACCCTCCACTGGTGGATGGTGTGGAAAGTGGTGACTGTCCTTGAAGCATACAGGCAGCAGGAGCTGTTTACCTGGATCCCTCAAGTAAAGGGCTCAGTAAAATTGTTTGATGCTGAGACGAGCAGTGGAGTGGAGTGATACTGGTGTTGATGACTGAGGCATTGAATCAACTGCAGGGACTTCAACAGCATCTTTTGCGTGTACTGGTGGTCTGTCATCCCAGTTTCATTTCACTGTTAAAAACCAACACATATAGCAAGTGTCTCAGTCAAAATAAAGCATACTGATACAGAATGCATAATTTTCGGCAAGATACTGTGCTGAAAACACACACACAGCTGACTGTGTGTAAAACAGTAGATCTATACTTTATAATCAGTAACAAACACTGTAGCTGATACTACATTGGAAGATAATCTTGGTTACATTATAGAACTTCAGTAACAATTGGGTTATGGTATTTAGATCATAAAGACAGAAAAGCTTATCTTATTTATACATCTGTGTCTCGGGGCTGATGTTCATTTCTTCTAAGATTTAACAACACATTGTGTTAACACATTAGTTTTAAACAGATTTACAATACTGCTATTACTACTACTGCTACTGCTACTACTAATTATTTTTATTATTATTATAATTGTTATTCATATTATTATTGATACTTTATTAATCCCCTTGGGGCAATTCTTGCTGCAGCTGCATTTAAGATGCCAGGCGTTTTGGTTACAGTTTCTGGTCCAGTGACATTTCGCCACATGGCCAGTTTTTTGGTGATTGAGTTAAGCCACCTGCAGTGCAAATCTTCTGGAAAATCCCCACTGTTAACACAGTTACTTCTGGTCATTTGTTTATGAACAAGATGAAGGCCTGATGACGTCAGTCTGCACTTCTGCTGGTGATAATATGGTGGAGACATTTGTTATGAGACTGCTTTACAGAGAAAAGAAATGCTGCTTTGAGGTTGGTTGACTTCACTTCAATAATAAAACAGATGGATCATTACAGTCTTTACTGATCACTGATTTAACCAGATGGATTTAAAGAAGAGAGAGTCATTTATATAGTTTTGCAGTTATACTGTACACTGGCACTGCCATGCCATGTATCTGGATTATTCTATGGTCTTTTTCAAAATGACCATAGTGGCATGATAATGAAAGAACGAGATTCTGTCATTAGACGTGCTGCATCAATTGATATATGCAATATATTTTCATTGTATCTATGGTCTGTCACTGTTCTTGTTTGTGTTGTGTGATAAGAGGTGATCTACAAGATGTTGATGATTTTGCCATAGACAGAGTGGGTGAAGGTAGTCCAACTGAGGAGACCTGGGCTCCATCTCAGGCTTTCAGTGTGTCCATTAATGTACTGGAAATGCAGAGGCTGCATTATGCGTCCAGTGACATCACCCCTCTCTACCATGGCCCGTGATAAAACCATCAGTCAGATTGCTTGAATCATGCTGCTGCAAAGAAACGTCTGCTTTGTTCAAGTGTGACAATTTCCTGGGTTTGTGTGTTAAGACGTGATTACTTGGAAATTGTTGGTCTCTTGCTATATATAAACACTTACTATGACACACAGGCTATGGATATCTGCTTATGATTGTTTAGCAGAGCAGTCTTTTTTTCTTTTGTTTTTCCATTTCACCTTTATTCAGTGCACACAGTGTCCATCAAAAGCAGGCCTCTGACTTTTTACTGAAGAGCAGCACTGTTTTAGTTTCCTGGGCATCACTTTCATGTAGCATTTTATATCTTTTGAATGTTTAATCCATAGCATTCACTATGAAACTGTATAATCTGTATGGATCTGCGTTGAGTTTTATTTACATTGCAGTGCGAGTCATATGTGTACAGTTATGAAGTAGTTTGATCAAATAAATACACAGGGATATTAATAAACAGATGCAGACCTTCTGAAATGCTGATGATTGTAGAGACCAAATTCTCAGGCCAATCTATTATTGATGTTAGAGACCATTAGACAGCATTGCTATTGATTGGTTTCTTAACTGAGGCACTTGTTTGAAGTAGAGCCATGAGTGCACGAATGACAGTGCCTGAACAAGCTACTATTACTCACACATAATGTTGAACATGCAGTACAACTCTGTTAAAAGCCTCACCAGTATGTTCAGACATTATATTCATAGTACATGATGTGCAGCACAAGATTTGCGGCCAGTGCCAAAACATTACCATGTCAGTACAGGAAGTAGTTTGTCCTTCATGCAACATGATTAAACGCATAGTAAGGGTGGCGGAAGGCTGTGTGTGACTTTTGTCTTGCCCTTGTTAATATTTTACTTGCCATGACTGACTTTTTCCAAGCCTTGACCATATTGTAGATTGTTGATTTGGCACAGGGGATCCATCTCTGTTCATGGTGATGAGTTATAGATCAGAGAAAAGTGCAGCCTGTCTGTTTGTTCTGTTTAGCATCCTGTTGTTTCCAGGTTGGCCTCTTGGCTCTTCGCTCTATAGCTAGACAACCTGATACGTGCTTTCCCAATTGAGGATCTCAGCTTATATGGATATTTTATCTCATGTGGAACATGCCTCTTATTTACTGTGAGAAGCAAGAAGGTTTTAGAGTAGGCACCTTAACAGGAAATGAGTCACCTCGTGAAAGTGACTGATCTGACTTCCTGACAGTCTTATTTATTAATCATTACATTCCTTATCTCATGACATTGGAATAATTGATAACTATAATGCCTAACTGTAATCAATAGTTAACCTAAGATGACTCAAAAACTATAAATCAGACAGTTGGGTATTAAGTTGTTTTGTATTTCAGATGGCAGAAGTGGAAAGCAGAAGCACAAACATTCACTGTAACTTAATCTTCATTTGTTGTAATACAAACCACCAGCTTTATATAAACATGGCGAGACGCCCCCTCAGGTCCAAACTGGCCACAAACAAACACACAGTTCCTTTTAAATGTGCCACATGGTGAGAATCACTTGCTTATGACAAATCGTATACTGCTTTTGTGCACAATCAGCAAATTCCTAACCCATCATGTTACTGTTTGTTTCAGTCTAAATGTCACTTCTACAGTTGAGTGTGTTCCTCCAGGGCTGTGGGTTTTATAGCCATGCTTCTTGAATACTGGACAAGTTCTCACTTGTGCACACAGCAGCAGTCACTTCCCAAAGAATCTGTGCTCATAATATGCCAAGCCATATGGTGTCTAAGAAGTTATGATTGAGTCTTAATATGTTACAGCATGGTGGCTGTATCTGCCAAACAATTGATGCAGCCTTTATTAACCTTGCAACCTATCCTGTTACACCTTGGTTATTATTCTCTAATACTGTCAAGACTGGAGCACCATGTGTAAACTGTGCTTCTTTATCTCAGACACTCATGCAGTTACATAAAACAAATACTGAGGGACAACATGAAATCAATATTATAAGTAGAATCAATGTTAATGTTTGAATGGTTTATTTATCACTGAATTAGATTCATTTGATCTGCTTAAGGAAAACACTGTGTGTAGCCAGAGAAAAGTGGGGTGAAATTGATCCAGGATAAATCAATGAATCCTTTGTATGAGTATCTCTTTGATCTGGCTCATGAAAATATCCCTGCAGGTTGAGGTTTCGGTGCTGCTGTCTAGACTCTCAAAGGCCAGAATCATGACATCACTGCCCCGAGGGCAAATGATAAGTGGTCTGTCTGAAAAACTGAAGAGCTGCACAGAAACCAGTAGACTGAGGAGTCCTGAGGACAAATCCTTACACATCAGCCTCTAGCAGATTTATAGTGAGTAAAATCAATAATGTATAGTAAACAATCTCTATTACTACCTACACTGTTACTACTGTAATCAGTGCTACAGTACTACAGCTGTGCTATTTCTATTGTAACAGCTGCTGAACTGGCAATACTAATACATTCTACATCTACTATTAACACTGATTCTATTGTCAATAATGTTACCACTTCTAATAATAAAAGTAGTAACAATAATAATAACACTTGTTATTTTAATAATCTGTTCATGTTTAATGTAAAAGGTTAAAAACAGTCATGCATCGTGACCCTCCAGCATTCTTTTTGTTTTGTGAAGCTGCTTCATTAGCCTTCACTTACTTCTCATTTGAAGTCTTTTGTTTGTGTTGTCCTTTGAAACTTGCGTGATATAAAAGGTTTTTGTCGTATGAATAAACAATCCTAAATGAGAAGAAAGAGGTTTTTATCATTTAAAGTAAATCTCATCTCTTTTGTCCTGAAATGAGGAACATGACACATGATTACTCAGTGACAATAACAGTGAGTCAGAGGCAACTTCATTTTTCCTTGTGGGCGGGTGGCATTGATCCACATACATCATCAGTTAGTAGACTGTACCCATAGAAGTGATGATATCAGCTGGAAATCTCCTTCATCTCTCATAGGATTTGGTAATAATAACTTCCCTTTAACCTCCATAACCAACACCATGGCTGGTTATTTAGGTCTATCCTAAGAGGATTCTGTTTCTGTCTCCCTGATAAGCACAGACGCCCCCAATCACTCCCCCTCTTTCTCTCTCTTAAACACTGTCCCACTTCCTGTGCTGTGAAATTAATCAAAAGGATGAAACTGAAGATAGAAAACTTGTTGTCGGCTGGAATAATCCAATCCTGTCCACCATCAAGCCTGAAATAAAACATACATGATCAATATTGTATTTATTCTAGGTCCAGAGTACTAGAAACAACAAGTTTTAAACAACACTTACTAAATGATTCAGTCTCAGGGCTGTTACTCCAGCAGCATTCAGCAGCTGTTTGTGCTGTAGACTCTCTATTCAGCTCCAAACACAGATAAAGATTTAACTTTTTTGAATCAGGGTCATCACATCTTGTTGTTTAAGAGGAAACTTTGTTGTATAGAGTAGATTTAGTAAAAAGACTTGCAAAATGTGTTACAGTGGTTGAAAAAGAGCTATTTGTAATTTACTGATTTGATTAGTCATGTAAAGTGGTCTGATCTACACCAAAGACAAATGTAAACAAACATCATATCTTTAACACATCCATTAAACATATAAAGTGATGGTGGATGAAGTCACTGAAACACTAGGCTTCTGCCATCACTAAACGTCAACTGGAGTCAGGGGTTAGCAAACCTGCATTCCAATTAATGAGACGAGAATGGAGGTGTGGTTTAGAGCTACTCTGACCGTGGCAGTTAGACAAATTGTCTATAAATGGAGGCATTTGGTACTGTGGCTACTCTCTATAGAAGTGGGTGCCCGGTCAAGGTCACTCCACAGGCACTGAGCAGAAATTTCATTAGTGTAATAGTGGCAAGAAAAATTACTTGTTCTTGCCACTGTATAATCCTAAAGGCAGAAGAGAAGCAGAAAGTGTGGTTTGAAGGACTGAAATGTTGTGAGGTTTTGGTTAATGAGAAGCATGAATCACTCACTACAGGACACAAATGAAATCCTTTTATATCTGTATTTAGAGGTCAGTCTGTTATTTTTCAAATAAAACCAGCACAGATTAAATAATCAGTTTGTCAAATAAAAATGATCAGCAAAATATTTTTTTATTTTAAGTATTATTATGTTCAATTTGGGATATTATACTTCCACATAACTATATATTTACTGCTTTGTTTCACTGTTGCTGCTTCCATCACATTGTAGTTTTGTGGTTGTGTCTGTAAACAAGATATGGTCAGTTGGCATGTGTGTACATTCCAGGTTTCTCAGTCATGGGAAATTGTGTTTCTGAAGCCCTTAAAGCTGCAGTTGCTTTGCAGTCTAACTATACCATGTTTCATCCTTTTTGTCAGTGTTTTAAGCACTGTCACAAATGACACAGTGGGCTTTCAGGTCCTTCTGTCCCCACATGGCTTTTTAGGTGCCTCAGGCCAGCAGCAGCTGTTATTCTTGAACCTACCTCTCTTAAAAACAAAAGGTCGCTCCTGCTGGTTGAAACACCTGCGACATGTGCGGTACCATAACACACTGTGTTAGCTAATCCACCTACATGTTGACCTCCTCCATAACAACTGCAGCATGGGTGGCTGGGAGCAGCTTCTTTGTAAAGTTTAGCTCACGATAATGTATCATGTTTTTCCAGTTCTTTGTATGGTACTGATGAACAGTTACATTCAGAGGGAGTGGAAGAGGTCTGAAGGTCACTGTTTGGCATCAGCAGATACCGAATGACTAAAACCAATGATAGCCGATGACTGGAGTTTGAAGAGCTGTTTTATGATTTAATGCTTTTTTAATATATAGTAATGGGTGTAGATGATTAGGAGGTAAAACTGCAAGACCTGTATCCAGTTCTGCCTTGTTTTGGATTTTTTTTGTTTAGGATGTAAATAGTTCCAAGAAAAGTTCTGATTCAAGCTGCCTTGTATGGGAAACCAGTAAAATAAGATCAGGGCAAATGAGGACTCTACTGATTGCTACGAGGGAGAATCCAGAGTTTAAATGCTGGTCTCTGCTGACATAGATGCCATCTAAAGTGATCCAGAGCCGGTTGTGGGGGGGGGGGCATGCAAATGTCAAAACAATTAAATTGAATACATTTGTTTAATTAAATTATCAGTTACAATCATGCTTCTAATTAAAGACAATACAGAAGCTGTTTTTCTGAGTCTACTATTGCATGATGTGTAATGTGGAAGCAGAGTACAGACTACATGTGTGCTGGTTGTGTTATGATGTTATGTGCTGCGATAAGCCTCTTATAGGTTTGTGTGTACTGGACATACAGATGTGTAAACTCAAATACAGCTGTTAACCAATTAACTGGTTTAATGGATATTTGAATAATGTTACTGCACATGGCATTTGTGTAGCCTTTTACACATCTATGTAAGGTTCATGTTGTGTTGTGTCAATTTAAGATGCGAGACAGTGTTGTGTGTGTTGGATTGATGCAGTTGTATAGAACGACATCTTACATTGTTTATTGCAACTGATGCAATTGCAACTGATACATTAAAGTTAAAGAAAACCCCCCACTACTAGACTTATGATGTTGTGCTTGAGCTTGCTCGGTTAAAATGGTGTCTATATCATCATGACTAACTGTCATCCGTTGGTCTTTGCATTATCTTGGCCTTGTTTCTTGAGATTTGGTGGAATCACAAACACACAAAACTGACAATTAGAAGATCTAGTGGCTGTTTGGTTTTTTTGGTGGTTGAAAATCTCAAGAAGCAGCCACGGAGCCACGCATCAATTATTCCTTTTTGCCAAAGCAGCTTTAAAAGCAGCATTCCTGTCTGTCAAGGATCTTACAGAGACGTAACCCAGGACGTGTCCTGACGAACAAACCAGCCTCTGTTCTGCTTCAGGGGATTCCCTTACAGTCAGGATCATAAGATCAGGTGGCTGTGTTTGACATGTCTCACTGAGAGGCACTGGCAAGGAGACGAGGGGGAGATGATGGGAAAGTGAGAGGGCCTAATTGTTTGCAGCACTTAAAGATTTAATGAAGGCAGCGATTGGATCACTCAGCTGTCCTGCGATACAGAGTAAAGCTGTGTCTTCTGGGGGTTGGGGGAAGAAAATCTAGCAATATTTTTAGTAAACCTTGTGTCAGTACATTTTGTTCTCACATCCTGCATATTGTATTATCATTAATGCTCTGATAAAAAAATAATTATCCTCAAACTCCCACAGAAAACGCTTATCATTTTGTGCAGTGACATTCTGTAAGAAATAAGTGTCTGATATTTAATCTGAATTCATGTGGCTTGATCAACACCATCAGTGGAAGTGTAAGATGTTTTATGTCACTTGTTGTACTGCATGTTATAATAATCACTATAATTAACAAACTTTACTAGTCCACAGTTTGAACTGATGCTTCTCCTGCTTAGTTTCTAACATTTCTAAAAAGCTTCACTTTAAAACAGTCCTGTCCTATCACTATTAATACCGAAATACTAACACAAGCCTTTTAGTCCACGTGAAGATTGTTGATCAATTCAACTAATTCGGACAGTGTTGTTTAATCTCTTTCCGACT
Source organism: Anabas testudineus (assembly GCF_900324465.2). Classification (NCBI taxonomy): domain Eukaryota; kingdom Metazoa; phylum Chordata; class Actinopteri; order Anabantiformes; family Anabantidae; genus Anabas; species Anabas testudineus. Next base: position 16,816,943 of record NC_046630.1, read on the forward strand.
CCTGACCCACTTCAAATGAATTCCTAGTCATTGTAAAGACACAGGTCTTCAATTTGTTTTGTCTGGGAGTTTGGGTTTTTTTTTCCCCCGTCTGTTTAGTACAGACTTTAAACAAACACACAGACTTTCATACTTCCCTTTGTGCTGCAGGCCATCAGCTGAAACTGGACTCCGTGTAATCACTGTAGAGGAACTATCATTATCAACTTTCCTGTATGCAGCCCCTAAGTTAGCTCATTTTTCCTATGTACTGATGCAATAGGCAGCAAGTTCTGACTAATGGTTTTTATCCATCCTGTGGTTTTCCTGGAAAAGTTTCTTACTTGATGTTTTATATGTACACAATAGAGATGTTTATTAATAGCTATTGTGTACAAAAATACCTGTATTGTTGTTTTAGTGATGCACAGACTGAGAGAGCACATATGCAGTGTATATATATATGTATGTATATATATATAGTATAGTATAGATAAAGTGATGGAGCAAACAACAGTACTGGATAACTGGCACATCCAGTTTTATGAGGGATTTTTGCCCCTGAAGGACAAAACTCTCACAAACGGAGAGGTGGAAGAGAAAAGTTGAAGTGACATCAATGACTATACCAAAAAAGTGAGCTAAAATAAAGGTAAGGAACAAACATATGACATAAGACATTACCTAATAAAAGTTCATACCACAGTAACAGAACCCAAATAAATTATTAGTATTACAAAATTATAATTGTTAAAGTTGATGCCTATGGTAGCTCACATTTTTCTCTTTTTGCATATGACGGCTGTGGTGTTTCCTCTGAGTTTGTTCCTGCCCAACAAGATAAGGAAAAACAGGATTCAGGATTCTTTACAAATGCACCGTTGCATAAAACAGATGATAATATGCGCCCACTTGCCAAGTCTTCCACTTACTCATCAGTACCACACCTTCGACTCCACAACCTCCATGACCCACCAACACCCTGTTCTATGCCACATTAGAGAACCCTTTGATACAATAAAACTCAGCGGTCATGATCAGACAGATCTAGAAACGCTATCGATTACATTTTCTCTCCTGGAGCTCAAACCCACGCAGTCTCATTCGGAAATCTAATGAGTAGTAGCACCAGGATCATCTCTGCCCACAGACACTCTCACTTGGACAGACTCCAGTGTGTTGGCAACACATCCAGGCAGCTACTGAGTCACAGCATGTCTGTGCTGCTGGCTTCCCTCTCCCAACTAAGTGTCAGTTTCCCCCAGGCTTTGGTTTATTCTGTGGAGAGCTGGCCCTCGGCATAGATTCCTATGCTGGCATTTCCAAGGTGTGATACATAGCTGCTGGTTTGAGGACAAGTTGGAAGTTGTCAGCTTTGAGTTTACACTGAGAATTTAAGTCTGTCTGAAGTTTGTATCAACTTTTTTTACTGGGGAATGTATTGCACATATTTATCGTGGATCTAGAACAGGAAGCTGGTTTCTTTCCATGGATTGATTTGATTGATTTAAGTAGCACAGTGAATTAAGGCTGTAGCTAATATAATGTTGTGATTAATCTAATGATTCTTTTTCTATTAGTCTGCTGGTTATAATTTTATTAACTTACCAAAAATTAATACCGATAAGATGTTTACTATATTCTGCCATCCTGGGGCATGGGAGAAGGAGGAATGTCAATCTTCTGGTGATGGCGTTTTGAGCTTTGGAGCCAAATGTGAACTGTTTTTGTTCGGCTGCATTTATGTTTGTTGTCTTTAATTTAATTCCATTCTCCGTCTTTCCCCTTTGTCCAAAAAATAACCTGGTTTTATTATTAGTACACTGCACTGTAAGAAATTGTTCTTTTGAACAAAAATTTACAAAAATATCCTGAATTAGCAACAAATCCTGTCAAATGCACATTTTAAGTATAAATTTCAAAATACGAGTTGAAATGGCCACATATTTACATAGAATATAGATTTTTTTTAAAAAAGCTTTAATATTGTCGAGGCTGTAGGAGTTCGAGAGGGAATGAAATAAGGCTACCTGAAACAGATTTTTCAAATTAACAATAAACATTTCAGTTTCTGCCTCTACAGTTTGTAATGTTGACATTTCACCCATGTTTACTATATTTCCACACAGCACAAGTTTTAAAGCGGAAGAAATAAAGTAGATTCAACTGACTCCTTCTTTCATCAAGATACAACAACTGCAGTATAGTAAGTAGTAAGAACTGGGTGGATATATAACTATAAGTGATACTCAATGCACCCTGGACTAGTGTCACCAGAGGATCCCTGTGTCTGCCAATATGTGATAGCTACTTTGCAGTAATTTTAACGTTACAGATTGCTGAGATGGTAGATTCACCCAGGGGTTAACAACATACTGTAGATGACCTCTGCATTAATACTCCCATGGTACTAACCAAACAGTAGACTGTTAAAGTAGGTGTTAAGGTTAAACTTTAGGTTTAGGACTTTTTCGGTTTGGACTTGTCTGTGTTGAAACGTGGCGACACGTCTTCCTTATTTCTGGCTAAAAGTCTCATCAGACACATCAGCAGCACTCCTGGTCCATCTGGCTCCATGTGTCTGTGCAGAGACCGGCTCATTATTCAACACAGACAGCCAGTCTCTCTGCCAAAGCTGCTCGTCTCCTATGACACAACTATTCACTATTCAGCCCTGCTGCTGCTGCTGTTGCTGGGGATATTAACAGATTAGTCCTGTGCTGACCTTTCGTGGGCTGAGCTCTTCACTTCCCTACAACAGTCAGCTGTAAACAATATCTCATTGCAATAACGGCTGTCGTCTCATATTTACGTTCTTTACAATTCTGTTGTTGCTTCTGTGAAGTGCGATGAGGGTATTATTCACTCCATGAATGAAGCAGATGGCTGAAGGAGTATTTTGGATTTAATTAATGACCAAATAATGGATGTTAGTCTTTGTGGTTGAAGGGCACCACTCTGTTTTGTAAGCTGCAGATTTTAGTTTTTAGTTTTAACACGCAGCAGAGGTCCCTCCCTCTTCTCCCAAACTGTGCCAACAGTCCTGCCGGTGTGGAGTGTGCAGCCATCTGCCACTTTGAGAGTGTGCGTGTGTGTATTCTGTGATGCCAACACAGGAGCCTGTGTGGGTGTGAGCTGTGATTGGTTAAATACAGTCTGAGTATGTATTTAGAGTGTATTTTTTCAGTGGTGACCAGATTATGCCTATACTACTGTAAATCTGTCAGGCAACGTGACCACAACAGGTAGACATTTTGACACAGTCTTTATGTGGTAATTACCATCTATCTCTGCTTCTGTTTGGTCATTCTGGGGAGTGTTCAAATGAAAGGACTGCCACTGCTTAGCAATATTAGATTAACATCAACATCAACAGTGTGATGAAGTACACTGACAGTGGGGCTGTAAGAAGCAGATTTGTAGCTGTTCTATCAGCTAAGTGTATTATCTGTGTCCTGAATGGTCATCTATATACTTTATTACACTTGGAGTGTGAAATTAACGGTATTCCTCAGAACATTAGTTTTTTCAGGCACATATCCAACCCTACAGACAACGGACGCTATTTTGCTTTACCTCATATGAAGTATTTGTATGAAGAAGTGAAGGTGTCACACATGGATCAGTAACAAAACATTCAGAACAATGCTTATCTGCTTATCAAAATAATAGGCTGGGCCATCTTTGTGTTTAATCCTCTGGCTTCTTCACAGAAGGGTTTGTGTGTGTGTGTGTGTGTGTGTGTGTGTGTGTGTGTGTGCATCTGCGTGTATCAGAGGGTTTTCATTTTCTCTCGGACAAATCAACAGAGACACAGGATGAAGGAGGAGTTGAAGGTTGAGAAGGGTTGAAAGACAGTGACACTGTTCACTCTGCAGACCTGCAGTTCTGCTGCTCTCTTTGGTGATCTGATGTCTGCTACATCGTGTGCAGCTTTTGTTTAAACCTTTCATGTTCTTATGGGGAGTAAAATAGATGTGATGATGTTATCTGACTCAAGACTGAGAAGATGATAATATCATTTCCTGTAGTCAGGGCAGCTTTACTGGAAAACAAGTTGCTTAACTTCACCATTTCTCCTGTTTGCTTATGCTGCTTTGGTTTTGCTATACAGTCTTCACTTGAAATTTGAAAATTCTCCTTGTGTATTTAAAAATGACATGACATCAGTGTTACAGTCCAAACTGGTGAAACCTGAAGCATCTTATATTTCACAGCAGCTCCTTACGAATGTTCGTCCTGTGTAGTGTTTTTACAAAAGTACTGTTCACTGCCTGTGGTTTTACCACTACAGCTGAATGTACTGTATGACCACAGTAACACAGCAATAGTGATCAGGTGAGACCTCTCCTTTGTGAGTCATTCTCTCTGTATATTGTGCTGCTGGTGTGTATTTCTCACACTATGGTGTCCAAACTACTTAGAACCAGGCTGCTCTGTTAACGTTGTCCTTAATGGCAGCTTCACTGCAGCCTGTGCAGCTTCATACTCTTATCCGTTTCTCTTTTTGCATATATTTAATGACCAGAGGTGTTCAGATGGTTCAGGTGTTTACATGATGTATTTTAATTCTGGTCATCTGATAAATCACCAAGCAAAAACTCAAAACTCTATTAAAGATTTGCTGCTTTTCTTTGTTTTATGTTTATTGCACTGTGGCTCAGATAAAACAAGACATTTAGGTTCTGGAGCACTGTGGCACTGGCACTGTGGAGGCCTGTGGCATAATATATTGACTGATTAATCAGGAAGATAATCAGTATATTCATAAAGAATTAAATTCTTTACATTCCTGTACATGATTAATGATGTTATCATTAAAGAACCATATGTTTTCAGGCAGTAGATTGACTATTTTGTTCCCTCTTTTCTTTCTACAGCCATCAAGGTGAACTGTCAGGGCTCTTGTGGGATCTCTAACAAATTAAATGATGCCTCATGGACTTTGGAGGAGCAGTACTTCAACAGCACACTGTCTGTTGCTGACAAAGGTAATAACTATAAAAGCTTTTAACTTTATTTTTTGCGTGTCACATTTAGTCTGGTCACCAAAGAATCACAACAATACTTTTCTATCATACAGTTTTTGACATTCAAACACTTGGTCTAAACACATCAGTGTGGTTCTTTAACAGCATGTACATGTGCCTGTGTTGAGTCTCTACAGACATGCTGCATTTGAAAACTAAATTATCTCTCTGGGACTTTAGAGGATTAGACATGCTCCAAAGAGACCAGGTTTAATTTTTTGCCCCAGTCCCTTGGTGCCCTGCTGTAACTGTGACGCCCTGTCCTCCCTCAGAGTCGGGAGCTTACAGGACTCTCTGTTGCGTGTGTGATCCTGCGTCTTTTGTACATGTTGCAGACACCACCCAGAGCTAGAAGGTGAAATGTGTCGCGCATGCATGAAATTTGTTAGAAATGCAAATCACGCATTGGAAGTCATTAGAGCATGTAATCCACACTGGTTAAAACCCAGTTTACTGCACTGTGTTCTTTTTATATATACCTGTATATATTTTGGGGCATTTTCCCTTTATTTAATAACATTAAATGGTAGGCAGACAAGGAACATGGGAGACGAGAGGTGCACTGATGTGTAGCAAATGTCCCCATCTGGACGCAAACTGGGGACAAAGCAGTTATGTGGCATGTGCTGTAACCATTCAGCTCCAGCACAGTTTTCTTTAACATGTGCTGTACACATCAGTCCATACATAAATATGCACATACTCTTTATTTGATGGAGAGTCCTTGTCGTCTTAGTAAGTAAAATCTTGAGGTGTTGGTACTTTATTCTACTATTTTTCTGTTGTGTTCTACTTTATACTTTTACGCCACCACACTTCAGTTGGAAATGGTGTTAAATGCTAGCTATATTTATGTCAGCTTTGCTTAGTAATTAACTTAATAGCATATCATACATTTACGTGCAGTACAGAATATGATGCTTTATTTTAGAACAGTGTATTTCAAATTAGTTTCTTCTTGATCGGCTGCAATATTTCCACTGAGAATTTTTCCTTCGGTTTTCTACAAACGATCCAAATAACAGATAATATGACTTCAATCTCCACCACTAGACACACTGGATGTCTGCCACAGGGTTGTAGAAGCTTGGTGGATTCGGGTGGAGGACATTTGTGTCAGTTTTTTTTTCTTGGTTTCAGAACTGTTACACCCCATGAGGGAATATTTTTTGTGTGTAGTTACTATGAGATCACAATACGCCCTCCACATTTAGAACAACACATTTTTACTTTCTTTTGTACAAACTGCCAACAGAATTGTGAACACTGAAAGATCCTTAATTCTGTTCTGTTAAATTGGAGACAGATATCCCAGAGGGAGAAATCAGAAAGCCTTGGATTGGTTAATTCCACTTTCTTACAGTGTTAATTTGCTTCATACTCAACTGTTCTGTTATCTTGAAGGATGCAAAATAAGTTAGTGCTCTGCTCCATTTTAATATAAACTAGTGGATCGTTGGAATGGATGATGCAGAAATAAGATTGTGAAGCTAGATCAGAGGCAACAATTCACATTTTGCAATATCAAAAACTGACACACATTTTTTTATATTTTATATTCATTTGTATTCTGATTTCCACGTTATAACTACAGAACCTACATGATAATTGTGAATGTAATCAAATGCTAAACAGGGTGTAGCAGTGAAGTGGAAAGTAGGCAAGTGCTGATTAGTCAAACTGAACCAACAAACACACCTGCCTCACACGGTTTTACTGAGTAATGAGTAATATTCTGACAGGAAAACATCCAGGTTGGGCTGTATATCAAACACTGTTTAACCCACACTGACATGTGGTAATCAGATGTATGGTCCTGTGTACCTCTTCTTTTATCTCATTGTTCATAAATATTAAAGACTGCTAATGTTCTTATGCAGTCATTTCTACACCTGCACTCTGTGTTGTGTGCGTCAACCTAACCCGACATGGTTGTAACTCACATGATTGGTTCAGCATGTCACTACTCTCATTATCATTTGTTTTTCCTATTGTCTGTCAAAACATGATGAAATAAGTTCTATCGAGGTTGTATTGACCAAGTCAAGTAAAAATTATTTTACCATCATTTCAAAAAGAAAACATTTACTTACTATTTAAAGCACACTCACGAAATACTAAGATCTTTGAAATAATCTTGGAACTTATTCAACATCTCAAAACACGTATTCAAACACACATTAAACACGAGGTGCACTCCATCGGGGGAGGACATAAATAATTCATTGCACACACACACCCCCTTCTGTGCCCTGCTTTATCTCTGACATTTCTCCATATCCCGTTCTCTTCCGAAAATGGGCTGCTCTGTCCCCGAGGGCTGAGCAGCACAGGGAGAGCAAGACAGGAAGAGTGACAGAAGACCACCACACACACACACACACACACACACACACTTACACAAAGCCAGAGACGCTCACTGTGGCTGACTGATAATGTGGTATGCCACAGATGCTTGATGGTTAGAGGGGTGAAGACCAGTGATGTTAGCGTCCACTCTTCATCCTGTCACTGTTCTTTGTTAATGAAGTGGACGTCCCTCCGACTGCAGCAGTACAGTTGTGGTATCACTAAAGACTGACAGCTTTTATATTAAGTCTATGCAGGAGGCAAAAACTCTCATTACATTTCTTGTCTCATCATTCATTTTGTAGTTGAGAAAAGCATTACATTATTATTGGCTTTCAGGTTTTAGAAGAGATTTTACAAGCTCTTTTTGGAACTAAGTCTGACAAACTGACATGTGTAACAGATATTGCATGGAACCTGTAAACATAACTTAATATAATAATTAATTAATAATAATTATATTTACACAGCATGAGCAAAAAAAGAATCTAAATATAGTGAGTAGAGGGCAGTCTATCATTGTTAGTTGTGTCTCCTGACACCGTGCAGTGACTTGCTGATGGTTTCTGTTATCAGTGAATATAATAATACTTACACTAGTCTTTTTTTTGTCGATGCTATAGTAAATGGGTTTGAATTTTGGGGTACATGTATATTAAGTAGATGGTACTGAGGTTGAAAGCAGATGTAATAAGTTACTTTATATTTTCTTGAACCTGAGGATAACTCCTTACTTTTCTTTAAATATTTTTTCTATCTGTGCCTTTTGTAAATGAGATCACGTAGATAGGTTCTCTACACTTTATACAGTATAAAGTGGCTGTTGCACCTGTTGGTTGAGATCATCACTACTTCCTCTGGCAATAAACATGATGCAAATGAACACACACACACAGTCTGAGCACTTCCCCACAGAAAACTGAGGCCAGTGGAAAAAGTTGTTCCCATCCCTAATGAGGTGAGACATGTTGCTGTCTGGAAGAATTTAATTGGGCTGTCACCTCATCTGGAGAATTAATAACCAGGTTGGTTCAAGGTGCTTTCAGTGTGACAGGCCCTTATTTGTGCTGTGTGCTCTTGTTATCAGTTTAACTGAGCTTGTGACGTAAACAAGTATAAAAAATGACCTTTACGCTTGTAATTGATGCAGCGAGAGGCAATGTTTAAATGGTTTGGTAACTGTTATTGTTATTATTAGCTATAGTATATATAGTCAAGATTTCTAAGTGTTGTTGCTAGTGAAGTTGTGTGATAACATGGCCAAGCCTTTGCATTAAGAGAGACTGAATTTTTGTTAGACATACGGGCATAGACACAAATACAATTTTAATTATTTTTAACAGATATGAGACAATCCTACTGGAACTGCTAGGAGGATAAATGGGCTTATTTACTAGTAATAGTCCCAACTCAAAGTTGTGAAATCACTTTCAGGGTGGAGCACTCCAACCAGCTGATAGTCTGAGCACTGCCAATATCATATCAACCAGACAGTGTGTGAAACATCCATGTGACGCCACAGACAAGAGGTTGTGGGTGTGACACCATCTGATAACAGGGGTTTTTGTTAGTGTGTGTACTTACAAGACAAAGCATTGAAAAGAGCTTCACATTCTAATTTGTATGAAAAAATGAACAACAGGGTTTGTTTTATACCAAAACAAATGATCATATTTCAGAGTGCTTCCTGCTGAGATCATCAGAATGCCACATTTCTGAAAACACAGTGAGAACGGCTTCACTTTACCCTCTCCATACTTAACATGAACATTTGTGTAACATTTTGTGGTTTTATTTAAAAGTTACATTAAACCACAGTTTTAGGAAATGCCTCAGGTTTTGACAATGTGAATTTACACATTTATAGATTTATATATTCAGAGCTGCCTGTGGGGTTGTTGGTTGTTGTTGTCTGAGGTATTTTTATGGGATCCCTAATTTTTAGAGTAGTTAGTAGTTGTAGAGAACTACTCTTACGTCTTGGGTCCATCACTGCCGGACCTTACAGTGGTTGTAAATCATTGATTAACTCTGCTGGGAAATGTGCTGGCAGTCACACAACCAACAACCAATTAGTTAATAGTTCTTCCAATGCCAGTTTATGGGTTTCAGATGCTAGTTGTGTTCACTACAAAAGAAATCCCAGCCCAGCTGTCTTTGAACAACAGAGCCTGTTTGTCTCAGAAACTCCATCCCTCTGAGAAAGTAGGTGAGCCCTGCAGGCACAGTACCTTAGCAGGACATCTAATTTTACTGCATGGCCTACGTGAAGTGCAAAAAATACAATGACATGTATGAAAATGCTACGAAATGTAGTTATGTAGTTTTTTTTTTTTTTTTCAGCCAGCATTTTCCTGTTTCTCATAAGAACTTTCTTCTTTAACAGGAACTCTGCCGGCCGGGGAACACAGTTTCCAGTTTCGGTTTCTCATTCCAGGTGAGTTTCACAGTTCGACCTCATTCGTTTATGATAAGGACATGTTCTCAGTTCCTGTAAATTTGTCATGAAGCTGCTTCATCACAAGTCCACAAGACGTCCCTGAAACGGACTTGCGGCTGTGATAACCTCTGATAACACAGGTCTTTTTATAAAATGTGTAATTATATAGCATTTAGCTCAACGCCCTTTGTCTCAGACACAGAGGAGAAACGCAGATATGTGATACTGGCAAAATTTGCACAACCATTACCTAGTTAATAATTAAGAGGGAGGAATGTGCAGGTTGTGATGCCTCAGTACAACAATGTGTTTTTATTTCACACAAACACATTCTCAATGTGGATGAGCACACAAAGATTCTTGGCCCCTGTGAGGTGGTGTCTGTCTGGTATCTTGCACACTCTCACTTTCGGACGTGGGCGGAAACACATGCAGGGTGTTGGGTTATTTTTAGTTTGCTCTCCTGTTGTGTAGTCACTGTTTAATTGGTCTTCATGCCCCCATGCGTCACCCTCCCCTCTTTTAGGCTGTCTGATTTGTGAGTATCTGCACAGGCCATGTTAACTAACATGTAATAAGTGGCACACCAGAATAGTGTGAGCTACTGCCCCCTGGTGGTCTTGAAACAGATTCTCATGAAATCATAAAATAAATCACATCACGTCCTTATATAGTGTTTATTGGATAAAATCTAAAGTTTCACAGATTTAGAAAGACTGAACAGTCTTCGAACGACTCTATATTTTAATGCATAGCTGAATTAAAGAAATGCAAGATTTTCTCAAATAAAAAACAATTTAAAAAATAGAAAGAAATACCAAAAGCTTTTTATTCATCTGATTATGTCTTCTCTATTACAGTACAGTATTGACAATGATGGTTTAAAGTCATTCATGTGAGTAAAGGTGAATAACATGTAAAAAAGAAAAATTCAAATACTGAAAATTTCAGCACTTGTGTTTTTGAGATCAGCACATTTTTAAATGTTGTTTAGTAGCACAGTGAAAACCAGGTATGTCATAATGTTCAGACCAGTGAGTATTCAGGAAATGAAAAAGTATTTAGTTTAAATTTGATTTGGAATTGAAATAACTAAAATTGGCCTCTAAAATTGCACATTGTCAGCGTCTTTTTGAACAAAGCACTACAGAGAAGAAGTAAGAGTGAGTTCCTTCTAGCAAGTCAAACTCAGTCATCTGGAGTTGAGGCATCAGGTGGTGTTCAGACCTGATTATCTCCCGCTGAGGGAACAAAGACATTGAGACAGGGTGGAAGGTGTAGAGGGATATAAGGCTGTTGGCCTCATTCTACAGAAAAATGAGATATGAGTTCAAGACAGAACAACAAACATCTAATAAAGATTTTTGCAACCTTTGTCTGAAGAAGGAGGGTCTTTGCCCTAAGCTTTTTGCTTCGGTCTGTTTTCTATTAATTTGTCCACGGCCCTGCCAGCAAACAGCCACATCCCACTTCTCCTAGTTAGTTCTTATTGACAGCAGAATTGTCCCTGGAGCAACTGTCAGCCGCACTGACATCACCATCTGACTAAGGATCAGGGAAAAGAAAGGAAGCATTAAAACAGTCACTTTGAGACAGAGGTTGACCTTTTATCACAACCAAACATTAACCACCTTTATGTACATCATGTATACAATGTGTACAATACCATGGGTATTTATGTGTACATAGTTTGTACAGATCACAATCAGAAGAGGCTTTGAGTGTTTTCTTCCTCCTCTCTGGCTCTCAACATGTTTGTCCTTCACTGTGTCTGACTGCCTTCTCCCCAAATTGTTATTTTTATCCTACTCTTCTTAAATTTCCTTCCCTCCAGCCTTTTCCCTCCATTTCCTCCTCTTCACTGTCCTTATCTTGAGTCAATGTCCTTTTGGTATTCAGGACGAGATGTGTAGGAATCAGAATGAAAGGCTTTTTGTATGTTATGACTGCTCTGGTAGAGGCCTGCATGGATGAAGACCATTCTATTTTCATCACAGTATAAAATCACTTTGAATATTTGCTCCATTAACCAAGGCCAGTCACATGTGTAATTTCAATAAATGTCCTCAGTGTCAAAGGGATGTTTGTAATGTTTTCTTTCCAACCCTTTCATCAGCGGCCGCTCCAACCTCTTTTGAGGGACCCTTTGGGAAGATTCTCTACCGTGTGAGGGCAGGCATCGACACGCCCCGCTTCTCTAAGGACTACAAAGCCCAGAAGCCTTTCTACTTACTTAACATGCTCAACCTCAATGAGGTGTCTGGCATTGAAGTAAGTGTTTGCTAACCAAATCTGCCCACTTTTTCCATTACCTTGACGCTCATTTTATTGCTTTACATATTTAAATCTTGCTCGTTCGTCTTGCTGAGTAAATCTGGGCAAAAGGTTTTGTATGTAATCTAAAAACAGGAGGAGAAGAGGTGACTTTAAATCACTGTGATGTATCCTCCTTATTTGATCAACCTTTGTCTTAATCGAGGCTTATTGGATTTTATGGGAGAGCATGATCTAATTTGTTTTCTTGTTCACTGCCCTGAATAACTCACTTATCATTCACTCTCTCCCATCACTGGCAAAGTTTCCTGATACTTTGGAACTTGGCAGGAAATGCCTTATAGCATCAGCTTATAATCTTACGTACTAAAAACACAAAAGTGTACTGTACATTTATCCAGAGACTTTGTCTTTGCAGATTCCAAGTTCTGCTGTGACCACTAAGAAGTTCAGCTACCTTCTGGTGAAGACGGGGACCCTGATGCTGAAAGCTCGCACTGACATGAGGGGCTACATTCCTGGCCAGGTCATCAAGTTAGCTGCTGAGATCCACAACAAGTCTGGGAAGGACACAGGATGTGTACTGGCCAGTCTCATACAGGTAGATTACTAAAGATAACCACAGTCACAAAGTCTCAAAGGTTGCTCAAGGCGTTGAGTATTAAAGAAAATAGATGATGAAGTAAAATGAAAAGACAAACAACACCTACAAAACATTACCATTATCATCTCTCTAACACACACAGCTGTGTCTTCATGGTCTTTGCCACATCCCTAATACTTTTGTGCCCTATTATAAATTTCTGCTGGGACTCTGGAGCTTAAAACATAACTATTCATAGTACTAATCCTTTCTTGTGGGGGCACATACAATCTGTCTGTACCTCATAGTAACTGTATAATAAGGATAGAAAATTTCCTGCTTCGTTTTAAAGGAGCACTTTTTCTTGCTGTGTGCTAGAGGTAGGTGAACTGATCTAAGGACGCTGTCTCATCTTTTGATGTTGACTTTGTTTGGATTTTTTCCACACCAGAAAGTGACTTATAAGACCAAGCGGCCTGTGTTTGACCTGCGGACCATCGCAGAGGTGGAAGGAGCTGGAGTGAAAGCAGGAAAACATGCAGAGTGGAAGGAGCAGATCATTGTCCCTCCTCTTCCTCAGTCAGCACTAGATGGCTGCAGCCTCATAGAAATTGACTATTTCATTCAGGTGTGTTTGCGCACATGTACACATATGTGTCTGTTTTATATAGATTGATAGTGTCTTTGTTGGTTTACATAACTTATCGTATATTACATTGGCACTGATCAGCCACAACTTTAATACCACCAGGTGGTTTTAATGTTCATCTAGTGGACAGGGGTTAACATGGAAACTTTAATCAGTCTGCAGCTATGCCGCACTTTCGCAACAAGCACCAGTGCACTGTGTTCTCACACTTGTCAGTCACGACCAGCATTAGATTTTTCCCATGCAAGCCCCTGTCTACTTGACTGACTAACAGATTTTACCCTTTTTTCATTGTCCAGAATAAAATAAAAAAAATCCTATTTATTAATGCAGAAGTAACTTGATCTAACTGAGGCCATAAATCATTTTTATGTTACAGGTGTCACTGAAGTCTCCAGATGCAGTCGTCATTCTGCCCATTTACATCGGGAACATCGCTCTGAACTTGTCCCCATCAAGACTAATGCCCTCCAGTCCCGAACAGTGTGGTTTCACAGCTGCACCCAGTGCTGCAGGGGTGACACCCAGTGCCCCTCCCGCAGAGGAGGAACCAGAAGATATGCTGTGTGCAGGGGGCATGGACAGCGAAGAGATTCCCACCAAGAGTCACTCTCAACAGGATTCCTCAGGTCAGCCAGTCACCATGTCCCCGAGCGCCTTCAGCCACGCTCCAGGTGCAGCAGTGCCTCCCAACCACAGACAGCCTGACACATCTGCTCCATTGTTCTGTGTGTCCACTGGAGCCACTATACCTTTCTTCACCGAGGGAAATGTGACTCCCGTCCCCACTTCCTGCTCTCTCATTCTCCCTCCAGAGTACAGTAGCTGGGACTATCCTCATGGTTAGTGCTCATCAAGTCTTTTACAATGGCACTCTGTAGATATTCATATCACAGAAAGTGATTTGAATTTACGTTTGATGTTCTTACCAGAGTCAAATCAGGAAACAAGTTTTTAGACAAAATCAGATAAACCCTGAGGCAGCTGAGTCAGCAGCTGCCTTTTATAATATTAATAATAATGTTGGATACCATATAGTTATATTTTAGTAAGAAAAGCACAAGTAATGCTGCTGTCACCTGACTCAAGTCATATATTAAACAAGTGCACATGAGTCGAGGATACAAAGTCACAGTATATCACTTTGCCAAAGACATGCAAAACATGTAAGCTTATGTAATGCTGTGACGAAGCAAAATAGAAAAAAACTCATGAGGTTATCTGTATGAGTTTTCATGAGCCCACACTTTTTTTCTGTCCCCACAATGACTAGCAACTAAAATTATATGTGTTTTGAATTACAGTGTTTGGATAATATGTCACTGACTGTGTAAAGCTGCAAATAACTTGGCACAGTCGATGTATCATAGGTCAGTTAATAAACTACTACAATTCAAACGAAGGCAAATGACAGATGACCTGATACTGCAAGAGCTAGTACACTTAACTGCTATACCAGTATGCTACACAGTACTAGAACGTCAGTAAGTCAATATACTATGCAGAATTCAACTTTGAGTTTATTACATGTAGTTGCTGTTGTACTTACACATGAAGTTCAGTAATACAATAATTCTACAGTGGCTGTGTTGTAAGGCTGAGAATTCACATCCTCAGTGTTGATAATCTGCAGTATAGGTTTATATTTATTATTTATCTCTAACAGCTAAATGACTCTATCAGTAAGTATTTTCATCATTTAAGAACATATTTATTTAAAAATTTGTTACAATTCTTCTTTTAACTTAGTTAAAATTCAAAGATGTCAAGATCTACTTCCCAACACAGTGTTTTATTTCAGACTCCTGAAACAAATCAAGAGTAGGAGAAGGAGGAAGACTTCACCTCTCCATATTAACCCTTTTTTCTCCGTGTTTAACAGAACCGCCACCCAGCTATGAAGAAAGCTGCAGTAGCGCTAACTCCAGTTTCAACAGTAGACAGTAGATGAGAAGGAGGTGATGAAGCATTGTGGCTACGCCCCTCCCCCCCTCACCTGTCTGCACTTGCTTCTCAACAAATCAGGATGGAGACACGCTGGGTGAAAAAGGATGGACAAACCCCCCCTACAGCATCCCCAGATTGCTTCTTTGTCCTGTAATAAGAAAAAATGGATCCTATCTTATATTGGATATAAGACTTTTAATTTCACCTCATGTCCCACCAGGTCGTGTCAGACAGAAAGGGTGAACATCACTGTGCCTAAAAGAAGCATTGTAGGTTGTCTTACTACATTTTGACTTGTTTATTTCTTCTTGGGCGGTTCAATATCCAGTGAATTGTTGCATCTGTGATGCCTTGAAAATTATTTGGGTTCACTGAAGGCTCAGGTTTGACAAGACCAAACTGGCCTTTTTTTTTTGGCGTCGTCATCAGCAGAGCAGAGCTGTCTTCATGATGGACAGATACAGTAGATAAATGTGTCAGTAAATAAAACCTACATATGTTGGAGTTTTTTTTTATCCAGGGAGTGAAGAGAGGGAGAAACGGTGTCTCAGGGAAACCTCTCAGTTTTGCAACTTGAAACACAGGTAGCAGTGAAAAAACATTCATCCATATACGACAGACTAATGCTAAACCACCAAAACTCTAAAGCATACTGTATATAAATGATTACAATTTATTTTATTTCCATGACTTATCCAATTGGAATATCTACTTCTATATAAAGTAGTTTGTTTATGTTGAGAAAGTATGTTATGAGCTTCATGTGAATGTGCTTCAACCGTCAGGTGGCAGCATGCGGAGGCCCAGCCCCTTAGTACAATGCTTACTTTTGAAAATGTACATCTTCTGTTTTATTCAGTTACGTCATCTCTGCCCTGCAACTCTGTGTTGGCTCATATAACTGAGAGGTTTTTGCTTTGAGAACAGTTTTGTATTCAGAGAACAGCTTATCTGCAGATGATATTCATTCCTCCTCCCCTGTAGTTTGTTCCTTATCTTTCTTCCTTATCTTTCTCTGCCCTCGTGTGCTCATCACTAGTATAAACTTTCTGCCAACTTGGTCTTGAAATTGGATTTTAACTCAATCAGCTGTGTAAATGCTTAAATGAGTCCTGGCCTCCGTGATGCAATCCACATCTTATTTTTTTGCAACTCACTAATGGGCAGAACTGACAAACTGAGGTTTGAGATAAATGTTGTTTTGAGATGTGATGCGAGTGATTTTCATCTTCTCAGTCTCAGTGAGGAAGAGACTGTGATGTTTTTCTCCTCTTTGTTGCCTTAACTTTCTTTTAGTGTTACGTCAGTGAGAAGAAAATCCTCTGAAATTACAGCCGGTGCAGATGATGTGCACAACGCAGCACTTTTTAGACAGTGTGTGTGCGTGTGTGTGTGTCCATGCGTGCGTGTGTGCGTGTGTGTGTGTAAATATAGCTTATTTGAACTAGAGATCCCTTGCGGTCAGTTTTCACTCAAACCCAACAACTTTCACATTGTTTCCTGATTCAGTATTTGTTTTTCTGTTAGAGACAGTTTTCTTTGTCTGTGCACAAGGGCTGGGTGATGGTTTCAAGAGCCTTTTTTGTTTTCGACATAATAATAATAAAGTTAATGCTATCATCATGCTATCACCCTGTAAATGAGTGTGAGCCAGTCTGGCTTTACATACATATTGGACCTTATGATCATAGTGATTTTATCACCATGATTTCAACTACATCATCAAAGCTCAGCCCAGCTGCATTATATAAAAGCATCAGCACGTATTCATTGTTTCTTGTCTGTGGGGAAACTAATGCCACTGAAAATCTTAAGCACAACTGCTTGACTAAGTGTTTGTCTGACTGTTGCTGTGTTTGCGTCTCACTTTAGTACAGTCTCAAAATTCAAATGAAGATTCAAACTTGTAAATTCAGAAACAATCACAGTTTTAATGTTTTGTTCTGACTGTAGTTCATGTTGTCACATATTTGTTTTTTGTATTTGAAACCTTGCAATCATCGAAACTGGCTCTACATTATAGTGAATGCGCGCCTTAAACAATCTGGCTTCCCTGTGAAGAACTTCTCTCCGTCAGGGAGGACATCAGGATGTGCTCCTGCAGCTCTTCCTGTCTCGCTTCCTGCGGACTGTGCTAAGTGCACTTGATGTATACAAATGTAGCTTTTTAAAACAGCAAGGACACTGGACTTGTTGAATTTAGTTTTTATTCTTGTTTTAGAAAATATGTGCAATTCTTCTTGTCTCCAAGAATGCTGCAGCTGCAGCAGCTCATTTCCCTGAAGTCATTTCATGCTGCCTTTATCATTCCTGATTGTGTTGAAATCCTCTTCACCAAAAGGTACTATAGCTTTATGAACCATCTCCTGTTCTGTTTTTATTTCATTCTGTTTCCCTCACATGTTGGTGAGTGGTGTGTGGTTTTGCATTTTTCTACTTGTAAACTGTTTACAGGTGCAGTATGCAGATACTTATAGCGGCACCTCGGTCAGTAAATGTAATATTTGAACTTGCAGTACAGAATCAAAGTTGTACTTTACAGTAAAACAATAAAGTTATATGACATGTGTTTTATGTCAACAGTCAGCTTGAAATGGGAGCATGCTTCTAAATCTTTGTTATAGGTTATAGGTATAGGAGTGCTCTGCAGATAAAATGATGTACATGGTCTAAACTGTCCACAAATCTGTGTATAACTGCAGGTATGGTACGGACTGACCTCAAAAAACCTGGTGTTAAACTAGAAGTTGTTGTTCTAAAAGCTGCAAATACAGAAATGGACAAGAGGAGTTAAGTGTTCTAGTGATGACTAAAATCAAACAGAGGCTCCGATAAAGATGTTTGCTAAAGCTCAGATAACAGGCAGCAGCAGCCAAGGTCTGGATCCATTTAGTTTGAAAGTGTACAATGTAACTTGTATAAAAAAAACAAAACTGTTTAGAGTTTAGAGAACATGCAGTTTAAACCCAGTGTGTTACCTTAATCCGGACGTTTGGCACCCCAGAAGAAAACTGACTAAGCACTCTCTGTCTAAAAGTATAATAAAATATATATTATATATATAATAATAATAATAATAATAATATAATCAGGTTGAAATAAGATTTTTCTAATGATGGTTATACCTCCTTATTAATGGTGTAATCAGCCTACACCATCATCCCTGAAGTACTCTTGCTTCCTCCCACCTTCACCTTTTGCAGTGACCGCAGCCGGAAAACCCCGAGCTCCTTCGGCTAACTCCGCGGGCACCACGTGACTCTGGTTTTGCCATAAACAAACGGCAGCCCATCGAGCTCACGCATGCGTGGTGTGATAGTGTTAAACCCCGCACTGGCTACGGCTAATACTTATCAAAAGGTTACACATGTATAGGTTGGTGTATATATCTATGACTATCTATGGTTAATGTAAATGTGTGTCTGGTGATACACTAAATGACGGCGATAACATTTTGGTAAGTGGACTAGGACTTGAATCATTGGGTTTTTGTTTCCATTTGCTAAAAGGACTCCATTACCCATCGGCCCCTGCTTGTTGTTAAAAGTCACACGTTGTCGTCATTGCGCTGAGAGAGCAGAGGAGCTGGGACACTGTTGTTACCGCTGAGTCTGCTGAGCTTCACCCTGACAGATGCCTCGTACTTGACTCTCCATCCAGCCCGGGACGACAGTCGTCTTACGATGGGGAACCGGAGTCAGTAACCGCCGAAACTGTGGAGTCAGTGTGTCCGCAGCAAATTCACCATGATGTCCGTAAGTGGAGTGTTTTCTGCAGCATGAGATAAGTTACTTCACGTGTTGTCTGAGTCAGTTTAGCTCTGGAAATACCTCTCTGACCTTGGATAAAAGTGTGACTCGGTGTTGTGGAAACATGTGATATAATCTGTGGGGAGCTGAGCACAATAAACACAGAGGGACATCATTCATTCTCACAGGTGTTTGCACGGTGTCCAGCTTGGAGAGTCTGCTTAACTCGGGTTGATGCAATCACCTATTTCTAACATGTAATTATTTGATACATAACTGCATATATGCTGTTCCAGTTAGATTGCATTCATGTTCATCAGTACACTGGTAATTAATTATTATCTTGAAGGTTTTATTTTTGATTTGAGCTTTGACACCACTTGATATTCTCTAATTACACTTTGCCTCAAGCTAATTTCAACACCGATTGGTCTGCAAACACTGTTGACATGAATGCAAAAGCCAAAGCTACTGTTACGTTCTTTTGAAAGTGTCTGGAGAGAGTTGGTGCTAGAGGCGAGAAGCACCACTCACACAGTTTGCACTGTCAGCATTAGTAAACAGATTAACCAGTTTGACAGATAAGCTCCCAGTGCTCGCCCTGCCTGCTCTCGAGCTGGATGGTTGACTCTACTACTGTATATTTGTCTTTCTCTGTGATGCATTCAAGTTTCCTAAAAAAGACAAAATTCCTATCCTCTACACCACCTCTGCACTGTCCGGACACTTTGTGCTTTAACCTTTTTACCAAATTAAATCTGTGTCAATGAAAGAGGTTTCTTTGGGTTTATCATACAAATACTGGATTCTAGTGAAACTAACCAGTTATAGTGAGACAAAGTTAATTCATCGTGCTCTTCTGCACCACCAGGTCCTTCCTGGTTCGTTAGCAGCTGTTACTTATTCTCGTGAGATAGTAACTAAATTCATTACCAACTAGTTTTTGTTTTTGTAGGTTTAGTTGTCATTTGTGATAATAACATTGTACTCACCAAACTAATTGCTGAGATTTGGGAAACTTGATGACATCACTGAAAAAACACTATCCAGGCTAAGTCACATGAGCAGTCAGACGATTTAAACAATCCTCGATATTAGCAAGACTAGAAAAGGCAAGTTAGAACCCAGCTTGATTGTTTGAAACATTCCTGGGACAAATGTGACCTAATGTGCTTACCGTAGTTTTCACACACAGCTTTCTTACCGAAGTAATTATCAGGAGTGGTTACTTTAGGTTTTACCTCCAAATGAAGGGATTTAGATAATCTATCAACAACCTGTTTGATCATCTGATGCCATTGTTCGATCAGTTAACATGGTGAGTACACAAATGATGACCAGAGCTTGACAAAATAAAAGCCAGGTTGCTATTAGTTCACAGTTTTGCCTGTAGTGACATAATTGGGAAGTGAGGTTATAAACAGAAAGTCCGAAAGTACGTGATCTGTACCTCACATCTCTAAACCACAAAGATGCTTTGTGTGTTTCTTTGTTTTTCACCTAACTGGAACAGACAACTGCGTCAGTGGCTGATCGACAGTAACAGTGAGGTGTGCTCCAGCGTGCAGCTGGTGAGAGGCTCTCATGTACGGACAGGTGGGGAATTATCAGGGAAGAGGTGGTGATAGTCTGGCAAGGACTGGGCAGCTGAGCGAGCCACAGACGCACACAAACATTCCTCTGTCAGTCACACATCCACAGCAGCAGGACAGAACAGAGTGTGCTTTTGTGGGGCAATGCATCCTACAATAGTGGAGTAGGATCAGCTGAATAGATGTTTGTTTAGATTTTTTTTTTTTAATTTGTGGAATACAAAAATTAAATCTGGGACAAAGGATACATTGAAGTTGCCAACAAAACTATCTTGAGAAAACTCTAGTCAACCACTGCTGTCACTTTTTAAACTTTTCTTGTATATATTTTATTAGGGATTTTAAATCTTTATGGCGAGATATGTTTTTGTTGTTATGAAAGTCTGCTGCTTCTTTAAAGTAAAAAATTAAAAAAGAAAGTAAAGGCTGCTTAGATTTGAAATCAATGACGTTCGGAGTTGGTGCACCAGAAAAATGAAGGAGGAGAGGGAGAGCACTGATTGCAGAGCAGTTACTCTCAGTCTTGGATGACTGATCTTGGATAGAACGAGGATGAGGTCAGTGTTGTTGTAACACCTGCTCCTGCATTAATGATGTGTCTCATGATTAGTGAGCCGGTCCTGTGAACAGCACTGGGGAGTTTAGACATTTAATTAATATCTCTCTCTCTCTCTCTTTTTAGATGACTTTTGAGGTGTCAAGCAGTGTGACGCTGCTGTTTGACTTCTGGAATGTGCAGGGACCTGGAGGTAAGCTGCAAAGTGTCAAACACCATTGACTCTTAGAGATTCCCTCTGTAATGGTGAATCCTTACCTTTATCACTGCACAGTTAAATCTGTCAAAAGATGACGAGCTATGGAAGCCTTATATTCATATGATGTTACTGTATAATCTCTTCTTGACACCACTCTGAATGGATTACGGTCTTTGGTTTGTACTATAAACTAACTAAAGTAACATGGAAATTGTGTTTGTTCGAAGCAAGTAGTGCAGGCCAACAGTGTCAGTGTGCTACTGTATCACCATCCATCAGCCTGCGAACCCTTCACAACTCTCCATGTCAGACTAACTAACCTACTACCTGAGTCACATACTTGGCAAAACACAATCATCACCTAGAACCAGTTAATCTGGTCACTGCATTTTTGTTTCGTGATCACTCTGGCCAAGCTAAATGCCATCATATCAAACTTGGGATGATTAATTGCGAGTTATATTTAAACTCAGGCTTTAGGCGTGAGAAGTGGTTTTGAAGAGGAAGAAAAGCAACTTGGTTTCACATCAGGTACTCTGTATTCAAATGATGATCCAGACTCTCAGCAAATATGACATGAAACATCAGCTAACATGCCTGGAGCCACTTTTGTTCGGTGTGCGTGGTGTTAAAGCTTGTACCAATTTTGTTTTAATGTGTTGAAGGGCTGTTTTTTTATGAAAGCCATTTTATCATTTGAATAAATGCAGACAGGGCACCCAGCCCAAACCAGTACTGCATTTTTAGTTACTCATTGGCCAACATTCAGTACATGTGCTGATACCAACGTATTTCTGATAAACTAAGATCAATATTTATCCATTCAGTGTACTGAATTTAAGATGACTATGCTACTGTGGGAAGGAGCCACAGGTTTGGGCTCAGGGCCAGTAGTGTGGATTAGTGTGTTCAGCTGTGTGACTTGGTGTGTATGTGATGTGTGTGTTTGTGTCTCCAGGGATGGTGCTGTCGGTGTTTGTGGTCCTGCTGCTGACAGTTTTCTACGAGTTTCTTAAAGTGTGGAAAGTGTGGCTGGCGACTTGCTCTAAACTGTCCCAGCCTCAGTCACCGTACGCCGTCAATATGTCCTCCCACAGTGGCTGCAGCTCCGTCCTGGACAGCGCTCCCTCCGAATCCTCACTGACCCCCATTGAGCCACCATCTCCATCTCCAAACACCAGGAAGAGGTTGGGCACATTGTGAAATACGAGTGAAGTTCGAAGTGTTCGAATGCAAATGCTGAAATAACATACATGAGAAAGCAGCTTGTGGTCAATGGTTGTGGTGTATTGTAATTCAAACGTGGTGAGTTTTGTGTTTTTTGTATGTAGGTAATGTAATTTCATCTTATTCCTATTGTTTTTTGTATGTCATGTGTATGTGCACCTCCTTTCACACTGACTGGTTTCCAGTCTCAAACCCTCAAGGCTAACAGAACCCTCCATCCTAATAACAATGCAAGCAAACAATATGTAACCTAAGTTGAGTGCAGTGACATTTTTGTTGATGAGACATTATGCTTGATGACGAAAATAGGCAACATGAGCCAAAGCTAATTTGATTTGTAGTTGCAGATTTTGTGGCATTGTGTTTTTCGACTATCTAATCTTACTAATGCAAACCAGCCTTGACAGCATAATAAAACAAATGTGCATTCAGTTTTACAGAATGTGTGAATGTGTCATAGTTGGTTCCAGTCTTTGGATTTGAACTAGATTAGACGTAGATTTAAAGTCACCGCTGTGTCCTGGATTGAGAGTTGTTCGGTGCTACCAGGTTACAGTGGTCCTGACGTGACAATGCAGCTGTAGTTTCCCCACCTGCCTGCCACAGCTCCGGCTTCCTGGCATTTGTACAGTGATGTTGAGTTTATTCTGCCTGCCACTAAATCACACTCACATACTTCTGACTAGTGTAAAGTATGTGGGGCATCATTTGCATGTTTTAGAACTGCTGTAATTGACTCTATGTGTTGCTCTCCTCCCTTCCTTTCCTCAGCTGGTTGTTGCACGGTATCCAGACAGTCCTTCACATGATACAGGTGACTCTGGGCTACATGCTGATGTTGTGCGTCATGTCCTACAACACCTGGATCTTCATTGGTGTCATCATTGGCTCTGCCCTTGGTTACTTCATCTCTTTTCCTCTTCTGGGTCAGAACTGACAGTACGGACGGTCTGGATATTAAAGGATGTCTTTTTTTTTTTTAATTCACTAGGATCACGTGCACTCAATGTTGTTCTATTGGTCTTTGAACAATGGTTGTGTGTGTGTGTGTGCAGGAAAGGTGAGTTCTCAAACGTGAACGCCAAAGAACAACACTAAATGCAGCAACATTTGTTGATTGTCTGTCACCATTTACGTCTTCAGTCTTCTGTTTGGGGAATGACTTTTTGAAATGTATCACACTTCATTCTTACTTTTTAATCTAGGACATATATTCCGGCGTCTTCACTCACGCATCTGAATGAGTGTAAAAAATGCTTTTTAATCAGCAGAAGCGCTTGAACTCTTCTCTTCCTGGTTATTTTAGTACACAACAGATTTGAAGAGGCAGCGATGTAGCATATTACAGTTGTTTTCTTTTTATAATTTTACTGATCACATTTAGCTGATTTTTATAACAGCTGTTAAAATCCCTTAAACTTTTTAAGGCATATTAATGATTAATTCAGGTCATTATGTCACTATAAATTATTCATCCCAAAGACTTTTTATGACTTTTAATGACTGCTTAAAAAGTAAAATTCTTATTAGATTTACCAACAACCGAGTTAAAGCTACAAATTTTGATTGTGACTTTTTTTTGCCGTGTTTTAAAACCTAACGCCAGACTTGCACATTGAACTGACATTTATAGTCTGTAATCACAGGACAGGATTCACTCAGTCAGTTTAAGGAAGTGAATCATGTGGTTCTTTTAATTTATTGTTTTACCTTGTTCACTTCTCTCTTGTGTCTCTGTCAGCTCAGAGTCATTCTCACATGTACAGTGTATCAGGGGACACTGAAAGTTGATCATGTGGTTCTATGAAAAACCACAAACCTACAAAGCAAAAAAGGCGGAGAACAGTCCAACTGACATTGTAGATTTATTGAAATATGTTCCTCTTTTGAGACACAGCTTTTCAACTAGCTTTGTATCCGATTCTTATTATAGATAATAAAATGTTGGGTGGTTCACTTTCTTATGCGATTTTCATATTTTCTGTCAGTGAATAAAAATATGAAAACACTGTATTACCAAAAACAAAGTTGCCGAAATAATTGTATTCATCCATACACTGTGTGTGTGTGTGTGTGTGTGTGTCTATATACATATATATATATATATATATATATATATATATATATATATATATATATATATATATATATATATACATACATATATATACATATACATATATATATATATATATTCAGGAGGACAAAAGCAAGCTGTTGACACCTGTATGTTTACACACCACACACATTTTTAATAATAAATAAACAGAAGCAAGTGACGGTCAGTGTTGAAAGCAATTTCAATTTCTGCAAACTCAAATATGCAGTGACAGTAAGTGATTTCACAACAGGACACTGACTCATAAACTTGGACAGAGACAAAAAAAGGCTCACACCTCCTTTCTGAACCTTTAACATAATTATTGTAGCTCTCCATGTTAAGCACAGGTGGTACAAAAGTGGGAAAAATTCAGCCATTAGTGTACATGAGATGCAAAAAAAAACATGTACTGTAATCTCCCAGAAATAAACTGCACATTTACTGGAATGTTCCTGGAAAGAGCTTGTGGGAACGTGGTTCTAAAATAAAAATCGAGTCTTAAACATAATTATCTGTTTTAGTGTATAATTGTGAAGCAACTCTTTATTCAGTCGCCTTCAGTTTTTCCATGTGTGTACATTGAGGATGTAAGGATGGAGAGTGCCATCTGTTGGACAAATTGTAAAACCATCTTAAGGAAATCAGAACAACTTCTCACTTTGAGCTATTTACAATGTGTAAAACTTGTAAAGTTGTCAGTTAATAGATTCTAATTATTTGCTAGTGTAACACTGAGTGCATGCAAAAATGTGAAATACAAATACAACAAAGGCCTCTATTTTACCTATATAAAATATAATTTCATATTAAATAGTTCTTTCCAGGAAACCTCTTAGAAAACCATTAGAAAAGTAGAGTCTTACACACTCTAAAAATGAAGCGTCACCAGCGTAACTGCTGAAAGTCTTACATTTAGAGTTTATTAAACCTTCTGGGTTTAGGGAACATGTGCATCATTGGGGTCTCATGGATAAATATTGGCGATGCGGTTATAATGCAGACCATAGAGCTAATAAAAACAGATCTGTGCAGCTCAATAGCACTACACCAGTGAGTGTGCGTGAGTTGGCCTGGACTGATCCTTCTACCCAGATTTAAAAAAGTTTAATTAAATAAGCAAATATTGGCTTTAAATATGAAACATACTTACAGTAAAGTTGAGAAAAAAACAAAACAAAACACATACATGTGCGATACAACATCACCAGAAGCTAACATTAAGAATCTCGCTCATAATAAGTACGAGCGCTTCTTGTGATTACAAGTTCATCAATGTCTTACAAATTAAAGAACCATTACATGATGTATCTTGGTCATCTACACCCAAAGGCAAAGTCACAAGAAATAATGAGTTCTGGTTATTTTTCATCACACAGATGCCAAAAACATCTCAGTTGTAAAATCACTGTGGCAGTAACAACAACAATAATAATATCAATAATAATAATTCCCTGACAGTTTATACTGAAACATTGAGGCCATATGCAAATATAAGAAATGCTTACAAAGTGAACAAACATATTAAAAAAATTACATTTTTACATTTAATATTTATCAGTATTTGGGGAAAAGCAAGACTCAACACCTGCAGGTTGATTATAGCACCCCCTGCTGCCCAGGTACAGGAACGGATGCAGTGCAGCATCCATTCGTCTGTGGTAGAAGCCGTCATTAATTTGACTCAGATGTGGTGAGAAACATAGGCTTAAATTAGATGTGTGTTTACAGATGTTACTGATGTTAAAAACAACCTCTAACAAAATCTGAATATACCTTAAATATGGAGTCTAGTGTTCGTCCCATGTTTTGCAAGTTTAAAATCGAACATCACTTTAAAACTTGGCTCTTTCACCAGCACCCGAGCCGACGGTTGCTTTAATTAACCCTCATGCTGCTGATCCAACATAAAGAAACCTTACTTACTGCATATCAATGAACTGAATTCAGTGTCATACATATAACATTACTAAGACTTGCATTGAGATTTACTAGGCTGCATAGCGTGAAACCGATTACCAAAGAAATGTCTCACAAAGGAGATGATGGGAGAGTCGATTTTGAAGTGTGCAATGTCAACAATAAAGAAATGCAACTTTTAATGAAACCTTTAAAAAACTATCCAGATTCAATCCGCCTCTCTGCCACTACATGCGCTGCAGGCATTCGTTTAGTCTCCAAGCTTTTCTCCAGTCTCAGATCACTGTCCTCCTACGCTAAAATCACTTCCACGTCTACTGGGTCGATGATTTTTTCCTCTCCATTCAAATGCGAGCTGGAGTCTTTGGCCGGCGGCGGTGACGACTCCAAATCTGATTTTGCAACCTCAGCAATTCGTTCTCTGTCATCTTCCTGTACCGCTATCTCTATTTCCTCGATGGCGTTCTTGATGGCTGCTTCCTCCTGATGCTCTTTTTCAGCTTCCTGCTTCTTGCTTCCTACTAGCTGCTGCAGGATTGTCTGCGGGGACATTTTGTCTTGTGGAGATTTCCTGGGGACGTCGTCCACCATCGTGGTCACATGTGTAATCTGCTCCTGCACCCCGTCCTCCATGGTGATGGTGCCGGTGACCGGCTTCATCCCATTGGCCACGTCGCTCTGGTTCTCCTTTGAAACTGGCAGCACCACCTCCACCACCGGATTAATCAGGTCCCTGATTTCATCCACACTATCAGGAGACCTGGGCTCCGGAGGCAGGGGCTCCTCATCTTTCCCCAAGTCCTCTTTTTTACCATCAGACACGTCAGTGTCCTCCTCTGGGATTAGCTCCACACCTGGAACCTCCAGACAGGACTCATAGGGAAGAGGCACTCCATCCAGCTGGATCATGGACACCACCTGTCTGCGTTTTTTCCCAGAACCCCCTTCAGCCATACCACCGCAGAACGAACCCTCCGGCTCATCGCCTCCAAATTTAGTGGTCCAGTCCACTGGAGAAGTTTCTCCAAGGAGGTTCAAGTTGGGGTCACTGTTGGACAGAATGATGCTGTCCCTGTAGAGATTGTGTCTCCTCTGGACGGCTGCCTCTTTTACAGCTAAACACACAAAGGAACAGAGAATCAGTCACTGTGTTAATAACCTCTTGTACTTTAATGGTATGTTTTTGCTAACCACCACTACTATTGGCATAGAAATATCAATTTTTGTCCCCTCACCCATCATTATATCCTTGGTGACAGATTGCAGAACCACTTCCTCGAATACGTTTTCAACCAGCAGGAAACGGGAAAAGTCCTCAAAGATTAGTTCTTTGAAGCGAGGCAGCTCCTGGAGGAGGAAGGGACAGAGGTGAGCTTCATAAAGCTTTTATCAGTCACGTGTTTAATGTTTCTGATCCCTTCAGTTAATCTTCACCCCTGCTGATTCCTGAATGTGTTTTTATGGAGGGAAGAAGCTGTATCTGAATCCAAATATGTATAATAATTAAAGGAGCCAGATACTGACTTATGTGTAGACCATTACACAAACAGAACTAACACAACTATGGGGATTTTTTTTCTCTTGGCTTTCCTTTCTTGACATAAACATGAATCTGAACGGTAGGTTAGAAAGGAGTCACAGTACAGTACTGTCTACTACAGTGTGCTACTATGATCTGTGCAAGTTAAAGAGAATAAAATGAAGTAGTGGTTAGAAAAGGTGATATTAGGTCGTGTGTACTACCACTCACAGGTGAGCAGGATGGCGAGAGATGCTGCAGCATGTACGGGATGATGATCTGCAGTAGAGCCTCTCTGAAGAACT
Organism: Anabas testudineus; assembly: GCF_900324465.2. Taxonomy (NCBI): domain Eukaryota; kingdom Metazoa; phylum Chordata; class Actinopteri; order Anabantiformes; family Anabantidae; genus Anabas; species Anabas testudineus. Next base: position 16,845,359 of record NC_046630.1, read on the forward strand.
TCTTGCGCACTGTGCTGCTGTCATAGTCATATTTCTGACGAGGAATGACCAGAAACAAATACAGAGCTTCAAGACTTGTCGTTTTTCCTTCTTTTTGCACAAATAACATTTAGTTTAGAGGTTTATATATTTCAGTACTTTATTCTCCTTCTGCTGAAACGTCTGTATCTCTCTGGAGAGTGAATTTAAAAAAATCCAGTACCCACGTTTTTAATACTGTCAGGCAACGTGCTCAAATCTTTTTACTTGACCTGTCTACTACAGTATGCTACTTGTAGTCTTCTTTTAACCATTTTACCTTCAGAACTCGGTCCTGGCATCGCTGGATGGTCTTGCACAGGTCGCTCTCTCCCTTGGCCTCCAAAGACTGGTTAAGAATCTGCTCAAATGTGTAAACTGCATTGTCCATTTGCTGTGAATAGCACAAGACACAAATGACAGTTGGACACTGAAGGAAACAACCCTCACAAGTTGTCCTACTCTTTTTATCCAGCAGGTGGAAGTAGAGACTTCCCCACAGGTTGCTGGTTGCCACCTTGTGAAGAACTGGGGAGTGTTTTCAGGCATCCTAACACACTCTGATACTTTCTATTCGAACAAGAGAGAAAGGGCTGTGACTTCTCACCTCCCCCATGAGGATCTGAGCCCTGTTGACGAACACAGAGGTGCTGGAGACGCTGAACCTCTGCTGCAGTCCCTCCAGGTTGAGCTGCTCCACCTTCTCATAGCAGCTTTGCATCTTGACCGGGTGAAAGGCGAGCATGGACAGCCTCTCCATGTGCTATGGGGGAGACAGATATAGAGAGGCGGGGGAATGATGATTAATCATAAGGTGGTATTAGCATTATCCAAAAGGCTTGGAGATTGAAGACCAAAACGAAAGAAACGGTTGAGATGATTGTTTGGAATCAGTCTGAGGGCAGCTGAGGACACTCCCTGAATTTCTAATTAAAGACTAGCACTAACTTTGCCAAGCGTCCACAAACACTGTGTCCTTTTCATGCACGCTAATGACGTAAACTGAAAACAAACAATGCTCCTCACATTTATATATTAACTTTAACTTATCTATATTCTCCAAATCAATTTTAGTCTTAACTAGAGCGTACAGAACCTACAGAAAGTGGAGCTGGGAAACTCATCAAACTTTGTAATTCTTCCCGTCAATTATACAGCTTAGTGAGGTTTCTTCCTGTGCTTTGATTCCAACTATCCTGTCATGCGATGTGGGGCTGAGTAACAGAAAAGCTTTCTGGATGACAAATAATGGATTTCCTGTTCCAACCAATGCTGCAAGTAACATATTTTTGTTAAAGCTGCAGTCATTTGTATACACAAACACTGACAATCAAATGACTGTGTCTAATGTAAAAGAGAGGTCTTAGGGACACAGAGACTCCTGAGACACAGTATTATTATCAACCCTGTAGGTCTGCACTTTTGTAGCCTTGTCTTTTGATTTTTTTGCACATTTCCTGTACACGGTGTAATCTCCAAGCACTCCAGTCAACCCTGCATCCAGGAGCAGAAGGCAGCTGTGTATGACACCATCACTGCACAGAAAAATGTCCAACTTGAAATATTAGTACTGGAGTTGTTCTTTTTCTCAAAGGTTTTTAAAGAGTGAATAAGGACTTCAATGACCAAACATTAATGACAGTGTTGCTCAGTGTCTGCTGGATATAGACAGCTGCTGATACACAGTCCCATATGGAGTAAGCCTTTGGCGTCACTGTTAGTCTTACCTTGGACTGCTTTCGGTAGGTACTGACCATTGCATTCTGGGGTCTTTAGAGAGTTTTAGAGATGCTCTGACCCAGTCATCTAGCATCACAATTTGGCCCACATGAAAGTGTCTTTCTTGCTTGCAACAGATGGTCTGAATGTTGTGGCTGACCAGTGTATATCTGTGTTGTATTTCTTTCGGCGTATTGTGGAGTCCTACAGTAACAAAACCCCCAGTTTTCCCTCGATAGTACCTTGATGATAAAGCAACTCCTGTGGATTTGTGTGTCTGGAGATGTCATATTACTGTAAACCACACAAAAACATGACTCACGTCTCCTAGTTTTTCCTTGCCCCCTCCGTTGATTGAGTTCTTGCTGATCTCCACCAGCTCCCTGAAGAAAACATCCCTGACCTCAGAGAAACCTCTGCTGGTGGGCTCCATCAGGGCGTCTAGGATGGAGTTGATGTAGGGCTGGACGTTGTTCCGCAGGAGCTGTTCTGCCTTGGGCAACACCAGAGCTGTACGGCAGCAGCGATGCACAGAGGATGAAAGAGATATATATCCATGATCAGTTGTTGGCTTGTAAACAAGTAACACTCCACAGCAGTGACGAAGACTCAAAGTGAGGTATGTCAAGGTATAAAGAAGAATTAAGGCACGGCTCTGAACTATGTCAAAAAGTTATCACAATGCGCAGTGTATTGTTTAAAATCTGGTTAAAATGGTTGGTATGTGTGCAATGGCATTTGTGTAAACACACATGAGCTGGAGCCCGGGAGCTTCCATATCTGCACAACACCCAACTCTTAGCAACGCAACCTAGTGCTTATAGAGACTGTCACAATGAAAGTAATGGCTAGGATTACATGACTCAAACCTCTGCATCACCCTCATGTAAAGTGAATCCTGTTTTATACAGTTAACTTGTAGTTTCGGGTGTTATCTCGGGGATAAAGTCAGAAACGGCCCATACGGTGCAGGTGCTGGAATGCAGTTCTTCCACTTAAGCTGAATGGGAAACAGTATACATGAAAAAAGAATTGAGTAGCCTGTGCCAAGTTAGCTTTTGAATAGAAAGCGGACAGGCTCTCTGCTCAAAGGGTGGATGCTCTGGCATTATAGAAGCCATTTAATCACACAAAATGAGTAAGAGACAGAGGAATGAGAGGGAGGAAACTGCAGACTTAATAACAAAGTCAAGGCTGTGAGGAAAAAGTGCAGCGTGTAAGACAAGTGTTGGGAAATGTCAGATATGGATGGTGGTTTAGTTACACAAGAAAGGCCATGTTAGTGTCCAGAAACTTGAGCGCTGTGGAGTTATTCAGTGACCGGAGTGATCGCTCTGCTGCGCCAATAATGCCTGAACCAGAGAAACCACAGCTACATCTCACTGAGGCAAACAATGAAGCGTGTACTTGAGGTCGGGAGGATCGTGTTACACGGAACAGCAAGCCTCAAGTGAACCAAGTCATTTTGCATAACCTGCTGACATGTGTGAGGAGGTACAGTACAATGAGGTGTTCATCAGTTGAAAGTAAATTTAAATCTTTAGAGCCTTTGATGGTGTAATAACTAACTAGCTGTAAATGTCTGGCTCTAGGAGGCTGACCAAGTATTTTTTAATAGAGCACTGTAAAACCCTTTCTGTTCGTCAAATGTTACTGATTCTGAATTTATTTTTTCCAATGTCGTGACAAAGAGCAGAGCTGCCTGCAGATCTTTGGTCACCTCGTATCTTGCTGCTGACATGTTCTTTAGATGTGATGATCTGGTCCATGTCCGTCCGCAGCCTGGCGTCCAGCGGGGCTCTCTGGGCCTCACAGGCTTCAACCAGTGCTTGATACTGTCCACTGGTCTGAGACAGCACCTGCCTGTACACTGCATCAGAGATCTGGAAGACAAGAACATAATTGGACTCTTGGACTATTGTGCGGCGTGTCTGCAGAGCACTGTACACTAGAATACAGACTCACCAGCATCCAGTTTCTCTGTCTCTGCTGAATTTTCCCCTTCAGTCGAGGACCAATCGTGTTTTTGAGCTCAGGGTCGAGGGTCTCCATCACAAGATTAGCTAAAATCTGCACACAACACACACAATAGGTTTTCTGTCTTTATATGCATGTAAAATGTAGTTTTATCTGTAGGTAAATCAAATTAAATTATTCCATCTAACTGCATAAGTGTAGTACTGTAGTGGACTTACTTCTACCTACTGGTCCTTTTATTTCATACTTTGAGGTCAGTCCAACCTTTTCAGCAGTGACAGGATGTTACAGTAACTATGGCAACGTCCTTTTTTTCCCCAGCAGTGAAGTCAAAAACAACCAATACGCTCCACCCGAAGAAAAACAAAAACAAGCCTTTAAAACGTGCAGCTTTTCCTGTGCGGTTGCGTGAATACAGTGGGGTCAAAGAGATGATACGCAGCTGGATACAGGGAGGCAGGAAGCCTGGTTTTAATGGCACTGCCCTCACAAGTAACACTTAGCACCTCCACGAGGCTGCACTAAATATCTGGTGAAACATGTTGCTGCCTAGTGAATGGCTTTGACAGAAGTGCCTTTTTTCCCACGAAGAAAGGCCTGACAAACAAAAGGTGTCTTGTGCAACTGTTTGTCTAAAAGCTTGTTTGTCTGGAAATAAGAGTTAATATCTGCTCTGTTACATCCATCGGCTTCTTGTTTACCACTTTTTCTATTGGTTGACAGATGTGTTGTAACGTTGTTGTGCCTTTAAAGTGCAACTTCACTGATGTTTTCTACTTGCTTCCCCTCTCCTAGTCATCTCTACACAAAAACAGGTAGAAACTCCTCTAGATGACATCATCATGTCTCAGACGAGTCTACCTTTAACACGGCTTTTGTCATCTATAGAATATGTAGTCACATGTACTCTTTCACCATTGCAGAAACCAGGAGACAGGAAACAAATTAATGAAGAGAAGGTGACCACTCCAAACACTGACTGTGTAGCTGTGGTGGGAGGCTGAATGAGACTCATTGATAGGGGAGACCCCACTCACCACAGTGCGAGTATATTAGTGTGTGCTTGCCAGTATGTTGAGGGGTGGGGTCTCGTTGCTGACTGTCTCATTGAACTTGTTGACTATGTGCATTCTAATGGTGTGAGGAGCAGACGTGTGCTCATGATGTTAATAAAGTGTTTTCTAGAGTGACATTCATTTCCTCTGAATAACAGTGCAGCCCCTGAGCAGTTGTTTGCCGACCAGTGCACGTCAACCATCAAGAATTTGAACTATGACCCTGACCTGAACTTTGTACAGATACTCACAGTGAATGTTTGGAAAGGGTTTCTGAAACTCTCTTAACTGTCACCTATGACACGCAGGCTGTTTGAGTTACAATCTGCTCGGTGTTAATCTGCCTCCCAAGAGGGAAAAGGTGTGTCAGGGTTCCTGAGAACCTGCAGGCTGGGCTGAACCTCACAAAATTCACTAGTCTAAAACTGTCAAACAAGTCCATGTGCATCACCTGGAAAACCAGCACTGTATCGATACAGTCGGTCAGTGGGCAACAGGAACACGACCAACGAGGCCATGACTCTGTCCATATACGTGTATATATACACACTTTAGAGACTCTGACCTGTGTGGGTGTTCCGCACATCATATCCCAGGTGCCGTAGTGTCCCTTGGCTTGTCTATACAGTCTGACAGCATCGGTGAAGGCTGGTGTCTGAACAGTGCAGTCCTCTGGCAGACCTGTGGGGGCAGGAAGGAGCAGGGCAGATGCTCAGTAACATTAGTGCAGCAAGAAAATTTTTTAGCTTTCTGTTACTTTAGCCATGACTAAAATGGGTGTTGACTTGATATGAAGTTACTTGTGCGTTTGCACATTTAATTTGCTTCAGCACAAACCCACATTAACAACCGTTTCCATAACATCTGAGTCACCTCTGTTGGCCAGTCTGACAGGATCATTTTGGGAAGCTGTATTTTGTGTTTCAGTTCCTGGAGAGGGGGACAACACGCCACGGACGACACGCGGCCCCCATCACACACAGCTGTGTCATCCCTCTAAACAGGAAGATGTTCAGTATGGTCGCTATGGTTTCTGCCACTCCCAGTTGACAGGGCATTAGAGGAAGCTCACAAAGCAGCACGTGTGTGTGTTTTTAGGAAGTTGGTCCTTTTTGTGCTGGTGTCAGAGAGATGGAAATACATCACTAGCTGAAGAGCTGTCTCACTCCCTCTCTCAAGGCCACAGCGCTAAAAGTCATACATCCCTCACAAAAGAGTTGTACGGAACAAAACATCCCTATAATTAGCCGTTTGTCCTTCGAAGCAGAGCTTCTTTTAAATAAAAGGAACTGATGCTTCAGTTGTGTTTTCTCCTGTGGCAACAAGAAACAGTCTTTCCTGTATCACCCAGCTGTGATTAAAGGATAGGTTTTAAAACCCAGCCCTTATTGAAATGTTGTTTACCATTATTTATAATGGGCGACAAAGGCTTTTTAAAAAGCTTAACCATCTGCTTCCACTTTAACTTTAATTTATTCCCATTTTGCAGTGGTAGAATAAATATTTTAACTCTTTATTAAAGTATATGCAGCAACAATTGTACTGATTTCCTAATTAAACAGGAGCCTATGTCCAAAAACAACCCACAAGCTTTAAAACATTAATTACAGGTGAAAACACAGACATTACGAGCACTGATGCAGCACGGGGAAAAAAACAGTAAATAGAAATCACACTCCTGTAGTTGTGTTACTGTAACTGTGCAAAACGTTAATATTGTCAACACGTGTGTGTCGGTGTATTTCACACAAACCAGAATGACCTATTTATATATGATAGGTGATTCATGCCTCTAAACCGCAGCATCCACTCTTGCTGTTTTTGAGGCTGATTCCTTTTGAGGTCCAAACAACAAATGTGAAGACAGAAATGCACAAAAAGTAAGTTTTCCTTTAGTGCATAATGCATGAATGGATGGTTTGCTCCCAGCACGCCTGGCTGGTAATCTGTTTGCTCCACGTGAAGCCTGCCATGCATGAAGAACCAATGTGCATGTGTGTGTCTTTATTGCCTCAGTGTCAATCTGGTTGTTTTGTCTGTGAGTCAGAGGAGGCTGACAAAGACAGGAAGTGGCCAAGGAGAGGGGAGGCCAGAGCCAGACAGGAAGCCGTCTCTGCTCCATGCTCACTAACCCTGCGCTGAAAGTCTGTGAGAACTCGGTGGAATAGTCTGGAGTTTGAAACACAGTGGGAAAATAACGACACAGACAGCTGACGTGTTGGCAGGTCCCCAGCCATCTTACGGAGGACAAACGCAGTGAAAAGCGTCTCAGACATACAGTACGACCGCTGGCCAGTGTATTGTTTACTACTCTCATGAACACCAGACAGTTCAAGACCCACAGCTGATGATGTGTATGTCAACGACAGCCACGTGGCCTTTTAGGCTGTTACTGAGCACGCAGTTGTGCCATTATTTATTTGAACAGTTTCAGATGACTGCATCCTAATGGAAGTCTTATTTCATTTTCTCTGCCAAAACTAGCATGTTGTCCACAGAAGAGATTAAATGTGGCATGAATAAAAGCGGCATGATAAGCAAGGAAATCTGATATCTACTTCATAGAGTATGTAGCTTAACTTCACTGAACAACTCAACAACTTCAACAAGAACCTTCAGGAGCTCGTCTTGCTGGTGTTTGATCACCAGCTGATTAACATCATACCTCCCGCCTTGTGCACTTTTAAGCAGGCTGTGCTGCCCTTGTTGCTATGTAACGTCTGGCACAGTGAAATTGAGCATAGCCAGTCCAAGTGTGGGCAGAGGGGGTAGAGATTCAGTACAACAGCAGTTTCCAACTTTACCATTGCTTTTACAATAACACACGTTAATTTATCGCCCCAACCTCTTCAAAGTTCTGTACTCGTATTCGCTGCAGCGCTACTACTACGATGATGAACTGCTGACCTACTGTAGGTCTCGATATCCTGGGCGTGACAGGAAGAAGGAAAGGCTGCGAACCACTGGGCTGCGACATTCAGTCGTTGTGGTTGCCGTTCGGTTTTCACTCTGTACAATCCACACAATCCAAGTCTCTGTGTGAGTTATATGCCTTCTGTAAAATACTGTATATTTGTGCATCAGTTCTAATCATTTCACACATAGTGATATTAGATGTTGATTTTTTTTTTATATGAAATGCCTTAGTGTGAATTCTATACATTATTAATTTGGTCAGCATTTCAAGAGAAATTTCCTCTTGGTGTCACCACAGAAAGGAAAGTATTTTCTGACGGTTTGCCAGGTCTATAAACCACTACATATTCTCCATGTGTCTGAACCAAGCTAGATCAAGAAGCAGATTACAGTGCACTGTGAGAGTGTGTGTGTGTGTGTGTGTGTGTGCGCACTGTGTATAAATAGCACATGTGGTAACACTTACCACGGTCTTTTTATTTGAGGCATTTCCCTCGTTGCCTTGTGCATCACGCTCTGGTTGATGGGATTTTAGCTGCGTTTGTAGACGCGTTCCCAGGCGCTCACATCCGCAAATGGTTGTGTGTGTTTGTTTAAGTTCAACATATTTCACATTTTATAACGTATTAAGCAACTGGATGTCAAATGTAGTCTGACGAGACCTCAGCTTGAAGATGCTGCATGTAAGTCAAAGCAGCTTTTCAACTGTCCTTTCAAACACTGCTGCTGCTTCCACTGACATGCATGAGTAGGATTTCCCCATATGGTGCAGCTCTCCTGAATCAGCCAAACCCACAGTACAAAAAACAGTCACTGGAACATACCATCAGCCACACATGACTGACTAAGTATTAACAGATCCCTGCCTTTAGTAGCGGCTAACAAGCCAGTGCTGGAGACACTATATTGTTTTATTTTTTTATATACTATACTCTAAAAGCTGCAGAGTATGTAAATGTCTGAAGTTTGAATCATATGGCATGTTGGGAAGGTAACGGCTCAGTTAATGAAATGCCATAAATCTGGGTTGATATGTTCCCTTTGTCTGCCTCTGAATGTGTTCATCCCAGGTCTCTCCTTGCTGAGTGGAATTAGTCTGAGGTTTGTGGATCAGAGCAGAGGGTTGGTGAGTGGTTTTAAAGACTGTGGGGGTGGAGAGTCAGCTGTGATTGATGGTCCTCTAGTGGCCCAGCAGCAGCTCAAAGCAGCAAGAGACTACTAATGCTATGCCCTGCCCTGCACTGCATCAGACTGGCTGCTGGTGGAGAAAACTGAAGCCATCTCTAGATTTGCAATGAATACCTGTTTTGATTATTGGTTCATCTCTTTATTAGTTTTTAAAATTAGCTGATCACTTGGAAAAATGTCCAAAAAAAAAAAAAGATAATGCGTCCAGAGAGGCCGAGCTGATAGTTGTTATACTGCTCGTTTTGTTTAACATTTGATTTAAATTCCTGTTGGTTAAACAAACAGCTGTTGGTTATTTGCTGATATATAAAATATATCAGCAAATAGATTGTCAAAGGTGAAAACTTGCAAATACTTTCAAATTACTTATTTAAAATGTTCAGCTATTCATTGATTATTGCTTTTCTGTCATTAAGCAAGTTTAACAATAAACAGTTGACTGTGAAACTGTGAATCACAAAACTCCTACATCACTGTGGCCTGCAGCTTTATGGAAACCACAGTAACCATAGTTACTTTTCTCTTTCTGTTCAACACGACAGTGAAGCTAGTGAGAGACTGTGTTTTAGTCTTTTTTGGTTTAACTGAGGGGTCCGAACGTTCAGACTGACAGGTTGACCAATCAAATGAGCTGCAGCTTTGTGTTTGTGTGCAGAACAGCGTGATGAGGTCACCTGGTAACTGATCTGATTAGCGGGACACTTTGCAAGTCTTCCTGTTAAGCTGATGCAAAACAGCAGCTGATGGCTTTATTGCAGAGCTATTTCATCTAAAACAACAGGAGCTTTAGATGATTCAAATAGATCTTCAGCGTGTCAGCGTGAACATTTAACTTGTGGTTTTTACTTATCAAAGCCAGCTGAGTAGTGTCTATGTTCTGCTCAGGAGCTGCTTTGCATGCCGCTTCTGTGACGCTGCATCTTTATCCTTAATGGGTGACACAAGCTGCATGATAGAAGTTCTCAGTTCAGTGGTAAATCATCATCTGAGCACGTAATGAGCAGGACTGCAGCTATTCTCTACACAAAATTAGCAGTAACTATTAAGTATGTACTGTATGAGTGCAGGGAGTAAGGGGAACTACAGAGTGGGAAGGGGTTAGAGGGTAAAACCATTTATCACCTTCATAAAAAGGCCTCTACCAGTTTTTGGTTTTACTCTAAACACTGACGTAATAGAAGTGAGACTGGGTGTGTCAATACAGGTTACAAGCATGAATGCCAGTGCACACTGACACCAGCCATGGTGGCAGTAAAACAGCAACAGACTCTCACAGCATGTTCCAGCCTCACAGCTAGAATGTGTGGCACGGACGCTGGCGTTTACACAGCGTGCCTGAACAGGTAATGTTGTGGATGCTGCACTGGGCTGGAGATCTGTTTTGAGAAGTGTTCCGCTGTTAGGGGCTGCTCTGCATGTTGTCGAACTAACAGTGCTCATAGACAGGTTCTGGCATTGTTGTGTGTGGTAAAGTAGAACGCACTCATGCAACGTAGGTGGTTGACACAACAGTTGGCCAAGTGAAAAACATGGTGGAATCAGGTCGAGCAACTTTTGCCAGTGAGTTGTTTCATTCAACACATGGCATAAAATTCAAGTGTGGTATTATCTGGTGTGATATAGTGTTTAACTTGCAGTGGAAACCTTTAGACAAACTATAGTGTTTGCATCTTTCTCTCAGTGTTGAGTGATCTGCTGCAGTTTACTTAGTAATTACAATGACTCCTTGTGCCTGATGATTCATCCTAACAATCACGTAAAACACATCATTGGGTCATGCATGTGCTTTAATATGACTGCTGATGAAGCCTGGGTGCACACCTACATGCATGTAAAACCACATGTTTATGTGTGGATGTTTTTGAAAATTAGGATTGTGATGTAAAATAGTGCTAGCTTTGAGTATTTCCTGCAGCAAATGTAACAAAGTGGATTTACAGATTCCTGCGATAGGAAAAGGCTCAAACAAATACTGCGAGTAAACTAATTTGAGGTCATGATAAATCATCCTCGCTCGATCTGAAATCTTGATCTACACCAACCGCTTTTGCAGCCAACAGGATCCAAACATCCAAACAAGCCTGCTCACGTTCACTGCAACAGCCATTGTTTATCACTGAATCTCACTAGTTTTGTATTTTTATCTCTAACTTCCCAAATGGTCCAGCTCACTCGGACTCTGTGTCTCGGGTCTAAATAAAGCGCACTCAATGTGAGATCACACACTCGCATACGTGTGCGTGCATGCACATACCACAAATATGTAACTTGGCGCTCCTCAAATTAAGGTGGTGAATGGGCTCCGTACGCATGTCTGCAAAATGTTTTGCAGAACTTAAAATTGCAATCAACACACCATGTGACCAAATATGGTGGAACAAGGCCAATTATTTGTACCGCTTCAGATTCTTCAACACAAAGCCCAAAGGTGTCGCTCGAAGTTGCCTTGCAAGGCAGAGATACACTTTGACAACATGACAAAAAGCGGATTACAATGTGTTTGCGTATCCTCTGGCATGTCTCCGCATCCAGTGTCCCGACACAATGACACATGCGTCATGCCATCACAAGAAAGAAAACAAAAAAGCAATGAAAAAACTTTAATAACAGATCAAGAGTACTTCTCCACCCTCATCAAACAAACATGCTCTGTGCACTCAAATGCAAACTGCGCCACAGCAGCGGCCAAGATCCCGAACTCACAAATAAAAGCCGGAGATCAAATAATGGTGGCATGCTCAAACAAACACAAAAAAAAAAAAAAAAAAAAAAAGGCTGGGAACAAGAGGGAGAGAGACCTGTAATAAAGACCCAGATGATGATCATGTGCTCAGTCAGCTGTACGTTCACACGGTACGTCTGAGCTGGAGCAGAAAGGTGGCAGAATTTTACTGCTCTATGTAACTTAAATAATAAAAATAGCAATATTCCTAGAATACATCCCATACAGTGTAGCTTCACCTAACTACATCACATCCTCTTTATTGATCACAAACTTAAAGTCTGCCAATCTATCTGCACTGTTCACGACGACAGATCATTACGTTCTCTAGTGTTAGGTGTACCCAGCAGGGACAGGCTGAGTGAAGCAGAATCTAAACACTGTTCACTTGACTTCCATGACCTCACGTCTCGCTGCCAGAAATAATATCTGTTCAACAAAGAACAGATCAGTGTGCTCGGACTTGTTTTTCCAGAGAATCCCTCTCATAGATGCAATCTCTAGATCTGTTCTGAGATAGCCAGAGTTAGCCAACCACACTGAGTTTACCCCCCAGGAACTGTACTAGTTTATTCTAAGGGGTTGGGGCTATTCCCATTTTAATAGTTGAAGCAATATTTCAAAATAAAAGCATCCAAGAAAATTTGCAACATTAATTAATCTCTCATCATAAATTGATTATTTGTGGTAAAAATGACCACGTGTCCAACTGTTTCATTAATTTTATGTCAATCAACAAATTATTCAGCAACTAATGGATTCAGCACTTGAAGAGCCAAACCGTAAGTATGTCATTAAATATGAGATAGTATATTGTGATGCAGATAAAATTAGATATTAAAGCTTTTCCCTGGTTAGTTTTCTTCAAATACAGGTTTAGTTCTTTCTTTTGTTGGGTAAATAAAGTTCTACCCTGCTATTTTAGTAATGCAATGTCTGTCTGAGGTGTAAAATGACACCAACATGTCACACTGCAACCACGACCGAACACAAAAACAAATACATACATCACTTCAGGAGAATCTCATACTCGCAGGTCAAACGGCTTAGTAAGACGGCATGTACCAGGCTTTACACTGTGACACACACTGACACACGCCCTTGTCTGAGCCGCACAACAAAAGTGAAGCGGCAGTGAGAGGTACTAATTGTCCAGGGTGGAGCAGACAGATGGAGAAATTACTGCTGTTCAAGTGGTCTACAAGCACTGTGAGTCTGGACAGATGAATTTATCCAGTTACTGACAATGTCTTGACCTTTGTTAGTGGTTTCATTCCTTCACTTCTACTTACTGTAAGCAGAAGTGACGTCATTATGTTTGTGTGTGTGTGTGTGTGTCCACTGTTACCATTGTTACTGTGTCTGATGCAGTCCTGAAGCACAGCATGCCACTTCTTCTGCTCCTTCTCTGTCATCACGCAGAAGTAGTGGTGGCGGGCGTATGGGTGCCACAGGATGAGGGGGAACTGGGTCGCACACTTGATAAATGGATTACTGCCCGCTTTGCCTTTAGTATCTACAAATCACACGAAAGAACAAGAAGGTAGAAGATTAAAATTGTATGTTGTATCCTTAGAATATGGCAACTGAATGCAAAAACACACATAAAACAACCTAAGCACATATCACTGTAGCAGTGAGCCAATCGTTTCAGCCATATTTTCTTATATATTATCACATATATCAGTTATTTTCTCTATCCTTCTCCTACCTGGCAGGCTGCTATTAATCAGCTCCATGTACTCCTCCATTGACGTCAGTGCCTTGTACCCTGCACAGTTGATGGATACCTTTGGATGAAGCCCCCGTTCATGTGCCTGTTAGAGAGTTGGCAAACATGTCAGACTGTTTTAACACAGGTATGTGAATCAGACAGTGGCCTAGTCAAGTAAGAGTAATTCACTCACTGCTTTGCTGTCATAGAGACTGATGATGTAGCTGTTCGGGACGGATACGAAGCGGTTCCTCCACTTCCGATTCTCCTCCAGGTACTGAAACAGACTCCCTGAGAAGATTGACCTACCAGCCAGAGGGTCCTGAAAAGTCACAAGATGCATCATCATATTTCATGAATTATTGCACGTAACGATCATCAGAGTTTTATATTAATGACATGTTCACAGTGAGATCTCTTTAAAAGAACAACAAAAAACAAACAGAACACATAATGGCTTTGTTTTAGCATCAATTTGCCATTTTTTTGTGAAAGATAAATAAGCAGATTAAAAAATAGGTGAAGTAATGTTTCTTGTGTGTAATGTGCATAACTGCACACAGAGTGAAGACAGTAGACGTGCTGCCATAGAAGAACTCTAAACAGCATCTCTGCTCATGTGTGAAATGTGCTCCACTTTTCCCCTCACTGATTAAAGAGATGGACAAAAGTGGGTCCTTCAGCGCACTCGGTAACCAAAAAGATGTGAGGAATACAAAAACCAGAGGTAGAGGGCCGGCTCGTTAGGTACTGTTCTGGGGCAAGAATGAGCTCATTCATGCATTTTGTATAACATCAAGCTCTGTTGGCCTCACAAAGCCCACACTGAGGAAAGTCTGCGTTAGGCGCAAGTAACCTTGAATCTGTTCAACTTAAACATACCAAAAAGCAGAAAGGATTCCAAGTGAGCAAAATCTTTCTGCTGATTTTGTGTTTATGTTGTTATACAACTAAATATGGTTTTGGAGAGAACATAGCTGCAACTGGATTAAGTTTTTATTAATATGGTGACAAAATGTTGACAGTTAACATTAATAAAACGTTGCTGTACTGTACTTGAACTCGGGTGTGTGGTGGCATAGTGTGCGCCCACCATCCACCCCAAGCACCACTTTGCAATGTGCTTTCTGTTAATAAATGCACTGTTTCGCTACAAAAACATGATCACAGTGAACAGAACTATGAGCTTGCCTTTCTGTGAAGAAGCTGGGACTGCGTCCCTCCTCCTCCTTCTATCTCAAAGCGAACGCTGTTGAAGAGGGCCACTGGATACTGCTGCTCGTACACGTCGCTGAACTCCTTCATGACACCTCTGGTGCGAGCTGCAGGAGCACACACAGACAAGCACACGGTCAGGAAACATCCATAACAGACCAACTAATTAATTCACAACTAACACAAATTGTATTGTCTCTTACTTTCCTGTCCACACATGTCTTTTTATGTCAGAGAAGATTATCAGTATGCCCTGTACTGCTGCTATCAGCTCTTTATATGAAAAGTGCCATTTAATATTATTTAAAGTGACCTTTTAGAGATACAGTTTGGAAAGCATTTAGTCCTCACACGTGTCGTAGACTTAGTAGAATAATTTTTTTATTTACTAAAATAAATAAAGAACTGAAACTCTTCTTTTTGAAAAGTGTTCACACCCTTTCCTGTGGATGTGAATAACCAAGGTCAGGTACATCCTGTTTGCTTTAATTATCCTTGAGATGTGTGTAGAACCTGACTGGAGTCCACCTATGGCAAATTTAACAAGACAGAGTTTGAAAAAGCAAACACCTAGTGGATGTGTGAGGTTCCATAATGCACACTGCACCACGAGGCAAAAAATGAGCCATGTCACATAAGGAACTCTGCAGACTTCTGTGATAGCATTTTATGGTGGAACCTACAGTGGCAAGAAAAAGTATGTGAACCATATAAACCCCATAGTGCTAGTGGAAAAGGTATAAGGAATAATGACCTCAAATAAGCTAGTTAGAGTCATATGACATGTAAGCATACGTTAAGAAAATTAGTTTGGAGGTGTGGACTGGAGCTACTTTCAGTAACAAAAAACACTTTTGAAGTATGCTCTGCACAAGAAGAATATGCTTATGACAGCCATGCCTCGCCAAAAGGAGCTTTCAGAGGATCTACAATCAAGAATTGATGATTAACATAAAGGGCAGATAAAAAAGGTCATCATGAAAATATCATCTCAATCGTAAAGTGGTGGAGGAAACATCATGATTTGGACCTGCTTGAGACATCAAGGCCTGGTCAACTTCCAGTGACTGGGGGGAAGATGAATTCCCAAGTGTATCAATAAATTCTTCAGCATAATGTGAGAATGTCTGTACATCAGCTGAAACTATGTAGAAGTTGGGTGATTAGACGAATGGGCTAAAATTCCTCCTCCGACAGGCAGGTCTGAGGCGCCTGGTTGAGGTTATTGCTGCCAAGGGAAGAGGGGGGCGTCAGTGTCAACTAGTTATTTACTTCAAGGGTTGACATTCTTTTTCCACTAGCACTATGAGGTTTTTATGGTTGTGCTTTTCTTCTTCTGTCCTTTGTCCTTTTTTTTCTGTTATTATTTTAGGCGCATTATATTAAACCATAAAATTACAAAAGGTTCACATATTTTTTCTTGCCACTGTACATCAGGGAAGAGATATAAAGCCATTTCTAAACATCTGAGTGTTTCCAGGACAAAGTTCGGAATCACCAGGAATTTTTCTAACATCAAAGGATCCTGGTCAAAGAGGTGACCAAGAATCCTAGAATCACTACCAGAGCTTCTCTCCTCAGGAAAGAGAGAACCTTAATCAATCAATCAATCAGGCCTTTGTGGTTAGGAGGACTGTCTCTTTTTTCTATATTTCTATGACTTCGTGATTTCACATTTTACAGCAGGTTAATGAGGGTGGAAGTGGAAAAAAAAGAAACCATGTGCACTATGAGCACAAATCACTTGTATGTCACGTCTGTTTCATTAGTAAAACTCAACAAGGTCATTATATGACGACAATGTTGGAGTTGTTGACTGATGGTTGAAAGAAACAAGACATCTGAACAATCTCAGTGGTAATTCTCAATATTTTCACACACTAATTATTTGACAATGAAGCCTTAGACAAAAGAAATAATCTCCCACAAGGAGTCGATTAAGTTGAATCATTGCTTTTCTCTACTGCTCAGATTATCTCCACTGCTTGACTCAGGCCTTTTATTCACAATTCCCTGAAGACAACATCTTAATAAACAGACCAAGAACCTCCTGCAGGGGACATTTCCCACGTTCCAGTGCTGGAAAAAGAGAGCGATCAGTAAGTCTGGCTCAGTCAGCAGAAGACAGTGTTGACTATGATCTGTTTATGGAAGGGATAACACAGGAAGAAGGGAGTCAGCCTGCAGTGGGAGAGCAGGAAGGAAAGAGCTGACAGGACAGGACAGACAGGGAGAGAATGTGAAGGAGACGTAGGGATGGGCGTGCAAAGTGTATTACAAGTGTTGTGTCATACAGGAGGAGGTGGGTGGACAGGTCGGTTGAATTAAAGGAAGACCGTGAGACAGCTGAAACAAAGAAACTGATTCGACACTATGTGTTCCTCTTGGCTCTATAAACTTTATCTTTAACTCTTAATATAGTGTGCAGATCTTTGACTTCTGGCTCCAGATCAGTTTGTCACATCATACATTTCCACCAGATAAGTGCTGGTTGACGGGGTCTCCATTCCAAACAGCAGCAGAGTCGGTACTTTCCATCGGTTGTCTTGTTGTGCCAAAGTCAGCAAACTGAGAAACGCTCCATGGACAGGCTTTTAGGCATTTGGATATTAGAATTTGGGAACAACAACCACGTCATTAAACACAGTGTGTCCTCTGTTTCAACCTGTACTGGCACGCCTGCTATATTTCTCCATCCACTCCATGTGTTGGTTTTTTTTCTTTCCTCTTGCTCTATATACAGTCACAACAGACAGGGTTATTGAGCATCACATCAGTCCAGACCATTACCTGAAATCATGAAGCCTGTAACCCTGCTACTAAGCCACGCCTGGATTCAAGGCTTCATCAGAAACCCTCATTTCATCCTTGGACTCTAAACGGCATGTTCCATTGACAGATACAGAAACACCAATCTCCAGTCACGACAGCTCAGTGTCCGCCAAATTGGACGTGTTGCTCTTTGTCTTAACCCGAGATATGTGCCGACCTATGGTCCAGACGCTGCTGTTTGCATATCTCAGGTCACAAGTGTCGCTCCATAATGAAGACATTCTCGTGGACGGATATTTAGAGATCGCCGAGTCAGAGACTTTGATCACATTTCAGAATGTCAGGAGGGACATAAGGG
The DNA here is from genome assembly GCF_900324465.2 of Anabas testudineus. Classification (NCBI taxonomy): domain Eukaryota; kingdom Metazoa; phylum Chordata; class Actinopteri; order Anabantiformes; family Anabantidae; genus Anabas; species Anabas testudineus. The sequence continues at coordinate 16,863,013 of NC_046630.1, forward strand.
TCTTCTACCCCTTGCTGTGCGAGTTTGTCCACGTATCCGCTCTCACCATCGAATGAGCTACATTACCACAGGAAAGTTCTGCTTAATTATGACAAATGACATCATGACGGTCCAGTGAGTGACGTGTCCAACATGGCGGCCAAGACAAAGCATCACGCAACTTGGTGATGTGGGTGAAAAAACATTCACACTGAGCCGTCAAACACCAGGAACATGTTTACGAGTTAATGAGAGATTGTAATATGACATATTGACACAACAAGTAGCTCATGCTGTTCACTCCCTGTTTTTTTCCTTGCAGTGGAGAGTCTCAGTCTGGCTGAGTGTTTTAGAAACAGCTGGAAGATTTGGTTAAAGCTGGAGTCAGTCTTATTATGAAAAACTGAACAGATAACTGTGTCTCTCGTGCAGTTATGATTTGCATTTGTGTGTGTGTGTGTGTGTGTGTGTGTGTGTGTGTGTGTGTGTGTGTGTGTGTGTGTGTGTGTGTGTGTGTGCGCTTGCGTGCGCATTACGTTTCTGATGTGTGGGCTCACAAAGGAGGAGATCATTTTGTGAGAATGTGCTTAGGCAGCGGTTGATGAAGAAATCACCTTTTAGGGAGCTGCACAATCCAAACAAGACTCCCAGTGCAGGAGCACCAAGTAGTATTAGTAAGTACTGATGTGTACTCATGTCCAGTTGTGACTGGTACTTCAGTGTCTACACACACACATGCAAAAAGAACAGCAAACAATCTCCAGAGAGGCAGATGAGGGTGACACAGAGGGAGGATCTGTGAGAACCAGGCAGCGTTTTCAGCTATTAATCTTGTGACATGTCTGCACTTGCTCGGCCTCTGAAGCTTCACTCATTATCATCTCCTCCAACTCCTCCACTGACTTGTTTCTTCATGCGTATTGTTCACTCTACCATGCTTTTAGTCAGAAACTAGTTTCCCATGCAGGCCAACGTCTCTGGCACCTTTTCCCATTACCAACACAGGTTTTGAGCAGAGATTATTTCGTCACCTGTAGCTGAAACCACAGTCACCCAGACTTTAGGTTTGATTCACAAGAAGCAGCAACAACAAACAAACAAAGTGAGCGTCTGGACCTCAAGAATATGCTCTTCAGTTTCTGGAAGACGTCTGCCAGTATTTACAACCCTGTAACTGTGGGAATGTTCTACCCCAACCCCAGACGTCAGGCCCACGTCTGAAGAGCAGGACTTCCAGTTTTCCCCCCTCTTCCTGAACCATTTGAACGCATCACAAAACAACTTCATAACCTTATTGAAGCTTGCACACTTGCATGGAGGGTGTTTGAGCCTGTGCAGCGTTCCTCTGCTCCCATGCACGGCTGAAATAATCACACAGACCAGTTCACAGTGGGAGGCTGGAGCAGAGCGAGACCTAAATAGCAGTCAGTCCCAAACTTCTACAAACACGCTCCCCTTTGGGAAACCTACTTATTATCTCTGAGAAATAGGTCTGCAGCACAGTTGGAATTCAGGGGGAGCTCTTTGAGTGGAGCACAGCAACGACACAGCCAATGAGACACAGTCCTAAAATAAAATGGGGGAAAGGGTGACACATGCTGTGAGGGAATGTGTCATGTCACAAAGTGAAGAAGCTGGCTGTCTGCAGGTGTCACCCTTCAACTGAGTGGCTTTAAAGAACTACAGGGAGCAGGGCTGCTTTGTTCTGCTCAGTTCAAGGACTGTTTGTCTTAAAGGTTTGAGGAGCTTCAAGGAGACGTGCTGCTTGGACATGTCTGGAGAGGGGAAGGAGCTAAATAATAAAAAAATGAAGGTTTAAAACGTTTAAATACAGAAAACCACGTCCTGAGGCCTGGACTAGCTCTGATGCCACCCCTACTGGAAGATATGCAAACTATTCCAAACGTGTGTGAACTTTTCGGGGCTCTTTTCGAAGTGAAGAAACTAAAGACACAGCTCCGCTCTCACCTGTGATCATCTCCCGCCTGCTCTCATCCAGGTGAGAGGAAACCACGTCCCCCATGGCTGAACAGTATCAGGTCCTGCAAGTCACCGAGCTGCTTACACGTTGTATCCCAGGTACACAAAAAACAAAAAACACACACACGTGATATTTCCCGAAGTCTCCGGTTTCCGAGCAGATCCTCGTCAGGAAGAACCGACGCTTCACTTTCCCCTGGAGACGCGCGCACGGCTCGGAGGAGCAGGAGCTCTGAGGAGAGGTAACTACTCCCAGCCGGGGAGGTGGAGGAGGTGGAGGAGGAGGAGGTGAACACAGGTTTGGTTCACACAGTGGGAGGACACACCCTCCCACAGTCATCGCTGGTCCAACGTGTTCAGTCGGCCCTGCCAAGGGTGTGGCCACAAGCAGAATGAAGAGACAGGCGACTCTGAAGGCTTTTTACTGAATAGTACAATAGTTTAATGTGCTATTTATGAAGATCACTTCTGTCGGTGCCATCAGCTCACATGAGAAGTGTAGTGTAGAAATCCCGAGCGATGTGGCGCATTTTAATAATCATAATAATAATAATAATAGTAATAATAATAATAATAATAATAATAATAATAATAATAATAATAATAATAATAATAATAATAAAACTGTTTCAGCTTTGTGTTTAATCCCCTTTTTTAAAACTGCTAGTCTCTTAGGAGTTCAGCTCTGTGAGGGGAGAAAGTTTTCCAGGATGCTCAGCGTTATCCCAGAAAGAATAAAGACAGACTCTGCCCCCTGGTGGAAAGGTGACGTCATAGCTCATCTACTAACAGTGAGACGAGGCTTTTAACTGACTGATGGCAAAAGAAAATAAGAATAATATAATAACCCATGTAGGAGTTAGATCCACATTAGTTGTTGGCAGCTCTGGTCCATATGAAGAAAGTGCACTATTCAACAGTATGTACTCTTGTCAATACAATAATCTCCAGTGGTGCAGGAACTGTAAATTCATGAGCTGGTCGACAGAAACATTGATTTTGCTAAATCATAAATGGGAAACACCAAGTGCATCATAATAAAATCAATAAGCCCCATCTCCACTCATATCAGCATTTACCAACCAGAAGAGATTAAACGGTTTCGTATGTTCTGGGATTTTAAACTAATACATTTTTGTGCAGACAGAAATTGAATGTTGACTTTTATGATAAAGGAATAAAACGTGTCTTGGTGACACATTGTAAATATCATGATCCAGCCCGGGTGTAGTAGTCTAGTCTAAATGTCTGGTTAAGACAATAAGACGCAGTTGCAGCCAAACTTCCGCTGTCACCGATGAGCGGCTGGTGCGTAAAGATACGCAGTGACGTTTCCAACAGGAGGCTCCTCCGCAGCGCAGTGAGGAGAGAGAGAGGAAGCAGAGAGCACTCGGTCCAGCACTCAGCAGCATCATGGCACCTATCGGATTAAAGGCGGTGGTCGGAGAAAGTAAGAAAATGTTTTATTAGGAATTTGTGGTGAATTTGAAGAAATGTCCTTCTGCGGTGTTCCGCTGTGTGTCTGTGCGTGCAAATGCCTTTGTGTTTGTATTTGTGCTGGTGCATCTGGCTGAGGATGACGATGAGGATGATGAAGGTTGTGCTGTAGATGCTCCATTGTATCCTATCGTGAACCACGGCCGTGTAGTGAAGCTGCAGGGGCTGCTGAGTCTCACCGGGCTGCTGCGGTGCGGATGCGCAACTGTATCTCAAGCGGTTGAGAGCTGAAAATGGCTTTTTACTGGCTTTCTACTGATGCCACCCTTCTGCAGGATGCAGAAAGCCTGAAGGCAAACGCAGCCCATATACGCCCTTTTAGGATCAGTCAGACTTTATTTCAGGAACACATCATCGGAGCTGTATCATGTACTCCTGAGTGATGTGCTGCAGAGATTTGCTTCTCGTGTCTTTGGCTTGATAATTACAGATGATGCACTGAAATGCCACTGAATATGAAGTGAGTGTAGATTCATACTCTCCATCCGTGGGATTCCCTGATTTGAGCAGTGCCTCACCCCTCTCACGGAGCAGGAGTCGGCTGCGTAAAACACGATTTCTCAAGCGGAGCTCATCAGAGTCGAAACGAGCGCTGTTTCACATCAATGGCGGAACAGAGAGGAACAAGTGGACTGATAAACGAAATGCAGCATTAGTTCTGCCTCAGCCACCGTCCGGTAACGGATGCTTTGATCGTCATCGTGCCCTTTGCTGGCGCTGCGCCACCGATCAGCGCGTGTGTCACGCTGTCGCCGTCCAGTGTTGGATTTGTTGCAGCTGATGCTTCAGCAGTGTCGCTGTGTGGACCTGATGTAGGCCTGAACATGGAGGCTCAGCTCGATTCTCTTCAGCAGGGTCAACTGGGCGCAGTGATAACGAGAGGAAACACAGTAACGCAAAGATTCACATGAAGCCAAGTGGATAATGAAACACTGGAGGTTTAGTGTCGTTTCTCCAGCTGCTCGCTTTCCTCATTTTCGATAACGTGCTGCAGTTTATTGATTTGGTTTCACGTATCGTTAAGTCCAGTCCTCACCGTCTCTCAGTAGTAATGTGTCATCCTCTGATGGTCAGATTACTGAATCGTTACATGTCTTAAATCATATTTACCATGAACGAGCACTGCTGCAAATGTGAAGGCCTCCGCCCCATCCCCTCACACACATCCACACTTTATATCATGGACACGAATCAAACCTCCCACGTGGAGAAAGAGTTTCAGCATCAACCATCAATGACTACAAATCAAATGTATCTATACATGATATCTATCTATCAATCTATATACAAATAATGATACAGTTAATAATCAGAAAACTGGGGCTGGAGGATACTGATGAACAATCTCCATAATATTATGTTATGATAATGATCTATATGTCAAAATTCAATCTTTGATAGTTGATATTGATGAATTGTTAAAAACTAGATTTGTTGCCTATAGTAGCTGAATTTGTGGCCCCTCTTTTCTGACCTCTGCATCTCCGTTTATTTAAACAGAGCAGCTTCTATGTATGTCAGTCTATGTTGTAGCTAAATAAAATCAGAGTGGTGCCCAGTGAGCTGCGAAACCTCTACTTCCCCCTCTAAGATGGAGGTGCAGCATCTCTCTGACTGACAATAAAACAGTGGTATTGTTTTGTAATGTATGATATCATACTGTAGTATTAGTGCCTTGATTCCACAACCTCGTGTGTGATCATGATTATAAGATTTGAATTTGATAGAAATGATATCATCATTACCCAGTACAGCATCACATGTGAAACATTCTGGCCTGTTCTCCATTATTTATTTATTTCTGCCCTGTAAGTGGCTATTACATAACCCAGTTTGTAGGACTGAAGCGAGGCGGATGCAGGCCCTTCGTGTTGACTGAATCGTCTTTTCCAGAACAATGTAAACATGTTTCCCAGTAGGTAAAGGCAGGAGCGCAGCAGGCAACACCTGTGCTCTGTTTGGCTGTGGTAAAGCTGGGATGGGATTGGCTGGAGAAGGAGGGCGACACCATCATGGGTCCTTTCTGCAGCAGTGGATGTAGCAGCCAGCATGAAGAAGGGGGATGGGCAGCAAGCAGAGCTTTACCCTCCCCTTACATGGCTGAATATGAGCATCAGTCTTAGAGAGCAACAGAAGGGAAATAAGGGCAAAGTGAGAGGCTGCAGTCAGTCAACAGCAACCTGAGGTGGTAGATATGTTAATGAACGGAGCTGCTGCTGCTCAGATTGATAAAATACAGCAGTTAATGAAACGAAACTATACTATGTAAAAAAAAAACAAGTACCCAATGAATCAAGGCAAATATAATAATACCATAAAGCATTATGGGATACGTACAACCGTCAGTCCGTTCATTTCTTGTCGTCTCCTGATTATTGCTGTTCAGGGTCACAGGGTGCGTTGCACCTTCACTGCTGATATATTGGCGTTCTGTGTGGATTTTCATCACCACCCTGTAGTTGCATAACATGTGCAAGTGATGCGATTGTGGTGGCGTATAATGTGATGATGTCGCCACGCGGACTGAATTAAATGTTTTACTGTGAGTAGGTGTAGTACTGCTGATAGTAGTGCATGATCAGTACGAGGCAACGTGATGTAACCAGAGTGACTCTGAGCATTAGAAACAACCCCATGAATCATAACTGCTGGTCTGTTTTTTAGTCCAGGTGACAAAGAAGTCTGTTCAACTTCAGTGTAGCCTTGTTGTGATTGATTCAGTAGCTTTTCATTGTGGATCTGACGGTTTCCCAAGTTCTTCTTGCATTTGTTATTCTGACAGTACACAGTACTGATAGAAGGGCTGTGACGTGCAACAACAGCGTGACTCAAACAAGAGACATTGTGATCACGTGGTCGTCGTCTCTTTTCGTCTAACGGGATCTACTGTACATCAGTAGCTGTGGATTCACTCAGTATTGGTCGGTATTTGATATTATTTTGCAAATCAAACAAAATGAAACCTGTGATGTGCATAGATTTGGTGTCTTTCTTGCACACACACACACACACACACACACACACACACACACACACACACACACACACAAAGCATAACTGACCTTGGAAGCATCCCTAAACCAGAGCATCACACACAGTCATCTGGGCTCGGTGTCTGACGCAGTGCCTGCAGCCTCTGAGCCCATCGTAAGAAAAACACACACAACAAATGGACACGCGCACACAAAAGACTGCCAAATAAATTCACGCTGTAATGTCATGTCGCCGTGGTTAGGGAGCTTGAACGTGTAGCTGAAAGGGAGCTCTCTAATGCAGGGTTACAGCGGCTCGTAAGCTTAATGAATCCCCGTCTCTTTCACTGAGGAAGAGTGCTGTGTCAGAGCTGGCAGACGTCCTCTTCCTCCCACTCCTCTCCGAAGCACATGACTGTTCTCTCTATACTCCTCTTGATTACACACACACACATATATACAGTGGAGACATATTGACCACACTGTTACTGAAATGTCCACTAATAGAAGATCAGTATGGATCCAAGCCATGCTCCCATCCTCCAGAGTCAAAGACAGAAAGGAGAAACGTAAATTAAGAAGGATGTAATGGTAATAAATAGTGTTGTTCACACTAAGAGGATCAAATATACCAAATGCTGATCTTGGCTTTCATGCTGTATGTTTATCAGTACAACTGAGCCGGAGGAGGCTGTACGTCACACCGAGCTCCAGCCAGGCCTCTGCAGCCTGCAGCATCACAGTGATGCACCGTGCACTGTTTCCCTACAGCGTGTTGAACAGTGCCTGCCATTTTCAGTGCTGCAGGTTTCTGTGAGTTGTTTCTCAGATCCTCTCTGGTTATTTCTGGTTAAAATAAAACATGTGTTAACTGGGTTGATTTATGTGTTTTGTTTGATTCCAATTTAAATGAAATATATAATGACATGAGAGATTTGATGAAATAGTTCTGGGAGGTTATTTGACAGAGCTTAATGTGTGTGCTGTGGATAGGGTAGTGCCTCTGGAGAATCTACGTCATTTAGAGATGTAGAGGACTGTTGTCCACCTCTGACACCTTCCTGACCCGTATTGATGCATCAGGAGGTCGATGTGGGAGACATGAATAAATTAGGCCACGACCACACACTTTTGGACATTCAGTCACACACGGCTGCTGTGCTACACACTGAGGCCCACGAGCACAGGGGGCCGGAGTGAAGTGATTGTTACGTCAAATTACATTTGAATGGATGAATAATGAGGGAATAATGAAGGTGTACTATAAGACAACAAGAATATGTCAGTGTTCTCAGAAAGATTTGTGACATATACCCAGATATATTCAACCAATACAGAAAAACGTCTTAGAGAGAGTTTCCTTTGTCAGGTAAACTAAGAGGACTGAAAACTCCACGTGTACCTCATGCAAGCCAAAGCAACTCCAGCTTACATCCTTACACACCACAGATTTGCTTCTCAGTTTAATAATCTGGCATTTTGGGATGTTAGAAGTGTGGTAATGGCTCCACGCCACTGGCTGCGACTGCTCGGTCTGCTGCTACGTAGACTCCAGATGTCAGTCCACACCATTAATATACTGCGTTTGTGTTAAGGGGATTTCTCAGTGGAGATGCCGTCAGACTGTGTGTCAGCACTGAAGTCTGTGGTATCTTTTCCTCTGCTTGTAAACACTGTCTCTCTTCATCAGTAGAGGTCATGGGAAATGCTCATCATGACCATTCACCTTTTTCCAACCTATAGTATATAACTCCTGACTGGATGCATGTAGAAGGTCAGAGAGTCTACAAACACGAGGTCATTTTGCTTTTCTCATGACCCCCTCGTACTGGCTGTGGCTGTTAGGTTATGTATTTGAAGCAGACTGTTTTTAATTTGATTTCAAGGTAAATATAACAGCAGAAACCAGCAGCACCATCATATTGCCTTAAACAAGGTTAATTAAAACTCCAAAAACCTGCATATAACATATAACTGAACTGAAACCTTTCTACGTGAGGCTTGTCCCTCTAACTTCACAGCATCGACTTCATGGGTAAAGCATGGTGCAGCAGTAATAGGATAGATTTTAGCATCAGTGATGCTTTTACAGTTTTTTTGAGAAACAGAGTAAAAACACTTTGAGCTGAGCGTTGGTGAACGCTGTCGTTCTACTGTGTGAGCTCTGGTGATGTCGCAAAGTGTCAGCAGTGCCACTACACTCTCGGGAGGGATGCTGAGAGATCGAGTGAAAAAAAATGGGTCATGTGTTCGGAGGTGAAAGTCCCTGGAGGGGTTAGAACCACGAGGCAAAAGGAGAAACTGTCAGCCCTTTTATTGCTGCATAACGTGTACAGTCAAGGCTGGGTGGAGGAGTTTACACTGATGTAATCAGCAGTATCATGTGCTCTACAGTAACACATCAGTGTCTTAATGTGGATAAATGAAATGTTCTCAAAGTCTGGGTATGGTGAAATACTTCCCAGCTATTTTATTGGCATTTTTATGAGTTAATTTAACTTCTCATTGCACATAATAAGAAGGGGAACCTCTTCTTATTGATGCTGTCATAGAGCTGCACTTGGACAAACAACTGCACTCCCCTCTGGAAAGCAGCAGTGTCCACGTTTGCCTTAAATCACAAAAGCTAAATGTACTGTTTAGAATCATTTCACACTGTAGACCTGACGGTGAAATCGAAGTGTGCCGCTGACCTGTCTTCAAACTGGGTGAGGGAGAGTTCATGAGGTTTCTGAGGAGTGTGTGCTCCACTCTGTCTGTTGGGTTGACACAGCTGCTGCACTGTTTGTTCAGGTCTCTTCCCTTCTGCCCCGCTGGTGCGTTCTTGTATTGTTGAGCCTCTATCGTGAGGTCAGAGAGTAAAAATCCACAGCGCCGTCTCCTCCTGCTGCGACTTTGATCACCATTTCTAGTCAAACGTTACGAATGTGTGCAGCGGTTCAAGTGATGGTGTATGACCAGCTTTCGATCCACGTGATGAGTGTAAATCTAATCTTCACTCCCCTTTTAGCTCCGACTCCTGGGGGAAATCTCTGCTGCACGATGCTCCACTTTGTTGACCAACTAGCTGCCGACTGTGTCTGTGAATCAGCGCCACTGGCAGCTTCTTATCAGACATGTTCTTGAATCTGTGGTTAGCGAGAGTGGTGTGAAGATACAATGCTGCTCTGTTTACAGTTTGTATAACAGTGAGGCCGCTTTCCCCTTTTAAGTGACCAATACAGACCAGTGGAAGTTGGGATTTTATAGTAAAGTCACAATATAGTTATAGTTACATGTTGAAAAATATGTATTTCACAAAAACTAATTCCCCCAGAATTCCTAGTTTATATGAAAATACCAGGTTGGTTTTATCAGAGAAATGCTGCAGCGCACAGGAGGAAACATCAGCTAGTGCACAGGAAAAGGGAAAATGTGTGACGGATATCCGCGCCGCTGCTTTGTTTGTGGAAGCCTCTCATCCTGTGGTCTCTCTAGGAACGAAGGTGAACCAGCTTAAATTCTACAACCGCTCCTTTGAGCATTTAGCTCTGATTTGTCAACAGCTCTGCAGCCACAGCGCTGACTCCATAGTACAAGAAACAGTCACAGGTTTTGTTTGCATTGGTTTTTTCTTGGATCTGCAGCTTTGCTGACAGAGCAGCTCACAGAACAGGACACAGAAATAGACGGAGGCTGAGTCGGGGAGTCTCGTTTAGTCATTTAGTGAGATTAATATTCCTACTATTCCAAGATCTTAGGTCCCACAGGGGGTCAGAGACACTTCTTCTGACTCGTAGGAGGTGGAGCCCTGTGTCTGTCTGTGTTTCTTGAGTCACTAGGTCAAATTCTCAGTTATAGTGAAGATGCTGCCTCTAAAGGCCCATTCTGTAGATTTTCTGCAACATAAAGTTACATTAATATAAACACACGTAAAGGATTTTGAGTATCTGTTCATTCACGCTGCCCACATTTCATTTAATTCCCTCTATCCCATCTCTAACCTCCATTCTGTTCAGCCATCCATGTATTTAGTGTATCCTTTCCTCCTTTCCTCCTTCCTATCTAACCAGCCTGTCGGTGGCTTTTTATGGTCCAGTCAGCAGCTTCTATCACCTGGAAGAATTTACCATTGGTTGTTCTGGAGACTGAAAACACAAGCGAGGCCTGAAAAGAACACAACCCTGATCCTTTTTTTGGATGTGTTTTCTTTTGTACGAGTTCCCTTTAATCTGTAGTAATCCACCAGTATCTGTGTGGCCTCAGGTTTTAGCCGGGGTCGAAGGGCTTAGTAGTTTATATTCACAGTGATCCAGCATGGTGTTAAACTGTAATTCGCCCTAAATGGATTTATCCTAATACAGCTGGCAGATGGCCGGCACAGTGATTATGCCAGAATCAGTATTGTGGCATAAACATAACCATCGTACCGTCACTGCACCAGTGGATAGGACTGTTTTTTTTTCTGTGTTTGAGATCATTGCAGCAGAATCACTTCACCAACCATCTGCATAGATTTATTCTAGCTGTTTAGATCTGTGGTCAGTAACCTTGTTGCTGGACATATTTGACCCTTCCATGTTGTTGTCCTCTACTGTAGCTGCATTATGGGATTTTTAAAAACCAGCTGGGCGTCTTACTAGTTGCTTCCACTGTAGTTGTCTTTATCTTTTAATATTTTTTTGTAGTAATAATACAAACCAAGAACAAACTTTGTGGTTTTAACTCAGTTCTCTACTCTATACATTTAAAGCAGCACATTATACTGTAGATTTAGTTACAGTTATAGTTATAGGTATGCGTCTGTTGTTTTAACAATGACAACATATTAACCCAGAGATATAAGATTTATGATCTTATCTATCTTGTGAATAAAGGTCTCTTTGTGTATGATGTGTGGAGGAACAGGACAGCACATACTGCAATGTAAGACAATGATGTAATACGAGACGTGACCCCACCACACACACACAATCACACAAAATCATCTAGTCTCAGTGGACATATTCAGGTCTGCAACATTTAAAGATGCCCGAACAGACAAAAGGTTGCGACATACTGTGGATTCTCTTGAATCTATTATTTCAGTGTAAAGGTGCAGAGGCCTCCAGCAGTGACACCTGTGTGTGTGTGTGTGTGTGTGTGTGTGTGTGTGTGTGTGTGTGTGTGTGTGTGTGTGTGTGTGTGTGTGTGTGTGTGTGTGTGCTCAGATTCCTGATGATGTTTGTTTTTTTATTCTCCTTTACAGAGATTATGAATGATGTGATCAAGAAGGTAAAGAAGAAGGGAGAATGGAAGGTAAGATGCTCACAGTTACCTGTGTTATTATCAGTTGTAGCCAGATTCATCAGCTTCTTCTTAAGAATTTCTAATTTGCTGAACCTTGAAATAAAAAAGTACCAGTGCACTAAATCACACTTCTCTAAATGCACATGTCACATGTGTGAGCACACGAATGATGATAATTGATTTAACAGTATGAATCACTAATCTGTGGAATGATTAGTAATAATTACTGAGCATAAATGACCAAAAATGTACTCTTGAAAACTCCAAGACTTACTACAAACCATGTGTGTCAACGTGTAAGCAGAAATGCATCAGGTTTTTGACTGAACTCCATTACTTGGACAGTCATTTTGACCAGAATTCTTATGTGCCGGTACATTTAGCCACTAAGTACAGGTCCAATTCAAGCAGCGCTTATTTCTGTAAGTGAGGTAAGTGGTGCACTGTGCAGCCAAATAATCTATTAGTCAGATGGAATAAATGTTGAAAATGATGTGAGCTCAGTTTTCCTGCTGAGTGATGCAGGATATTTCATACAATCGCAAAGTTTCTCACAGTCTAAGTCCTGAAATAAAAGTGACCTCAGACTTTATCAACTGTGGCTTGATGTAGTCTGCAGTGACTACATCAACTGAACTGTATCCAGGATAAAGACATTTACTTCAAACTGTGCTGAACCGTATGAACTGTAGAGCTTTGTTTGAGTGAACTGAATGTAAGAAATAAGCTGTGTTGGTATAGTCACCGTCTTCTCTTCTGTTGCCAGGCTCTGATCGTGGATCAGCTGAGCATGAGGATGTTGTCATCTTGCTGCAAGATGACAGACATCATGACAGAGGGCATCACCAGTAAGGATCAATCACATCTACCTCTCCGCTGCACCGCGATGGTTTCTTTTCTCTTTGTAGCTCTGTAATCCTGTGTGTTTGTGTCTATACCTTTAGTTGTGGAGGACATCCACAAGCGACGAGAGCCTCTTCCCAGCCTGGAGGCCATTTACCTGATTACACCTACAGAGAAGGTGAACATGAGCTCCGTCACTCACTCGCTCATTGTGCACGTCGAGTGGTGTCTCTGTGTTTCAGCTGAGAGAACAGAGAAGCCAAACGGCGAGCTGTTGACACAGTCACAGCAGATCACATCCACTCCTTTGTGTTTCCATGGTCCCTCTCTCGCTTCTTCTCGCATCACACTCGGCTGGTTCTATCTCATTATGTCATTATGAGTGTTTGCTTACTTTGCTTGGTTCATTTGAGTTTTATGAGCACAGATTAAAAATGAGTGTTCACCAGGTCATTTATTAATTTAGATTAATGTTACTGTTTTAGAAGTTTTCACTGAGAGGCTGAATCCCACGAGCTGATCTCACTGACGCACATATTTTTGTATATTTATGATCAGAACATAATAGCACACATGGCACAGTCACCTGAACTCTCCCGTTTCTCTTTCTGCAGTCTGTCCACACCCTCATTGCAGACTTCAAAGACCCTCATTCATCCAAATACAAGGCAGCACATGTTTTCTTCACTGATTGTGAGTATCTACATGGTTTGTTGGAGCTCTAAGTTGTTCTCTTATTAATATCTGATTCTTTTTGCTTTTGATTTAGTAATGTTTTACGTGTTAGTGCTGTTTTGTAAGCTCCCAAGCTGCTGCAGTGCCACACCTTTAACAGTAAATGAGTTATTAACACCTTCATCCTACAGGTTTAATACTACCTATTAGCTTTTGATTATGATGACATTTTTCTTTGTTTCATCCTAATGCTGTGGTTTCTCATTTCTGTGCCTTTCAGCCTGCCCCGATCCTCTGTTTAACGAGGTGGTGAAGAGCCGTGCTTCCAAAGTCGTCAAGACTCTGACGGAGATCAACATCGCCTTCTTGCCCTACGAGTCTCAGGTAAACATCCAGCTGTGTGTTTTGGTCTCTACAGCTCTGATTGAAAGCCTGTGTACCATATGCACATTTCTGCCTTCGTCAACCCACACACACTTTTAATCGTCTGGTTCCTGACATTCTCCTTCAAAGCAGTCAACAAACGAAGGCTTCTTTACCTTTACTGCTTTCTAGTAGCTCTGAGTGAAAACCAGAGAGAGAGAGGGAGAGAAAGGTCCAGAGTAGAGAGAGATCAATCAAGGCAGGAGGGAGAAGAGAGATGCTGCAAAGGACAGAGACAGGAATAGTAACAGTGAGGTTATGGGTCACACATGGATAAAAAGAGACCGAGAGAGATGCACAAACACACACTCAGGTGGAGGCTTGGCACCGTGCTGCTGACTCACCGATCTCTCCGTTTACTGCCAGACTGTTCCAGAAACACTCACATTTATCACATCGCCCTCCCTCCCTTCCACTTCTTCTCCGCCCTTGCTAAATTTCAACATTCCTGCCTCCATCATGTTTGTTTTTGGCATCCCTCGCTCCCTCTGTCACGCCTCTAACCGTTCTTCCATCACTGCCTTTGCATGCCACTTGTGCACTCTCTGCTTTCTGCTCCTCTTATTTGTTTCATTGTCAGACTCTCCCTTCCCTTCCCCTTCAGCCATACTTTCCCATATCACCTCCACCCCCTCTCCACCTCCCTCATCTCTCCCTCTGTCCATCACTTTATTTCTTTTTTATTTCTTACTATCTAAAGATGCTGCTTGGCCCACAGTTACTTGCTCTCCTCCTGTCCACTATGTTTAATTCAGAGTCAGTGGTTTTCTGCTCCAGGCAAAGTGCTGCCTCATAGTCACATCCACAGACTGAAGCTCTTGTCCCATTGGCTGAGACTGGAGGCACAAAGGAGGCTGTAGCCAATAAACACCGGGCTAAACACAGCGCAGGAGTGTGGTCACATGACTGTGGACAGATGGGATGGGAGGAGGGAGTGGTAGTGAGTGATGCAGGAGAGAGACAGGAGGAGACAAGGGAAGCAGAGGAGAGCAGATAAGAAATAAAACAAGGAGGGATGAAAGAGGGGAGGAGACAAGGGAACAAGATAAAAAGAGAGGAGATAAAAATAGGAGAAGAGGGAAACAATGGACAAACAAGATGGTGAGAAGAAAGGAAGTAGGAGGAGGAGAGACAGGGCAGAGGGGAGAGAGGAAGTTTAGAGAGGAGATGAGTTAGAAGGAGGGAGTGATAGTGCAGGTGAAGTGAAGCAGGGAGAAGATAAAGATGTGGAAGAAGGAAAGGAAACAGCAGGAGGCAGATAAGAAAGGAGAGATGGAAAAGAGAGGAAAATGAAGGCAAGCGAGCAAATGACAATAAGAGAGAAGAGGTGAGACAAGAAGATAAGAGAAGCCAGTGTATAGATCAGTACTATAACAAACTGTCTGTGGTGACCTGCTGTAGCTCACAGAGGGAAATCAGACATGCTGTACGGTACTGATACTCTGCTGTCACGATCAGGTTTCCACAGAACAAGATCCCGACTTCAAAAAAAAACTAAAAACAAAAACAGCTGAAGGACGAGGGTAATAAATGGTTTTACTGCAGCAGAGTTTCAATTAGCATGTGTGTGTGTGTGTGTGTGCAGGTGTACTCTCTGGACAATCCAGATGCCTTCCACAGCTTCTACAGCCCACATAAGACCCAGCTGAAGAACCCAGTGATGGAGAGGCTGGCTGAGCAACTGGCCACGCTCTGTGCCACCCTGAAGGAGTACCCTGCTGTCAGATATCGAGGGTAAGCCACAAGGGGCCACTAAAGAGATACGGCTTAGGCTGTAAAGTAGTTATTCATTTGATTTCCTTTTATTTGGACGCACAGTGTGAGGTGTGTGTGACACAAAACAATTCATCGCATTTCCTTTCATAAGCAAGGTGTAAAACTATATATTTTTAAATCTTTTTTGTCCTGTATTATTGGCTTCTGTGTCCTAAATCCATATATTTCCATTCGTCCATGCGTCTGTCATTCTATCAGGGAGTATAAGGACAATGCCACCCTGGCCCAGCTGGTTCAGGACAAACTGGATGCCTACAAGGCTGATGACCCCACCATGGGAGAGGTGAGGCAGGATAATACCTCTGTTGTTGTTAACCCTCTGAAATTCTGCTTATTGATTTTTTTGGTTTTCCCTCTGTTGTCTCATGTTGTTGATTCAAAAGGAGCAAATGAAGCTCTAAGCCTCGATCATTCCTGTATCTGCTTGTGCTTTTCTGCCTTTAGGGTCCAGATAAGGCTCGTTCACAGCTGATCATCTTGGACAGGGCGTTTGACCCCGTCTCACCTGTGCTGCACGAGCTGACCTTTCAGGCCATGGGCTACGACCTGCTCCCCATCGAAAATGACGTCTACAAGTAAGAAAAACACAAACGACAAAAAAACATCAAGAATCAATTCGATCGCAACAGTTCAGAATTTTTATCAGCTTCGAAATGTTTGGTAATGGCGTCCTTCTTCTTCAGGTACGAGACCAGTGGCATTGGAGACTCTCGTGTGAAGGAGGTGCTGCTGCATGAAGACGATGACCTGTGGGTGAGCCTGAGACACAAACACATAGCTGAGGTGTCCCAGTGAGTACCTGTCTTCATACGTTATATATTTCTTCAGCCCGTCTTTTCATACTGAAATAAGTCATACAACAGACTCTCTCATTTCTTACTGCTTCTCTTTTGCTCTTCGCTCTCTGTTATCAGGGAGGTGACACGCCAGCTGAAGGAGTTTTCTTCCAGCAAGAGGATGAACACTGGAGAGAAGGTAAAGAGGAACGCGCTAAAGAGAGATGGTGAAGATAACTCTTATGTTTTTGTGCTGAGAGTAAGAGAAGATCAATACCACGTTCATGTTTATTAAACATTATAAACCTGGAAGTTAGCTTAGCATGACCTTAGCATGACCCCTAGCTTATGCTGCACGTCTGACCTGCTCTGGACCAGTTTAACCAAACCTGTCAACAGCCCAAATACTGATCAGTCAGACCACAAGGAAACAGATTCATCATTCCTACAGGATCCTGATTGGGACAAAGGACTTTACAGTAATGTGATTCATTCAGGGAGCGATAGATTAAATAGATGCTTTCCATAAGTTTCTAACAAACTGAGTGAGAGGTTACCATCAAATAACTACTCACTGATGAGTAATGCTCATGTGTTTACACTCCTCTTCCATCACTGGAGCTCAGATGAGAACACCCTGTGATAATTGTTCTGTTATTAGACAATAATCTATGCTGTTGTGGTTTCCATGATTATAAATGAACATACTAGTAAGACTGACTTTGGCAGCACAGTCCTCTGAGAGCAGAAACAGTGAATTCACTCATTCATTCATCAGAGCCATCACTCTGTGTTACTGGTTATAAATAAAATAAAAACTATTTCTACATCTACACGGGTTCATCTGTGATCAGTCTAATGTGTACATGTGTAACCCTGCTTTTGTCCTGACAGACTACAATGAGGGATCTGTCCCAGATGCTGAAGAAGATGCCTCAGTACCAGAAGGAGCTCAGCAAGGTGTGTGTTCATTTGGAAAGTGTGTGTTTTCTTCTGTGTGTGTGAGTGTGTGTGTACATTAACTGTGTCCTGTCTTTTTCAGTACTCCACCCACCTGCAGCTGGCAGAGGACTGCATGAAGCATTACCAGGGGACAGTGGACAAGCTGTGCCGTGTGGAGCAGGTGAGAGGAAACCCAAAAGAAAAGATTGATCAATGACCAACACATTTGTTAAATTCTACACATAAATAACATACAACAATCTCCAGACTGCTTTTACTGTGAAGCCCTTTAATGCTTCAGGGGATGAAATGTGACTGGAAGACAACTTTAAATAACAGGCAGTCTATAAGTTCTGAGTTCTCTGTTCCAGGATCTGGCTATGGGGACAGATGCTGAGGGCGAGAAGATCAAAGACCCCATGAGGGCTATCGTGCCCATCCTGCTAGATGCCAACGTCAGCACATACGACAAAATCCGCATCATCCTGCTTTACATTTTCCTCAAGAATGGTAAGAACAAGACGACAGGTGACACAAAGAAATCAGCCGTCCCTGTAAAAGCTGATATTAGGATGATATTATCATAATTTTACTACTTGGCTGGCACCACTGCAGTCCGTCACCGATGGCGTAAACCTATAGAAAGGTTAGGTAACACAGACACAAAACAAAATAAAGTTTTAATAAAATGATTATATTTTTGCACCAAGGTCACATAACATGAATTCCCTTTCATCCCAGAACAGGCTGAACATATTAAAAGTAAACATGGGGTAGGTGTGTTTTTTACAGTTATGAGATATAACCCGTGTGTCTTTGTTCAGGCATTACGGAGGAGAACCTGAACAAGCTGATCCAGCACGCTCAGATCCCCCCTGAGGACAGTGAGATCATCACCAACATGGCTCACCTGGGCGTCCCCATAATCACAGACGTAAGAGCTGCTCTTATGTTCTATTTTCACGTCTCCCTTTTTGTCAGTGTGTCCTTCTCTGCTGTCCATCCCCGTGCCCTGCCAGCCTTTACGTGTTTGGAGAGAGATGATGTTTGATGTTCTGTTGATGTTCTAGCAGTTACACTTTATCGTTGTGATTAAAGTGTCACACTTGCTGTTTTCTTTCTAAGTGAAAGTGAAAGAGAAAGATGTAAGTAGACAGGGACAATAAATCTTAGCCCAACAAATGACCACAAATGAGCACATGAATGCTCCTCCTTAGAGATGTTTTCAGATCAATCCGCACTTACCGTTAAACAGTAACAACAGTTGTTTTCACAAAAAAATAATTGTATTAAATGCATGTTGTACTAAACCATGAAAAGAGACCTATTAATATTTTATAGATTTATGTGCTTTTCTCTTTTGCCTCCTTGTCTCTTCTTTCCTTCATCAGTCCACCCTCCGTCGGGGAAAGAAAGTGGACAGGAAGGAGCGTGTGAGTGAGCAGACCTATCAGTTGTCCCGCTGGACACCCCTGGTCAAGGACATCATGGAGGTGTGTTTGCAGGGCTACATTTTTCTATTAGATTTGCTATTCACTCTACATGTTTTACTTGTTTTGTGTAACGACAACAGGGGAGTTTCCACTTCTCTGTATCAAAAACATTTCCTCTGTAGATTTGATTTTCTTTCCACAAGCAAAACCTACGTTTAAAATCCAGAAACGACAGAATGATGTATGTGCGCACAATTATTGAGCTTTGACCTGACACCCACCCACAGCAATCGCAGTCAGGCATCTGTTTTCCCAACCCGGTTGTAATCACCTATATTAGGCCCCTTATTTGTGCAAAGACAATTCTCTGACGAACCTCCATGATGGAGCCACACATGGTTGCTAAGACACGTGAGCCTCCATTCAAGCACGTCTGTGTGTGTATGTGTATAAGACAATATTGCTGACAGAGATCTGATTTGTGTTTTTGTTATTCTGCAGGATGCTATTGATGATAAGCTGGACACCAAGCACTACCCTTACATCTCCACCCGCTCCTCTGCCTCCTTCAGCACCACTGCAGTCAGGTACACACACATACACACACACACACACACAGTGTTTAAAAAAAAAATAAAATTATATATATATATATATATATATATATATATATATATATATATATATATAGATACAAGATACCACAACAAAGCGGTATCTTGTTGCATGGTTCTAGTCCGTTTTACTGCCCTCTTCCTGGTATTGAACCGAAAGTAATTTAGGAATACAATCAATAGTTGACAGCAGGGAGGTGATACTAATGACTGCTAGGTTAGTGAGCTGTGTGCAGATCCTAGTGCAAGGACACCAAGCAATAGCTCAGACATTCACATAACTCTCTCCTAGATATGTTTTTAATGAGAAAGAGCATTGATGCAGGAAACATTAAAGGCAACACAAAGACAGTCTCAGCTATCACAGACATTAGTTAAATATCACGCCTAGCAGCTCTCCGCCTAAATATGAGCAAGCTGATGTAAATACGAGTCATCAATATTTCCAATACCACTTCCATGTGAGCCTGTCCATGTGGGGGAGAGGTGAAGCCACGCTGAGCCTCAGTAATCCCTACACTCCCATCTGTGTGGAGGTGGCTGATGTGTATTGATTAGGCATCAGAATCAGAATCACTCTCCTGTTACAGACTGATCTGTCTCACTTTCTGTCCCTCCCTCACAGATGCAGACACACCCACTGCTAAGAGTCATGCTAGGATACATGTTAAGACAGTTCAGCTACACGGATGTAGATAAAACCTCTAATTAATGTTGAAGTCTGATCTTGTATCTTTGGCTTCAACTCAGGTCATTTGGTAATCACTGTTAATTTGAACAAATGTATGACTCATGAATTCAATAATACAGCAGTACATGAATTTGATGCCCTCTTGTAAAGATGTGAAGCCCTAATGAAGCATATGAAACACTTTTTTTCAGTAATGCCTCCAAATGTTTTTTTTCCCCTTTGACAGCATCGTTAAGAACAATAGCTCTGTGATAACGTGACACTGCTTTCCCGTCTGCTCTGACAGTGCTCGGTACGGCCACTGGCACAAAAATAAGACACCTGGAGAGTACCGCACCGGGCCACGTGTCATGGTCTTCATTATCGGCGGGGTGTCCTTCAGCGAGATGCGCTGCGCCTATGAGGTCACACAGGCCAATGGGAAGTGGGAAGCCATCATTGGTGAGTAGTGCGACAAGGGGCACCACTTGAGCGCACACCAAGAGCAAGAGGTTTTTACATGTAGGCTGCGGACATGGCTACTTACAGATACGTCCACCTCGAACGTGAGCGCAGAAAGCAGAAGCAAAGGAATAGCAGAATTTCCTTTTGACTTTCATGCATCTGAATCATAAACCTCACGTCACTTACTTAGCCACAACAATTTCACAGCGACACCACTGAAGCAGTTAAAGTCTAATCTTGTGGAACACATCTAGAACATCCACCTGCAGCCGATAGTTGGTACAATCCGCCTGTTATGTTAGTGTGTTTTGTTAAAATAGCCCTTTCTGTTATGCCCTCCTGCACTGTTCATGTGATTAAAGCTTTGCTAGCCGGTCTGTGTTATAAATGGGAAAATGTCTTGTTGTGCTCTGCTTCAGCTGTTGTCTTTAAAAAACAACTGTTGTCTTTTAAATTGCAGCCACGCCATGTCTTTTTCTGTCTGTGCGTACAAGTCTTTTGTGGCGAGTGCGTGTGTGTGCGTGTAAATGTCTCTGTATGTGTGAGTACGACAGGTTGCTTGTTTTAACCCTTTTGTTTTTGGAGAGACTGAGGGACGGGGCGTGGAATGTGTTGAGAGACGAGTGGTGAAGCCACCTCTGTTCCTCCACAGGTTCCACCCACATGCTCACCCCCACCAAATTCTTATCGGACCTGCAGCACCCCGACTTCCGAGAGTCCACTAGGGTGTCCTTTGAGGACGCAGAGCCCTCAGCCGAGTGAGGCAGAGACAGATTGGGAGGGAGGGAGAGAGAAATCACACTGAAAAAAGTAAAGGCAGCCGCACAAAGAAGCCCTTTCTGAACCTTCACAGAACAAGGGCTTCCTCCGTGTTCCTTCTTCTTCTTTGAACACTCAGTACTGTTTTATGTAACTCCACCCTCCTCCTCCCCGTGTCCCTCAGGGATGGGCACCACCAACCTTTCCTCACTGCATGGTGTGCTCCATCTGGTCCCACTCTCTATATGCTGACAGCCAGCCAGTCAGAGTGGTAGTACTGCTATTCAGTGAGGTAACATCTGGGCTGAGGATACAGGTAGACTAAATTCAGATGTCCAGACTTCAATGTTAATGCAGACTTAATAATCTGGATGAGACACTAAGAGATTTTAGAGATAAAACTTTTAAGCTTATAAAACAAACATACTGAGAAGTTATTTACATCATGTAGAAATAACATGACTGTACTAGTGTAAAGTACACTTGCCGTCCAAAAAAAAAAAAAGTCACCACCTTGATTTATCTAAGCAAATAGGTAAGAGCCTCTCATTGGATAATTACTGCATGGATGATTATGTTTCAGCTGGCAACAAGTTATTTAACCTGAACTGACGCAGTGAGTAGCTTCTTATTTCTTAAACAACCATGTCGGAAGACACATCCTGTGGTCGTGGAAAATATGTTAATCTGTTTCATTTTCAAATTACTGGCATCAAGCAAAGAAATCATCTAAGGAGATTGATGAAACTACTAAAACTGATTTAAGAAGGTCATGTGGTCTGATGAGTCCAGATTTACCCTGTTCAAGAATGATGGGTGCATCAGAGTAAGAAGAGAGGCAGGTGAAGTGATGCACCCATCATGCCTAGTGCCTACTGTACAAGCCTGTGGGGGCAGTGCTATGATCTGGGGTTGCTGCAGTTGGTTAGGTCGAGGTTCCGCAACGTTATTTGTCCAAAGAATGAGGTCAGCTGACTACCTGAATATATTGAATGACCAGATTATTCCATCAATGGATTTTTTCTTCCCTGATGTCCCAGGCATATTCCTAGATGACAATGCCAGGATTCATCAAGCTCCAAATATGTGGATTGGGGTGTTTGACACATAATTTTCACACATGGATTGGTCACCACAGAGTCCAGACCTTAACCCCATTAAGAATCTTTGGGATGTGCTGGAGAAGACTTTGCGCAGCGGTCCGACTCTCCCATCATCAATAAGAGATCTAAATAATGCAACTCTGGACAGGAATAAATGTTGCATTGACATTGCAGAACCTTATCGAAATGATGCCACAGTGAATCTGTGCTGTAATCAAAGCTAAAGGAGGTCCAACGGAATATTAGAGCGTGTGACTTTTTTTTGGGACGGACAGTGTATGTAGAAAAGGACACAATTAAATGTGTTATTTATAAAATAGAGTAAAGTGCAACACCCATTTTATCAGGAACCGACTCTATGTAGCCTGTCAGTGTCATAGCTTAACAAATGTGATGTTGTGATGGAGAACATGTCAGTGTATATGGCTTAAGTCCAGCAGAGGGACCTTTGTGCCCATATAGGAGGTCTATATTGAGTTTCAGCCCAAGTACAGTCAGTGCTGAGGAGTGGCCATGCCTGAGGGGGGTTGTGACCCCATCCCTGCTGCCTCCTCCCATCATCTCAGCTGGGTGGATTAAATCACCCCTCCACAGCCACTAAAAGGCCCTTTGAGCCTGTTGAACCCTCACTCCAGATTTAATCTACCCCAACATCCATCTTTATCAGTTTTTGCTTTCTGATTAATGTTAACCCTTTGCAAAGACAATCACCATGATTTGTTACCACTTTTTTTTTAGGACAGGCACCTGAGTTGATGTTGAGAATTTTTCTCTCCTCTCTTCATTGTGTTGTTTTTCTTTTCTTTTGACTCCCAATCCTCTGACTTTGTCTGTGTCACTCTCTCAGCCCACCATCACATGCTCACATGGCTCGTGTGCAGAGGGTGCTGGATATTAATAACAGGTTACCATGGTAATATTTACAGGGTGCTGACACACAGGGCAATTTTTGGCAACAAAACGGGAAACAGTTCGACAACAATGGCAGATTTAGTGGAAGGTAGTTTCCAAAAAACTTGTCCTGTGTATCACTGACTCCATGATGCCTCTCTGCTGACAGAGTCTGAATGTAGCATTGTGTCAGTGAGTGTGATATGCTTTAGCAACCTACCTAAGACTAAAGATGCCAAACACGTCAAACAGCTGCCTCTAATCCCCCCTTCCCTTAACTCATCCTTAACTATTAGTTCCCAGTATGTTTTAACAGATACTACATCCATAGTAACTCACTGAGGGCATACTCTGCACACGTTAAACTGTTTTATCATTTATTATTTTAGTAATTTTAACACACATATCTTTCAATATGCTCAAAGTTGTGTCTGACTGTGCGTGCAACCACACAATATATTTAATAGTTGATGTAATGTATTGTGTGTTGTTGTATGTGGATGTATTTTTAGAAAGAGTGTTACTAGCAAAATTGCATAGAATACAAAAAAGCTACTTTATTAAAGTTAGGGTTAAAGAAATATTTTGAAGTCAATTTGGTTTAGATTGGATGAACCAAGACAAGAAGGGAAATCAAGATTTTTTTTAACTCTTTGGTTTAGAAATTCTTCATTTACTTATGATATTTTATAAATATAAATAGTAGCACTATGTATCTACAACAAAAAATTACTCCTTTCTCTCTCGACCAGATTTCATGACTTTCATCAACAAATGTTAGGGAACATTTGAAATATAACCTCCTTGGTGGAGCTAGTAAATATTCTTAATGTCTATTTACATTTCCATGACCAAGCCACATTTGCCACTGTACTTTATTGCCAAGGTTATTTTATTAAGCTGATTTTTTTGTTCATGTATTCACAGTAATGGAGTCCTGGGCATCCATCTCATTCCTGACTAATGTGCTAAAGCGATATCATTTACAAACCAACTTTTGGTGTTGTGGTTTTCTCAGTAAGCAGCTGTCACCATAAGCAGTATGGGTGCTCTCCCCACATACTGCAGCATTCAAAACGTCCTGAGCAAAATGGCCATCACTTACTAAAACAAGTCTTTGTTTTTGTTATGGTATTTTGGTCTAAACCTATCCATGGATAATAATTTAATGGCGTTGGAAATCAATGTCACAGTGTGTGTTTCTGGGGCAAAAAGGCCCACGAAGCTGTGTGTTTGGGGAACAGTAGAGAAGCAGGTGAGGCCTGTCTGACATTGACCTCCGTGACCATACTAAACCCTCACCCACAATCCCTGGCAACCTCAACCTGTGCATCACCAGTAACCCAACAAGATGGGCTTGCCTTCTTCTCATCTGTTTTTTTTACCTTGAACAACTTCCATTTCCTGTTCTAAAATCCTCATATGATCAAGTTTAGCTTTTACTGTTGGTGAATTTTTTTGAAGTAAAACTGGAAGAAACATGCAGCTTTGCAACAGAAACAAACCAATGTAGCTCAAATGCTGTTGGTAACATTGAACAGGTGTGTGGAGTAAATCAAATAGTCTTTTTGCCTTCTCTGTGATTGGGAAGTATGGTGGCAGTAATCCATCTGTAAATCTGAGAATGAAGTAATACATTTGGCAAAATGTTTGCTTTACTTCAGTTAGCACCTTTCATGTTTTACAGCTGTGAAAATGTGTCTTCAGCTGTCAGAAGAGTTACTGATTTTCACATTTTCATTCATTTACAGTAGAAAGTATCTGTGGTGTAGGGAAGAACTGCTTGTGTTTAATTTTTTCTTTTGCTTTATTTATTTATTTATTTTTGTTTTCAGCTATCTGCATGTCTGTTAAATAAAGGCTAACATAACCATGTGCCTATTTTTTCTGACATCTGCAGGCATCATTTGGTGCTGCAGATTTAGCACGTCTGCTGCTTTCGACCCACACAGTCATGGCAGTTGTGTGGTGCCATCATTAATCTGTGTGTTTCCATAATGATCAGCTGCATGTGTTTTGACACAGCTTCGTGAGTTAGTGTGTTTATTTTAGACTCTGAGTCACTGGTAGAAGTTGTTAACATAGTAATTTACACAAATTAAAATTAAAGCATTTCCAACCAACTGGAGAAAATCAGAGACATAAAAGTACATAAAAATACCTCCCACCTATAGAATTTGTTTTTTAAACTCTTTGATACATGATCCTTGTTGGTCTGTTGGCTAATTGACTAATATTTCATAACTTTCACTCAGTGTTTCCTGTCAACATTACGTGAGACAGTCTTCATCTATGATAGGCACTCGTAGCAAGAGCTGAAAACACATTTTTCTAATGTTTCTTTCCCAATGTGCAGAGCTAACACTTCCTCTGTGTGTGTGTGTGTGTGTGTGTGTGTGTGCCTATCCCCAGGATCGACCCACATCTTCACCCCCACCAGCCTGCTGGAGCAGCTCAAGGCCATGAACAAACCAGACGAAGAAGTGACAAGCTAAAATCTCTCTCCTCTGAGCCTCAACCCTACTCTCCTCTACCCGTCTTACCTCCACGTCCTTTCCTGATAGTCCTCTCCATCAATCGTGTATGCATCTTGCTTGAGAAGAAAAAAAAAAGAACATCTTAGATGATTTAAAAAAATATATATATGTTGTATCAAAGAATAAAATTGTTGCAAGTATTCTCACGTTTTACAATGGATGCAACTAAATAAATGGACTTATTTAAAAAATGTTTAAATATCAGAACAGAAGGCCATTTAAAACTGAAAGTACCAAAATGTAATATTGTATGCTATGAACCCTGCTAGAGTGTGTAAGAGGTAAAGTAGACATTATCTCTATTTGTTCCTTTGGGTCACCTCCTTAGTGTGCATTGTATTGGAAGCAGGTGGAGGAGGGATGTGCAAGTTGGAGGGGTTAATGTTGTAAAATATCAATCAACATGCAATATATAAATATATATATAAATACATTTATTTAATTAGAGAGGAGTCCCCCTTGCTCATTTGAGATGTTCGTATTCAGTAGCATGCTTGGACTTCGTGTGTTGGGCTGTTAATGTGTTTGTGTGGATGTCCTGGGAGCGTTAGCAGCGTTAGCATTTAGCTTTTACCTCTGGTGTTTGAATGCTCCAACAAAACAACAACAACTTAAACCAACTACTAGCCTCAGCTGTTCTGGTCCACAGGCCAAGTCACAGCTGGTGAAACCACAGTAAAGTTTAAAAACACTTGGTTGAGCAGATAAGTTTAAGAGAAAGAGCTCTGGAAAAAGAAAGCTAAGTGGCTAACGCTAATGAAACATCCCTCCTCCGGTTTCCGAGACTGTAAAGTATTTACTTACCCCCCAATCTTTTCCTTTCTTCGGAGAAACTTCACGTTTTAATGTCAAAAAGGCCGTTGCTTGCTGATATTTAACGAGTCATTTGAAAAAGGGCCACTTGTGTTTCAGTATTGTGCTCCTGTCTTATCACTCAGTAGTGTTGTGTATTTGCCATATGTTGCTGTTTTAGCGTCTCACTGTTGACTCGTAATATTTCTGACTGTGAAATTGTGAAACTTTTCCTTTACAAAAACAAAACAAAACAAAAAGAAAAACGCAAATGTGAAGCCGCCGTGTTTGTGATGTTTTAGCTGTTAGTGGTCAACTGGGAAAAAGAACTAATCTGTTTTCTTTGTCTGTTGCCTCCTTCAGTGGTGAATGGCTTTGCAATACTTAAACTCCCTTTTGGTTTTTATCCCCTCTCTCTTTTCCTCTTTCCTGGCCAAACAACTTGTATATTGCACTATAATGCGTTTTCTGTGATGCAAACGCTTGACTTTGTGTTGATTTTTTTCTATTATGATTTGCTGTTGTAAAGAGTTCACTCTGTCAGATCGGTTGATTTGTTCCCAAATTATTTATCAGACAAAAAGAAAATAACAGCAGTCTGTCCTCAAACTGTTCAACTTGCTGGGATTGTATGTTTGCGAGTGTTGAAGCACAAACAATACTTCCATGTGTACCTAATATGTACTAAGGCTGTCTAATAAATTGGCTTCCATTAGACTGTAGGCTCAACTCTTTTTTAGTACAAAAGTATTTCTATTAGTAATGATAGAAACATGATACAAATGATAAATACGGTGACAAATGTTGATTTCAGTCTTTATTTGGCTCTTTAGCGACAAGTAAAAAAAATCTAAATATTTAAAAGACAGTTTGACAAATAATGGTACAAACATAAAAAAGAAATATTAGAAAATAACAAACAAAATGTACCTAAAATATCCACCTGTTCTGTGGTGTGTTTTAATGCATAATTGTTATGTTTAAATAATCGTTTTCCTCTGTGTTAAAGTCCATCTGCGTGTAGAGAAGAACCCACACCAGTCTGGAGGATAAAAAGTCGTCATCAGTACAGGGCTGTTTGCAAATGTAAAGCCGGTTACTTGGAGTATATTTTTACGTCCGACTCATTCACAGTTGCGATAAAAAAGTTTTATTTCAAAACTGTGATTCAAACACACTAATGTGCAAGATATCCAGCATCTCAGGTGCTTGCAGGGCACATGATCTAATTCATTCTATTTAGTAAGAGAGCATTGACCATTCAAATAAAACAAATGCGTGGTGTTTTGTAGCGTGGCTATCCTAAATAGATTCCATCACAGCAGGTGCAATGCAATGAGGTTCAAGTGCATTTACAGCATGACATGTCTCGGTAAACAAAGGTTAATACACTGCCTCTAATAACACTGAAATCTGAACTGAACTTGTTTAGATTTCTACAAAATACAAAAAATAGTTACAAAAAATTAAGTATTAACCTGCCTTGACTGTCATAAAGAAACATTTCTTTACGTCATTTAAAAATAATCTAAGATTTTCAGTGAAACTGATCTACAGTACTCATCCCTGTGTAAAATTAGTCATTTCAATGTCTGCCAGCACATCTTTTGAAATAAATATCTTGCCTATTAAAGAAATAAAGTTCTTTTTTGGCTACCTGAGACTCACATTTAAAAAAAATCCATCTAAGAAAAGAGTGAAAATGTTTCCTCCAAACACAGAAACCAATGATAGAGATTATTTTATATTTCTTTTATTCACTCTGGTCCTGCACTCAGTTTGACTGCAGGTGATGTCAACAGCCTCATTCTGGAGCTAAACAGAGACTGGTAAGATTATGTTTCTCAGTCTTTTTCACACTAGTAGTAGCAAGACTGAGTCAGAAGGTCCTGGTACTCTAGTCCACTAGCCAGAGAGTGAGCCATGCGTCTAGAAGTGTGTTTCATGTGTCGAGCTGCTCTGATGGCTCTGTTCAGAGAGCTGTCCAGGATGTGCTGCTTGTCAGGCGACAGGGAGCATCTGTTCCTCTCCTTCACCTCCCCACGACCTCTGACCCCTGAGGATGTGCCAGTACTGCTGCTCGGAGACATGTAGATGGGAGGTGAGTACAATCTGGAAAGAGAGCAAGGTTGTGACAGTTAAGGTGAAATTCAATACGAGAAACAATGTTAATGTGTTTTCAGTAGTTTTACAAACTGTAAACAACTACAACACATGCATTAATTTGTCTTTGAAATAACAGGAAATGAAAGAATATGTATGCTGAAAGCTGTTTGAAAGAAATTTAACTTTTGGGGTGCCATCATGCCACATTGTGAAGTAGTGACAGACCTTTTTAGGAGCAGTGAAACAAAACGAAGTAACTGAGTTGAAAATGCTTTTATGACACATTTGACAGAAAAAAGGCGACATCTGCTGGTCTTCATGATGTATTTGTAGGGTGAAGTAAATCTGAGACCATGGTTAAACAGAAGAAAAGTGGTCTTAATGTTTTGACCTGTGTGGTATTAGATTTTAGTATCACAGTATGTTAAAATTAAAAATGTAATTAGTGTTCTGATTATCAGGTTTCAGTACCTTTGTGTCATGAACCTGATTCAGTGCTCTGCTTTAACACCCCCAGAGGAAGTGCGCCATGTGGTTAATTATGACTGACAGCTACCATATGAAAACATTCACCATCTATCCATCCATCCATATAGGTGGAGAGAGAGAGAGAGACAGCATGAGAGACAGAGAGAGCATGAGAGACAGAGAGCCTGCCAAACCACCTCTAAATATGCACACAGTCAGACTGGCCTGTTGCTTTAAGTAAGGTGATTTTAGTCACATCCCTACTAAATATACAGCTGACTGTTTTCCATTCCATTGTTCTCAGTGTTTCCTTGAGTGTCTGTCTCTGTGACTTAGTTTCTTTCATTCTTCATATGTCACTACTATAACAGCAGCAGCTCACTAGATGGCACAAACAAGCTGCTCTTCAGTTGCAGTAACATTATGTCTCATAGACGCACTGACAATGAAAACACTTACATCATATCGCCGTTGTCCGTTTTTTAATAAATGAAAATCAGTCTAATGAGAACTTTATAATATGTGTAGAGAGTGTGGGTGTTTTGTGCTGAAAGAGCAGACTACTCACAGGACTGGTGGTGGGCACATGTACTGCAGAAGTGCAGGAGGGGCTGCAACAAATCTGCTTTTCACCGCTCTGTCAGGGGACTCAGCTGGTTGGCAGCTTGTGTGTGTGGAGTCTCTGCTACACTCTGTGAATCAGAGTAGGTCAGGAAGAGGTCAACACTTCAGATAATTAAACTCATTTCATTTACTGCAGACTGAAAAAATGTATGCGCTAAGCTCAGTTAGAGAATTGTAGTCGTGACACTGATTAATGAACTCAGATTTTGATGAGTCATGGATGACTGACAACCACACACACAGTGCAGGCCTGGGAGTGAAGGATTGTATGCACCTCTAAAAGTGAGCATTAACAGCTCTATAACAATATGTCTGAGCAGGATCACATCACACAAACCTGGCTTAGAGCTACTGTACGGGGTTGGACATCCACACACAAGACAGTGAGAGGAGTGAACCGCCTCTCTGTTGAAACCAACTGACCCTGTCTGACCTATCTAAAAGCACATGAAGTGAATCTACTTCATTTAGGTCTGTATATTCTTAATTGGTTTTCTGGTAAGAACGTCTCATGTAGTTTTATGCTAAGTAGCATTAAAAGATGAAGCATAAGTAGTCACATTTATCATTGTTATGCAAATACATTTTGGCAGGTTTACATATGTGCTGTATTCCTCCTATTTCCTGATGACAAATTTAACTGTACACTAGGAGATATTCAGTGACTTGGAAATTTTCTCGTAGCCATGCTCCTATCTTTTTCACCGAGTCACAAATGATTTCCATTGAAGTAACCGAGCAACTTAAACCCATTTGGCTGATGATTTAGTTAAGTTCCTTTAAAGGGAGTTAATACTTATTTATATTTACTTATTTTCATTTTTTATTTATTTTCAGCCAAATAAAATCTACTGTGACCTAATGTTGTAAAAAAAAAAAAGGGGGACTAAGACTTTTTATAGGCACAACAAATCAAATATTTATGGTAGAGGGATACATTTTCTTACTGTGGTGTGTTCTGCTGCTGTGGGCAGCATTTGTGTGAGAGCAGTTGTCTGTTTCTGCAGCCGATGTCTGAGTACATCTGGACACCTGAGGATGAGGCTGGAGTGTGGAGGGCTCCAGCTTTGAACCAGTCACTGAAAACAATAACACTGTTAACACAGTTCAACATGGTGGCAGTTTTAAAATCACATGCTTTTGTGGGATGAATGTGTGACATGTGTCTAATATGATCTATATACAAACCAAAGTTACTACATATTATCTTTCAGATGTTCTGAGGTAAGAGTAAAGTGTCAATTCTGATAAACGTACAAATATCAGGTTGTGTTTTCTGTCTGTGTGCAGAAGCTGATCTTGTCCTGGTTGTACGTCTCAGCTCCTCAACTTCATTATCTGTCCGTCTTTCTTTTCTTTTGACATCACCGTTTTGTCCATCCCCAGACCTAAACAATGAAGTACAAACCAGCATTAAAAAGAAGATAACCAACACTGGAGGGTACAGTTTTACTCTGCAGGCTGCCATCTTAAAGCTGTAACATGTGTTGCTTCACTCTGAAGTGTACTTGTGTGTGTACAAAACTGGTTGCACCTACAAGATCAAAAACCAACCTGACGTGAGGTGTAGAGGTGTAGCAGGGACTATACTTGTCCTGAGGTGAAGGAGCAGTTCTCACAGAGCTGAGAGGCCTCTTATTTCTCAGACAACTTTCTAGTCTCTCCTTCAGTGTGGTCACCTCAGCCTGTAGCGACTGGATTGCGTCACTAAAAAAACAAACACTGAAAGATTATTCTTCAAAATCACATGAAACGATCTATTTATCATTTTTACAAATAGTGCATACGTTTTGGTTTTCAATCACCGCACGTGTTTAAGGTAAAAAACAATCCAGGACATATGATGTTAAGTATTCCACTGTGAAAACAACCAAATTTCCATGTGAATTAAGTATCTATGCAAGTGTGAGTGCAAACACACACACACACACACTTTTTGAAAAGTCATGCATCACCACACCATGCAGGGAACAATACAGAGTACCTCCTAAAATGCAACCATATTCAATAGCAGCCAATTCTGTAATGAACATAAAAGAATGTGACAGAAACATTCAGAATGGTCAAAGTTAATATTTTGAGTTAATCTTCCAAGGGTTAACAAATCAAAAAGGATTTTCTGCTCATTTTACATGTGATTCATACCAAAGGTCAACAGAGAGAGATTTTGTTCTAACATGGCTTGTTCACTTCAAGTCCTATCCAGAACAACCTGGCCTTGTTTGCACTAGTACTACCATGGCAGACACACTCACTTGCGACTCGCCACCTGACTGGAGCCCAGCCCTCTGAGAGAATCGCCATGGTGATGCTGCACAGTGGGGGAGGAGCATGGGTGGGAGCTGTGGATGGAATTAGTACATCTGGCATATTGGTCGCTCTGTCCGTCTTCTGACACAGAGTGAGCTGCAGAGACAAGAGGAGGTTAAATTTACACTGAAAGAGATAGTGAGCAATAATAATAACAATAAGAAACTAACAGGCTGTACTGTTGATTTCAAACGTTTAAAAACAATCTCAGAACTTGGAAACTCACTGCTGTCACTCTCCAGTCCAAAGCCACTGGTTCCACTGTCAGCCCTGGTTTGTTCTGTCTGACTGGCCCAGTGTTGTGGAGAGCAGGACAAAGTGCGTCTCCTCTGCCCCTGTCTGCTCTTTCTCAGTTGGTCAGGGATGAAGTGGGAGGTTCCTCTGAGCTCCATGTTCATGTGACTATGTGATGGTGAAGCAGATGATGTGGACACTGCTTGAGGTTTCTCTGTCCTTCCCTCCTGGTGGACCGCAACACTCCTGGACCATGAAAGAATATTCAAACTTACAAAACTGGATCACAATACTGACATTAACTGCTTTAAAGAAACTGATGATAAAATTATTTACTGCAGTAAGGTCAGACGTCAGTGTGTGGTGTGTTCAACATGGATGGGGGTTGGCACATAAGGTAAAATTTATGATGCATTAAATGTGTGGAAGTGGAAAACACTGCCTCACCTCTCGGGGGCCCCCTGGTGGAGAGGACTCTGAGCTGCCGCAGGAGTCAGATGGCTGCTCTCTGAGCCGACAAACCCGCTGTCTGTCTCTGGGGAGATGATGCCATCCTAGTTAACAGAAACACATTCAACAACAAGGGTACACACAATGTATACACATACACCCACTGCAGTTTTCGTAGAACAGGCACTGCATTTTCTAATGCAAAAATAGTTTCACAGATGCAGTGTTGCCATCTAGTGTTTAGATGACCCCTCTACCGCCTTTTCATTTGCAGCCGCTATAAAAATTTTTTGGTGTTATTATTTACATACAGTGATCAACTTTTCCACTAAAATATAAAAGCATTCATGTACTGCATATCACTGGTAACTGTATTTTGTAGTTTTTATGTTTTTGTACATAACTAAAGGCAGAATCAACATTATTAGGTTAATATTCAAATCATGTCAAACATCTGTTAGCTCAAAATGTGAATCAAAGACCATGTTGGGCTTAATGATAATGGCTATTTTTAAAATCTGTTGAATGTAATCAGAACATTCAGGTTTTATTATTATAGAATAAAATTAAATACATATTATAATAAATAATAAATATTATTATAGAATAAAATTAAATCTAATATATTTTTTATATAAAATATAAAATAAAATGTTTCAGTATTCCTGAAAGCTTGCAATACCCTGATCAACTAATGCAGAAACATCAGAGGTGAAATATTAGGATAGAGTCTTATAAATGCCTGGAGTTAAACAGACTGTTTTATGTTTGTGGGTGGGGTCACCCACACAGGTTACACTGCAAACTGACCTGAGAAACCACCCTCCTGCTTCCAGTTCGGAGTTTAGAGTTTGTCCTCTCTGATACAGTAATCTCTCCCAGACTGCTCAAGCTGCTACTGTAGGACTTGCCCACTGCTAACCTCCTGCAGTCATTAGGAGGATGAGCAGGCAGCCTGATGGACTGGGTGGGAGTCTTGTGTGAAGCAGGACCAAACCTACTGGTCTCCTGTTTGCTGGTGTGAAGAGGAGGGGCATCCTGATGGTCTGATTTGACTTTCCTGTCAACAGAGAAGTGCAGACATTAAGTCTAGTGGAGCTACTCAAATTAGCTTTCCCTCAAAAGTAACTGCAGGAATGTGTGTTGTCTGCAAAAACTACATTTCTCATTTTATGAAAGCAGGTGGCTACAATATCAGTGTTCTACTGTTTAAGTAAAAAGAGATGTCCTCCACAACAATGAACATGGCTGTGCAGCAGATGTAGCTGCAGCCAATTTTGTCTGCGTCTCTGGAGACCAACCTCTGTGGAACACTTTTGTGAACTTCCATGTTTCCAGTTCTTTGACCATGTTTCTCTTGCCCCGCATTCCCTGGCATGTTGGTTCTCAGAGCAGTAGAGCAGAGACTTTGTTCCTTCAGGATATGGTCAAACATTTTAGGAAGTTCTTTGAAGCTTTGGTAGCTAAAAAGATGAAGGAAATACATTGACAGTGAAATAACGACAGAGCAGGCTGCAGCCCAATTGCTTATTTTCTTAATCTACTTTCACATTAGGCAAAATAATTGAAAGCATTTTTTGAAGTAAGAAAATGTCTTAAACAATCCTGAATTAAAACACAAATGATTAGAGACAGTAGTTACTCTTTACATGTTTCAAGTGGGGACTTTAGTAAAAAAATGAACCATTTAAAAACACTACGTGAGCACTCACTGATCTATTATCGGGGCAGAGTCTTGTTCAACATTTCTGTGTTTGCCAGTCAGGGGTTTGAGGTAGAAAGACTTATGTGTTTCTTCATCCTCTGCCTCCTTTCCATCGCTCTCTTCACTGGCTGAGCTCACCTCAACCTCCACCAGTCCCCCGTGATCAACCGGCAAAGGCAAAGGTGGGGTCTGGGAGGAGTTACAGGAAGTGTAGCTGTGAATGTGCACTGTTACCTTGTAACTTGAGCGTATTCTTAAAGAACCACTGAAATTCAAATTATGTGAAATGATAATGCGCAGCACATTTTACTGTAACACCATTATTACAGTGAAGGATTTTACAGATCGCTATTATTATTGTCCACCTCCCAATGTCAACCAAAGACATGCATTTAGACTAATTAATTAAAATGTTCTAATATGGAGCTATGTCAACATTACTGATGAAGTAATGAAGACATAGTGGTGGTACCTGTGGGTGAGTCAGAATTTCTCCCCCCTCAGAGGGGGCGGATGACAAAGTGGGTCGAGGAGGTGGAGATGGAAGAGCCTCACACGTGGGCTGCTCCTGTTGCATCTCTTCCATCTGCTCTTTCACTTCATCCAGTTGCAGTCCACACTGGTAAATCAGCCCCTCAAGCTCTCTGATAGACACATAGGTACACAAATATGTAGACAAACACAATAAAAACTTAATAAAAATAGGTGGAAATACATCAATATAGAAAAATGGGGTATTTATGCTAGCAAAGAGTTTCACTCTCACCGTTCAGGGTCAAAGTGGCTGATTTTTGTCCCTTGCTGCTGCCGCTGCAAGCGTTTGTGTTCATCTCTAGCTAACAAGTAGCCCCTTTCTAAAGAATCAAGGCCCTCAGCAAGCTGTGAGAGACCCTGAAGGACAGTATTAGTTCATTAGTTTGGAGATGACAGGCTATTTCAAGTAACGATGACCATGGTTATGCTTGGTCTTACCTTCATTTGTTCAGAGGGTTTGGGTTTCTCTCTCTTTAGGATATCCTGATAAGTGTGCAGCTGAATGAAAGATACCAAAACTACGTCTGATTATGCTTCTCAATCACATGATTAAGAAATCTTTTAAGGATTTTCATCCTAGTATTAGTATTAGTATTAACTCGTGTACCTGCTGGAGAAACTTGTCAGCTTGATTGTAGAGTATTTTGTCCAGCTTTTCTCCCTGAAAGCCTGAAACATTGGACAACACAGGTGAGAAGAAATCACAGCTAAGTAATTTCTTTGTATGAAGATCATTTTAAGTGATGTTTAGGTTTGCATTAACACATCAGGGCAGCTGAGCGAAAACTAATTAACTTATTTTCAAAATGGAATTTACAGTATATAAAACATTGGTAGACATTAAACAGGATGAATGTACTCTGATGAGAGCTGTGTCCATTTGGATGAGAAGTTGACTTGATGTCTGCTCTTTGAGCCTGAGAAAAATCCAGTGTCATAAACTTTG
Organism: Anabas testudineus; assembly: GCF_900324465.2. Lineage (NCBI taxonomy): Eukaryota > Metazoa > Chordata > Actinopteri > Anabantiformes > Anabantidae > Anabas > Anabas testudineus. Next base: position 16,898,785 of record NC_046630.1, read on the forward strand.
AAGCATCGTGGCTTGGACCTGAATGTTTGGAGTGTCTTGGCTTTGGAAGGTCTGAGTACAGGTTCACCTGGTGAAAATGTGAGAAGGTTACCAAAATGCACATTACACCACTTAATAACTTGATGAACTTAACATAAAAGTGACCAGATGTAGTTTGTATAATTAATTACATGGTCAATAAAAAGAGCACTTTGAATTTTCCCCAAGACAAGTTATTCATTGCAACCTACACCCAGAGCAGGGAAGACTGACATCCCCATCTAGTGTCCTAAAGTCAAATATGTTCTATTTGTACAATGCAAAAAACTAAATCAATGTGAATGTGTGATAAAGAGCTGAAATGCCACACAGACACACACGAATAAAAAAAACTCTTGAGCTGTAATTCACCCAGTGAGCCACTTTTGTGTTTTTCCCTGCTACCATTTTCAGCTTGTTTCCAATTTACAGTTACGAGGCAAGAGAAAAAAAAAACTAGTCAGAAGGATGGAATTAACTCAACTAAAATCATACATTTTTCCACCATTACTTCTGTTACACTACATGCATACTGAGGCACAAAAAACTATTTAAAGGATAAAAGATAAAGTATTTTACTGAGTCATCAAATAAGTTTTCAAGAAACTGCAGTTTCTGTGTCAAGTAAATTTGTAGAATGGTAGACCTTTATTGAAGCCTAAAATGAAGCAGCACTGAACTGTACGTATCTCAGGCAGTGAAGAGTAACAGTGCTGCTGCGTTTCGTATGGTTTGAACAGATTTTTCAGGGCTGGTGCAGCATAAAAAACAAATAAGCCACAGTGAGCCACTCCTCTTACCCCGCATGTGTGATGTTCTATGTGCAGATGGAGTGGGAGACAGATGGTGCTTCAGTGTTATAATGGTGAAGGAGGTGGAGGAGAGGAGAGCTCAGTAAGCTGATTTTAATTGGTGCTGATTGTGGAGCACGTCTGCTCCAACAGAAATGGGCCAATAATTCTTTAGAGGAGCATTTAAACACTCCTCTTGACTCTCCTCCTCCTTCATTTATTTCTTATCCTACTTTTTAGAGACTTGTAATCTTTCATCCTGACATACTGCTCTGCCTGTGATCAGCTGATGCTGTCTGGGCCTGGACTGTTGGTTCGCTAGACCTCTCTCCTGGGAAAATAAAGTTTAGGAATACAAGCAGTAATATTTAAATATAAATGTATGTCTAAATAAAAATATTAAATAAATAAAATAATTAGCTTATGTGGCTATATTTTACTGCATGCTGAACTTGAGTCTTCTTTACATTCAGTTTTTACCAGTTTTTATCAGTTTTATTTTCATTATGCTCCTTTTATCTTTCATCATTATTATAATTTATATCATCAAGTAATCCGGTGCTCAGTGAAGGCATCTTAACATTACACATAACATGCAGAGAACATTTTTGAGCCACATCTACTGTACACAAACAAAGAAAAAGGTTGTTTGACAGAGTTTGGATACAAAAGAGTCCTCGCAGAGATAACTGTTGTTAAACATTTGTTCCTGATTTTCTTTTTGTTCTCAAACATCCTGCGCCCTCCTGGATTTTATTCTGGCCCTGAAAAGACACTATCAGGTTTTCTGTGCAGATTTTACACAGGCAACCTGAGTGACTGTTTTTCTCATACACTAATGCACAGAAGAGCTTCCACTTTTTCGTGTTTGAAACCAAAAATAAATCTGTATGGCACCAATACTATGTAATTTTTTTTTAACCCGCACTATTGCACATTATGAATAGTGATCAATTTTAGCCTGATCTCTAGATTAACTACCTTTGCTTCTAGACGCAGACGATCAATGGTGTTCTCAGCCTCAGCGTACTTAGTCAGCAGTCTGTTGTAGTCTTCCTGCAGCATGAAGAGAGAGACATGAAATGAGCAATGTAAGGAAAGAAAGAAAAATCAAAAAGGAGTGCAAGACTAAAGTTTATTAACACTGAAAGACTAATTCATTATTATTGCTTTATTTTTATTATTATTATTGTAAAAAAAAATGAAATGTGCTATATGAAGATCAATGACCTGCAGATCTTATTTTTACTTCTAAGTGACAGTCAAAATCCCACAAGTCTAAGATTTGTAATTGTCTTTGTACAGCAGACTGATTACCAGTTAACCATGAGAACAGAAAAATTAAAAATACATATGGGCAGGGCTACATATATAAGCATGATATAAAAAAAAGAGTCTCTCTCTACAACATAAAAACATTTCACACTCAAGTTCAACATTTCTATCAAAGGTACAAGAATCAAGAAGGTCTGATCTACTTTTTGCTTAATGGTACAAGTATAACACTCATTTACATCACATAAAAAGACTCATTCATACATTTAATTTCACTTTTATTTGCCTTTCCTGCTCAATACATGGTTTTTTGTTTGACTTTAGCATTGGTATAGGAACAGGGAGGATGTAAAGTGGGACAGCTGGTGTACCGCTGCTTTTGGGAATGATAAAAGACAGTGCAGTGTTCTTGTTCCAATTGAAGAATTTAATGCTAAATGTTTAAATTGCTTATGTTATGCCTATTGTCACATCGTGTGAAACATTTATCATCTTTTGAATTTATATTCTTAATTAAACTAACTCTATAATCAGCTTTTTCTAATGCTCAGTCTCTAACAGTACCTGTAACTGTTCGAGCAGCATGGTGGCCTGCTGACGGCATCTGAAATCCTGAGGCACTGTGGAGCTGGGGGCACTGGTTGGTGGTCTGTTACAGGCTGACGGTGTAGACAGTCCATCAGTGGCTTCTAGAAGAACTTCTTTCACAATGTCAGCAGGAGATTTAAATACTATAGGGGTAGCAGGGGAGAGGAGTTCCTTATTTAAAGAGAGTCTGCTCTTGGGGGGCGTGTAACCACTTTTGGGGAAACGGACTCTGGGCTCCACCTTGGAGAAGTCTGGTGTGTGGTAACTCAGAAGCCCTTTCCTGAAATAAAACAACAGCAACAAAAACAATTCACTTCACTTGCTTTTTGTGGAAAAAATATCTCTAGGCTGGTTGCAAGCTGCCAAGCTACAACATAAGAAAAGATCAAAATAAGTGGTAAAGAAAAAGTCCCTCACCTGGATTCATTCACTTCAGCTGCCTTTGTCCTGGGTCTGACTGAGTGTGTCCTTGACTCTCTGTCAGGACTTTGCCTGGATTTTAAGGAACGTGTCCTTGCCATTACTTGTTTAGGAAAGTTGGCTGCTGCTTGATTTCCCTTCTGCTCCTCTATTTCAGGTTGTCTTGAGCAACAAGGACTGGACTTAAGGCTTATTTGGCTGTTATATGAATCTGGAAGACTTTCTGTGAAGCCCATCTCTGGAAAGCATTCAGCATCAATTCCTGGAGCAGCAGCTATTTCCTCCTCAGTGAAGTGGAGAAGGTGGGGAAAGGTGGGAGTTGTGTCACCTGTGGCAGACTGGGATTCTGGGCAGTGATGGCTGGAGACTTTAGCTGGTGTGTGAGGGCCACACGAGTGTGTTGATCTGATCTTTTTATTCTCTCTTTTGTTACTGTAGCTCTCAGCTAAGCCATTTTTAGTGCAGAGCTTTGCTGTTGTGCTTTTGTGTTCATTTTCCTTTCTTTTGCCATCACTGCTCTTCCCTTTTCTTTCTCCACGTTTCACCTCCTCTTTCACATCCAGGTATTCACCCCTCTCAGCTAGGTGCTCTACATCATGCTGTTCCCTTCTCTTTACAGCTTCATCCTCCGTCCATGCTTTTAAGCTGCCCATCATGTCATTATCTGCCAAAAAAGACATGGAGAAAGTGCATTAGCAGAGGGAATTAGTACTAACAAGGACTTCAGTCAAGGACAAAGACAATGTAAGATCTTACATGGTGATAGGACTTTCTCCATCCTCCCCTGGAAATTCAGTATCTGACAGTTGATCACTCAGGCTGTTGCCCAGCTCCTCAGGTAGTGTATCTGTCTTATGCCTACTACAATCCACCTGTTCCGGGTTAAGAAGTGTAGGATACCAGCCTTGGTTACCTTCTGCATCCCCACAAGTCCCCCCCAACTCCACATTCTCCAGTTCTCCAGATAGTCCAATGATGCCATTTTCATCCATCTGGCTAACAAAGTCATCATCTTTCTCTGCCTGAACTCCATCCTCATCCTCCCACACATCCTCAGATATCACAGAGCTGGTGGGTGAAGTGCGGGCTGGGGCAGGGGTCCAGACCAGAACCCCTGCTGTGGTGTTTTTTCTTGTCTCCATTCACCTTTCAGCCAGGCACTGGAACTTTCTGCATTGTTTCTTGCTCGTCTGGCTCTGCAGTGAGGTCCACTTTCAAAGCCATGGCTATAGACATTTATAGACTGTGGTTCATGTCAGTAAGCTGGTGACAGTCCAGACGTACAGCTAAGGAGGACTCTCTGTTTCTTTCCTTTGTTGTGAAAGGAGATCTTATGATTGCAGTTCCTGAAACAAAACAGTTACAACCATTTAAAGAACGAAAGTGACAGAGAAAATCTGTTAAACAAGAAGAGTACTCATAGAGCTTAATAAAATATTTGCAACAGACTATCCGAACATTGTTTTTAAGTGTAACTTTAGCATTACGCGTGCTTTAATATCACAGACTGAAACCTCATCTATAACAAATGTAATGGAGTGATTTAAGAGCTGAGGAAATCATCACTCTGTCTTTTGACTTACACACAGCTTCTCCTCTCTGTAAACAATCATCTACACTTCATATATCAGTTTTAAACTGTGTGTCCCTCTGCACACGGGACTGTATCTCTCATAAATATTGTGTTTATCATCATCCAACAGCAGAACTCGCTGCTTTGTGAATTTGTAAGGGGACAATAAACAAGACAAAATGCTTTAACTGAGAAAGAAAATCATCTCAAATAGAAAGGTGAATGCCTTTCTCCGCAATCAAATCACAAAATATCAACTTTGCCATTTTTCAGTGATTAAAACCAAAATTAACTTGTTTATCACAGTTTATCACGTTGGTATTTTAAGAATGAATGGCTTTTTAGAAGCTGTTTTGGCTACAGTAGCTTTCATTAAGCTCTTACCCTCCATCACAAGCTTCTAGAAATGTCCTGATAGTTTGACGAATAAATGATTTTTTAAATTTATTTTCAGGCACTGCTCTCTTTTCATCAATCTGTAAATGTGTGTCTTTCAAATACATAAACAATTGTGATTTTCACAAATTAATTTGCAGGGGTCGAGACAGCGCTGTGGAGGTGGATTAGATGGACTGTGTGCTCCTGTACTGAGTCAGTGCTGTACATTCAACACAAACTGCTTTCAGAAGGTTTAAACTTAGCACTGTTACTTGAGGTTGTTTTATTTGTGTGGTTAAATTAGTAATTAAAAGGTGATAATTCTGTGGCAGATCATTAACGAGTTACACTGCTACAAACAATCATATGTTTACTGTCTGTTTCATTTAAACTTTTTAATTTGGGATGTTTCCCATGTATGTTCAGTAGGGTTATTCCATTCGTCGTGCACTTGGCTGTGGCTGACATCTTGTGTGAGGTGCAGCACTTAAAGACTTGTTTCCAAGGTGACATCGACTTAGGCTACACAACAAACATTTCACTGCCCCCTCACTCAAATCCAGTCCAACCAGGACGCACCATCCAGTATTTACCAACACAAATGTAACAATGTGATAAAACCCATCTTCACTTTATAAAGGTCTTATTACAGACAAAGCATATTGCACATGTAACAGAGCTTGGTTTAGGCTACTAGCTCCCAATGTCACAGCAAGTCCCCCAAGTATTTGCCTCGAGCTGGAACACTCACTATGGCAACTTCACAACACAAGACGCGCTTTCAATGTTTGAGATAAAACAACTCTGACAAGTCTTCATAGTTGTACTGTAGTACAGCTATGCTGGCAATTTTACAGAGAGAATTTTGTAAAATGTTTTTGAATTAATGTTTTCAATTAATTTTTACCAGCTTATACAATCTAAAAACCATGTAACCAAATGCTCCTAAATTTAGACTTAGATATAGGAATTTGAACAGGCCCCAGCACCACTGTTAGATAAAGTGTAATTCTTAGCAATATCAGCAGCCAGAAGGTAAAATAAGAACCACGTGTAAGGTCAAAGACCTAAACAAGGATCACAGAGAAAGCTGCTGTCAGTTTAATGTTAGGACAAAAGCATAAAGAAAAAACATAATGTAAAATACAACGCATAATGAACAGTGCTCAGAATCTCATTATGAAAAGTGGTCACCATGCGTCTTTGCTTCTTCAACAATTTCCCAGATTACCACAAGAGGATTATTAGCCTAGTGCTTCTTACAGTGTCTCTTGTCTGACACACAAACCTCACACACAAGCATCAGGAGGGTATGTTTTTAACTCGGAAATCCAGACACACAACACGCAACCACAGACACTTGTTTTGACTGTGTAAGAAACAAACATGAGACTCAGTATGAAGGACTAACAGACTCACATCGTGCCCACTCTACAACCTTTTTATACACAAATCAGCAGTGAGTCTCCACAGTGCCTGACATGGCAAACTTACCATGCTTTTAAAACAGACCACAAGGAATGAGAGCGCATGATGCATCACTTGAGAGGCACGTTCAGAAAAACAATAAGTTCAAAGTAGAAAAAAAAAAAATCTTCACTTGCTTTTTTCACTCTGTTAACACAAGAATTTCTTTATTCAGAACACATTAACCTTAATTTGAGTAAACCAGAGGCATTTCCCAATTCATAAACTTGGTTTGCTAGTGAAGAAACAACTCACCTGTTGTTCATAGTCCCTGTTCATTCCTAGGGGGAACTAGGGATTTATCTCAACCGTCAGATGGGGGGAATTAAGCTGCCCTAAACCCTTTACAGGGGGCTTCACAGATTATAAACAATGATCGTCAGTAAACATCCAGGACAAGAGGTTAGCCCAGCTCCTCACAGACAGACTGCAGGGTTGTAATCACCTGACTGTGAGACAAGCAAATACTGCATGCAGGAGGATGCACAGATGGAGAGGTAGGAACAGAAGACAAGAGAAATCAGAAGTGCAAAGGGATGACAAAATACGAGAGAGAACAGAGCAAAGAAGACAGGGGAGGAGGGAGAATTTCTGACAACCTCTGCTGTTACTCCCAGTCCCACCAAAGCTGTCACAGATCCCGTCAGCCTGCCCGTCAGGGACACCACATGAAATTTCACAAGGTGACACTGACTGAATTTTGAACAGTGAACACAAGTGTAGCTGGAGCTGCCCCAGAGGCTGGCAGAGTTACAGCGAGCTCTTTAGGATGGCCTAGTGACTAAGATATGACAGTTAATCTCCTTAGGAGGCACAGGAGGAGCTGAGGACACACAATACATTGACTGATGGGGAGCATGATTAAATAAAGCAGTACAATTATATAAAACACTGCTAAAGTCTGAAGTAGATAAAACAATTACTCAATGAAAAGAGGATTAATCAACAATTGTGATAAATCAATTAATTATATTGATTGTACAAATGTGTTTTTTGATTTAAAATATTTAAAAGAAGATAACTAATGGTTAAACTTTGTGCTCAGTTACAACATTCATCAGCTCATTTTCTAAAACGTTCCAACAGCTTCCTTGTGTTTTTCATTCTCACTTTTATTGCAATGTGCTTTTTTAGCAGCAACATCCAGTTCATTCATGACCATTTACTCAATAAGTTATAGTATCTTTGAGGACAATCTGCCACAGAAAAACTGCTCTTGGCAACCATGATCCTCTTTTTGTAATCATGCCCACAGTTAAGAAACCATATTGGAAAGGTATATGTGATATTTTCATTACAATATCTCATTAGGTGCTCTCCTAGGAGTACTTCCTGAAGGATTTCAGGGAAGATCTAAAATCTACCAGTATCAAATCTTAATAATAATCGAGGTGTACCTCATTTACGTGACTGAAACTGGACCCAGAATCATGCAACAGTATTGGAAATTAAAAGATATGTACTGTATGTCCTACCTCACACACTCCCCTGTAGCAGAAACAAAAAATCTGTGCACCAAGCTGAAGTGGATTTTTTCAGCTGCTGTGCCAAAAAAACAAAAAACAAATCTGTTTCCTGCACAGTCCATATGAAAACATTTTTCCTTTGACCAGAGAGCAAAGTGAGGAGACAATAGTCTCTCACACTGAAGCCAACAGTCTCCTGATTTCAGGCAAAGTCAGGATTAGAGGGGAAGATACAGCAACTACAGACTTTCTAAAAAATGCTGCAGGCATTTAGAGTTACAGTCCAACTTGGCAACAAGAAGCTCCAGAGATGCAAACTCAAGAAAAACTCATTAAAGTCTGATCTAACGTTAACATGTCGACAACCAACATGTGTTGAGTTAACAAAGTGACGATCACACAGAGCACAAACAACATTATCACTGCTTTAACTTAATGCAAACAGGAAAAACCCAAGTAGTGTGAACACCAACACTGTTGTTTGGACTGCACTCAAATGCAAACTTACCGTGTTTTCCATATGAGTCGGTGCAGCAGGCAGGATTTTCACGGACAGACTTCAACAGAGGTCCGTTTCCTAGAAAACAGCAAAACTAGAGAGAGCGGAGCCTCCTCCTGTGTCACCATGGTACACACACCACAACAAACCGCGACCGACTGCTTATCTACGTTTCTTTAAACATTAAATAACCGACTCTAGAAACTAATCCGTGTTTAGTAAAACTAGACGAAACAGTTGGTGACTGAAAGCTAGCTAAGTCCTCAAAGTTAGCGTTAGTGCCCGTTTTTCAATATCGTTAACACCACTTAACGTTAATTTACACATAAAAACTAACATTAAGACGACTTTCAGTTACACAGTGTGAATGCCTTGGTAAATACGTTATTTTTACGTGCTGCAATAGTTAATTTATCCAAAATATGCCTAGGTTTGTGATATTCATAAAGCTAATTAGCAGTCTGTGAAGTGTGGCACTGATTTAGCTTACTACTCACCCGAGGCAACCACACTCGACATATTACTGTCCTGAACTGAGACTCTCAGGTATTTCTCAGCTGACAAATGGCGAACACATCTCGATTCTCTCCAAACAGTGTCAACGAGCCAACATTAACATTTTCTACCCGTGGACGAAACATTATTTAGTTGGTGAACTTTATTGCGGGTGGTGCTACCTGATAAACATAATTCAGGACATAGATAACTCTTTAATAAAAAAGCAGAGTGGTGATTGGTTGGAAAGCTGCTCAGGGGCGGGACTTAGCGCAGGTTGTGATTGCTGCGCAGGCCACAGGAGGGCGCCATGTCCCAGCTGTTCTCTATCACCCAGCTGTGAGGCACCTGTCCCTCCTACACAAGGTAAAAGCTAGAGACACAGGGCAAACATGTCATATGATATATAGGAAAATACACTTTAGATCCCGACATTTAGCCTGTCTAATATTCTAACATATATGTTTAAATCATTATTCTAAAAAAAACACATTTACATTACAAAACTGCAACAAAACATTGTTTGCTAATTTCTTTTTGATAATGAGTCTGATCCTCTGAACAAACCAGGTTCATAAAAAGTCTGGCCTCAACATGATCTAACACGTTGTGTTTGCAATTTCCTCTATTATATCTGACAACATAAGTAATTAATGCCATCTCAAGGTGGGTGATTTATAGGCTATATTAGATTTCTACCAAGCAGAGTCTCTGTAGTATAAGTCTCATGTTGAAACATTGTTAATGCTCAGTGCAGCAGACTGAATAAGAATACACGGGGCTCTCTATTGTGTATCAGAACATGTGTAAAGCTTCTCCCGTGTCTAACTGTCAGTAAGATGTGAGCGACTGAACTGAGAGAAACAGACAGACAGATGAAAACAAAGCTGACATCAATCAGCCGTCGTATAGCTATCTCAACACGCACAATGATCTGTCTCATTCAAACTTTACCTTCAACAAACCAAAACAGTATTCCATCTTAGTAAGACGCAACACCATAAGTCAAAGTTAAAGCACCGTGGACTGTCATTTGTTATAGAGAGAATGCAATGGCAGAGTATGATGTGGCCACTGGCACTGACTCAGGCTATTGTGGGTAGATAAGGTTGCCAAGGGAGAATGTACGTTCTTGAGTGCAGTCATCACAAAGACAAACGGATGAGATGAAGGTCATAGTCTTCTGTACCAGCTTGTGGCCCAGACCTGTAATGAATTAATATGTTTATTGAATCTATGGGATTTGTATGGCTTGCAGTCCAAGGGGGATGTCTTCAAGTTGCTTGTATCCAACCAACAGCCCACTGAAATATACAGTATTAACTATAAAACAGAGAAGTCCACAAAAAGTCTAAATAAAAACAGTCAACTTGCTAGTTTTTGTGCAGTTATCTTTATTGAAAAATTAAACACACTTTCTGTATAAATAGCATGTCATTGTACAACACTCCTTGATAAAATGTGCAGGAAGCAGGCAAAAAGACAGATGGACTGACTGGAAAACTAAAGTGAAAAGAGGCAGCTGGAGAGTGATACACGGTGGGAAAATGAACACCAGCCAAAACGAACTTGTGCAGGTAATAAAGCAGGAGGCACACTAAGTGAAACAAATAAACACCGTCAACAGAGTCAACAGGTGGTGCTGGTTGATTTCAGCCTGACCTTTAAAGGAAAGCTGTGGTTCAGGGTTGGGGGGCAAACCGTAGCACCTTGCTACAGCACGAGCAACAAGTCAGTGTCTGAGCTGTCGTGTCTCATGTTGGAGCCAAGGCCAGCACCTCACTGTCCTGGCATCTGATTAATGAGACTGTCAGCAGCCTCCATCGCTTCCCTCCATCATCCCTCCCTCCTGGATGTCCCCTTAATATCAGGTCAAAGAGAAGGCTAAGCTGCTATCGACATGTGTCTACAAGATGGGGTCATGATGGAGTTGAGTCATGAAAAGTTTCTGTGATGAGGAGAAATATTCAAGTGTAAAATGTGTGAGAAATGTCTAAATGAATACATTTAAGGTTAATATCATCTAATAATGGCTGCTTTTTTCCTATAGATTCATCGGTTCACCAGAGCAGGGTACAACCAGCAGCAAAGAGAGATTCAGTGGCTCGCTTAAAGGAAGTTTGGCATGGATGAGCGCATGTAGGTGTCGCTAAGACTGAGCCAGTCAAATTAGGCCATAACAGCCTTACGTTAAAGATCTGTAACGGGTATTAGCATCTGATGGGTTTTAGTATTTAAAAGTCAGTTATCAGATTTGTACTTCACTTTTATCAGATAGTGCCTGGTTCCATTAGTTAAAGAATAAAGATCTCCTATAAACTTCTTTCTGTCATTAATACCATGAAAAACAAAAAAACAATAAATGTGACAAGTGCTGTGCGTAATCCTTTCTGCCAAACAGCTCGATTGTCGTCCAAAAACCATTAAACGCACATAAATGAGCCAAACTGTTGCATTTTATTAGCATGAACACACACACACACACACATACACACACACACACACACACACACACACACTTTATTTTGGGGCAGGCCCACATGCACAGCCTTGCATCTGTAAATACTACAGTCCACAGCAGTGAATAGACTTCACCAAGTGCACTATTTACTCCTGCCTGAGTAAAGTTGGCTAAAAAAAGCATGACTGTTTTGAGACTCTTATTAAACATTAAAGGCTTAAGTATATTTGTCATTAAGTCGTCTGTAGGAATCAGCAGACTTGGGGCTCAGCTGCGCACCAGAGATGCTGTTTTTTGTCTTTTATGTTTTTTTTTTGTTTTTTTTAATAGAAATATAGAATAACAACAACAAATTGTTATATTTGATCAAGATTTTGATAATTATACACTTTAGGTAGTAAGTATTGTTTTGCTGAATTGACAAACTATTTGAGTATTTACAAATTAAAAATGAAGTTTCAAACAATGCATGGCTTTATTTGTGGCAATTTACAGTATTTTTGAGCAAAGCCAAATTATTTTTAAAAAGGGTTTCTAAGACTCAAAATCAGGAAGATTCCCTAAACTCTTACCTTCATGGACAATTTGATCTTTCACTTTATTTTAAATTACCCACACAGCAAATCTAATGTAAATCAAATTTCAAACAAAAAGGGTTGGCCACAGTGTGGCGTTGGACTTTCTTTCCTTTCTACTTTCCTCTCTCTGAAGCTGCACCTCCTTTCAGTTGCGAGGCCAATTCCACTCTGAGGATGTACTCTCGCTCTCCTATGTCTGAATGTCTACATATTATTTCTCTCACATCCTGAAAATGCACAATGCAATCATGGTAACAAATCCAAATAAAGAATACATTCTCTTTTTTCAATTTGATCAAAAAATATTTGTTTGTATAAAAACTCAGCTTTCCCACAGCCCCCTTAAATTCAAACTAAAGTATTACAAAGTTAATACAGTAGCTCACAGTGTTTTCATGAAGCTGTTGACTCACTGTAATAATGGACGCCAGAGTTGCTGAAATAGTGTCTTGATTATTACTTCAGCTAGAACATGTGACTGGTTTTATTTCCTCCTCCTGTGAGACAGAAGGACTTTTAGCCATTAATGAAACTCAGCAGGCATCTTAAAATCTTTGTTCTTTTCTAAATATGTTCATGCAGTCTTCCGATATAGATACCTTTCCCAATCCTGTGCTCAGAATATATCGATCAGCCACAAACATTGAAATCTGTGAAGTTGGTGCTTAGTCGTTGTCCCTCAAATCTGCAAATTATACATATATACTGTATATCAACTTAGGGAGAGGATTTACAGAAAAATGCACTACTTTGGATTGTTGTAAGGTGAACCTGGGTGTTGCTTGAGTCAGTTTATATACTTTATATCAGTTTTAAAGCAGAATTAATCGGTTTATTTGGCTTAACAAGGAATCAAATGGGGATAAACATAATCAGAGAAAAGGTCTCCCATTTTTCTGGTTTTCTCGTTAGGAATATGTCCTTATGAGTAGAATATACTGGCTATAATAGCAGCTGTAGAGGCATTACATTTTAAAAAAGGTCCACCAGCTATTGGTATTCATCACAGGATAGGAAGTTTGAACATAGGCAATAGGAATATGTGGTAAAATCAAAGCGTTAATGTTTTGTTCTCTTTCCTCAGTTGTCACCAGAAAAAGTCAAGAGCGCTTGATAGCAATTTCTCACAGAGCTGCTCTGTATTCACTTCACTATATGAGTGTCTCATACAGTCACTCTCTTGATGACATTTACATTTGTTTTTATTTGTTGTTTGCTTGTTTTGAGCATATTCTGCTCTTTTCATCCATCAACTCGCAGGCAGACACATGCTCACATTAAACACTCTACATAACACACATCCATGCTCTGAAGGTAAGTGCTCCAATTGCTTCATTTTTCCACCAGCAGCCTAATGTGAGTCTGTGGAGTGATGCATGGAGGATGTTTGCTGTGCATCCTCTCCCTGCCTGCACCCTTCCTGAGAGGAAACAACTCATTTCCACAAAAGGTAACAAGCCCTTCATTCATTCATTCGTTACTTTACTTACTCTCTCATTCTCTGGATTTCCCTTTCTCTAACTCCATTTTACATTCTAACTGATTGCTTATCTTCTAATTGCTTTTCTATAAATGGATAAAATGTGTGCGTGTGTGTGTACACTCCATGTGTGGGGGGTGTTTCTAAAATCTTTGGCTGTGTCGTCCTCTAAATGTCTCATTACTCCCTTCTAGGGTGTAATTGCTGCACTGAGCATGGCTTCAGCAAGCCCCCCAAGGTGAACATAATTAAAACTATGAAATTACAAAATAAAGTCATCAATTGTTATTCAGCGGGGGGAGCAGCAGGAGAACCGCTGAGTGGTTTGAAGGAAATACTGAGGGATTTTAACCCCTTTGAGACTACCTCCACACTAAGCTCACCCAAACTGAAATGTGAACCGTTGATCCTGCAGTTTTGATACTGTATTTAAAAAATGCTCTGCAGAGTCAGTGAATCTGCACCTGTGTTTTAGTGTGCAGTGGGAAACTCAGTGCAAGTGTTGTCATATAAGTTAGAATAGTTCTATCTTTCATAAAAATTAACCCCAATTGTAGAGCTGTGGTTCAACTGCTTTGTATTGTTAACAATATGGTCCCTTGTTGTTTTCATATGTAAACAACATTTTCAGCTTCAGCTGGCTTAGTGATTGTGTAGTCTCAAACAAATCAGAAACAGGAAATGATGCACATTTGTATAACGATTTGTCATTCACATGTACAGATTTTTTTTTCCATGTCTGATTGTACAAATAGAAGCATGAAGTTTGGGTTTTTGTTAGCCTTCCATAATTAATTATCCACTTCCTTTTTCTGAAAAAACTGAAATATGCATACAATCCAGTAGCATCACTGTAAAATTTGTATATTTGTGTATCGCCAGGATGGTCTGAATTATCATCAGCTTTGAAATATGTTACTATATGTTGATGATGCAACAGAGGTTATGGGTTTCGTTATTCCTATAGGACTATTTTTATGTGTATTATATAGGCATCTGTATCTACACTGATTCATTTTTACACATACAAATCCAAGCCTGAAAGGTCGAGCATGTGTCAGTTTTAGATGTGTAATTATCTCTCAGAAGCAAAGAAAATAAACAAAATGGCGTGGCCATTTGATGTGGTAGTGCTACGAGATGATGAGTCGAATAGTTGCAAGTCCACGGGTTTGAACGCTGAGAGAACAAACTGTATAGGTTTCGCTATTTTTCATTGTAGTGCATAAGGTCTCACAGTGGGGAGGTAACATGTTGAGGAGAATCCTGAAGTCCAAAGAAGAAGCGATACCTTGTAAATCTGCGTATCATGTGTCCAGAATTAATGGGGTTTCATGTGAAAGAAGAAGGACTCGGAGATCAGGTGGTGGTTTGTTTACATCTATCTGAAAGAGTTGTGCCATTTAAATCAATAGATGCTTGTCTTCTTGTTGAACCGTTCCTCACCACATGCTGCTCTCGTCGTCCTCTTTCCTCTACCGATCAGCTATAGCGCCACATTGAATTCCGTCACCAGGAAGTCCACGTAGTCCCTCTCTTTGGTCTTGAAGGCCTCAGCAATGAGACGCGCAGCATCCCTGTGCTCACGCCCCCTCATGGAAACCCCATTTACTTCCAGGATCACCTGACCCACTTTCAGCTGGCCGCAGTTATGAGCAGAGCCGCCTCTCTGGAAGAGAGAAACAGACCGAAAATCTTAGAAGGGTTTTATTTTGAAAAACTGCAAAAAATAACATAAACAACAGCCAGGCATCACATAAGAACCGCTTGTGTAAACAGAGCAGACATATACAGTACATGCGTTTTTAACTTTTTATATTCGCTGTGGCTTACTGATGTGTATATATAAACAAAAAACAGAGCACATGTATATATATATATATATATATATACATACATACACACACACACACACACACACACACACACACACATATATATATATATATATATATACACATACACACACACACACACACACACACATATATATATACATATGTTTTTTTTTCCAAGATGTGAAAGGAGTTCCTTTCCAGTGCTCTGTTTTTATCTCAATATATCTGGAGTAGAAATGTTTCCTCCTGCTGATTTTCCACAGCAGGACTTGCAGTGTGGCGCTTTCCTTTTGAAATAATATTTTTGTGAATGAAACTTACCCACAAATGGAGCAGAACAGTCAGCCTGATACAGGAACTTAAAGTGTAGTTCACATTTCTCAAATGTGAAGTTCAAATAAACAAAGTGCTAAATCAGACTTCTAGGAGTTGTATCAGGAAGGCTAATAGAGAAAAGTATAGGTTAAGGATAAAAAGAAACAAAATGTATTAATGTTTAGCACCACTACCATCTTCTCCCTTCAATCTTTGTTTGGTTTAAAGAATGTGTTTGCAGTTTGAAATATCATTACAAAAAGAGGTAATTGTGTATGTGTAATCAAACATAATCTTCCTCCGCAAAAGTCTCTCATGTATTAACAATCTCAGCTCTGGAGCAAAAGGAAGTTCACCAGCTCCATCTGTATGTCAGGGGGGCTACTAATTTTTTTTTTGTTCTATTACGCCCAATTAACTACAGTCCTCTCAGTGCCAAAGCTAAAGTTCAAACACTCTACTGTGACAGGACATCATTAGTATTAGAACAGAGATGCTCTGTCACAGAGACACACAGTCACAACCACACGCAGGCACATAAATATACACAGACATCCCTGGAGTCTGGCCCTCAGAGCACATAACAGCACCTCAGCAGTAAATTTATGCAACCTCATGTCTTTGAAAGATGTCTGTGACCAACAAAATGAAATGCTTTCGTCAGACCCCCACCCATCACTGCAGTTACACATTTCTTCTGTGATTAGACAATTTCAGCTTTTGACACCTTAAAACTTGCAAATATCTGCAGAATATTCAGAAATATGAGAGGACTAAAGTGTCATTTTTAAAATCTCAGCTTGTTGACATCGTAAGATCACCAGAAGAACTGGCAGATCCCTGAAGTACCTGTAAAACTTTGGATGACCATCCATTTCAGTTTCCTTGCCCACAGTCTGGCTTAGTTTGTGTCTGAAAAAGTTTTTTAATCCCTCCCTGCTCTGGACTGTTGCAACTAGTGGTTCTCTGGAACAAACCTGAATAAAAAGTGATGTCCAGTATGTTCACTTTGTCTGCCCACATCTATGGTGGAAAGCTACTGTATAAGTAAGGCGTCTGCTCCTCAGTCCTAAGTGGAGATCACCAGCAGCATCCTTTACATATTTTAATCTCACTGGAGACTGCTTAGACCAGCATGATTACGTCACTTGCAAACATTTAGCTATGAGTATAATGTGTTTCATGTGTATGTATTTTGTGATTGGCTGTGCTGAACCAGAGTAAATGGCTTTCTCTTCTGGCAACAAAGAGAGTCACCATTTTTTCTAGACAGCAAGACAGAATTTAATATTTTGGGACCGTGGCACTAGATTTCCTCGTCTTTGCCCCAAGCCCCACCCCCAAAATAACACATAATGCCAGCAGAAGATACCGGTGAGAAAAGTACCCATTTCCTCTGCTATCATCATTTGCAATCATCTGCCTTTTTATTTTATTAGTCTTTCATAGAAGTGTCATTGAGGCCGAAAGGAATTGGTTAAGGGCTGAACCGTTTCAGTGGTTTCATTTTTTAAGTGTCACATTCTTGCTCCCTGTGCCTACATTATCACAGGCTGCAGGGGCCGAAGTGATTTTGCATCTGCTGCATAGTAAACGTGGTGTTCAACTTAATGTACACAAGTGAAATGGTGTGACAAGACTTTGTGTTCTTTTCTTAGAGTTTCCAAGAGATTGTTGGCTCTGAATATTTATGGGTATATTTTTCTGATAAACAGGATATGTTTATTTAGTCTGTTTAGCTGGTTTAGCTGCCTCTCTGGAAAGCTGGATTTCAAGAGGCTATAGTGAATCACTGATGCCCTTCTTAATCCATTTTTGTCAGAGCAAACTGCAACAAGAGCCAATAACTTTCTCTTCCTCCTACAAAGAAAGCCACTGTATTTTCTCAACAAAAAGATTGAGGATGAATTCTGACATTTCGCAGTGGAAACTCGGCTGCTCTTCCACCTAAAACATACGGCAGCTGTCACTGCACCAGCTGTATGCCACCTGTCCGGCACTAAACAAGAGACAAAGTTAGTCACTGTAGCAAAAGAATGAGATATTTTAAGCAGAGACTGAGGACTGGACCTCATCAGATGGGTACAAAAACAACCCCAAATAAATGACAATGGTGCTCTGTTTTTGCAGGATCTAATTTTTTTTTACATATTAGCAACAGCAATTTAAAATGTCACTGCCTGCAGTTTTTGATAGAGCTAAAAAAACCAAAACAAAACAACCTGTTCCACACAGGATTGTATTGTCTCTTATTGACCGAGTCTACAACAATTACTTCAAGCTTGTGGAGTAGTGGGTTGTCTGGATGGAAAGATGAGGAAGTGATAATGGGCTGTCACTTCAGAAGGGGTGATAGGAACTGATAACAGCCGGCTGGCTAGCAGAGGCTTACTCATCTGTACTTCATCCTCCACAACTATGATTAAGGCGACCTGAGGCGACAGCCCTTGTGGCCAGGAATATAGTAAATACAGAAGCCAGATATTTGCTGTATCACATGTCCACTGTGGTCACTTACAATACAGCAGAGAGATGGTATTGTACAAGGCAATGGCTTTGATGTGATGCCATCATCTGTCCTCTGGATAGAAGCAATGCCAGTCGGGAAGCCACAAACAAAATGAACATTGTGGCTTTTTTCTTTAGTTAAAGCAAATTTATCATTGACGGCTGGTCCTGGCTGGGAGAAATACTGAGGTTTTGTGTTTTGATCAAGGACGTAATAACACTGAGTTAGCGCTCCCAAAGTGACAGAGCAAAGTTTTCACATCTTGAAAACACTGATCGTGCAGAAAGTCTCCTTTTCTGTAACAAGCGACCTCGAGGCAGCCACGTTATTAATGCCTCTAAATACCTGAAGCTACACAGTGTTATTGTTTAGGGATGTCATGTAACTGGTGGCTTTGCCTGGCAAAGCAAAACAAGCCAAATTTTGGTTGGTATCTTTGCAATTGCAAATGTGGGAAGCTGTAATCAAAGACCCAGGAACTATTCTAACCTGATTTAGTAGTTTTTTCGCTTTTTTTAAAATTTTTATTTATTTCTCATAAGCAGGATATGTGCATTTAAAATTATGGAAGAAACGTTAGCTAGTTATCTCTTTAATACATGAACTTCTCTGAAAAGTTAGTAGATCACTGCTATCAAGTAGATATATTTTTGTTAGAATATGTTCACATAACATTACGAGAATCAAAAGAAACAGCTCACACCTGATAGAACCACAAAA
This sequence comes from Anabas testudineus, assembly GCF_900324465.2. Lineage (NCBI taxonomy): Eukaryota > Metazoa > Chordata > Actinopteri > Anabantiformes > Anabantidae > Anabas > Anabas testudineus. Next base: position 16,917,656 of record NC_046630.1, read on the forward strand.
TCTGAAATACTTTGTTTATATTTGTCTATATATTTCTTCATTACAGAGATGAAACTTATTCTGTAAATGGAAGAAAAAACACATTGTCCATTGAGGCCCTTACAATTTGTGTAATAAAGAACCCACTCTGATATGTAAAAAAAGGGTTGAATTGTCTAAAGAGACAAAAATAGGAAGAAGGACACTGTGACCGTGTATTTCTTTGGGGATTTGCATCACAAGCACTGATGGGGACAACAGCAGTTTAGGAATAAAAACACATTTGCTCACACAGTCCCAATGCAAAGCTTTCCCCAATTACCGTCCCACCACCTACACAGCCACCAAACACTCAAATAATGCAGCTATCCATAAAACCAGACCTCCACTCTCTTATCTGTACAAACTGTCCTCGTCCCTCCTCTCCTTATTTACACCGCTCCTGCTTCTTTTGCATCCTTCACTCACACTTGCCGTCCTTTCTTCCAGTGCATTCTCTGATTCTGAATGTGCTGATTTCCAATCCTTTTATCCCTCCCCTCGCAATCAGCAACCCCTTTTTATTTCAATCACCACCTCTGTGGAGTGGGAGGCTGAGAGACAGCTTTGAATGGGATGTGGACTTCAGTCTGTAGCTGCTCACTGCTCTGATCTTTAAACTGTAACTCCGTGGCTCTCAGTGGTTTAGTGCTACAGATGGTCCTGAGCTAATGCAAGGCTTTGTGGACTTGCAAATTAAGATGGCAGACAGACTCTTGCACATCCAGTTGTGATAGCCTTTGACAAACCTGTCATTTCTAGCTAAGCCTTCAATATTTAGTTAAATATTAGTTAATTTGAAATATTCTCATGGAGGCATGCTGTAAATATAAAATATCGGCTTGAAATGTAACATGAGCAACTCTTCTCAGTCTCATCATTAATGTAAACGCTAACACATTTGCACTGACACTATCCTTTCTCTTGTATTTAAAAAGGTGCTATACACTGAATTTCCCTCAGGTGTTGTAGAACCCAAACTTCAACCACACATTATAGCATCCGGTTCTCCAGGCAGTGAAGCCTTTTCATGGATACCAGAAATAATGCCCTAAGAATGAAGACAAAAATTGCAGGAATTGCAGTACAAGTTCAGCTTCAGTGTGAATCCACATAAAGCCCTTAAAGGACATTAAATCCCACCTGGAAGGTGTGTGTGTGGTACCACCACAGAGAATGAAAGAAGGTACAGAGGATACTAAACAGAAATCACTACAGTCTAAGGAGAATAGTGATCAATGTCAAGCTGACTGCACATTAATTAAAAACAATTCTGGGTTGCTGGGTTAAGCAGAGGTTAGCCCATGGGCTCACCTGAATTGTGACTATTCGTGGCAGCGGCTGACGAGTGTTGGCTCCACCTTCAATGGCGATACCCAGGGTGCTGGCTGTCTTTGCCACCCTCACTAGTGTAGAGGTGGGCTCCAACAGTCCTGGCTAAAGTAAGAAGGAGAGCAGCATAAGTTAGAGCTAGCTGCTAAATCCAACATGACAGAAAGCAGCTTTAACATGTGACTCTCAGTCACATTTACCTGTTGTACTTGCTTGACACGAAAGATCTTGAGATTATAACTAAGCTTAAGCAAATGTTTTCTTAACATCTCTTCATGAGCACATACATTTGCTTTTTACAGTGTACTATTGCTGACGCTCTGGAGCAAACGCAAGGTACAGTAAATACTGTGCTCCCTAGCAGTAAAGAGCCATTCTTAATGATATGAAGCTCAGCATTCACTTTTCCTGTCAATTCTCATCTAAAATAAAATAGGCACTGAACCTAACAGCCCTTTAATCATAAACAATCAGACTACACCCATCCTTACTTGCTTTTTTTTTTCCCATCAATCAATAGTGAATTGAGAGTTTCATTATGATACACTGCAGTGAGTGATGAAATAAATGATGGAGTATGTGAGTGGATGAATAACAAGAGTGAGAAATAAACAAATGAAACACAGGAAACAGTCTGAGTGAACAAACAGAGGGAGGAGAGAAGAGATCACAGTTAGTACTGATAGCACATCCTGGAAGAGGATTATAAATTAATACACATTGATTTATCTACACACATATTTGTACTTCTGAATATATAAAAAAAAAAATCGTCTTTCTTTCACAAAGAAATTTCCAAAATATAAATAAATATCCAGATTATATAAAAATGTCTTCATGTTGTGTCTAATACAGCTTTCATAAAAAACAACTGCAATGACTTTCAAAGATGTCTTTAATTTCCAGAAAATCCTGTCCTCCCATTCTAAGTAGTAGCCCTGTCGAGTTCCTATGTCCTTACTTTAAAATTTGCTATCCAAAAGTGCCCTTACTTGATGAATATGCCCTTACTTTCTAAAAAAATTCCTAATTTCCAAAAGAAGGTCAACAAGGTATTAGACTCTAAAACAACTGAACTGAGCACATTTGCTACAGATGAACAGTGAATCCACTCATCCATTCATGTTTGACTCTCAGTGGCTCTGAATCACCCCCTCACCGGTTTGGAGAGGCTGTCCCTGCCACCCCCCTGGGTGTCTCGGGGAAGGCGTGTGCGTGAGGAATGGGGACTGCTGTCTTTGCTGATGTGTCCTGACTCAGCTATGTCCACACCACTGTCCTCACTGAGGGTCTGGCCACTGTCTGACAGCTGAGACAGGGTGCCACCTGAGGGGGGAGCAGGCAGACATCTCAACAAACCATAGACTGTAATGTTTTATGATTGATATTGATGAGAAAGTAATCAAAGACTTTTTTCACTTTTACTTCAGATTTAGTTTAGTGCAATATGAACAGGCAGAACAATCTAATGTTAAAATGTTGTCAAGTTAAAATGCACCAAAAATTAAAAACAAACCAGATTTAGATTTGTTTGGAAAAAGAAGTCTGATTGTAAGATTTAATACAAGCTTAAAAGCTAATTAAAATTAATAATGTTTTGTAAAGTTGCAATCCACAGTGTTAATTGCTTATTTGAGCAAATTAAGCCGAAATAAATATACACAAGCTAGAGATTATGCAGATGATATTTATATCCATCTTCTTGATAACTGATACTGCATTGGCATTAGAAAGACTGAATCTGGCCAGTACCAATGAATGAAAATCTAAGTCAAATCAAATTAAGCATGATATAAAATACAGTAAGTAATAGGATTCTATAGATTCTAGTTTGTGTTCATGTTATTAGTGCTTCAACTATGAATTAATCAGCATAAATCGATTAATTTTCACGCATTTATGAAGCAAAAATACTTTTGTATCTGTTTTTTCTTTGTCCTCTCGTCCAGTGGTCTATATTCCTCACCTCGAGCTTGGGGCAGTGGCCGCACCTCATTCACGTCAGGTTCTGCATTGGGCCTGTGAACCTCCACTGTAACAAACTGCTGTTTAGAGCCAGGAGAGGATGTGGGGGAGGCTTTGGACATGGGCACTGGCTTAAGGGGCAAGGAGGGGGGCAGAGAAGGAGCAGGGAGTGGAGGTGGAGGTGGAGGTGAAGGAGATGGGGGAGCAGGTTTGGTGCCTCTGCTGGGGGATTGGACCCTGGGGAAAGGACCAATGTTGTGCTGGGTGACAGTGGACAATTGAGGAGGTGTTATGTGTTCTTTCTTGGAAGGTACTGAGGCATCTTTCTTTTTGATGGCCATGTAGTCTCGAGATGGCTCCCTGGGATGTCCTCGTTTGTGGTGTAGTGAGGGTGAGGCGGGAGGGTGTCCTGGCTCTTTGCTGTGATTGTGGGATGTCGGGGCTGTGAAGTACAAGCCTGAGTGAGAGGATTCGGACGACGGGCATTTGTCGAGCTGGTCTCGTCTACTTGGGTGCCTCTGCACCCCTGGTGGGGGAGGAGGCTTGAAGGAGGGGGGTGATTCTGCAGTGGTGGACTGTATGTCATCCTGAAGTGAGAGGATACATTCATCATCATTGACCAGGAGTGTAACAAAACACTGTGGCACACTATACAGCGATACAAAATGTAACCAAATGTATCACAGGGCAGTGAAAATGAATGAAGATTAATTCAGTCTGTTTTCATTCTCCAGGTTTTGAGATCTGTCCCACCAGAACAACAGAGGTGACCGACCCCGCCGCTGCTTGTTGGTTTGTTTCTGCTGGTATCCTGTGTTTCAAGGTAAGAGTACTTAAAATGGAATGAAAAACACAGAAATGAGTGGCTCACCACTGTATGGAGTGAGACATAAAATGAGCAAAAAAGAAAGTTTACCAAAGAAAATTAAGGTATGATTTGAGTTGCAGGTAGCTTTGGTCGACACAAGACTAAAAGCTTTTTCCCTGACCTCCCTCTTACTCTTGTTTAGAATAAACTATTGATATTGATATATTGTGTTGCTTTGGTAACGGAGGTTGCTTTGCTCTCCTCTCATCACACTACAAACGCAAGATGAAGAAAGCCTTACTCTCACTTTGCCTTTCTCCCGTTCTCTCATGGTGTAAACACTTGTTTCATTCCAAGTCTACAGTACAAAACCTGGAGGTCATGCCTCAAGTACCTCCATCTGCCTACCTCTTCTGTCCTCTTCTTCTGTTTTTACCATTTCCTTCCTACCCCTCCTCACTTTTTCACTGTGTCATATCTATCTTTATCAGGCCAAAAGTGGGGCGGTGCCAGCCTAGCTCACCAGAGAGATGTCGGTCAGCAGGGTGTTCAGACTCTCTGGAGGATCTTCCTCATTACTTCCCACCATGCTGTCATTCTGAGAGACACAGTAAAGAAAAAGAAAGACGAGAAGTGAGATGATGATGAGCAGGAGAAACACCGGCACGTGACACAAATGCCAAATTAGATTTGGTGGATGTTGTGCATGCAGGAAAATATCTGTTTGATATTGAACATGAACAAAATATCTGTTTGCATTTTCTTGTTGATCTTGTGGTCTTTAAGAAGGGCAAGTAAATAAGACAAGCACACACACACCCACTCAACAATCATGTCTTCTTGCATGATTAAAACACACATGCTGTGAAATCGATAAGAACCATCAGCTAAGTTCAAAGCAGGATTTAGCAGCTAAAGTCCCAGTGGCATGGTGGAGAGGAGGTAATTTGCGGCAGATCCATGAGCCATTTCAGAGCAGAGGAGCCGGGTTCAGAGAAATGTTGCCCCTCGTTTCACTCTGCCACCAAAACAAAAGCCCCATCAAGTCAGTTTAATTACCCATCTTTGCTGCATGGGGAGCACTTCCAGACAATTTATTTATCACAAGGGTGATAATCGACTGTCTACATGAAGAGACGTAGCTCTGCACTGTAAGCGGTCAGAATGTGCTGGGCCTGTGCGTCGATATACACGTGATGTGCTTATGTGTGTGTGCACTGAAGCCTGTGTGTCTTCAGCAGAACCAATTCCAAATGCTCAGGACAAATACAGAAAGTAGTCTGAGGTAGTGTGGTGGTGTGTTATTGTTAGGGATAAAATCAGGATTTTTGATGCTTCACAACGGTACAGATGGGAAAATAAGCATGTCAGACTTTTGCTCTTTGTTAGATGCTGTCTAGAGCATGGTCCGTGACACTCCTGATAACACAGTTGTTTTCCTTACTGACCATTGATGTCGTCTCTGTAGAGAGACTATAAGCTATAAGTAAGTGGTTCTACATGTATTAGAAGTGTTACAATCACATAAACCAATGCAGTGACCATGTTTACAGATAGAGGTAGAGGTAGGCTAAACATTTCTGAATTATTCTCTAAGACAAGCAGTGGATAAGAGTATTATAGGATTATAAGTGCAGAGTTTATCAATATAGTGTAAAATTTAAAAATAAAACTGAGCCTAAACTGCAGCAAAGACAGCTGTGATTACATTCTGATCCCACAGATACTTCACACCGAACATCACTCTGGATATTTATCATTGTGCTAAAAGTTTTTTTCAATCCTGACATTGATATAGCTATGTGTAGAGTTCTTTAACAGCATAATTTTTTGGCTTGTGTTTGTATATGTCTCTTAATAATGTACAGTATGTATGTGCGTGAGTGCACACTTACATTGGTATGCAGACGACTGGCTGGCTTTGAGTGTGGCTCAGAAATCCAGTATTTTTATCCTCCCAAACCCACCCAGCTCTCTAATCTGCTTTACACAGCAGTGGTAGCAGTCACCCATGGGTCCAAACAGCACAAATAGACACACATAGACAAATGGGAAGAATACGAAAACACACACACACACACACACACACACGCGCTCACACACACACACACACACACACACACACACACACACACTGTCTCTCACACATGTAAATGTCGCTTTTCGGGGGGAAGAAGCAGAAAGGCTGGCAAAACCCATCTGAGGCATCTGAATGACAAGGACTGTTTGGTGAGAAATCTGCAGTCAACAGCTTATCTTCACTGTCAGCTTAGACACTGTGTGTACTGTCAGTGTGTGTGTGTCATTTCTCTGTGTGTGTGTGTGTTGATAATGTGGATCGTTGGTTGTCTTCTCCCACCTGGATACTGACACATTTACTTCATACTAACACATTTGTGTTGGAGCTTTGGCACTTTGTCACTGACGTGATTGGAAAAGTACAGGGTGGCTGCTTTTCTTACATGTGTTAAACACACAGGATGCATGCTGAGTAATATGAGTAAAGTAATCAGTGATGTAACTATTACTATTACATCTGCTGCAATTGCTTGAGTAGAATGTGCCATGCATGTAACAAAAAGTTTCCTGCTGCAACAGGGCTCTGATCACAAAACTTTGCAAACAAGCTCCTCTTGAGATGGAGTTGATGATCCATATAGCACCTCTCTATCAGGAATTTAGATTAGATTACTAGCTTACAAGTCCATGAATGAAAATCATAAAAGAAAAAGATAAACACTGCACACAAATTCAAATTCATTGCAAAGCCACAAATAAGAATGTCTGTATGTGTGTCTACACCTGTCCATAGGGAACTTTATATTTCATTGCTCTAGTGTGGATCCTGTATGTGCGTGTGGTCGGAAACCATTCATCACTTTCAGAAGTGATTCCTACCTCCATCATATCTATCAGCCAAAGCAGTCTTTCCTACAGGAGGGAGTGGGGGTTGGTTTTGCGTGAGGTGGAAGAAAAACACAACCTATCAAACATCAGCTGAAAAACTGTTCAGTCTCAACAAGAAGGCAGTGAAACGTGTCATTGTTCAGCCACACCACAGATCTTTTCTACCACAGAATTTGTTATAATCCATGGAAATATATACACTGCACAGGAAAGGCAAGAATGAGAGAGCAGACAGCCAAACAGAAAAGGAGCCGACAGCACACAGACAGTGAGGCAAATGAGAAAATAAAACGGAAAGACTTATCCATCACAGTTTCTGTCCCACTTTAAACTGTTACAGCTCCCTAAAACATGCAAATGATGACTGCATGCAAAAGGTCAATTTAAAACTGAGATTTAATGTTTTCACGCAAAAAAAAAAATCTAGATTTGGATATGTATAATTACATATATTATAATAGCATATATTATCACAGACCAAATGACCCCATATATTTAGCACATACTAATTTAAGAAGAGTTACATAATTATTCCTCTAGTGAAGCTGACATACCCGTGCTGAACTGAGGGTGGTGTTGGTCATGAAGCTGGCTGAAGACGAGGTCAGGGTATCAGGGTACGATACCATGGACAGAGCATCTGGTTGAAGCGCTGTGGCTCCAGCTGTTCCCTGTCGTGCCTTCAGGGCCTGAATTTCACGTCGCAGAACCATCCCATCAAAGCGCTCCAGATCCTGAGGAGTGACCAGGCTTCGCACCTCTGACAGCAGGGAGAACTAAGGGAGAAATAAGTGCATTTGAAAAAAGAGAAATATATATATATATGTGTATATTTTATGACCAGTTATGGACTTCTGCTACTGTAAATCTGGAACACTTTTCATTCACTCATGTGTAGAGTTGTTAGCATAATGTTTAAATTTAAACCTATTCACCTATTTTAGATAACCATGTGTGCTGCAGAGATTTTGTACAGACTAAGCCAAAACTAACCACTCCAGTACGGAAGTTGTACAGTAGCTCTAAATACAGTGGAACCAAGGCAGCTGGAAATGATTTCTGGGTGGGTGTGTGATAGACCAGCATACTTCAGAAGCTGGAAATAAAATGCCTTTGATTTATTATGTTTTTTTATAAGATGAACTACTGCAGACTGTGAGAAAATCAAGAGGCTTTTAAGAGCCGGTGAGGAAGGAAAAACAAAACAGAACTGTAAGCATCGGCAAATAGCCTGGGCATAAATCTCAGAAGGGCTCAGAAAACTTCAATTCAAACCTCAAAGCAACTGCACACACAGACTGTACATGAGAACAGATTCCTGCACAAAGAAAATTGATTCTGTTTTGATCATTTTCTTTCCTTTCCCAGACTAACACAAGCCTCCTTGTTTTTCACCTTTGCATGTGTGTTGAGCAGCTCGAATAGCGCCATGACCAGCTGCTCAACGCCGATATGGCCGTCCCTGTACTCCTCCACATAGTAGCCCATGGTCTGTCGCTCCGACTCTGTCAGGAGGTGACGAGCCTGCTCTTCCAGCATGGCCCGGGACTGGTTCACCAGACTGGATAGAGTCACCTGTGATCCGGCCATGCCCTTGTAAAACCCAGGCTAGTGTAGTTAGAGGAAGGGAAAAGAGAAAGACAAGATACAGAGAATGGACATTCATTATTTCAGTTAAAAACATAAAAAGGGGTGAAAAAGTTTGATGAAAGAAGATGATAAGGGTGCAAAGGCGTGAAAATAGACAAGACTGAGTAGAACAACATGAGTAAAGTTTTAAATTGTACAGTGATAAAGTATAGATGTGAGAACAAAAGAGACGTGATGGTAAGAATTAGGAAGAATAGAGAAGGAAAGAGAAACTTGTGAGGAAGCAAGAGGCATTGGGAGGGCAGGAGGGCAGAGACGTGAAACTAGAAGAGGAATGGGAAGATGGAAAGGGGCTGGAGATAGGGGGGGTGAGACAGGAGAAGAGATAGAAGAAGACAAAACAGCGATGTTCGCATGGCAGGACGTGACACCTGCAAGGAGGAGAGCGGTTGATAGAGGTGGAGAACACAGAAATAGGAGATGGAAAGAGTGACTGATTGGTGGAGATAACCACAAAGATCCTGAGGTGACAGAGGAGCAGGGGAGGGTTAGAGTGGAGACAAAAGCAGGGAGCCAATCAGGGCGGACAGAAAAAGAACAAGAACATAAATTGCTGTACACCCACAGACACTGAACTCACCATGAGTCTTCCCATCCCAAATGTATAAATTATCATCCTACTTTCATCCACAACCATTAATGCTTTGCGGTGCTAACACCACAGCTTGCAGCAGGACAGACACTGTGCCGTTCACACATGTGGGTGGCAGTTTTTTTTGTTTTTTTTTTCTTTCTTATGCAGCTTTCATATCTGTCTCCTGCGTGCCAGCTGGCTCCTCTGCCAATCAGAAGGACGACATTCTGACACTTCAGATACTGATGAGCTGCCAATATCACTGTTCCGCTTCATATCTGCTCCTTTTTTGCTCGCTGCCTGTTCCTTTTCTCTTCCTCAGTTATCTGCTCACTAGCATGCAGCTTTTCTTTAATTAACTCCTTAATCAAAGACACCACTTCAAAGTCACAGCTTCAGGGTCTGTGTCTGCCTGCATTTGTAAGACGGAAACAGAGGGAGGAAACAGGCCCAACGCCGCCTTCCCCTCCTCCTCTTCCACTCGCTGTCTTCACCTCGTCCTCAACTCTTGCCCAGACTCGTCCATCTGTATTATCAGCACTCGTAGTTCCAGTGTCCCGGTCTGAGAAGCACCAACAACTGTTAAATACCCAAGGTGAACTCTGGTGCTACCTGTCCTGAATCTCAATCACCTCAATTCTTACCTCAAAAATTTCTTCAAAGCATTTGTGTCTTGGTTACTTAACTCAAGGGCGCCGTGTAGCGAACCAAAGGAAGCACACAAGGCACGTCGGTCTGTCTCTTGCTGTCGTATTTAGAGGGCAGATTGGCACTTGAGGGAGCTAATGAAATCGGTCGTCATTCAACTGGAGTGGAACACCTGCAGCCTCCTACTAATGAGGTCTATTTCAGAAGGCGATATTCGAGGATGGAGAGAGGGCACTTTTACGTGTAGTTAATGGACATCCTATAATGCTGGTCTCTTTGCTGGACCCGGTCCATCTCTGAGGTCATTCTCTGGCTGGGTTCATCAAATTCCAGATAAACTGATTGGCCCTTTTATGACCAACGACAATAAAAAAAACAACAAACTTTGACATCCAATCAATAAAGAGAAAATCAGGTAAAGCAGGATCAGGAACTGGCCAAGTTAGGCCTGGAAATCCCAGGAAATGTCACAAGCCTTGTCTCTGCTATAGCTTATCTGGTAATCAGTGATAAAGCCATTAGATATGAGACTATTATATGTTTTTTCCAGTCACACCTCCGTTAATATTAATGTGGTTAGGGTTGAAAAGTTAGTGGCTAAAATCTGAAAACAGCCTGAACAAGCATTCATAAGCTGTTTCCTATCCAACCCTCTCCACTATAAATGATGTTTATCTATTACTAAGCAGTTTTTGATGGTATGGGTAATTAACAACATTTCCTCATTATGTGAATGTTCATTAATCTGGTCGGCATTACATTGCTCTATTTTCTGTTCTGTTCAGTAAACAGATCTTACACATACAGAAATGCTGACCTACTGTATTTGGTTACATACAAACATATTTACAACATATATTTCATCAAGGTCATTTTATGGGATTATTCCACACAGCATGGTTCAAATAATAATATACTATTTTACCATAATAAAAACCAGCTTCAGAATGTTACAGTGAGTCAATGTAAAGAAAGACAAAGGACAACCAGCACAGTGTGCCGGCAGCTTAGAGATTGTTTTTCAGCACTGTTGCCGTACAGTATCTACAGTCGTGAAAGTATATCCTTGCTTAAGTGTAATTTTCACTGGTTTCTTGTATCCCTTTGCCCTGTAAACAAAATTCTGACATAATTTTTCTCGCTAGATATTGCTTTTTGCTCTTTGTCTGAAAATGAAAATAGAATGAGAAAAACTACTGGAAAGAAAGGAAAGCTGACCATGCCAATTCTATAAAAAATCCACTGCACAAGATGGTGGCACAGATTGGGTCTGACCTCGCAGAGCAGATATTTGCAATAAAGGTTGCAGCCTACAGAGAGAACACGTGTACCTCTGCCATGCTGTAATATCAAAGTCTTAGAAACACAGACTAAATTAGCTTCTCAGTTTCATTACTGGTTCCAAGCTGACAGAACTTTAAGGTCTATATGTAAACTTTATGAGGGTCTCCGTAAAAGCCAGAAAGTTATACTGACAGTTATATTTACTACATTACTGGCACTGTGCACAATGAAGCTGACAGGTACCTACAATATATTTCCAGGGTCACAGCGTTCTCATTTAATCACATCATGAGCTTTAATGCTCCTCCACCAGATGACTCATAAGAATCCATCTCCGATAAACACAACTATGACAGTATGCTCATACCATGGAGGTAGATCTTGTGTTCTGCTCAACATTGAGACTCAAACCAGACTCAATCTCTGCTCTTGCTGCAGTTTAGGCTTGCTACTGTAATCAGCTTCATCATGACGACAGTCAGTGGGCGCTTTTTGCTGTGACAGTCTCTCACTATCAGTGCTTTAAATCTCTGTGTGCTACATTTTTTTCCTACAGTATATCAGAAAATTATTTATTAGCAACTGAATCAATATCTGTGACTGGATCAGAACGCAGTGTTTCAGGTCATTATCTGATGTTCTTAGGAGACTGGCTTATTTACAGCATGTGTCAGGTACCGCACAGCATACCAATTTCAGTAAGATGTGTATGATAATCTGTATTTACTAACAGAATAACCTATATTAAATCTTTCCCTTGATACAACAGTTCATTTATGAATACAGCAACTAGTTCAGTAAACAGATATTACACATACAGAAATGCTGACCTACTGTATTTGGTTACATACAAAACAGTAACACATAGATCAACAAATTCAGGTACATTAGCCATCCTTTTTGATATTGTTTTTTAGAGAACAATGTAGCGTTTCTGATACCTGTATGGCAGTTGATAGTTTCACAAATGTAACACTTATTAACTTAAATACACCTTGCTCCTGCAACCAACATTCCCAACAGAATCAAATATAGCTTTAGCATATAGCAGAGTTTTGCGCATTAATGTTTCTCAGTTTCACTATCTTAGTTTAGAACGTTATTCTGCTAACATAATTATCACATATATAAACACAAATTACAATCACTAATTTTGTAGATAATTGTTCATAAACCAAATTAGTAAAGGATTTCAAGTTTAGACCAGATCATCAAAATGATTACAATTCATCACGAGAGAGGCTCAAATGTCTGTACAAAATCCAATGGGGAATTCAGTTGGAAGTACAGTTTATACCAGAAGTCAGAGCATCACCAAAGTCAATAGCAGTCGTCAACGATGAATCTCTATCCAGCATTTCATTAAAATCCATGGACTGCATGCATGATATTGCTTATCAAATGTTAATATATAAGTCAAGGACATTTAAGGGACTGCAATAAACTTGTAATTAATGTCATACTCACACTGATGTGTTTCAGCACTAAATGGAATTGTTTTTTTTTTACAGTTTACTGTTTTTCCCTTGTTTTACGAGGGATGGTATCAAGAAGGGACCCGGGTGAACCAACATCTGCAAAGAGAGATTTTACTTTTACAGGCTCTATAAATCCTCATCAGCCTCACTGTCATTTTTTTTTTAAATATTTATATTGCTCCTGAGTTCTTTGTAACAGTTGATGTGAGTTAAGCTGTACGCAGACATATTTCAGCTTCAGGCTTTGAAATGCTGTCATCTTGGACATATCAACAGAAGTGCAACTGGATGACAGGTAGAATCAGATCTTATACAAGCCTCTCTTCAACAGTACCAGCTTTTGGCTGGCAGAGCACTGTGTGTATCACTATTATTTGTATTAATACAGGTTGGCAAATGCAGATATATGAAGCAGAGAATCTGCCTAAATGTAGCACGCTATGGTTAATAAGTTGCCAAACAATATCAATGAGAGGCTACCTCTCTGTTTCAGGATTGCCCTGATCACATTTACACCTTCAAGCTGCTCAGTACAACCACACTCTCACCTACTGTTTGACCACTGAGTATGGCGGCCTCACTGGAGAAGTTGGCGATATGGGCCTCGCTCAAGAGCACCACAGTATTGTTTATAGTGCAACACTTGTCCCACGCAGATTTTATCCTCACAGTCTGGCGACTAAAATAACAACATTCTGCTCACAAGCTCCCTTCCCACACCCTGAGGCCCCCACTGTTTCATCAAAATAAACTATCTTTGAATATAGTGTGATGAGCACCATGACAACTAGCTATAGACCTCTATAGAACTGTATATAGCCTATGAAATATACATAATTATGACCAATATAACCAGCAATGATATGAATAGCCACATAGCATCATTTAATTGCTGCCTGTCTAGATTTGTCCAGCAATTGGACCTGGGATGATTTTATCTAAAAATATAACTGGATTTATTAGACAATCTCAAATATGAGTTGAACTTAGTCACTCTGACAGAGAGACAGATAGAAATCAAGAAACAACAAGAGGAGGGTTTCATAAGAACCTAATAAAAATTAAGACTGCTCATTTTACATCACCAAGTTGATTTATTCTGTCTTACTGAAACCTGGCTGCAGTAGGAAAAATGTCAGTCTAAATGAGTCCCCCCCCCAACCCACCCCACATTCATATAAATTATTACATTCCTCGAAGTACAGGGAGAGGTGGAGGAGTGGCAGTGATCTATCACTCCAGCTTATTAATCGACCCTCGACTTAAACATAGTTACAAGTAATTCAAGAGCCTCAATCTTAGCCTCCCACATCCAAACTGGATAACTCAAAAATAAGGTCTATTACTGTATCCTGTCTTCCTGTTCCTTACCTAGGGATTTTAACTGAATATTCAGTTTTTCTTCTCTTAATGATCAAGCTCCATCACATTTTGGAGACTTCATTGCACCATATTATGTCAACAGAGTAGTAGAGCTGTTGCTTCTCCATATTAAAAGGAGCCAGTAGAGGTGGTTTTAGGTATCTTATCTCGTAGGTATCTGGCCTCAGAATTCCACCAGGCGAGCTGAAAACATGCTGTGGACATGTTGGTCTACCTTGCTGAACTGCTGCCAGTGCTAAGTGGAAAAGGATGGATGGGCAATTGCATATTGTCCAACTTCACCAAATCTAAAAATATATATATATATATTCAGCACAAGTCTTGATCTGACCTATTCATTCCTAAAACTATCCATGAATGTTAAATTAAATCTAATTTACAGTCTCAGGTTCTTAATAGAGATTGAGGCCTATTGCTCTGTTTGAAGATTTTTAAGCTACTTTATTGATCCCTGTGGGGATGTTGCCCAAGAACACTTCCTCTTGAACAGGAAGACATTGCTCTGATTAGTAGATGACACGCTCTACTTCCTACAGCCACCCCTGATGATCATAATTTGCATGTGAACAACAACAAAAAAAAAATAAGCTGAATGATAGGATGTCACAACAACAAAACCACAGCCATGTCAGGTAGACAAGAGCTTCCCAGAAAGCAAGTAACCATTGGATGAAAATGTTCTTTCTGTGTAAAGGGAACACAGTTTCTTGTAGATATTATAATGTATATGTTAGTGTCAAGAATAATCATTTACAAGTGCACCCTAACAATGCCCGTGATACATTTGCTGTATGTCGACTCACATATTTGTTATACCTGTCACTAGTCTGACACAGTATGTTCTGTACTTCTTTTAAAACCTAAAAGAAATTTCTTTGAAGCCTTGTGGTACAGAAATAAATTGTAAATTGTGAGGCTGGACTTAAAATTGTGTAGCACAATGCACACCCATCTGAGTGTATTTACAGTACCATTATATTGAAGCCAGCAGATTTGATTGAACTATTATTATTAATAACATGCTGTCCCTTTCCTTTCCTTTTCAAGCAGTGGGAATGCAACTTAATTGTATTTCTTTTTATTGTTTATTGCCCATGCTGTTAAAACTATTAAGACCTCACTGGAAAACATAATGAATCCAGTTTAAAGCAGGCAGGAGGATTTTAGTGGTCAGTGTTTTGTTATTTGTATCAGGTTTGATAGTATGATAAAAGTAGCTTTCAGTTTTCAGTACCAGCAGTTTTTGAATTTATGAAGTCTATCTTCGAATGTCTTCGAATGATTTATTTCAGAAGTTTAAGTATTGGCTGTGTATAATTACTGTATCCTCTGCTGATAGCATCTGTTTTGTAGAACCGCTTCCATTGATATTGGACCTATTAGAGCCTTAGTAGACCTCTAAATTTACGTGATCGCACCCTTCACTACGTAAATTACATTTGACCTCATTATCTGTTGTATATTTTGTTGTCTCTTAAACAACATTAATTTGCTGTAGATAAAGGCCCAAATGGGGTCAGAGCAGAAATAATGATTGAGAATAGCTGTGTGACCTCTCCTTAATTAATTAGCTTATCCCTCTGCTTTGGCCTTTGGGCTGCAATTACAGGATGGAGGGAGAGGGGAGGCCTGTGTGTGAAATGAAAGACAATGTGACCTCTGGGAAACACTGACTTAACAGGCAACAGTCGTGGGAGGACTGACAGGAGGATGGAGAAGATTATAAGATGTACACAAACCTCTTTGCTTGTTTAAGCAGCATAATCAACAGTAGATCATTCGAAACTAAATTAATATTTATGCTGAGGATGTGTTGACACATTGCTAACCTATCAGTGAGGACTCTCTTTCTGGCTCACGTAGAGGAGCTGCAGAGCTGTGAATTATCACAAGTTACCTTACTGCTGCTGCGCCCCAAAGCCCCGCTGCTACATATCTTTTTCTCTTAATCCCCACCCTCTTAAATTCAAACACGTGGAAATGCATGCAAATATCCAGCAAACACATACACATTGTAATGTATATGCTCACACAGACGGACACACACAGTGACTTAAACTGGAAGATCAAAAGGCGCCATTTTCATCTAACAACATATATTTCATCAAGGTCATTCTATAGGATTATTACACACAGCATGGTTCAAATAATAATATACTATTTTACCATCATAACAACCAGCTTCAAAATGTTACAGTGACCATGAAGAGTCAATGTAAAGAAAATTGCTGGTTTAGAGATTTTGAGACTATACCACATAGAGAGAGGAGGACGCCACTATGCTGACTGTGTTGACCACTATTGACAAACCATCCATTGGACAAGACAGGATGTTCTCAGCTGCCCTGATACTTTCTTTAAATAAAGGTCTCTGTTAAATCTATTGTGACAAATCGGAAAGGTTCACAACTGACAATTTCCTTATGCATGATACAACTTGGTAAATACTTTTCAATGCTATGGCAACAAGTGCCCAAAATTAGGACTTTTCAAATTCTAAAAAAAAAAAAAAGGCTTTGAACCTTTGTCTTGCTGATGATGGGCAAGTAGCATACAGTGTTTTTTTTGTCCTGAAAACAACATTTTGCTGTGTCTAAAAACAATGCTGATGAGACATGGTGCAGTGTGGGCTGGAAAACCAAAACAATGAGCTGAGAAATGTTGTGCAGATGAGAGATAAGTCTCTGTGGGGACCATCACAGAGATTGACACATTACACATTTGAATCACTGTTCATATTAAAATGTTCATTAAATTGTGCTTCATTGTGCTTTTAAGTTTATGTTATGATCTAACTTCTACAAGGGATCTGATAGAGTTCTGGAGGTGGTCACCCTGTGCACTTTTAGTCTAGTGACCTTAGCAGGGGGTCCCACTGGAGGTTTGTGTGTGTCTCAACAACTACTGGATGAATCTCATTTAAATCTAATATATAGATTCATGTCCTCCTCTTGAAACAACTAACAGATCAAAACATAAGTTGACCAAATATCTGCCAAATACAGCCTTGTGTAGCGTGTGTAGCTTTTCGGCTTGTTAATGTATAAAAAATAGAAATGCTTAAGGCCCAACGGCTTTCAATCATCAGAGGCAAGAAAAAAGAAGAAGCCATAAACCAATACTGAGTCGCCTCTAAGTGAGGCACTAAAACTGAATTGATGGCATTTTTGTCAGTTAAAATCCAACATGTGCAGTATTGTCTTGGTATAACAGGCTGCCTCTGTTATATTATCTGCACCTAATGCTGAGCTCGGCTGTGAATAAGATAAATAGGACTTGATACTGGAGTGAAATTAATTGGATACTGTTTGTATTGTCATAATGTTTCATGATAATGTTTTGGGTTTTTTTGTTCTTTCAGACTCAGAATTAGCTTGTTCCCTGCTCTCTTTTCACTCGGAGAAATTTCTAACTTTTTGATTTTTCTAACCTGTGTCTTATCAAGGTTATTGATCCTCTACAGAACCTCAGTAGGAAGTCAGCACAACTCAAACTGCTTTTACATTGGACTAATGCAGGGATTTATTTGTAAATTGTAAATGACCACAAATCAGACATATCACGATATGTTTGCAAGTATCTCTTATAATATATTTTTGTATCTTCTTCCTGGCTCTGATTTTATGTATGATTGACAGTGACACAGATTCCTGCAAAGATTGGAAAAACACAACTTTGAAGAGTTCTGCCAGGTTACAAAAATATCAGTCATATATCTGCAACATTAAAGTTCCAAATGAACTGTGGCCCTTTGTCACATCTCCTCGATTTCACAGCAAATAAAGCAGGACGCCAAACACTGAAAACTATTTCCACTAAAATGACACAGGTCCCACACATGATGTTCTCCAGAAGGAAAGCAAATTATTAGCACAAAAAAAAAAAGCAGCATCATTTCCTACAGTAGAAGGACAACGTTTCATTATAGAACATATAGAAAACCAATACTGCTGATGCTGCTTAGCAATACTATTTTCACAGAATCAAATACAACTGACTGTGCAGAGCAGCACCTTTTCTCTACACACACTGGGTAAAAGGCTGGATGGAGAGGCAAGTGTCCTGAGGATGAAGGGAACCAAGCAGTCATAAATCCTCAAGGCTCACAAGAGAACAGAAATGCGTTTTCACACATGAGAGAAAAAGTAAAGCTGCACGTACCGTATTGCAGACATGGCATTGGGGCATATTCTGATGTAGCTGCATTGCTTGAACTGACAACACAAATCTAGTTTCATTTTATAAGTGTTAATTGAACATTGTCAGGTAAAATACTGTAGCAGGTTTTAAATTCTTTTAAGTGACTTGTGCTAATGTGCTAATTTTCCTTAGTGGTAAGTGCTGCAACATTAGTTAATGTTGGGTATAAACATTCCTGCAGAATTAGCCTTTTACCTCTTGCGATCAGGGCTCCCAGTACACTCATAGCTTTTCTGTCTGAAAAGGGCACCTTTAACAAAATGGGCAGGTAATCACAGCAACTGTGTTGTACACCAGTGGTGAGCGCAAGGTTAAAATACAGTCTGGTACTTTTAAGCTCTCTTTAGACCTTGGTGCAGAGGAAACTTGTTCCTCTTATTGTCACAATTCCCCCCCCCCCCCCCCCCCCAGTGTTTCTACATGTCCTGCTACCTCTGTCATGGGAAGTCTGCTCATCAGAGCATCAATAATGAACCGTGAGCTCTCACACTCAGGTTCCTTCCCTCACTCTCACCTCCTTCCTTTCTCTACTTTCTGCTGCTGTCTCTTACAACTATCCTCCTCTTATTTCCCTTTTCCAACACACTCTACCATGCTTTTAAAGTTAGAGTCAAAGTCACGAGTAAGGGCAGGAGAGCACAGCGTGATGAGTAGTTCAGGACAGCTTTATGGTATAGGGTAATAACTCAAAGGACTGTTCTTGCTGATAGTGTGTTTAAAAGTCTGGGAATCAATATAGTATGCAGGGTTGGTAAGGCAAAAATGTCTGGTTTAAATCTAAGATTTTAGCAAACAGTTCCTATAGATGTAAGCTACAGTGGTGAAAGCATGTGTATTATTTAGAAAATTTGATTTCTTCTTAAATAGGTAGATACGTATAATGATCTAAAATGTTAACCAATGTTATTGCAGTCCTAAAATTAGATAAAGAGAAAAAAACATAGTCATTTATTTGTTTTCCGACCTTTATGTTTGTTTGTGGCAAATTTGAAGGCGTGCCTTCACTAACTGGTGAAGTCACTGATATCCTGTTTTTTGCAGCAATAACAAGGTTTAAACATTTATCAGCTCTGCACATTTGCTTTGAGGGACTTCAGTCCATTCTTTGCTATATAAAAGGTTCAACTCAGGGGGGTTGGTTGGTTTCCTTGCATGAATGTTCTTCCACATCATTTCTATAGGATTTAGGATTAACACTTGGACAAACACTGGGAGCCAGAGCCTTTAGCTACCAAGCCCCTCTCCTGTGGAACCAGCTCCCAGTTCAGGTTCGGGAGGCAGACACCCTCTCTACATTTAAGACTAGACTTAAAACTTTCCTTTTTTATAAAGCTTATAGTTAGAGATGGATCAGGTGACTCTGAACCATCTCTTAGTTATGCTGATATAGCTTAATCTGCTGGGGGACCTCTACTGATAAACTGAGCTCCTCTCCTCTCTCCTTTCTCCTGTATCAATGCAAATGCCACCATTGCATGTCATTAACTTTGTGTCTTCTCTCTCTTTTAGTTGTGTTTCTTCCTCTCTGTCTCCCTCTCTCTGTACTTTTCTGCAGGTATCCTCAGCCTGGAGCTGTACATCTCCAGAATCCAGTTCATCTGCCCAATGTTTCTTGATGCTTGTTGTTGTCTTTATTGCTTGTTGTTGTCTTTATTGCCTGCTGTTCTTTTCTCTCTTCTCTTTCCACTCACCCCAACCGGTTCGAGGCAGATGGCCGCCCACTATGAGCCTGGTTCTGCTGGAGGTTTCTTCCTCTAAAGGGAGTTTTTCCTCTCCACTGTTGCCTAAAGCTTGCTCAAATGGGATTGTTGGGTTTTCTCTATAATTTTTTGTATAAATATTTTCTGTAAGGTCTTAAACCTTACACTGTAAAGTGCCTTGAGATAACTTCTGTTGTAAATTGGCGCTATACAAATAAATTGAATTGAAAATTGAATTGAAAGTATGTTCAAAGCATTACATTTCTTCTTCTTTTGTGTTTAGGATTGTTGTCTTGCTGCTTTCTGTTCACAGATGAACACCTTAATATTTTTCTGTGAATATTTGCTTGTACACAACTGAGAATACACAGCTCCATCAATGATGACAATTCATCCTAATGCAGAGGCAGCAAAGCAGACCCAAATTGTGATACTGACACCTCCCACCACCATAGCCTCATCTGTTTCCAGAAGATTGTTCCAGCAGCCTCCTGGCTTATCCACAAGCTTTGGACAGGCAGTGGTTTCGGAGAGAAGCAGCTTCCTCCCTGCCATGATCTCTATTACTGTACAATGTTCTCCTGATGGTGAACTCAGCAACACAGATATCGCCTTTAGTTTCCTAGATGTTACCTTGGCTTCTTTGTCACACATCTTGCTCTCTGTGTGACAATAGTGTTGATTGTTCTCTATCTGTACATAGTCTGCTGACTGGTGGTGTCTTTTGTCACACTTTCCATCCTGTTGAGCATCAACTGCTCTTCTTCTGTGGTGTCTGTTCTTCAAGCTGTGACACAGTTCTACAGAACAGTGTATTGTTGAGATCAGACACTGATAGAGAAGTCCAAGATTTCTCCTCTGCTTACAAAGCACCTAATTTCCCCTTCAAATGAACCAAGAAAGTGAAAGTGCTAAAGGCTCAGATACATATTGGTACACAAATATATTTAGGATTGGAAAGTTGTTCTTAAAATAAGGAAATTAATCAACAAGTTAGGTTCTCTTTATTCACCTTTAATCTATTTTTGGCATAAAAATCTGATCATGTTTTAATCACTTTTTGCTGTAACATATGAAAAACAAATATAATTTTAGATAATGGCAGTTCAATTTGGGCTCAATTTGTTGTTTTTGTTAATGTTTATCTGGACAGTGTCACCATTTTTTAATGACTGACTGGATTTTGGGATTACATAATAAAAACACGGGACAAGGACACATTATATGATGCCGTACCCGTCCATGAGATTTCTTAGCCAAACCATTTTAAAATTTGAGGCCAACAAATAAGCTGAGACCTCAAAGCTCTGTCACATCACACTTGAAAAGCAATTAGTGACACCACTGGCCCATTGTCACTCTTCAGCAACACTTTTCCAGGCCAGTGATGGAGTTAACGGACAGTCACACAGACAGGTAATCAAGTTTAGAGAGAAAACACAAAACACAACAGACGATTCGGATGATAACACAGACGATTCCGTATCAGAGAAGCAGTCATTTCAAATAAGTCTCACCTTTCCTGCTGCAGAGGCTCCTTGGTCCACAGAGAAGCTGCAGGGAAACACAGATAGTGGACAAATAAGTAAGTCCTGCACACACACAAATTCCTTATTTGTTCATGCTTGTATGCTATACAATTTTTGTGCATTGAGATGCATTACATTTGTGTACGTCTCATCCTGACATGTCTGGAAAATCTTTGATTCAAAAAGCACCAGGTGTTGCTTGTAGTGATTAGCATAGATGATAAAGAATGGTCAGTGTAAATAATTAGAACAGAGGAGTAATTAGCCCACATCAGCACTGTGCCATCACCTCGACTGGTATTACCTTGCCTGCTGGCACAAGACTGCTTCTAGTTCATGAACACTATTCTTTTCTTTATAAAACATCTGACCTGTACATCCTCATGTTCTCAGGGGTAATTTTGGTCAAACACAGTATACACATACAGGTGATTTGAATGTATTCCAGAAAAAGAATTACAGTGAAACTAATAGCAAACTGCTTATGTCACCAGTATCTCTCACTGAAATACTGTCCTCTCAAACACACACATTTCAGAGCTGGGAATGGGAAATGGGATTTGAAATATCTTGACTGACGGCTTTTCAACTTTTTGAATATATTTTTCATTCATCACTGGGTGGAAAATGCACAGTACTACTGGTTTGTAAATCTTTGTCATGGCTTTCACATTCTTAAAAGAAACTGCTGCGCAGGAAGGCATTTTTATGGGAAACGTAAAGTGTGCACATCTTCCAGTCAGGCTTTTCAGCACAGACATCAAAATCACACACACACACACACACACACACACACACACACACACACACACACACACACACACACACACACACACACACACACACACACACACACACACACAAACTCACTCTCTCTCTTTAAATACATAAAAGGAAGTATTTTAAAAGGTGTGACACTTTTTCAGTCTCATTTCTGCCCAAGTGAAATGACACGAGTAGATGTCTTTACATCCTCAAGTGCCCACAAAGTGCTAGGCTCTAAATCCATGAGTAAATGCGACCACTCAAAGTGCCACCTTTGGGGCAAGAAATAATGAAAAATATATAATTAAACCAGCATCTGAAAAATACTTTGGTTCCACCTGCAATGGCCCATTAAACTCAGTGTGGAGACCTGTTGTGGGAGTCAAAATCAATTAGCCCAGTTAACTTCAGAGACCGACTCAGCCGTTTGTTCTCTTTTAAATGTCACCTACCTGACTGTACTCTTTCTCTTTCTCTAAGGACAAGCAACGAAATTAAAAGCTGTAATGTGTGCAGCACTAAAATTTCTGTAATCTAAATTAAGTAACACAGTAGAAGGGGAAAATTATAAAACGTAAAATTTAATGTTTCAACTTTGAATTCTATATGATATATATAACAATGCAAAATAAATTCATGAATAAAGACATGTATTGTTTTTGTTTGCAACATGGTAGAGAAAAACAGAGCCAAACTTTGCTTTCTGGCAAGTTTTTTGACCACCTTTAGGTCGATATTCCTTATTATTCATCAAATATAATTGAATGAAGTCATGGAAATATGTAAGCCTAACTTTTTAACCTATACCTGATGGTGCATATTCCAATTTCATATTGTTAAATTGTTGAGGATTTGAAATTACAATATGTTATGTTAATATATGTAAATGTATTGGAATTGGGAGTAGCATTTTAACTCCCACTCTAATAAAAGAGCCGTTGTTTCAGTTGTGTCTTAATGTTCTTGCACACAGATACCAGAGTGGAATGAATACGCACAGAACAACCATCTGTCTCTCTTGTACAGCAGCATTACAAGAAACAGTGTAAAAAATCCCTGAACAAGACATCTCAGGGGAGGACTCAACAAGAAATTCATTGTCGATGTAAATGTTAAATACCTTTTATAGTGCCCTTTGTTTTGGAGAATCAGAGCAGAATTACAAGTCCTGAGTTGTCGGGCTAATGTCTTGAGTATTATTGAGTTGATGAGGAAATTAGTCTGGCATTTACATCTGACTTTTTGACTAATTTGGTGGTTGGAAAGCACGTTTATTTCAGGTCATGAGGTGCAGACGAGTAGCTCAGGTGTGGTATTTTAAGGGGAGAACCAGTATTTCCCCAAAAGAGCTGTACAATTTTTTTACACTGTTTTTCTGCAAAATAAGACATAGCAAATGTCCTGCTATGTGAAAGACGGGTGTCTGATCACATTAGACGGTTAAATAGTGCGGCGTGTGGCATCACTCTGAGAAAGACGGGATGTTTTTCTCTGCGTTCTCTTCATTATCTCTGTGAAATCTCAATCTTCTTTCTTGTGCCAGTTTTAGGCACTGGAACATTCATAGCCTGATTTTGTTAAAATGATTACAGAAAAATAAATCTTAGATGATCTCTTCAAAGGGATCTGCAATTTTAGTGGTTAAAGACAATTATTTTAAAACACGGTCAGGAAAAACAAACTGGCGAATTCTCTCTGCTGTGTTAATAAGTGGAATAATGTGAGTTCTTCACTTGACATTTGAACATTTGTGATATCTGCAACAGGGTAAATCGAACAAATGTCCAACAGTTTCATCAAACTGTTCAGAAATGTTACAAACTAATCAAATTTAGCAAAGGTTAGTAAATGCAGCTGCCTTTAAATCTTAACCTGTAATTCTTTACAAACTTACAAAGTTCTGTTCATTTCAATCAACTCACACTCAGAACAGAATAGACTGTTTAGTTTAAATTAAGTTAATTCTCTGGTCTGATGAAATAAAGGTTGAACTCCTGTGAATGCCAAGTGTCATGTGTGGATATAACCAGGCACCACTCAGCACCTGGCCAATACCATTCATACAGTGAAGAAGGATGGTGGCAGCATCATGCTGTGGGGATATTTTTCAGGGGCAGGAACTGGGAGACTAGTCAGGATTGAGGCACAGATCAATGCAGCATTGTACAGAGACATCCTTGATGAAAACATGTTCCAGAGTGGTCTGGACCTCAGACTGTCCTTAAATGATTCAGCCAGAGCCCAGACTTGAACCTGATTGAACATCTCTGTAGAGATCTGAAAATGTCTGTGCACCGAAGTTCCCCATACAACCTGACGGAGCTTGAGAAGTACTGCACAGAAGAATGAGAGAAACTGCCAAAAAGTAGGTGTGTCAAGCTTGTAGCATCATACTCAACAAGATTTGATGCTGTAATTGGTGATAAAGGCGCTTCAACAATGTACTGAGCAAAGACTGTGAATACTTATGTACCTGTGATTTTGTTTTTGTTAGTTTTTTATTTTAAATACGTTTGCAAAGATTTCAATGAATGGATGATCGGGAATGTGATTTAGGACTGCCTGATCTGACAAAGTGGGAGTGACTTGTCGAGTGCTCAATAACTACATACGATCTCAGGGACTGTGAGATAGGACTGCCCATTATTGCATAATATGTCAATATATCTTCGAATACAGTGCTCCTCTGCTCTGGGTCAAGATTGTCTCCCTCCAGGATTTGGTATGATCTGGGGCGATCGATGCACCATTGAAGAAAATGGCTCTCTTCACCAATGGGCAACACCTCCATGGCAGATTCCCAAAGGAGGAAAGGAGTCCCAGTGACTTGCTCTTCCTTTCATATGATTAGAACTGAAAATGCAGGGGCGATTGCTCCAAGCAGTTACCACAGGAGATTATGGTTGGTATAAGGGTCCTGAGGTGTAGGCTTTGTAATGAGACGCTATCTACTGCTAAACTTGTCACACAAGGAAGTTTCACAAACCAAGAAAGGTCCATAACTTTTCCTCTTTTGTAGTAAGTGAACAGACGCTTACAACTCCTTGCCCAAGTCCATCTGTCATGTACCCAAATGTGGTTTGTCTTGGGCTGGCTGCACACTCAACAGTAACAACAGAGGGTCAGTTTGGCTAAGTCCTACCTAGAGGCAAGAAGGGCCTTTAGGTGGCAAACAGATGAGGTCCAATGCCTCTGGCAATCGGTGGACGAGAGAGAAGTCTCTGAAGATTTGTACAAGATGGCAGCAACGTTGCTACTTTGCTTCTCTGTAAAGCAAATCAAAGAGAAATGGAGGAGCATTCGAAGGGCTGCTGCAAAGGTAAACAGACCTGCTGATGTCCCAGAAGTCTTAGCTGACGACCTATTCCATCTGAACAGTGAACTCACTGCTTCAAAATACAATGATTAGTAAACAAAGAGCACTGGCTCATTGCAACAGTATAGAAACCATAGACTTACTTTACTAGAAATGTAAAGTTTTATCTAATTTAATATAATCTAGTCTAATTAACTATATAGTGCACTATGTAGGTGTTGAGTAAGAATTTTCATATCCTAGTTCACCGAAAGTGCCCACAATGCAACATTAAAAGTAGTGTCGTGGGGTTTCTAACCATGGTACAATGCATTGCTCCTTGTTTAAGTTATTGGAAAATAACCATTGCGTAACTGAAACAATTATTAGTAATGATGCAGTATGACGAAAGTGTCAGAAATCTCAATTCACTGCTCACTATTGAGTGAACTACTCAATAGTGAAGATAGATACTATCTTACATCGGGAGCAGTGAATGAGTGAATAGGTAGTGATTTCAGACACAGTCATAAAAAACAATAAATAACATACATCCATATAACTTGGAAGCCCTACGCACTACTTCCACTACTCCACATCTCTTTTAGTAAATCATTCAGTTTTTTGGACTCAGTGCATACACTTTACATGAGTCCACAGAAGTTTCTTTCCAACAGTCTTCCCGTGGTTGTGTGCAAGATCTGCTAATTCACAAGTTGGCAAACTGCATGGTAATGATGCACTAAATAAATCAAAATACTAAACTTTCATACACCTGACTATTTTTGAATATTGACCTTCACCACCAGAAAAGCACTGCGATCCTCACATGAACATGCATCAAAAACATGGACTCAGAATCACTATCATTATATAGACATCTGCCTCTCTCTTTTTACTCCTTCATCATTGTTGTTATGAAATTACAATAAATGAGCAAATGCTACAAAATTTTCTGACTGCTCAGAAAGGCAAGCCTCCACAAAAACCTTTAGAAGAGAAACGTCTAAAATCTTTACACTGTCATGATGAGACTTTGACAGCACATCTCCACACTGAGCTTAAGTTATAGAGCATAGCTCTTTTAAAAAATACTCCAAAAAGTGACTACAATTGATTGAAATCACCTAGTTCTAAATGTTGCTGAAGCTCGATGACTTTTTTTGTTTTACAGTGTTACTGATCAACATATGACAGTTACAATATTGTTGATATTCATCTTTAATATTTTCTGTTACAAACATTTGTACAGACTATGGCTTTCTCTCAAGGCTTGAGCAGATGAAACTCTGAGGCCTTTGATTTTGATATTGTAAATATTTTAGCAGATTATTTTCAGATGAAATTCGATTATAGACAAAACTCATTTTAAACATTTACCTGAGGTTGCATGTTTATCCAAAATCAGTATTAATAATTCGTGATGAGCATTATCTAACTCAATCAGGAACCTTTACAAAATCATTTTAATCATAAAGCACGCGTCCTTAATTTGGCTACTTCTCGTTAAGCATTAGATGATACGACTGATACCAATATCATGACTGTTTCCTTAATATAAGCTATATCCATGAAGTCACTGCTAAGCTGACAGAAGGGCAGGGATGATTCCAGGAGGTCTGAAAAAATAGTCCAGTACATATCGCACTGTAAATCCACTACATGTTGTTTTTACCTGAGATATCATGTGCCTGTGACTGAGTTTACAAAGCTGTCTCAGTTTGTGATTGAAGCACAGGGAGGGAGGACTAAAACACATGTAGGCAGGCGGAGAGGGTGAAGTGGCTTTATTAAAAAAAATACACAGGCAAACAGGTGCAGGAACAGGAAGTCTGGCAAGAAAAGGAGTGTTCATAATGAATTACAGCTCCACAAAACATGAAGCACTCACACAAAGATCTGGCAAATGACTACGGAAATAGCGCTGGTTTATATACAGCAAGAATAGGGAATGAGAAACAGGTGAGCAGTTAAGTGTAGGGAGTCAGGCAACAGAGACGAGGGGGAGCAGCTAGGAAGAAGTTGACAGGGACAAAAACTAAAATAAACAGGGCTGAGAAAAGAATTATGACTGAAGTGTTGGTGAATGGACTGTTAGAGTTAGAAAGAACCAGACTGGCTGTTTCCACTGCCTTCAGTCTTTATGATGAGCTAAGATAATCATCTCCTGGCTCCAGCTTCTTACCCATGTGTACAGAAAAAAGACTTGTATCAATTTACTCATCTAGTTCTTTGGCAAGAACCAGAAACAGCAATCTTTCCTAAAATAGCAAAATATTGTTTTAATTTCCTCTGGTTTGAATTAGGTTTGATGTGATGTTACTAATTAACTCCTCTTCTTTTCCTGTTTTGTGAGCTGTGTGTTTTTAGGCTACATTTGTGTTTTAATAGTCTATGTTTTACCTTCATTTCGTATCTCGTTTGTGTTTTGATAGGAATTCATTATTGAATGAAGGAAGATGTATAAAAAATATAGAGAATAACAGAGAGTTGTTATTCAATAACTAACTTCATGTCAGTTTTTCTAGGTGGGCTTGCACTAGAATGTCTTTTGCCTGATCCAAGCTCACCTTGCCATGCTGCTGTTGGCAGAGCTCTCTGCAATCTGCGAGCTGGCGATCCACTTGGTCTCACCCACCACAGTCCTGGCGTGTGGCAAGCGACCCACGTCTTTCACTGTCATCATGAGGTGCCGTGACGACTTCAGGACTCTGACGGCTTCATCATGGGGGATGCTCAGGAAGCTGCGGCCGTTCACCTCCAGGATCTGGTCACCGACCTGCGGGGAAGGGAGGGAACACAGAGGTGCAGTGGGGGGGGCTGAGCAAGGCAGTGTGGGTGGAACAGACTGTCACGTGCAGAGGTTCATAGGTCATAGGTCAGAAAGAGGTAATGTAATAGGAAGTGGTGGAGGTGTATAAAATGTTTAATGGATCAGAAGGAGATAACTTGGTTGTAGGTTTCCTGTTAAAAGCTGTGGCTGTCTCGGGTTGAGCAGGGAACAGAAATAATTACATAAAGATTAAAGTATTCTCACTGACAGGTTCAAGACCAGAACTGTTTAATACGTAATTGAAAAGTTTTTTATTCAATTTCACATTCTATCAAAGGACAGAGCCTGGAAGCAGCTGAAGGAGTATAATAATATCCACACTGAACAGCACCTTGGACCGTACCTGTCTCCAATAATGAGCTGATGTAGCTTTAACCTCGAGCTCAACCCTCTGAGGTGTATTAGGGACCCTCATGAATGAAGCCAAAAAACCATCTCACTCACTTCAAAACTTTTTCTATGCTCTCAATCAGTCTACGGTCTCAATCTTCCTCACTTGGCATTGGTATCAATCATGGCTCGAACAAAAAGTATGCATATGCCTCTCTCTGTATGCAACAAATATTTCTACAATCATGGAGAACTAGTACAGAAAG
Source organism: Anabas testudineus (assembly GCF_900324465.2). Classification (NCBI taxonomy): domain Eukaryota; kingdom Metazoa; phylum Chordata; class Actinopteri; order Anabantiformes; family Anabantidae; genus Anabas; species Anabas testudineus. The sequence continues at coordinate 16,946,621 of NC_046630.1, forward strand.
TTTGGAGCATAAAATGTAATGCTTTACACTGGCTCTATTCACTTTATGCGGCACCATAACTGCGTAATAAATTAGTCACAGAGGGCGGAGTAGCCACTCTCTCTTTGCAGAACAGAACAGAGTTGCTGATGTTGTAAATGACTTTGTCTGGCATTAAGTGTTCAAATATTACTTTCTGTCTTTTTTTATTGCCATTTTACTCTGCTCTGCCAAGCAAACCAAACAGAACTAAACTTCCTAGCTGTTCTCCAACCAACACTGTTGTTGCAGAACATGAAGCTGCAGAGCAAAGTCTCCACATAAATCTCGAACTTCATCAGTTCCTCCAATGGCACAATTTGTAAAGATTTGCAGCAGGTCTATTTGATTGCAAATAAGAGGCACATAATCAAAACTATATTTATAAATCTAATCAATCAATCAACACTAACAAGCACTGCTGCATCAAGAACACATACTGCCGTCACAGCAAACACTTCTTATTCATGCTGTCAGGATGAGCCGAATCCTCGGGGATGAGAAACAGATTTTAAGGCAGACTACAAGCTGTTTCCTCCAGCTGTATGCGTTACAAAACAGCACTAAAAAGAGCCAATAATATGTTTCTTATGGAATTCTTACAGTGTTTGACAGCCCTGGAGCTCAGTTTTTAGTGGGCTCAGCTCGATTTCTCAGTTTTACTTTGATTTACGCAGCTTAGTGCCCATGTGGTTGTGAAATGTACACGCATGAACGCAACATTCCTTATCACCTTTCTATTTGTATCACTGTCACTTGGCGATAAATGAAATTCTGGCGTCAGTGTGCTCATATAAAAACATAGATAAGATGATCATATTACATTGTTTTAGTGAAGTGTAATCTTAATGTATTGTAATTGTCCATATAGTATACTCGTGAGGGAATAGGACATTTTAGTTTTGAATTAATTTCCTGAAACATTCAGCTGCATTTATTATTCACATATACCCCATAAATCTACTCTTTTCATTATGTGTTTTTTAAGCATAATCCAGGTTAAAATGTCACAGGGAGAAAAGTAAAGAACAAAATATAATTTGGCTTAATGTCCATGCTGGCTCACTGTGATACTATGATGACTTCCTGGAACACCTGAATAGACTAGAGCCATCATTAATGGCATTAGTAACACCTGCGCTTTACAAAGAAACAAGGTTTGCTGCGAAAAAAGCTCTGTTAGTTGCTATGGTGAGAGCAGGGTGACATGCAACCAGGCGTGCTGTCTGTAATCAAACCGCTGCAGCTACCGTACTTAGACCTCTGGGACACACACTCTTTTCATTCTGTTCTTACTGTCGTCTGATTCTTTGAATGTAAAAGAAGTAAACATGCATTCAAATAAAAATCAGTTAATGTCTTCTCTTAGGTTGTTTATTGGGAATAAAAAAGTGAACAAAAACATATGGCTTGAACCATAACTATAGTGACAGAAACGTATGGTATGAAGTTGCTGACATATTTTCTGTAGTCCAGGTTATATTTTAGCCTGCACTACTGTCTCAGCAGCAGCAGTTAATCATGCCAGACTATTTAGATCTGCTGTATGAATGGAACTTTAATTTTGGCTCTAATTACACACTGATTAAGTTTCCTGACCACGTGAGCCTCTTGTAAAACCACACTGTTAATTAGAGGGGAACAAATTAGAGAATGCCAATATACAGTATTAAGCTTCTTCTAAGTACCTTTATTGTTCTAATGGTCCAGGATAGGTCGATCAATATTGCAAAATATGAACCTTCACTAGCTATTTGTTGTGTCTTTATTGATCAATTTAGTGTCCAACAAGAAAGAAAAACACTAACACTATGAACATGACAACTACGCACACACATGCAGCTTTACATGGTTGAAGTTTCACTTGCTGCTAGATCTTCGGCCGTCATCACGTTTCCTCTGACGTCTTTCTTTTCGTCTTACTCACTGTGTCCCCTTCCCTTTCTCTCTTCTCATTATTCTGCTCCTCCACGCTCACCCTCCTCTCCCTCATTATACTTCTATTTGAGAGTAGATGTGCCCTGCCCTGAGTCACAAGCGCCTCATTTTTCGTGATCAATCTATGCGTCACACCAGAGGCGCCTTTGCACTGCTGCATTCTGGGCAATTAAACAACAACCAGCAGCAATAATGTTTACGATTAAAGGTCTAATCAATGCTGCTGCTTAATAATAACACGTTCATCATTCAGAGTGTACAACAACTCAAGAAAGTGATTATAGTTCAGCTGACCATGGTGAAAAGCAGTACATAACTGAAACTCAATTGTTAACTCTGTATGTTTTTGATATATTTTCTCCTTTGATTATTGTTTGCTAAAAGCTACAAATTAACTTAGACTTAAACAAAAAAACAATTTAGTTTTAACTAGTTTTACTGGGTAAATATAAATCCATCAATAAAATCTGTCTAACGTTTATAGACTGAGTAGCAACCACCCACATACTAAAGGCTACTGACATTTTCTGAGGGGGACAATTAGTCATATGCTTCAATGTCACATAAGTCACCTGGTAGATCAAGATAACATCACATAATCAGACATAATCAACGACAATGCTAATGAATTTGTAAAAAAAAGAGGTGCTGAAAAACAACAGAATCCCTGACAATTACTCTCTCTCCACTGTGCTGCCTTACAAGTAATCCGTAAAGGAACAGGATTGTCTCCATTTGTAGACAGATTTAAATGCAAATTAAAGTGCATCACTTGGCAAGTGGCAATTGATGAATCATATACCCTGTCTCCTGCTCACACTAATTGCTCTAAAAAAATCTATTCTCGGTCCTTTCTCAGCTTGCTTTTCTTTCTGCTCATACAAGAAGACTTTGAGATCACAGGAACATGGTGGGACTAACGTCTGTTATACTTAGCAATTACCTTTATAAGGGTAATATTGGATACTAATTTGTGGTAAGGCTCCAGACATGCCACAGGTTTGAACCCAGAACCTTCTAGCTGTAAGGTTGCAGTGGTGACAGATGCACCACTGTGCAGCTACCAGAAGAATTATACATAATAACAAACATTTTTCTTTTTTTCTTTTTATTTAGGTGTGGGATTTCAGTCTTGAAACCTGCATGGAAACATGTTAAAATGTAACATGTACAGCAAAATGTGCCATATGGTGCTTTCTGTTGATTAAAATGTGGTCACTCAGGTTTTTTTTTTTGTAGCAAACTCATCACTGAACTTTAGAGAGGATCCTATAACTATGTGTTTATGTACTGTATGTCTGCACCAATGTTGACCCTCGTGTCTGTCTGAACCCGCTGAGATAAAACAGAAGAAGCGAGCAGGCAGACAGTGGAGCTCCCTTTGAACTGTCCTACTTAAGTAGTGTGATGGGGATTATTGTCAAAGATTCTTGTGACATTATCAGCACTATATGTGATGAACAGTCTGGGTCACACAGTCTGGATGTGAATGGTGGCGGACACACAGATGGGAGATAGAGGAATAAAGTGGCAGCTCCACACCACTGATCCCAAAAGCTCCATTAAGAACAGTGAAGCAGTTTTATCTGGCCTTTTGGAGCTCCTTTCACGTAAATGCTTCCTTTCTATCTGCAGCGCTCTCTCAGGGCTGTCTGCATTTCCTGTTGTTCAGATGTATCATGCTGTATTCAGATATTTCCAGAATCTGTCAGACTGATTGACTGTAGTTCACAGTGTCACAAATTCAAGAGAGTGACTGCATGTCACTTGAATTTGTTCTTTCACTCTCATTTAAATTAATATGAGGTATTTGGTAAATCACTCCAAAAGATTTTATTTATCAACTCAATTAATTAACTGACTACTAGGTGTATGTGGGAATATATTCATTAAAACAAGTGATCACATGAAGTTGAGATGGTTGTTGGGAGTTTTTCTAATGGGGGTTTATTACATAGGAGGCTTCATCAGCACACTGGCACATACAGTAAATTTGCTCAAGTGTGTAAAACATGGGCTTTTTCTTTCTTCTTTTTTTTCTTTTTTAAGAAAAAGTGAGATCGAGTACTGTATGTAGGCTGCCTGTCTCCAGTCTCTTGTACTTCAGCTCTCCTGACATTTCCTCCTCATTTCTTGGCACAGGGAGAAGAATAGTAGAGAGATTAGATATCGACTTGTATGCATCCATCCAACTCATATACCTCTGTCCTCCCAAATGGGCAGAACTTGTAAGAGATTAGAGTTTGTAGATCAACTGTTGCTCCTTACAAGATCAAAGGGGATGAACATCAGGAGTGTGGCAACGTCCAGAGAAAACATTTTACCATTTCAGACCTTCACTGGAAATTATCCAACTTTAATCGGACACCTTGGATCTCTTCCCTTACTTTCTATTGCTCTTTGCAGCTTTTAACAAGTCATTTCTTAATTTCTTTATTAGTTTAACAGTCTATTGTTCCTCGCATGTCTGACTCAGTGTTGCGTATGAATTTGCTAGATCGGCATTCATTGAAAAAGTGTGTGCTTTTGGAAAGTACATTCACGTTTTTTAATTGCAAACAGATATGATAACACGCCGTAAGATGTGAGCAGCAAAGGCTTCGTTCACTCAACGTGTGTGCAAGATGTTCAGGGAGCGTAGAGTGAGGGTTAGTTGGGCTTCGGAAGTGCTGTGAGCTGAATAGTCTATATTAATCCTAGATGCTGCATCTCCAACCTGAACCAGATTATTTTTCAGAAAAATATTCTCTGGTGGGATGTCTGAGAAATTAACTTTTGAGCTAGTTCTTGAGAAGTGTAAACTTGCACAACACTGCTGACTATGCTGCATTTTGTGTTATGCCACATCTGAATAAAGCAAACTAAGTTCAAATGTCACAGAGGTTCAGTTCACCCTTATACAGAACAGTACAGTAATGAGAGAAAAAGCTGATATAGACTTTTTTTGCCGGTCTCAGGTGTACTGATTCATGGCCATGATCTTCAGGCTACGATGCTTTATTAAAAAGGTCATCATATTTTTCAAAATGACAAATGCACTCTAGAAAGCAGGTAACTGTAGCATAACCATCTGAGGTCAATGCTCTCAGTAACATCTTATTCTTACTTTTATGGTTAAAAAAATAAAATGAGCAAAGGGAAATTCACATGTTACCTTTATACCTTTTAGTAATATGGTTATGAATGGCTCTAATTCTAAAACAGAAGTGTAACAGTAGATCCGCTAATCTTTTGTTGTAAAGGTCTAAAAGGTCTATTACTACTCATTACTGATTAAATTTGGGTATGTGTCTTCAGGCAGAATAAAAAAAACTAACTGGCTAAACATGGAAAGGCAGACGGGGGACCATTAGCAACAGTGCAGGCATCACTCAGCAGTAAATACTCCCAATAAAGCTCTCTGCTCCATATGTTTATTTATCCATGATCTTAAGACAAAGTCCAATAAGTCCAATTTATGTAGCCACAAGGATAACTGTTGTTTGGGTGAATTACCATCTGTTTACCTTTATTTTTTGGTACATGAAACAACTATACAAATATAACACCTACACTGTATTTATACATTGATTAATGTCTTTGTAAAGCTTTGCACTGCTGCTTCTCTGTCAAAATAAGATGATGTCCAGAGCAGGAAGAGCATCTTAATGATGCAATTCTGACAGCGGTGCAGCGAGACATGTTTAGAGTTTAGGCCCGATTTAATGATCCTAACCCGAGCACACTAATGACCCACACATTTGAATCGTATCAAATAATCCTTTCACGACAAGCTGATATGTTAAAGTGCATCATATGGAGCAGCCCAAACTCAAATCAGTGTGAAGAGTCAGACTGTGTGTATCTGACCAGCGGGAACCCTTTCTGCTGCTTGTCATTGAGTTTTAACAAAGAATTCATGCTGGTGGGTTGGAGGGTGGTGTCTCTCAAAAACAGATCCATTATATGAACCACAGTGTGTGGTGATTCTTATAGGATTTGGAAAACAGCTACTCACAAACATACTCTGAAACAGTGCAGCACTATGACAGCTACACACACTGGCGATTGTTTCATTACTGATCAGGTTATTATTTGAACTGGTGATTAACCTGTTCATTGGTTGCTTTAAAAATGTTTTGATCAACAGTCTCCAAAGCAATTCAACCATGAATGTCCTCAAATTTTTGTTTCACTTAGGAAAATAACAGTTCTGCTTGGTAAATTACTCAGCAGATTAGTCAATGATTTTTCATTTACTCCCTTACTGATTATTTTAGTTGTGAGTACTTTCACTGAGAAAGTACAGGAAAAACATGATGTACATTATAACCACAGTCTGACCTGTGACCACTGAGCAGCTGCACTGGAACAGCTGGAATTAAGGGTCTTGCTCAAGGGCACCACAGTGTTGGTGATGGGGAACGGTAAGAGCTGTTTTTCGCTTGCTCCACCCTTCTTGCCAGGCTGTGGATTGAACCAGTGATCTTCCATTCATATGCTTCTCTAACCACTGCCACAAAACGTCCCACCAACACTATTTCTTTCAAATCAAATGATGAACGTATCCAGACAAGCACTGTTTAGTTATTGAAACACATTAGTGCATATCTCCATGTTGTGCTCTAGATGTTTGCCTCAATAATTCAAAGATTTAACGCTTCTATTGTCTAAACAGTGAGTAATGACCAAATGTACAGATGTGCAAGACTTAAATACTAGTACTAGTGTGGGTTGCCTTTGTGTCTAGACACAGCAAGTGTAGATACTAAATATCTGAAATATCTCAAAAACTATTAAACTGATTATCTTTAAATAATATACAGGCATTCGCAGTCTGCAGAAGATAAATCCTACACACTTTAGTACCAACATGAGATTTACATTTGTGGTTCAGAGAGACTTACTGTATCTTAGCAACTACTGAATAGGTAGAGATTGAGTAAGTTTTAGGACCTAAAGGCGCCTAGGTAGGTTCATGGACACCTGACAGCCAGCTATCCCAAAAGGTTCCTGAAATGAGCACAAGGCCTTAGAGAAATACTTTACCTCCCCAAAGTATATAACAGAGAGAAAACAGGCCATAAGACAGTGGTTTGACTTCAAGGCAAAGCAGAGCGTGAGTGAGCAGGTTTTGGCTGTTCTCAACTAAAGTTCAATTTCCACAAAGATGTTAATGACTCTGAATGAAATGTGGCTTTTAGTTACTATTTAATCACTATAATTAACAAAATTTAATCAGAGTTTTAGGAGTTTAGATGTAAAAGCTGATGAGACCATACTGATCACCCACTTTAAGTCCTAACCTTGTTAAACATTTCAAGTGATTCAGCTCTCGCCTCCTTGAAAACTGACACAAAGCAAAGTTCTGAGGGTTATGAGGGTTGTTCTCCTATACCGGCTATTACAACACTAAACCTTTAGAAAAATATAAAGTAAATAAAGAAAACAGCTGACAGAACATTGCCCCAAAGATCAAATTGGTGTTTGTATGAAAAGCAAAAACACACAACCATTAGAAGAACAACACAGCACCACTGTAAGAAATTATATAACACAGCGTAGTGACAGCACAATGTGGGTCAAATCATTTAGGGATGATGAATGTAATATTTGTGTAATATTTGTTTGTATTTGGACTGTGTTACACACAGACTAAATTACACATGAACTCTGTACGCCGCTTTCAAAATGATTTACTGAACCACGCTGTATTCTACCTGTTTACCTGCCAAATTGCTTGTTTGTTCCAGTAAAACCCAACAGTACACTTTTATATGGTGGTTTTAACAAATGGCCGGTTTGTGACACAAAGGTCCTTCATGAGCTGATGAACAATGATCAAAATGCTGCTGAGAGTTCAGCTCAGTCTCAATCACTATTACAACAGTAGGTTCTCTCACAATGTAGTTCAGTTGCTGTACAGTACTACCAACCATTTTCATCTAATAGAGTATGAAACATGGTTTCTGGAAAAACCTGTTGAGGTTCATTTAGGCTGAAAATCTTTTTTTTTTCTTTCATGTAGCTTCTTCTAAGTGATGGTGTTCCACACTCCTCCACTCCTACTTGTGTGAAATATTTACCTTGAGTGTGTAGTGGTATAATTCATGTGTACACCCACTGTATATACTCACATGCATATTTCTTAAATAAATGATAAACTTGAACATATTATCGCTGTACACTGTTCAAAAACACCAAAACAGTCAAAGCACAGAGACAGAATCATGTAAGCATTTGTTCCATCTGTGTTACCAGTGTGAGATGTGTATATTACTGCTCAGTTTGCAAACATGACCATCAGAGCACAGTCACTTCCAAAGAGAACGTGCAGTTTGCATTTATAAATGGCACCTATTCAAAATCCACAGAGCCGTTTCCATTTGTCCTCTGTGTCATTTGTATAACAGAGCTGTTCCTGTGACTTACAATTACTTGAATTTGGCTCCGAGCTCTGCAGGAGTCACATTACAGAAAAACAGATGGGCTTCATTCCTGCTTACAACCATATCCTGACTCCTAATATGAGAGAACATCTGAGTGTATGGTGATAAGCTACAACATTAATCTGATGGTCTTATTTTTGTGGTGGACAGTGGTAAAAAGCAAAACTGATCATAATGCACGAGTGTCAGAACACAGTGCATTGCAGCTTTCCCTACAGAGGGTTGTGTAGCTGCAGACCAGTCTAGTATATTTATACCACTTAGGGTCAGAACAAAACACAGAAGTATAGTACAGACCCAAAAAAATGTTTAGAATGCCTGAAATCTACAGTAATTCCTGATGTTTGCATTAACAATTTATTACAGTGCAATTACATGACCATTATACTGTAGGTGCCTCACCCTCGTCCCTGTTGCTTCTCACTGGATTGAATAAAAAGTCCCACTTCACACAGCAAACATAATCCAATCAATGATTAATGTTTCTCTGATTTTATATTAATCTAAGTCAAGAGTATACTATTTAACTAAAGTAATAACTTAAATTCTGAAAATTTGTTTGGAGGTGTGGACTAGAGCTACTTCAACTGACAAAAATCACTGTAACTTTTTGAGTTTGCTCTGCACAAGAACAATACGCTTATGTGAGCCATGCCTCGCCAAAAAGAGCTTGCAGAGGATCTATGATCAGGAATTGTTGATTTACATGAAGATGGAAAGACTTTAGAAATTCACCAGTCTACAGTTAGGCAAACAATCTACAAATAGAGATACTATTTGTGGCTACTCTACCAAGAAGTGGGCAGCCGGTCAAAATGACCGAAAGAGCACAACAAACACTAATTAATGAGGTAAAGAAACAACCCTAAGTGACAGCCTTTGAAGGGATCACTGGAACTGGAACTGGCACTGTGTTCATCTACAGTATGTAAAACATTGAACAAGCAGGGGGTCTATGGCAAGACACCAAGAAGGAAGTCGCTGTTTATTAAAAAAAACATTGCTGCATGCCTGAAGTTTGCCAAGAGCCACTCCAAAGCAGCACTGGCAAAATGTTTTGTGGATTGATGAAACTATATTGAACTATTTAGAAAGAACACACAGCACTACAGACACAACAGAATGGTTTCACAAAAACAATATCTACCTTTTGGAGTGGCCAAGTCAGAGCCCAGATCTCAACCCAATAGAGATGCTATGGAACGACTTTAAGAGAGCAACACACGAGACATCCAAAGAATATAAGTAGTTCTTCCAGGCAGTTCTGCCTGGAAGAATGGGCTAAAATTCCTCCTGAATGATGTGCAGGACTGATCTACAGCTACAGGAAGCGCCTGGTTGAGGTTATTGCTGCCTGGGGGCGGTCAACCAGTTATTAATTCCAATGATTCACATACTTTTTCCACCAGTACTATAAGGTTTTTATGGTTGTTCTCAAAAAAGAAACGAAAGATCTGATATTTTTTGTGGTATTACTTTGTTAGTACTATATATTTACATCATATTTGTTAATAATCTTGACTTAGATCAAGATCAGTTCACATTTTGTAACACATTAATGCATGAAACCATAAAGTTCCTAAAGGTTCACATACTGTTTTTGCCACTGTAGTGGATGATAATGACTTTTCACTATATTCTTTTCCACCTAGAAACATTATATTCAATAATACAACATTTGTAAAGCAGGTCTGCACTGTGTTGAGCTCTCTAAATTCTTGTGTGTGTGGTGTCACAGAGTGTGTTCAACAGTACGTTTTGATCACCAGCAAATGAAAAGTGGTGTTAACTCATTTTCATCAAAACTGACCGGTCTGATGTTCTGATGTAGGTTAATTGTTATGAGACCTTTTTTTAATGGACACGGCTTTTTCCCCTTTGCTCTCTTACATATTCTTTGAGTGTTTGCCTCTTTAATTGTGTAAAAACAACAACAAAAAATACTAGGAACCTCCCCAACACAGATCCTACATTGCTGGACTATCTCTTAAAAATGTCAATTTTACAAATGATGAACAAACAAACAAACAAAGGAAAAAAGATTGGTAGGAAGAGGAGAGAAAACTGCTGTGTTTTGTACAACTATGTTTTATATGAAGAGCAGCAGTTGTTATTTACTCCTCAATGGTCTCTGGCAATTGGGAAAATGAGGAAGCCCAGGTGCCTGTCAACAGGCCAGACTTTGATCAATGGGACTCTAGGTAGCAATCACAATTTTCTGTTGTCTGTGTGGTCTGCAGTTGGTGCATTTTGTTTTTGAATTTCCTGTTCCTATTACAGAGGGAAACAAGGGACTGCCCTTCTCTTTTCTTCCAGCACAGTGGGGTTTTCCACTGGTTTGGGCGCACAGCTATGTATCTATAATAAGCACAAATAAATGGCTTGCTTTGCCTCTAAAGTGCTTTCCAGCTGTGCAGCCAGAAATAGTGTAACATGAAGCCCATTTCCACTTCACACAGCAGACACATGGAAGCCGGATTGCAGCTGCACATGTACCTGTAGCATGGATGTTATAATGAAGCACAAGGCCTTGATATAATATATTAGAATGCCAAAATTTTTATATGAATTGTTCATTTTAAAAAGACTCACACAAGCACATGATATTGAAAGCAAATGCCAATTGTATTATTTATTTTGTTTTATTCAGCTATTCTTATTTAGTTACTAACATTTGCCCTTACTGTATTTCCATGCTGCCATGTGTATAATAAATCCACATGGCATTAATGTTGTGGTTGATTAATGTATACGTCAGATATATATTTGGATAGAAATTTTGGCTTTGCACACTACAATAAATAGTGTAAAAAATAAATTTCATATTAAATGTGTCAGACTGACTGTCAGCAGTCAAAAATATTGGATGAACCATGTGGAATTACAGTCATTTTTTTCATAGAACCCTAGTGGTGCAAAAAATATTCAGACAATTGGCTACTCAGATGTTCCATAACCATGTGTGTTATATTATTAATTTGTTTATAAGTAAGGAGATAAACTAACAGAGCTGATTTCCAGTGTTGTATTTACATTTGGAACACACTGGTGAACTCATGAATATCAATCAGGCTGGATTACCACAGTGCATCCATCTGTGGTGTACAGCAGAATTTGTTTGTGTCAAAGTCAACAATCATGAGAGTCAATACTGAGCATTTTACTGGTAAATCTGAAAAAACAGTTTCCGGAGTTTCACAAAAAACAAACAAACATGTAAATAAAAGTCTGTAGAGGTCTGGTGATAGTCCCCTCTTGACTACTGCAATACCCAACTAATAGGGCTACTAATCTGTGCAATCAAACCCTCCAGTTGATCCAACATGCAGGAGCAAGTCTCATTTCTCCTCATCCAAAAAGAACATGTCACACTTCTGGTCATATGGCTGCACTGGCTTTCAGTAAGTGCCTGCATCAGGCTCAAAGCTCTGACACTTACTTAAAGAAAGGTAAACTTGATGGTTATTTCATACCTGAACACCACGTCTTTGATCTCTTACACCCACTGTGCTCTGCCTACAAGCAGCATCTGGTGGTCCCTACATCACAAAGGCAAAAGATTTCAAGCAAACCTCTTCAGCTGATGGTGGAAGAATGTACTGTACTAAATCAAATTCTGCATGCTCAGCAGCTTTTTCAGCAATTAAAATACAATAACAACAAAACAAACAAACAAAAAACGACAACAAAAATATTAACACTATCTTACATGTCACAAAACTGAAACATTTCCAATTTGCCTGCCCCGATTTAGCTGTTTTATTTGCTTTGTACCTCACATGTAAGTCACTCTGGATAAAAACATCTGTAAATGTCTTAAAGAAATAATTTGTGGTATAAAGCTAAAACACAGCAGATAACACTAACTGAGAATGTAGGCCCTGTCTGTATTTTTGCATATTGATGCTGCATGTACTCTTGAATGTTATTATTTATGTCCATGTCTGTTTAATCCGGTTTTGATGTTTTCTTTACTGGTAGCAGCACTGAGTTAAGAAAAGTTTCTCTCCAGGGACAGTAAATCTTCTTTCTTTTACTTTCACTATGTTACATTAGTCTAACTTGTTCTTATCAGCAGCCGCTTGACATGCAATTCCTAACAAATCTTGTTTTTCCCTCTTTTGTGCAGTTAACACATTTTGTTCTGTTAACACATTTTACTTTGTCTTTTCTCTTTTAGTCACTGTTAATATACATTTTATAGGTAATCCCTCAGCTACACCATTACAGAGAACTGCCATTATACTCATGCACTTTACTTGAATCATTATTCTGCAATTGCACAAATAACAGAGAAAAGAGATGCTGAACAGTAGGTCACTGCTCCAGGTATCAATGCATTTGAAACCAGTAATTAACACTCAGTTAAGCCAAGTAACCACATGCCACATGGTAACTAACACTGTGAGCAATCTGTAGTGTGGCCATGTGTGCAATAAAAAGTATCAGCAGGTGTGTATGAAAAAGAAACTACAGTTATGAATGTGATGAGATGGTAGGCTTTTAGACTACAGGGCAACAAAAGAACCAGCAAACACAACACAGTTTGTGTAACTTTAACTGTTGACTTTGCAAAAACACACAACCTAAATACTATGTATGCTTTACACCATTCAGTACTCTCACCTACAGTATTATTATGAGGGACAGTCAGACATTTACTGTACATATAGAGGTGGAGACAGTAGACATAAAAACAACACAAAGTGTAAATGAAGGATAAAAAGCACTTGATTTTGCAAGTTGTAAGTTGTTTCCTACTTGTTCAACATCTTCAACACTGTATTTTGTACATTGGATTACAGAGTATATTTGGTGGAGATCTAAAATGCATAATTTTCAAAGCTCCCAGTTGAATAGTAGTAAGAATAGTAAGATGCCTCAGTCCAAGATTCACCAGAAGTTATCTGGGGAAGTGTTATGTACCATTCACTCAATACCATTTATGGAGAAATGCTCTTCTAAAGATTATTTTATTGCATTCCTGTTTTATTAGACCACTCACAGTGAAAAGAGGCAGAAAAAAATGAGCGAGAAAAAATGTAACAAAGCAACAAAGAGATCCAGGTCAATTTCAAACCTATTACAGCAGAGCCACCAGGACAGCTCAGAAGCTGCTTCATATTTTATTTTATACCCTTTTTTTCTTTTTCTATGAACTGAAAGTAAAGCAAATTTAACTGTCCCTCTCAATAGCTTTACATGGCCACTGTGTGTTTGACTCAGTGGGGAAAAAAGGTGCACAACTCTCATGAACTTTAAAGGCTTCAAATTCGATTCATCCACCTAGATGGATAGCTTTTTATTTAAGATTTTTAAACAACTAAACATAAAACAATCTCACAATGTCAAGACATCAACATTGACTTGGAGTGAGTACATCTAATTATTCTGTGAAGTATGCAACAAAAACTTTGTGTATATTGTATTGTATATTGTATAATAAAGAGGAAAAATGAAACAAAAACATCTGGGGCCCTGGGGAACGCCATGTGTTATGTCTTCTGATTGTAAACTTTTAACTTACAAAAACTGACTGGGTGAAAAATACAGATAGTGCATGAATGAATTATATTTTAACAAGACCTTAACATCCAAAGCACTCTTAAAATTCATTACAATGCAAAAAATCTTTGTGGTCTATGTGGCTAAAAAAAATCTTTTTTATACTGGTAAGAGAAAGACACACGCCTGAACCTTGAAGCCTGCCAAGTGCTCTTTCAGCAAGATTGCTTTATCACTGGAGAAAATGGAAAGTTATCTCTGTTCAAACTGATAGTATTTGGCCATTTTCATTGCACACTGTCAAACATTTTGTACACTTGGCATCACTATTTAATGCATGTTGGACCTGTCATCATGACAACAATCATGACACATTGGTTGTGTTTTAGCAAAAAAAAAAAAAAAACTGCTTTAGATAGATCTAAAAAAAAAAAAAAAAAGGAAACGATAAAATTAACAGTATTTGTTATTACACATAATAACACATAATGTTTCACACTGGATTCAGATCATATCCTTTGGGAAATTTCTGATTATAAAAGGGTACAGTTAGCTTTTGTATTACTTGACATAAAAAAGGACTTGATAAAGATTCAATATTTGAAACTGTGGAAATGTATGTGCCGGTTATACATGTTCAGTATTTACATACATTTTAGGTGCATCTTATTGCATTTTCAGGTACACCTCCTATATTAGGGGTTTGACACTTGATGAACCAGCAATAATAGGAAAAGAAAGCAGTCAAAAACATCTAACAATATATGAATGATGTTTATCTGCTTCTCCGGTTATCTGCATCTGTTGACATCACATTAGACATGACCTTTCACCATCAACTTTAATTATATTACACCAAACTAGACAGATGTCAACAAAAGGGCACTGGGCAGGATTGACCTTTCTTTTCCCTTAGATTGCAGCAAGTGGGTTGAGGTGCAATGTGGGGGATTGTAGTGAGTAGACAAAGTCACTCCTGGAGACATTTGCACATGTACATAATTTCCGAGTGGTTTCAATCAATGTCCCTTCATATTGGGGAGTATCAATGCTTAAAATTTACATAGGTTTTTACAGGGCTTCCCTTCGAACTATTGTGCTGCATAAAATTTGTTTATGAGAAAACATTCCGGGGGGGGGGGTGGGGGGGGTTAACATTTACGAAGCCAAACTTTAATTTTCTCTCATGCTTAAGGGTGACTCAGTGACATCTTGGTGGTGTGATGATTATAGAAGCCTGGGAGTGATATAAACCATCCATCAAAGTCATGCAAGCCAGATGAAAACTGGCTCACAGATACACATAGACTGTGAAAAACGTCAGCTGCAGGGTAAAGAACTAAAGCGTAAGCACCAGCATTGTGGACAGTTATGAGGAAGCATCTTCTCCTGCTGAGCACTGACAATCAGAAACTTCTTTAGCTTGTATGAGTTTGTGCCCCAAGGAGGTTTGTGACACTACTTATGATGCACAATGGATGCCTGTGATCTTTCATACAAAGAGGACTTAAACCCAGCAGCTTGGCCCTTTTTGTGAATGAAAATAAATAAATAAACTGAACTTACTAGGTACATTATGTACCTAATAACGTAATAAACTCAAATATTATTGAAAACGTTAAGATCAAATTTCTCCATGATCCCAATGCACTCAGCTGCTACCAGTGCGTCACTTAAACTACACATAAGGCCAACAAGAAAGCAAAGCTAAGTTGAGTGTGATGCAGATGCATCCCTTTGTCATCTTCTACATCATTTACTGTTTAACAAACTGGTATATGGTTTTCCTTAGCTATCTAAATGTAAAAGGCAATACTCGGCAAAATATTTCATTAGTATCAAATAGAGGATTTTAAAACAGTTATTGATCTGACCACGGTCAAAAGTCCAAAAATCAGATGTTGAAATCAAAATGATAAAATAAAAGAATAAATAGAGTAATTGCGCAAATTGGAGAGGCATTAGCCACTATTTCCTCTTTCTTAATACCTGCATCGCCTGGTTAGGGGGAGGGCTAAACTAGGCTATGGTACTGCAGTGTTGCTATAAGTTGTTAAAGGAAGCTTTACCAGATGTGACCATGCAGAAATCCTACTGTTCTAGATCACACTGTCACATTTTAAGAGAGGAGCTGTCTAATCTGACAGTGGTGCAGCTCGTCTTCCTGCTTTTAAAAAACGTAATTTTGAGTTTTATAATACAGCAAAGCAGTTTGCTGTCAAGATTTCCAATCGATTTCCCAAATGACTATTTCAATAACAAGGCAAATTTACTTGACTGAAACATCATTGTCTGAAAAAATGTTAGAAAGATTCCAGCTGTACTGCTATGCTGCCATGCTTTTAAATGCTATTAATTATCCTCAGTCTTCACTGATGTGAACTATACATTAGTACGTATATATGTAGTTTCATACTTCACTTGAAATGACATTCACATTGTCAGATTTACCAATAACAGACATTTAGTTACACATTTTCATTAAACCGACAGTAACAACAATTGTTTCTGTCATGAATGTGTATGGTCACATCCACTGAACCTTACTTTGGTGTATTTTCTAAATATTGAAGGACATTATGTTACATGATCGGTGATATATTTTAATGATTTTCCCTTTGTCATTAACAATCCCAGTGATTGTGCTGCTGGTGTCAACAGAGAGGGTGATGTAGAATAATTAGGTCCTTGGAGATATGACATATTCCAGAGATAGGATCATTTTAATGACCTTCAAAACTCAGAATTTTACATAAGATGACCTGAGATGTCTGATTATAATTTTTCAGTAGCTATGTGTCTCCTGTGGGGCAGAGTGTGTGCACACAATGCAACTGTGCCTTTGCCTCAGTGTGGGAGGTTGTCTATGGCTCTGTGCTCTCTTTTTCTTTTTCTCTCTCTCTCTCTCTCCACTTCCACCTCCATTCTGTTGAGACAGTGCCTACATTTGGTCCTGCAGGTAAAGCCGCCACTGAAGTATCTCTCCAAATCAACAAAAGCCTTGGGGGAAAACATTGCACTAAGAAGTAAAAGGTGCCTTTTTTATCTTAGTGTCTTACACTGAACCCAGGACTCAAACATCATAGTGTTTTCTTGAACTGTAAAGTCCATTGTCTTGTGTCATTCCACTCCACTCTGAATATCCAGCTGCCAGGAACCAAAATAGCAAAACTGGCTGAACTGGGGATTGTGTTTGACAGTTTCTAAAACACATTCCTCAAAATGCACATGACAGTACAAGATCCAGCATTAAATAGTTCATACATATAAAATAAAAAAAAAGAATTTGAAGTTAAAAACAGAAACAGAAAAAGGAACCAAATAGCATGTATATCCTGGTATATCCTTTACTTTTTAATAAGATGCCTTTCTAGTTGCTAACAACACTCCACATTAAGATGCTATGCTATAAACGTGTATGCTTGTGTGGGCCCACAAATAGGAGTCTGTGTAATTGGCCGGTTGACGGGCTGATCACTAACAGGCATGAGATGAAGGGCTCAGGAGAGGAGACGTCACACCGTGCCATGTCATTGCCACAAACACTCATCTGTAGGCACACCAATCAAAACGGTGCTCTTTAAGAACGGATGCTTTTCACCATGAAGATGAAAGACCAACATGTACCCAGTTTTTATCAAGGCAGTATTTACGTTCAAAACAAGCCATTTTAAATCAGACGTGTTTTACATTAGAAAATTTTTGCTGGCACATATCTATAAGAGTTGTTTTTAGACAACTAAGAGATAGAGAAAGAAAGACAATATTTTTATAATAACACCGCACTTTATTTAAAATAATTAAAATAATTGCTAAATACTAATTGAAATATTTCCTCAGCTCATTAAAATCATTCATTCATATCTTTGCTACCAGTTGCCCCCTCTCAAAGAGAATACTACTGTTATTCTAAGGTATTATTATGGTAAAAAAAATGCAGCTGTTAAAACATTGTTGTCTTAATGGGACTTAACCCCTTTTCAATTTGATCCAACTAAGAATACGGGCTGTCCACCAAGTTTGAGGAATTAAATCTAGGGTTTGGCATTTTTTTATGTATTGCATTAAATCTCCACCAGCTGTGGACCTCTTTGGGGCGGTAGGTTGCTACAGTTAAACCCAGTTTAACTACTAGATACTAGTTGATTGATAAAATTGTAGCTGAATCATGCCAAACCTCATGAGTGTTTTGTTAGCTTTATTAAAGAAGTCTTGATTGACTTTCACATATTATTCATTATGTGTTAACTACACTGTCAGAGATAATTTTTTGCACATTTACTTATGTTTGTCTTTATTGCCATCAACCAAGCCACTTTTTTCTACAACACAACATTTGGCCTATAAAGTAATATAATTAGACTCATATTTTGACATTCCATACATGTATTGGGTACTGTGTGGTGTGCTAAAAAGAATCAGACAAGGAAGAATAATGGGTTATGACAGGGCGTGATCTCCAACAAGTTCATCAACAAAGAACTGTGATCTAAATTGTCACATATATTACATCTCGTTAAACTAAATGAGACAGTGTGTATGAGACGATGTGTGAAAAGACTGTGACTGATACCTTGAGTCCTCCACACTCTGCTGCCGATCCCTGGTCCACTCCAGTGATGTAAATACCTAAAGCGTATTCTGCTCCTCCTCGGATCATCAGACCGAGAGAACGGCCATCATCCAACACCAAGTTGACCTATTAAAGACGGACAAAGCAACAGACAGGGAAGGTAGAGGTTAAATGTCTGAAGCAGCGTGAACCAGACACTTCTAAATATCAACATCTTAACTGACATTTTGCAACCTTGATTGTGTTGCATTACAGTCTGCCTGATTCACACATGGAGGTAAAAGGAAGATGTGAAACACAATGCATGGAGGAAATGACAGCCTCGCTCTGAGTCAGGATATGCTGGCAGAAGATAAAGAATGTCTGGAGCTACTAAAATGTGGTGACTCAGAAAACCAATAATGAGGAGGCCATATCTGTTGTGATTGGAGGATTGACTGTTTGAATTGGTCAATCACTTTGTTTACAAGGCTCATCTATGTCACTCCTTTGATAAGCAGAGCAGACGATGAATGTGATGAATGTGTGTGTGTGAATTCAAATAATCCACCAGCCACTTTCAAATGACTGCAGGAGTACAAGAGATCACTGCTACAGGACCCAGTTAAACATACTGCTGCAGGAGCCTAATGATACCTATGGTATAACGTGCAAATTACTTCAGAAAAATAATTAACATGGTTTCATTTACAAAAAATGTATACATAAGAAGTTCTAAAAAAAGTACCTATTAAATACCTACTAAAATATAATAGTAATAGTCACCTCATACAATACTCAGTAATGAGTTAGAAGCATTTTACTGATAATGCATCTAGTAGGAGTAGGAATACTATGCCTGAACCCACATGGATGAATGATAATGCCCAATCTTGATTTTCTGCCTCCTGGACAAATCAGACATAAGTTTACAAAGTAAACTATGATGCATTTCATAGTTGAGTGGACCTGACATTTCTCTCTCAACCCTGTATAAATTACATTTATATAGAATCAAAATCCAATTGCAAATATGTTTTTGTGGGAAATGTGATTGCAACTGAGTTGCATTTACTGTTAACATACAGAAATGAGCATATGTTGACATTTAATTTAGGCAAACGGCAAATTGCAAAACTGAATGTTTTTTTGGTCAAAATATTTGATTTGAAAACATTTTGATTCTGTAGTTCAATGTCTGTCAGTGTTAAATCAGTGTTATTAAACTGTTTCTAATGGCTGTGTTTAGGCACTCAGGTGAGAGAAAGATTGGGGTTAAAAATCTTACAGACACACACACAAGGTCTTTACTTAACTTAACAAAACCATGATCTTAGCCAGCCCAACCACAACCCAAGGTTTTTATTGCTTAATGCTCACCATAAACAGGACTCTCAAACTCTAATATGTGATGTGAGAGTGAAGTGCTTTGTACACCCTCCACCCATCCTAATTTCCTCCTTGAGACTTTCCTTAAATAAATGTTGCCCTTGATTAGTTCAAAAAATGTGTTGTATCTTATCGCAAAAGCAGAATTGCTATTGCAGTTTAGGAACTATTTTTATGATACATTGTTGTTTCTAAGATTCACTCCAACAGGAAACTGGAAAGGAAAACATCATCATCACTCTGCAGCTAGTGTATTTGCTTTGGCCCTGAAGCCTTTGTCCCCCTTAATTGAGTAATATTTTACTGAATTAATCAATCACCTTTGTTGATGGCACTAAGAAATCTTCTATCTCTTTCACTAATGGCTCCTCAGATAAACTGCACATAGTACTTCCAAAATATGTATATTTGGAAAGCAAAGAGACCACATTAGAGTTGACACTGTCCACTGGGAGAGGCGCAGTGATAGCTTAGCTATGCCAAACTTTAAACATTTTATTCCATCACAATGAAGGCCTTCATTACTTGGTTTGATTTTAATGGGCGTCTCTTGCCAAGATTGAAAAGAGGAATTAGTTGAACCCTGGTGACTACAATATAACACATATGCAAATATCTTAATTAAACTATGTCAGTTCCAACCCTGTTATTTCCCTACTGGTGTAAGTTTGGCACGTGATAAAGAAATCTTACTTTCATTTTGTGCATATGGTGCTGTGGCCCTTCTTTATCTAATAACAACTGTCTGCTTATTGGAGTTAAGCCAGTCACCTTCACTCATTGGGAATATGGAGGAATTCGTGCTCTCTGTGACATTTATGCAGGGCATGGAGAGTAGTTTTAATTAGCAGATTCATCCTTCTTTTATTGGCAGTACATAGCAGCTCTTAAGGCTCGCTGTGTTCCCTGCCTTCAGTTAGCATGGAATAAATTCAACATGATCTTTCTCTCTGAAATGAGTCCCAGTGGTCTAGTGTCTGTTTTGTAAGCAACAGAAGCAATGGAGGCGGCATTCATTCCCTTTATTTGGGACAGACAAATGTGTGTAATCACAAGAGGGATTCTTGAATTGTACTGTGTTGTACATTTTAGGAGTGAAAGCTAGACAGCTTTCTGACGTGATAGCCAAGAGCAGTGACACACTGGTAGATTTGGACAGTGTTTCTAGGAATCAATGCAACAAATGCACAAACTGGGTGTCAGCCTGTTAGTGACATCACAGGAATTTAAGGAGTATACTTTGTGAAGTACTTCTTAGGACTCAAACACCAAAATTACATAGTAATTGCAAACTAATTTGTGTTTAGCACATTACAGAATTGCAACAGCTTTTTTGTCCGGTTCAATGTATGCCAGTCTGCAGTTTTGTAGTTTGCTAATTACTTTTTAATTGCCCCTAAACATCAGGTCAGTTTTTTTAAAGCCAACACATGTAGATACTTGGAACAAAACAGAATAGTTTTGCCTGTTTTTACAGCACCTACAGTAAATATCACAAATGGACAAAGAAAATGAAATCAAACTGAGAATGACAGAGAATGAATATTTTCAAAACATTATCTGCACAGAAATCACTACAGCCTTTGTTAGTGGAGCTGAAGCAGTAAAGATTAATGTGTGGTGCTCAGCTGCTGAAAAATGAAAAGTTCTAGGTCATAAATCTTTTAAAGAGCTCTGACAGCTCTTTCCCTACAACTTATGACGTGGTGACAGGGTGGAGTTTTGTAGTCCAATTACTGTTATTGTTTAAGTTTTTGACATTTTATAATATCCATCATCTTTAGTCCACTACTACTTAATTTTGTAATTTACTTTTACACTTCCTGCCATCATTGTCAGCCAGGTCACATACAATATTCTGGGACCAGATAATAATATGATTTGCTGATCTTCCAAAGTAATAAAGTTCTTTAGCAGCCTTTGAAATTGGGTGCTCCAGATAATAGAAACATGACTCTGCAAATGTGTGACCTAGTTGTTGTCTGAAATACGAAGAAAAATATTTTTTGATGGCAGATGGTTCCAAAAATACAGAAAAACATGCTGCTGCAGTCACGGAGTCAGGTTGTAAAGGTTGCATGAAGGGCTATTTAGAGTGAAGATCAGAGAAAGGATTTATCTTGAACTGCAGAGGGAAATAAAGAAATCCCCTTAACTTGTGAACATATGACTTTTAATCATTGACTCATTGTACTGAGGTGGGATCACAGCATGATGCCTGTTACCCTGTAGGAGCAACATTTTAGCTGGTGCCTTTAGAGGAAGTTGGGTATAATTAAAAAAAATATTTGTTGCTGTATTGGTGACTTATGGATAAAACACTTAGATACAGTTGCTTACCGTACTTTAGCTGATCTTAATTTAGCTCGCCTTTTTACATTTGTCATGAATATTTGATTTTGTATTTTTTAGCATTAATTTCAAACCTCTTCAGAAATGTAATAAAATATCTAAGCAAGTAATATTTTGGTAGTAATAGAAAATGCTAAAAGTGCATATTGGATGTAAGGAAGTGCAAATTATAAATCATCATACACATTTCTGGGAATATGTTAATTAAATTTTGAATATTTTACTTTTGACCTGAATATTATTCATTCATAGGTACAACTGAGATTTGTGCCAAACCAGTAGATAAAGGAAACAGTGTTCTGTTTTTCCTTATTATTTCTCATGCGAAGAACTTCACCTTCTTCTCATCTCCGTCCTGCAGTAATTGCATATTGCTGCGTCGCTGGCTGTCGCTTTTTCTCAGGGTTGCGCTCCGATGTTCTGGCAGGTCAGGAGGAGGGGACACACTCCGACCCTGAGGGTCAACCCAGGTATAAACATGGTTGGTGATGTAGCCACCAGGAATCCGCCCGACTGAACGCACAGAGAGACACAGCTTTTTACTGCCCTTCAGCACCTGAAGAGAGGAGAGGAGAGGATTATGGAGGATATTTTGATTTTACAGAGCTATAAAATACTTCCACATACATAGTGTCGATAGGCACATGAAACAATACTACAATGGGCTATAATGGATATTTGAGAGAAAAATAGATATTACAGCGAAGAAACCAATTTTTGCTGTGCCTCGCGATTCAAGAAGCTGCAGATGATCAAATAGTCACACACATACACACCAAGAATTGCATGTCTAACACATTTCCACTGAAAATTGCTGTTGGCCGTGCCTCATTGCCTTCTGATAGCCTGCTCTGTGTGCAATCCCTCTGTAGATCAATGTATTCCCACGTGCCCGCTGGTCTGGGGACATCAAACTGAACAGGGCTGAAACTCTCAAAGATCAAACAATACTTTTGCAACACATGTACAAACAGAATTGCAAACATTTATGATTTTAAAGCTAATATTAAATACTATTTTCACGACACTGTGCTCACTTACAGTAATTAGAGTCAGTTTGTGATTACTGAATGGAAACTTCATGTATTTTGCTAAGATCTATCTCTGATGAACATTATAGGTCATCTGGGTACTGTAACTAGGCCAGACATCATCTCATACTGATAAGATCTTTAACAGTTTATGAATCATATCTATTTCCTTGATATACTGGATATAATGTAAACCATCAGTCCATCAGAAGTTCTTTAAGCTGAGGTTAATTTGTGGAGAAATCCCATCTTTGTCACTTGTATCAGAAACATCATTTGTTGTGAATACTGCTGAGAAAGAGAGAGAACCGCTAATTACTAGTAAAACTAAAGCTTTAAAACTCAGTTTTTACCACTGTGGTCAAGTACTGGCACCATGGTGACTCACCATAACAGATAAGAAGGGGGATCAGATGCATCCTTAGTGGACTACAATGCCGAAACTGAACGTGATTAAATTCTGTATTAAGTACATTTGTATCGCTGCTGTGTAATGGCCTATATGATCATTCCATACACCTACATTTATTATAAACTTTTCCTTTCCTCTTTTTTAAGCTCCACGATGTCCTTTCATTTCAGTCAATCATTTTTTGTTTTTAGGTTTTCAGTAAAAAATATCTCCATTATTCCTTCCTGCTGGCTCTGGTGGGAAGTTGGTGAATAAACTTCCCAAAGTAGCTGTGCCCCCCAGGAATCCAAATAATTGCCAGTTACCAAACACAATGTGCCTTTACTGCTTCAGTGTGTCACGTAACCCTCCCATCAATCTTCCTTCAATTGTCTTTTTCCTACAATACTTGCAAGGAACTACTAAATGCTTGTGTTGAAATGTCTACCATATGTTTCAAGCAACAACTCAAATTATTACTTGTCAGGCAGCTGTAGATTGCAGAGGAGGCTTGTCTCCTTGAGCACAATGATGTAGCTGAATCAATTTCACAATCCTGTTTAGTGCGGACAAAACCTTGCCAACACTGAAGATCACTGACTGGACAACAACACCTATCTTCTCACACCCCCCACACCCACACCCACCCTCACCCCTTTATAAGCAGCATAAATACAGAAGTGCAGATAAGTATACAACAGATAAGCAGGCATACTGCTAGCCTTTACACAAAGAGTAGATAACAGTAATAGATGTAGAAATACTTGTACATGGAGAGGAACACAAAACCACAAACTGTGAGGATTTGTGTCATCACACTGTTTTGTGGTTATTTGCAACTGATTTGAGCATATAGGAGGTAAAATACAAAGGAGTTAAAAACTAAAAACTGAAAATAAAATGTAGGAGGTGGAGAGACAGTCACAATACAAATATATTAGATTTTTAATAATTTAAACAGTACTCCTTCAGTGCTTTATGTAATTTCCTGTGAGCAAAGAATCATAAAGTACATTATAGTAGTATTATAAAGTACACTGATTTCTTGTATACTAACTGCAACAACTGTATATTGTGAAGTATGTAGGACATGCTGTACACCATTATTATGGAACTGGGACACGGCTATAATTATATTGAGATTAGTTGTTTTAGATGAGGATATAAATTTCTATGGGATAATGACGACACTGATGATAATATTACTGTAGAAAAATCTTTATCTCTCTATCATGCAAAATCTCAAGCATGTGTTTCTACTCAAATTGGAGGAGTGGTTTTTAGTGACTGTTTGATCCATGTGGTTTCTCTCTCCGATACTTTCCCAACAAGCTTCACTTTGATTTATAGTTGCAAACGGACTGTATCACTGTGTGTGTTGGTGTGAGAAATTTAACTGCATTTAGAGGAAATGGAGGAAGAAGGCAAAATGAGCAGTGTCTAGATACAATGAGAAGCGGGAGCGCAGGGAGTTAGGGCAATAGGACAAGGAGAAAAGAAAAGATGGAGGGTAACGAAGGTGGTGGACGGGGAACAGGAGGTTTAAAAGGCAGCTCTGTCCTGTCAATGAGAAACAGCGGTAATCAGAAAAGCAGCCGTGGTACAGTGATCCTAATGCATCGTCCCTGAAGGAAAGTGCTGATTGTGACACCAGGCTGATGAAGTTCAACCCTGCTTGCAAACATCACTGGGAAAATAATGGAATATATAGCAGAGCATAATGGGAAATGGCAACAGCAGGTAAACTTCTTTCAGGCGATGCCATGGAAAAAAACAATATGCTCTCATGAGAGCCCAGGCAATCCATTTCATACACTAATGCTGACTGTACAAAGCCTGGCTGTAGAGGCCATTCAATTCCATCATTTAGAAATGCATGGCCATATACTGTAGGAGGTTTAAAAGTATCTGGTGTCAGGAAAATTACAGAGTAAGAAATGACTTATGAGACAAGAGGGATTAAACTATAAAGCTTGGTTATGCAGAGAGACTGTGTGAAATGGCCCCAATGGTCTTCCAAACTGTTTTCAATCGGAGGAACTAAATCTCTAAAAGTACTGTAGTAGCACTACATGAAAACATTAGATGATGTCACAAGTAAATATGCATACAACTAATATGACAGCAAAAATTTTTTGAATATTAAAATCTATGTCAGAAGGTGTGTTAAGTCTGTATATGAATGCAAACAAGTCAATAACGGACACATTTACATGGTAACTGTCCCCTCTCTCTACCGGGCACCAGCCTTCTCTCCTGCTGCAGCATCTCTCACTAAGGTACAGTTCAGTGTTAGTGATACGAACATGAATGCATGCAAACATAGACCCCTTGCTAAGACGTAAATGTACATCAACCAAGCTGAAGTCGCCCATGAAAAAACACCAGATCCCAAAAGCACTAGGGCAAAAACAAAAATGCAAGTGATGTCAGTATTGTCAAGGTTACTCCTCAGGATCCTCAGACAGGTACAGTAAGCAGTCCAAAGACAAGTTTCAGGCTAACTGGCGCAAATATAACATCGGAGAAATGAGAGGCTCATTTTTTTTAATGTAGCCTACGGTGCGGTGCCTTTTAAATGCTGATCTTAGTAAACGTACAAAAGAGTAAGGAAAATGATTTAGGTCACAGTGATGACCACTAAAAGAGGGGAAAGAGAAAAAAAAGTAATGGTTCAGAGAAATACTGTGAAATACAGATTTAGCTGCTTCCAACTCATTAAAAGCATCTTAAAAGTCACCAAATCCAGCATTACTTTTGCAATGTTAGCAACACTGGGCACCAAATGAAATTAGATCCCACTTCCCTACTATGTCTCTCCTTTCATAAGGTTCAAATGGGCTTTTGGTTTGGACAGGTGAATTTATGAGAGGTAAAGAAAACTTTCCACCAGTCTTCTGTTGAAAGCATTTCTTCTCTGGTGCTGGCAGATGATTTGGCTGCACTCCACTCTAACAGTTCCAGCTAATTGCACAAGCTTGATAAGTTGTCTGGAAAATGCACAACTCACAATTGCATCAAGGCATGCAAACTCGGAAGACAGTTGCACACAAACAAACATGCCAGCCTGCACACACATCAGATGAATGAAAGTCACACAGAACTACAAAGTACAAGAAAAAAAAGTCAGCAAGGTAAAATGCCTTTCAGCCTGTTTATTTACTGCTGTCAGAAATTATCTGGCAACCAAGAAGTTCTATCTTGCACAAACATACAAATGCTGGTTATATTTGTAAAAAAAAAAAAAGTCTAAAGTTATGAACTCTCACAACTAATACAAGTACAGGTTAGTGCTGTATTTAAAATATGTCATGTGTAAGTTTGTGGGCATCAAAATTAACCAAGTCAAGTGGAAGAAAATCCTGAATGTCCTTATTCCAATTAATTTCTAAGACAATTTACAAGACAACATTTGCCCAAAGCAGGATCTTATAGAGCATGTAAATTAAGAACTTATTTCTATGTATGTATGTATGTATCACTATAATTAGCTATTAACTACAACAATACTGGTGAAATAAACATTTTTTTCCTGCATCTACTGAATAGTCCACAAGATGGTCAAACTTTAAAAAGACAAAAAGTCACACAAAGACACACGTATACTCCAAACAGCAATTATCATGGCTGAATGCTAAAGCCAATTCCAGAAGTGCTGTTAGATGCATCTGCTCTAATGCCCTGTTCACACAAACAGACTCCAACAGTGGAGACGCGACAGGGTGCCATTCATTGTGAATTCAGCCTTGAAGTCATGCTGGTGCCACCCAGCACTACTGAAGCACTCAAAAAGCCCCCGGCAGCACAGCAGGAAAAAGCTTAAACTTGATGTACAGTAAATTCCCAGTGACATGCAAGAGCAACAAGCTAGGAACAACCAGCTTAGCTCCTGATTCCCTCATGAAACAGATCAAACTGAGAAGAGTATGTAAATTACGTTCTCAATGTGAGCAGGGAATCTAGCAGAGACAAAAGAGAACCTGCCACTCTAAAGCTGCCTGTGTTAAAGAGGAGTAATGGCCACGAGAAGCTGCTTCCAACTTTTTTTTTTTTTTTTTTCCTTCAGCACAAAGTGAAAAGCTCTACAGCAAATTTTACATTTAGTGTCTTCAGGCTATTCCTGCTCATGTGAAGATTTAAAGATGCCATTGTGGACATAACATCACATAATATAAATGATAATGATAATAAAATAAAGTACACAACAAAAGTAGGAGTCATTTTTAGCTCATATTAACTTGAAAAGGTTTAGGGGATTAAAATGACTGACTTGCTGGCTGGAAATGACTTGCTGGCACTGTTGCATTTGTGGGTTCACTGTGTGTTTGTTCAATTACAACCAGCAGTGACGACAGGCCTGGTGAGCTCTAAAGAACAAGCAAGCTGTAACAAAAGTGGAATGTGTTTGTTTGATGGCGTGCTGGAAATGCGAGTGCAGCTGGGAGGGAAGCAGATCTGTCAGTGGCGTGAATGGATCATAGCCATTGCTGTACAGTGCTGGCACACTTTTCAAAGTCCAATCCATCTATCAGCTGTATGTGTTTGTTCCTTTGGGGGAAAGGCGAAGCCTGTAACCAGCAGCGAGCATGGCTATGAGCCTGTCGGTGAGGTTTTTCCCTGACGCTGAGTGAGAGCAAAGTATAAATGCCGAATCACGTGTTTGTTTCCACAACGCTTCGGTTTGTGTGTCTCACGTTGACAAGTAGAGCCACACTGTGCTGGTTTCAATGTAGTCTGAATACACAACAATATTTATCTGTTGGTTGGGTTCCAGCACATTAGATCTGAAACCAAATACTCTCAATTAGGTTTTTAGTGTAACTTTATTTCACAGCCTCAAAGACATTTTAATTCAAAATTCGATCAGGGTGTTTACTTAGATTTTGGAAATCACATTCACTCCTGCAATTAAATTTTTCCTGGTTTAGTGTACAAACTACAAGCACCAGGCTCATCATCTGAGTAGGAAAGATACTGCTGGCTTTGCTTTTTGACTCAATCAATGTTGATCTTACCAGTGTCTGCATTTCCTAAACCTCTAAAAAAGAGATACAGTTAAGCACTGTAAACTAAACACTGCATGTCTTTGTGTGTACTGTTTTTCTACGTGTGTGAGCCTGCACATGCACATTTTTCTGTACATAAAGAAGCAGTTTAGGCCCCAGATGAAGTAAACACTTAGAAGGATTAATGAGTAATTGACAAGGCTGCCAACACGGAGACTTAATGGAGCCAAGTCATCAATCACAGGGATTAGCCAGAGGAAAACATCCACAATGCTCTGCCCATGCCATCTCCGCTAATCCTCCCATTCCCCATCCCATCTCTCACTCTCTGTTTCTTTCTTTAATTTGAATAAATGATGTGGACCACCTGCGCACATGTAATCAGTGTGCTGCATGGCACTGTAGAGCTGCATCGTGTGGAAAAAGAAGAAACTAGAGATGATGTTGGTCACCTGGTTAGGATATTAATAAAACACAAACATCGTCAGCTGTGTGTGTGTTATCTTCATAGTCAGGAGAAGTTTTTCTACTCGGACAATCTAAAATCTGAAATCTAAAATTACTACAAAACTACAACAATATAGATTGCAGACTATATGTAGAGATGTCCCAGAGCAAAGAAAGTATGTACAAGAAATTATTTGGTGGAATTCAGTCACACACACACACACACACACACACACACATACACACACACACATCACGTCATTTTAAAGTACATGGTGTTCAACAAATGACAAAACAATGTATAGTTGTTATCCATGGCTATACCATGGCTGGGGAGTAGGCAATATAACAACATTTTGATCATGCACACAACCCCTGCATTTTTAAGAGTTCTAACCAAAATGTAAACATACTGTTAAATGCAATATAACCAACATGTCCATAAAACAAGTGCAATAACTGATCTAGGGCTTGTGAATTGTGGATAGATTTAGTAGTAGACAAACTGGACCACAAATAGTTTTACAACAACTAAACTGGTATCAGACATCCAATTGTTTTTGATATTTGATTTTTTTTATTTATTTTTTTATTAACTGCTATGTGACTTTTACATTTATGTAGAACAGAAGACTACCATTCACAATTGGAAAGGAAAAAGTTTAAAAAGCGTGCTTACTGAACCTTTTCTTTGGACCTTGTCCTGTATTAGGTTGATACCAAAATTCTGAAAATACTGTATCTCCATTCATCCATCATCTTAACCACTTTTCCTGTTAATGGGTGGGAGTCCTAGAGCCTATCCTAGCTGTCATTGAGCAAGAGGCCAAGCACACCCTGCACAGGTCGCCAGTCTATCACAGGGCTGACACAGACAACTGTTCACACTCACACCACAATTTAGAGTTACCACTTAACCTCAGTGCATGTATTTGGAGGTGGGAGGATCTTTCTGTACTGTAATATTAGATATTTTGTAATTGCCTTTTTCCCACAGACTCCCAATGCATACCGATTAATCCAAGACGGTGTGCTCTTTTTAAGCTTTTCACTGTTTTTTAAACCAGCAATATATATATATATACATGTCTTTTTAAAAGTTTTTCCTTATCCTGAGCTCAGGTGTAGTTGGGTAGCTCCGTTGCTGTTGGTTATATAAATAAACATGCTTTGACTGGATTCCTGAAGAAGTATTTTTACAATTTATTTAAAACCTATGGAAATAAATCTGTGCATCTACTATACAGCACAATGACTGCGGCATGTGCCTGTGTGGGAGAAAAGTCACAAAAACAAACTCCAAACAACAGCAGATTTCAGGACCCTCCTGCTGTGAAACAAAACTGCTAACTGCTATACCAAAGATCCAACAGATGGTGCTTAAGTCCTAACTGTGTAGTCATCCACACGGTCACAATGCTTGAAATTGTTCATAAGGAGAAAGATTGTCAGGATGGTTGGCGTGGCCATGGATCCACACCCCCCACTTGCTCCTTTACACCAGCTCATTAATCAAAGTAGGCTCCTATAGCTCCTCTCCCCCCGTTCTCCTACCTCCTGTATTGAACGCCATATCTCTTAACGACTGTTATTTACGATGCATCCTCCCAGACATAGTCCGACATCTTTCACTGATATTTACTCATATGGAGAGAGTAAGAGAAAGGACAGTTAATGAGAGCAGTGAATACCAGTTCATTGCACAGTATAGTTAGTTACATTCCACTACTTTCTTTCTGCAGCTGAAGAACAATTTTCTCTCGGGTCCATACTGTAAAAGCAGGAGCAGCTGCATTCATCATGCTTGTTTCATAAAAGATGTCCAATCAGCTGTGATGGGTCAGTCACATTAGCAGTGCAGATACTAAAAGAATCAATTGACTTTGACAAGCAGCAGCAGACGTGGTTTCATTTTCCACAACAGCCCAATGAGCGTAATACAGAAGAGTTCAGAATACCACTGGAGCCCTGTTACTGTGTATGTTTTACTTTAATATTATATATAAGCTGTCATCATTCCTTAAGTATTTAACTCGCCATTATATTAAATATCAATGGCCCCTCATCTGTTAAAATGCAAAACTAAAATATACAAAACTTGACTCTGTACCTGCAGGTGACTGCAGTGGCTAATAGCATTTGTTTCTGCTGCTCACACTCAATCAATTAAAGCACTTCTCAACTCTGAGATGTATCGATGTACCTCTGCATTCAGACAAGATCTCTGCCTGGAGCCATTGAAAAAGTGCCTGAGATATAAAATGGGATGGTTTTACATAATTATCACTGCTTCAGCTCCAAGCCACGCTATAGCATACAGCAGAACAGAGTTACTGCAGTTACAAGAGTAAATTCAGAGAGGGGTAAAGAAGTCAGGGTACTTAACTGAGAGCAAGAATGTAAATTATGCCAAATGTATTCTTTTATAAAGCATTATGGAGCAAGACTACATGCCTCAATATTTCATTTAACATTAAGGCTGAAGAATAAATGACACATTACTATATCTGAAAATCAGTACATCTTCCATTTATACAGCATAACTCTCCAGTAAAATATCTTCATAACATTACCTTTGGGTTTTTGGCTGTTATGCTTCTTATACACTACCAGTGAAAAGTCTAGATATACCAGCTTCTTGAGTGTTTGTACAATAATATTGAAGACATTAAAATTATGACAGAGCAAATAAAGAATTATGTAGTCAACAAAATTGTGTTAAATAACCCAGAATATGTTTTATATTTTAGAAATGCATTATACTTCAGACTGTTCAAAGAAGCTACATTTAGATTTGGCACACGTATCGCAATCTCTCACCAGATTTACAATATAGTCACTTGGAATGGGTTTCAGTTCACAGACTGCCTTGTCAAAAGTTAATTTAGAACATTTCTTTCCTTCTTAATGTGCTTTAGACCATCAGATGTCTTGGGCAGAGGAAGGGTGGGTACAGAGTCAGTCAGAGTCAACAGCCCTATCAGAGCTACTACAACTACTGTACAAATCCATAATATGGCAAGAAACACTCAGTTAAGTTAGGAGAAAATAGCCCATCATTACTTTAGAAAAGAGAAGGCCAGTCAATCCAAACACTGTCCTTTGGCCTGATGAGTCCAGATTTGACATTTTTTGGTTCTAACTGCTGTGACTTGGTTAGACATAGAAGGTGGTTCATGAATGTGTGATTGCACTGTGAAACATGGAGGTGGTGTGATGGTGTGTACTGTAGGTGCTTTGCTGGTGAATGTTGGTGAATAGTAGCACACTTAACCAGTATGCCTATCACAGCACTATGCAGTGTCTTGCCATCCCATCTGGTTTACATATCACTTATTTTCACTCATTTTTTTTCCAACAGAACAACTTTTTTCATTTGTCTGCCAAACAATTTAATATAACTAATAATTATATTATATTATAATAAAATAATGAACTAATTACCCAATTCTTGTCGAATCTTAAAACATATAGAAATAAATAGGTTTGGTTTATTTGGGACATTTGATAGAAGTAGAGGGTACAGTCTATTGCTGAAGGACATTTTTCACAAACAGAACATATATACAGCAGAAGATGACCACACATTAGAGCTTAACAAGTGACATCTCTGTCAGTGGGCGGCCTTTCTAATAAACGAGCCACCTCACCGCCCACAAACATACCAACAGCTTCCCTAACTCAAGGTTTTATTTATCAGTCCTCATTTCCTTGAGAGACACTTCTGCAGGCGAGAGACATGAATTATGGAAAACAGGAACCACACCACCTAAGCAGGAGCTAGTGCATGTCTGAATAGTGTCTCATTACGCACCACTATAATGTGAGTGCAAGTGCGTGCAAGTATTCATGTCTGCCTGCGTTGTGTAGTCTTTGTTTTCAGGTGAGTTTGTTTTTGTGTGGGAAGATCAAAGGACTGTGGAAGCAGTAAAGTTTTCACTGTGGTACCTGTATACGAACTTTTTTATGCCTGAAGAGCTGCCGCATGACTAACAAGTGCAGATACTGTGGTCACATTATTCATGTCTATACATGCATTGTACATGAGAATGGGCAAACATATCTCTGCATTTTCCACCTCTGAATCTAAACTACACGATTCTGTTGCACAAGGTAAGTCATAAGGTGGTAGTTGAAATACAGCGACAAGAAAAAGTATGTGAACCTCTTGGAATTTCATGGCATTAATTTATTTGATCCTCCTTTAAGTCAAGAGTATTAACAAATATAATGTGCCTAAAGTAATAACACAAAAAATTCTGATCTTTCATGTCTTTATTGAGAACAACCATAAAAACCTTATAGTAGTAGCAGAAAAAGTATGTGAACCTTTAGATTAATAACTATAATGAAGCCATTCTGTTGTGTGTTTTGAGTCATTGTCCTTTCCGGTTGTTATTACCCAACTACTACAGAGTGTCAGCTGACGTACAGACATTCTTACATTATCCTGAAGTATTTTTTGGTACACTTTGGAAATCAACTTTAATCACTGCAGGCTGACCAGGCCCTGATGCAGCCAAGCAGGGCCAAATCATGATGTTTCCTCCACCATACTTTACAATTAGGATGATGTTTTCATGATGATATGCAGTGACCTTTTTATTAGTTTTATAGTTTGACCGTTTTATTAGTTCACAAAACTTTTTGCCAATACTGCTGTGGAGCATCCATGTGCTTTTTGGCAAGTGTGCAGCAATGTTTTTTTAAGCAGTGGTTTCCTTC
This sequence comes from Anabas testudineus, assembly GCF_900324465.2. NCBI lineage: Eukaryota > Metazoa > Chordata > Actinopteri > Anabantiformes > Anabantidae > Anabas > Anabas testudineus. The sequence goes on from NC_046630.1 coordinate 16,980,403, forward strand.
GTGGTGTCCTGCCATAGACAGGATGTTTTACCTACTGTAGCCTCATGAACACAAATGTTAGTCAGTTCCAATGATGCCTTCAAATCTGTAGCTCACTTCACTCAGGGTTGTTTCTTTACCTCATTGAAGAGTGTTTGTTGTGCTCTTATGGTAATTTTGACTGGCCGTCCACTTCTTGGCAGAGTTGCCACAGTCCCAAAATGTCTCCATTTGTAGATTGTTTGCCTAACTGTATACTGGTGAATTTTTTTGAAATCTCTTTGAAACCCTTTTCAGCTTTATGTTAATCAACAATTCTTGATCGTAGAGCTTATGAAAACTCCTTTTGGTGAGGGATGTCTCACATAAACATATTCTTCTTGTAATGCATTGCATTGCAAGGGTAACATACTTTTTACAATAGCACTGTGAGGTTTTTTTTAGTTGTTTTCAACAAAGACATGAAAGATTTGAATTTCTTTAGTTTTATTATTTTAGGCACATTATATTTGTTAATACTTGAGATCAGAGCAGTTATTATGACAAATTAAAGCAGAAAACAATAAAATTCAGGTTCACATACTTGTACTATGCATGTCCATGTAGCGGGAAGTCAATAAGGTAGTAAGGTTACAGTGTATAAGACAGGTGTCACATTGTGCAATTTAATGTAATGTGACATCAAGCGACACAATGTCATTGCCTGTAAGTTTTAAGAACCATATATTATATAATTATCTTAACTATAAAGTCAACATGTATTAGCTTTGGTCTCAGTAACATACTCAAACTGGACATGTGAAGGAAATATATTTTTTATTTTTACCTTTGTACAGTAGTTGTAGCAAACACCAAACCAAATGTCAATATCAAAAGGTACCTGTATGAAATTCAGTTTTTAAAAATTTCTGGTTATGATGAACACCGTCCTTTGCTACTAAGTCAACAATTTCAGTTGGATGTATCTGTCTTATCAGTCATATCTGACTTGAAAGGTATATAGTATTACTAAAAAAAATTTAATCGTTGGTTGTCTGCACGGAGTACAGAAAATACTCTGGCTGCAGGCCTCCCACCAGCATACCTGTCAAATAGACAATACACACACACACACACATACACACCACACACACCACACACACACACGCACGCACACACACACACACACACACGCCCCATGCCCCACTTCTACACACATACACATACTGTATGCGGATAGTGGCCTAGGTCACCTTCAATGTGCACAGAAGTGTTACCATGTGACACTGAAAACTAATAACACAACAGATAATGACTAAAACACAATAATACAAGCCAGTGAACGATAAAATAAATAAAGAGTCAATGTTATTATACGCATCATTTTTTAGGTATTTTGGTTAAGAGTTTATGTGTTTTCACAAAGTATACTGCACATAAAGTACTTTTAAACCAATTACATGAAACACTGAATAAGGAACCTCAAGTATACAAATGTTTATTGAGCAGAGAAGCTCTGTGAGGCAGGACCTTGGCACAGCACTACAACTAAAGTCAGCATGCTAACAGATCCATAGTGTTAATGTGATGACCTGCAGGTAATGTTTAATGGTCACTATGTTCACAACTTTAACTTAGGATGCTAGCATGCTAACAACTGCTGAACAGGTGAGGCTGGAGTAAGTTGGACAGGGATTTTGTCATTTTGTTGTTTGTTGGGAATTTGTTTTTTAAAACCCATACAAAACTGAGTTATTTTACTCAGGATCAAAGTAGACTGACTCAAAACAGGCAGATTAACACTGCCACCCCTCGAGCCAATAGTATGGCTGTTTGCAGTTAAACCATTTAGACTAATCAGCAGTGTATTTGCATTTTCTCCCCATTTCTCCATTTTCTACTAAATGAAGCATACTCTTAGCTCTCTTAGAGTTTTTACTGTAGCAGCAGAGAAAAAACAACAAATGACGAATGCACAGCATCATAAAACATTTTCAATGTTCAATGTATGGGGGAGTGGGGGTTCAGTCCCCTTGAAAGAGATCTAAGCTCCTCCTGAAGCAACATATTTAATGTTTACTAAGTAATTGGGCTTTCATTTCTTATTAGAAAGAGGAGTCTCACTTTTTCTTAAGTGGTCCATGGTTATGACGCGTTTTTGTTTTGACAGATTTGTCACGTCCAAAAACTGAAGGTTTTATCTGACCATGGAATAAACTTCAACAAAATGTTGCATTTCATCTATATTGTCAGCAATATTTAATTAATATTATAATGTTTTTTTTCTAGATTCATCATTTACTTCCTTGAAATGTCTGTCTCTTGTCATAGAGAAAATGACAAGACACATAGAGGACTCACTGCAGTAAACCTCCAGCCTCTGAATTATCCTTTCCATAGCATTTACACTGCATCATTTCCTAAATGTGTTGTTATATAGAGAGTAAGTGTGCAGCATCAAAGCCTTCTCACATTTACAAGCTGCTGCACTTTACCAACAGTTAATCTTAAATAGATTATACATTTGTTTTTCAATAAACTATTGATTTAATGTCGTAAATAAAATCATCCTTGTGTTCAGCATTTCCACTGAACACACAGTATGATATTTGCGCTAAAATATCGAGTCCTAAGCAGCCATGCTCTATATTAATCAATACTGATGGCTGACAGGAGGCCTGAAGCCTCCGCCTCTGTCAAAAACACAGATTCAACATCAGTTGGTTTCATCTTCATCTTTTTGCCTTTAATTTTTCCTCCTGGTCTTCCTTTCTGTAAGTCACAGTAAAGGTATGCAGAGACAACCCTGAAGTAGTTCCAGAAGAATCATACTGAGCCTTTTTAGCTCCTCTCAAAACTCAGGATAAAGAAACAGGTACAGCCAAATATTACACAAGCATTCAGGTAACAAGCCTGATCATCCTCTGCCAAGAATGCCATCAAAGTCTACTTGATCTACTCTACTGAAAGATCTTGACAGGGAAGTCTCTCTGACACAAACCTGCAACAAGGTAAAGCTGTGTTGTCGAAACAAAAAGCTGAGAACAGAAGAATAAGTGCCTGTACAAGGAAATCCTTAAAATACACATTCTTCTTGGGCTCCCTGTTCCCCACGTGCCTGGCAAGTTAAAAGCCATTTATTCAATATGCATTTATGAACATACTGAAGCTTTTTATGGTGCCAGTAGGAGGATGGGCGAGCTGTCAGAATCCTGCAGTCAGCACCAATAAATAACCACGGCTCAGGACCAAGTAGGAGTTGATGCCACCCAGGTCCATGGAGGACACTTAAGTGTGGCAGCCAATAAAAGTGTGCAGCTGAGTGGGACAGGTGGTTATGAATAATGTTGCACAAACCAGTGCATGTCATAGAGGTTTAGATGGACAGAATGGAGATACATAAAAGGTAGAGAGGCTTAAAAATGTTTAAACCGTCACTTTGTTAAAGTCACTGTCACTTAACCTACTACTTCACCTTTTCAGCAGGCAGTGAAAGCACATGCCTTGGCCAGTGCCAGTGGCTCAACTAAACACTATCCACACAGTTGACAGATAACTTTTTTATTGTTTTGGTACAGACTGCAGAACGTCCAGTGAACTACAGAACTGTATTTATTGTTTCAATTTTTGTTACAGTTATCCAAAAAAACACATAAAACATGAATTTGTTGTTGGCTATGTCTAGAGGTGGCTTGACATACAAATTTAACTAACATTTAATTTGATAGTATTCATTCCACCTCACACTGTGCTCACATGCACACATTTTCTGCCTTTCTGACATTACAGTAAGTTGATATAAAAGTTTTAGAAGATAAGTACAGGTAATTAATATGACAATCAAAGACATGTGCAGATTTAATACTATTTGTCTGCCAACTTGTGTCAGACATCACCAGTGGTGGTGAGAGAAGGGCAAACCTGTCTCAAGCTCACTTCTCCAACCACCAGGACACTACTGCCCTAGAGCATTCTTTGTAATTTTTAATCTTTCCCAAAATGCTCTAATTAGTTAATTGCTGTCACAACCCATGAAAATAGTTATTAAGAATTATAACTGGGTGTAACACCACTCAGAACAAATCAGAGAAAGTGGGTGGTGAATCAAATGTCTTAAACCAGCCTAACATGGCAACAAGTCTACTTAAATTATGTTGTTTGTAACTTAACATAGAAATAGCACAGGGCAATATTGAAAACATTTCTAACACAACAATTTTTTCATATCAGTAGATATCAGAATATATCTCGATATAAGGTAAATCACTACTTTTGCCAAGCTTAAAACTTACCTTATGTACCCCTAAGTGAGATGTGTAGTATTTTTGACCATGTTTACAAGTATTATGTCTTTTGTAATTAAGTAGGCTATTGCATGTGTGATATCACTATGTCTTAGTTTTGTTGTTTTAAGACATGGCTCTGAAATTCTATTCTCTTTATCATTGGCTTTGCATGTCAACACATATAGATGTGTTTGATTGAAGTTATATCGACCATGTCTAAAAGGTATATTGAGGAAAAGTTATTTTGCAATAGATATTGTTATAGCTTTACCACTACAAACAGTAGAAGCTTTTTCTGACTGGGTGATGGTAAACTGTGGTAAACTTAAATGAGATTCACATTCAGTCAGTGAATGAGGTTAGGATAATTCACTGAGATCTCCTCTTTTGTTGTACCTTCGTTGATTTAGTTTCTCTGTCCGTACATTAAAGATTACCTTAATCCAAACATTATTTCTATGCCATTAACTGTTTAAGCCTTTATTGAAACTGAAATACTCAACTGCTCTGTCCAAATTGGAAGCCTTCAGGCACTAAAGCATAAAGCCATGGAAAGAGCGATGTTCTCTACTACTGATACAGGCTCTCCTGTCACATTGTTTCATTATCATCTCTGTCTAATTTCCTGTTTCATTCTTGGAACAAATTTTATCAGCTGAAGTAAATCTCAGCAGAAATAAACATCTTAATGGTCTTACATGGAACAAGGGACTCTTTAATACACTACTTCAGTGCACATTTTTGTTGAGCATTTTTAATTAGGAACATGAGTTAATCCATTAGGAGGGCTGTCTGGCTATTAGTCCTTTTTCACCAGACATTTTACTCATGATGGGGGGTAAATACCCCAGTGAATAAACCTGGAAAAAAAAAAAAAAAGGTCCTTGAAACTGATGCAGCTAGACAGACATCTCTAATTTAATTTATTTACTACATCTCTGCTTCGAATGTCCACAAATCCCTGTAACTACCACTAGAAACATTTCTAAATCTTCTAACTGTGTAAAATGCCTGTTTGCAAAACCTCAACTGGACTTTTTAATGTTAACATGCTGCTACGTGACATTAGTCCACTCTGGAATGTTTATGAAAAAAATGTGCTAAAGCTTAATCTTACCTCTACCGTCTGCCGATTGCACCGGTGGTGATTTTTTTAATGAACAAGACAATGTCAGAAGATATAATACATGAGAAATTGAGTATAAATATTGTTTTTGTCCAGCAGATCTAATTATTTCTTTAGCTGGGTGGTAAAGGGACTTAGTATTAAGAACTGGGATGAGTATTGTCAAATATTTTGCGTGGATCGAGTCACCATATATTATTTGATTTATTGGTTATCAGCAGGTTATCTCTCTGTTACTCCAGTGCAATTAATACATGACCGGCACAAGCTGAGGTTATAGATCTATATATAAGTCTATGTATATATAGTTTTTTTCAGGCATCATAATCTGTATAGCTGTAAATATCTTTGATTTAAGAAGAGCTAACTAGTGGATCTCTGCAGGAATTGTCATTAAATGTCATTACTCCCGCTTAGGTGTCTGAAGAAGATGCAGAAACTTGTGGTGAAGAAGTAATGGAACAGCAGAGTGACCACCTCTCCTCCACTACCACCAGGCAGTATTTTAACTTGATTAAGATGGAACCCTGCTCTGGCAAGATTAACACGTTATGTGTCCATATAATATATAATGATGCATTATGTGTCCTCGGATTTTAAAGCCTTTTAAGAAGGCAGCACTGCAGCAACCTTTTCAAGGCATCCTGTCAACAACCTTTCCAGCATCCTGCAGTGCTGCTCTGTCTTACGAGCGGCTATTTTCATGCAATACACTGCTGTTTTTCATGCTTTCAGTGCTCAGCTATGTGGAAAATTAACTCCAGCGGCTACAGCACACAGGCCAATCTAAACATAGTACTGCATAGTACCTCCCTCTTTCTCTCCTCCACACACAACTAAGATGACTGGATTTCCTGTACACTATCTTCATCCATCTACTCCTCCACATCAGCATCAGTCAATCACCTGTACAGTACACTATTTCTTACTGTACCTAATGTATATGTGCATTAGCTCCTCCATATTTCTGTCTCTGTGCACAAGCTCATATATTCTCGATATCCACCAAGTCTGCTACCGAAAATTTGCTGATCTGGATCATCAGTTGGCATTTTTTATTTGCTGTATTATTTTCCAAGTAGCAATACTAGATAACAGCATAGAAAGCTACAACGTTTAACAAAAGCAATATCCTGACTGGATATTTTAGGACTTTAATCTGGGTCAGCTGCTCTGGACTTATGGTTTTTAAAACCAAAAAACATTTATAAATAATAAACCAGAGGAGTGTTTCATTTGTGCTTCATTTCCTGTCACCTCTCCAGTCGGCCTGTGAACAGTAGAGGCTATTTTAGTGGCAACAGTTATGGAATACTATGAACAAAGAAGAGGCTAAATTTCAATTTTAATAATTACAGGAACAGTGTAGTCAATAAATTAAAATTAATAATCAATACAATAAAGACAGGAACTAGTAGCTTCACAAATCAGATTCAATTTGAAAAGATTCTCACCAGGGTACAGACCCAGTCAACACTCTGCATTCTCAAAAATTGTGCCTCACAGGTTAGAGTGGTGGCTGGCAGGTCTTCACAGACACACACACACACAAACACACACACACACACACACACACACAGATTTCATTCTGTTGTCAGCTCTCTGTGAGCTTCTTCTCTCGTCCTCCACACACAGTCACAGGAGTGGCAGGTCTAAAAAGACGTGGGAGGACAGGGGATGTAGAAACAGATGGGTGCTGGCACCAGCTGAAACCGGTAGTCTGACACTAATGGGCCCGAAGAGAGACGGAAAAAGACAGCCCCATCTGGGCCTGATACCACTCAACCAGCCAGCAGCAAAACATGGATTTAGAAACAGACAATAAAACGTCTTGTCGCCTAAACACAGTCAGGCTGCCGAAACAGTTCCGCACCTCCGATCTGATTTACAGAAAAACTCTTGGCCTCAGATTTAATTTCACAAGTGTGTGTGAGTTTAGAAATCAGGAGGCTGTTGTGCAAATGTTTTCACCTCTAATGCATGTTCACACATAGTTTTTGTGGCTGTTACACATTTTGCTTTCTACAAATTTACATCTACAACACATTTTATTATTAGTTTGAATTTGTTCTTCCTCCTGGGCTGCCATTTCTACTACAATAAAGTAGTAAAATTAATTTGTAGAGATTTTGTTTTGTTAGTTGAAAATCCATCTATTTAGGGAACAATTTCAAGTATTAGTACTTGAAATATTTCCACATTAATTATTGTAAGACATGACAGTGCATTAATTTGGTTGGAGTTTTTCATATTTACTATCCATTATAAATCAGTAATATGGTAAATGTACTCAGTAAACAAATATAAAGAGCTGAATGTATCTATCTGACAATGTTTACCTAGCTGACATCATAGTTAACTGGAAAACAGTATACAGTATCGAATATTCCTTTTGAATTTAAAAAGAAAATCAGACAAACTGAATTTAACTTTTCTACAGAGTGTATAAACTGTGGAAATGTTTTTTACTGTTTCATTGTCCTTCATGAGTGTAGGTGTGCATCTGGTAAAATCTGTATTAGTGCTGACTGAGAAAGACCATGAAATATGTCAGAATAATACTGTGAAGCCGAATGAGCCTTTCAGTCTGCCAGTTTACACTCATTCACATAAAAACAGTCCAATAAACTCTCAGGCTACAAAGACCTCAAGGACCATTTCTTCAAACCAGTACTTGGTTTAAAATATTGTTAAAAAAAGATCGTGTTTTCTAGTTAAACTGCTAAATAATCATAATTATGATCAAATTTGTCATTGACTTTAAAGATAAATAGACACCAAAATGCATATATAGTGTACACTTGTATTCAATTACATGTTAACTAAACAGCTTAACGAGTATTAGTTCAGTGAGGAGGCTTAATCAACCAACACATAATTAAAGGACTGCTGAAGCATATTTCTGCTCACATTACTTTGCCAACAGCTATTTTGCTTTACAAGGTGCGTGTGAGAGAGAAACAGAAAAAGAGAAATACACAAAAAGAGAAGGGAGAAAGGAAATCTGTATAATAAACTAAACCTTGATAACATCTTGATAACGCTCCTCATTAACACAAAGAAAACTGCTGCTCTCCAGGGTTTATAGTGATTAAACAAGATAATGTGAACACTATGTACTATGAAATTTGATCATAATAATCCGAGTGTGCTTCATATTTGAAACACTTTCTGATTTATGTCATATCTATCAAAAATGGTCCCACAGTGGAGGAAGGGGACATTAGCTGAAGTCTAGTTACACCTGTAGACAACTGCACATAACATGAGTCATGATTAAACAAATAATCTCCTTTTAAATCTGTGACTCAGATAAAGCAGAGCATAAAGTGATAAAAGAGTTGGGTCAAAAACTGTGATTTCTGCTGTCAGGTCACTTCATCTTCATAAAGATATATCGCCCGTCAATCTACAGGGAGGACAATACATCAACCTAAGTAACTTCCAACAGGAAAAAAGCTGAAGAAAATTTCAAAAATAGAGATTTAGTCTATAATTTAGGTCAGCTGAAAAAAATGCCTCAGTTCACTCAAATCTCAATTAAAATGTTGTTAATTTCATTACATTATAAGTCATTACACTATGATAGTGCAGTTAAACAGTGGTTGAGCTCCTTAAGCAGGCCGTTTTCACAGTAGACATTTTGACATGTCACAGTAGGAAAAGTGTAAATAATAAAATTCAAGATGTTTAATTGCATTTACAGCTGCTTTGTTTTCAGTGGCCTGGTTTTATACATGTTGGCTCACTGTTGTACTGTCATGGATTACTGAGCTCATTAATGTTATTGTACCACATGGGTCACAGATTCATAATATTTATTAAAACATTTAATTTTTCAATTTAAAAAAATAATTTTACATTAATAAAAGCTAACATGACAGATCCAGGTTCACAGTGATAGATATTTGTAAACATGTAATTTTTTACATTTTTTACAACATAATTTAATATATAAATGTTATTTTCTCAAGATTTAATTCTTTAGTACTGGCTGAGGAGTAAACCAAACCTAAATAAAAAGAAAGTGGTGATAGGTGGTGATGGTTTTTGTATTACAGTGAGCAACATCATCAGCAGTGACAGGACAAATCAAGCAAAGATAGGAAAATCTGATGAGGTAACGTGAAGGTCACCTCCTCAGCCAGTGATCAGATGTAGCACTGCAGAAAGGAAAGGGAATATGTATGTATATGTATTTAATACTGTATATATATGGGTCATGAGTATAAACCCCATTACCAGAAAAGTTGTGACTTTAATAGGTACAGTAAAAACTAAAATTTCTTTATCTGACAAAAGTATTAAGAAAACCAGCTTAAATGTATTTGGAAATATAAGCAAAATCACCATTTGGTGTCTGTAACACACAGGCAAAATAAGATTGTGAATATTAAATTTTCATAGTTGTAGGTAAAAAATAGCAGAAACTGGACAAAGATTGGGCAGGTTGGTAGAACCAGTAACTGCAAGGAATACCTGCAGGAAGTTACAGAGACCCTGTTTACACCTGGTACTACGATGCGTCTTCGACGACTGGACCAGTGGACAGCACTAAATACAAGTGTAAACAGCAACCAAGCAAGACGGCGACCCGATCCCTTAAACCATTTGCTGAGGTGGTCTGGGACGTGACCATAGCTCTTCTAACCAGATGGTGGCAAAACAAAGATAAACACTGACGTGTGGTTAAACACCGGTGAAACAAGATGCAGAATTTCCTGTACTGCTATTGTGACTCAACATTTATGAGAATATAACTAATCGTTCAGCCTTTGATCTTAAAGCGGTTAAAAAAATCTGGACACAAGTGGTCTGCAGGACAGCTTGAGCACAGGTTTACACGGTGACGTTGGTCAGACAGAGGCAGACAGAGAGAAGCAAGGCCAAGTGCGAGAGAAAGAACTTACTTACTATGACATGCAATGGTGACATATAAATGATAGAGAGGAGAAGATAACCTAATAAAATATGTCATTGTTCAAATACTTATGGACCTGGCTGTATGTGGGCAAATGTGGGTAGATATATAAATACTGGCTGTTAAATTAAAAGAAACCTTCTTGAAGAGAAGTTCTGCACTACACAGATCTCTAATATGTCTTTGGGAAGACAAATTATTTTGATTTAGAACAAATCAACACATTTGTGCACAGCAGCTTACCAGAGGTAACAGAGAAACTAAGACTTTATCATCATAACTGTGCTGCTGTGTCAGTGGTGGCCTTTTGAAATAAGCTTAGAGTCTGAGTCCAGAGAAGTGACTCAACAGGACACGTGTCATCACCACCACTGGATGATCACAGCCAATCAAATAACACACACCTACTACCTCTGCAAAACCCAATTACTCTCCAAGGTAATCTGCTAAATATAATCACAGAACATCCAAACAGACACGGTGCACTGTAGAGACACACACAGTGACATTAACACACATATTCTCAGCTTTGCAAATGGACAAAATGTCACTGTAACAAAGGAACAAGTCGACATACAACACAACTTCCAACCTTTGCTTTCCAAAGGTCTTACATCAGTAATTCATAAGTGTTTTTTTTTTGCCACCTCTGTGATTAATGTTGGGTTAAGTTTAGACAACAAAAACTAGGTCAAAACTAATTATGGAAGTGGAGAAATGTTTCAGTAAAGGATAAAATGATTCCAAAATAAAACAAAAGCAGTTTAAAAAAAAAGTTCGTATCACATATCGTATAACAACAAAATCTTTGAAAGTCTGTAAGAAATGAAACCTGAAATACAGAACATAAAAACACAAAGTCAGTTCAAACTGCTTTTCATGCGCTGTGGGAGCTTCGAATGTCTCTTTCAGACATTTCAATTTGATTCATGACATCTCCTGAAATGCTTATTTTAGCATTAGACCACTGGAGGGAGAAAAATGGGCATCCTCCTGCCTACAAAGCATAGTGATGTAGTGGAAAATCGATGTGTGAATATGTCACTTTGATTTCTAGTTATGAGAATATTTAGACCATGTACTGTGAACATTTAAAATAAGTGGTCCAAAGAGCTCCTGACAGTGTTTTTAATGAGAGCCCTGTACAAACCTTCTCTTCACAGGGAATCAGAAACCCTCTTCACAACTAACCAGTTGATGCAGAATCTTGGCTCAAAGTCCAGAAGAAGTTTTTTTACTCAACTTGCAGCTTGAAATTAGCCACAGATATGCCTGCCTGCCTAGAACTGCCTTAATGTCTGATTATCTCATCTTTGGGTGTGACATAAATATATACAGTACAGACTATTAGTCTGGAATAGAATCATGCCTGCGGTTAAGGTTTTCTACAACACTGCACATACTCTGTATTTGCTGTATGAGCAATTAGCGTATAAGCTGAGCAGAAAACAAGTCATATTAGGTCGATCATTTCCAAATAAAGTGGGTTCTACACTGCCTGTACAAAAAATATTAAATGTCTCAACCTTTATTCGTGTCTAGAGTTGCATAAATGTTTTGCCAAGATCTTGTATTGCAAGCGCAACTCTATTTTACTGTATTATACTCAACTGAAATATTCAATAGTAGAATAAGAAACAAGTCAAATAAAACTGATCCCTTTGCAGGTTAACTAGATCTTACTTTTCACTGTTCATTTGCTGTACCATCCAGTCTTGCTTATTACGTGTAGGTTGTGGCTCTGTCCACTTTATGATCTGTAGGTATGTCTGAATGAAGCCATGAGGAACATTAAGCTTAAAGTGACCTGGGACAGAGAGCTGTCGCTAACAAACTGATGAAGGCAACAATGTTATGTATGCATCCCATGTCTGCTAAGGTTAATTCTATTTTTAACTGGATAGATTAAAGCAGAGACTGTACTTCTGTCATTAAAACAATGAAAACCTTACAATTACATAAACACCATTATTTGTTCAACATAGAGATAATAGAAAAAGCAATATTACCTTCAATACCAGTTACATTTAGGTTTGTCTCACTATTATACGAAAGTGCTCACAAAGAAAAAAACAGTTCAGAGGAGGCTGACTGCACAGACAGAACAATAATATTGAGCATCAGAAAAAGCTAGATTTTAGAGTTGCCCTGTGTAAAACTGCTCTGCTGTGACTGCCTGACTAAATCAAACTCTGTTACTTCCCAGTGAACTGCTTTTAAGATTTTGATTAAAATGCTTGGCTTTACTGACCAACAAATGATACTTAGTGATGCTATTAACACTCTGATATGACCATCAAATTAGGTTATTCGTGTAGAACACCCAAACTAAAAAAGTAAAATAAAAGGGCAGAAAAGCCTTTGTACCCCACTGTGCCATTTGAAACCAAAATGCCATTAATGGTGGTGCTGATTGGTCCAGTGATTTTATATTGTACAAATGGGACCACATGCACTACATTCTGTAATATAGTTAGGACATGAAATATCTTCAGTCTGTGAATTCAACTGCTTGACCATTTTAATTGGGTCTGATTCAAATGGCTATAAAGTCACTGAGCAACTGAACCAGGCCAAGTAAGAACACCTGCCAGCAGCTACACTTGTGTAACTTCAGAAGAAACTTGTCTAGAAAATATAGAACTGCTGCTGTTTTACATCAATGATTAATGTGACCATTTGGGAAAATGTCTTCATGCACAAGGAGGCTAGAGTGCATAAGAGAACCTGAACAGCTTTCCTAAAAGACACTTGTCTTTGTCTTAGATACTGTCTGTGCTGTCACATAGGTTTAAAACAGGTCTATTGATCCTATGGTCCTGTGCCTACTGAGCCACAGCATATGGACCCCAAAACATGTAGTTCTCCACTGTGATCTGTCTGGCTTTCCTCTAATCTTTCACGTATGTGTACAAGGGTAGCACACAGATCACTTTTACATTATCTAACTTCACATTTTTTGTATTACTGACTCCTTCCCCTTAAACACAATCATTATACCCAAGGACACACCTGCCCAAATGGCAAACAGACACCATAGGCAGGATACATTCCACATTATTTTGGTATCTGATAAGTAATTAGAATATTCAGGCTTCTAAATCCAGGTCACGGCATTCAAATGCACTATAACAATGAAGTTATTCCAAAAAAGCTTATGCATGTGACCCTATCAATCCAAATAAACAAAGACATCAGAAAATATATTGTTTGCTTCCTCTTGACAACTTGCATGTTTTGTGGATCATTTCTCTAGGAAACTGCCGGCCGGCTATGCTGACATCTAACATGCTGTGTGATTAACTGTCTTAATGTGCTGTTTACTTTAGCAGATTCTGTGTGTACAAAAAAAGCTAATTAAAATAACATATTGAAACAGTAATATGTAAGTCGTTATGACAGCACGCACACACACTTCAGAGGACTGACACCCACTGGGAATGTCTAGATGTTTCCTCCTTCCTACAGCATGATTTGAACAGATCATACATGTCAATTTACAAAGTAGATGGGCAGCATACCTAATGGCACTACAGCCTTTACATCCTTTCATATTCAAAATAACTGGATGAATCACTCTTCTTCCCCCATTCATATCGGATTCATTTCTCATGGGGGAGTGGGGTGATTTCAACACTACCTGCCATGCTCAGTGATTAGTGCGTATGTGGTTAATTGTTCACCCCTCCCCAGCAATAATTACAGCTGTGACTTTTGGCATGAAACATATTTAGTCAAAAATGTTCTCACTAATGTGATAGATGAAAACATACTACTCCAACACACTGGGGTATCTGGGGTATGATGAGGGAAAATAAATAAATCCAAGAAGAGATCAAGCTGACATAAAAGCTCATCAGTTGAGCTGTTTTATAGTCTGCCACAGGTATCATGTTTTGGATGCTGTTTTTGTTTTGGTTTGCAGTTTTGTGCCTATAGACATTATATTTTGGCAAGTTGTCATCATTAATAATAATAATAATAATGAATACTATTATTCAATAATAGTAATTAGCAGCTCCTGTTTGCAGTAAACTGGTAAATGCAGTGTGTCTGTTAGATATCATATTATGTAATGCAAAAAGTTCCAAATCCTTTCCAAGTTTAATTATTAAAAAGCAGGTTTTAAACAAATTAACATTTTACTAGATTTGACTTATGAGTTCAGAGTCACCTGGATTCATTTTCAACAGAGTCAGGTTTTGTTTGTCACCTTTAATCAGTGACTGTTGTTTAATGATCTTCCTCCTTCCATGCACTGCATAGTAGCATCGCAGAAGAGAAAGAAACATAAATTCTTTATATCCTCATCTGAGGGGACAGGACAGTGAATATAATAAACATGTGCTTTATTGGTAATTTGAAACTAGAAAGTGATTTTGTGTTGTGTAAATTGAAGGCTTCAGCTCTGTTGGTCTTGAAGGAAAACAAGTGTCACTGCAGTAACTCTGTGTCACCTATCAGCATGCTGCACGGCGGCTCTGACTGATTCAGAGGTGTCTTGTGGCAGACTGTAGCTCGGCGCCAGACTTCACATTTTTCCAAAGGCAGCAGGTGCAGAATAACGCAGTAGTCAAGAGCAATAACTGTGGTCTGCTAAAAACCAACTGACCACTGTGTATCTGAAAGACAATATAGTGCCAATTAAAACATCAACATTTGAGTTGAATTAGATAGAATATATATTTTGATTAGTTTAACATTCATGCATCAACTTCAAGATGGCTGTTCTACATGTGACTGAACCACGTGCAGTATTCTTTGTTAACATCTACAAAGGGGGAATATATATAAGTTTTTTACCTGACAGAATGAAATATCTTACCTAAAACTGAAACAAAAAGCTGAACAAGCATTTATCTCCTACTTTGTGCTTTATCGTGATTTCAAGTGTGCATGTGTGTAACCTGTCTGCATGTGCGCACTCCTGACTGTACTATCAATGTTTCTGCATCTGCAGTCTGTTTACGTGTCAATCCAAAGTCTAAATGAACTATGTCATTTCAGTGTCTACTTCTCATTTTTAGTTCCATGTTTGTGCTGACACACAGACTCCTTGAGTTTAAATGCATGTGTCCTGACCTTGTAGTGGCAGGCAGGAACATTTGCAGTGGGATCAAGAGGGACACAGCAGAAAAAACAAGTAAGATAAGAAAAAAAACACCATAACTGTTTATCTACCAAACACCTGAGACCAGATTACACACACGGATTTGTCTTGTCAGGTAATCAAGGTTTTAAATACAGAAAGAAAACATCTGAGATGCTGAGAGTCAGAAAGAGAACAACTCCTCAGAGAAACATCTTATCTTGAGTGAAGTACTTAAAGTGGTGCGCAATTACCTTCATTCAGCTGAAATCCAAACAAATTGATGTATCTTGACAAGATTTACTACAGCATTCGATTGAATGTCTTTAGCCATAATCGTATTGATTAATAGACATAATATACTGTATGTGTACATGGTTAGATTTTAAGATTACTTTCAGAAATTACCTACTGATTACTAAATATTAACTAATTTCCTAAGTACATTTTTGAAGAAAAAGTGTAAAATATTGCTGGCTCCAGTTTCTCAAATGGGGGGGATTGATCTTTTGCTGTTTTTATCATTTTAAATATATCTTTTTAAAATATCTTTAATTTTGATGCATCACATTTGGCTGAAACTTCACAATATTTTAAACATGATCTCAATGAAAAAAGATAAATAAGAAGAGTCTTAAATGAATGAATAACAAACACAATCATTGGTTACAGCCCTATACTGTATTAAACCTTGCATGACAATATCACACAGATCTGATCTGATTACTTGTGGGCCACTGACCCCTCTTTCTCTTTGTTTGTTAACAGTGATTATCTAGTGCTAATTAAAATTTGACTGACACTACAACACAACCTGGCTTAACATCTCGTTGCTCTCCTGCACAAAATAAGCTTCAGCCTGAAAAATTTATGAACCGTAAGAGTGGATCATGCACGTGTGCATTTACAGGCGTGTCAGTTTCATGTTGTGTGCATGTGAGCATTTGTTTTGACGACTGGTCCCAGCTGTAAATGAGGTGACGATGATTTTATGGCCTACACTGACGCAGCCCAATCCATTTCTAACTGAGCTGGTGGATACTAATGGCCTAACACAGGGTGGACTGTGTCGAGGGGATGTTCTGCCCTGGAACAGATATCGAATCCATCGACAAACAGTGGCCTGAGAGCTTGGCCTACTTCTCCTGGGTCCATTTAGAGAGACACAACACTCAGAGAGCAGAATGAAAAGAAAAAAAACACAAAGCATGTGACTGTACTAAACAAACAGGCTTCTGCTATGACATATCAATATCCATACACACGTGTGCATCTGCACATTGGGTTCCACACAAGGACACGTGGACATATGCACGGACATACTTTTTCTCTCTTTGTAATCAAACAACTCTCATAGAAAACTTCTTTTTTTAATCTGATTTGAACTGAGATTGTCCTGTTGTCTTGTCTTCACACTGTATTTCCTGCCATACAATAATAATATAATAAAAAATAATAAAACAGTAGTGATGAAGTTGTTTTATGATTAAGCTACTCTAAATACTCCTTCCACCTCCTGTATGCCACCACATGTTACCCTTCCATCCATGACAGGTTTTTATTCACAGGTGCAAAGACATAGCTGCTACTGACACGATTTAAAAAACAGCCACACTGATTAATGAAACACATCTTTGAAACAATATCTTTCTCCATATACGTCACATAGAGACAATGAAGTGGTATGGCTCTGGACTGTGTGGGTGTGTGCCTCTGTGAATAAAGTGGGAGCCAGATGAAAACTAATAGTAGAAGTGCAGCATGACATAGAGGACCGAAGCAACATAATTGCACCTACATAAGTCAGATTCAGTTTGTCATGAAGGTCATCAAGACGCTACAGTATAAACTGCAGTAGACACTTTACTAGTACAGCAGTCACCATACACTGCATGCCAAAATTGTGCCCACACAATAGGCTTATATGCAAGACATTTACTTTATAAGAAAAGCACAAGGCTGGCCAGGATCTTAACAATGGGTGTTTTTGCTGTAGCATAATTTTACTCTAAATTGTTAGATTTAATATGTATTATACATACCGTGGATGATTTGGTCAACAGACAGATGAAATTGCATTTACTTCTTTAATGTGATGAATTTCCTAATGAAACAGGTTAACACAGTGAGGGATCATTATAAACTGCAATTTAACAAAAAAGGATTGTTTGATTAGAGAGATTGGCAGGAGTCTCCACAGAATGTGATGGTTTTATTGGTCTGAGTTTTATTTCTACAGCAGGATGAGGTCAGCTTTAAAGACTCACTGTTTTCCCAGAAGTAACAATTTTATAGGACTTCACCATTTCACGTGGGCTTTAATATGTGTATGAGCATATGCACGTGTTTGTAGGATGAATGATTTTAAACATCATCTGCTTTAAACTATCTGATGTCAGTTTGCTTTAAAAAAAAAAGACAAACTCCTGCTTTAATGTTACCAACTTCAGATGTATAATCTTTACAACAGGAAAAGAAAATCTCACATTATCCTTAGCTGATGTAACTCCTCATACATTAAAAACTGTTCCAGGTTCTTCTAGACAATTTTTCAAAAAATAAGCTGATTAGCTGATAGTATTTGAGTGCATGTGTGTGCATTTCATGTGTGGCTGATTAGTCTTCTCTGGTTCAGAACTGCTCTTACTATCAATACTCAAGTCTCTGCCTCAAACCATTCAGTCAAATTTGGTGCATTTTTATTTAAGAAGAAATAACTACAGATCCTAAATCATAAAGAGAAAAGAGAAGAAGAAACTAATCCAGAGGACAGACAGTGTCTTTTAAAAGAACGCCTTTATCGGCATCCAGCAGCTTGAGGAGCTCCAACATACTGTAATCCAAAGTTTATAAGAAAATGGAAGAAATAAGATGTGAGGTAGGTGTGTGACTGACAGAAAAGGTAGGACTAGGGAAAGAGGCAGCAGCCTGTTCCCTGGTTTGCTCCTAATCCTGTTTAATGAACTTCAAATCCTCCAGAAAAACAAGGCACACAGATGTGGGCTGTCATTTGCAAAAAACACTCTCTTCCTGTAACTCTCTCCAACAAAGATAAAAGATAAGAGTAAATTTCTTTGATTCCCATACTTATGCATGCCCTTTTATTCTGTGTATGTCTCTTAGAGACAGCTGGTCATAAGACGACCAGCTGCATGGTATTTGTGCATGACAGAGAGAGCGACAGGAAGCAAGAGAAAGGGAGGTCTATGGTGCTCCACAGGTTCTTCATACTGCACCACTTAACTCTGAGTGGCTCTTAAACCACAAGCACTAAACGCATGCACGCGCACAGAAAGAGAGAGAGAGAGAGCGAGAACACACTAGGTAGGACTTACTCAGGCAGACTTGATATAGAGCCTGTGGGCAGCACTGTCGTCATTAAATCAACACTTTCAGTCCACTTGTTCCAGTTTCAGAATCTTCACATTGAAAGTCAATAAGACATATGGGAAGCTTAATGAATGCTTCCCTCTGCTCCAGCAACAACTGTGGAGGCATTAAATGCTCAATCCATCAATGACTGACTAAAAAAGTACAGAGCCTGTTCTATCTCATTCTGTATGATTTACATACAAGAAACTATGAATAATATTGGGGTGATTTTTAGAGCAAAAGCACAAGTGTAACTAAACATTACCAATGGCTCAATTCTATTCAAGTGCTCTGGTGAAGCTGTGACAGCGAGCCAGCATGAGAAATACCTTGACCCTGAAACTGAAGCAGCTAAATGGAATTGAGCCATTATTAACTTTCATCACTTGCACCTGTGACACTGTAAAAAGTCCTACCAGAAACAGGCACATTATGATCCACATTATGAACCTCTCTCTCTCTAAATTTACTCTCATCACAGTTTCCAGTGAATAAATAGTCTAAATCCTCAAATATTCTGGAATCAAATTGACCAGTCTCAAGCAGAAATGGTTGATTATCATTAGATAGAAGAAAAACACAGGTATAGTATGTACATACCTATACCTACCTATACCTTCTCTGTAGAGAAATAAAAAATATATTTCTCTAAGCCTGCAAGTCATGCATCAAAAGGTTTCTATAAACTTGAAATGATACTCAGCCAAAAAACATTTCCATATATTATAATAACACTCTACACACTGGACAGATTACTCAGTAGCACATATTACCGGACACTTCCACAGCAAACTTAGTCAGATACATTAAGTCATCAGTCCTCAGGTGACCTGTTCACACATTTAAGCCTGTGCCTGCAGTAACTGTTCCTTTTCTCATGACAGAAATACACCCACAACAACTAGTCTCACGACTCACATGCGAAGCACTCAGTGAAAGTTAAACTGTGATACTGTTACATGATAGCAGGAATCAGACTGACACTATGAGTCAGGAGTGGGTGACGGCAGTGCTGAGTGCCAACAAGGAGCTTTTATAATATAATGAGTCTGACGACTGCATCACTTTGCATTTATTACATGCTTCAGGTACGTACAGTACGGTACAGTACTGCAGCTACATATGGCGTTTATGGTTTAGCTGTAATGTCTGCATTCACAATGTCATAACACGTATCCTGATGTATCAGCAT
This sequence comes from Anabas testudineus, assembly GCF_900324465.2. Lineage (NCBI taxonomy): Eukaryota > Metazoa > Chordata > Actinopteri > Anabantiformes > Anabantidae > Anabas > Anabas testudineus. The sequence goes on from NC_046630.1 coordinate 17,000,347, forward strand.
CAATTTTAGATAACCCAATTTCTTTTTTAGGTTTGATGTAAAACTGCCTTCAGCTGTACATATCACTGTGATCCTAAACACCTTTGTGGATTCTGGTTAAGTTTTTTGAGTCGTACAGATACTGACAGAGAATAGAAACTGCTCTGTCATGCAGATAGAGGAGGTATTCATGGTACAGCAGCCAGGATGTGCCAATCTGTGGAGCCAATGTCATAAAACTGCTGCCTTTTTGAAAAGCTGACACACATCAACACTAGAAACTAGGACAGTAATGTGTCATGTGTAGGCTAAGGCTTACATACAAAACAATAGGGGGCAGAGGTTCTAATGTGCACCACACAAAGGCATTGTGTGATAACCTTTGGTGTTTGTGTATTGCAAGTGTTAACCTTACACCGAACTTTATTTTTATTAACATTATTTGTTATAAAACTAATTGTTAACAAAATCTTTGAATATCAACAGTAATAGTATTGATCAATCCACTGCTAAATAATGCATTTGACTGGACCTGATTTCCCTTTGTATCTCTGTAAACAGACATCTTTGTGGTTGCCCAAATGTGTGTATGACCACTTTTTATACAGGGACTGGAAAAAAGGGTATAGTATATTGGTGAATTTTGTAATTTCTCCACTGCGGGTGCCAATAATCGGAAATCCACTGAGCGATTATCAGAGCCTCTGTGAGAGCAATTGCTCCCATGAAACTCTCTCTCCTCCCCATAGAGACAACGAGAACTGACAGAGGGCTTTGGCCTCTCACAGTGTGATGGGCTCTTCAGACAAGCAGGCCCTGATGGCAGACGGTGGAGGTCAAAGCAGAATGTCAAGTGTTGATATATTAAAACCACAGGCAAAAGAGATATCCAGCTGCTTACATAATGCACCAACTGAATGCATAAGATGCAAATGAGAAAATATCCCACAGAGATACAAACATAATGACCAGAAATTGAGACTCTGGATTCTGTGGTGTTTGACAGCACTGTGTATTACCTGTGGTGGCAGTGTATTATGCATTATGTGTATATGTGCATGTGTGTGCTTGCCTGGGAAAGGTGTAATAACTCTGGGTGGGCTGATAGCCTTGGGCTTGGAGAATGAAGGTAATAAAGCATACGAGTAGTCACTGAGTTTTGACAGGGGAACCACAGAGACCGCTACATCTCCCCAACACTTGACCTGTACTGAACCTGAAATTGACTTCTTATACTCCACAAACACACAACACAGCCTGACAGCAAACCTCCACACACAGATAAGCTTGGTTGAGGTTAATGGGGTAACGAGCTGAGGGCAAGGCCTGCATCACAACCCGGACTCTTGGCCACACAGACCTTGTTATTCTGTATAAAAACACAAAAGGCAGATAAAAGAGGAACACTTGTGAGAGGAACACTGTGTTATATCTATAGGTTTGCACAGCTAGGATCAGTGAGATCTTACCCTTAGATCTTGGGCTAAAAACATAAATTAGACCTGCACCATGTTAAAGGTTAATTGTTTGTTGTTTACAAATGTTTGCAGAAAAATACACTGATTTCCTTTAGCATTTTATGCTGCTAATACCACATACTCAAAAGTGGTTTCCTGATACATGAATAACAGTACAATCTCTTTAATTATTTCAAATATGAAAACTATGCTTGTGCAGCAAATGGAAATATTATCTGGATGATTTTGTTTTTTATTTACTGGGACCCAATCCTCAAATTCAGCATATCAGCTGATACATGCCCTGTACCTCTGAACTATCCCTTTTCCTGCTTCTCTTTCAGAGATGTGGAATTATTGGCTGCTGATGGATTTTCAAAACAAATACAGACCACTGACTAAAATGTAAATGTAAATCATCATCAAATTAAAGTCACCCTTAAAAAAAAACACCAGATTCTGAAAGGACTAGTGCAAATGAAAGTGACGCTAGTGTTAACAATGTTACTCCTCAGCATCCCCAGACAGGTACGCTGTAAAATCAAACTCATTGTTTTAACTTAAAAACTCAAGTGAAAGGGCTGCCTTAAAATTTTACGTCAAGTCAACAAATGCCATTTTTTTTATCTAACTCAACTAAATGGTATCTTGACTAAGTATTTCCTGCTGTGTAAACTGATGTCTTAGGTTGGTTGATTTAGATTTATTAGTTCATTGAGCAAGGTAGGTAGTTGTACAGTAAATCTAGCTTTATTTGAACAATCAATTCAAACATCGGTCTCGTTTGTCTAATCTAATATTTAAAATACTCCCAGTTTTGTTATCTTCCACACCCTATAAAATTGTCCCAGATACTATGAAGAAATAACTCTTTAAATTGAAAAAAAAAAACAATGGTACCATACCTAATTTAATATACTGCCCTCTGCTTAAGCCAAAATGTACAGAAATTACATAACAATCAAGTTAAGCTGCACCAAGTGGTTTGAAAAGATATTAAGTGTACTGGGGTAGGGATTCATTTCAACACCAACCTCTATCATGGTTCACATAATTCATACTGGTGTGAAAATAAACAATTGCAATCCAATATATGTGTGTATTAAAGACACATAGCATGTTTCCACCATGATTATTTTTTTTCATTAAAGAACTAAAAAGAACAATATTTTAAGTGCAATAACTTGGTGCATGGTGGGACGTCTACTAATATGCTGATTAAAATTACATTTTGCATTTGATCAACCTAATTTAACAAGTTGAGTAAACTCTAGGTAATCAATTCATTTAGTTAATATTTTTAGGTTAAATCATGAGTTGAGACTTTAAGACGAGATGTTTAGGTTCAGTCAATAAAACTTAATATTATTTGAATTAACTTGAAAATACAAAACTTAGATATTTAAGTTAAATCAATTAAAAAATACTTGCCATTTCAACAAAACTCTTGAATGAGAATGAGTCAGATTCCTCAAAGAATGTGATGATGACTATTGAAGGAGAACGAGACAAAAATAGAGAGAAAGAGACTAAACATAACAGTGATGTGTATAGTTCAGAGAATCCCTGATACCAACAAAGATTGTATGTGGTGAGCTTGGATGCAGCCCAAATAGCACTGAAATAAAATGCCCATATCCATTAAGTAATGATCCCACATAAATCACTACAACCCTAAACACCTTTGTGGACTCTGGTTAAGTTTTGTTTCTGACCCCATACAGATACTGACAGAAAATAGTAACTGCTCTGTCATGCAGACAGAGGAAGTATGACCTCACCCCAACCTCCCCTACCTCCCACACAAGAATATAACAAAACAAAGAAAGCATCCCCCTTATGAATGGCATCCCACCCTTTTTGAAAAATGAATTTTATCGCCCTGTTGCTAAATCAAAAGAAGTTGTACGTCAAGTTGCATGCTCAGTGACGTATACTTTTAAGTCATGTAATCTCTCCTTCACATAGTCTTCTCTTCTTCATATAGTTATGGCAAAAGACATAGAGAGGAGTGAACAGGACACTGTGATAATTGTGTATTGAATTCTAAGAAATTCACCAGCTGTGCGTGGTCCAGCTCAATCTCCTGCTGTGTCTCCTCTCGCCACCCCCCTTCAGTCTCTCCTTGTTTCACTTTTTCCACCTGTCTTCTCCATCCTTCTTTACAATCTGCTAATACGAATGCATCTGCAGCAGAAACAATCCATAGATTAAGTAATCTCTCTTAACATGGAGTCAATTATCTGTCTGTGGCTGGTATTAAGTCTTTAAGCATGCCAACTTGTTAGAATTCATAATCTGTGCCAAATCAGCATTTATCATGACTGCTGCAGCTTAGTTTGACCCTGGGAATATGAGCGGGGAGTTAATGCTCCTCATACTCCTGCTGCCACTGTGAACCAATCAGGTTGCTGTCTGATTTTCTGACAGGAACATGTTAGCAAAATTACATGGGACTTTACCGCAGGTTGTGTTACAGTATGAGGGTGAATTACGTGATGCCACCCATATTGTTCTCCAGCCTTCAATCTCCCTAAGACCCTGTAGTCATCCATTTCTGTCAGGGCAATTGCCTCTCTATACCAGTGCAGGCAGAGATCAGGCTCAACAACTACTGTTTAAAAAGGAGAAAAAGATGGGGATTTTAGATTGATTGCTACCTCAGATGTAAGTTTAGCCATGTTACATAATGCTTTAATTCACAACAAAAAATCTAATTACATAAGGTTGGTTTACAGCAAACAAGATTAAGAAGAGGGTGTTTATTCAGATATACTGTCTCAGAAATTCTGTTTATTTTAACTTTGATTTACAAAAACGTATTTTTGATGTTTTATGTATTTTCTTATACATGGTTGTATTGACACAACCAATCTTAGTACAATATATTAAATGACTCATATAAACATTTTATATAGCATTAAATAAGGTCTCAACAGTTCATCTGCAGTTCATCCACAAAATTCCCATCAAAGGGAGTGCACATTGTTCATAGAAAAAGGTGCAGAGAGAGGGAGAGTAGCGAGCGTAACGTCAGAAATGCACCCAAACGGCAGCAGGCTTAAAAACATTGCTTGATAAGATCGGAGAAGTGCATGATCAGCTCAATCAATACAATGAACAGGAAAATGCACTCATCATTCTATTCAATGACAGTTATATGTCTGCCTAATTATGTAACATAAAAAGTTTTCAAATAATTTAATGCTGCACTTGATCCAAAATTCACAACTAAATGCAAACTGCACCCTAGAGCATCAAAGAAATTGTAAGAGGTATGTGAAGTGACACTTTGCATAGATGTTTGGACTAAAACATGGGTTGACTGTCTTATTTTGGCAATTTCAGTATTTTTGCCATGTGCCTTTAAATGAATCTCAACCCTGTGTCCTAAAAACTTGGTTCCTCTGCAAACACTGTTGAGTTTTTGTACATTGTTTAACGCATATGAAACTTGCTCTTCACGTTAACTGCCAACAAATCCTCATCGTACTACATTGTGTAGGGAAGATGAAGCAGGTAAATCATTCGTCAATCAAGTCACTTGGAGAAGTAAAGTGTTGTCTTAAAATGTTGATATCTGCAATTATCTGTAGATTATTTTGCAACCACAGTTGACTGAAACACCCGACCTCTCAAATCTAAAACCACTATTGAAACTAAAATTAAATAAAAATGAGTCCATGAAATAAAACCTAAACTGAAAGTAATGAAACCACTGGTGGAACTAATTATCAGCAATTCAAACGGAATACAAAAATACTAGATATAAATGAATTAGAAAATGTAAAACTATTGCAATGCTGGTCAATATCACATACTGATGAACAGTTAGCCCTAACTTAGTTCCAACTGAACAGTTATGCACAATGCAGCCACAGTGAGAGCCAAAGCATCTTTAACAGTCATCAACCCTCACACTAATGGACCTCCACTGAAGTACATTACAATACAGTATATCAACTCTTGGAAAATCACAAAACTGCACACTGTGTCTGCGGTGTGCACCCTACACAAACTCCACAACAAAATAGTTTGATAGGCAGATGTCTGTGTGTGTCAGTGTGTGATTATGCATCTTTCTTTGATGGACATCAGCACGTCAAGACAACAGAACACATAGTTTTTCTTTTGTATTCTGTAAGTCCATGTACACGTTTACATGCTAGGCTCACCACCAGTAACAGACAGTGAGAGAGAGAGAGAGAGAGAGAGAGAGAGAGAGAGAGAGAGAGCAAGCAAAGCAGAAGGCAAAGAGGGAGAGGGACATCAATTTGTTAAAATGGCCACAGAGAATAAGTGGCAATGGTGAAAGAAAGTAGAGCTGCTGCACAAATGGCTTTGCTTCCTTTCTCTCTTGTATTTTCTTTGATCTTTTTACACAACTCCAGTTTTAATGGATTTCTGTCCTCTGAGGGAAACCAAAGGTTTTAAGGTCTGACAGTTTAATTTTAAAAAAAGAAACATTTCATGTTCTGAGCCAGTGTCAAATGTCTGATGTACAGTACTTAAGTAACAGGACTACATAGTGGAGGAAAACACCTATACTGCAAGTATCTAGCCTTGTAAACTATAAATTAAATAGAAGTAATACTTAGTAATAAGTAGTACGTCATCAAGTGCTTATTTTACATTGAGCCATTCTAAACATGTCTATATCATTTCTATAAAATCAATTGTTTCAGCTTGACTGATCCCAGTTTGGGATAGTGGATGACTCTCAACAATACAATGTCCATGAGTCTCAGATGCTGCTGCTGCTGCTGCTGCTATGGAGAATTCGCAGGTGTGAATCTGAGTTGTAGCAACATCAAAGTCCTTTGTTACCTCTTTGTCTTATTGCAACTCGGAACAATACATTACCCCAAGGGCCAGTGAATTCATCGAACATACAGCCAGAATAACAGTAAACTGAGTTAAACTGCAGTTTGCTTTGTCAGGTTTCCACAAAGCATAACCTTTAGCTCCAGCAGAACATTTACAGGGCAAACACAACTTCAAGCTGGGTGATTCTTACAAAATGCCAGTTTGGATGAGTCACAGTTAGCGTTTTCCAACAAGTATGAAGGCTTTGACTCTCCAGCAAAGGTCCAGATATTTTTAGCACAATTAAACATCTTTATACTAATAATTCAACAGTAGAGTTTCATGTCCATCTCCACCTTAAAGCATTGCAACTCTGTGTGACCTAACGCTGTATAAGAACTATAGAGATACATCAACTTCCAAAAAACTCCTTTAATTTAGATGCTGTCGGGTCACAGGGCATTGTCTTCTTGCATTGTGAAACCCTATGTACAATTTCTGAACTGCTGTGCCACAGAACACACAACACTTCTGAGTCTTGAGACCAAACACAGCACTAATAAAACAGACATCAATCAACTGTACTCAATTATAAAACCATAAATTATTCAAACTCAGAAACCCATTCACCTCACATATCTTCAGCAGATAAAAGTATATGAATCACCATTTGTGCTTGGAATCAACACCTTATCAAATTATTACATTTGATAAGGCTGAAAATCCACAACCCACAGCGACATACTCTATTTTTTCACATCTCCCCCACGTTCCCAACTACTCCCATTAATTATTCATCAGGTTTATGTACCTTTTTCAAGATGTTTAAAGAGTAGCAAACAGCAGATGGTATAGGTGAAGAGGACATTTGTGTGTGTAGGTAGGAGATGGGAAAGGCAGCTCCACACTATCAGGTGACCGGTGGGGCTCCTCTCCAGTTATCCTAAAGATAAAAGAGACATCTGGGCTAACTAACAAAGCATCACCGCTGGCCCTCGCAGATGTGTGCTGTGAAAAATATAATGTAATCTGACAAACAAACAAAAGGGGATTTAGAGTTCCGCTGGTGGTTGCTAGCCCAGCATGTTTGTAATTAAAACTAAGTAATTGAAAAGATCTTCACTGCATGTGATCACTCCATGTCACCTATCCAACCCTATGTCTCTCCCCAGGTGGTCTCTACTCTGAAAACCCACATATCACAGGAACTCACAAGCTTCCACAAAGTACGAGATAATGTTAATCATACTGTAACTTCCCCGTTCCTACATTTTCAAATATTTTTCAAAGTTTTTTTATGTTGTTTGAAAATCCATTGTGTAAAAAATGTAACTGCACTGGGACGAAGCAAACATAGTGTTAGTATACAGTGTACTTTCATGTGTGTGGTAGGTATATACTGGTTCATAATTCTACTTGTCAAGGAGCAAGAGACAAAACTAAATTAACAATGAACTTTCCAGATCCTCATTGATATTCAAACCAGACCTCCTGTAGTCTCATGACTCCCACAGCGGTTCAGAGGGGTCTTAGAAAAAAACCCAACAACCTCAATTCAACCATAAATCTCTTCTGAGGTCAGGACAGCTGTATACCGATAGTTCTACAGTACCTCTTAAAGTTATCAGCCTACACTGTAAAATAAAAAAGCTCTGGAGGGCATCACTGAGACAGTGCCTGAACTTAAAAGAACAACTGTCACTGTCATGATTTGACTGTCTTCATTCTTACACCTTTATTCTACTTTCATTCTTAATTACAACAAATTCTGGGCATAATTTGATGGCTATATAAATTCTGACCTATTTGTAATTTATTTGCTCTGTACGCTCCAACAGCAGTCAAGATATATTTTATTTGCTTGACTATTTTTAGATGTAGATCCATGAAAAATAAAACATTTTTTTTCTCTCCCCAGAATGCAAATCTATGTAACTGTAGCTGCAAGTTGGTAAAATGCAGCGTGCAGGTCGTGGCAGCAGTAAATGGTGCTGGGTTACTGCTTTATATGATGCGTCCAGTTTAATTTGTATACTCATATTATATCTTTTTCTTATTCTTATTAGAAGCATCTTGAAAAAAAGGATGCAGTATAAAACAGTACAGTTTTAGACAGCAGTACACTGAAGCGCAACAACCGCACCATAATCTATAATATCAATAAAAATTGAATCAACACACTTGAACAACAAAAACACTCTACCCTCAATGAAGTTCAGTTTGCTTAGACATTGTGGTACCAGACTGTGTTAGTTTAAGCTGGAAATCAATAAGTGACCCACTGGACCGGTACCCTACAGTATATCCACTGGCAAAACACAATATCACAGATTGAAACAATTTTTTTTCACATGCAACTGTGGTATCAGCATAGGCCTTAAATAATAATATGTGATGTCTGTGAAACTCAGAGCACCCCAGGGACTAATAGACTAAGTCAGGAAAAAGTGACCAGAAATTGAGAGATTCAGCTCATTGACTAGTTATTAATGGTTGCTTCCAGTGATTTAGTGCTGTGGGGACCAGTGATGGACTGGGGACACCTTCACTGTGAACTGAAGCATTTGGCAGTTCCATTGTAAAGCAATTAGTCTGTTACAATAGAGTCGCTTTGGCAGAACATCAGTCTAAGGAACCCCAGGTGGGCCAGCCGGAGGAGGATGAAAATGCTGCTTTAAGATGATCAAAATTATGAGATATGACACCATGTGAGGAGAAAGCAGAGATATATTCCTGATTTAGAGCCAGGGACAGCTTACAGGACTAAAACTAAACATGCTTATGTGCACGTGTGCAAGCTTGCAGAAAAATAACAATCATATATATATTCTTGATTGGATGATCTATGAAAAAGTGAGTCAAAAGAAAACTGTTGACGATGTCTGATAGTGAGAATGTATTTTAATGTCGATAACCAACATAGAACAACCTGAAATAGGATGAATAAGAGAATGGCTGGATACATGATCTTTAATTGTGAGAGACTACAGCTTCTGCAAAAACCTGCAAATGACATTATCTCCTGCCCTGACTGAGACTAGATATAAATTACTCTCAGTATGTTCCCATCATCTCCCACTCAGTCCTTACCATTAAGCCTCCAACTCCGGTATACATTTCAATATTCATCTGTACGGCATGCCACAACACAAAGCTGGTCAGAATTGGCCCCCACCCACTTCATTAAAGCTATTTATAAATATTTCACATAATAATTACAGTGAGAATAGGAGCTACACTAAACCTTGAGGTACTGTATTTTCTGGAAGTGCAGTATATTTTTCTTACATCAATATTTATCACAGTATGGCAGATGTGTTCCAAAATCACATGCACACTAAGTGATCGGTTCATTATCCCTCAAGTTATGCCATTACAGACAAAATGTGGGTATTGTTTGTGCGTCAGGTCCCTTCAGCTTCTTTTTCCTCCACCACCTTGGCTCACTGCAGCCAAAGCAACTGATTCAAATGAGAACTGTGCTCTAATATGGTCCATTTAACATGTTATATTAAACTGCAGCAAACACAAAGCCGAAAATAAGTCCCTGATAAGGACAATGTCAAATTCAGGGATTTCTTCTTTAAATAAATTTGGCCAGCACTACAACCTTTGTATATCTCATGCCACAAATCTGGATACATGCAGTTGACGGAAATTTTCTTCTGTCCTTGAGGCAAAGAGTTCAAGCTGCCAAAAATGTAAATAGAATAAGAAGAAGTGCTGATGCTCCAAACCTCAGCCATGACTTGTTTCAAACTCACAGCTGGACTCTGGCCAGTACAAACCAGTGGCCAAATAACTGTTGGCTAGTGGAGCAGTTAGGTGCTAAGTGACTAACTCAAGGGCACCGCAAGGCCAGTTATTTTTAAGTAGCACCCGTTCACTTTGTTTAATCAGAGTTTCCCAGCTGGTCCAACACTTCAATCTGCTCCCCCCCCCCATCATAGGCAGCAGTTGCCCAAATACAAGAATCAGCATTTCAACAGTCTCCTTTTCCAATTCAATATATTAAATTAAAGATACAGTGCTTGATTTTGTTGGAGTGCCACCAAATTAACACTGTTCACTGTTCCGAAATAACCTTGAGGTTAGGTGAAGTGAATGGATTTTCAATAATTAAAGTAAACTTCCTTTTTGTGGACCCTTTCTAAATAAATAGCCTCAAATGTATACAGAGTAGTAAATCAACCACGAACTACATTGAACAATATATACTGCCATCTGAAAAGACCAAAAAAACTAATTAAGTCAAGTAGTTTTGTCTATTTAGTATTTTTTTCCAGGATAGTTTGTTGAGCATGTACATTGGCAAAAAAAGGTATGTGAATTTTGTGGTTTTCTGCATTAATTTTTCATTAAATCTCATCTGATTTTCATATAAGTCAAGAGTATTAACAAATATAATGTGCCTTAAATCTTTTGTGTTTATTATTGAGAGCAACATAAAAACTTCATAGTGCTAGTGGAAAAAGTATGTCAAAGTAACTCCGACACCTCGTCACTAATTTTCTTAACACTTGACTTTTTTGAGGTCATTATTCCCAGGGTTAGCACACTTTTTCCACTAGCACTTTGAGGTTTTTATACTTTTTCTCAATGAAGACATGACAGATCAGAATTTTTTTGTGTTAGTATTTAGGTACATTATATTTGTACTATTGACATAGATGAAGATCAGATCACATTTTATGACAAATTAATGCAGAAAACAATGAAATTGCAAAAGGTTTCCACTCTTTTTCTTGCCACTGTGTGTTTTTTAGCAATGCTTTCCTTCATACACTGTGACACACATTACAGCCTGACACTCGGAAGACAGAATAACACCCACTGTTTGCTATTTTATCAGTTAGGGGTTAAGTGTCTTGCTCAAGGACATGCTAGCAGTAGCTGTTGGAATAGTGAGAGAAGAGAAATAATGCACATTTGCTGTGATTTCACAAGCACGACATTTGTGCAGTTTGCTGTGGAGTTGTCTAACCTTCAGGGTGCCTTTAGGCAACAATCAGCCCCATGTTTACTGAGAAAAGCATTCCAAACTTATTTGGTGACTTGGTAAACAAATCTCCTGCTCAGTGTTATTAGATACACAAGTGTGTAAACACAAGCCCAGAGGCCAGGCCTAAAGGCATACTGTATCTCAGTTATTCTAGGCTGCTCACTGCAGTGCTTAATCAGATATACCAGCCAATAAGTTTAGTGTGTCTTCACACCCTGAAGAACTTCAGGTGCACACTACCTCACATGACAAATGGTCTAATTTTTCAACAGTGGATTTATGTTCAAGAAAAGTCCCCCAATATTTTAGGATTTTTTTAAGACATTAAACATTTTCAGTCTAGTCCTTCTGGGACAGTTTCAAAGGGACATTAAAAGAAGTGCTTGTACAGCTTATACATCCTATGTACAGCTGTATGCTCATATATCTACCACCATGCTAAGGTAGAGCAGGACAGCTGCAGAAGATTCCATACAGTAGTAAAGATGTCAGATAAATATACCTTGAAGATAAATTTAACTACAGGTTACTGAGAGCCAGTACTAAATGCACACCTGTTGTGAATTTATGCAATAAACAAGTTGGAAAGATTACTCACAAATTGGTAATGATGTATGACTATTAGTAAATGAAAATGACCTCAACATCCCTCATTCCTTTCATGGATGAAAGTGTTACTATTGCAATTTTTTAAGTACTAAATCAGAGTCTTATGAAAAAAATACTCAAGGTACCGTACAATGGAAATCCAGAATTTGTACAGCTTGTCCATCAGTCACATACTCACACTTTCTCCTGTCAGGCTCTTACCGTGGTCAAAATGATTTTCTCTGACTGCTAGCATTTTTCAGCTTTTTTCCTCATCATGACATTCTGTGCGAGCAATAATTCCTGGCTGGTTGACTGATGATTCAGTCCCTGGTCTGTCCCTGCAGTAAAGACATCGGGTGACGCTTTCAACTATTATTTCCGTACCCAAATATGTTATACAAGCAGTAACAAACTATTTTAGATTAGACTATGACACTTCAACAATAGTTTTTCTAACAGGCAACCTGAGGTGAATTATTGGTGTTTTACTGAGTTCTTAAAGTTAAAATATGTCCACTGGTGTGTAAAATCCTATAAATGTGTGACCTCTGCAAAATAAATGTGGGCTACGTAACTGCAAAGTCCACGGCAAGCACTCTGGTGAAGATCTGCTTGTTGACAACATCAAGCAGTACAAACCTCTGTTCAGTATCAAGCTATGAATCAGTTAATTGCGTTCTCAAGCTTAACAAGATTTCAATCTGTTAACCACCATCTAATCAACACACCAACCATTAGCAGTGTGCAGAGCTGCTTCAGGCTACTTTTTTTTACCATTTCTCTGACTTGTGGCCAAGTCTTTGCATGTCAAAGTATCAAAAAGCAGCGCAGGTGTTGACCAAGTGAATTTAGACCAGTCATGTCTTCATGTTTTTGGAATGAATCCCCTCATGCTCTGGTCCCCATGTACAATGGTCATAGTACCAACTACCGTAGAGACTCCAAACAACAGTATTTCTCTAAATTCCTGTGAACAGGGTTAAAAACCTTTTGTGACAAAAACATGTTGAACAACAAGGTCAACAAGAGCTGTCTTGTCTTGTGTCTTATCCTCTGTCTATTATTCAGCCTTTCTTTGTCTCTCTCACACTTACTCAGAGTTGAGAACAATCAGATTAAATAGTCAGAGAGACAGACAGCCTGATGACTTGCCTTGTTTTTGTGGCTCTGAATCCAAAACAGCAAGATTTATGTCCCTATCCCTATCCTGTCACATCTCCTGACTGCCCAGCACACACAGAGAAGATGATGAAAAAAAAAATCTAAATGCTGACTGGGCAGCTAACCTTGGCAGTAACTCTAAGGACCAGGGCCAAGGCTCTAACGAAGAGAAGAGTCAGAGGCTGAAAGAAATACCACTTTAAGCCCTTGACTTGTCCCCTGGGCCAAACAACAATCTGCTGCTTTCAGAGGCCTCCCTGAATTCATCAGGCAACACAGGTTTGCTAAAGTGGAGCGGATTAATCCTAAGTAGGTTTATACAGCAGGGAGAAAATAATGTGAATGAGTAATGCGCTGGAAACAAAATAAGTTGCAAAGACGTACTTAAAGCCAACTTTGTTGTGTGGGATTAGTGATTTGTAATTTGTGTGTGTTTGTGTGAGAGTGTGTGAGTGTGTGTGTGTGATGGTAGTAATTATCTTTCATACAACATTCTGGCTGTGAAAATATTGCATCCCAACAGTTTCATCTAAACTTGCCCAAAACTATTTTTTCCTCGTTTGTTCTCTACCAATATGTGAGAACAGCATTCGGCTCTTTCAGTATAATTTGGTTCACCTTCTTCATCAGCTAGGTGCTGGTAGCTGAAACAACTGCTTGATGCTGGTGGAAACAGGGTTGATGAGAGCACTGAGACAGAGCCAATCAGAGCTTTGTGGATGTGCAGAGTTGGGTGGTAGCTAATTTGGGTTCAACAATATGAACCTTTCACTTTACACACTCATTTGATTGAACGTTAATATAAAACTACTGATTAGTGGAGCATTAAAGTTAGATACTCTGTGGGAGCATAGTTCAAGTCAAGGTAAAGAGACTGGATCAGACCTGACTGCTGTCACAATTAAATCATGAAGAATGTCCAGGCAGCAGCTTTTTCAGAGTTGACATTTCATCTGTCAAATTTGCCAAAAGCTTCAACTCACTGAGCTGGTTTTAGTCTTGGCTGGTAGCTGCTGGTTTTGGAAGATTATATCAGAAAGAAACTAAGATAAAATACATTTCTGAAGAAGCTAAATATATTGATAAATGAAATGACTGATTCAATTATTGATTAAATTCAGTGGGTGTTCTAACAAGGAGACGGTGCTTTTAGAAACAGTCCACCGTCTAATGATCTATCTACAAGCGTAGTTGTACAAGATGGAAAATTCTGTCAGTGCATAGGTTTATGCAATGGTTGGCTGCAAAACACAGTGATGGTTTGTTTGTAACAATGGACACTCTAATATGTGTTGATTTTGAATGGTTAAAATGATTACAGATCCAAAGATCTGTCATAACATTCAGACTAGACCATGGCAGCATAAAAATAGCTAAACTCAAGCGCTAATGACCTCCAGGGGGAATTTAACTAAGACAGGACTTCTCTCCTGTTGGCCTGCTGCCTTCCCTGTCAGACTAATTACAGCAGTAGATCAAGCAAGAATAACAGCAGTGTAACTAGCAGTCATAGCTGTAGACATAACGCAGTCATTATGGATGGTTTAGTAGTTGAAGGAGTAACAGAGCAAACATGAAATCAGGATTTGCTGACAGTGACACAAGTGTGAATAAAAAATTAAGTGATATTATATTACAGCACACACACAAGCAGCATGCCTTTTCTTCCATATATGGTCTCACTGCCTCTATCACACCAGACACTACTGCTCACATAAAAAAACAACCTGTACTCTCTAACAGAAACCTCAGCAAGCTCCAACCGTTCATTTATAGTAACAGGAATCAATAGCCTAGAGACAACTTTAAATATGGATGGTAATTCCATCATTAGTATTCTATCCAACATGCAATTTATTCTCAAAGGTAGATTTCAATAAAGTACTAAGACAAAACTAGGACAATCACTTCAGTTCATCAAATACGTCAACAAAACACACAACACATTGAAAATATGAGTTTTCTTCATAGACAATTTGACAAGACACACCAAGCTAACAGAGTGTTTTACCTCACAAAATGAAACTACATGTAATGGCAAAAAAGAAACACTGGAAATGAATTACTCTAAGATAGGACCAACTTGGCAACTGGGCTGCAGAGAAACAATCAACCACTGAATCTGTTATAGGTCTATGTATCAAGATTTTTACAATATGAAGAAACCTGTGGAAAACCCCAGAACCCATGTAACGTGTTGTCAACTCTTGGCATTAATTAAAAGTCTGTACAGTGAGTATTGGTATTAGATTGTCCGATACAGGAAGAGAAAAAAGCATGGATGACTTTTTCAAAATGAGAGAAGGTCAGAAAGGCCTTATTTGAGTTATAATCCATGGCTGTCGCAGGGAACAAACTACTGACCTTTCAACTACAGAAAAACAATCACTCTTCTAAAAAGCTGCTTATAGATTTTATACCTGGTACTTTCTGGAAATAATTTCTCTGTGTCTGAGTAGTTTTATTGCTTATTTTACTTACTAAGTATTTCTTTTCTCAGTATAGGTGCAATTTAGGTCTGCCCACTGCCCTGTGCCAAATATTCTTTGTCATTTTCTTTTTTTTTTCCATTTCACAAGGTGAAATTCTCAGATTCAAATATATTTTTCAAAACACAATAACAAGAGAGCAGCATAAGAAGTTAATATTCAATTATAAATTAACAGGTAAAACCTTCATTCACCTGAAATGAAGTAATAACATTAAATAAGATGCAAAAGCATTGACAGACTGTTATTTTACATGCTGTAAAATTGACTTAAACCTTATTAAAGACCTATAAACCCCTGCGTTGTAGGTATATACTGTATTAACAAATAGGCATGGACAAGTATAATCACAAAACAGGCCACAAAAGTAAGATGTGGAGAAGAATGGTGAGGAAACAAACTGGTTAAAACTGACAGGAAGAAATATCTAATAATAAATGTTCAGGACCACGGACAACTCACAAAACCAAGGACCTTGTGATCTTTCTTCCTGTGGTGTATCAATCTTCACCTTTTACACATCAAATATGCTTTTTTATGACTTCATTTGCTAATAAGCTCTCTTTACAGTCTGTGGCATTAACAAAGTAGTCCCACTCTTTATTCTCAGTTTATAGTTTCAGATCAGTGTGGCCAACCTCCACCTCCTTCCACACACACCCCCCTCTGTGATTACCAGCTGCTTTGAAGGTCTCCAGTTACCTGCATGCTTCCTAGAAGTAGTAGTCAGCATACAGTTTATAAAGCTGCTGCAACACATTAGTCTCTGCCACTGAAATAGTCAAAGGGGCTTCCAGCAAACGACATTAACTCATTTTTAACAAATAGGCGCTTGTTAACGCGGAGAGGTCGATTTTAGACACCAGGCCAAACACATAATTAATATGAGACAGGAGCTTATTATACACAGGAGATGTAGGTTTAGAGGACAAGCCCAGTTCAAACAGTTCCCATGACTGTGCCATTCGTGCCAGTTCACTGAGTGGCTAAGAGCTACTGATTTATATCCTCTGTTCAGTAAAACCTGTGCGTGTGCAGGTTTAGTGTAGTGGGGCAAAAAAAAGAAAAGCTTACCTTCACTGCTTCAGCATGAGTGACTTTGTCGAAGACTTTGTCGTTGACTTTCATGATCTGGTCACCGATCCGGAGACCCTCTTTCTCTGCCAGGCTCCCTGGCTCCACCAGAGACACGTAGATACCCACCCCGTGTTCCGACCCACCGCGGATGCTGAAGCCCAGGCCCTCGTTGCTCTTGTGCCGCTTCATGGTGACCTGCCGCAGCTCCCCCGGAGGCTCATGGATAAAGTTCCTCCCGAGCAGTGGCACCAGCGGAGCTGTCCCGTCGCTGCTGGTGCTGAAGCTGTCCGGCGAGCCGCGCAACGCCACCTGAAAGTCGGGCGGGTTGTTTGGCGAGAAATGCCCCGAGGGAATCGGGCTGGCAATGGGAAAGTCGCCCGGCGGCGTTTCAGCACTGCCATTGCTTGCAACTAAATCAGATTTTAAGTAGAGGCCCTCCGATGTGTACTGCTCAAAGAGAAGCTGGTCCGAGCGGGGAATGACCAACCGAAGCATGGGCAGAAGTTGTCGCTTGCTGGGTGCGTTAAGGATGACGTTGAGGGTCTGCACAAGGTCGTACACGTTGCGTTTGGAGTGGTACACGTTGAGACAGTGGATAAACTGCTCCCTCTCGAAGTCGTTGAGCAGGAGATTGAGCGCGTTGTGCAGTTTCCTCACGTTGGCCGACAGAGTCCGCGCGCTGGAGGCCACCGAGTTGGCCGAGGAGCTGAGCGACATGCGCTCCAGGTCGGTGCTGCTCATGCTGGCGGTGCGACGGGAACGCGGCGCCACACTGGAGCGGGTTAGAGAGCAGACATTGCGGGCTGGCGGCGCGGCTTTGGACCGGCGCTTGGCATCACGACTCCAGTCCAGTTATATCCATGCTGTCCGGCTCTGACAGTCGATCCACTTACTCCTCGAAATTTGCTGGACAGAGCGATGAAACGGGCAACTTCAACGGGCAATTAAGTCCAACAAATTAATTAGCACTTACCATGCTTTAGATATCAGTGATAGGTAAAAAAATAAAAAATAAAATACTTAACGTGCAAAATGGAGCCTGAAAACCTAGAAGTGCAACAGCCTCGCTGAGAACTCGTCCCGCACCGCGGAGCAGCTTAGTCCTGAGCCACGTAAAGATGTCAGCCGGCGCCTCGCTAGCTGCGCTCTTATTTCCCGAGTGTCCGCCTCGCCAGCTCCAGAAGGCTCAATAAACAGCGGTTTTGCTGGAAACTACCTGTAACGACGTTGTCCGCTGTTGCGCGACCACTTCAGCAAAGAAAAAACGACGACTAAAGAAGGGAAAAGTTGTTTTTGTCTCCCGTGCAGCGTCCCGAGGAGGAGCTCACAGAGACAGCAGCGCTGCTGGTGGCGCGCGAGCGGAGCTCACCTGCTGCTCGGCGCGTTACTACGGCGACTGAGCGAACACGCGCTCCTCGCTGCCCTCTCACAGGAAATGACGCAGCCGCGCGCGGCCTCTACGTGGCCGCGCTCGTGCAGCGGTAAGTGACTGCAGGACATTAGTTAGCCATCATGTAGCCTAGCCGCTGTCAGGTTCCAACACTGGTCCAGCGCTTTAACCACGTCTGTATCTCAGCTCTAATTTTACACTACTGCTGCTCTATGTTGCCTAACCACATTAATAGAAGGCATATAACATATTGACTTGTTATAGAAGGAGCAGGTGTAAATAAAAGGGGCAATAGCTCTGGTCTATTTAGTGTCAGAAGTGACCCTGTGGCCAAAAGCAGCTAAATGGAACTCAGCCATCGTTAATCTGATTGTTTCCACGCGTGTTGTGCTTTTCCTACCACGACTTGTGAAAATGCCTCTTTAAAACAAGCATCAACAGAACAGTACAGGTTATACACGAGCAAATACTACATTCAATGACAGAAATGGAATAAATGAATTAGATGTCCCACATTTGATTTCATCCATGTCTTCATTTTATTTGTTACATGTACAGACAGCTGGTTAATTCATGCATGATATATACAAATCCAGTACAGCTGTGCCATGAATTTTGATTTTACAAGTTTACCAAGTCTCAGCTTTTGTAGAAACTGTTGTGCACAATATTGATGTAAATGGGGTGGCCAAAACATTATAGAAAAACATAACTTGTTGAAACCAAGAAGTGAAAACTATTTGCAGGTGCAACTGTATGTTAGGAGGGCTGATAATTTTTTACAGAAACATTTAAATATCTGTTAAATAAATAAACCAGATCTAAAAAAAAAAATATTGTCTGACAGTCAGATAAGTCAGAGAACAGAGATTGTGTTGGTTCTGGGAATGGCTAATAATCTGTTGACAACAGATCGGCCTTGATGAGTGCTGTGAGACTGTACCTCACAATACTTTACCAGAACAATGGCGTATGAAGACACTCTGCAGAGAGGACTTAGAGGTTAACCTCAACGACAAGAATAAGATCAGTTTTAATGTATCTATAGAATTTAAATTTAAAGACAGTGAGGCCTACTGAGGTTGACAACTTTTAGTACTGATTTTATTTTTTTAATTTCACTGCAGGTTCCTGTTTTTTGACATACATTGAGATTCACCTGCAGGTCACTCGTGGAGTTTAACTAACCACCGAATTGCCTGATCTACGAGTCAGAGGGAGCAAAGTGGGGTAAACTCAGTTGCCTGAGCGATCTGTCACAAGTGCAAAATGGTAATGATATCAGCAGCAAATGAAGGCCTGTGCTCTGAGGCCACTGTGTTGACAAATGGGATGGTGCGGTTTTGGCAGAGAGTCAGAACTCAGCCTTTTTAAAAATCGGCAGCTACTAGAAGCCAAATATTCCTTCTGCTTTGTGAACCACTTCTGAAGTATTTAAAAGACTGAATGGGGCAAAGTGAGGAGGATCTTCTCTCAGAAAAGGAGGCATTCTCTCATTTTAATTAGAAAATGTGACCAAGTGTGTGCTGGGTGATAAACCTCCTGACAACAAAGCAATTAGTGAAGCTGAAAATGAACCAATGGACTGAAAAAAATGGTGTTTGGAAATGAATCAATAAGATAGAGAATGCACTGAACATCAGAAGAGCAAATGGGGTTAATGCAGAGCTGACTGAAGTCACAGATGAAGTCAGCACTCTGTTGGCTGAAAGTGACACAGCAGAACAATGAGAAATCCAGCGACCCAGGCAAGTGAGATAAAAGCAAGAGCATGTGCCAACATGTGGATGGTTTCATTAGAGAAAAGTTTCATTATTCTATATTAAAGGAACAATCATTTGGAGAATTTGCTCATTCTAAGTTATTTAAGTGAAGAACTTAACTGACCTGCACAGAGCCTCATCCAACACTGCCATCAATTTCTGAGAAGAGTTAACTAGTCACATACAGAGTTAACACTTATGTAGTACCTACAGTGTATGCAAGTAGTTATTGCAGTGATCAAATATGTGCACAACTCAAAGTGACAGACAGCTAACTCTTTTTGAACGACTAACAGATCAACCAGCTACAAAGATAATACAAAAGACAATGCACTCAGTATGATGAGATGGGGGTATGAAGTGGCCATTGCAGCTCAGGATTACCCATCATTTTCATGACTTGGGTCCAAAACTGTCTAAAAGGGAAAAACTAAACAAATAAAATTAAATAAGGGGGACTAAATTACCAGCATGGCTGAGAAGTGTCTTCGGCCAATAATCCTGTCTGTTGATGTAACAATTGGCAGCGTGGCAAACAATAAAAAGGTGAGCATGAGCCGGTGCAATTACGGCGACACTAAAGCTGTTTTACTTTTAGACAGATTATTTGGTTCACTCACTGAAAAAAATGCCCCTTACTGAACCTGTAGCAGCGTGTAGCCATACAGATTTACAGTTTCTCATTACAATAGACATGAACAGAGTTTATGAAGGCCAACTAAATGTGGCACCTACATTTTTTTGTACACAGACAGCGCTATAGTAACTAAATCATTTTAGATATAGTATATTTTGCAGCAGGATAGCACTGCTAATAGTCTGAGCAATAAATAGCCACAAGTAATTAATTAAAAGAACGTTTAAATGAATGCTTGATGCACTGACGGAGAGATAATACCAACGGATTGTGCTCTGCTGATGAATAGGAGTGAAACATTTTGAAAGAGCAAACATTCGGACCATAGTTTCTGTCGCTCGCTGGCTGTGCAGGAGGTCATAGAGGGACTGTGTACAAGTGCGTGTTTGTGTGACTGTGTGTCTGAAGTTGATTAATGACAGAAATTAGAGCAGTTCACCAGTGGGAAATACTGAAAAGTCAAACAGTGTTCTAATGGACAGAGAGGCAAACTGCACAGCCAGCAGAGCAGCAGACAAAAGAAAAGATACCGAGGGTTTGGTGTGTGAAAAACAAAGTGAGCGACTGAGAAAGAGAGAGAGAGAGAGCGGGACAGACAAAAAAAAAAAGTGATCATGAAATAACAGAGTTCTTTACGAACACCTGTAGAGTTAATAGTGTGGGCTATTGTCAGGTTTTCACTTTTAACAGCAGAAAGCTTTGAATTTCACTGAACTGCTGAATATCAAGAACCACACAGACGGATTCTCTCCCAGTGGCAGAACAATGAAGGTGTTAATGAAGAGATGAACACTGTGAACTGAACTGCTGCCTTACATGATAGCTCCGAGTGCGACTGTGTTGAGGAGAGACGGGAACAGAGCAGCACTATTCTAAGCCTGTAACTGCTCCCTTTGGATGATCACTGTGACCACATCCACGTGGCCCCGGGAAAAGATTTCCTAAAATATAGAAAGCTACCTACTCACAATTAAATTACCACATTTCATGGTTAACTCTAATCATTCTGAAGGCTTAACAGAGCTTAAATAGTTCACTTAATAGGCTTAACTGCTTATGACTAAAAGCTTAACAGAGTCACCGGTTCCCATCAAATGGAAGATAAATGAATTCTAAACAGGTGGGCATTTAAAACCTCTTATGTTTACAACCGCAGCAATCAATATTTCCACTTTAATAATGAGTCGACTGACCTCTCAGCTTGAGCATCTTAGTATAATGCAACTCATTGTTTCTGTTTTACCGCGCTGACTTTTGGATTAGACTTACCTTCAGTATCTTGTTTGTTTCCAGTGAAGCCGCTCTGATAAACCAGCGTTATCTTATCTTACCTTATCTTATCTGCCCAGCACCGAACAGCAGAAAGACAAAGTCAGTATGGAAATGGAAGCAGAGCTAAAAGGAGAGTGAGGATCTGGTTGGTGAACTCCGCGATGACAGTATCGCTGCCATGAAAGGAAACTTAGCGTTCAGTGCTTTGTCCTTTGAACATGAGCAGCAGGAGCCAGGGATCAAACTGCTGGGTGGACTGAACAACTCCAGACTTTAATGTAATAGTTTGAGACTCGAGGAACCAAAACCATGTCTGTCTCTGAACCTCGTACATGAATCATTTTGTCTGATATGTGTTGCTAGGAAACAGTTCCGAGTTCACGTTTTTTGAGGTGGTGACACGAGAAACGCTCAAGAATCATTACTGATTCTTTTAATTTCCTCATAGTCCTCCAGGCAGAGCAACTGGGAATAAACCTGGAGCTTTTCAGAGCGTGCACGCTGGATTTGGTTCATTTTTAACAAGGAAGAAATCACCAGAGAACAATGGACACGGTGCGCCACTTGTCACATCTTTACAAACTCACTAACTGACTAAACAAGTAGCTTGTGGATACATGTGGATACATGTGAGTGAGGTCGGCAGGAAACAGTTGAACAGAGTGTGTGAAAACATTAACTCTCAAACTGGAGTCGGACCCTAATCTGTCATGAAACACTGACCGGTTAAAACCCGGCTGTTCTCCTTCATTTAGTTTCAATAGAACACTGAATTGATAATGGTGTCAAATAATTTGGACGATCCTGCTTCTATGTGGAGAGACAAAAAAAAAAAAAAGCAGGATAATGGTGGTGGCTGTTGTTCAGCAAGCTCATAACAATTAAAAGCTTCAGATTTATTACAGAATCCCAGAGTCTGCCAGCTGATCTGTGAGGCTGTACGTGGGCACAGTGGCGCTTAGAGCTTCACTTTAAGTTTGAAAATGTGACAAATGTTGGTAAATATTGATTTTGAAATAACTAAAACAACTCATTTCTGCTGACGTCATCATGGCGTTAAAACGGTAGAGTCAACCCTGTCCTGTTGTGTCCTACAGCACTTCACAGCATCACATTGATCTAGTTCTAAAAATAGCCACACTTGTGGTGCTGCTTGTTGATGTGATTGATCATTCAGTGTGACGGGGCATCACAGTTGGCTGAGAGGCTGCAGTAATGGCAGCTGTGGGCGAATGAATGACATAGGTGTTAGAAACAGAGACACACACGCACACGGAGCACAGGTCTATCATTTAGCTCACTGCGAGTGACTAGTTAGGTAATCTGCAGGGTAAGCTGGCCATCAGTCATGAATTGCAGTGCATGTGCTGTAGAGTCTGCACATCTCACATCTCTGACTGCGTGTGGTCGAACAGATGCAGTCAATCTGCCTGAAATGTGGATCTGTAAACAGAAAGTGAGTGGCCAGAGCTCTGCAGCATCACACATGACCACAAGTACAGTGTGTCCAGTGTGGCATTTAGCCAAGGTCCCAGTCAGACATGAACATGTTTATTACATTTTTGTACTAGACAGACACTGGATTTTGTGGCTAATGAAATGTGCAAGCTCCTTCCTTGTGCCCCCCTCTGCTCCATCCAGACTGAGAGGAACATGTACAAGGTGGTTCTTGCTGTTAATGAGTTTCCACGCAGTGGGACCTCTGAGAGCCCAGAGTCTGGGAGGCAACATGATTTGCTGCAGGGCGTTTGCTAAAGCTATGTACATTGATATTAGTAAAGCAAAGTGGTAAAACAAGTAATAAATGTACAACAGAGTGCAAAAGATTAGGTAATTGCAAGAGTGACAGATCCTGTGTTGCATGAAATCAAAAACAAATATAGAAATGGTGGCACAGTGTGGTGTCTGTCAGGAACGATTCAGTTCGAAAGTCTGAGAAAATAATCAGTCAGTGTCAGTGGAGGTAGAGTGCAGTCATCAGCTTCATCTGCTAGTGATGCATGCTATGCAAGCTGAGCCGTAATAAAGACCTTCTATTTGTGTGGGTTGCCAGGTTTGCCTTACTCATGATTTCATTGTCACTACATTACACAGCATAGTAAGTCAACATCTGCGTGGGAGACGTGTGGTGGCTGTGAAAATCAATGAGATATGACTGATCCTGACATTACAGAGATAGTGCTGCACGAGACGCATTGATGAAACATCAGGTCTGATAGTACAACAGGAAACAGAAGTTCTTTGACACATGTCATTCATGATCTGGGCTGTGGCGCCTTGAAAGCTGCTAATTCTTCTCTGCTGGCTCACTCCTCACACCTCTCCAGTGCCAGGGAAGCCATCACTACACAGTCACCGAAAGATACGGGAGGAGATCCTTCACAGACTCAGTTTGAACAAGCAGATACTTCACCTGCGACGAAGACAGAGAAGAATGAGCAAGCGTTTGATGGAGCGTGTTGTTTTCTCTGCTCCTGGTCACACTGACGCTCTCTCCAAAACAGCACCAGCGCCTCTAAAAAACAAAAAATAGCCTCTCCACGGACTGTGCACACAGCCACGGCTGAAACGGAAATGTTTTTTTCAGAGCAATATCTTGACCTGATGAAGGCAGTAAATTACCTCCTCCTCCTCCAGCCGAGGCTTTTTCCTAGATCTAGTGTTTTTGCACCCTCTGCAGCTGCTTGCTGACACAAAATACACCGACAGCCCGAGAAATGAAATTCACGTTGTGAAACCCATGTAGCTGAAGAAATTCAACAAAGGGTATGTAAGTGTGGTGGTGAGGGGGGGGATTCAGTTCACTATGTGTTAGGATATTATCGGCTATGACAGAAAAAAGAATTTGGTGATTTAGACTCAGGGGAAGGTGATAAGCAATAATTAGACATGGACGAACAATAAACCCTCTTTATGTCATATCAACAATGGAAGTGGGCTTTACACAGTAAGATTTGCAATATTTCAAAATAAAAAAGGCAAAAAAAATGAAGGACAAGTGTGTCTAAAGACTTAATACACGCTGGTTCTAACTAGAACAGTGTCTGTGCGTAAAACACTTTATTATAAATAACAAATCGGATTTTGACAGTGACAGGAGCCGCTGTCATCTCTCCATCTCCTCCTCCTTTCTTACCTCTGCCTTACTTTTAATTTTTCATCTGAGAGACCACGGGGCTGCGACTGACACTTCCCTGATAGATAACAACCCGTGGCACAGTCTGGTGCCGAGGTCTCCGGCTGCTCAGATGAATTCAGCTCTCAGTGATGAGAAGAGTCTCTCTGCTCTGCGAGTCTGAACCACCCATGGATCACCTTAGACTGAGGTGGAGGAGAGGAGAGAGCTGAAGAAAGGCAGATGGAGAGGAAAGATGATCGAGTTTACTTTTACAGACACACAGGGGGAAAATAAACTAGTTCAACACCTGCATTTCAAATGAAACTCTTTGTGCTGCACTGTAGGAGTTATTTTAGTTCAGGTTTATTATGTGACGTTTCTGTTTTTGGCTTATGTCTCCTCCTGACCACGTGGAATGCTTCCTCGGTTTTATCTGTCAATGGAGTTACAAGTGCCTCATTTAAAAGGTAAAAGTATCTGAGCCCTGTGCAGTTTACTAGAAAACAATCTGAGGTTATATTTACATTGAGGATCTTCTCCACTGTCTTGCTATATGTGTATCATGTTACAGCCACTACTAAGCAGGCTTATGCTTGTAGTGTGTATGTGCATCCATGTGCACACACGATACAAAGGATTTTAGGATGATAAAGGACCTCATCACTGTACCTGTACCACCAGCTGAGTGTGTATCATTAGAGCAGCCTTGGATGAGGTGGTAGAGCAGGTCGTCCACCAATCACAGGATCACTGGATGTGTCCTTGGGCAGGACGAGGCTGGGTCCTGGTGGATCAGATCAGGACCTTGTACAGCAGCTCTGCTCAGTGTTTCATTCACCCACTAAGGCAAAAAGAAGAAATACTCCAAATACCTGTTGACCAGTGTCTTTGAGCTTCAGTACTGGATGTGTTCCAAATCTTATGGTCCTGTGAGGGGTACAGTCTCCTGTCACTGAACAGCATCACAATCTCTTCTCAACACTTTGAGTCCGACTTTCTATTCTAACCAGTCTGAGAGTTTCTATTATTTCTTCCTTTTCAATTATCATACTCATTTACTGTAATTTTATAACAGTGACCTGAAGCAGTGTGCAGAGCGTGGCAGAGTGTAGCAGAGCACAGTGGAACACAGCACCGTAGGGAGGAGGAGGAGGAGGAGGGCTGGGCGGAGCAGAGTGATTGATCTTCAGTTTTATGCTGGTTATAGCTTTATTATAGCTTTAATGTCTTAATCGAGACGTCATGTTAGAAGCCACATCCAAAACTGGCCTCATATTATCGTAAAGCCCCCAAACATCCAGAAATACTACATGACTTAGCAGTAATTAACATTACCATGGCCACGATATGTCCCGGGCTCCAGGGATTCCTTTTATTTAATTTGCCTTTATAACTAATCAATGCTGCAGGAGTCAAACAGGAGAAATATGGACATTGAACGGGAGTAAGACATGCAACCACTGCTCCGTTTCTAAAACCCACAGCCAGCAGAACCTCTTGATCATCACTAATTAGACAGTAAACATGAGTGATGTTGTGCACAGTGTGGAAAGGGGAATCACTGACAACACAAACATGGACCTGTGCTTTACTCAGTGATCCCAGCTCCACATGAAGGCAGACAATGAACCCATAATGCTAAACTATGCACTCACTTTCACTGTTTTAATACAGTGAAACTGAAGAATTCATGAGACTTTTTCAACCCAATTTGTTGGCAAGAAGTTTACCGACAGCTGGAGAGCTCTGGGTGAAAATCTCCTTTAATTCCCCCTCGGGCGACAATTATTTTCCAAAAACTCTTATTCTTTTGGGACAGAGTTGCAGCTTTAAGCCGTGGGCTACTTCTGAGAGCCAAACCACAGACTACTACAGTACTTCTACCCAGCATCCCCCAAGTCAACAGCAGCAACATACACCTGAAAAACACCCACATCTAATTACACACACAAGATTTAAAGGATGCTGGATTATATTTGGAGTCTGAACCATCTGGCTGTAGCAGTAAATCCCACACTGGTAGCTGCTAAAACCTAATGGAATCAGTGCAAAATGATTGTGTGTGGATGTGCGGGTGCACACAAAGCTGGGGGTCATATAGACGAGTTCTTCCGCTGGTTGGTTGGTTTCATGTTTTCTAAAAGCCACCAACATATTCCACAACCTTTGTCGTGCGAGAAGATTTCACATCAAACTAAACAGTGTAATAAGTATCTGATGGGAATGTTGAGCAGCTACGATGCAGCGAATGTTAAGATTTAGACGTTTTACCATGAAACTCGGCGACTGACGGATCGTTCACTTCTGTTTCTTTTTTCTTTTTCAAATTTGTAGTCTGACGCTGACTCGAGTGACATCACATGAGGCGATTTATCAAACATACACTATAACACACGTGTCCCTCTGCAGCCACAAAAGGCTGGAGACATTTTCCACACATGCAGCACTGCTCACATGATAAAACTGCTAAACTCTGAAACATAATCAATGGTTCTACTAACATCTGATTTGTCGATTGCTTCTCCTACTGGGGAAACAGTGAGCTGCTGTATTTTAAAATCCTGCAACATGAGATTCGCTGAATATTTTATTGTGAAAGAAGGTGTTAAAAATGAAAACACGTGGAGTTTGGTTCACTGGTGACTTCTAGATGTGAATGTGATTTTTTTTCTGTATCTCTGTGTCAGTGCTCTGTTGACTGACAGCCTGTTCAGGCCGTTTCCTGGATCTCACCCAACGCCACCAAGCTAATGTATAGAATTTCTTCTAGGAGAAATGGACTCATCATCTCTAGGATCCTGGCAACCGGCCTGTCTGTCAGGTACAGTTTTAAGTATTTTCTGATGCTGTCGAAGGAATCAGTCTCAGTATGGCTTTAAAAAACACAGGAAAACAGGCCTGGATTCAAGTATGGTCATTTGAGAAGCACAAAGGACTAAAAGTTCACACTGATATGATGAAAATCATATATAATTACAGATGATCAGGATATGAATTGGAAAATAAAAAGCAGATTTCATTTTCTATCAGTCAAGGCTCAGTGTTGCTATACAATGAGATTTTTAGCTCTTTGAACACAACACGTTGGTCTGTACCAGCTCCCAAATGCTCCACTAATCCAGATTTTTCCCATTTTCAATGTGGTATAAAGCATGTGACAACTTGACAGTTCCAGATACGACTTCACATTTCTCATATTCCCTGACGGCGAAATTAAAAATGAAAACGGCAGCGTGTGTATTATTAAGAGCCCCAGCTCTGCTGTACATTTCACGTCCTCACTGATTTAAAGATTTTAAAAGGTTGCACATGCTGCACGTAGCTGCAGCAATAAATGTCAGGTAGGCTTGAAATCACCGTGTTTTCGGGGGATTCTAGGACTGTCACACACTTCACCTCCAGCCTCGACGGTTATTACAGTTTCCCATGTTATTATGTGGATTTTGTGTCAGTTTTTATTTTTAGCTGAGTGCAGCAGCAGTGACTTCACCACTGCCCTGAATAAGTAAAAGACACAAGTGCATCTTTTACGTCCAGATGTTTCCTTCTCTACTGTTTAGACAGTGAATGAACACTGCATTTTACATCTCAACCATTTTTTGGA
This sequence comes from Anabas testudineus, assembly GCF_900324465.2. Taxonomy (NCBI): domain Eukaryota; kingdom Metazoa; phylum Chordata; class Actinopteri; order Anabantiformes; family Anabantidae; genus Anabas; species Anabas testudineus. The sequence goes on from NC_046630.1 coordinate 17,028,693, forward strand.
CTAAAGGTAAAAACTCGAGTTGCTGGACAAGCAAGCAACCTGCAAATTCTGCCACCAACATGGAGAAAGTCAACACTGAAAGTGATGTGACTGATGACATCGATGCATTTTAGTCTGTCCATGCAGACGTTTGGTTGCAGTGAAATATTTCAGCAGCATCATCTACATGGAAGTTCTCTTCCTGCTGTACTCCAAGTGTGAACACACTCTTCTTCTACTATCTGAAGATGACAAACACATCCTGGTAGAGGACTGTAGGGCACTACACTCATTAGGACCATTAAGAAGAGCTTAGTGCAGACAGTGATGGATAGATTGCACTGCCCCCTGCTGTTGTAGACCTGTGTGTACTAACAAGTATTTGGTTGCAGGCGGCTGGAGTTGATGTTTTAGTGTTTGTTGAACCACAGGTATTCATCACTGACTGCTGAGTCACCATTTATAAAGGGTTTCTAAGACGTAACTGATTGTTTTATTAACATTTAATAACCTCAATGAACTGTTTGCCCACTATCACTGCAGCGGTTTTAAAAATGGCTTCAGGTCCAGATGTCCAGCAGTCCTTTGTCCAGACAGTCAGACAGTCCATTGGAGAGATCTGTGCAATGCATAAAAACTAAAAAGGTAAATGTTGTACTGGAGCTTCTAACTGATCTATTACAGCAGTACATTAAGTCTTAATCGTTAATAATTACAGTATAAAAAAACCCGTAATAAAGGGTGCGCCATCTTACCAATTATTCTACCATCCAAAGACTTCTCCTGATGTCCACACACAGCTGGACTGTTGAACAGGTTCACAAGCGAGTACAACAGGAGTGTGTGTCAGACAGCACGTGCCGTGACCAACCTACGAAGAGAGCTCTTAGAGAAAGCCATGAAAGGCTGAGGCAAGCAGCCAGGGCCCCTGACATGGCTTGTTGGATGCATACCATCTTCTAAAAATACTAAACTAACAAAACGTCCAGAGCATTTATTGAAAAGCTTTATTTAAAAATGTAGTTGTGCTCAGTGAGCACTGCAATCAAGCACAACTTGAGCAACAAAGAGCTGAGTTATAGGAGTCATAAGCTCAGTGTGGATTTGATGGATGGCAGACGCTGTAAGACAAAGTTTCCTAGCAATGCACCATGAAAAGTAAATAGTAAAATAATAATGGCATCCCAGTTTGTTTTAAAAGTTGAAAATGAAAAATTACCAAAATTAAAATAATTGCTTTGCACGTCTCCAAAATATGTAGATGAGTTATTGACTTATGGCCCAAGATACTAGTTCTGCCATCATTAAGAGAAGTGGCTGCTGTATCAAGATGAAGTTTTTCTTCTAGCATGGCTCAGTCAATCGATTCAACTAGAAAACATTATTGATTCATATCTTTGGTCCTGGACACAGTCGCAGACAATGAAGCAGCCAAGAAACAACGAACAACACTGATGTTCAATATAGCCGGCATCTATTTCACAACAGAGCTGTCGTGTTACTGTCAGCTTCCTCTGCAGAATCAGTCTCACTGTTCTAACAATTTCATCAAAACGAACGACCGGGCTGCCCAATTTTCTTTAAATGATTCTTTTAGGTGAAGGAATCAGCTGTGAAAAACAATTATAGAAAGACAGAGCAGAATGAATTTAAATAGGTTCTGTGGAAGCTCACTGTGGAGCCAAATGAGTCATTTCTGGTCTTTCATCTCTTCTGTTACCATCAGTCTCTTAGTGATCAGAAAAATGTGACACAAAGGCTGATTCCTTCCAAATATATGAGGAGCAATTATACAAAAGAGAGAGGAGTATTTTAACACTGTGATGAACCCAATTGTCACTGTATTTTCATTTTCAGTGGAGCAGAGGCTCTGCTGATGGTTTCTGTGTTTTGCGTTTGTAGCCGTCTCTCGACACACAATACAACACAACACCACTCGTAGATTTCTAACTTTGCATGGCCTCAATATATGACACATGCCAATTGGAGTTTTTGGGGTTATAAATAAACACGATATTATTTATGAAGAATTTCACTGAAAAGGATGTGTAAACTCTGAATGAGACCTTTTTACATGATGGCAAAGAACATGAGGACCAGAAACAGCTCAGAAATCAGCAGACACACAGGCTTGATTCAGTAAACAAGTTAGAAACAATTTATACAGAATATATATATATATATATTATTGTGTCATTCAAACATCCAGAGTAAAAATACAATCCATAAATCACTCATAGCACTTCACAAATGAACATCACTGATACAGCAGCACTAACAAAAAACAAAAAAACAGAAACAAAACATCCACCACCCATCATAGCACAATATCTCAATAGGCACAGCAGAGCATTGGCAAATGTAGTGCACAGACAGTGATGTGGGTTAGTACAGTTTATGGCTCTCTGTTGGATGAAGCTCATTAAGAAGCAGTCTCTACTTTAACGGCTAAACAGAAACATTCGTTTCCTTTGTGAAAGATTGAAGCTGATGGTAGAATAACAGATCATCATCAGCACCTACAGTACAGCATCCCAACTGATTTGTCAGTGTTGCTGTGTGGAAAACAAGCGCACCCACTACGCATTAGACAGGGAGCTGTGCACTGTGAACGGTCTCAAACTCCTTTAAGTGTGAAAAAAACAATACATCAAACTTGACGTTTAAAGCAGGTCATCTGTGAAAAGAGGATGTGTGTCTATTTTTCCTGACACGTGTACCGAGTTGGTTTATTTTCAACTACTTACTTTACTAACCTATTTTAACTGCAAATCTGAGACTACATGATGAAAACAAGTGTGAATAGAATCAAACAGACACAAACCAGGGAAAGTGAGAGTAGGTCTGTGACCAAAATGCTAAATTAAAAGGAAATTATGTACATTCATCAATACAACCAGGTGTCGTCATGTGTGCAGGCTTGACTGAAATCACTCAGGACTCACTGATTTGTTGGACCCCCATTGAACGCCCTGCTTCACATTCAGACTTTTAGATCCCAACCTAAGCCATGACTACTCTCCGTCACTGTCACACTAACTCTAAAGATCAGCGCACACAACCACATGTGCCCCTAAAACACAAAGAGGTGTTGATGAGCAGTCAGTCGTACCGCACCCAACTTATCAGTCTACATCTAAAGAATCATTGCTGCACGTGCAAAAGCGGGGCGCGATAAGTAATCAATGTCAAGTGCAACGCTTTCCGAGGCTTCACAGTTCTTTGACCTCCCATCTTTCAAGTTCTACTTTTGCCAGAAAATGGGAAGAAAACATCCAATGGGAATGAACAGAGCACCGAGTGAGAGAGGCCCCGACGCAGTAGATTATCAGCAAGGTTTTAAATGATTGGTTTTTTTTAGGTGTAGCCATAAGCTTCCTAATACTTCATTTAAACTCCTTACTTAATGTAAGACTTGCAGGTTTTAGGAACACTGCACTGTAACGGTCCACTTCCCCTAAACTGGGTTCTTCTTACCCGAGGGATTAAGAAGAATCACTTCACTTTCATACATGAGCGAATGCAGTGGATGTGGCCAAAATAAAGACAAATGATGTGATTTCTCCACTAGGGTAATTTGGTAGACATGTCCATCCCCGGATACTGCACCTTTAAACATCAGCGGATGATTCAAACTGGCTGACTCCTTCACAGTTGGACCATGTTGAACTGGAGCTTTTTTACCCCACACAGCAGAAACATGAGTGGTGTTACCACATACACTACTGTATGTGACACAAGCACACCTACGTTCTTCTCCCTTGTTTCCTGTGCCAGCTATTTAAAACTGATTTTTATTTTTTTAAGTTTTTAGAGACCAGCTCTATCACAAACATTTTCCTTAGGAAAAATAAAGGAAAAAGAAAAGAGATCCTAAATAAACCCCTCCACAAGGAAACATATCAAAGCACAAGTGGACAGCACAGATCTGCTGCTACACAGCAGTCCACTCTGGACGGTTGCTTAGAGATACGCCTGACTGAGCAGCAGTAACAGTCTTTGACTCAGACAGGACTCTGAGGGCCTGGTCTTTACAGATGTCTCTTACAGTACAGTAGCATCACTTGGGTGGAGGGGGCCATATTGGGAGAGGATGGGCCTCTGTGTTGAAGACGTACTTCTCCAGACTGAGCAGCTCCATGTCATCAGAGAAGAGAAGATACAAGTACTTGAGTGTCTCACCGAGGAAAAAACTCTCCATCTTGTCTCGGGGCCCAGGGTTAACAGGGTCACACACATTGTTAATGGACGTGTAGCCCCCACCGGAGACCTGCAGAAGGTTTGAGGCAGAAAATCCTCATGATGCAAGTTAAGCTCTCTGCACGCTGCCAGGGTTTTTATACACTCAACACACTTTTACACTTTTCAAGCAAACTCAAGAGCAAGATAGACTGGCAAACATAACTGTGCTTTAGACTGATGTGTCGGCCTGGTTTGCAGTGATTTTACATTTGATTGTGCTGTTGGCACCCTCAAAGTTAACTCAGGACTAAAAATACTCAGACCTCGAAGTGGGGCATAAAATAAAGAAGAAAAGAGTCGTACGCTTGTACTTTTAGACAGCTGGAACAATTTGAACGTGAAACGTGAAGGTTTTATGCTTATAGGTGAAAACAAAGGTAGCAACCACATTATTTTTAAGCTTTAGCAATATGCTATATACCAATTCTATTTCTCTACTGTTGAAAAGCCACTGCCTGACTCCACTGTGTGAAATTATCCCCATCAGCCCCATCCAATCACAGTTTCCTATATCACACACTGGGTAACGTGTGTGGATGTTTGGGACTTTTGTCCAATAAAGGATCACTTAGCTTACACCCTTGTTGTTATGTGTGTTTCCAAAACTATTCAATCAAACCTGCTCTGAAGCAGGTAACTAGTCCACAGACTCAATATTGAACAAAATAAACACCAATCCTGTGCTATAGTAAAAGCCATGCAGTAAAAGAGATGACTGATATTTTTTAATACTGCCATTTAGCTGTCTGGAAAATTAAAAGGCTGTGATAAAATTAAGCCTGTACCTTAGTGTACTTGTTGAAGCTCTGCAGTATTTCCCATCCCCAGTCTCTGTACTTGGTGTCCTTGGTGAATCTGTACATATAGAAGAGACTTTCGACCGTCTCTGGTCTGAGCAGGTTGTGTCTGTCCGCGGGCTTGAGGAGATAGAAGAGCAAAAAATAAATAAAATATTAGAATTCATATAAGTGGTCAGATAAGGATCAGTTTTTCCAGTTTGACCTTTATTCAACCTGGCACACCCACAGAAATGAAAAACTCTTCAAGACGCCTTATCAAGAAAGCAGCTGGGAGTGAGTTCAGATTAAATACAAGTTTAGAGCAGAAAAATTCTAAATTCAGCACAGCACACAGTCGGGCAGCAGCAGAACACACATTTCTGTGTTTCTTGCACCACACTTTGAGTGAAATGTGCAAAAAAGGAAGAAGTTAAATTGTTGTGAACATTCTTGTGAGATTAGTTATGATTCTAAGCATGAACAATCAGGAAAAACAAAGGCGCCTGCAGCCAGATGTGACTCCACTAACTATCAACGTTCCTTTTATCAGCAGAGTTTATGGAAGCAGTAAAACAATCAAGAAAATAAAAATACAACCAAGAAAAAATACAATAAATCAATATGAAAAGCCCGTTCATAAAAGTCATCAGTTGTTGACTAAACAGGCCACAGTAACAACTAAAGAGGCCTCAAGGCTGAATTAAAGCGTCTGCAATCAGCCCTGAACTCAGATCTTTCTGTTTACCCAAAACCCAACAGTCAAGGATGCAATCACAGGAAAAACAGAGGTGTTTTACAAGAGTTCAATTTTTGCAGCAGTGGTTAGTTCACTATGACTTACTGGGAAACATTCATGAAGCCTTTTAACCTGACATTTGTTTCCTTAGTTTTCAATCCTACAACACAAATGAGCTCCTAAATGTTTCAAATGTTATTTCAGGTTAATGAAAGCGGCAGTGGAGATGAGGGCCGAAATACTGGAAGCTCCGATAAACCTGGAGTTTAACTGAGGAAGGTTATTGTCACAACTCCCATGACACCAGCTGATTAAATTTTTGTTCAGCAGGCTCATTCAGTTCGGAAAGCAGCAGTGGGTTCCTTTGCTCCCTTCAGCTTCTTTCAAATAGCGAATGTGGATTTAACAGAAAGCATCAACACAACACTACTAAACAAAGTCAGTAAGTATATTTGAATTTACAAAAATGTCTGCATCTGACCTGGTATACCCGTCCGAACACAGTCAGTTTATGAATAAATTAAATATATGATGAAAAATAAAAAGAAAATAACTAAATGCAATCTCACCTTGACAACAACGTCACGCCCATCACTGGCCTGAAGGTTGAAGTGTACAATCTCTGGGCTCAGCCCAGTCTCCATCTGTGTGTACATGTGATAACAAGTCTCCATCAGCTGTGTCGCCAGTTCCATGTGGTCCCCCGGGAGGCCATTGTGGACCCCTAGTGCCAGGGTTCCTGGCAGGAAGCACACCAGGTGATCCTGCAGCATGAGGAGCAACAGAAATCACGAATGAAAAGAGAAATGATGAGATTAAATGATGAGACCTGGAATCGATTGAACTGCTTGATAGAGAGAAAGACTGAGAGCACGTGGGTCTGTACAGCTACTGATTCAACAAAAGCACAAAGGCTGATTGATTCAATGAGGCAGTCTTCATCTGTGGATGTGAGTTTATCGACTTTCAGCAGTGTGCGAAATAGGACAATCAGGGATTCCAGGGCTGTGCATGGTACAGTGGCCCAGCTGTATAAGAGCCATAAAATCTGCATTGACAGCAGCTACTAGGTTAATTAAGGGCTCAGTGACTCGCTGACCCCCTCGGTACTTCACACACTGACTTATGATGAGAATCTCTACCATCTTAGGGTTGAAGCGGTTGTGGGACAATTCTCCAACGAAGGTCAATCTACGAGGTCCCGTCTGTCTCACAAGGTGTTTTTTCACTCCCTCCACAGCCTGAAGGTAGTCCTCCAACAGGCTGGAAACAACACACAGATACACATGGGGATGTTTGTGTTGCAAACAATAGTCAGTGTTATATTAGAGGTATTAGTCAGTGTGTGGAGACTGCATTAATGTTAAGTCAATTTGACTCAATTTGATTTGTTCCAGCCAACAAACCAATGTTCTGCATAAATATAAAGCTGGAATTACTTGTCTTCTGTCTTGCCTCCCTGGATCCACTGTTTGAGCAGGTATTCGTAGTAGCTGTCTGCCCTGGCACCGAGCGTGAAGACTCCTTTGTGGGTGAACTGACCACTGTTGGTGTTGATGAACATGGGCACCAGGCCGTCTTGTTTGCCTGGCAATGAGTGGACCAGCTTCATTACCTCATTCACAACCTCCTTGAAAGGTTAAAAAACATGAGAAGTGACATTAATTCCTAGACATGAGATATTGAACCTAGCAGCCTCACTTCACTTACTGCTTGTGTGTGGGCCAATAGGTTTGAAAAAAACTGTTTTAAGCTATTTATCATTGGAAAATTATTAACAATTTCACACTTTAATGGAATTGGGCTCATTAGAGGCTATGTCTCAGAGGGCTGGCTCAGGTTATGACAGATATTATTCAAATAAATGTCAGGCTGTGGTTGAAAACCTTTAGATGCAAGCACTCATTCCTGGAATCACTCAAAAACTGACAGCATGATGGATTTAAAGCAAGTCCTAGTTCCCGCTTGTCACTTCAATCACACAAGTGCTCACAAAGTGTATTTAATGTGCGATTTTAACAGAGCTGCAACCCTCCATGTGAACTCTCCATCTGCCTCCATCTTTTTTCACTACATCTCAGAGAATTGAAAGTGATGACAAGTCAAAATGATTTGACACACACACACACACACACACACTACAGCCCGTTTTACTAGCATGGATGCTCCGTGTGTTATCCAAACCTGGTACTGGGGCTCCTGAGTGAGGCGGCTCAGTTCTCTGAACTCCAGCTGAATGCTTGTGACCTCGGCCAGTGTGCTGTCTGACGTCCACCGAGGCGGATGGGCTGTGCCCTTCCCAATGTTGACATCTGAAAATGGGATCTTTGAGGGAGTTTTGAAGGCAGGCATCAACCTGGACCCAAGATCTTTCTTTAAGTGGGGAGAAGAACAGAGAGCCTTTTGAAGTGAAGCATGATGGAATGTAATTTAAAAATGCAACACAACAACAAATGTGAATACAGCAGGCTGTGACTGAAGTTTAGCAGATGAGGCACATTGGAAATGCATACATTTTGCAATGTAGTTTACAAATAAGCTGCGTGGGATTGTTTCTAGTTTCTTTGTATTTGATTATACAAAAAACTAATAATGCTAGACTGCAGCAAAATGCTCTACAACAACTGCACAAAAGGGACAGTAGAATGCCTGTTATAAGATGACTCACTGCCTTCTCGAGGAATAGTTGGTCTCCTGTTAGGTGATAGGCACTCAGCAGGCCCCCAAGGACACGAATGGTTGTCTCAAAAAGATTTACATCAACATTTTTGTTGAAGGACAGCTCTTTCTCCACCCAGTTCCTTGCTTCTGTAAACTCTGTGCGGAGTACAAGGGGAGAAAGGAGAAAGAGAAAAAAGTACATTTGATGGCTTTATTTTCACAAGGTGGATTAAAAGATGTCAAGTGGCATGATCAAGTGGTCTAATAAACTCCAGAGGCAGCGACTGATTTAGGCTCTCAATCAACAGTAAAAGAAAGAAGATCAAAAGTGGGGAAGCAGAGCAGAGTTACTGTCTTTTTTATTCCACGTATACTTCTTTGTCAAAACCTAGTTCCTCTTTTTACTCTAATGCATTGGATTGATGTCTGGATGTGTTGTGCTGGTGGTAGAGCCACTATCCTTTATGGTGCTACAGACGTCTACTCCACAACCCAAACTGCTTTTCATGTTCACAGCTCAGTTCACAGCCAAAACCCTGTCTGGAGTTTTAAACAGTGTTTCTGACATGCATAGACTGGGTGTGTCCTCCAAGCAAACTCTCAGAGATGTTACGTTACATTAGGTAACAAATGGAAAATAATGTATGTGAATGAATGCAGATACACATTTGCTCCGTGTGGTGTAAATGATAGCAAAAACACACCTGTGTTACTGTATATGATAATAGTACTGAAACGTTGCAATATGAAACCCCACTATAAGAGAGAGAGAATAAGTAGCAAACAGCACTCTACCTTCTTTTAGGCCCATTATCCACATAGTGTCCAGAGAATCAATGAGTGTCAATCCCAGTCCAAACCACTCGCCAAAAGACTTGGAAATGGGCTTGAGCTCGTCGTGACCCCAGGCGAAGTCCTTGTAGCCTTTCCAGGCATGTCTGAAGGCATCACGTACTGCCTCCAGTCTGTCCACAGTGCCAGTTGAAACTACAGTACAAACGAAAGTCCACAAAGGAATAAGAAAGTTTAAGTTTAAGTCAGTTTCCCCTAGGAAGCTCTCACAACAGTGCAAGTCTCATTTTCTGATTATGGCCAGACGAGGGAATATTCTATGCCATGTGTCGATGCTGCAGCTTTGAGTGCAGCAGGAATGTTCAAACTTTAAGTTAAAAAAAGAAGCTGGACTTTAAACAGCATACACTAGTAGAGCTGGCAAAGGCTACGTTAAAAAAAAAAAAAAAATTTTTCAGTAGCAATACAAAAACTTCATCAGTGGGTACAGAAAGGATGAAAATGTTGATCTTTTCTTTTCTTCTGAAAGAATCTGAGGTATACAGGCTTGAAAAACAAAAAAATGCAGTGTAATTGTTTCTCTGGTTTACACTATTGCTCGCTCTTTCTTTGCATTGTTGGTTTGGACAAAAGCATTTGGAGACGCATCTTTTTGGCTCTTGGAACTTTTGATGGACATTTTGGTGTTAAGTTAGTCATTCCAGCTAAATTCCCTAAATGTAAGTTCAGTACTGACCTTCCAGTGGGACAGTGTCAGCCGCATTAGCTGGTGCTGGGGGCACTGCAGCTTCTTTCTCATTGGCTGAAGGTGGAGGCTCAGTGGCTTGGTCAGCTTCGATCATTGCTCCTCTCCAGCTACATGACAACAGCAGAAACCCATTTTACACCTGAATTATTTATATCTGCTTCTCTGACATACATATAATGCAAGTTGGTAGATGGTCTGGGAGCATCCACAACATCAGAGTCTGCCTTCAGAGCAATGACACGTTACCGAGTCAGCTATAGTATTCTATACTACCAGTCAAACGTTTTTCATATAAAGATAAATGCTTCCATCCATGTCTTCATACATTTGTTACCATGGTTGCAAAAGGGTTTTCTCATGATCGGTTATGCTTTTAAATGATTACACTTGGATTAGCAAACACAACATGCTATTGGAACACAGTACTAATGTTTGCTGATGATAGGTCTCTGTTCGTTAAAAAAAAACAAAACTGCTGGTTCTAGCTGCTATAGTCCTTTGCAATATTAACAATGCCTGTATTTCTGAACAATTTGATGTTTTAAAATCTACTTTTCTTAAGACAGAAAAGTTATTTTTATGTGTCGCAAAACCTTTTGTATAGTTATTCACAGGAGAAAAATAGCAAATGAACAGATCACCTGACAATCTTCTTTTCTTGGTCCTCATCCTCTCCTTCATCTTGAACCACCTCGTGCTCTTGCTTTTCTCTACCGCCTATGTCTGAAACATTTCCAACAACTTTCTGTAGGTTTGGAGGGCCCCTCTTGTTTAGAAATGTCTTTTTCTGTGGATAGACAAAAGGCTAGAGCTGGAAACAGGACATGAACATGAAATAACATGAAGGCACTAACTCATCACTTAATCTTCCATCACTTTTACCAATTAGCTGCAGTAAGCATCCACCACTTTAGCACAACAGCTTTGTAAAACCAGGATCCAGATACGAAATTTACAAGCTTGGCATGTTTACTAATGTAAAATGCTTCAATGTGTCTGATTATAATTCTAACATCTGTAAGACGATTACAGAACACTATAATTAACATTTAACTAGCGGGACAGTGTAGATTCTTGCAAGTAGGGTTATTTAAACAGTGTGGTAAGATGTGAATTACATTTCCTAGTAAAATATTTACCCTCTTTGGAAGTTTTCACTTTTTATTTTTTTATTTTACATTGAACCATGTTTATTTTAAGGGTAAGGGTTTAAGGGTCAGCAAAAAAACCTCCCTAACCACCAGTGTGCAGTGAATGCACAGTGAATGCTGATATTGTCACAGCTAAAAATAATTATTGTAATGGAAATGATTAATGGGTTCTTCAAACTTTTTCTTCATCAGAAAAACAAATAAAAACAAAACAGCAGACCCTAGGCAGCTGTCAATTTTGTTTTCTTAAGGTCCCTTTCACTCTGTACAAATCTCCTATTTTAACCCTTTCCAGATTTATGTAAATCAACAGTTCTTGATCATTGATCCTCTGAAAGATTAAACCTCAAAAAGTTTGAGTGGTTTTTGTCAGTCAAAGTAGCTCTGGTCCACACCTCTAAACTAATTTTCTTAACAAGACTCCAGGTATGCTAACATCTGATTCCAGTTAGCTTTTTTGTGGTCATTCTTCCAAAGGTTCAAATTTTGTTTCCACTAGCACTATGTGGTTTTCTGCTTGTTCTCAATAAAGACATAAAATCATTTTTTCATGTTATTCTTTTAAGCACATCATATTTGTTAATACTCTTGACTTAGATAAAGATCAGATCACATTTTAATGCAGAAAACCATGAAATTCTAAAAGGGTCACATACTTCTGAATACTTTCTGAATAGACCTAAATCACAACAAAAGTAAACTAAAGGCACTTTACAGTGTTTAGACCTTACACAATATAACAGTTTATAGAATGATATAGAAAACCCAACAACCCCACTTGAATATGTAAATGTGTAATGTAATAATGTAAATCTACAGCACGGTGTCCCCAACAACAACTTTTCAAGTTGGAGAGACTGTACATGACTGTACAATCCACTGGGTTCTCAACCAAAAGCAAAATGTGAAAACTTCAACAGAGGGTAAATACTTAGGTACTATAATCAATCTTTACCAACTCTACTATTTTGAATCATATTCCAGAAATACAAATACAACTCTAACCTTATTGGGAGGTTTAGCCAAAATGGGGATGTTTGGTCCTCTGGGCTCCAACACAGGACCTGCTCCTGCATCTGGCCCTACAGCTGGGCCAGGAACTGGAGCTGGAACTTTACCTGTGCCTGGATCCAGTACAGGCTTCACTCCTGGAGGAGTGGCCTTCAACTCCCTGTCATTTAGTGCCAGCCAGTCCTCCCTGTCAGACAACCCTACACACACACACACACACACACACACACACACACACACACACACACACACACACACACACACACACACACACACACACACACACACACACACACACACACACACACACACAAGAAAACAACTTAAAATGATGGCCGCACTATATCAACTCAAGGAATTGTTTTATAATGGTTCTAAACTGGTCTAATGAAATAGTTTACCTTTCCTACCATAGACCGAGCAGACATAATGTCCATACTTTTCCATACAAAAGTTGTATTTTTCCAGTCTGAATTAAAGTAGAAGCAGTTTTCGTATTGTCTACTCTGGATGGGGATTTCTGGAAAGCTTAGTTTGTTGCTGTGAAAAACCATGGCTCAGTGTGGATGGAAGACTCAGAGAGAAATACGGGTGTATTCAGGTTGAGCCAAATCATATATAGCACATGTAGAAGCACACAAAAATAAAAGCATGCAGACAAATCAAAGCATCTCATGTTACATTTTAGATTCACTTATTACTTTCACTCACTCAGTGCAACCATTGCCACCAAACACAACAAAGTGGTAATCTCTCTCATCAACTTCACCTAGTCTTGCAACAACACAATTAGAATTAACGACAGACTTTGCTTGTGTGTGAGCGAGCCTAGTTTTGTGTGGGCACTGTTTACCTCTCCACTGCTCTGTGATGCTGGGGTAGGAGAGCAGTCCAAATATAAGCAGCAGAGCCAGCAGGAACAGGATGAGGCTTCGCTGGAGCCGAGACAGCTGCTTCCATTTCTGCAAGCAACAAACAGAACTAACTACACAGAAACGTGTGTAATTAAAATCAAAAAACGTCTGTCATCACATTCTGCCCTTCTCAAAATCTCTTGCTGTAATGTTTGGGCTTCTATAGAAACAGCAGGGTGAAAAATGAGAAAGCCAGATGGCCTACCCTGTGTAAACTCAACATCTCTCTCCACCTGATGCGTTGAAGCCCAGTGACAGCTCACAAATGAACAAATCCAACCAGCTCATCTGAGCCGTGAAGATTCAGCCTGGGTCGTCTCAGGAGAGAAGGCCAACACACAGGCTGGCACCCCTCTGTTACCTGCTCTAATTAACACATGTGCAATACCATGAAACTATTGAGCCATCGTCTGTGCTGTGATAGAGAACACAACAGACTTTCTCTCAGGGGACGCTTTCATTTGCTATAGCATGAGAACACTTTGTACATCCCACTAGTGCACATATTCCATTTTCTGAATTATCACAAGACTCATGATCCGGGCATTTGTGGTATACTGTGTCAACATGATTTCTTCCTCAACAACAACAAAAAAAAAAAACAGCAATGAGGAAGAGATCATTTACTGCACTGAGCTCACTCAGCAGGCTACTTGTTACACACAATCATACAGTATGCCATATGCTAATTCCATATAATGGTAATTATATGCTAATTCCACGCTTTCACCTCACATGTAAAGTATTTGCACGCATTCATGCAAGTGTTGAAGGAAACCGATGTGAACAGAGGTAAAAGCAGCTAGTGAAGCCTTTTTACCTCTGTGTGAAACAAACACTGAGCCAACAAGCCTCTCCAAAGGACATGATTTGCAGAGAATGCTTTTCTCAGGAACCATAAACTTGACGACCAACAGGTACAGGAGAGTGCTGAGCCGGGTAGACGTCTCTGATATAAAACTGGATTTATAGAAGAAATGAGTGTTGATATACTTCCCAAATCAAAGTTTACAGATCACTTAGTTCCAAACTAAGGCAGACAGTTGATGGAAGTAAGATCCACCTCTATTTAAAATACAACAGATCTGTTGAGGAAAATAGCATTTTGTAGGTCAATGACCACAACTCCTCAGTTTTCAGGCATTTATTCATCATGTCTCAGCTACTGGTCCCCAACAACTATTTTGCCTGTATGAACATCCAATGCAGGACAGTGACAACATGGCTGATGTGGGTTAAAGCTGTGAACATACAAACCAAACAAATATGGGGAGAAAAATAAAACCTCTAATCCATGCACGTGAAGTACCTTAAAGGCTGCTGAACTAATTAAACTTTGTTACACAGTATTAATCAGTAAACAGCCAGTAGCTGTGATCTCATTACGAGTAAGAGTGTAAGACCAGTTTGAACCAGGATGAAAGAGGAAACCTGTGAACAAAGCAGCACTGTTATTTTCAAATCCTCAAGCAAGGTGTAAAGTGTAACATAATATACCCGTAAAACCGGAGCAACAAAACCAGCATAGCGAGGAAGAAGGAGGGAAAGTGTAAGAAACTCCAAAGTGTGGAAAACAAGATTAAAGAGCATTTGCACAGCGATATAGTCGAGATGCTGGGATGAGTTGGAATGTGTTTTATCTTACTGTAGTGATAAGACGCACCGTGTGCTCAAGGGAAGCTTTTATCTGTAGAGTTTGCTAGTTCAGAGCACTCCACAACAAAAGGCGTAAGAAAGAAAGACTGAAACCCAGCAATGCATTTGTCACAAAAACAGATGCTTTTCATAAAGGCAGTGATAATTCATCTCAGTGAAGTCAGAGGAAACGTGACAATGCAGCTAAATCTTTTCTGCAGAGATGTAGTGATTGCAAAAGGCTTTGAGTATGAATAACATTTTCATAGTAATTATGCGTTTCTCTACCTAATTACTGAGGTTCTTCAGTATATTGCATTACAAGATTATCTCCAGGTACAGTGTGAAACAGCATTGTAACTGTCATCCAGTTCTACGTAAAACCTTAGCTCTGTGGTTTAGCAGTGTTGTGTATGGGCTTACAGAGTGAAGTACAGCGACTTGTGATAGTTGTCTGGTGCCATTTGGTCAAATACAAGCTCATTACTATGCATCAGTCACAGGGTGTGTGCAACACTTACCCTCCAACAGGACTGTCTCCGGTGCTTGCCGTTGTTGTAGGTGTGACTGTGTGGATCACTGAGTGTTAGAGAGATGAAGTCCTTTCTGGAAGGTGGATACATCCTCTGAACAGGCCAGTCAGTCACAAGTCATAGACGCTACACTAAGAAAAGTGAGAAACAAGCTGCATCAATACCCTCTGCAAGTTTAAAGTGAAAAACACAGTAATGTGTCAACTATTATAGTCTAATTACACGGTATTCATAGATGTGAGATGAGCATCCATTGAGAACTTTTATTTTTGTATTTGGTATTATTTTATTTCAAGTATTTTTTTGAGCTAATTCTTTTGTTCTTTTGCTTTATTTATTTTACTTGTAACAGATTATTTCTTCACTGTGCTAAAGCTGCTTTGACTTGAGCAAATGATCTCACTACATCAAGCAATGCATATTAGTCATCCAAATTGTATAAATTAATACATTAAATCACTCCCCACTTAGTGTGGGGGCTTGTGGGAGTCTGGACACAATGGTTAATAGAACACTTTAATGCAGACCGAAACATGGAAATCTACAGGATGTGGATTTCTTTCTATCACCAGCTTTTTACTGTCTACACACAAGGTTTAGGTTTAACTGAGCTTCTGTTCCATATACTTTTCTTCTTCAGCAGACCACTGCTGCAATGTTGATTTACCAACACCATTTGGCAACCGAGAAATGCTGATGAATGAATAAATGAGTGAGGTCCTTATCAAAGTATAATTTTGTTGAAATGTTTGATTTTGACATCTTTGCAGATATTTTGAAGTAACGAGGATGTGAAGCCTGCAGCAGTGTCCCATGCTTGATTCAATACCGATACTGTATGTTTCATAGTTTCTAAGTAGGTTAATAAATGGATTTGGCATATATTTAGATGTAATCTATTGTCAGTCAGAATAGCCATAAACTTTGATGTAATGGACCTTGAAACCCAACCATCATGGATCACTGGATCAACACATTAGAAGCTCAGTCTCTTGGACATTTACGATGTCCCTATAATGGACTTTTATACTGGTTTAATCCAGTATTTGTGTGAAGTAGTCAAAGAACCAGAGATGAAGTCCCCATAAGAGCCCCATAAGAGAGTGTGAAATATCACCAGTAAGCATGTTTGTGTTAGTAAGAATTATAGTGATGTTTATTTCAGTTTTGATTTTGTAGTGTTTTGCAGCATAACCCACTAAAAAACTTTTACTGGGGCTATATCAGTATCTGTTTTCTTATTTATTTTGAGATTTAACCATTTTTTCATCTCCAATTAATATATTTACATGTCCACTGCGCCGCATGTTCAAGTCCATACATGGGCCAGTGTTTCATATTTGAACCAACATCACGTGACTATAATTGGTGCAAAGATTTAATCAGTAGTGGCAAAATAATTGTACATTTTTCTTTACACAGGATGAAAATGAGTCCATACCCAGACTGAGAAGGACCAAGAGTGTCGTAGTAAGTTGTAAATTAGGTAAATGTTCATTTATTAGGATATTTAGCACATATTCTGGAGGAGTATGCTCCAGACACCACCTCCTCAAGAGATGATAGTGATTTAAGCCTCAAACCACAGAAAACTAAACGCGTCACTTTGCAGGAAGACATATGCATACAGGATGCCTCAGTATGTGACACCACTACACCTGGAGAACACACAAAAACCTTGTTCAAAGACTACAAATGATGTTCAACTATCAGACTTCAGCTGATATTTGGAAAAAACAAATATTAAAAACGTAGAAAACACTTAACAGGACTCAAAACAGGACTTCAATACATAGATGCACCTTAGGGTGGCTCGGAGCCCTCACCAGTAAAACGACCAAATGTAAAAAGGAATAATATAATAATGACAGTGCAATACCACAAGCTGATGCAAGTCTCACTTAATAGGTGACAGTGGAGTTATTTTAAAATAGCATGTGGCTGTAAACAAAGAGCTCGTTGACCAATAGGCTAATCTATTACCTTACACCCTGTCGTCCATACGTGTTGTTCAAGCAGCATGGAAGTTACAGCCTGCTGGTTGAACAGCAGGATCACAGACAGGTGTCCAGCAGCCTCCCCCTCACCTTTATGCCTGGTTGGCTGCTTCACAGCGACGTTACTCTCCTCAAGGCTAAGCGGCTGTTAGCTAACGTTAGCTGTGGCAGGCTAGCTAGCGTCTTCGGCTTATTTCTGAATGGAAAGTGACACTGTTCGGCTTTCCGAAAGGGCAACATGTAGCAAAGCAGTCTGTCCGACTGTCACACGAGAAAGCCTGTCGTTACACGAACTGACAGACGAGTTAAACTGAGGGAAACATGGCTAAACTCAGCGCAGCGCGACGGACAAATGCGGAAGAGATGACGAGCGATGTCGCTGCGAGTCACGTGACTTGTTTCACGTGTCGCGATGGTTCCAGGTTTAACCCTTTAAACACCGCGTGGTCTCTTCTACATGTTCAACAATTCAAACGAGAGCACAGAGGTCATTTTAACAATCGGATTGTTTTTAAAGGACATTTTATATCATAATTTATCCTCTGTACTTTAAATACATTTAAGGTTTCACTGACAGTTACTATGCTGCTATTACTAACACTATTGTAACTGTACAGCTGATATAAAACTAATACTAACTGTAACTGGACTGCTGCAGGTTGAATTATTAGATATTAACGGATTTTGACATATGTATCGAATAGATGTGCAAGATGTGTCTATGCCAGATATGTTCAACACACGTTCAAATGTGAGAAATAAAATAATTAATATTAATTAAAGGATCAAGGATCTCTGTCACTAGAAAGCTCGTTGGAAGACAAACAGCAGCTGATTGTAACTATTTTATGTACTGAAAGGTGGTTAAGGACTGTAGTTTGGCTACATCCTGTGAATGGTACATGAACTACTTTCTTCGCACTTTCTTCATTTAAGGTTTCTTTAAAAAGATGATGATAGAAGTAGAGTCCACTCTTAGGAACTGCTGAACTGGAGACAGAGGATGGGGCTAAGTGGAGAAATGGACATGGGTGGTGCAGTGGGAATGAGAGTTGGGGATGAGGGGGGACAAAGATAAGTCATGCAGCTTAAGGTTTTAGGTTCCCAGAAGTCCGTTTCAGAACCGGAGAGACAAAATATGGAACATTTTTAGAGCTTAGATTACAACCCGACTGAGACAAGAGACATTATTTCTATTATTACCCCTCAAAATCTTAACATGCATCTTATCTGTAGAATAACTGTCTAATTTCTGAAACATCTCATTACTTTTCAATCTCACTGCTGCAGAGATGGATCACACAATGATATTCATTAGTGTCCATATCAATGTGGATAAAACCACCAGGGTTTGTGCTGTTCCCACTTCAGCAGAGAAATTATTATTAACTATATATAATAATTTAAATGTATGACACACAGTGGAAATATCTAGTTAACTGATAATCTGTTAGCTGTAACTCTTTCCTAAATACATGCTTTGCTATATTTTAGATGATCATGTGCTGCATGTAATGTCTTACACCTGCTGTGTGTTCATTAAATGGTAACTTCTCTATGTTTCATAGACCAGCACAATTTAGTTATAAAATAAAATGTTTCTTAAGATCAAAATAGAATAAATAATAAAAAAAACAAACATTGTAGGCTGATATTGTGGTTTTAAGTGAAACGTCATGACAACTGTAAGTGGACTGCCATAATCATGGGTACAGACATGCAGCAATCCAACGCCATCACCACGTCAGCATTTGGGTCTATCACTGAATGGGGGATAAAACACACTCGAGCCAACTTTTGGTTATGCATTTTTTAATTCAGCTGACATAATTCTCTGAATGAGCTGGTAGGGTCACACAAGACAGATGTCCAGCATGTCATTTCATATTTAAAAGATATTTTTACACAGAGCAGGTAAATATCACAATGATCAGTCTCAGCCAGCTAAGGCAATCATACGAAATGATGTTATGACAAATCGAAATACAAAGAGAAAACATTGAAAAAATAAACACGAGAATCTGCAGACCTGTGGTTAAAATGTTCAAACTTACACTGTTATATAGGATAGCAGTGGCATGCCTCTGCCTTGTTAAAAACTAGGATGCCCACTGATGCTCCACTGTCCATGTCTCTCTCCTTTACAGGCTTCAGAGTTCTGTTTCAGTTGGGCAGGTTGACTAGGCTCTCACCACAAACTCCCTGAGGTTCTCCTCAGCTGTATCCTCTACTCCCTGCAAACCAGGCACCACGCTACTCATCACTGTCTGCTGACTAGCTCAGAGACACTATCATCGAATCTGGATTGTGCTGAGAAGCCTCGAGGCTTGCTTCTTTTCTCTGGACCCAAGCACTTCTCAGATTGAATGAAACAGAAACTCAGACTGACAGCAATTACTCAATGCTAAGTGGGTTGTATTAGATGCTTTTTTTGACCAGGCGCCAAAGAAGCTCTGCAGGACCAAGACACTGATCTCACACTTACTCTTCAGCCAAAATGATGCATGATCTTTACAGTAGAGTGAAGAAGACATTACAGTATTGCTCTGGGAGCAAATATATGGATCTGTGAGCTCTGCTGCTTAGCTTCACTCTCTATTCTTTACATGAGAATGACATGAACACAGAAGTTCCTTTACATACTTTTGATGGACAAGTGCATAATGTATAATGGCAAAGTGGTAAACGCTCCAACACTGTCAGAACAAATGTATAAAAGCAGAAATGTCATAGTTTCCCTTTGACAATTTCATTTTTCAGCCTGATATGCCAGTTTTAGACGATTTTATTTGTAAACTCTTTCTCACTGATTTTTCTAATCTCAGGTTTATTTGCATTCCCCATGTTACATATGTTGATTAATTTTTATTTAGCTGCGTTACAGAGTAGCTGCTTGATGCAGTCTGTGACTGATTGACACTGTAGATAAATTGCTTAGTTAAGCTTGTTTAAAGCCTGGCAAAAAAAAATCTATGACTAAAACCTCTTTATCATATGTTTGAAAAGTGTAAAGGAGTTTACCTTCATTTTCAAGGACAAGGCTGGAATAATTTTATTTTCTTACTGTCAACAAATCCCATGAAAAGAGCAAATTCAACAATGGCCACCTCTCAGTACTCTCCAGTGTCTCTGCTCTGTCTGTGGCTCTCAGCTCCAGCTCACTGGTTCCTCCTAAAATGTAATTCTTTAAATCTCACCTCATAGTTTATTTTCATTTTAAACAGCACAGTAAATGTAAATATATGGGTACTGCACTCTTTACCAAATATTACCCAGAGGAGTAAATAGTGCATGTGTCGAGGACTGCTTTCAGCTGTGGATTAAAACACATTTGGTGCTAGTGAGTATTCCCAGCAGACATGTTCAAAATAAACTGCAGTATGTGTTTATTTATTTTAATGAAGTGACGTGACCTGCTGCTGCTATGTAGTTTGCTAGTATGTATTCCACAGGTTTTAGACAACAGTGGAGCTCTGTGGGGATAAAATACACAGACCAGTCACAACATTAAAGGCATGGGCTGGTGTTATTGTTGTTGTGTGCATGAGTTGGCATGGAGAAAACTGAATGCTGGTCATGACGGACAGAACACAGAGTGCAATCCAGCTTGCTGTGTTGGGGCTGTGTAGATACAGACTGGTCAGACTGCCCAAGCCAAACCCTGACCACCACAACATTAAAACCATTAGGTTGAGTAAACCTGTTAGTAGATGGGTTCATTGTTGGTTTTTATAAATGTATAATAAATGTGTTATCATGTTTTATTGCTAAGCTACAAAGCTGACCAACATACTGTGGCAACAACAGCTTCAGTGCTCATGTGTATATCATAATCATACCTGAGATGTAAAAAACATACAATTATATGAAATTGTACAAACTATACAAAAATGTTCTGTATTTTTACAAAATGAGGAAATTTTGTATTGCTGTTGACTGACAGCGTCAAGTATGTGTACCAAACTACGACTGTCCCCCTCTATTGTCTTTGGAATTAAATAAATGTTGGTCTTTCAGATACAACTTGATCAGCACCTTAAGACAAGTGACACCTCTGAGGTCACTTACAGTACCAAGCTTACAGTTAGAGTCGAATGGCCTGGTCACATACGACCAATGGGACGACATAATCAATCCCCTCCCAAAACACAATAATACACTGTTAAGAGGTCATTTAGGACCGTCTGACTCTTACATACACAATGGGATTGCTATAGGAGAAGCCCTAAATACATAACAAAAATACAAACACTGTATATAAATGATAAAAAACATTAAATTATTCAATACAAGATTAATGTCTCTGTAAACATAGTTGACTTCTCTGTGAAAAAACTGGGGGCCCTTGTGCCCTCTCAAATTCATTAAAAGGAGTCACTTAACTTGAGAGATCAAACCCCACAGAACAAGAGGAAAAGGGGAGGTGTCTTCAGAAAGTGGAGGATATATTCCAGTTGTCCTCTTGGTGTCTGTGTTTTGAACATGTTTGTGTCCTGGACCTGCAAGTCTTCGGGTAGAGTACGGGCTTTCTAGCATCTCTAGATGAAACACACAGGTCCAACAGTGAAGCCAAACTGGTGTGTGAAGTTTCCACCTCCCATTAACGCCACATCTCTCAGAGGAAGCAGCTGGAGGTCCTCAAACTCAAACACAGTCTCCCGAGGTGCAGAAACCGTCTCCTGTGCAGGCTGACACACAGGGCACAGAGGACATGTTTTCTATATATTACTGCTAGTGTATGAATCATTACCACAGTTTAATGTTACGTTAATACAGCACATTTAGTTTAGTTCTTTTTTGTTTGGGGTTGTAACTAATTATCTCTGTTGTCTTTTATATCTTTATTTGATTAATTAATTGGTGTAAGAAAATATTCAAAAGGCTCATCTTCCTCTTCCACATGACATTTGTCCTCTATTTCCAAGTGTGGCAGATGATTTACACGACAACGACACAAGCAATATCACACCCTAAACAACACAGTGAAAACAATGTTAAGAACTTTTACCGTACCACACATTCTTTAAGGGCTCCAAGGAAACTCTGCTTCCTTGAGTCAGTGAGGAATTTGACGTCTCTGTCTGTTTGGCCCAGACTATGTCCTGGATGACAGGAATAGGTCACCTTCTGCACAGCTGTGCTACTGTGCAACCTCAGAAAACGCATCTGGACCACATTTGCTCCTGGGTAGTAAAACTGAAAAATATAGGAATTAAATGCATTATTATTCTATTAACAATATCAACAAACTAATTACTTCAATTCATTAATTAATTAATTAATCATGAATTAGACTAAATGGCACTGGGTAAAGAAAAACTATTGTAGAAAAAATGACTCCTGTTGTTTTGCTTTTACAGCACATCTGCAGTCTCCACACTCTCAGTGGGATTCACCCACCTGAAACCCCTGCTCCAGCCTGCTGAGCCACTCATAAGATCCTTCTACTGAAAATTCTTCCATCCAAGCTTTAATGGGCAACTGCAGGCAGAGAGGAGAAGGCACACATTTTTGAATGAAAGCCCTGCTTTCTTTTAAGAGGCCTGTGAGGGTCAACAATGTTCAGACAACTGTTGATGAACTCTGGACACAGCTCACACATGAACCAAAAGTAAACCTGCTCTTTTAGTAGGACAGTCACACCATGCTACCACAGACCAATTCAAATGATTCTTTGACTGAGTCAATGTTTTATGCAGTACTGACTGTCTCTCACTGTGTGAGGGTGAGAGTTGGGTATGTGTTTTGTGTTTGAATACAGATTGCAGTCCAGAAAAGGACAATAATAAGAAATTATTATTAAAATGAATGTGTGTCCTGAATGTTCTAATGTCCTCTGAATGAATGTAGTGTCTTATTTTGCCATGCAAGGCTCCTCTCCTTTCACAGGGAGGCAATGTTGTCAGGACAAAGATTAAATTTGTTGAATATGGTCTCTAGTTTAATATTTTTATGTGACATAGGGGGCAGCCAATAGAGTTACAAAATTCCTAAGAATGGACAGGGTCTATTTAAAAAAGACCAAGGTAAAAATAATAAGTACAATATGTTGATCTCTAGTGATTGTTTCTTATCCCGGTATATGTACATTCCACTTTTCATCTACTTTAATATGCGAGGTTTATCACCTGACTCAGTAATGTACAGAACACAACACTCTCTAGAACATTAGTAAAGATTAACCAGCATAAGTTGTTGGTTATACCAGACTAAGTAACAGCAGCAGTACAGAACTAAATAAGGGCGTGTTGTAACCTTTCATTTAAAAGAAGAAATGTGTCACTACAGTCATACAGGAGGTTGAACAGTTTCAATTGTTATTGTGGGAAGAATGAGTTTAGAAAAAAGTTAAACAATGTGTGAGCTAGATTAAAAACAGAAGAAGATAATAAAACATAAAATGACCACAGAGACTGTTATCACATTAATTGTGTTCCCTGTTGTCTTACATTTATTCATTTGGCAGACATACAAGGCAAAGTTAGGGTCAGTGTAAGCATAAGGAAGTCTTGCCTATGGACACCTACTAGAGGTAGAGCCTCAGCCGGGATTCAAACCCCAGTGTCCCACATGGAAGGCGGCGATCTTACCATTACACTTCTTTCATTCTTCTTTCGTTTCATACTAACTAACACCAGAACATTTCAGCAACAACATTGCTGTCTACCAAAATGAGATTTAGGTGTGAACATTTTTATTTTCCTTCCTGAGTTCAAGTCATCACTACAAAAGTATACAACTCATGAAATTGAGATTCAGGTTATACAACTCGACTCTGCTGGCATGCCTTGATCCGAAGGTGCAATATCCTGAAACTTTCCCTGGTCTTACCTGAGAGTCTTGAGGATGAAGACAGGTCTGTTTTGATGTTGAAGAAAAACTGCAGTAGGCCAGCAGAGCATCAGCTGGGCTGCCCTGGTTAGGGTCGATGTAATATATTCCTGCAGAGAAAGGTTAGTGAGAGCTCAGCAAGATCTGTAAGTATCAAAGTATGAGTTTCCTACACAGACAGGAATACTGAAAACACTACCACATGATGGCATATACTTTTTAAAATCACAATAAACATGGACATTTCAAGTAACTGTACTGTCCAAAATAAAATTATAAGATATAGTTATTAAAACATCTATATAAATATATTCTAAATCTGTCCAGATTATTTAAAAAGATAAAGTGTTTATATTATTCTGCTTGAAATTTGAGAAAACACAGTGGATTTGATGATGACTAAACTGCAGCATGGTCTGACTGCTCTGTAAACCCACAGTTAAGTGAATTGCATTACCTTATCTTTTATCTTCATAAGTATGCATACATGTTTTCTTATGATGTTTTTATTTACTGTTTCAGTAACTAACCACTGCTATATTCGGGGTGACAGAGCCAGAGCTCCAGACAGGTGGTGGCAGGACGCTCTTTGGTGCCATCAGGAGGATCCACCAGCAGCCGAAGATCCAGCTGCAGAGAGTCCAGCACAGTCTGGATCAGAGGATAGTTGGGCTTATCGGACACATACATCAGGTCCTGCATAAGGAAAGACAATTACAAAATTGTGTCAGGTGTTTGATTTGAGTTAATTCACTACTATGAGCCAAGATTTAGTGGGTTTATGAATAGCAAACAGGAATGCAAAACTGTATATTCTAAACTCAATATACTATATAGCAATAATATATACTAACATGCTGCATAATATATAATTTACTCTATAGCTAAATATACAATATAAAGCCCATATTTACTGAATTTGTGTCTGTTTTTATATCTTACAAGCCCTTATAATAGCTGCTTTTGAAATGGCAATTACTCAAACATAATACTGTCCTTGAATTGAAAACTAGAATTGGAAAGGTATGAATGACTTGCCTTGAGTTGACTCAAGGTCATGTTAAGTGACTGCCCTGGAGGTCCAGGAATGCCAGGTGGACCCTAAAACACAAGTTTGATTCACTAATGATTAACCCAAAAAACAATATGAGTATATATCAAAATATTTGTATTCATCACTGTTATAGAAATCCTTAATGTTGATTTTAAGTGAAAGAAAACCTATAGAATGACAAATACAATACACAGTAAAAACACATAATAACTGAATACATTATACCTATCATATCATAAAATGAAGTCATTTGAGAGCACTGCAAATGTAGACATGATAGTTTTCTATCATGCTGATGTATAGATGTCAAATACTTAAAGTGCTTTATATTAATATGACTGTAACAGCTTCATTCTCTTGTGTACTGTACATACCGGGAGCCCCCTCCTGCCGGGCAGACCAGGTAGACCTGGGTAGCCTTTCAAACCCTGCAAGGAAAAGAAAATATGGTAAACACAACACAGTTTTTTACATCACTTTACAGTGATGCATCGCCATTAACTATAAAAAAAAACCCCTGGAAAGAAATAGTGCTGTGAAATCCCATTGCATTCTCTAATCACCTACAAAGTGGGACAGCTTTATGATTATATGTGTCATCTAAATAAAGCAGCACGCTCCTGATGTAAAAAAAATCATCTGTTTGCTTCAGAGAGCTGAGAGTCAGAGCTGAAGTAAGTTTGGTTTGTAGGGACAAGAGTGCTTGAGTCGATGATATCATACCTTTAATCCAAACAAACCCTGCAACAGAGGAGACAACAAGAGAAGAAAAGGGTTTTAGAACCAGCTGCTTCTATCTGCTGCATTAAGAATCAGTCCGCCACGGCTTCACAGATTTTATGGGCTAAGTCAACACATTTGTTTTCTTTTACGACACAGTGGGTCGAAAACAGTCATGTGCTGCTGAACTGTGATGTGTCAGCAGACAGGCAGCTGAAGGAATTTATCTGACATGTAATAGTCTGAAGTCTGTGAGGTCTCTGCATAAAATAAAGCAACGACAAAAAAAGGCCAAAGTGGAAAGCAAAATCCCACTTATAAACAAAGGTGAGATACATATGACAACAATACATAAATAAACAAATTGTACTGTACAAGTTTGTAAAAATGTGTTTTACCACTCTAATGAAAAACTTACAGGCAATCCTGGCATCCCCAGTGCACCTCTTGGCCCTGGAGGACCAATACTGCCCTAAAAAAAGAGGTGATACAAATTGAAGCTCTAATACAGGAGGGAAACTAATATGACAAGCTACAATCTGTCTGTTGTGCACCTGCTCTCCCTTTAGGCTCACTGGACCTTGCATACCAACTGGACCACGAATACCCTGAAAATTAAATGAGAATTAAAAAAAAAAAGATTACGTTTCCATTAAGTCACTCACAAGAACATTCAAGAAATATATGATAAGACCAAGCTAACGTTTAATTATAATTTTTTATATCTTGATAATTTTTTTCAAGCTGTTGCTAAATTCTTAATTACTGTACAGTAGTGATTAATAAATGTACTGTACAATCCTCATTGCCCACTATAAACTATTTAAGACCAAATATAAATCAGTGGCAGTTAGTAAATGAATACACTGCTACAAAAACAAAAATATAAACATGGCTGGTTGCCTTACAAAAATCAAACCCAAAGCGTTGCTGTCTCTGAATTTCTTTATTATTATTATTATTAATATTATTATTATTTTCCTGTTAACACATGCAATCATGACTCCCACCTTTGTGCCATCAGCTCCAGGTGGTCCAGGTAGTCCCATGTCACCTTTTTCACCCTGAAGACACAAACACTGCAGTTTAACCTCAACCTTCTCTCGCACAGCAGAGCACAACACAACTAAATCATGTTTTATTTCTGTGTATTAACTCTGTCACTTGTAACCCATTCTCGCATGTTGCCATGACAATAAGGGAAAAGTAAAAACATCACATTAAGTAGTGAATTAAGGGGTTATAAAGAAGTAAATTATTCACAGCACTGTAAATGACCCCAAAAAGCACCTCTAAGATTTCAATGAGTCGTTACTACAATAATGAGTCGTTAATACATTTTATGCCATATTTGACACCTATAGTATTCAAATAAATTTTAAAATTAAATGGTCTGTACTTCTCCTACTTATTCAGAACAAAAGCTGCTTTAAAAAACAAGTGCTTTACAATGTTGCCTCTCATTCACTCAGTCACACACACACACTCACAGACTGATGGTCCCAACAGGTGCAACTCTGAAGATTAACCTACAGTAAACACTACATACCATCAGTTTAGATTTTAGACTATTCACATCACTATTCTTTCCTCTCAAAAGCTCAGGTTTTCTTCAAACAGTCTATATTTACATGTTGATATGGTAAATGGAAATAATACAAAGACAATAATGCTAAATCATTCATTGATTTTCAAAACCGCATGTCCTTGTAAAGAAGTGCTGGAGCCTATCCTAGCTGCCATTGGGCGAGAGGCAAGGTACATCCTGGAGGTTACATTACTAAATCAATTACACCATTATATTTTATAAAAATACACATTGTTATTTTAACATAATCAATCCAATCAATGCCAATTAGATTTAGGTCCTGGATGGAAAGGTTATGTCAGGTCTATTATTCAGTATTATTTACCTCTTTCCCCTTTTCACCTTGATCGCCTTGTTCTCCACGCAACCCAGGAATTCCCTTGATAACAAAAACAGAAGACATATCAAGTGGATCAATTTATAGGCCTATAAGGGGCAGGGCAACTGTGAAACTGAGTGCTTTGTATGGATACCTGAACAGTCCCAGAACTGTTCATATAAAAACAGCTGAATGAATGAGAAAAAATAAATTGACTTACGATGAGACCTGGCCACCCAGGAAGGCCTTCTGGTCCAGTGTCTCCTTTTTCACCCTAAAAGACCAAACACAAACTAATGTTGGTACATAAATCGTTACTAAATGAGGTGTCCACCAAAGCGGATGTCTTTATTCTTTATATCCCACCTTTGGTCCTCTGTCTCCCCTGATCGCTCTGACTCCTGCCTTCCCCCGTTTTCCCTGAGAAGAGTTTTCAGCATTTTTAAATGAGGCAACAGAAGGCAGGAGGGGACAGATAATAAACTAGTTAATAATTTATGTATGAACCTGTTCACATGGTCAGATTGGTTCTTGCTGTCACTAAACAAAGGCTCTTCTTTACAATGATACAATTTTACAGCATTAGTATTACAAAGAGCACTAAAGAATACATACTGAACTTAAACTGTGGATTTCACACTTTTAGCACTCTTACCCTCCTTCCTGCATTCCCTGTCTTTCCTGGTGGTCCATTCTCACCATCACCTCCCTGTGAGGGTAAAACACAAACTGCCTCAGTGACAAAGATAATTAGCATCTTTATGAAAAATTCTAACTGGAAAAGGAAATGTTTAGCTGGAGCACTTATAGTTTTGTGCTGCTAAGTCACTGATTAAACTAACAGAATAGAAGATGTGAACAAAGTTTATGAGGACCTTACCTTCTCGCCTTTAGGGCCTTGTTTTCCTTCAGGACCTGGCTTTCCTTGTACTCCCTAAACGGCAACAAGTTTTTTTGTCATTGTGCTGTTAAGATAAGTGGATTTCAACAAAACTGTGCTATGTTTAAATTTTTATTAATTATGTTGAACATCTCCACAAACTTACTGGTGACCCTGTGGGACCTGGGGGACCCTGGGGTCCCATCTCTCCAGGAGGCCCCTGAAAAAGACAAAGAGGCATAAATTAGCAATTCAGAGTTGTTGGGGAGAGAAAAAGCAATCTTAAGTAGTTGTAATTAACGCCAGACAAAGTGCTGATGCTACTCAATGGTGGTTTTCACCTCAAACCCTGGGAGAGCTGGAGGTCCTTGGATTCCTGGCAGACCATCCTCACCCTGCACAGGTAATCAATGTTAATGAGGCAGTTTTTGGATATCTGCACACAGTGCAAATGCAAATCCATTCATTTGTTTGCTGCTTCATTTAGAAGAGTACATATGAAAAGCATACTAACGCGTTCCCCTGTTGGGCCTAGAGGTCCTGGTTCTCCCTTGAGTCCTTGTGGCCCTGGTTCCCCTTTAGCACCCTCCTCTCCCTGTGGTCCTACTAGTCCTACTAAACCCTGCCATGAAAATATCACAAAAATGCAGTTATAAAACGATACAATCACAATCAGGAGCATGAGTGCTGATGATGCTAACATTTGCTAATGACCACATAATACAAAGTACAGCTGACACTAATGGGAATGTGATTAGCTTGGCATGGAATTTGCCTATGAACCCCACGTACTGCACAATTTTTATTTTGACATGATGATGAAGCTACATGAAAAGTCAAGGGGCTCAGGGAAAGCTATTACAATTAAATCTGAGGAAAACATAAATGACCGTGAAATACATCTGTAATGTAATTAGGCAAAGTTTAGTCCTCCCGTAGACACTTTGTTTGCTGCAACAGAGCAAAATGAAAATCATGATTCTCATTAGAGGCAGTGCTGGAACAGAACAGTGGGCAAGTCAACAATACTGCAAACATTGATAACAACCTGCACATTGAAAGAGGACCTATTGCCACACAGCAAGGTTTCTAAAGTTCAGAGAAATATTGATCTGAGGGTAGTAATTTGAATGAGAAACAAACCACATAAAGTGAACAATTTCCTGATACTTACAGGTAGCCCTAGCTTCCCTGTGTCTCCTCTGACACCACGTGCTCCAATTATTCCCTATGAATATGACAAACAGAAACCAAAATTGATTTCATTTTATATATGTAATACATGGGATTATATATTACAATAATATAATATTGTTAAAGAAAAACATGGTTTACCGGAGGGCCTGTTGACCCTGGAGGTCCAATAATTCCTAGGGGTCCCGACTCCCCCTGGACAAATAAACAGAACCTTTTAATGCTGTTTTGACATTTCTTCCATTTTAATAGAACACTGCAGGTGCAGAGGGATTGTATCAGTAACCGGACAGCCTGCCTCCAGTGAGGTTGGAACCTCTCACTCAGGTGATTACTGGGATCCAATACTGGTTTCTGTTGTCATCAAAATGAAAACATAGGCATACTACCTGTAGCAGGTAAGAGATCTTCAATTTTTTTTTTCTGCTTTACTCATTAAGGGTTAGCATGTGTTAGATGGATTAGTAAACGTCAATCATGAGATCTGCACTTATCTGTCTTTGAATTTTCAAATGTAGTACAATATTGAATAAAACTTTTCTAAGAACATTAGTTTATCCTGCTATACCTTTTGTCCCTGAGGTCCAACTGGCCCTGGGGATCCCCGAGGGCCTGCGATTCCCTAAAATGAGAATAAACACATATTAGTTTGGAGATATATGGTGACAAGACGAACAGTCAAAACGAAACATACAGTATCTGTCAGGTTGATTAATAAACGTCAGTTATGACATTATGATGTTAAATATTCGATGAACCATCCCTAACCTTAATCAGAACGTAAACTTACCCGTAACCCGGCCAGACCTGCTGGTCCCACTTCACCCATCAGCCCAGGTTCACCCTGTTCAGGGGGATGAAATTGATAAACTATTGTCTTTTATCAATCTGTCCTGATCAGTTTTTATCCAATTTATGCTAATAAGTAACTAAACTTGTTCTTATTCCATCAGTGTTTTAAATAGTGTTTTGACTAAATTTCATATAGATTTCACACTGTCACCAAAAAGACAATACATACATTTGAAATTGTAAAAATGTTCTCAAACATGAAAACAGTTCTTCATTGTTGTTCAGTAATTTCTGAAAACAGCTGGGTACTGTAGTGTTTACTGTAACAAACACTGCTCAAACAGCATTAGGTAATTATGGATTATGAAGTAGAAATAATGTGATGCTCTAGTGAGCAGCATATGCTGCAATATCAGTATGTTGTGACAAAACAACCATAAATACTATGGTCACAAATTTGTGAAGTGTACAACTGCTCACCATTAGTCCTATGTGGCCCTTCTCTCCCTTTGGACCCCTCTCGCCATTTTCTCCCGGAGCCCCCCAAGGTCCTTCTCGACCAGACAAACCTAAAGGTCCCAAGTCACCCTGACAGCAGCAACCACAGTCTGATTAGAAACTGCAAACATCACCTGGAGGGTCAAATTAACCTAAGCATCCTTGATGCATGTAATGGGAGATGTGAACTTGTCTATTCACCTTCATTAACCTAAAGCGGGTGCCTTTACCTTTTCTCCAATGGCACCAGAATCTCCAGCTTCACCAGGAGGCCCAGCATCACCCTGCAGAAGAGTAGATAACACAGATGAAAAGTGCACTGGTTGAAAATGTCTGCATTCAATTTATTTTGTTACTGTACAATACAGTATAGAATCTCTTCTTTGTTTGCTTTCACTTGTTCTATTTATTTTGATACCAACCTGACAACTGTACAGAAGAAGACCCCCCATCAAATTTTACTGGTTGTCAATACAGCTTTTCAACTAATTAAAATGTGTTAAAGGTAATGACAAGTAATACTTAAAAGCATTTACACCCTCTACTGGCCATTGAACGTCTTAAATGTTTTTTTGGACAAAACAAAAATTATCAAAAATATTATCCAGCACAATAGTTGCTTGTTTCCAGGAGGTTCAGGGTAGAAAGTAAATGTACATGTACAATACAGTTCATGCAGCACACATTTCATCAAGCTGAGTATAATTTCCATGATACCTTCTGTGATTCCCCCATAAATGCTATGATGGAAATTACAAGCCATGACAACTCTCTGCACATTTATCTGGCCCAGGGACATAAAGTAATATAATATAAAATATATAACATTTGAAAATCTAACAACAAAGAAATTGCAATTTCATCAATGTTTTGTGATGATTTAACACTTGAAGCACCAGAAATAATCTCATAGATCTCAGGCTGATACCAAGAAATAATAACATATAAACAAAAAGACACAAGCACATCTGTTTCCCATAAACAACACACTCTGAGTAGACTGTTTGCGTGACATAAAAGTAAACAGGGTGGAGGTAAGGATGATGTGATGAAGTCCTTAAATTCCTCCCCAAATTTAAAAGATCACCTCTTGCGGAGCTGGTCTGTCGTTTATGAGACAGCAGTTAAACATGTGTGTCAACGCCTGTAATTATTTAAAGTGAAGAGCTTTTTTTCTATTAACAGCAGATAAATGCACCTACCTCTTTACCCACTGGTCCAGGTGGTCCCTGTAAGCCTTTTGGGCCCTCAAGACCCCTCTCTCCAGGAAGCCCTGGAGGACCAGGTTTCCCACAAGCTCCTATGTCCCCCTGTCAAACATGACAACATAAGAAGACAAATCATATACAGTTGTTCTAGTGCATGTTGGACTGTCAGGGAGCAGTATTTCCTCCAAACCTTAGGCTGCAGACTGACCCACAACATCCAAAAGTACTTTAACGGATTTAAGTTGCAAGTGTAACACTAATGCAATGACTTATACTGTGTTGGTGCGATCACTGACTTGGTCTCCTTTCCGTCCAGGCGGGCCCTCAGTTCCTGTTTGACCAGGTGGACCCTGATGAAAAGTAAAACAGTTATGAACCCATAGAAAAATATCCTCCTGTTGTATGGGAATGCTATAGTAAAGAAGCAGTGATTAGATCTATTTTATCTAAAATGAATGATATATAATAAGTAAAGAATGGCTTTGTTTGCAACACAATAAAAATATACCAACTTGTTGTCCATCTTGTCCTGGGGAGCCAGCATCACCAGGTAGACCACGTAAGCCCTGATGGTTACAGTAACAGTTCAGTAATTAAAAATAAATTAAAGTTACACAGAAACATCTCATGATAAAATACTTCCATGATGGTTATATGCACTGCAGTTTACCTTGGGGCCTTGTTCCCCTGCTGCTCCTAATAATCCATCGTCACCCTGTGAACCCTGAAGAGATCCAACAAACCCGTTGTCAGATAACTTGTGCTTGGTTTCAAGTTGTGATGAGTCAATAAGGTGTTCAGGCACTTTTACTTCAATAACAAAGAAACACAGCAGTCAATGGTAGGTACCCACTCACTGGGATTCCTGCTTGCCCCTGTGGCCCCTGAGGTCCTGGGGGCCCAATGCTTCCCCTGGGTCCATGTTTTCCAGGTGCACCATCAGTACCTGGAACACCTGTAGGGCCCTAGAAATCACAACAGCTGTTACAATTGAAATTAATTCAAAACCTTTTTGTGTTTACTGTATACTAAAGACCAATGCTCAGACTTAAGTCTGAAATCTGAAATCTTAAGTGGACAAAATACTGGAGCAGATGGTTGCAAAGCCCTTTCTTCAATAACTGCATGTGAGCAAATGTGCAACTCATTGACATCTTGTTATTCTTTTTCAGGCCTTAACTGCAGCTCAATTTGGTTAAGGGCTGGTGATTGACTTACCAATCTAAAACCTCGGGAGGTCAGTCTAATACTGCCTTACCACCCAGCTGGTTAAGAAGGCACAACAGTGGCTAGACTTCCTTACATGACTGAGGAAGTTTGGCATGTCACCCAAGATCCTCTGCAACTTCTACAGCTGTACTGTTTAGTGCATCTTTACCAGCTGCATCGCCATGTGGTATGGCTGTACTACTGTGATGGACCACAAACATCTGCAGAGAGTGTTGAAGACTGCTGAGAAGATCACCAGGACTT
The DNA here is from genome assembly GCF_900324465.2 of Anabas testudineus. Taxonomy (NCBI): domain Eukaryota; kingdom Metazoa; phylum Chordata; class Actinopteri; order Anabantiformes; family Anabantidae; genus Anabas; species Anabas testudineus. The sequence continues at coordinate 17,062,428 of NC_046630.1, forward strand.
CACTTCCCTCTCTGCAGACTATCTACCACTGCAGAATACGCAGGAGAGCTGTCTCCATCCTCAAGGACCCCATATTTCTCACAGTGCGTTTGTCATCTGATGTTGTTTTCCTTGGCTGTTATGTGTCTAGTGCTCAGTACACCACTGGTTTCTTTCATTTTCAAGACATTCCAAATTGTTGTATAACTATGCCAAAGTTTTTCCAAAAACTTCAATCACTGTCAATGTCACAGGACACACCTCACTCACCAGTCTCATGTTCCAGTACTTTTGCTCCATTAAAATTTGGGACATCTGATCCAAAAGTGCTATGCTTTATATGCTTGAAGCATCTAGGTGAAGTAAAGGTGAAATTTAAAATTTTCTGGATGTAATCTGTCTACAGCAAACACATATGAGGTGGCCTTGCCATTTCACTACTTTTGGAGAGATCTCCAAAAGTACTTCATCTGTAAATTAACTGAACAGACACACACACAAACTGAAACAAGTGTGTAATCATAGACAGGTGTCAATAAAAATGATTGACTTTGCTTGTAGAAGTCAGGGGTGCACATTAGCAAGGGCAACCTGCAGATGACGGCTGACATTTTGTTAGTTTTGAGATCACAGATTCATTAACAATGGGAGATACAGTGTATATTACCAGTGGAAGATAGGTGGACATTAGTATATATCAATATCAATGGAATCACTGCTTTTAAATCAGTTTAGGAGCAGTGCACACAATTTCATGATGGAGCGAATTCTTCCTCAGTCAAAACTATTGATCCAACTGATTCTTGTATTCATTTTTCTCTGGTACTGTTAAGTTTAGGTTTATGTTTGCTACGTTTCATTATGTGTGAGGTATGTGTACAGCATAAAAGAAGCTTTATCGATATGTTGAGTCTGATGCTACAAGAACTTTGCTACAAGATAAATACAGACAACCATGGTCTGCACATCCTTTATATTCAGCGAGTCACATTACCAAACAAAAAATAAATAAAATAAAAATAACAAAATGAGTGGACACACAAATCCATGAAACACACAATGATACAATACTGTCAAAATATTCATTTGATATGCAACCTGCTTAACTATACTTTAAACTGTAACTTACTGGTGGGCCCTGTATCCCTTTTGGTCCTTCATCTCCAGGTCGACCCTGTGAGAAACAACAAAAGTTTCACTAGAATCACTTCTTAATTAGCAGGTAATTAAACAGAAAATTTAAAAAATGTGGTCTTATCCTTCTGGAAGTTAGTAAGTGATGGATCTAAGAGCTCTCAAACATGTCTGTTAATCTAAGGCTAATGTTTAACACCCAGGGACAATCCAAACAGTTAAACAACAATGCAATACATACAGTATATTAACACCTACACTTTCACCCACTGTGCGCTGGGACCGGAGGCGAGAGGAGAGCAATAAGGGGGGGTGGGGATGGGGGTGGGGGTGGCTTGCCGTTCTCATTAACAATAGTTGGACCCATCCTGGTAATGTAACTGTGAAAGAGCGTGTATGTAGCCCTGATATTGAACTCCCTCCATATTATTTGCCCAGAGAGTTTTCACACAATCAATGCTGTTTAAATTCATCCATCCACTAACACTTTTGCTGCGTGTGACGTCATACAGATGGTCACTGCCAGTCTGCAGACCAGACACCCTGACGCCTTCGTTATGATCTCTGGAGACTTTAATCACGCCAACCTCACTAAGACACTTCCAACATTTACCAAGATTGTGAGCTGTCCCACCAGTGGGGAGAGGACACTGGACCTGATGTATGCTAATGTTAAAGATGCCTACAGTTCCACCCCCCTCTGGGAAAGTCAAATCACAACCTGGTACATCTCCTCCCACAATACACACCTTTGGTTCAGAGGCAGCCTGCCACCGTTAAAACTGTAAAAAGATGGACAGAGGGGGCACACTTTGCCCTGCAGGGTTGCTTTGAAGATACAGACTGGAAGACTCTCTGTGAGCCTTCCGGTGTGGACACTGATGGACTGACAGACTGCATCACTGATTACATCAATTTCTGTCTGGACACCCATGTACATACTAAAACTATTTGCTGCTTTCCCAACAACAAGCCCTTACAGGAGGAAACTGGAACAAAGCCTTCAGCATAACAACACCAGGGAGGTATGGAGGCGCATAATGTGATGTTCTCCAACACATCTTCGACCTCCGCCTGCATCTGGACAGAGTTCCTTTTGGGTGGAGAAAGTCGTGTCTAGTTCCAGTGAATAAGAAGCCACTTCCCAGAGTCCTCAATGACTACAGACCAGTGGCTCTGGCCTCACATGTTATGAAGGTTCTTGAAAGGCTGATCCTGGAGTCCCTGCTGCTCTGCTTCACCTACACCCACCTGGACAAGCCTGGGTGCTTACTGAGAATCATGTTTTTTGATTTCTCCAGTGCATTCAACACTATCCGACCTGCACTGCTGGGAGAGAAAAAAAAACTGCCTGCAGAACTGTGTGTCTGTCACTGTGGTCTGTAGTACAGGTGCTCCACGGGGGACAGTTCTGTCTCCATTCCTCTTCACCCTGTGTACCTCAGACTTCAGGTACAACTCAGAGTCCTGTCATCTTCAGAAAGTCTCTCTTAAGACACTGCAGTGGTAGGATGTATTCAGGGTGGAGATGTCACAGAGTACCAGGGGGTGGTGGACAGTTTTGTGGACTGGTGTGGACTAAACCATATTCAACTCAACATCAGTAAAACATCAGGTCTAGTGCTACATGACGGTAGCAGACCATCCAACAGGCTGAAAGAAACTGATCAGGAGTGCTGGCTCTGTTCTGGGGATGGAGCTGGACATGTTACTCTACATGTTGTAGCTGAGAGGAGGATGCTGTCTTAACTCCTCTCAATCCTGGACAATCCCTGCCACCCACTACACCGTGTGACGGCTGGACGGAGGAGCACGTTCAGCCAGAGACTGATCAACATTAAGCGCTCCACAGAGAACCACAGGAGGACCTTTCTACCCCCCCCCCCCCCCCCCGTAAGAGGTGGGGGAACCGACAATTTTTTTGTCATATATCTGTTGCCATTCCCTGGACTATGATTTTCGACCCATTTTCATTCATCTATTTTGATCCATCGTACATGTTCTGTATATATACTGAGTTCTCTGTATTGATGTTATTCTGTATTTGTGTTAGTGTGGATCTTTCCTGGTTGTGGTCTATGTGCCTTAGATCACACTGTGTAAACCTAAAGGTGAGATAATGTTTTCCAAAACAAGAAGAAACATAACAGCTTCATAGGTTGATAAGTATGGTACTTCTTCACTTTAGTTCTGGATTTTCTGTGCTGGTTTTACAAACTGAATTTCCTCAGGGACAATGAGTGGGGCAATAAAAAAACAAAACACTGCATGGCACTGCAATTAAAATTCTGCATCCATATGAGAGGGAAGCAAAATGTTTTGTTTTTTTTCTGGGGGGCACAAACTCTCCCATTAAAGGTTTCTCTCACCTGAGGTCCTTGGAGTCCCTTCTCTCCAGAAGGACCTGGAAGACCCTGAAAAAAAAAAAAAAAAAAAAAAAAAACAGATTCACATCTCACACTTGTCTGAGCACTGCTGGAAATTGAAAGTTTTAATTAATTAATATTTTTCATGAATATTTAAAATCATTATCTGGCCCACAGACATTATGGCTTTCTAAGTTTGAAAAACATTTGCTCCAAAACCCAACTCAAGTCGGGCATTTCTTCCTTTGTTGAGAGGATTATTTTTGTCAATGAATGCATTTAGTGACATGGAAACCAACACATTTAGCTAAACACTGTATTTCGTACTGAAGCCAGTTGCTGATGACTCCACCTTCTTGGTTCTGTACAACTTTACAATATGACAGATTGATGGATTTCAGCACAGCAGTGGGAAACCATGTGAGTGAGCAAAAGCTGTTTTCAATTACACTGCAAGGAGGACTGTGAAAAAAATTGAGGAAACTGTCTCACTTTCATTAGTGAAACTAACTTTCTATGCAAGAGGGACTTTGACATGCATCAAGACAAACGTTTAACCTTTTAGCTTCAAATATAGCATCCAAACAGAGGACGGAGAAACACTTGAGTTCAGACAAGGTAGCAAATTTGACACCAAAGCAAAGCTTTATTTAAGTTCCACTGCATGCTTGCTTTCAGAGTTGATGTCTGTACCTTCATTTTGGGTGGATGGTGCATGATCGTGGGCCTTTATAACTACAATAACTAATTTGTTTCAATAACAGTTTAGTCATTAAATTTTGTTTTGGATTGATTCTGTTTACTCATCTCACTACCTACAGTACAAACCAATATAAATTGATAAGATATTGATTTTTATGCCTGAATTGCAGGTGAAGTGAATATGGCACTTAATTTAGTTTTTAAATGTCTTGCTATGGTACTGAACTTTGTCTTTGTTTCCATGCTGTTTTATTTATTTTTTAATTTTCTCTTTGTTGTTTTGTGCTGTAACTTATATAGTGTCATTTTTGTTCCTGTAAACTCTAACGGGCATCTTATATGACCTTAAAATAACCCTACAACTAAAAGTAAAATAGAAAATTACACATGGATGGGTAGTATAAAGTATTTCAAATACACTGCATTTAACCAAATATTAACCTAGACCTGCAAGTCCACCTGGCCACACTCACAGTAAAGATCATCAAACTCACTGCTTTCATTCAGCACTAGTCTTTCTACTTCACTGTCTGTACAATGAAACAGGTAAATGTAAAGCGAAGTGATTTATCATGGAGGACTTCTCCTGGTACTCACTGTAAATTGCAGGGCACAAGCTGGAGAACAGTGACTGAAGAAACTTTATTTGTCCTCCACTAGATGGACATGCCATTTCACTCTGTCTTTAGATTTGCCATCTCTACCCACTACACATCAGTCACTGTCACCAGTTGGCCTCCTGGACTGCCTGTCCCCACACACCAACTGCACATTTCACTGGTTTATTTACCAAGCCCTCCTTGGTGTGACAACGTCATAGCTGCTGTCTCGATAAAATCACATGGTCCTGGGAGTTCATGGATAGAAAATAAAAAACCTAAATAAACTACAGACACTTACTGTAGGTCCTGGCTTCCCAACAGGCCCAGGCAAACCTTGTAAACCCGGTTCACCCTGAAGCAGAAGAAAAAGAAGTGATTCTTATTGTTGTTGTGTTTTTATTTGTGGAAGGATTTTGAACAGTTTTACCAGCATGTCTTAAAATGTCACAAAATGTAAGTGGAAATAATTTGATTTCAGTTAAAAAAGAATGATTAATGATAATAATTAATGAATCAGTTCACTCTTCCAATCAGCAACATGTTTTTACAGAATTACCTTTTCTGGTCAATGATTCTGTAAGATGTTAAACTTTTTTATGGCTCACATATAAAACAGTATTTTCAAAACTCTTGTCTTGATTATTATTTAATCTACAAAACGGACACTAAAAACTTTAAACACTGGTAGAGAAAGATGACCTTACCCTTTCTCCTGTGAAACCTGGAGGACCACGCATGCCTGTGTTTCCCTGGATACCCTGAAAAGATAGATAAAATGGCATAACGATTAATTTAATTTATTGGATAAAGTCACATAATAGTTTTTTTGACCCACTTTACAGACCAAAAATTATTTAATTCTGAAAAAATAGTTTTTTGGGAAATATGCTTATTTGCTCCTTGGCAAAAACTTAAAGTTTTTACTCTCAGCAAGAAGGCATTTTTTATAATAACCTTTGATTATGACCTCTACACCTACTGTTATTGGGATAATTTCCTGAGCTATTAAAACTTATTAGAAGCATCATGTGATTTTGCAGCAGGATAGAATTTTTTTTAATTAATTTATTAAATGCTGAACTCTGACATGCTGATTCTTAATACCAAACGTCTTGTTTCAAAGCAATTAAGAATTTGTATCTACAGCCTGATGACAGCATCAGGAAAATATCTAACATCTCACTCACTGTAGCAGATTCTGCTGGACTAGTAAAAGTCTACTGATCATCAGTGTTTTGACAACAAATGCAGTAAAAGTAACAAGACTGTGCACTCATATAGTACACATTCTTGTTGCTGACCATGTTGTTTGTTGTCAGCTCAAGCAGCAGTTATAATTATCTGCCTACATATTCAAAGTCTAAGGGTGAATCATCATAATTTGCTTGCTTGTATAAATTATTAGGTATTATTTACAGATCTACATACATTAATGTTCTACATTTTGAATAATTGCTCAGTAATCCATAACTAATGCTTTCACACATACAGTTAGGTCCACAAACACTGGAACAATGCAAACTTTTCTTGAATTTGTCCTCTGTACACCACCACACTGAAATTGAAATTAAACACTCAAAAAGTCATCCAGAACTGATCAGGCTTTATTAGGTGGTTTTATGGCAAAGGCAGTGTTACCAGTGGTTTTTACATTGTTGTAAAGTGTCTGTTTCTTCACAAAGTGTCTCTTGACAGCAGAAATGATATGCCTACCTCCTCAAGCGTGTTCATGCCTTAACCAGATGTAGTGAAAGGGTTCTTCACCATAGACCAAATTCTCTAATTCACACTTTAGTTTTCTTCAGGCCCTTTTCTGTTGCCAGTTAATTGCTTCTTTTAAAAATTTTTCAAACTGTTTGTGTTGTTTTGTTGTTTGTTGATGAGTTCATTTTTGGTGTCTGTAAGAAAATAGGTGTTATTCATGAATGGTAATGTGCTTGTTGTTGTCTTTATTGCTTGTTGTTGTCTTTATTGCCTGCTGTTCTTTTCTCTCTTCTCTTCCCTCTCACTCCAACCGGTCGAGGCAGATGGCTGCCCACTATGAGCCTGGTTCTGCTGGAGGTTTCTTCCTCTAAAGGGAGTTTTTCCTCTCCACTGTTGCCTAAAGCTTGTTTAAATGGGATTGTTGGGTTTTCTCTATACTTTTTTGTATAAATATTTTCTGTAAGGTCTTAAACCATAGACACTGTAAAGTGCCTTGAGATAACTTCTGTTGTAAATTGGCGCTATACAAATAAAACTGATTTGAATTGAATTAATGTCCCACTTCAGTCAAACCTCTTAAACTAAAGCTGAAAATCTTGACGTTGCTCACATCTTGAGTGTTTCACTTCAAATTCGGTGTGGTGACAAATGACAATAAACATTCCATTATTTATTTACTTTACTATGTCCTAAGTCATAATTTGCTGTAATACAGTACACAGTTCATGTACTGCATATACACTATGTATATACATTGTACTGTATGCTGTGAAAATGTAGTACAGGTGTATCTCTCCTGCTGAACAATCACTTACATACATGCCTACTGGGCCCTGAGGTCCCTCCATGCCTGGTTTTCCTGTGAAACCCTGTGAATTTTAGAGCACTTTTAGGACTTTTAGGAACTGTTAGGATAAAATACAACAATACAACAGATATAGTATGTGTGTGTTGACATCTGCACTGATGGACTCACCCTTTCTCCTGGGGGTCCTGGTGAGCCTGGAGGTCCTGTCTTTCCTGGTGGTCCCTATCAGATATAAATCCAAACCTCTGTCACCAAAGGGCTTAAGTATAGATCAATAACATTGTATTGTATTGTCCTATGTATCAATCATATTACGAGGAGTGCACATTGGCCTAAATATTTGTGTCACAGGAAACTTCTCTGTGTTTTGTTGAAAATGTTAATATTCAACAAACCTCCTCCTAGCTGCTCTGAAAAAATCTGTTTCATAAAGTAGTTACAGCTTTCCTCTGTTTTCTAAATGACAAAGCCCCAGACTGACAATGAAGCGTACCGAAGAACCCAGTGGACCATCTGTTCCCCTTTCACCAGCAATTCCCTGAAAACCCTGGAATAGTAGCACAAGAAGCAATAACAAAAATGTCACAACAAGTAAAAAGGGACAAAACAGCTTTCAATAACATAATCAGAACCGCAAAGCTGATTGAAATTAATAAAGTGCAAATGTCATTCATTTCTTCCAATTAGCACATGTGAACTGGACTACTAAATTAGTTAGAGAAATTGATTCAGTATTCCACTAAAAGTTGTTTAATCTGGCATTTAATTGTTTTTGGCCATTTCATTTTACAGCATTTGTAAGGCTACTCCATAATTACTTTTATGGATAATGTATTGGTAATTAAGAGTTTAAGACTCTCTAAGAGGTTGCATTTGTCTTTGTTAATTAATAATATTAATTAACAATGTATGTAGTATGCAAATTTGGTATTACAGAACTTGGTAGTAAGCAGCTGTACATCTGGAGTTCTTAATTAGTAAGTCCTCTCAGGAGGATTTACTAATTAAGAATTTTCTCAGGAGATTAAAACTTTTAACACACATTACTGAGCATAAAATATTAGCTCTTGGGCTGTTTCTTTTTTTTCTTTGACCACTTCGTTTCACTGCTAGAAAATCTTAATGCTACAGCATTTGAACACATTTTGAATGACATGTTCAACAAAGACATATAAGTGCTTTTGGACAATGAGTGTGTCTATACTACATGAAGTATATGTGAGCATGCATGTGATACATACACACTCTCAGTGGTAATGAGATGTCTTCTATTTCTGCATAAATATGACCTAAAATGTCCTAAAACTACATAAATTAAACAACTGAGACAAAAAAAGATTTTCAAAATGTATCCAATCCTAAATAAATGCATGTGGCAAAGTATGTGAACCTGTGCCTTCAGTAGCTATTGTGATGGGAAGAGAGACGTTGAGCTTCTCTATCAAATTCTGATCTTGCCAACACAGGTCTGCATGTCATGGCAACAAAGAAGACTGCTGGAACCTTAAAAGAATATTTGTTGTCATCAGGCCGGAAAGAATTACAAAACAATTATAAGGAGTTTGGACTACGCTAGTGGCACTTTCAAGGGGATCATGTACAAATGGAGAACATCACCTTTAACCTCCCTAGGAGTGGTAGGCTGACAGAGTTCATAAGAGCAGGTGAGGAAAAATGTGTAATGTCCCAAGAGGTCACAACAAAACCCAGGGTAACGTCTAGGAAACTAAAAGCCACTCTTGCAGTGACTATTATCAGTGTTTATGAGTCCAGCATCTGGAGAACAGTGAACAACAGTTTGCTCAATGCCGTGTGGATCTGAATGAGAAGCAACAAGCGAACACTACATAACAGCATAACGTGAACATGATGGAAACATTAAGGTGGCAACATAATGATTTAGGTAAGGAGGAATCGGCTTTGTTTTGGAGGGGCTTCATTAAACAGTTACTGGAATTGTTTATGCAATTATTGCTGCAAAAAGCGTGTCACTGAAGGACACATGCAAATATTTAAGCTTGGATAACTATCCACAATAAAAAAATTATTTAGTTGTTGATTTGAATGCCATTGTATTGCATAATCTAGTATTTGTGTGAACATTAGATAACATTTTAGGTCATATTTTACAGAAAATTTAAAAGCGTTCATAAACTCTTAAGCACCATTGTACCGTACATGAACTCTGATTTGTCCTAACCAGGCCTAAAATTTAACAGTCTACACACATAACTTTTAGTGGTTGCTAGTGGATTCTGTTGTGTTCTGTTTAGCAATGTTCTTTGTGTTTGCCTGCTCATAGACCTATAAAATTCTTTATAATTTCATCATAAGATGTCTTGTAAAACAGCAGTAATGTGTTTGTATTCGGGTGAACTGCAGGAATGATGAGGTCATGACTGGAACGCTGAGGTTATTCAGCGGCTAACAGTCTTACCGTCTGTCCTTTACTGCCGGCACTCCCAGCTGCACCCGAGGGACCCTGGAACAGGGAGAGACAAAATACCAACAATGCAATTCATCCCAACAACAGAGGTCATTTGGAATGCCGATGGTAATTATTATTACTTTAAAGAATTAATGTAACATGCATCTCCAGCTTATCAAAGCATCTGATTTATAAGCATCTTAATCTCACTCATTAAAACTTTTATCGGTTTTTGCTACACATTCCCTCAAAGGGGGAGGTGTCAGACTGAATGAGAAAATGTAAGAAAATGAAAATGCACAACAGCTCATCACTGTAATGTACAAAGACTGCCTCCTTGTGTCTAAACCAATAATTACTACACAAAAGTAACCTATACTTGACTTGGCAGTCAGTATTGACATTATTAGCACTCTTCCATCTGTCACTATGTAATTGCTTACAATCTGCCCAAAACAGCGACATGATCTTGCACTGTGTCTGTGATAATACAATATATACATCACTTCCCTTCATACTCATCACCAGGTTAAGCCCTGTATCTTCTAAAAGACACAGAAGTGGACAAAAACCAAGTAATGAAGTGAATGTGATACGTTCCGATTACTATGATAACTAATGGACAAATTAATAAACAGGTACAGGAGGATGGAGGAAGCAGACACACAGACACACACAAGGAATTTACAGGTGATGGGATTGAAATATGATAGAGAATGGGAACCTGTGTACCAGGCTTTCCTTCTACTCCCTCTGGTCCTGGTGGCCCTGGCAAACCCTGGGAGAAACCGAACAAAATCACACAGAGTTGTCCTGTAAAAGTCTCTTTCTCTGATATACTAAGTAGTTTTTCAACAAAAACAAGAAATCAATTTATATCAAGAACAGTAGCACTGTCTAATATTAGAGATATTAAAAATCTGTTAATTCAATTACCTTATCCTTCAAACTAGAAAACAGGTTATCGACAACTATTTTATAAATGCAATTATTCATCATTTTTAGGGACCTGAACTTATGACCAAAGCTAAAAGGTTTTGGGCATGTTTACCGATGGACCCAGTTGACCAGGGTGGCCCCTCTGTCCAGTTCGACCCTGGAGAAAAGAAAAGAGAAAATATGAACTTGCAATAGACTCCAAATACACTTAACAGGCAGCACTGGAAGTGCAGTGACCTCTGCAGAAAATGATACAGGTAAACTTTGCAGGTAGTTTCCAAAGAGAATTTAGTTTACTATATTCTGTCCTAATATTTTTATTCTATAAACAACCATTTCATCCTCATAAAATCTTCATGACAGAGATCATGACAGTACTACCAGCAGCAGTGTTATACCTTGTTCCCTCTGGTTCCTGGTTTTCCTGTACGTCCATCTGGTCCCCTGTTCCCCTGTAAAAAGGTTCTGATATTAGTGACTGAGCATCAGCATGCAGTACAAAACAGTCCTCACTTGTGGTTGTTATGCACATTAGGGTTGTCCTCTAGTGCATCCTGATATATTTTAGCTCTTAACAAAAGTTTTTTCCCTGTATTGCAGAGTTAGGGTTTGTAAAAGTAAAGATATTGTTAGACATAATATTTAATAATCATTCAAATCCCTAAAATCACCTTTAGAAATAAACATGTTAATGACAGAGAAATCAAACCAATTTTTTTAATAAACACATGGTCAAAGTTTAAAGAGTCAGAAACTACATTAAAAATAATGGCAAGACAGTGAAAGTCATCACATCATTCATTCCTAAACTCGTTAATCAGTTGATTCTTATTTTTAACAAATGCTGTTATGTTTTGAACATCTGATCTGATCTGCATGTTTTAGGAAAAGAAGCCTAAATATTTCTATGGAATGACCAAATGAAGAAAGACAGTTGTGGGATGTCATAAATTTATGTTATTCCAATCAAACATTCATTCATGTCACAAACCTGGACTGTTAAATTTATATGCAGGAGGCCACTAGAGGCTCTAGAGTTTCACACATGAATGTGACATTTGGATCAACATATGAAATCATCTGACATTTCTTACTGTTGAGACACACAAATTACAACTGACCTTTAACCCATGGCTGCCCTTTTTTCCCTCAGGGCCAGTTTCTCCATTTGTGCCCTGAGTGAAGAAATATAAAAATCAGTTAAGCCAATCATGTTTGTCATGAAAACACTAAGCTGCAAGAAGCTCTAAACAGTCACACTGCCAGTGTAGACCAACTTATTGTAAAAAGCTTTTTGTTTATAAGTATATTTGAAGTGGCTGTATATGTTATACAATGTACCTCATTTCCTTTGGGGCCTGGCTGGCCCTCAGTCCCTGGGAAACCTGGGAAGCCAGCAGGGCCCCTCTCTCCCTGAGGCCCCCTAATGCCAGTTGCTCCCCGGATACCCTGAGAGAAAAAACAGAGATCTTTCTGAGTCACACAGTATGTGGGATTTTAGTTACACTTTTGATACGCTTACAACAACCAATTTAATCACTTTTTGTCTTTGTGCTGATTGAACAAATGTGAAATAAGGTGTTGATTAATGAGATTTACTCGTAGGCATATATAGCCCAGCTGCTGGCTATAGCTTTATATTTGCGAATCAGACTAAAGAATAGTCAAACTTCTTATCCAATACTAAGCATGAAATAAAAGATTATACAAATTTTTCCACCATTTTAAGATTTTCTCTTGAATGTGTTTCTGACATTGTTTTATTATCTCTTTTCAGTATTAGAACGTCAATGGCTCCTACTTTGTCTCCTTTAGGTCCTAGATTGCCCTTGTCCCCATCATGTCCTCTGTTACCCTGTAAAGAAGAAAATGGCTGAAGTAGGTTAAGCTAATACATTTACAGTACATTTACATTTTAGTCTTTTTTTTCAAAGCGACTTACAAGTGAGGTAAAAGGCAAGCAAAATATCTAACTCAAGGAGAACTGCTTAGCAGTAAATATATAACTGTATAATATATAACTATAATGAGCACCTACCATTCCCCCAGGAAAACCCATAGGTCCTTGATGACCTGATGCTCCCTGGTAGTAAGACCAAAAAGAACAATTTCACAATGACAACAGATTAATGAATAGGTGACGAAGAATCAAAAAGCTAATTCATGAGCAAATTACTCACATTCTGGCCCAATCTATACCTACAACAGCAGTGCTTTCATCATTTAATTTAAACAACACCTAGAGGCTTAAGTGGTTGGTGAGGGAAGAAGTTAATCATTGTTCATTGCATCTATTTGGAATAAGTAATGAATCTGCTATGATAAGTTACACGATTTCTGTGGAAAACAGCAGAAAATCCCGAGTAAATACATAATGCTGCTACTACTGTTGCTCTCCTGTTTTCTTTTCATGCTTTTCGATACTTTTTGTATTTGGCTTTTGTTTTGTTATGATGACATAAAGATTATTCTTTAGATGAGGTGTCTTCAAAGCATCATGTCATGATTTGCTACAACCAGAAGATGGCACTGTGAGGCCAGAGCAGGGGTATTCTTTTACAGTATGTATAGATTGGGGTGAAAATATTTCTTCATGTACTGTCATTTAGTAAGAACTGTGAAATATGGCTGCTATAATGACAAACAATTAAAGACTTTGCAACCTTGTAAACAATTAACATGGAATTCTCTATTCACAACTGCTTGTAACATACACCGGGTCTGTTCATACAAAGTGTGTATCTACGTGTGGATCACTGTAATATATCAACATAATATTTAGCAGAATAGTGCAACTCACCATGGGCCCCTCAAAGCCACGATCCCCACGGGCACCCATTAGCCCCATAGGCCCCTAACATCAAACCGAAAGGCAAAGAAACAACACAGAACACTGTGGTTACTCAAGGAGTTTTACATCAGAATGAAAAGTCATTTGGTCACTATTTTAAAATAATTAAAACAACATCACATCACCTAAAGGGTGAACTTAAACTTGAAGTAGATTTTACTGTCTGCACCACAACGCCACCTTCTCCTTAAATTCTTGAAATACATAAGAAAAACCTGTCCCCTCAAAAAACCTTTATTGGGGAAAAAATAAACTTTGTCTCCAAACTGACCTGAGCTGCACTTCACTAATATTGAAACTAAATTTGAATATGCTATTTGCCTCTGTTTTTATGGCTATGTGTTTGCGACAACTGTAGCAGGAGACATTGTGTTTTCAAGTTGCCCATCTGTCTGCCCCACTCACATAAACATGATATCTCAGGAACACCTTGAGGTAATTGTTTGGCACAAGTGTCTATTAAGTTAATTAAGTACAACTAAAACATACCTCTTCTCTATTTTAACACCCTCCATTTTACTCATGCTCCTGTAAATGTGGCACTGCTATTTAAGGTCGGTCTATTGTCCTGCATTTAATGTATAAGTAGAGTGACTGCGTTCTGGACTATGAGCACTTCCAAAGACAAAAGATAAAAACATGGGCACTTACAGGATCTCCTTTAGGTCCAGGAGCACCGATCAGTCCTGGGTGTCCCTGTAAAAATGAGTGACAGTGACCTCTTGTACTTTGCATACAGTAAAATGAATGATGCAGCATCACAACAATTAAAACACCTGCAGTGACAGGTTACCTGCATTGAACCACACTCACCTGGGGTCCTCTGATACCTGGAGGTCCCATCTGCCCCTCTAAACCTGGAGGTCCCTAGTTAGAAAAAAAAAAGTTTTTCATGTCAAACAGAATCTCCAGCAAGATGAATACCTGCAGCCTCAGTATAACTACAGTAAAGTTATACCTGTGGGCCTTTGGGACCAACACGGCCAACAGGTCCCATGTCCCCCTGAAAGAAAAAATAAACCATTTATACACAAAGGAAATTACGCACAAAATCTAAGTTTGGATATTTGATTTTAGATCTATGAAGTCCATGACTGTCAATGTAAAGAATATTTGAATCTATCAATCATCCATTCTATCATTTAAGTTGTTCAAGCAGAAATAACATTCTCAGGTTTCAGCTTCTCGAACATTAGACATATTTAACGCTGTTCTTCATTTTCTATCATTGCAATTTGAATATTTTGGGGTTTTGGAATATTGGTTGAATTGAAAAAGAAATGAAAGTCTAGTGTTATTAGCGACTCTTTGAAATTGTGATTGACAATTCATGGTTTTTCATCACTGCACAGTGTAATTATTCATCTAGTGCTGAACAAAAAGCAGCCAGACCAAGACCATCTTTAACATTCAGATTAAATGTCATTAGACATTTATTTTCATTAGTCAGATAAACTGACTTATAATAAATACTTGCTGTGGTGTAATCTCACCCTTGAGCCGTTAACTCCTTGTGCACCAACTTGTCCTGTAAAGCCTGGTGCACCCTGTGAGACACACACAAACAAATATAAAGGTAAATGAATCAAATTTGGCAAGGACAATTTGCCACCTAATTTGTCTGTTGGCTTACCATAAGCCCTGGCAGGCCTGGGGCGCCGTCCAGGCCGCTCTCCCCCTAATAACAATGAGTACATAACAGCATGAGTGATACACCATCCTGCTTTTACTCGTAGTCCATCATGGGCTCTTCTGTCACTAAATGATCAATAACTAAGCCCGAACAAGGAGTCAGTCTCAAAATGTACAGGAGTTAAATTAATGTGGAGTTTATTTCAAAAGTCACTTCAATCATTGCGGTAACAATAGTATTATTAAAGGCTGAATATTCATTTTTAGTTGAACTAGATCACCTCACCATAATTACATGAATGACAGAAGTAATAGTAAAAAATGTCACAACTACAATAACCGTACACGACCGAACAATATTCATTTGTTCAAGAGGGGCATTTAAATACTTAAGACAAATTTCTTGAGCAACTAGACAGATAGCACATCACTCACATCAGGCCCACGTGGCCCCTCTGGCCCATATCCCCCTCGGATTCCCCTAGGCCCCTGTGGAGAAAATTCAAAGTAGTCATTGCCACTTATCAAATGTACAGAAAACACTGAACCCATAGTGAGGATTAACCAAACAGATTACTGTCTACTGGTCAGATGGCTTGGGCTAATACTGTGAGGCAGAGGTTCTGATGCCGAGTAGAATCAAAGTAAACCCAAGAATAGACCCGAGAGAAAAATGGGAGTCAGTGCTCTGCTGCTTGGAACTTAAAGTTCAAAGAGGGATTGGATTAGGGATTAGAGGGGATTCAAAAGCACATGTCTTTCTTTCACAAAAGCTGATTGTTTGTTTTGTTCCTGTTATTTTACACTAGTTGGATGTATAAGAAATGTATTAGACAAGGACAGCTGCTACTTTCTAATTGTTTTAATCTGATAACAAAATGGCTGGCATCTTGTCCTGCAGACTGTTGTTGTACATTAAATGTTAAATGTTAAATGTTTTGTTTTATGTTTTAGTCACAGAAGAAATGCTTCTGGCTCATGCATCTCTTACTTTGTTCGAGGTTATGAATAGAGGCTTAAGCAACTTAAAAGAAGCCTAATGATAGAGACACTCACCGGTGGGCCTACAGGACCAGGTGGGCCAGGTAAACCAGCTGAGCCCTATAGAAAGAAATAAAACAGTACATGATGACTACAGTACATTGTAGCATGTCTAAATGGTACCAGATCTACAGGCAGTTTGATCTGTCTGTTTTTAAGCTTTTTGTTTGTACATAGTTCACAAATAAAATGACCAAAGGTCCTATGAGGCTTACTGTGTACTGCTGTGTCTCTGTCACTAATGTACACAATCAATAAAACTTCACATGTAAATGTTTAAGACTTATGATTAAATTAATCAGATTACCTTTTCACCAGGTTCACCAGTTTCCCCCTTAGGACCATTAAGGCCAACGCGGCCCTGGGGAGGTTGGGAAAAAAATAATTGTCTACAATGGTTTTGTATACATAGGCAGTGAGCAATTTATTATTCTACATTGTTCTATATAAATGTGGATTTAAAGCATTATAATCAATATTTTTGTATTAAAAAATCATCACACAACTACTTTTTGATAAAGGTTGGCTTGTAGCGAACCCAAGGAGAAAAATAACTCAACTCACATAAGCTCTAAAGAGATTGATAGCTTCAGTTCAAGTTCATTTTTTGGATTTCCGACCCTTAAATAGTTCACACTCACTGGTTTCACACTGTGTTTTTAATGTGGTTGTTTTCAGCTAAAGTTCTACTTAAACTGAAACTGACTGTGTCACTACCTGACAAGAACCAAAAAGGCTGTCAAAGTTACAAAGCAAGTAGCTGCCGAACAAAACAAGAACAAGCTTAAGAACCAAATTCGTGCCTCAAGCTGTCAGAGAACAAAATGAGGGACAAAACATAAATGAAACAAAATATATTTATATTTTAATATATATTTTTTTCCTTCTGCTGAATGTGTAAATACTGCCAATAACTAATAAAATAGTAAAAGGACTGATCAGTTTGGTGTTTAGAAAAATGTCAGATTATGTGCTAAATAAGTGCAGACTGCGACATTGTAAGATTTGTCCAGGGACCACAGATACAAATGAGTCTTTTGGCTAAATCTGGATCATTTACCAGTGTGTGATTTATGAATGAGTGATGTCCCTGTAAGACAGAGTAAAGGGATTCAGTGGTGTTTTTCTAATTGCATGTAGGATAACACCTTCTTGGCTACACATATGTATAATTTCACATACAGTAAATCAAATGTTTATGGCACTGAGTTTTCTTCCTCACAACAGCAGCTGTTCTGATAAATTCCTCACCTCGTCACCTTTTTCTCCTTTGGACCCTCGTTCCCCTCTGTATCCCCAGGGACCCTGAGGATGGAAAGGGCAGGAAAAACACATCATTTGTAACACACTCATGCCACACATTCAATGTTCTGTGCGCCATTTAACTGTTTAATATACATAATGTGCCCACCTGTGACCCAGGAGCACCAGGTGACCCGGGCTGACCATCTTCTCCACTTTCTCCATGTCTCCCTGGGACTCCAGCTCGTCCTGAAGGGCCCCTGCGACCGCGCTCACCCTGTCAGGCAACATTAATTATCAGAGTAAGTTACTGACTGTTTCTGTATCAGCCTGTTAGTCAACACAAACAAAAGTACTGGGATAGTTTCTGCACAATATAAAATACAAATCTTACTGTGAAGACACTGATTCTCCCCAGCACTTGATGGAGTCATTCATCCCACAGATAAGGCATCACCTGAGTAACAACACACTGTCTAAAAGACTGTAGTCTGCAATAACTCTGCCTGAAGACAAGTGGCAAATGTGTACTGACTCAGAGTGAATAGCTGAACCACCTGTGTTGGCACTGGGCAACGGTACATTTTAAGCTGAGAGTGCATCTACACAGAACTACAGATTATTTGACTATTTTGATCAATATATTTTGATGAAATAATTAATTAATTAATTAATACGTCTATATTAGTCTAATTTACTTAATAGAAAAATGTCATTACATAATTATTCAATATTCAATTCACAATGAACCCTGACAGAGAAAAGTGACAACACCCACATCAGACAAATCGTTTGGCATTTTGGCTTCATAAATCTAGTTATTCAAAAACGTATTACTCAACTCAATACTCAATAACACCCATGCACATGTGGGAACGCCAGTACAAAGACAACTTGAACTTTTGCACACTGGACAGCTTCTCTGAGAGTGTGCCCCCCTTATGAAATGTTAGAAATTCATTACACTAAATACAATTGTCCAGCACTTAATAAAAGATTAGTCTAAGGAAAGTTATTAAAATGTTTGTGTTGGAAAAATACTTTTTCTGATTTTCTTTCCTGTTAATCACCTTGAGCTGTATCTTGTGACACCTTGTGGGAGGCCCATCAGGCTGGAAACCCATTGGACTGGACCACATAGACATCCCACAACACAAAAAATGATTAACTTCATAAAACATGCAGAGTTCAGAGCTGACAGACATTCAGGTGAAATCATAAGATCACCTCCAGTTATTCAAGATGTTTTTGACTTCCCTTGATGGTAACAAGTGAAAAGGCATGCAAGGTCCCATTATGTGGCCTGTGCTGTAACCATTCAGCTACCAGGGCACTCCACCCCTGTTTATCTCTATCCAAACAAAAATGTGCTTTCATTCACTGTGAATCCAAGACAAACAAACAGAATATTCTCACACACATGGGTTTACACAGTGGATTGAGTGTTTCTAGCTATCCCAAACCACAGTGTTTGGTCTGAAACTTCCAACTCATTATGCAGTTGAGACCTCACACAATACATGTCAATAAATGAAATGACAGAACTCCTGTTTATGTGAGATGATTTTGATGAATGCCACACAGTTCAAATGACTACCTGATATTCTGTAACTGAACAAATGAAATGAAAAGCAGGGAGGTTCCAGTGAGAGAAACTTGTGAAAACAACACGAAACAAATTTAGAAAACTGAATCAACTACACCGCAGTGTAATCAAATTTATTAAAAATTGTAACTCCCTAATTTGATAATTAAAATATTTTTATGGCTTATTTTCTCAATATGAGAATGGTTACATCATCGGGAGTTTCATGCACAGAGCGTTTCCAAACACCCACTCATTTTAACCACACTCGTTCTGCTCCACCAGCCATATTACACTTAATTCAACTTAATGCTCAACTGTTCCACTGGTGTGTCCATCTTTTTAAACTTGTATTGTATGGGCAAGCATTGGTCACATAAAGTTAATTTCAACATCCCAAGGTTTCCACTGACACCAACTATATCAGATATTATTCAAATGAAACGTGGATATCCACAGTATTCTTTTAGTACTATTGAAATAACTGGATGCTTTAATAAACTTAAACAAAGCATTGGAAAGAGCAGACACAAAATAGGTCATGAAAATCTATAGGTAAATGATGTTGTCAGTATGAAAATGAGACCACATGCAACATGCACTGTGTACTAGTTGAGGCTGTCACTGTGCTTTAAGCTTGCTGCGCATGCCCACATGCTCAGATGATGATGCTAGCATACAGTATACTGTAGATCAGGGGTATTCTACTAAAAGTCCAAGGGACTGGTCACTTTGAGTCTTCCCCAGTTTAGGTCCAGACTTACTGGGAAAAAAAGTTTTTTTCTTTGCTTTAAACAATTTTTTTCCTATTATGTAGATAAGTTTTCATTCTGTATTCTTCTAAATAAATTCATTTTTAGTAAGATAAGATAAGACAAGATGCGATTTCTCAAAACTCTCAAAAGGCCTGGAAGTCCATATTCTTGCTGCATTAGGGTTGTAGGGTTGTTGTAGGTACAGCAGTGTGCTCAATATTACTCTGCCAACATGCTGCTGCATTTAGCCTATTTTTTGCTTGTGTGCTAATACATAGCAACCGAAAACACACACACACACACACACACACACACACACACACACACACCTCTGCCAAGATAGCCTATCTGTGACCGTTCTAATCTAAATCGAATAAAAATGTAATTAATTATTAGCTTTTTGTTTTTAGCATTTTTAGTCTGGAAAGATGCCTCTTTGGTTCCAGAATGGAGTCCAACCACCGATGTCGATCTTTGATATGGGTAATGTTTACCATGTTCAGGATCTATGTTAAGCATGTCAGCATGCTAATATTTGCTAATTAGCAGAAACACACAAACAAAATTAGATTATGAATCAGCTTTGCAAGTATTTGGCGATGAATCAAAATAGTGGGTAAATTGATAATAAAGCTAGAGGCAAAGAGGAAAAACTTTTAAAAAACATTAGGATTTCCAAATTTTCCATCTTTCCATCTAGTATTAGTCGAGATATTTTAATCTGAACCAAAATAACGACTGACAACTGACAGACCAACTCTTCCATTCTGTATGCATTGTTAAAAATGGAAACAAAATATTTAAAACTGTTCTGTATTATTAGGCCATTACGTTTATTGCTCTTTTCTAACTTGCATGCTTACCATCTCTCCTGGCATCCCTGGCTGGCCACGTTGACCAGGTTCACCAGGTGGCCCCTAGGGAAGAAGATCACAAAAAAAAAAAAAAAAAAACATTGGTTGTTCAGGATTAATCTAGTCTTTTCTAAAACTGTAAAATGTATTGGTTCACAATCTTTTTTCATAACTGTGGATCTTAAACCTGTATGCCGGGTTTGCCCATCTCTCCAGGTAATCCTGCAGGACCTTCTTTAATCTGCAAGCTCACAAAAAGAAACCAGCCTTAGGTAAAAACAACTACAACCCAACAAAAAAGGTAAATTGTCACAGTATACTTACAGGCCAACCAGCACAGAGTAACTGGTAGAAATTGGTTTGCTACAGGAAGAACAGAAACATGCAGAAAAGAAAAATAAAAATGAATAAAAAAGTGCATTGACACAACATAACTTACAACGAAATCCATCTCTCAAATTCCAAAGATCACTGACCCTTATTTTGCAGTCTGTCCACATAAAGTTCAAAGCACATACCGTAACAAATCACTGTCACAAACTACAAGCAGACTTTTATTTCCTGTCATCTTTTTTCAATAAAGAATTTGCAGTTCTCCATCATGATGACATACTAACAGCTGTGACCACTGAAGAAAGATTAAAAGACAGGTTCACAATTTTTCAAGTGTGTTTTAAAACAATGACCAGGTGCCCATAGGAACACATACACAACACTTTTACAGGTTTAGCTTGTTTCTTTATATTAATTCATATTAATTAATTAATTATAGATCCCTTGAAAAGGGGATTCCTAAAGTACAGAAGTGACAAAGGACAAAATGACTGAGGTGATGAGTTTGCTACTTGGATGGAACAGGAAAGAAGTGCAGTTGACATGACTCAACTTTAGATACCTGACTCTATCCTTTACAAAGATCAGAAGGAATAAAGGTTTTATATGCAGTACAAATGTAGTATGAGCATCTGTGAAATCTTTTGTGTGTCTGGCAAGGAATTATGATACTGGGAGGGAAAGAGCAAGTAAGGGACTTAAACTGCTTCAGATGTTTTAAGCAACATGCAAATGTGTGACCTAATGCCATGCTCCTTTGATGTACACCAGGTGACACATTTCTTGATTAAACATGTGGGCTCCATCATATCCAACAATCTGCGCTTGTGCGTCAGACTCTGCACCAAAAAGTTTGTTGAAGAACTGTAACCAAAAGTTATGTGTAGTGTGAGAAAATAGCTGAGCAGCATATGAGATCATGCACATGTTCACTTGACTCTTGCCTTTTTCAGAGACCGTGAAAAGTTATACAAAACTTGGATCCCACATGTCTTTAATGAAGAAACGTCACTGAGTGTAGCGGTATGGCTCACTGGTATTTTTTAAATAGTTTTTGAACAACAATGAAGCTCTGTGGTACAGATGAATAACCTACACCAGTTTGTGGATTCAGGCATAACGATGAGTCAATACAATTTATTGGTGGTTTTACTCTCCGTATGGGATGTTTTGAAAATAATAAAACTATAGAAACCACCAGCTTTATACTTTAATTACAAAAGTGAACAAAGAAGCTAACTTTGAGCCGAGAACACCTGCAATGTTATGTGTGCTCTGAGTGCAAACTTATTGTTTGACCATTGTTTGTACTGGATCATAAACCATAAACTAAAGCTGCTGTAGTGGGCTGTAGATCTTGCCCACATTTTGACTGGTGAAACACATACACAAGAGAGACACAGAGTATATGTGTTAAAATGGGTATGAGGTATACTGTAGGATAAGAGCAGTGGTGCACACCTTGCCCAACATGTCTAACTGAGTCTATGTTAAACCTTTGAATTGGTTTCTGACCTCTTCAGAAGTTCAGAATCTTCTAAACTGGGGTTACGTTCAGAGGCCAGTCACAGTTAGCCAGCAGCCATAGGGTTGGAAAATAATTGGAGGATTAAACAATTTCCCTCTGGGATGAATTAAAAAAGTATTTTATATCTTGAATCTATGTGTACAGTAACAACAGCTAGTGGTCACCGGTAGCATAAAAGTAGGAATTTTGCTTGATCTTAAAAT
This sequence comes from Anabas testudineus, assembly GCF_900324465.2. Taxonomy (NCBI): domain Eukaryota; kingdom Metazoa; phylum Chordata; class Actinopteri; order Anabantiformes; family Anabantidae; genus Anabas; species Anabas testudineus. The sequence continues at coordinate 17,085,114 of NC_046630.1, forward strand.
TTAGTTTAGAAGAAGGAAAAGGACATATTGTTAACAATAAATGAAATCAACAGTTCTTTTCTGTCTTACCTGAAAGGCTGCCCATTCCTCAGCAGTGTTCCTCCACAGGTACAGGGTTGGTAAACCTGCTGGTCCAGGAGGTCCTTGAACTCCCCTTCTTCCTGGATTCCCTTCAGGCCCCATCTTACCCTATGTGAGATGAAAAGGAAGTGGTACGCATTTGCAAAAGTACAGCATAGCTAGCACTGTAGAACAACCTTGTTTTTGTAACATTACATCATAGAAGTGATTTAATGCAGAGTTGGGCTGTGGCATAAATATTACATATTCAGATGTGATGGAGGATTTTATAGCTCTAGGTATTAAAACATTTAAGGTGAGTAAAACAATATGGGTTGAGGTGCACAGAATGGAACAGCCCTTAAAATCAAGTCAAGAGGACTAACTTAACAAAATAATGGTAGGTTATTGAGTCATAAACAAGGTTCTCTTACCTTATCACCTTTAAAACCAGGCAGGCCAAGCTCACCATGACAGCCCTGGAGAAATAGTAATAACCCTCAATACAAAAGCATAAGATGCAAAATATGATTTATCATCAGCCTAAAAAACACAAGTCGACAAATTGTAAAATTGCTGTGTCTTAAACAATTTCAAACAATGTATAACTAAAGACCTTTCTACTAGTCCCTAAAGGCAAAGTCCAGTAACCTGAGAGACAAGCACTTGTTGAAAGGAAGCAAGAGCAAAAGCCATTAAATTCACATACCCTCTAAATACCTATGGTTATGGCTAGAGTAGTAAAATACACAGTACTTGTACATTCACATGGACTAAAACAGTCTGGGTCCTGCACACTTTCTGTTCTGTACAGTGAATTCTGCTGCAGGATCTGAGCAAATTTATAAAATCTGATCAATGTTCATGTTTGGTTAAGTCTGAAAATCCAGATGCTGCAGGTTTGGGGGTCTACAGTGTGTGTATCAGAAGTAACCAGGAAATTGAAAAAGCACAGTTGGATATAAAGTTGGATATGAATCAATTATGAATGTACTGCCCCCAGAAAACAATCATGCTGCTTTCCCAAATCTGCTGAAAAAATGTAACAAACATAGAAAATATGTTACCAAACTGACTTACAGAAATGAAAGCTTTACAGTTTTAAGTATTGCAGTAGGTGTCAGACTGACACAGTTTTTCCCTCGGGATTTTTGAGGTTATTTTGTGCCTGCCTAAAATAAGTACCTTTTTGAAATAAAACTGATTTTGACACAATAGTTGTAAGGGCTGATGCTAAAAACATTACAGGCTAAGCAAGCAAGACCTTAGACTCAGTACAAAAAGAGAACCAACATGACATCTTCCTTCATGTTCCCTACAGCTGGCTCTGATTACAGTAATGGTGCTGAGTGATCCTGTGGATTTTATGGTAGGGTGACTCCACACACTGGTCCAGACATGACCAGATGTGCAGTCTGGCTCTGGTGTGATGATCTACCTCTTACACCAGGTAAACCCTGACTGGATAGTACAATTAATTCTTCTCCACCAATCAGATAACCTGAACTAGAGGTTAAGATGCTAAGGAATTATGTGATAAACTGTTTTTGTTTTTTCAGATTTTGAAGCCATGCAGTATTATGAGTAGTCAGCTTGCGGCATCAAAGACATGTGGCTTAGCATATGTTTGAGCAATGTTAACCTCCACTGATTAGATTCAGATGCAAGCTGATGGGGAACATCTCCTGTAAGCTGTAAAACACAAACAGACATCAGACTTTCTTCATTCACACGGCTTGTTGTAATGTTTCTATCTCCTCCAACAATACACAGTTCTGATATAATACATCACTGTTACTGCTGAAACAGAGATAGAAAAAAAAAACAGCTATTGCTGAATGGACTTTTTTAAGCATGCAAAGCAGCCTAGGAAAAACTTCTTCATTTCTTGCACACTTTGTACACAGAAGCATTCAAACAAGGCCACTTCAGTAACAAGAGGACCATAAGACCACTCACTTCCAGCCCCGGAGGGCCCATTTCACCTGGTGGGCCACTGTGGAGCTGGTACAGTTTGCCATCTGAGCCCCGAACCAGGTCTCCATTCCTAGATACAATGGTGACAATTCCAGAGTGCTTCTTGTCTGGCTTTTTACTGTTGTATTCAACTTTATCATCAAAATGTGTGGTGTTCTGCGTAGTGTCCTCAACTATTTTTTTTGGAAATGAGCCAGATGTCATGACATGAGATGTAGGTGAGACAGTTCTGGTCTGTGCATCAGTCTCCTCTTTTAGTTTGTTCCAGTCAGTTGATGTTGTGGGATCTGAAGAGACCTTAGGAAATCCTACTGAGGGTTTTTTGGGGGTGTCCAGGTCAATGATGTCATCAGAAGGCTTTCCGGGGAACAAAGGTGAAGACCTCCCACTTGAATCAGTCTTTTTCTCTGTGGTAATGTTCTCGTCCAAATGTTTAGAGGAGACTTCAGGCTTCCCCTTCTGGAGTCCATTTCTTGAGGGCTTCCACTGAGGGTTCACTTTTCCACCATTTTGGTAGACTGGATCTAACAAGTCAGTGTCCTCATCCACCAAAAAGACATCGCCACGAATTACTGAACCTTTCCGATCGGGTCCTGTGGGTACTGTCCCATCTCCTCGAGAACTCCCTCGTCGCAGGAACACATTCTGTTAAGAAACAAAACAAGAATGGGAACATGTTCAAAAACAATTTTTAATATGGTTTTATATGCAGTGGTTTTGTGGTTTGTACCATGTTTTTAGTTAGTGTTATTAGGTAATGATGTCTCATCATTGTGTGGCTCTATGTTTTTTTCTGGTAGGCTTGTCAAGGAATAGTCTATTTGAGGGGAAATAAAGATTACTGACCAAATTATTTCAGGTTGTAAATTCCTAACAACCTAAACAGACAATCCAAGAGTGAATGAACATTACTGAATTTATCATTTGAATCTGTATAGATTTTGTACATTGAAAAGCCTAATTAACCAACAATGAAAAATAAGGGATTTCAAGATAGATCAAAGAATCTGTAATCCGTGGTCAACTGTTCAGACTAGGGAAATCACAGCTCCACACAACCAGTAGCAAACCACATTTTGGGAGCTAATTTATTTTAAACTGGTGGTAATTTTGTATTTATTTTAAGCATGAAACTTTAAACCTGCATAGTGACAGAATTAAGCACAAATTATGCTGACATCCTGCCTTTTCGGCAGCTGCTCTTCCTACATGTTTTTGTCCACAAGAGAGAGCTAGCCATGACAGCGAGAGAGCCTATTTACAGGTTAATTTTCTCTTTTTAAAGAATTAGTGCCACCAAGTGTGGCACTGCTGCTCCCATGTCAGAGCCTCTTGGTCCTGTCATTATGAAATGATGAGTCAGGAGCTGTGGGAAATAAGCATTACCATCCCCTCCAAGCACACAAATCTGAATATTTAATAGTGCATTGAAACTACTTTTACTTAGAAGACCATGTCTTGTTTCCTACAAGTGGCCCTTATCTTTAGAGAAACAACTGCTGCAGTCCTCGAGCCCTTCTAAAAAAGGACATGTCTTTCCTTCGTGGACATGTGGCATCATTTCATTTGCCTTCAAGTGAATTCGTTTTTCAGCTCTTCAAGACAGTTAACCATAATCCATCTGCCATTAAAAACTGCACACCACCACTGATTCATCTAATCCACAACACTTAAATGTGCTGCCTCTAATTATCATTTCAGTGGTTTGCATTGAGTTCCCCATTGAACTTTTAGTACAGTGCTTATTGTGAGAACATAAGGTCCCCATACTACTCCAGTCTCAGTTTTACCTTTGACCCTCATTATTACAGGTCCGGTATCAGGCTTCTACAGGTCAGCTATCATTGTACCTATGTTACAATATGTTACAATGATAATAAAGCTCTCTTTAAAAATATCAGGCCTTAAATCAGACCATTATCTCAATCCCTTTTCTGGCACAATGGACATCTTTGGTCCTCTTATGTTCTTTTTATCTTCAATATAACAGCTGGTTTATACATTTTCTATACCTCATCTACTGAAGTAGATAAGTAGAAGGTGCTTCACTCTGAAACAGGACAGCGGAGCCTCCCTCATTTCTGTCATAAGAATAAAACTGATTAATAATAAAAGTACCCCGTACCCTGTAATTTTTCTCTGTAAATCAGAATGGTTTAAAACCTCAGCTGTCAAAATATGAATATATTATTATTGACTGTCACGAAAACTTAGCCACTTAAAGAATGTCCTTCCAAACAAAGACAGCAGTTTAAAGTTTTGTGGTATCTAGAGGTGGCAGTAAAAACTGCTAAAAAATAACGCACGCAAAACACTGTAACAGGCACTTACTTTACACACGGCAAAGCACATCAAAATGTTGGACTTCAGGGAACAGAGCTGCAGTGAAAGAGGAGCCAAAGGGCTGTAAATTTTGTTTGATGGCTCTAATGGGCTGAAATGGAGAGCACTCAAATAGAGCTGAGAGGCATATGGAGAGGAGGAGGACACTACTGTGCATGCTCGCAGAGGAGTTGTATCTGTGAGAATACATAGGTTTGGGTATGCGGAGGAAATATGGGAATTAATGAAAAGAAAAAAGGTTTTTGTCATGGCCCCCTTATTCACAAATGCTAAAATCTCCTTAAAATCTGACTATTCAATAAATAAATTCAATAATCAACCATCCTGTAATGTCCCTCCTGTATGTAAGAACAGTTTGCCAATGTACCCCTAGTTTAAACTGAACTGGTAAAATATTATATTTACAACAATTACCAATAGTTAGTACCAACTGTAACAACTGTAAATTGAGATTTTATGGTGTTTTAAAAGATGATCATCAAGGTGGCCCACTACAAAATTCCATTCCACTATCTAGCACAGCCTCGGCTGGATAGTGTAGTGGTAGCATTGCTGTCCTCCATGCAACAGTCAGCTGGCCTACCTCCAGTAGGGGTCCAAGACCTGCTTATGCTTACCCTGCTTTTGCCTTGTACCGTAAGTTGCTTTGGTTAAAAGCGTATGCTAAATGCAAATGTAATCGCACTGCTGTGTCTATTTACAGCCCAAAACAGAAGCTAGACAGGCACTATTTTAACCAGCTCTCATACAGGAGGTATTGTTTTAATACTTGTTTAATAACCCATTTCTAACATCTGCTTAGTAAGCTTGAGAGTTACTTTAACTAGCCAAAAATATGCTTTCTAAAGTTGCCTTTGGAAAGGCACAGCAGGAGTGCATGTCAAATATGAGAAGTGAAATAGCTTCATATTATTATACAGCAGATCTCAGATTTCTTATTTGGTTATGGGCATTTGCTAGGCAAAATCAATTGAGCATGCTCTGATTGTATTATCAGAAAGACTTATATGTCCAAACGTAACCCAGAAATAATGGGTTGAACACGGTCTCCATTCATCAAATCTGAAATATTAGAACAATACTCAGACTGAAATACTGTATCTGTAGTGAAACCCAGGCCCTGGTACAGGACTAGCTAGGGTAGTGACGGACTGAGATAGGAAAGAGACCAAACACGCTGCCCCAACTGAAGACAAAGACCTTTTCTGTTTCTTATCCAAGGCCACAGTCTGGCAGCCAGCCCTGGTCGATAAGCTGACACTGGATCTCTTCTGGTAAACACCACCCCCCATCTTATCTTCCCTCCAGTCTGTGAGATATCCCTATGAATGCCAGGCCAGTCCATACTTAGATGGAGTACCATGACACGTTGGCCAGTCACTCAGGAGCCAACAGCTGCCTAACACTGCAAGTTTTCTCCAAAGAAAGATATACTTCATGAAATGTTCCCATAATTCATTATATTTTGGGCAAATCTTTTAATTTAAGTATTTCATGTACTTAAAATTACCAAGGTAAGCAACAGCACTACTGTTTCCAGAATCCAGGGGTGTAAACAGTCATGATCAGAAGGCATATACTGTAGCAAGTATCTTAGTAGTTATCTTGTTAAATAAAACTAATCATTTCAGCAAGTAACCCTTTGAGCCTTTATATGGTGTGCCAACACAATATTTACACTCACTGTCTTCCTAAGGGCTCTGTAGTAGCAGGCTCAAGCAAGCAAGGAGACTGCATATATTCAAAGTATGCGTGTGTTGTCATGACTTTGTATCTTAATAACAGTAACACTGTCTGAGGAAATGTGCAGTGGAAGCACAATGTGCATGTGTTTTGACTGATCCCAATCTATAGGTGAATGAATGACAGCCGGGGTATCAAGTGATTCACTTGGTGTCAATATACATAGCTGCAGGCCAGGCTCAACGGGCAGAACAATTTTACAGGTTCTCATATGTTATGTCTCTTTGTTAAAGCTCCTGTCAGACAATAATTCTCCTTTTTTTTCTCTTACTTGCATTAAAAACTTTGTCATGCATGTGTGCTTTATTTGTTTTAGAGTTTTAGAGTTCCAGACACGTGAAAATCTATTCACAGACTAATATAAAAATGCTTTTTTCTTTATGTATTAAGCACACTATATTGCCACAATAATGTGGACACAGACACAGGCTGTTTTTCATCATATGGACATCATATGGAGGAAAATCTTAACCCTAGATGATATAGGGATCATTTAGACAACAACAAACTTTGTGGCAACAGAGGAAGGATTTTTCCTGCCCTTAACAAGCTGAGACAGGAAAATAACCAAGTCTGCTGTGGCAGAACTTGACTGCCATGCACAGAGGCCTGGACTTAACCCCATCCAACATCTGGCCTTATGGCTCAACATACTGTAAGTATGTAAGTACAGTACAGTCATGAGATGCTTGTGGCTGAATGGGAGAACATTCCTGCAGCCAGGTTCCAAAATATTGTGGAAAATTATCCTAGAAGATTTTATTTATTCGTACGAGGGCATAATGTGTCTGGTCATGTAGTTGAGTTTTTACCTATACTGCACAGGTAGCATAACAAGGCAGTTGAAAGTTATTTGAGCCTTAAGTTAAAGATATGGTGGTGTTGAGACAATGTTTGGACATAGAGTGAACCACTTTAGAAATAAGTAAAATATATTTATTATACTACTTTATATATTACTCATAAACTGCATTGGACAATAAACTGAGTGGTCATGAAGGTCATAACTCATAAGATTTGTGGGACATGAACACACAGTAAATTAGAATTACAGCAAATGCAGTTGACAGGACACACCTGGACTGGATTAATGGTTATCACAAACTACTGTGTTGTCCTTACATAAGCGCAAGTCTCTTCAGGAGTCTGTCTGCATGTGTAGCTGACAGATCCTCTGTTATGAGCAATGACAAATCTATGGAGGCTTCACAGCCTCACACAAGTGCTGCAGGCTAGAGTGCTATCATCAACACATACACAAACACAACACGCGCACACATAGACAATGAACACTTGCTTCTACAAAGGGCTAATCAAATTGCAAGGTCCGTAAATCTAGCCAAGACACAGGTATGCAGACCGGCTGGGTCTTGCAAGCAGCAGTAGGCAAGCTGGCCTGGAAAATACATGATTACAGTGGTCTGATGGTTCAGGAGAAAGGATGGTGCCACTTGATCTAATCTAAACACCAAATAAAAGACTGTTATTATTTTCAGTTCTTATTAAAATATACAAAATAAAAAGATCCCAATAACCATAACAGTCATGACCAGAAACTGCAAAGTTAGCCTGTTAGACCAAAGAGACCCATTTTTTTATTTGTCTGGATTTATACCTTTAAATTCTAACAATGCTCACACAGTCTGAGGTGAACAGGGCACTTTATTAGGCAAAGTTATCACTATAAGTATGGTTCTTAATAAATGTATACGTACAGTAAATGTCTTTATACAGAATGTGTGTGTTTATCTGCACTGTCATGAGCACACCATTGAGCAAGTGTGATTTTCTATTGTGACTCAGTGTTGTTCAGTAACTAAGGCAGTTGAGCGTGGTATTAACACTGTCATGGTTGGGGATTTTCTTGCCAGCCGGACCACCCATGTAACAAATGCCACTGTTGCTCGGGATCAAAGCATCCACCAAGTCGTCAGTAGTTGTCCCGGTACAGTATATACAATAAGATCATAAAGCATGCAGGAGGGGGAGTGCCTTTGACATTTAACATTAAATAATAAAATTACTCTGCAAGTTCTAGCTAGCTTCTACTTGAGCCAACAAGCTATGCAGCCTGTGTGGGGGCTTTTCATTTTTACTCTAATTAGCCAAAGAAAACAAAAAGTCAATTTGCAAGTCTTGCCACAGAGGGCTATATTTGTCTACTGCAAGATGTCCACCAATCAGAGGATGCCAGCGGCACCCCTCAGCATTCATACAAGTTTAGGCTAATGAATGAATGAATTTATGTGATGAAGGTCTAAGGACCTGCCACTGATGAAATCAAATTTTTATTCTCAAGAAATAAAAATATCCTTCCCTCCATTAAGAAACAATTAAAAAAGCATCACAACATTGTGTGCAATACAAAGGGCTGCAAAGGACAGCACATAGTGCAGTGCAAAAGAATCTAAAGAAAATCAAAGTAAATCACTGCATGTATGGACTTAAACAGGCAGTACCTTTACATTTTGTCGAATTTGACCTTGGACGTTTAACCCATCTACATCCAGCAGAAGCCATCCCAGCAGCAAGCGCCATCCAACATGGTTGAGCATGACTGCAGGAGAGACAGAGGTCTGTCTGCACTTTAGCCCTGTTCACATTATACCAGAGGGATCCTCTGCGCAGGAGGTTGATCCAGTTCCCAGCAGACACACCCACACACCTACAGCATTAGGTACACACCTTTTCACTATTACCAGCCATATATCATTTATAAACAATCCATCTAATCTGGCATACAGACATATGTTCTGTGCCATACATCCCACAAGCCTGAAACTCAGACTGACAATTGCATTGTCATCACTTTTGGGGTCATTTCAATTTTCAATATGTTTGAAACATTTTTAAAATAATTATATTTTAGCACATCTTTCACCCACAGAAAGTCAGATTGTGCATCCAATGTTTGAAATCCTCAGCGCCCATTACTTTTTTTCAACTATTCAACGGGCCACAATAGATTAAGGGTTAGAGAGAACATTTGAACACAGCAAGCTATTGGCACTGTGCTAACCGCAACACCATGGGCAACAGAAAAACCTGCTCCAGTGAATAACTGCTCCTCCTATCTGTGGGATGCAGAACAAAGTGAAACAAAGACATGGATGATGTGAGGGAATCCCACTGCTTTCACACATGGATGGATTTTGGTTGGATGGAGCAAACACACTGGAAACAATCTCTCAGGGGGGCGTTAAAGGAAGGGAAAGCCACAGTGCTCATTTTCAGTAAATAACCACAGTTTAAAGAACATTTGAAGGGAAATATTCACCACGGATTCTGTGAGGTTGGCTTGATTTACAGCATGAGGGTTGATGCTAAGGGGAGACCTCATCTGCATCAAAGTCAAGAACAGTGGAGCAGCCCCCTGTCACAGGATGCATTACTTCATATTTATTAGGAACAAAAGGAGAGGTGGCCTAGCACAAACAGCTATTTAAATAAATGAGAACAGAGGGAGGTTGATTCAGGGTTAAGAGAAGCTCTTTGGGTCCTAAAACCTCAGGGCAGATGTTTATGTGGTGGTGGAAAATCAATGATCTCTTTTTAATTCTAAACAGCTTCACGGCACATCCTCATCCTCCACCGCCACATAATGACTTCCAGAGATCTCTGTTGTCCGCACTGAAAATATAATCCACATTGAACTTCAAGAGTTAGGACCTAGCTCTAACTTAGTGTGGGGAGTTTGGTTCTCAGAGAGGGGTTAGCGCTGACAAGATCCAATGGAAGTTATGTGAAAGTTGCTGATGTAGCATCCATCACCTAGCATTTAAATACACCTGATAAACATGCACATCATAGATAACCGGTACTAAATTACAGTTCTAGAGAGGAAAATTATTAGCTTCAGTGTGTTGGGACTTTTCACATTGAGTAAATTGTTATGCTACTCTTAATGACAAAGAGAACAATCAACTAGGTCATGATTTCTTCGTACCCTTCTTTTTTCCTTCCATTCTTCCCAAACCCTTGATCTCCTCCTCTCTCTTTTTTATGTAAGCATACCCTTTCAGCAACAAACTTCCTCATGCACTTGATGATTTGAGGGCCTCCTGGCCTTGTCCATAATTACTATATTTTATATTGGAGCCAGTTAAAAACCTTGCCAAGCAGATGAAAAGCATTGCTTGAAAATGCTGCTCAGTGTAGGAGAATTGAGTAAAGAAGAAGAGGTTGACAGTCTGCAGAACTCTTGTTGGAAAAAAAATAAAGGTACAGTGTGGCATTTAGATCCTCAAACACATACCCATTACTGAGTGAGAGAAAATATGTACAGTACTTTATTCCTGTATTATTTAGATATAATTTTATTGATGAAGAAAGAGAGATGCCTCTACCCTGTTATAAATCAAAGAAAAAAAAGTTTTTTGTTTCCTTCAGGATCAAAGTAATCTAATGATAAATGAAAATTGTGAATATGATATGCATATATCTGTAAGCAAAATACTTAAAAGAATAATTACATTATATCACGATGTCTTCAAGCCTGCTTAAATTTATTTACTTTTCTCTACCTCTGAAATGATCACAAAGTATGACACTCACTAATCACATACCTGCAGACACAGATAGAGGCTTAGATTTAAAGAGGCACATTTCTCTGTGCTGAGCAACCTCACTTGCTGAGAGCCTGCAGACTTTGCTAGCATGAGAACATGTTGTCTATCATCATGTTTCTGTAACTATGACAGTTCAAGTTATATATTCTTTCTACACACCATTGCACAATTTGCTCTGGTTCAGCTCTCCTGACAACATGACACACATATGCAGAGTTCATGACAATCATAATGATATCTTTGAAAGAGGAGCTCATCTCCCCCTCACAGTTTGGACAAGAGGTGAATGCTGGCTTGCTCTTGTGAATGACTCTTTATGCAACCAAGCTGGGTGCCAAGTAACCTAAATGGCATGGCCGGAAAGAAATGAAAAAGGTAGGAGAGAAACAATGCACTTTTGGCCCTTATTAGTGGACACATTTACTAGTTGTATTCAGTCTCAGTGTTCTCAACAACACAGTTTCCTGCTACAAAGGGCAGAAGAAGGCGTTTTCAGTGAAAAACTGAGACAATACTTCCCTAGCACCAAATGGCTTTTGGACAATGTTAGAAGCAAGATTAAACTTGGAGGCTAACAATCATAAGAGCCCTTTCTTCTTATCAGCAGTTGGTGGAGAACAAAACAGAGCTAAAAGAATTGGAATTACATTTATTAGATGGACATAAAAACACATCTAAGTCCAACAATTAGTTACAAAAACTATTTGTGCATACACTAGCCATAGCAGTTTTGTGGGGTGATATACTTTATCGGTTGGTTGTGGAGCTCTTCTGCCTTCAATAAGTTACACAATCACTGAAACTCCAAATACTGTAAAACCCACATGCCTACATATCAAACGTGTTGTGTGTTGTGACAATGCTACAGATAATTATCACCAGATTCTTTGGTTCACAGTTTTGCCCTTACAAGCCACAACTTTACTGTGTGTTTTCTCTGTGCCAGATAAACCCTCTGCACTCTACCAGCCCAGAATGGCAGAGAGACAGAGCTGACAGTCAGTCAACACAAGCGATCAATTTGGCACATTACTAATCAGATAACAACAACAATAATTGCAGGTTTAAGGTAAATAGCAGCAGTTTCGCGTGTTTAAACTTTTACAGTACAGTTGCTGGTTCAAAGACTCGACATACATTGACAGAATATATTAAATTAACAGTTAAATAATACCAACCATTCAGAATTCACCTGGTCCATCTAGTCATTTAATAACAAACTGTTACCACACTTTAAATAAAATACCACATGAACCTGTGGATTGAAAGAATTATTGGTAAGTGTCAAAATGATGGATCTTTTTTTCCACTTCTTTGTTTTTGTCTCAGCTTGCCAGTTAAATGCTTTGGCTTGACAAGTTTTATGAAAGAGGCCTCTCCAGAGACCTGAGTGCAAACACTTGGTTGCGATAGGATATGGAACAGGCAATATAATGACCACAGGCAAGTTTGTGTTTGTGTGTGTGTTTGTGTGTGTGTGTGTGTGTGTGTGTGTGTGTGTGTGTGTGTGTGTCTGTGTGTCTGATACGCTGCATACAGCTTCAGTCAATCAAGTGTAAGCAGTGTTACAGCCATTTGTAACTGTTACAAATTTTAATCTGTATAATTGTTTTGTGTGATCAAATTGATTATGAGGGTTCAAAGCCATAAACATGTTTGGAAGTTCATAGCTCTGCTTTTGTAATTACTCATTTAGCTGAGGGCCCTGACCTTCAGGAGTGTTTAACATCTTAGTGTACTCTGGAGGAGCTGGAGATTAACTGGTTGAGTGCCATGTACCTACAGAGAACACCTGTCAAGGGAGCTGGTAGGCCCAGAGAGAGCATGCATCAAAGAAAACCCACACAACATGGTCCTGAAGTCAGAAATGTTATGCTTCAAAGACGACAGCAGCAGACCATAGAGAAATAGATCTCACTAATGTAGTGGTTTAGATTCTGAGGAGAACCAGATACAAGACAGGTCTGGTCTCTGCAGATTTAATAAGAAACAAAAAACTACACTGCTCAAACAAAATAAAGGGACCCTGAGAAAACACATCAAACCTCAATAGGGAAAAATCATGCTGAATATCTAAACTGATATAGACTGGGTAATGTGTAAGGAACTAAATAATGCTACATCATTTGATAGAAATGAAAATCATCAACCTACAGGGGTCTCAATTCAAAGACACCCTGAAAGTCAAAGTGAAAAAATTAAGCGTCAGGTTAGTCCATTAGTGCTGAAATGTAATTGCAGCAACTCTAAATGGTACTCAGTAGCTTGTATGGACCCCATGTGCTTGTATCCATGTCTGAAAACGTTGTGGCATGCTCCTAATGAGAGGACGGTGTCTAGGGGTATCTCTTTCCAGATCTGGAACGGGGCACTGCGGTCATGCTGAATGATGTTAGAGGCAGCATAATGTTCTCCACGGCTTCTCTAGAGCCTTACAGTAGAAGTGGGGAGCTGCTCGACTGGGAACATTGTTGGATGATGGAAGGAATACTTTGAGGATCTCCTCAACTTTGCTGACATGTCTTTTTTATGACTAAGGGGTTTTGAAAACTGCTGTGGAGAACAGTGAAAGACAGACAGTGAGACAATTCAAAAGAAAGAGATCCAGGGACACACACGGGACATAATGAAAACCAGAGACAGTTGAGCAGGGAAAGACAGATAATGAGAAAGCGATGCACTCATTTGAGGTTTCAATACGATTTCAGTAACTATTAAAAGGGATGTAGTGCAGCTTGTTTGTGCAAATATTCTCTAGAATATAAAACACCAGGAGAGTCTCTGTTGTCTACATCACCATAAAGGCATCCCAATGCCATCCTGATGGTGAAACTGTGCGTGATGAGGCATCGCACGGCACAGTCTGCTGTGGACTGCAGTCCCTCCACTGGCTGTACACTGCTGCATGATTTATAGCCAGATCATCCCTGATTATTTCAGACATTTTTCTATAGACAGGAAAATGTAAATTCAAACCAGCTTCGCTTTTGCTTCATTTGCTAGCATATGGTCTTTGCGTATCAATTTCAAACATTCTAGAAACACTGTTTATCCTTTAAGTGCCAGCGTAGCTGTGTGTATTTCAGGAACTAGGGTTTGCTTGGTCTGAGTGATTCAACTACAGTATGCATCTTACCAATCAGAGGAATGATCTGAATCTGTGGTTTCAGATGACTTCTTAATGTTATGTTGTGAAATTCTAGTTGCAATGTATAGTGAGAAAAAATTGGAAAATTCTGTCTGTGGGGCAAAGATCAGCAGCTCCTCTAAGATAATCAAGACAGATTAGATTAGCTTTCAGTACGTTACAGTACACAGCTCAGATATTCATTTTTGTTGAGAAAGAGCAGTTGAGGTCCTGATCAAGTGAAGTGAAATTTAAAATTACTGGGTATTTCTGCTGCAAAATCTGCTCTTCCTCCTCATTGTTTAAAGAAAAAATACAAGTAGATTGTTTTTGATTCATCAACACAGATGAATACCCACAACAAAGACCAGCTAGCAGACATAGACTGACAAGGCAGACAGGTCAGGCCCACAGGCATCTAACACTGCACACATGCAGTACACACATATGCACAACAAAGCACATGCAAAGTGAATCTGTCAGCCAAGGACAAGAGGCGGTACAGCTGGTTGAGGCCTCTGACGCCTAAGGCTCTGCATCGCAGAACTAATTAATGACAGACACTAAAGAAAAAAAATGAAGTCAGTGAAACCAGACCTAGGGTTGGTATATATGACTGTGGCTGCCTGCCTGTCCACAGATGGATATAATCACCATGACAACTGGTCAGCTACCCACGCTCTCCAACTAGAGCAACTTTGGGACACAGCTGTAAATTATTATAATAATGTTTTGTTTCATTTTTAACACCTAAATGAACATGGAGTTTTCAGCACAGCAATGTTTCTGTAATTTAGGCACATAAATATTCTACTCACACTTCTGTCAAAGCCCAAAAATGACTCATCCTCTGGATCTCCTAGTAGGTCGCCCAGGTCATTTGAGGACAACACTATATTCTGTGTGGAAACAGAGAGGACAATTTCCCAAATTTAAAAAACACAAATAAGGGCAGCTGAGGGCTAAACTGAAGAACAATCAAACATTCAGAGCTGTTAAATTCAGCAGACTGGATCGAAAACACAGGATGGTAAATGGTCTGGACATACAACGCACTTTTCTATCTTTCTGGTACTCTAAATGCTTTTACACTGCTTCTTATTCAGCCATTTGGTAGACGACTGCGCTACCTCCTGAACCACTGCCGCCCAATGAGTCAGTGTAGTTTTTGATTATTTTAACTACAAGAGTCTGTGTGTCTGGGCCTGAGTCTTTAAAAGATGCCTGGCTTCACCTTAAATGCCTCAGTAACAGTAACATGTAAGAGACTTGCTGTTTACATAGGTCAGGGGAACAATACTTGAAAATGTTTTTTCACTGGGGAAAAATTGTGTGAATTATCCCAGTCTTCTCTTTTTTCCATGCATCTTTCCTCACCTCCAGAACGCTGTTGGTGCGTGGGGAGCGAGGAGGCTTCTGAGCCGTCTCACCACAGCGGGGTGGGTGGTGGCTGCACTGTTGTTTGGCGGCATCTGGGTTGTCCATCAAGAAGGTCAGCTGTCTGAGATGGCCCTGCAGAGACAAGAGACATTAAAAACACTGTCAGAAGACACAACATCATCTTCACAGGAAAAATAAAATGTAAGCTTCTCTTGATATTGTTGGACACTACAGGAAACTACACCTCTGAAACAAGACTGTAAGTGAACAGTTTAACTGTCAATTTTAAAGTGGACAAAAGCCTTCATCTCTAAAATGTCTTTAATAATGTTTAAATTAGTTACATTGGGTTTTGTTCTGTTTTATTTATTTCATAAATCCTCAGGTTTCCAACTGTTATTCCAATAAAAGACAGAGGACCGCTAAAGTCTCTAGTGCAAGTTGCCTACACGGGACTAAATGTGAGTAAACACTCACACATATCTTTCTGTTTCCTGGCTAAAGATTTGCAGTACTGTATGTGAGACAAAGCTTATACCATATACCTTATATACCATACACACCAAAAATACAGACAAGTTTCAACATTCAGACACAGATTAATGCAGGTCAAACATTTCACTGCAGCTCTCAGTTACTTTACCAGTGATTCTGACATTGGAAAACAACCTGACAAACAAAACATCAGTAGAATTTTTTTATATACCTCTGTCCCCAGGCTGTGTTTATAAAAATGTGACTGTGGCTGTATGTCAGTGTGTCTACAGTTTGACATAAATTTCTTCACTTTAAGACAGATGAGCATGACTCATAGAAACACATAAATTAAGTGAAATCATACTAAAATGACTACCATGCCTGTAATGTTAAAATGCTGATGCATATCACACTCATAATAAGCACAAATAATTCAGATTAGGGACAAATGAAAGCTAATGTACAAGCCGTTTATCTTACATGTTTAAATGAAATCCTAAGGCAGGAGGTAGGAAACAAACAGTAGTCTGTTCTCTGCAGAAGAACAAAACCTTTACAGAAATTTCTATAATACAGTACTATAATGAAATACTAAGGTATCAGCCAAACACACAAATAACATGCTCAAATCTATGGTACATAAATAATTTCACTGCAGCTGAATATGATCCATGATTCAAACATACACTTTGTTTTCAACAGGGAGAGTGTACCACGTAAACAAATTATGTAATGGGTGCTAGGAAAAAAGTCTGTACCCACAAGGACCAAACCATAGTTATAATTGCACGCAACTCTGGTAAATATTAAGTGGCATATTAAACAGGAAAACAGGCAGCACTCAGTTGTCTTTTCACCTTAAAGATGGGTGATAAAGCAATAAAGATTGGGAACAGTGACACCTGGAGGGGCTTGATTGGGAGGATCAGCTTTGTTATTGGACTTCTGTCCTAGTCACATCTTGTCTGTCGCGAACACCATTTTCAAGCATAAAGGGGACCATCAGTGCACACAGCACCAGGAAACCCTAGGTAAGAGGTCGATGATCAACTTTGCTATTGTCTCACCTGACATCTGACCATATGTCTTGGACGGGTGAAAAGAGGGGCTGAGCTGAAATTTGAGCAACCGTTCGGCGCTGCCAAACACTGTTTACAGTAGAAGTGGGGAGCTGCTCGACTGGGAACATTGTTGGATGATGGAAGGAATACTTTGAGGATCTCCTCAACTTTGCTGACATGCCTTCTATAGAGGAAACAGAGGCTGGGGACTCTGACATTGGTTCATTCATTAACGAGGTGGAAATCACTGAGGTAGTCAGTAAGCTCCTCAGTGGCAAGGCAGTGGGGATGGGTAAGATTTGCCCTGAGTACCTTACGTCTCTGGATTTTTCGGGGCTGTCTTGGCTGACATGCCTTTGCAACAATGCGTGGTGGTCGGGGGCAGTACCTCTGGATTGGCAGAACGGGGAGGTGATACTTCTTTTCAAGAAAGGGGACAGGAGGATGTGTTTCCACTACAGGGGATTACCACTCCTTAGCATCCCTGGGAAAGTCTATGCCAGAGTGCTGTAGAGGAGAAGTAGAGGAAGAGTAGGCCGACAGTCGAACCTCAGATTCATGAGGAACAATGCATATTTTGTCCTGGTCGTGGAACCCTGGACCAGCTCTATACCCTCACTGGGGTGCTTGAGAGTTTGTGGGATATTTTGGCCAAATACTGACAAGTACAGTGGTGTGCACCACCTTTGAGTATGTTAACGCTCCATCCGTGGAACTCAGGAAAAAGCTGTCATCAGGGGAAACAAGGCAGTGGAGAATCTATTTTATCTTGTGCAAAGAACAAATCCAGATGGCACTTCTGTAATGCTCATACTAACCCCTAATCTTATACAGCCTGCTCTGATTCTTAGGTTAGTGTATCATTGTAACAGGGACACCATGTCCATAAGGTAAAACCAAGCACATATCAGCTTTTAATGACAGAGCTTTTGCCTTGTGATGGAAACCCAGAGGACCATAGACCATAAAAAAACATAATGCTTTTCAAATGGATCTGCACTTTGTTTGCATTAACAAAAGTAAAAAGTAAAATTGCCTTAATAGCTAAAAGTTCACATGGTTTGTACATTACACGAAGTTCACATGTTCTTCATGTAGTTATCTTCACATGTTCTCCTTGTGGTTTTCCCATTAAAGTGCACAGACTAGCAGGTTTACAGTCAAGTGATGTGAGATGTCTTCATATGAACTTGAGAACAGAAAGGGGGCTCTCTACTGAACTTTTCCTCTGTCCAAACAGTCATCAGTGTCCCCCCTATAATTTTATGTAGTAATGATTAAACTTGTGATTAAACCAGGTTACAGTGATTTCTACCTATACTTTATAAAAACAAATACATGGTATCTAAACATCACAGGTCTTTGTGTCTGTGATGAAGAATGAAGGAATGGGGCATAATGGGGCCATTGGGCTGAAATACCTATTATTTCCTGTGTGTTCTGTGCTTAACACATTACATTACATTACAGTCATTTAGCAGACGCTTTTATCCAAAGCGACTTACAAGTCATTACAAGTTACAAGGGTAGGCAGGGCAGCGTGAGGAGGTCTTGCCTAAGGACCCCTACTGGAGGTAGCCATAGCTGGGATTTGAACCCCAGTCTCCCACATGGGAGGCGGTGATGTTACCACTACACTAACCAGCCGCACACAACGAGATTATTACCTTGAAACAGACTACTGGGACCATTTGGTCATGAAATAAACATATTGATATACATATTGACAAACAAGAAGAAGAAGATTAAAGATGGGACACAGGCTGTTCAGACAGCCCAGAGTTTCCTAATTCATCTGAGAGTCTAACTTGAAATTAGTGGATGAGAACTAATTTAACGTGAAGACTAACAGAATAGGTGATAGGATGGGTGGTTGATCATTTTAGGCAGGATCGCTTTTGTGAGGAGGCCACTTACTTCTAATGGAGTCTCAAAGCCCTCAATAATTCCTCCAACCATGAGCAGTCCATCGGTGCTGATCCCCATGCCATGATACACCCAGTCAACACTCTCCATCAGTGAGCAGTCAACATACAGTGCCAGCTGCTTGGAAGAAACACTGAGTGCCATATGGTGCCACTTTCCATCAGACAAACCACTGACTGGGAACCTAACAGAAACACATGAGTAGTTATGTAATCACTTATCCTTGCACATTTAAAACTTTCTGCCCTTGGCATTTTCACATGACATGACATTTCCTCAGAGTCCATGAGAAATCTGTTACTGTTTACTGTCTATTATTATTTTCTATATAATATTTTATACCCAATCAAGATACTGTCACCCGTTACTATTTAACCTGCTAATTTTGGAATAATCTACAATGGTGCTACTTAAATATTTTATAAACTTTCTTAGTCAGATTTTGTGTTACAGCACCAAGCTAAATTTACTTAACCAAAACTACTAGATAAAAACATTTTGAGTTAGACTTAGACTACAGAGTCGGCAGTAGGCCTCTGTAGGTCATTGCAAGTGGCCTTAACCATACAAATTTTAATTGATGTTAAAAGAGTATTCCACCATCTCACTCATGCAAAACCATTAACTGCAGATTTATTTTTCCATTTTCAAACATGCAGATTTGAGACCTGACCAACACTGACTTTTATTTATTTAGACTTCAGGCTATGCCCCTCTGGATTTAAATGCTTCACACAATTCTTTTCCACATATGCAGCAGTAATTACAAAGACCTGTGAGCATTTGATGTGTAAATGTGTGTGCACTCTTAATCAGGGCAAGTCTAATGTTTAAAACACACTTCTATCTGGAGTCTAGAACATCCAAACCTAAAATGAAGAAGCTGCCAACCAACAATGTTTGTTGGACATACAGCTTTTAAATAAAATAATAAGGCTGAACAAAAATCAACCATAAGTCAACAGGGCAAGATAGATACAGTATCTATGTCTATCTTTTGGCTCAGTTCTGTCTGCTGTCTTGTCACAATGTATTGCTTCAAGCTCTGTGGTTCTCTGACGAGAAACCTGCCAAGAAATTGCTAATAAATCATTTCACCAAAGAGACAGCCAAACACAATTCATAGTCAAACAAATGCACACATGCTGCAAACAAACACATTTTTGCAAAGAACTTTCCTTCATTTTACAGACACATTTGCATACCCATTAGCCAAGAAACAGGAATGGGCATGAGTGGCCCTCTGTTAACTGAGATAAGTGTAATCATCTTTTGACATCAGGAATGTTTGGATAATAGTGATAGTAAAGTAATGCATGAAAAGTCAAAAGCATGTACTTGTCTGTAACAGTCTCTATGGTAGATCTTTGGGCAATGTATTTATAAACGAAAGTATATAAAGGTTAAAGAGGGGTCACAGCACTGAGAACAATACAGTGTGCTTTATTTAATTTGTATTCATTTTGGCCCAGAAGAGAAAAAATAAATAAACACAAATTGGCCTCACTCATAGTGTCGTTGCTGTGTTCCTATGAAGATGACGGCATAAGCACTGATTCGCAGTTGCATCATAACGTGGCTGTCAGGACTGAGCATGGTGAAAAGACTGCGTTCTTCTCTCTGAGGACTCCGCAGCTGCACCAGTAAACTGAACTCATCTGCAAACCTAAACACAAACACAGACACACACCATTTAGCAACTGAACCAAAACATAAAGGACACCACCAGCTCTTTTTAAATAAGCTATAATTCAGGGCAGGAACTATTGTTCATAAATAATAATAAAAAGAAACAAATGGTTGATTTGCAATATTGGTTATACAAAATAAATTTGACTTGGCACAGATGACAATAGTTATTGAAAACGACCAGAAAAGAAAAAAAGAGTGAGCTGTTTTTTTCTTTTCATACAGTAGTAATGCACTAATAATAATGAAACAGTACCCATCAGTGAAGAACCGTCTTAGGGGAACAGCCAAGGTGGAGTATTGTCCCACCTGCAGAACTGGACACTTACTGTCCTCCACAGTTATGGAGGCATTGCTGTTGTTTGAGACCTGAAGAGAAAGCGCCTGCAAAATGTTCACCTCATCTGTAGTGAGACAATCAAGAAAACAATGAAATAGTCAAAAAGCAGCTAAGGGTGTAATGTTTAGTGTCCACATCAGCTGAAAGATTACTTGTTTTCAAATTAACATCGCAATTAAACAGAAAGCTATTTTCTAATCTTAAAGTCTCGACCGACGAGTTTAGCTCTTGTGCTTGCCATGTGAAAAATAGACTCGGCAGAAGCAAACCTGGATATTAGCAAACAGGAGACGATGTACATGAGAAATGGCCAGTGAAGAATATCTTATTTCTTTGTTTTGACAAACTTGTTGTTTTGGTTGATAAACCATCTGCAAGTATCATACAAAATGTTTTGTAGCACTTTGCTGAATCTGCGCAGACTACAGTCGTTATACCCCAGGCTGACACTTTTTATAAAAGGTAGCAGACAGGTCATCAATGAACACAGGTGACCAGGCTCCAGTGGCAGCCATACATTCCCAAACCATAACATTGCCCTCACCATATTTGATAGATGATGTTACATGCTTTCGATCATGAGGTGTTCCTTTCCTCCTGTTTCTTATACTTTTCTTTTCCTTTCTTTTCTACGAGTTACTGAAAATTAGGGAGTGCATATAAAAACGGGTGTTTTATTTAAACCTATCACCTATTCCGTTTAAATTAAATCCGATAATCAAATTAAAGCTCACTTTATGTGTTCGGGAAAACATTGCTGTTTAAATGAAAGAGATGACTGCAGCAGAATACACCAACTAACTTTGTTTGTGTGCAGGACATGAGGAGAGGGGGTATGGACATTCAGAAGGAGAGAAAGAGAAATGGAGCTCAATGACAAAAAAAAAAAAAGTAAAAGCTAGAGAAAGCCACAGTGGTTAAATGAAGACATTTTTCTAGACAATGTTATCTACTATGTGTGAGCGGCCTGCAGAATAGAGCAGTTAAATGGCTTTCTATTCAATATTTTACAATTAGTTACTATCATTTGAATAATACAGAAGAAAATTTATAAAAAAGACAACTGCAATAAAAAAATACACATCAAATACTGTTCCCTTCCAAAAAATAAGTCACCACCTGGATTTAACTAAACAAATAGGTATATTGCATTTGTATTGAATAATTACTGCATGAATGATTATTTTTCAGCTGGCAACAAGTTATTTAACCCTAACTGATGCAGTGAGTAGTGCTAGTACCTGGGGTTCCTGCAGTTGGTCAGGTCTAGGTTCAGCAACGTTATGTGTCCAAATAATGAGGTCAGCTGACTACCTGAATATACTGAATGACCAAGTTATTCTATCAATGGGCTTTTTCTTCTCTGATGGCATATGCGGGGGCATATTCCAAAACGACAATGCCAGGATTCATCATAATTTCTTTGGACAGGCAGTGTATTTTCCCATATTGTTCATCCACATAGGTTTGGTCAGTTAGTGTATGTTCTACACTACTTCAAGATTAGGGGACCCAGGCAGTGTACCATCTGTGGCAACTAAACTAAATCATTCATCTGTTGCCACTTAAGAGGAACCTTAACATGCTGTGAACAGAACACTCACTGATTACTAAAAAGCGGAAAACCACTTACGGGGCCCTTGCCTTTTAAAGCTGCCGAGGGCTGCTACAAATTACATCCTATTTTAAGTCTTTTTTCGTTCTCTCTCTATCTCTTTCTTTGTGTCTTGCAGTGCCAAATGTTGTTTTACCCATTACCCGCTGGCTTATTTTTGTAAGTTATAGGGAAGTCTTCCTACTTTGACCCCAGGTAAGGTGCCCTTTGTCCTGTCCAGGTGGGTTTTGAGGATTAGCCTGTGTGTGGAAGAATGCTCCTGGGAAATATGAAAACAGCTCTTTATCATATTTGGAGAAAGTGAGTCACCACTCAAAGGCTTGTGTTGTATGATTATAGTTCTCTAACCTGGGAAATGACTGAGATCATTTCCAACTAAAAAGTCAGTGTCATGTATAAGTTGTGCTGAGACTAATTAGACTAGGAGAAGGTGAAGAGAGTTTCCATTTTAGTTACATGAAAGGAAAAAAATAAAATAAACTAAAGACCATAAATGTTAAGAGCACATAAAGATAACAATAGCTGCACTCAAACATGAACCTCTGAGATGTAACCACTATGAACATGTTGGAGACTGCCTCCGGACTTTTTCCTAAGCTATAGGATTGCTCAAGCAGATTAAACTCTACTCCTCTCAAGCACTTTTATAAATAAATCCATGCCTGTCAACCCTTCAGAGACCCATTTACTCTTTGCACTCATGCTGACAGCAGTGCCAGACAAATCACTGGTCACACTCTGCTGCCCTGAGGAATGGCATTGAAGGAACATATCAGGTGTTGCACTAAAAATTCCAGCATACCAGCCTTCCAGGAATCCTCAAAGGACGACGAACACTTACAGAGAAAAAAAGAAAGTTCTGAATAACGGTTTGAACTGCACCTTTGACCTGTAGTTAACTGTCAAGATGGATGTGAGGTCAAATGGTTTCCTAATCAAGTAAACAAGACTTTGGTTTTCATATTTAAAAAGGGCAGAGAAGCCCAAACCACAAATGACAAATATGTGACAAATAACATATTTTTCTAGAACCAATCTGAACTTTTAACTGTCTTCACTGACACACTAGTCCCAGTTTAATATCAAATGCCATGATATACTGTGCACAATCACATGAAATCATACTTTATATCCAATTTGACAATGCAGTAGAAATGGCATAAGTTCATAATGTTCATAACTCACTGTAGGATGTTGTGTATGGGGGAATCAACAGACATGAAATTCAAATTCTAATCTATGAAATGAGAAAAAATAAGAAAAATACCTATTAAATGTTCTCAAAGCCATTGTCTGTTCTGTTATTGTAAAATAATCAAAATTGTTGTCAATCAGCTAAAAGATCTTTTGAATCAGTAATTCAAGAAAAAGACATTTAAGTACACACAACACAATCCTGAAACAATCAGTATTAATGTGGAAAAAATGACCTCAAAACGTAGAAATAGTCATTTTTAACTCAGAAGAGTCAAACAGGTTCAGGAACTCATATAAATAATTGTGCAGTCTTAAAGACCAAGACCATGGTTTTGATGTAACACTGATATTCTGCCAGCACCACTATATCAATGTTTCGAAAAGCATGTTTAGAAAGGCATCAGATGTCCATTTTGCACAGTTATTTTGAAAAGTTCTCATTTATCAGCTGGTGTTTTGACCCACAGTTACACAAGCTTCTAACAATGTACAAATTGCAATGAACCATGGTAATAACATTAACATCAATCACACAACACCCCAAACTCTTCTGTTGTACTTAGTAGTGTGTGGGCCTGCTGGTGCTCTGATATCTAAATGAGCAGTAATTAATAGCCCCAGGAACTGGAAAATGTTCTCACACACTTACTGATCTGATGCTCTGATGGTCTTTATTAAGGCACACTTGTACGAGATTATTTATGAAAGACCATTTCATGTGCAGACATACTGTGCCCACAGGCAAAGCCTAGGTACATATTCATTCATTGCTTTTTTCCCAAAACTATAATCAAAAGATCAAGCTATTAAGCTTGGAGGAGGGAGGTTTGGGGCGGGGGGTTTGTTACCAGTCATGCCTGCTCTATTTCATGTAAAAGTAAAACAGATGTTTGAGTCCTGTATCAAGAGAAATGTGTGAACAGTAAAGCCATTCTGTGTGGGCTCAGTCATTGGGTAATTCTTCTGTTTGTAGGTAAACTAAACTACCGTAGTAGTAAACCAATTGAGCTTATGTTGAAATATATGTAATAAAACACAGACAGCCCTGCAGACTGTCGCATATGAAAAGATCAGATCCACAAGCGGGACAGACTAAAAAGAGACTCCACACAGTAATCTAACTCTTAGTTAATGTTTGTTGTATGTGTAGCTATGAAAAGTGAGTTGACGTTGAAAAAGCATAGATTTTACTTTATTTAGTCTCACCCTAGGTGGTAGGTAGCTAACATCTGTCAAGCTGCGGATATTAGACTGAAGGCAGCACAATACATGCACTTTAGTCAACTTTGTGATTTCTTAACTGTCATGTAAACAAGGAACACAGGGGTGGGGGATATTATTTATTTCTTCAAATGTTAGAGGTGATGAAATGTGTTTGCTCATCAGATGCATGTATATGTTAATTTCTAGTAACTTGGTTACTTAGGTGCATGTAAATGCAATCAGTGAAGATGAATAATTGTGAGCAGACCCTTGGTCTCTGTCCTGTCTGTGAGCAAAGTGAACTAAGGGATGTAATGCACTTACTGTATTTTAATCATCACTCACAGTCCACCCAAAGCATTTATTTTTCAAAAAATATTTTTACAATTTTTGCTTCACTACTTTTGGTTACAGTTTATAAATGACATATGACCACAAGTCAAAGAGATAAACACAGACATACAAGTACGACCGGAGTACAGTGCACATTCTGCTGAAAATCGCAAAAACAGACAACAGCTGTGTATGATCTTCTTTAAATTAAAGTCATTGTAAAGCATAATGCTTGTGTTGCTATTATGTCATGTTGTGATCTTTTTTATAAATTTCATCAGCCGCCTTTACATGAGGGAGAGTGATCATCTGTCTGATAAATAAAGACCTTCACGATGAGCCATTATTGTCATACAAAAAATAAAAAAGCCTAGTCAAGAGAAAGAGACAAATACAAAGTAATCACTCTACTTCAATAGCTACTACAACAATCATTTGCCAGAACCCTTTTGATTTACTTGAGAAGTAAACACAGAAAAGCTGACAATGGATATCTAGCAATGATTAAAAGTCTGTTTTGGATAACAATAATATTTTTCCTATTGATGATAGTCCAAAAATGTACAGACTTGTAATTTAAACACAATGCAGACTTAATAATCTGAGAAAAAACTCAAGATGAAACAACATGATCATATGCAACCAATCTACAAACATTTTTGAAAACCGTTTATGTTGTGTTTATGAGACACATGCATACATGTACATCAGAACATATTTAAACCTCCCCACTCACCCACTTGTGATGTAGATTCCTTTTTCCCATCAGTCTACACTCAATAACCCATAATAACCATGTATTTTGGCACTCCAGATTGTGATCAGGTGTGTCCTGTTTGCTTTGATTTTCTTTGTGTCTTTGAAGGAAAACATTTGTCACAATTGATATTATTACTGTATGGGACAAAAGGACAGGACAAAAGACAATCCAAGAAGTCCAAAATAGGGCACTGACCTCTTGATTAAATTCTACTTCAATTCGCAAAGCCAGAATTAAAATCTAATTTGAACTTGAACTTCAAGTGAGTCAGGCTTGAACATAAATTCCTTCCTTAAATATAAATTTGTGTAAAGTTCATTTATAGACTAAAAACTCATGCCACATATATATCTTTTAGGCCTAATTGTGCAAACCAGCTGAGCAAGAATAACAAAAATGTCAGGCTTTTGTGCACTTTCATCTAAATACTAGGGTATAAAAGTCAAAACCACTTTTGTGGTTTTAGCTAACAGAGATTCACATTCAAAGACTCACTTAAATTACGAAACACCTTCATGTATGTACATTCTAACCTCTTTTACTTTGCTTATTCAGTTATGATGTTAAACTCCTTTTGGCATCACACCAAAAAAGAGCGTCCAAATTAAGAATGAGTTCTTTTACACGCATGGTTCAGCATTCAATTATTCTTTGTACCTCTGCCAACTAAAACCACCAAATTGTGACTTTTATGTCAATCAGGACTCAAGACCACAAAAACTGTGATTAGCCAGCTTGGGCTGCATGTGTTTTTCCTGTCAGTTTCCACTTCAGTAGAGATGCTTAATAGTGAAGAAGATGATAAAGAAAACTCATGCAACATGTCCAGGAAAGAATTTGCACTGCTGTAATGAGTGTACAGTGTTCCAATATTGCTCTACATCACAAACTAAAGCAAAGAAAAGGATACAACCTTATAATGAAGCTACAACACATGCTGTTAGTGTTGAAGTAATGCTATCAATAAATTAAATCCATGGCTGATCTGTGTTTCAGTTTCCTTATCAGAGGTCTCTGTGGCCTCTGGGGAAGAGTAACTCCACCTAAAGATGGTCTCATCCACACAAGACTGCACAACTGTGAGTCATTCAGGTGTCTCACCTGGAAAGCTGAATAGCTGAATCCTACATACTGTATGCCCTAAGGAGATTTATGAACAAAACATAACACAAACTAACAATCTGTGTGCATTTACTGTGGAAGACACTTATTCACAAACACTGGGCACTGAATAGTTGCTGGCTCCAGACAGCATCCATTTCTCTTTAACCACAACAATTACAGTAACTCATCCACATACTATATCCACCTAATTAGGCTCAAGAAAACAATACTGTCTTAAAATGCTGTCATTCTGTGATAAAACTCACTTTGACAGGAATGAAAAATTATCTGTTCATCATTCAACAGATGGAGCAATCAAACACCAGAAACATTTTACATAAGAGAAAAAAACCAAACCCTTAAAGATGATTTGCATTTGCCAGAGTAAAAAACCTCAATCACTCAACTATGTTGATTGTTGTACAATGATGCTACAGTATAAAGATGAACTCCAGTGCTTCAAACCGGATCTTTTTTGAAAGTGACTTTTGAGTTGCGGAGCACAGTGAAGCCAAGAAGGGGAGCTGTATGCTCTACTCTTCATAATTCTCATAGCGTCAGGCCTTGAACACACCTCTGTCAATTGTACTTATTTCCTTTGGCTGAGAGATCAGTGGAACATGTAAGAAGCTTACAGACTTTATGTCAGACTATTATAGAAGGTACCAAAGTGTTCATCCATCGTGAGCCAACAACAGAGAATGGCATGAAGCCAGAATAAAGTTAGTGTACACGTCCTCTATTTTTGTAACCCTCTACAGTACAGCAATTATCAAGCTTGGCTGATGCCCAACTCTGAGTCAGTCCACAACATTCAATTTGAAAGAAGGGAAAACCAGGGGTAATAACTTGGCAGGTTTTGCCTAGACAGAGGGGTTCAAACAAAAAGGGAACCAATCAATCTGTAGTAATTGAAAGATTTTGTAAACAGGTCACCATTTAAACTGACAAATTACATTTTAGCTGTAGAAACATTACTAATGCAAGCATTACGCATCATTAACTGGACCAAATGCACTGCATGTTTTATGTTACTGTACACTGGGTTTTACTGTGTGGAGAATGTACCCATCTTCTCGTGTAGATTTGGAGGTGAGGCAACTGTGTCAGTCAGTGACAGTCGACCTGGCACACAGGGTCACTAATACAAAGCATGAATGTTCTACCACCTCTGACCACAGGCTTAAACTTTCTCTACAGCACATTGGCTGCTTCCTTGTTAAACACAGATGGGCACGTTTTTAATGTTTATACTTTACACAGCATGCACTGTTAAGAACCCCAAGGGAGACTGAGCGAACAGGGCTCCTAGTAAATCATGTCAACTAATTAGGAACAGCCCAAGCGCAGTAACTCTTGCATTCTGTGAGCTGGTGAGTACCACAGCTGCAATAAAAAGATATTTTGAATACTGGATGGGTTAAAAGAGCACAGGTGGAGAGAGGAGTGGTCTGTGTGTGACTCATACTATAACATACTTGTAAGAACACTCAGTTGAGTAAAGCCTGTGACTGAAATATTATCATTCCTACTAATATGAACCTTCCTCATATGAGCTGATAACATGTGAGAGATGGGCAGTGTTTTTGGTGTAGCACAAGTTACATCATTAAGTGATGTGTCTCTCTATGAAGACATGAGTTATTGGCGAGGTCACTGCCTATAAAGACATAAACAGAAAATAAATGTCCATGTAGCTCGTCCTGCAGATACACATGGAATAAATGATCACCCCTCCTTTGTTACCCTCCAAGGATGAAAAAATAACCCTTCGCTGAGCTCACTGTAGCAGGCTTAAGAGCTAGCTTACTCCCCTGATTAAGTCATCAGTTTTGTTGGTGATACTTTCATCATCAAATCATCAAAACATTTTCACAGTTTTACTAGAGTTGAGGAGAAGTTGATGTACTTAATTTAGAGTACTCAAGGATTGTTCTGTATTGTTAAAAATAAACATTAGAGTTATCTTAAGCTAGACAGCAGGGAAAAGTTGAAATTGTAAAGTGCCAAATGTGCAGGTCTATGTTATGGAAGTGCAACACTAAGAGGGACAGAAGTATGGTATAGACAAAGATTCAGGAGCAATGGTAAAATAGAGAAAAGTAGGAAATGAACAAACTGAAGTTATGATGAATAACAAAATTAAATGGTAGCAATATTGGATTTGCAAACACACTCACATTGACAACATTTAAGTTTTTTCCTGTTCCAGTTTTGTAGACATTGTCTGACTGATCCTCTCGTTCAATGATGGGGGTGTGGAATTCCTTAACATAAGGTATTTCAGAATAAAACATATGAACACTGTAGGTCAAAATCATGGTTAGTCATCTCTGCCTATCTCTAGAGGACTGTGTGAGTTTAAAACACAGAAGCACAAAAGTTAGAAAGACACTAATTTAGTCAGATCAGACCTGATATTGGCAGATGGCCATTATTAAAAGATTCCGCATCTTGATAATCCACATTTAAACTTTACTAATCACTGGAATTTATTTTGAAGTAGCGTTCCAAGGACAAGTGATTAATGTTGGATGGATAATGTGTGAAGGGGACAAAAAATACCTTCCTTCCCCTCTAATCCAACCCTCCCAGCCTTTCCACTGCATCTTGGTCTGGTTTGACCTCCAGCAGAAGTAATCAGAGGAAGTGGAGTCAGCTGTCACGCTGTCCTGTGGTGAGATCATATTACTCTAATAGGCTGGGATGGACCAACAGACAGCTCAATTACTGCACTGGCACAATTACTGGCCTCTGCTCTAATAGAGGGGGCAGCCCGAATGGACCAAAGATTAAAGACTTCCACTTGCCCTAGTGGAAAATGAGGGGGGAATCACTGGACCAGATAAGTAGAAAATGAGCGATGGAAACTTAGGTGAACAGAAGAAACACAAGAAACTCTGTGTTTCTAAACATCTCAATCAGTTAGTCATCTACAAAGCTTTGAGTGATGAGCACACCTACTGACACACTAAGTTGTAACTGAAGAGCAGATTGTGAAATGGTCACAGATGCAGCACCATAATGTAAATACCATCTGTCGTTACTCCCTCAGACTGCCAACTTTATGAGGACTGACTGTCAGAGAGTAAGAAATGCAAAGTTGGGATAATATTTTAAAAGGTGTGCTTTATAGATGGCTAGCACTGAAGAAATGTGTTGTTACAGATGATACAGTAAAGTGAGCTTGAGTAAAATCTGTGTTTCGTGTAAAGGCAGGTTTTTTAACTGGGCTCAAAGTCCAGTGGAGGACACAGAGGGAGTTAAGTAGACTGAATGGATCTAGCAGCCATGCTGTTGGCCCATATGTAAGCAACGGACACAGAACACAGTAGTTACAGTCTCTTGTCTTACAACATTTCCCCATCTGGAAAAGCAGGAAATATATGCACTCGAGAGAGGGGAATTGCAGTGTCACCAAGGGTATGCTAAAGAAGAATGATGTCAGAAAAGTAAAGTTGGAGAAGCACAGGGATCCGGACATAGACTGAAACCAGAGGTGTACTGTAGCAATAGAAAGTAAAAGGCATTCAACATGTACACTTTAATACTGCTTGAAACCGTAAATGTTGATATTTGGTGATATCTGTTTTTATTCCAACTTATCATATGTGCATAGATTTTTACAGTATATACTTATTTTTTTTAACAATTTCATAGGTAAAAAAAATGTTATAGCAACTCTGCCCCTCATTGAATGTACATGTGTTGTGAGCCTATATGACTGGTTCTCTTCATGTTTGCAGATAAACTAATCACTCAGTTCTAGATGGCTGCAAGACACATAATTACTTCCTGTGCTGTTTTTCTCTCACTTAACTGCAGTGGTTATCCCTTCAAAGAGGGCCTTAAGAACACTGGAGCCACTCATCGCAAAGTTAATTAAACATAAACGTGGCATACGTTAGGGATGGAGAGTCCCTGTGCGGTGCTTAATCCCTAAAGTAGCATTATATCTACAAGTTCCTGTATTAAATATAAAATATGGTACCAGGCTTTTTTAGCCTGTTACAAAAAAAGCTTTGAACTGTGCATATAGACATAGACGAGTGGTGTTGTGATAAGCTTACCAGCTGCAAAGTTGCCCACATTTTTATAATATTATTATCATGTTCTCAATGCACAAGAAGTTAGCAATAATTGTGGTGTGTGTGGGATTAGAAAGTGATTAGGCTAACGCCAATGTGAGGCTATCATGTGGTTCTCACGTTTCTAGTGGCGACTGGATTTCACCTGTGTTAACAGTCATATTGAGAGCAAACATTACATCAAAAAAATTATTTGTGTGTGACAGTGTGCGTTCTGAAGCTGCTGTCAATGTTGTTTGCAAAGCTCAGAGCACAAATCAGCAGGTTTCATTTCAGCGGCCTGGTGCTGATCTGTTTCTGGTTCTTTGTCAGTTAAAATATCAAACATCAGGTCAGATCAGATGTCGATAAGTAACCTTAATACCACGACTTAAACTGGTGACAAACTGAAAATGCTGATGTCAGGGGTGAGTTCTTTGCAAGCCTGTGAGGAAACTGTCATCCACTCTGCTATATGTAGTTTAAAAAGTTAGTAGTTTAGTTTAGCAATAAATGGTTTTCATCTGTAGTTCTGTAATTCCAACAACAGAAACATCACCTTGAGTCAGTTGATTGATAAAATGATTGAAAAGCTAATTTGACTAATGAAAGCACTCAGTAATCTATTCACAAGCAGCAATAATTTATGTGAGCCTTGGCTTGTAAAAAAGAAATCTCAGAAGATCTACAATGAAGAGCTGTTGATTTGCAGTAGTTTGTAGTTGGAAAGGTTTACATATAATGTTCTCCAAGAATTTAGATACTGTTAGTGAAGTTGAAAATTAGTTTATTAGTCCCTTTGTTCTTTAAAGTACTGACAGGTACTGAACTTAAGGCATTAAACAGCCATGAAATAGCACAGAGCAGTGTATTGTGAACCTTTTAAGTTTAGTGAATAACTTAAGGTCAGAGAGCATGAGAGGGTGCTGAATCAGTCTGACTGAAGAATCCAGGTCATCCATCAAAGGCTTGTTTCATTGTTTCACACACTTCCCCCTAAGCATGATGTCCCTCAGGTCACTCAGGTTAAGGTCAATGTTGGTGTGATTAAATGAACACCCACAGTGTTTTTTTGACTCAAAGTATAAAGCCTTAATGAATGCCAACTTACCCTTTTCATGATACGTATAAAATACCATATGTACACAGGAAACACTGATTTCATGATTTGCCAGATAAACAATAAGCACTTTAAGCTCTGTAATATAAAAATGTCGGTATTATGCACATCAATTGAGTTTGTATTTTCTGACATTTGATAGTCAATCAGAATAGGACAAGCTAAAACTGTATTCGAATTACCAAGTTATAGCTTTTGATAAACTGCAGACTATAAAATGATTCAGACTATCTGGTGTTCATGTCAAAGACCATGGTAATCTCTCTTTGTAGAGCAAAAAGAGACAAAAGCAAATAAGCTGTATGTGAGCATGAGATGTGAGCCTTGCAGTTTGCTTTGCATTACAGACACTTTAATTCTTACTGAGTGGACACAATCACACTATGCACATCCAGCTCCTGGGACAGGATTCATCTCTGGACCCCATCTATGAAGGATGCAGAACAGATGAAAGGGCCTTAACGGGCAAACTCCAAGTACATCTGGAGAAAATATCACTCAGGAGAAGTCGACTTTGCAGACAAGCAGTCCCCAAAGCTGGACTCTGACCACGCATATAAACAGCACCTGTGGTAATTCACTGCGCTATGTCCTACAAGCAACATGAGAAGTTCTTTAACCATGTGAAGCCAGGCATTTAGTGAGATCTATTCCAGGGCTTAAGCTTTAGAAACACAGAAATGTCTTAATTATTTGTGATTACATGATCATTATTACTATGAAAAGTATTGTTTCTTTCTTGCCACGAATTTTCTGAATTCCAAAAATCACACAGCCAGATGAGGAATGTATAGGCTCGACATGCAAACAGATGGGAGGAGAAGGTGCCTTAGTGCTACATGTGTCATACATACCAGTTAGAAAAATAAATCTGGACAGAGGATAGCAGAATGACCTGTTAATAAGTATTTTACAGGAGATGTGGAAAACAGATAAGGGCTTATGGGGAGATGAGACAGTTGAAGATTCAGGTAGCCTGCTGGAGCACTGAAGGAGAAGCACATCTCAGCTGGAGTGGAAATGCAAGGAGTAGAACAAGGCGTGTGCTGAACAGTGGTCAAGCCACCAGATCCCAGCACACACTGAGAGATGATCAGGGGATGGGAAAAAAACTTTTCCAACTAAAAGAGGCCATTATTTCCACAGAAAACATTAACATAGCATCAAATACTCTTTCAACAGACTGAAATTAAATTTTAATTCACATACAGCTTATGTTTATTGATTCATTTCCAGGGACGTTATTGTTATCTGGAAAATATATAGCCCTGAAGCACAGTAGAAAAACAGATCAGTTTTCAAATTATATAACTCATACTGTATCTACTTCTCATTTCATGGTACAGTTCTATGTAGGCTAAACAGCCAGATTTAGGTTCTTTCTTTTCAATGAGTGTGTTTTCAGAGTGGCAAATGAAACATACTATCACTGTATGGGAACAGCGCCATAATGCTGACAGAGCAGTGCTACTGCTGCTGACATCTTGTACGAACAGTGCAACACGTCTGCTGTGCTGCATCTGTCTGCTTGCAGCAAACATTTAGGAATTAAGTTAAACGTGAACGGTGAAAAAGAAGTGTTCTGTGTCAAATATCTATAATACTATTGCGTCTAATTCTTTGGTTTGCAATCAAAATACCTATGAAACATGGGAGATTCTTACTACTAAGTATCCTGTCCTCCAACTCACTAGTGTCTTACTACCATCTACACATAACGATATATATGTGAACATAGTCATATTCAACAATCTCTTCTTAGTCTTTTTAGACAAGTGACAGCATACAGTCTTGAGAGAGGTGCAAATAGATATGGGGGGGGGGGGGGGGTTAATCTCAACATTTTGGAGTGTTTTTGGTAAATTAAAGTATAATGAATAAAAACACAGGGAGACTCGCATAGTCTGCTGGTCCATCATTATCGTGCAGGGAAAGAAAACACCATAGTTACATTGACAAGTCATTAAAGATCTTGTAAAAAACAGACTCTTGTAAAAAATGTTTTACAAGACTGACTCACTCAACAGCCCTTTGCTGTATTAATTCTGACCTTATGTGTACAGGTTTAACTGAGATGTTTCACTTCAGTTCTCCAGTAAACCAAAGACCAGGGGAAAGGTCATACCAATAGAGGAGCAGTTCACCATAAGGCAGAAGATAAATGGTTGGAGATGCTAGTTATGTTAATCATATAACATATTCACTGTGCAAGTAAGTCAACTGTGGCAATAAACTACACCATAGAACCAATGTAGCACTTAACAGGACTCAGGGACAGTCACAGGGAGGAGGATTTCTACAGGTATACAGGTGAGAAATGAAAAATAGAACATATCAGTATTGGTTCAGAAACAATCAAATACTGCTCATTCCCAAGACAACAAGAGCAATAACTAAAAGATGAGTTTGATGAGTATGACAATGACTTCTCATTTACTGCATGTTCTTAAAACAGACCTGTTTTGCATAGACTAATTGAAACATTTTTTAAAGTATCAGGTCTGCAACATGGTAATGACAAGTATTCAGACATCCTGAGAGGCAGCAGCACAGATACTGGTGGTTTTCTCTTCATGTCTGTCAGCACCACAGACCACAGTCGATTACATCACTCTCACCTAATCAGCAGAGATGAGAACACAGCTGGGTCACGAGAACCAGGTTACCCTCACTCAACTGAACAGGGAGGGAGGGAAGGAACATGAACAAAAAGACAAAGGCAGTGACAACATGATGATGATGATAGATAACCACTGATTTTCACAGCTAGGCAGCTATCCAAGTTGGCATCTATCACATAGCTGTGGGTATATTAGGCAATCTCTAAATATTCATTGGGAGCTGGGGACTTTCCACTGGCAGGTATGGACGTGAGTTTGTGGACCAGTTAAGGCTAACAACGATTATTTCCACTGACTGATGAATGGAAAGCTACAGCCTCCTATATAAAATCTATGTAAACAATCTGTTTCATCCTATGCACAATCAGAAAAAGGGATGCATTGTCAGCACAAGTAAGTCAAGCTGCTATTTCAACAGCATCCACAAGACCAAAGACGAGTTGTTGAATTATTTAAACAACAAATGGAAGAATCTTTGCTCTCCACTTTGACAAAATGAAGTACTTGCCTCGTGATAGCTGCAGACTCTGCAGTAACTTAATGTTGCATGTCCCACTAACACCTAGTGTAAAAAACCTGAAAAACTAGTGCTACTTGCTTTGAGTGCTGAATGTCTACGTATAGTTTAAACTATAGCATAATAATTAACAATTATTATTAACTAATTATTAATCTTCCCTTGTATAGTTTGATTTTCTGCTTTTCTAGAGAAAATATTGTTTTTAGCCAATATTGACAGCTCTATTCTTTAGTGTGGCAATGGTTGATATAAATGAAGCCTTTAAAAATTGTGATAGTAATGTAGCTGGTTGAGTTCAGTTCAGTTCAGTGTGCACATGTAGAATCTCAGTTTTCTGTAGTATGCTCTGCAGGTTGAGAGGATGAATGAAAGATATTGTGTGCATATCACCAAACTCTCCATTGTTCATTGTTCTCTTGCCTTTCTGTCAGCATGTGCAGCCTGCTGTACTTTCTATATTTACAGTTAAAGACAGACTATTATATAGTTTTAGACTACTGCAAAGAGCAAAGACAATCTGATTTCTAGTTACATGAATACGGTAACAACTACTGTATAGTTTATATTTGCTGCTAACAAGTTACTTCATAATTGAAATATGGTGTTGAAGCACCATTATTTTACTTCCAATATTAAACCAACATGTTTCAAAAATGTTGGCTTGTTAGAGTCTTTTTCAAAGAAATATGAATTCCATAGATGGAGATTTTGTTGCAGTGTTTCAGATGACTTATATCATATATACTGATATTGGCTATATTCAGTTGAGGTTAAGGTGCTAATTATCGTCTTTGCTGTAACAAAAGCAGAGAAACATGACCAAAAAACCTGCACACTGACAAAGAAACGGGTACAGTCTGTCACACACAAGGCACATAACAGATGGTTAATATCTCTTCTTGGAGTAACTGTTTTGATTAGTGTGGCAAAATGCCATGCAGGCAATGAATAAAGAAAGAAATCCCAGCCCACAGTCCTCAGAACCAAATCCTCCCGGGATGATAAACCTCGAGCAGTGTGGACTAAAGCAGTTAATGTGACAGACCAGCCTGGGCAGACACTTCAAAACAAATCAATCACATTCAGGTAAACAAAAGCCCAACAGGTCGAATGGCTGAAAGTGAGGGCATGGTTCATACAAAGACAAGTACAGAAAAAAAGAAAACAGAACTAATTGTGAGTCTTTCCCTCTGGCTGCCTCATAGATTTGTTTCAGTTCTGTCATAAGAGTTTGGTCCTCTTTGGTCCTTCATCAGTCAGTTCAGCCAAACCAATAAAGATAAGCATCAAACAAATTTTACAGTAGTCAGTGAGTCAGGAAAGAAGAAGAAATCTTAAAATAAATAAATAAATAGTAATAATAATAACTGAAAATAGAAAAATCTTGGCTCACAAAATAGTGTTTTAGAGTTTACTTAAGAGGTGCATAAATGACTTGCTTGACACTGTTGCTGATTTGCACCTTGCTGATGTCACACAGGGGTATCTGAAAACACAAATGGCCAGCAGAACACAGAACAATACAGCACATGCCATAAATCTTTGATAATTAACCTTAAGTGTTAAATGTGTTTAAATTTTTATGAGGTAACAAAATGTTCCTGTGTCTATGTGGTATAACGGAGAGTGGGAAGGGCAGGAATTAAGTGTGTGTGAGTAGAAATGTGTCTCACTGGTATGAAACAACACTGCATCACCTGGCATCTATTTTGTGGGAATGAAAGCGTATTAAGGCAGTTACACATGTCTCAGCTGCATCACTTAAAACCTGCTTCCTGGCTCCATGTTGACTTTTTTAATGATGAATTACAATAAGATGATAGTTTAAATGTGTCCCATGGGGCAAATGGTTGCCAAATAAAGTCATGCCTTGCTATTACCTCAGATTTGGGTAGGCATACCTAGCAGGACCGAAGATTTTCAGGGAAATTTAGAATTAGTGCTCTCTCTGAATCCTCTGCTTATAACAATTACTTGGTGGCAGCGAGACAAGAAATTCAACGTGGCGAAACAATCCACATTACAGTAGATCAGAGAGCTAAAAAAGAACGGAGCTTGTCTAACAAAACCTTAGCATTTATACAATTTTATAAAGGCATGTTTAATCTGCAGTAGCCTTGTATTGCTGAAATCTACAATTATTGCCAAATATCTGTCTCTTTAGCTGCTATATGCTCCCCAGAAAACTGCAAACAAACTTAACTGTACTGGGCTTTTTTTAATGCTCAGCAGATAGCAGTGTATTTTTACTGAAAACCACAAGCTACAATAAATGCTATGAAAGTGGAGAGAGTGAACCCAAACAGAAATGTTGTGGGTCAGACAACTGTTAAACCAAGAGCTGAAACTCTGAAGCTAGTAGCTGCACATATGAGTGATAATTCTCTTGTAGCTCAACTTATTTCACGTGGTGTCACACATTTTTAATTTTGATAATAATTTGATATATTTTTAACACGAACAATCACTGAGACCCAATGCTCAAGCTCTCAAGGAACATAATAAGGATAAGTTCAGATCAGAAAACAGCTTGGTTGTTAAAGTTTGCACATCGACTGGTTGTGCATGTGAATAACATTTTAATTAATTAATTCTGATGCTTAATGCTTTCTCATAAATAAAAGAACAGATAAACGTTTCATAATTTTTTTAAGACTAAAAAGGGTTCTCACGATTTGGAGTCGTAGTGACAGTCCAGACAGGAGTTATTAAAAAAATAGAGTTTGAAAATAAGAAAAGATGTATGAAAAACGGAACCGTTCAAGCAGTGTGATTTTATTTAATTTCACATATTTCCAGGCTTCAACCTGTGCTGCTTGATAATGCTAATGTCACAGTGGATTCAGAAAAGCACTCATTTCATTTATCTGCAAAGTGTTGCTTATGTTGCTGTGCCGGACAACATTATAAGAAATCTACATAATTTAGTTTTATACACCATAAACAAACTGCTTGCAGCATACAAATGTGCTAGAAAGTGGTGTTGCCATACCAGGCATTGCCATTTGCTCTTTGAAACACAACTAACAACCAAACAAAACTCAATCACTAAAGACAAGATGCTGCTGTCTTGTCATTCTGAGGTCGGAGAGCCTCAGGATGGTTTGTTCCGAGAGGCTACATACCAGTTATGGTAACGTTTCAGTTTTACAAAGCATGCAGAGCACCATTTTCTGGTCTCTGTTTAAAGAATCTCACACTTTTAATCAGCATGCCATAACTGGGGCTAAATGTTGTGATTATTGACCTAATTCTGTCGATTATGTGAAATTACATAAGGAACATTTTTTAAGCCACAACCATTATCATCATTATCATTATTATTCTTGTTAATATTACAGTATTGTTTAACATTTAAGTAATCTAATAACTTACCTTACACTAAATAACAGCTAAAACATTAACCATCACTTATATGGACATATGATCAAAATCAAATATAGTTACTCAACAAGGAAGAATATGAACTGACTGTTGTCTGGTTAAGATACCTCCTACCAGGTGCACTGTGGCACCATTAGCTTTTTTATTCCACACCATAAGGCAGGTGTTTACATTTGCAAGCCACAAAGAAACAGCCACAAACTGCTGCAAAGAGAATGGACACAATTACGTGTCAACACTTGAGTGCAACCACAAACAGCTTGGGATAAAAACAGCACATCAATAAATTGCCCTTTCCACATGAATGTGTGTCTTTGTAATGTAATGTCTGTAATGCGTCTGTAAGCTCTTTCCGGCGTCTGAGCTATGAGAGACACACTAACAAATGACAGTACAAAGTGGTTACTGAGGTAACATTGTAAAAGTTACAAAAATAAAAATCCCTTCCTTTTATCCATCTTTAACACCAAACATCTGAGGAGCTTTGTCTGTCTGAACACTATCAACCCACCCCATCGGACATCTGGTTCCAGTTTGCTTGAAAGACAACAGACAAGGAAGAAGATTCTGGTTCAACATGTGCTGTGTACCTAGCTCTCTCTCAACCCGCTTTAGTTCACACAACACTAACCACAGGCTGCAACTTGCTCCACTCTCACAACCAGACCGATAATCCAGTCTGAATATTGTAGAGAATTTTACACCACAGCACATGGCCCTGTGCCTGGTTTCGATTGGCTAATAGGCTCCAGATCAGGACTCAATGAGCCCTAAGGTCCAAGATCATATTTCATTGGCTGCAGATGCCTGGTAATGGATCTGGCATTATACTGACAATGACATCATGAGTTCAACCTGCTAGAAGAACATGAGCATCTCTGTGACAGGGTTTGTGCTTTTGCTGTGGTTTGAGCTTAGGGACTCGGTTAAGGACTTGGTGATGTAAGTGTTGCAGAGAATACTGAATTTAATGTCAATCATGACAGTTCTCCATTAGAAATAAAAACATTTTGAGCTTGCTAGACTTTGTGGATACACAAACACCTTGTTGACCTACTGTTCAAAATTAGATTGAGGCCATATTAATTAGTGCAGCAGTGTGGAAAAAGAAACAATGAAGTTATATGACTAAACATCAAATTATAACAGCAGCAGCATAAAATGAAGAATATAAAACTGTTCCTCAGTTGTACTTAGCAATAGTACTACTAGTACAGACTACATGAAAAGGCAATGATAACAAGAATAGCGCCATGCTGAACCAATCATGTAACTAGAAGAGTTACAGCCACATCAGGTTAGGTTTGTTTGTGTTTAAGAGAAAATTACGGCAGAAAATGTTAACGAAAAAGTGACAGCATTACCAGAGAGGACATCCCAACAGACAGTCCACAGTTCAAAAACAAGGAAGACTGTTGCAAAGGGTCAGAGGGATTCAGTAGTGTGGAGATATTTCGGCTATTTAAAATCCAACCGAAAACCAGAGTAGCGTGCACAGCAAACTGTGTGGAAAGCATGTTCCCACAAAGACACGTAATACCATTAATCTTTTTTTACCATCTGACACAATATCATCCCTTAGAGCAGTGATTTTCAACACTGGTCCTCAAGGCACACTGTCCTGCTTGTTTTCCACCTATCTGTGTCCTACCCACTGAGGATTAACTGGATCAGGTGTCTTCGTGCAATGTTTTCTGTTTTTATGTTTAAAAAAATACTAAATTATTGCTTAGTATTTTTCTGTTGATCAAATCATCAACTAGTCTGGAAATATAATTAGAAAGCTACCTATATCTGGCTGTTAGATTTAGATCCAGAATCTCATACATCCTTAGGCCTCATGGCAAGCAAGAAAAAAGCTTTTGGAGACCTATAATCTAAAGCACATTTCAGGTCTTCCTTGGTAGACATGATTGAAAATATTAAAAAAAGGTTAACAACTATGTCTATGAAATGATGCCTTCCCAAATTCCCAAAGTGTGCAATTTAGACACATGAAAAGATTGCTTAGTGCCTCTCAGTCTGAGGTCCACTGACACTCACACGGAAGGGCAAGAGGGTTAGCCAGTTATTTCCACTTCTGAAGAAAGTATCTTAGTACCTGGGTAGCTGCTAGGTGGATGGGTGATGGGTGCTGCTGAGAGGTATGGAGACACTCAGACACAGGCACTCTTCTTTTAACCATCACAAACTTCTTCTCAGCAGCTGTTCTGCATACTGTTCTCCAGCGATACCTATCTCATAGGGTCAGAGGTTACAGCCAGCTATTCCAGACATATGGGAGTCACATATCACAGCTGAATATGGCTGCCTGGAAGGATGGATGCGTGGATGAATAGATGGAGTAGAAAATGGGAAATGCTGGGGAATGTTTGATGCTTAATTCAAGGAACTACAGAGGTATTAGCCATCTAGCATACTTACAAGGTTTATTGACAGGTTTATTGGATTCTCTGGAAGTGTAAATGTTGGTGGTGCAGAAAGAGAAGCCAAAAACATTAAGATATGTGTCCTTGGGGCTATGAACATCCAAATAAATTTTGTGAAAAACCTACACAAACAAGCTCAGAAAACACAACTGCAATATGAAATATGAAATAGTGGATATTTTGGTCTAAGGGTGGCACAAAAAATCATTCATCTTCTGTTCCTGTCCAAGCTCGTTTAATTGAAATCTGAAATCAACATGCCTCATGTCTCCCTACTACCGCTACAGAGTTGGACGGACTAAACAATTCAGCTCTATAATGCCACACATATGTTGAGAGTTAACTAGACAGTGATTACATGTCTGTATAGAGTTATGTATGCAATACCAGCCTGTTGCTAGTATTGCATTCAGCACACAAAGCCTTGGACTTCAAAGTTAAATCGGAGTTGGTCTTCACAATGACACCTTTGTGGAACAGATAAATCACCTGCAGAGGATTTTTTTAAAAGAACTGTGTGAATGAATGCAATTCATCAAACCTCAGGGAAAGGAATGCAGTGTGATTCATTGGAGTCATACAGGGTTCAAATATGAAGGTGAGTGACTCTTGTGCAACAGATCATACTAGATACCTGGTGCATTATTCCATTTCATCTGTATTCTTTTCCTTTAAGTACAATTACAACATGCATTACATTACCATAATGTTAGAGGTAGAATTTCTCTCTAAGCAACTTGAAATTGTTTCATCTTGTAGCTTAAATTAATTCTTTTAGTCAATGTGGAAACACATACTGAAATGCCATGAAGCAGGTATCTAAGCACACTGCTTTGTGAGTGACAAAGGAGTGTAATGCACAGCTCCCAAAATCCCAACGATGGATTCTGCAGCCTTTCTGTATATTTGCATCAGGTACAGATTAAGGCATGTAACATGAGTCAACCCTGACAAATGTCTACAGACCGAAAACTATCATTTACAGTGCAGTATGTACTGTCTCATTCAAGTGCTGATTCATCGAAACTGCTGCAATCACAACCTTCCAAATGAGCTCAGTTACATCTGGATAAACCCAAGAAGATTACTGCAGTACAGTAAAACCCTCAGCCTACAGTATTTAGCGATATGCCGTGAAGGTTTACACATGGCTTTCACATCGCTTTCGCACTTTGCCATCTGCAGTATTTCTCTGAAAACACACAGTAAACATTCAACAAGCTGGATTTCAGTCAACAAGCTGCAGGATTTCTCTGTCACCTGAGCGGTCTAATCCAAACCCTCAGGTGGCTCTATGCTCTCAGACAATTCTGTTTGGGTCCTTGTGCTGCTATAACACACAGATCACAGCAAAAAGGAAATCAGATAAAACCGAAACTGGAAAACAAACAATGTGTGATGCTGTAGAATCCAGACATGACACAATGAGGGCTCCAATCCCAATTTCGACAGACCATGGATGTTTTAAACAAGGCCAACACAACTCAGAAACACAATGTAAACTTACAGCATGTATGGCTCTGTAACTATAGCAACAGTCCTGATAAAACAAAGGATCCAGACACTGAAAACACTGATGAGACAACAGGGCTGGCTGTGGAAGATGATGTTGTGATTAACTAAATCTGCTTGGCACAATAAAAGCATTCCATGCGATTTAATAACTGTGGATGCGTTTTGGATTCACTTTCCACATGTGTTTTATGCAAACTAAAGACATTTTGTTTGCCTGATGTACTGTATCGAGCAAGTCCAAACACACCCAAGTGAAAGGAAACATATTAGTGGGATATGTTCTTCTATAGACGTCAGGACTGGATGGTCATGTACCCTGTAATTCACTAGCATGATCTTGACTGATATCACAGTCAGGCCGGTAAAAGTGAAACACTTTAAGAGGCAGGTGGCAGTAATAATACAGACTTAGGTCTGTTTTTGTTGCAAAGACAAATAAGCTTTTTAATGTGCAAGTTGTTCGTTAACAACATACCTCAGGTTTAAGTTTCAGAGGCCTCAAATTTATGAGAGTTGTAGACACAGAATAAACATCAGCAGGCTGGTAGTGTGAAATACACGTGTCCTAGAAACAATTAGTGTTAGTCTTTGAAAAACTGCTCAGTAGTTGAAAAAAAAAAAACACCCAAAAACAATCAAATGTAATTGGTCTGTATTGAAAATAACTCAAGGCTCTGTTGTGGTCTGAGTTCAGTCATCACAGCTCGCAAAACAAAGTTATTCACTCAGAGTCGACAATTGTTTCACACTCGCACAGGGAAAGTAAAACAGTTACAGCATCAGCGTTGGACTGACTGATGCTGCAGAGGAGGTTTTTCATCTAGACTCAAACTGAACTAAAGGAGCAGCATCAGTTGTCCCCCAGGGCCAGTGGTTCGACTCCTCCTGATAAAACACCAAACCTGTAGTAGCACTGTCATGTACTGCAGCTGTCCAGCAACTATTTCCCCAGAGGGGATTAATAAAATATGTCATTATTATAAATGATGTAATGACCTCCAGCTGATAAAACCTGACAATAAATCTCCCTGCTCTTGGGACTGGTTGTTAAAGGGACTTCACAGGTGATGGAGGTTTGCAGCTCTGACTGAGCTCACGGTCGATAGAGGATGTGATGAAAACTACAAGGTGACAACAGAGTGATTTAAACTTTGTCATTAATGAAGACAGTAGTGGTTTATGGCACATACCTGTCCATTTCACTGGCTATTTTACAGATGAAAACGTGTAGGTTATTTTCCTCCATTATACAATAAATGTAAGTTTAACTTAAATACTTACAGATGTGGGGTCTAATGATGGGGCCATTTTCTTTATTAGCTAGCTAATAAAGAAAACAGCAGCTAGCGGCCTCTCACTCCTGTCAATATTTATTCAGGTAGAAATGTCACGAAAGCGACATTAAAGTGACTTTATATTTTAGATTGACATTTTAAATCGACTTAGCTCTGTTTCCACTTTGAAACCAAACATTTAATATTAGCAGGCTTTTCATGTTAATGGCACTAGCTAACATTAACTAAGCTCCAGCGGCTCTGCAGGTGTTCCTACCTGTCTGCAGCATCCCGGAGCCGGACTCGCCTCCGAAATCCGTCAGCGTCTCTTCAGGTGAGACGCTGCTCGTCGTTACGAGCCAGAAAAGGCAAAGTGTCCATTTTATCAGCATCTTGTCCCGAAGTTCTCACCTTGTCAATTAAGAGTTCACCACATGCAAACAGTGCAGGCACCTGAGGGAGTCTGGATAGAAAACAGCTCCAGTTCAATTAAAGTTAGACAAACGACATTGGTCACAGCTTTCTGCTGTTTTAGGTTAAACTGAGCAGGAGTAGGTGACCTCTCATCCTCTCATCCTCTCATCCTCTCCAGCTCTCCTCTTCCACCTCCTCCTGCTGCAGCTTCTCTCCTCTCGCAGTCATCACGTCATCGTGGCGCCAAAAGAGCCAACACAGGCTCCGCCCGTTTCTTCAAAGTGGACCAATTAGAATCCAGCATGGTCTCCACCCATGTGTCCTGCTGGTCCAGGTTGAAGAAGGAACCCTGATCAGTCTGCAGTGGTCTGCAGTGGTCTGCAGTAGTCTGCAGTGGTCTGCAGTGGTCTGCAGTGGTCTGCAG
Source organism: Anabas testudineus (assembly GCF_900324465.2). Lineage (NCBI taxonomy): Eukaryota > Metazoa > Chordata > Actinopteri > Anabantiformes > Anabantidae > Anabas > Anabas testudineus. The sequence goes on from NC_046630.1 coordinate 17,129,785, forward strand.
TGGTCTGCAGTGGTCTGCAGTGGACTGTGGACTAATTGTACACATCTACAGGACTCAGGGACCAGTGTGGAGTCATAATTGTTTATTAGTGCAAACTTTTTCAGGTTTACAGAGATCAGGGGAAATGTGTTTTATAATGATTTAAGTCTAAACTGTACTTCCCACTACACTGTGAACTTTAGGCTCCAGTTCAGCTGCTTAATACTTTGCATTAAAACAACAACTGTGTTTTTAGCCACTATAATCACAGTGGCTTATGTGCGTTCCACATATATAGAGAAATAATTGTATTTCTGTTTTGTTTTGATCGTGTCCACCACCAGAGAGCTGTCCACACATCTCAGCTAATGATGCTCTACTATAAACCCATTGCTAGTCCAGTCTGTCTGCAGTTTGCTTGCTGGACAGGTGGTGCACACTTGGTCTAACAGGATTTTACTGAAAACAGCTGCGAGAATGAACCAAAACAACAACATCTATCCATCTATTTCGGGGGCAGGAGGGCGGTCACCCGTCTATCACAGGGTTAATACAGTAGAGACCGACAAACATTCACCCTCACATTTACAACTGCAGGTTAATTGGATTGTGGGAGCTAACTGGACTCCTTGGAGAAAACTCAGGCCGACTCAAGAAGAACATGGAAAACTGAAACAAGCGGTAATAATTCTCTATGGGCTTGTCATTGTGTAAATAGATAATTAACAGGACTAATTTGCTAATCATTTAATAGGATTTTGATATAAAGAGCTCCAGCCCTCCTGTGACCTTACAAGGTTCAACAGGGAATTGAATGTCAGCTTTGATAGTGGATTCAGATTCAGATAAATGTTAACAAACCCCAAACACTGAGGCACGTAATGCAATTTTCATAATCATACCTCTTTATTCAAGGACTTACTGTATATTCATACAAAATCTATAGGTACAGTCGAAAAGACTGTGGCTGAGACAGTCAAGTAACAGATCAGGCAGCGAAGGATGGAGTCCCTCCAGAAGCTCTTCTTTGAGAGACAGTGTGGTTCTGACATAATATATTATTCAAGCTTCTTTGTTCAGCCCCACCCCCACCCTCCTCCACACCACCCACCCATACCTGAAACAGATACATTTGTGTATTTAGATAATCAGGAAATACAGCCAGGAAACAAATTACACACATCATGGCCTTAATGAAGTCAACAGACAGTGCCTCTTTTTTTTCCACATGCACATTTTCTTTTCAGAACATGCAAACAGGACATGTCCAGAGGTGGGGGGTGGCAGTCACTGTGAAACTGTCAGAGGAAACCTTGGCACCTATGTCAGGTAGGACTTACTGGATTTCTGAAACAGTTTTAACCGTTTTTAACAAATATGAGCCTACAGGAAGTCAACACATGGAAATAATCAGAATTGGATCTCATAGTATAGCCAAATAATCCACGTCCTTTAACTTGCTTAGAGAAACGCCAGAGCAATACAATGAGCACAAAGATTTAGACACCTACAGTAGATGTCTATGATCTATTCCTTATTTCAATTAAAGATAAACTTAATGAAATGTTCTGCAGTGCCTCTCACTCCTGTCAGTATTTGTTCAGGTAAACATTGTACAAAAGCATCATTAAACTGGTTCTCTCAACTAACTTTAAAGCAAATTAAAATTTTAAATCAAATTAGCTCTGTTTCCACTTTGAAACCAAACAATAATTTTAATATTTATGGCTTCTGTTTTGTTTAGGAGATTTACTGATAACAGAAGTACTGAATATTGGCAACTTTATGCTTTATGCAGATATGTCCTGCTTGCATTGAAATAAAGCCTTAGTTAACAGATTAAAATACTGTATATGCTTGAAACATGGCCTTAGGTTTCAGATTTGGGAGTACCTTTAAATACTTGTTTTAGATCTGGGAAGAAGCCTCTTGACTAAATCAGTGACACCTTATTACTCTGGTCTATATTTACCCCAAACAAGTTGAAAAAACACTGAAATTTTTTTCAAAATAAAACTTGACCCAAGACTGGAAAGAACACAGTTTTTTCATATTTAGGGCAGTCCTAAATGAGTAGGCATCATGCAGTCAACTTGCTAACCTCAAAAATGCCCTGTGATTCACATACAGTATATTAGCATTGATACCTTTTGTGCCCCAGTGTGTGTTTTCAAGTAACTATACATCATATTTTACAATTTTACAACTCCTCACACTCAGAAATGTAAAATTTGGTGACAGTCACACTATAGCCTGAACCTGGAGAGTGCAGAGGGTAAAGCTACAGAGCGGGCGAAGTGTCATCTTGTTGCATAGCCCTACTTAAATACAACAGTCAGCAGTAACAACACAACTCTTTATTGTACCCGTGAATACACACACAGATAACTTTGCCTACAACCCCTCAGTCAATACTGTGCTCAGAGGAAATAGGTGGGGAGAAAGGGAGCCCATGGAATCTGGGCAAACATGACAGCAATGAGAAATATAGTATATCCTTGCTGAGGCAAATGCGTCTGTATATGAGAATGTACGTAGAAATCAAAAAATGGCACTTTTCAGCATTCAGAGACTGTTTTTTCACATATACCAACTGACTGGCAGTATATTTGAAAGAGAAAGGCAAACGCTTACCACACACCCTCAAGAAAGAGTACAGACACAATTTTTTGACAAGTTCAAGACCCTGGCATGCACTACGTTGCTTACTTTGGATCTGTAATTACTTACCACAAGAATCAGTACAAAGAAATCCTTTTTTTTTTTTTTGCATTCTGTCCTTTATACCAGTTTCAAACAAGAGCTTTGTTTGCTCCACTTCTTCCCAGTGAGTCCATCTCCCCCCAAAGCAGTCTGCATCTCAATACATCTTGGAAAACGAGGCACTTAGTATTCAGCCACATAGTGTCAGAAAAGACTTGATCTATTCCCTGTGTGCACTAAAAAAATGTATATCTAGTACAATTTACAAAAACATGATCAGGAAAAGTCCTGCTCTAACCCAGCCCATTTTGTTTTGATTTTTGCCACACTATCCACTGTGTGTGTTAGGTGTCATGGCAGAAGGTTAAGAGAAGAATTTAGGATAATAATAGTAATATCTGTTGTATTCCAAAGTAATACATGATGAAGAAAAAAAATTAAAGAGAGGAATATAATTTGGCAGTAGCAATATATATGATCAAGTTGTCTTCTCTCACCTACATGACGATCAGAAACGATAATATAAACAATGAGAAAAATAGTGTTGTGGATCATTAGCCTTCAGATCAGTCCGACTTGCAGAAATTAGACAAATTTGGCTTCTGCTCCAACATTGATTTTACTGGCCAAGGCAAAATACTTAAGGGTTTTCACATGTGCTATAATTTCAGTGCAAGTAAAGGGGGTAGAAAAAGTCCTGTCTTTTTTCCTTAAAGAGTTGGTTGTAGAAAAATGGAGCGTAACACTACAAAGTTGGAATGATTTCTGAACCCCTTTTACGGCACTTCCACCGGCTTAATTCAGTGACTTCCTATCACGAATTATACACTGATAAGCTGCCCCATCCACCCTTCTAAGGTTCTCTGCCTTGTTAGCACCAGTCTTCTTCATCCCTCTCCCTGAGACTCCTTGTTTGTCTGCTCCCAGGCCCAGATGGAGAGTTCACCCCAAGGGTGAAGTGGTACCCATTAGGCATCACCCCCGCCCGACCCTGAGTGGCGGGTGCTGTGACGGGAGCAGCAGCAGTTCCATGTGAAGCTGAGGCTGTAGTGGAGGCAGCAATTCTGGCAGATCGTCCCCCTCCGTGACTACTCACAGCATCCTGGAAATCCTCTGTCTCTTCAAGCAAGGCTTGTTGGGAGGCACCATGCGGCTGCTGTTTTAAATTAGGGTCCAAACCAATGCGGGTGACCGGAATTGGGGACTCTTCGTGACCCCCGAGTAAACGATCATGCTCTGAAAGGCCACAGCTGAAGCGAGTCTGGTGCCCGGTGGTAGTAGTGTTGGCACTGGACGGGAGAGGCGAGGAGTTGGCAGTCTTATAGGCCACAGCAGGACGAGGGGTTAGGGGCGTCTGTGGGAGTTGCCTGCGACTACGGCCAGGTGTGCTCGAACCAGAGGGGTGTGTTACTGGGCCAGATTTAACCGCAGTGCTACCATGCTGAGGAAACAAAAGACATCCCAGTAAATAAATGATCCAAAATAATGTATTAGTAAGTCAATAGAAAACAATTCGATGAACACATGTGTAAAATCTAACATGTTTATTAAGTGTAGATACTTCCTACAATGTTTTTGATGAGTCTGATGTCCCACCCTGCCCTGCTATTAAAGGTTTAATACAAATAATATTTGGTTTCAATATTAGTTCCCTGCTGATGCTCTGCTACATCTGTACTACATATGTTTTACTTTGGGTGATTTTTCCTTTCAGCAGTGAAACACATTAGGACCCCACATAGATGTGAACAATCTCTTATTTTATTTTCAGGTACAATATGCTGGAGTAAACTGTCACTTACCAAATACTAATGGACATTGAATGTAAAAAGTTAGAAATTATGTTGTGGCTTATTTACTCACCTGTTTCAGCAAACTAGCTTCCTGTCCCTCTCCTGGAGACGTGGATCGACTGGGACCGGCTGATCTGGCGTGGCATTGCTCCATGCTTCCGTATCGCTCGCAGGAGTAGTAGCGTTGTTTCTCTCCTGCTGAAGAGTGATGCCTTCTCTCATGGGGCCGACTGCGGTCCCGCTCCCGCGCTCGTTCTCTGGACAAACCTTCATCTGGAGGGTCAATGAATGAACCTGGGAAACAGTAAAATCAAATGAAACAAGAAGGAGCAGATGAAACATGTACTGTTTAGTCATTGTTGTACTCTCTGTTCAAGTGTCACCCAGGTGAAGCAAAGTATGCACCATAAATCAATGACATGTCTATTGTCAGACAACAAGGGTTGCACTTAAATTTATTCAAATGTGGTGCATTTAGTGTATAGAGCATACTATAGTACAGGGAGTGCATGTTCCCACACATAACAGTGAATACCAAGAGGTCAAATTGAAGCCAAGATTCAAAATCCAGCACACTCACCATCATGTAGTGACAGTGAAAACCTGTGTTTTAGATTTTAGTTACGCTGTGATCTATTTTTTTAGCCCTGTTATAAGTGGAGTATGCTCATGTTTATCGAGTGTGAAATGCTGTGCAATCCAATTAAAGGCACATTATTCATCTACTATGTACATGTGTGAGTGTGTTTCTCTCTCTCAATGTTGGGTGTGTGGCATGAAACTTTGTGGTGTAGTTGCTCTCTTCAGTGCTGGAGTAAGTCCAGTTCTGAGATTAAAACAGCGATGACAGAAACACAGAAGCCTATTCATCATTCTGATGTGTCAGATCTGCCCCGAGAGTGACAAGCTTTCAAGAGGAAAACTATTTCTCTCTCTTGCAGTTTCTCTCACTTTATTAGACGTAGAGAGGGCTGCTGGACATTCTGCTATCTCACCAAGAGGTACCCGTAAATTCCTGTGCTAGACCTGTCCGCTGGGGCCTTTCATCTCAGCAATAAAGTCCAGCCGCTGCCCTCCAGTGTTAACACAAAAACACCCTGCCATCAGCTCTCAGGTCAAAATTGCTCTAGCAGATGGTCCATGATGACAAAGACTAACAACAACAATCTATGCTGCAAAAAATAATCAGAACATGTACTGGGTTGATGCCATTAATATTGCAACTCTACTACTCTACTTTCTGTTCACTGTAGCAGTCAATGTGCAAAGACTTGGAAAAATCGGACTTTGTTGTTGTTACTTCTTGACACCAGTTCAGAAATCATTCCTGGTGGCGTTCTGTGACATCTAAGATTTAAGAGTTGGCTCATAGTCATAAAATCAATCCCAGAGGAAAAATAAGAATCCAGCATGGACAGTGTAGAAAAAAAAGGTTTACAAATGTGGTCATTTCCTGAAATAAAACAGTTGTATGTGTAATAAAACTTGATTTGAATGTGTTTTTCTCAGAAAAGGGTTCAATTCATATTCATCCAGCAGTCTGGACTGATGGTCTCCTAACAAGCTCCCCTGGGATATATTATATTTTGGAACAATGCTGTCTTCTGTACAACGCCACACTGAATTTGAAATGAAACATTCAAGGTGTGAGCAAAGTCAAGACTTTCAACTTTAATTCACACAGTTTGACAAATTTGCAGAATTGACCATTCTGGAGTTACAGGCATTTTTTATACACACACCTCCATTGCTGAGGCAGACAAACTACGGACTTAGCCAGTGTATATACCATTTCTTTGCCTTAACAAATTTTTGAGCTGAGCTTTTGCTGTGTGTTTTGGATCATCAGCCTTCTGCAGTATGATTCACTGTCCTATCAGTTTTACAGAAGACCTCTTAAACCACAGCGCCCCCGTTTAACAGTAGCTGCAGCAAAGACCATTTAAAAGCCTCAGCTTTTGTATTTTGTACTGGTAGCTTGGACCGTTTTGCACGCATCTCGCAGAAGAGTGTTTTGTCGCCTACTAATTTAATGATTGGTGTTGGAATTGTGGCTTGTGTTTTAGGTAGAATTTGTTGTTTTGCACTTAAAGTTGCGCTTCTTAGCTTTGCGTGGGTATGCTATGTTGCTGCATGTTTAGTAGGCTTCTAAATGGTCTTTGTGGACAGAAGCACAGTTGCCCCAGATACAGGGGTGGGCTGCAGGTGTCTTGACTGTAGACTTTGTCAATGACACACCTACCTCACCTCACCTACCTCCTTAAGAGTGTTCTTGACTTGGTTAGATGTTATAAAAGGGTTTTTCAAAATTGATAAAATTGGAGTTCTGCAGTTATCCTCACATCTTCAGTGCTTTATTTCAAATTCAGTGGTGGTGGTATACAGAGGAAAAATCTAAAAAACATCATCATTCCATTATTTATGGACCTGTGTGTTTGATGCATCTTACCAGGAAACAATCTGACCTCAAATTTCAGCTTGAGTGGGAGATGTTACAGTGGCTGCTGCAGCCAGTCTGTGTCCAACAGAAAAAAGCTAATTTACAAGTACGGTACTTACTGTGTGACTGTGTGTACTTACAGTATGAATGAGTATTCAATAAGGCATGTGGGTGTGTATGTTTTTGTAATGAAGCATAGCACTTACTAGAGAGCTCAATCTCCACTGTTGAGGTCAGAAGGAACAAAGGGAGCAAAAAAAAGAAAAATCCCCAGCAAAGCAGATTTTCCTCTAAGGGCTCACAACGCTCTGACATTTAAATCCCTGGTTGAAGCGCAGCAGAAATTCCTTCTCCTTCACTACTAACCTGATCATGGAACTTTAATCCTATCAAGAATTTCTGCAGCTATGTTAAGACATCCATGAAATCTAAATGGAAACTCTGCTATATGTGTCTCTCCATTACTCATTGTCTGATGTGACAAGTAATGAACTGATGTCTCTATCAGGCTAAAATATGTTGTCTTATTGGACTTAAGTTATTTAAATATTATTAGGGCCAGACTTAAGTACTACAGGATGCAACAAAATGTGTTTCATAGCCACAGTACATGTGATTCTCACCAACAGTGCTGGATGGTTGTACTGATGAAGCTCTATCCAGGGACTTCTGCTTCTTGTCTTTGTCCTTGTCCCGGCGTCGGTGACAGCGGTGGTGGTGGTGATGGTGGTGGACTCTGTCCTGCCCCTGGACTTGTCCAAATTCTGTTGACAACTGGGCCTGGTCGGGCCTTTGAAGGTCATATTCTCTTAGCTCGACCTCCTGGTGGCGCTGTGGTGTCAGCGAGGATGCTGAGCGCCGTATAGGACTGAGGTCAACAATTGGCTGAGTAAGGGAAGAGAGACATGGAGGGGGCGGGATAAGAAAGTAGAGTAGAGAGGCGACTGTGGCGGTTTTACCCAAACCACTTGTGTTGGATCACCAAAATATCCACAGCACACAAATGACACAACTTGTAGACAGCTACTTTTTGTCTAAAGACTGACGTTCAACCTTCTTCTCCAGGCACAGATTTTAGAAAGGTTTGAGAAGAATGAACGCAAATCTGTGACAGACTTACTTGAATACTTACCGTTACAGGACATAGATCATTTGTAAGCTAACAGGTATTCCTGCTAGAAAAGAAAGAAGAGGTGGGGTGTTGTCTTTGGCCTTTGGGGCATTTTATTACTTTTTAACATCACACAACCTTGGAAAAACCAGTCATGTTTTTCATAGTGGACAACCATTTGATGTTGATTTGGGCCCTTTTTCTATCACTGTCTCACCTAATGTAGTGAGACTGAGAAACTTTATCATTTAATACATGTTTTAAGCTATGTTCTCTACCAACTCCTGAGAAGAATATCTTGCTCTTTAACTGACTAACGCATGCGCAATGCACTATGTTCACAAGCTATTTATTATACAACTAAATATTTAGTATTTACTATTAATAATTAATTATAAATTATTAATATATATAAATACGGGGCAGGTAGTACAGGTGTACATTGTACAGCAGCTGCCTACCGCAGTCAAACACTGTTATGAGAGCAGTGAAGTTGAGGTAAAACAATACAGTTGCTTGCCAGCAACTAAACATTGTGCTGAAACTTGCCACAAAAAGCTAAAATTCACTTGATAGTCACTTCAATTAGAGTGTTTGTAACAGTGCTTTCACATTGTGATGTCGCTCCCACTGTTTTGGAGGTTGTCCTAGCCAACCTTGGCTGATGTGGAAAGCTTGTCAGCTGATACTATCCACCTGGACATTCCTAGGTCTGGTTTGCTCTTTGATTTTTATGTTGACTTTAGTGTTAATAAGCTCCACTCATTTTCTTATAACCTTTGTGTGGACTCCTTCCTTGTCACATGCCCTGAGCCAGTTTGTGACAATTATTACGATACTGTTTATTTTACAAGTATACAGTGGTGTATTTATGTAAAGCTTCCATTGGGGATTAATACTAATGCTTTTGAGGACACTGACACTCACCCCACCTAATTCTTATCTTACTGACAAGGACAGCTACCAGGTAACAAACTGGTGTGATAGTGAACTGGAACAGCAGCTAAGTTACCACCCCACCTGCTGGTTGCTGTTTATATTGTGTGTGTATATAATCGTTTTTGTCTGTATTAATAAACTCAATAATACACTAAAGCCATGAGTTGGTGTGTGGGGATCTGAGTGCCACTAGCCACTTCTAGTGCTATAAATGTGTTCAGACACATGTTCTATGTTTTTGGATGAGATTTGGCTTTGTTTTCATCTTTCAGATTTGGGGTGGTTGTGCTGTCCCTCCTGTTCCTACCTCACAGTCCAGCCTGTAGCTACAGCCAAATAATAACAATAATAATAATAATATCACAACACTGAAGAGAATATTCATATTACACAGTATCTATCTAGAATGCAGTCTTAAAATCATATCTAGTAGATCAATGGTATAAGACACTTTTGATAAGAAAGGACACAATTCCCTTATTATGTCTTAAAGGGACGAGCAGAAACTCTAGAGATAAAACTGATTTGTCTGATTAAGTTTTGCGTTTTAAATAAGATTTTAAGACTGAACATAACATCAAAGGACAGAACGTTTGTTGAAAGAATATAGTTAATGCAAAGCAGGAAAGCAGCAGCACTGTCCCTGCCTTGTCTCACAATCACACACACTGACTCACAAAAAAAAAACACACACACACTACTATACTGCTACATAACAGCAAACACATATACATAACTACATTTTACTAAATTGCACTAGAGTACCGTGTTTAATGGCTGAAAAGCAGGACAGAGTGCTTAACATTCCCTGAATACAGATATCAGTACTTTTCCAGGGATGGAATCTGATTATGTTTGTGGATATTGTAAATGTGTGTGTTGCATGTAATGTGTCTATCAGCAGTTTCATGGAATGACTAGTGTATAATGCATATGTAGGATGGTCACTTTGTCCATGGTGGTGAAAGGGTGTGAACTCTCCACTGAGATGAGAGGAGCGCATGGAGGCAAACAGAGACAGGAGAGAAGACGAAAGAAGAACAAGGAGGGGATAAGGGAAAGAGGGAGAAGAAGGAAAAGAAGACAAAGAGAGAGAGGAGAGAGGTGGCACAACAGGTGGTACATACTGCCAGGTGGGTCCCAGGGGCGTGGCGAGGGTGGCTCCGCTATCAGACAGCACACACAAAGGGAGGTGGGCAAAACATTAGCAGTGGTCATTGAAATTGGGAGAAGGGGAAGACAGAGAAGGAGAGAGACTCAAGAAGGAAATAGGTGATATTCTATATTTTTTCTATCAACTACAAATTTCATGCAAAGACTAAAACCAACAAACATTTGGTAAAAATATGTTTGCGTACCCAAAGCCTAATATACTCCACTGTTTACATTGAAAACACAGGTGTACATGTTCCTTCATTACCATAAATACTTTATATAAATACACTGTTTTCTAGATGATTTGCTCCACTACTTTGACTCTATTCCATAGACACCAAACTGGACACCAAATGTGTATTAATCCGCCACTGAAAATAATGCCCAACAAATGCACTATTAACTTCTTTAACAGTTGCTGAAAGTTTAAAGAAGAGTTTTTAATTCATTAAACTATATATTTCTGAGATATTTTTTTAGACTACAAATGTCTACAAAGTAATGAGCAACAACACATCACATCAACAACACATTGTTGGTTTTGGACTTTTCATGGGATTTGTTGACAATAACAAAAATATGGAACAACACCAGACTTATCCTCTAAAGAGAAAGAGGGAGTAAGAGATCAAAATGCAACATAAACATAAGGAAAGCACATGTTAAGTGTTGTGGGAGATATCAGTGTGACAGAGAGAAACAGACAAACAGCAGTGTTCAACAGACAAGATCAGACAGGTGAAACAATCCAGGAAACACACAAGTGATGGACAGAAAAAATCATTTTGATGTGACATGCACGTGCAGAAGACACAAGCAGCTACTTACTCACAACATGACAACAAAAAAGTGAAGAATTTACAAGCTGGATCACAAGATGTGAAATTCACATAATGATAACTGTGGTAATGCAAAACGCAGCTGTTACATTAGATCCAATTGCACTGCAGGTGAGTGTACATACTGAAATGTAAAAAGTTGTATGATAATTGTATTGGTAAGCAAATCAAATGCATTTCAGCATTTCTAGTATTAATCTAGGGATCTCCAAGGAAATGCAAATAATACATGATCAGGTTAGCACATTGATGATCCTTATACTGTATATACATTATATATATCAGTTTCTATTGTAATGCAAATACACAGATGCATCACATCATTTGAACTGTGTGGCTAGAACAACTAAAATCAAGAGTGTGAACATTACAAGCACTGTGGATCTGTATATTTTGGTATCACTGATTCTTTCCTTTATTTCACAATCTGACAACATTGCAGACACAATACTTTTAAATGATTATGTCATGAATTACTCCATTACTGATCCCTGCATCCAGTCTTGAATCACTACCCATCTGCATCTCTGTATTTAAGGCAGAGGCAGGAGGATAGATACCATCTTAAAATCTATCTCTTGGAAAGACAGAAGACGAGCATGTTTCTCAAAACGCTGAAGTACTTGAAGAAGAAAATGTCTGATGTTTGTAAAACAGCATTCAGGCTGGATTCATAATTGAGATGTATAAATAGTTTAATCATCTCTTTTGAGTGAAACATTTAAAACATGTTGTATGTTTTATTTTGAGCTTGTCCAAAGCCCAGGACATCTGCTGTTGCTTAAGTAGTTAGTTAGTTTTCCAATATTCTTGTTTCTTTAGTTAATTGCTGAAAATTGGCACAGTTCTATCCAGCATATGCCATCAAGTTTCTGAGAATAGTCAGTGAAGATCAGTGATGTGATATTATAAAATACCTATGTAAAATGGCAGCTTTTCTTTGTTTGTATGCAGCAGCAATTTATTTAGTCCATGAACTGACAGACTAAATAGAAAGTTTGTTGTCCACATTTCTGGTTCCATCTCTTTCCTGCATCTTCTCTTAAGTAGAAAATGTGCAACTGTCAGACTGGAGTGGTCAGGGCAAGAGGAATGAACTGATGCGGACTGACAGAGCGACTCAGCCTGTGTTAGTTCACTGCCGCATACACTAACCAGCTACCTTTCAGTATCTCATCAGCCTTTTTCAGCCTGTTCTGAGGTGTGCTACAGTACTTCAGCCACTGGTTGGATTGTTTTTAAGCAAGATCTGAGGTATCCACAGTGTCTGAATGTTCAAAACCTGATATTATCACAAGAAAGCAGCTCAAACAAGCGACCACGAATGAAAAAGAAGATATTATCTGTGAATGGCAAAAGCAAAAAGCACATCAACATGAGCACTGCAGAGCTTACGTAGTACTCAGCATTGAGTCGAGGCAGAGAAGCTGCTCTACAGTGACCTTCCATGGTGGGATATCCCTCTGTGTCAGAAGTGTTCTCAACCTGCTTCACTTCAACTTGTTCCTGAGAAAGAAAGAACCAGAGATAAGTGTATACGGAGGAAGTTAGAGGGTAAAATTTAAAAACATTAGTTCGGAGTGTTCCTAGTTTTATTTACCTGAGGTCTGGTGAAATACGGCACATCTTCTGACTGGCCCCTCTGTAGTTTCCTCTGCTTCTGTGCTGCCTGAGAAACATCTCCTGACTGTGAATGTTTCATGGCATTCCTCTGGTTTAATCTATAGATGGACACACACAAACTCTTACCTTAATACTGCAATACTACATTTACATTTAGTCATTTAGCAGACGCTTTTATCAATACTAATCATTATTGTAGGATCAGAGACTGGTTTTACTGGACTGTATTATTCTTGTACTGTTTGGCTGGATAGTGAAGTGACAAGATCACCCTCCTCCATGTGGGAGACTGGGGTTTAAATCCCACCTGTGCGGTCTACCTCCAGAAGGGGTTCTTAGGCAAGAGCTCCTTACACTTAGCCTGCCTGCCTACCCTTGTCTCACTTGTAAGTTGCTTTGGATAAAAGCATCTGCCAAATGAAATAAAAAAATAATCACATACTGTGGAGAAATGTATCTGGAGAGAAAAAATAAATTGAACTTAAATAATTGTCCTTACAAGTTGACTTGGTTTAAATTTGTGAAAATCACTCCTTCAGTCTAATCCCAACTAGAATCGCCTTTATAGGCCAAGTTTGTTTGCACATGCAAGACATTTGACTGATTTCTAGTGGCATTAACACAGTAACAAAAATGATAACAGGTACTCATTAGTGGTAAAGGTACTCACCAATACACCTGGTACTCATATTGTGTCCTTGTTAAAATAGTATAATATTTTTATTTGTAAAACTCACACGGTGTCCCTGTTCATGGAGGTGGTGGTGGTAGTGGGTAGGGCCTCTAGCTTAGCTTCTGGCTCAGGCTGGGGTGAAAAGGGCTGTTTGGGGCTGCAGATTGGAGGTTCTACTTCCTGTATATGCGTGAGGGGCAGCACAGGACGGAACAACGCCCCCAGTTTACTCTGCAGCACAGATCAATGGCACACATTGCAAAGGGAGTCATTAAATTGACAATTTCATTTGGGCAGCAGCATAGAGAGATGTATACACACTGAAAGAGAACCAGATCAGTTTACATGGACTACAATATTCTAAAAGGCTGGATCTGTCCTCTTGTTTTTTATTTAGTCTCAGCTTTATGATTTATTTAGCTTGTAACAAGTTTGATCTCCCAACATTAGCATATTTCATTTAAATGTCTGTTCTAATGTACTGAAATTACATTACTGACATTGACATGTCAGTATTATATAAAAATATGAATCAGAAACTTAAAAGAAAAAGGACATAAACTTTAACTAATTTATAGTTACGGGAGCTTGTCAGTCATGTTGTCACTAGAAAATCCTTTTACTCTTTAAATAACCCTAAAATCTTTTACTTTTATACTGGATTGTTAAATTAAAGTAGAGCTGTTTTCCTACATTACACTGACGATTACATCATAAAATGTTAAAATGTTTCACCTGAGGTCCCCCTGAAGAATTCTGCTGCTGGAGCCTCTTGGCACGATTCTGCTTATAATAGTCAAAGATCATTAGAGCAGCATAGACTTTCCCGACTGTCAGTTCGTTGTCTAGAAGAGGAAAAATAAGAGAGACAGGCAGTTCCTCCATATGGGCTGTAGATGGTGGCAGACGAACAACAAAGTACAACTGAGGATGCATGTGCCTGGTCAGAGTGGGTGTGTACTGAGATCATGGTAAAAGGTCTTTTTTACACTACATTGATATTATAAAATATTTTTGCCTACTGAGTCGTAAATGTTTTGCATGCTACACTACTGGAGTAGCACGATTATTTGTGTGAGTTGCACAATATTAACAGTAGACAGACAAAATGTAAGACAAAAGCAGATGAGTCTTTTGCAAAGGAGAGCCAAGAAAAAGAAAAGGACATATATATATATATATATATATATAAATATATATGTGATAGAAAAGCAAACAACTGTGTGTGACAAGCAAATGACTTGCTGTAGTCCAGTTGAAGCCAAACAGATCTGTGGCTCACATTTATGTGGTGCAACCAGCAGGTCGACAGTCTTCTGAGACAGGTTGGGCCAGACTCGGTTTATTTCCCTCTTCAGGTCAGCGTCACACAATTGCTGCGCAAGGACCCCTAGAGATGTGTCCACAGTCAAATCAAGTCAAATCTGCCCTACAGCCATCAACACTGTTCAAACTAACATCAGAGCTGTCTGTGCAGCTATGAGGGATTCTGGATTTTGTAGTTTTATCCTCTCACCGGATGCTAGTTTGATCTCCAGGGCTGTGCGAATCAGAGCCATCAGTGTGGACGTGAAATGCACAGTATTGTCTTCTGCAATGGGCATGTTCATCTTCACCAAACGCTGCAAGGAACAGAAGCAAAAGAGGAGGGACCATGAACCAGAAACAAGCAACAGCTTCGGGGGCAATGTCTGGATTACAGATGAAACTAAAAGCTAAATCAGGATCAAAGGATCAAAAACTTAGATTACCTCATTTATAGTTTCATCTATTCATAATAGTAAAATTATGAAAACTCTATGATCCCAAAAGATACAACAGAACAAAACGCAGAAAATCATCACTTTGGAGAAGCAGGAATCAGTGTTTGGCATTCCTGATTGATAAGTTCATTCTTTTAAAATATCTTAGAAACTCCCAAAAAGT
Organism: Anabas testudineus; assembly: GCF_900324465.2. Taxonomy (NCBI): domain Eukaryota; kingdom Metazoa; phylum Chordata; class Actinopteri; order Anabantiformes; family Anabantidae; genus Anabas; species Anabas testudineus. The sequence continues at coordinate 17,144,966 of NC_046630.1, forward strand.
CTCACTCTCTGTGTCCACTATGCTCACTCTGTCCCCTTTTTAAGCTAACAGCACAAAACAGATGAATGCAGGGAGCTCTGTGCTGTTTATGGCTGCTGCTGTTGCTATGAGACTATTGCAAATCCACTGGAAGCATAGCAGACTTCTGCAAAAAAGCTAAAATATGATTAACTTGTGATGTTTAATACCATGAGTTCTGTGAAGATGGTAAGCTCTCATTTCTCTTGGAAATATAGAGCCGTACGTCTTTTAGTCTGCAAATAATGAACTCTTGAAAACACTGGAATCTAATGTGAAACAATAGTTCAGTTCAGTCCAGCTGAAGCTACACTAATATGAGAATCTATCAGTTTGAGCTGGACATAGAAGGGATCTTTAACATGGAAGCCGCAGGCTTGTTATGGTTTATTGTTTTTACATGCAAAGAAACGTAAAAGCTTTATATTGGTAACTTTGACTGCTGATGTTGCTGATGAAGCTATACAATTAAAAAGGACTGTGGCTCCTATTTACTGTATAAAAGTCTGCATGGCCACTAGGGAGAGGAGGAATGAATACGACCAGTAATTCTTTTAATGTGCACATAAAGTACACACAGGCATATGACTACAACACTGTGCTAGACTTGAAAACAGACTTGTAAATAAACTGAATTGATTGTTCGACATGCAATGTGAATTATTTCTCAAACTATAAGTTGATTCAGTGACAAGTTAAAATAACTGACAGAAATGTTAATAAAGCTTAGGTGAAATCATTTATCAAGCAGAAATACCAAACATTTTCAGCATCTGACTGCTCCTATGTGAACACACAACAATGTTTTGTTTGTGACTGTAAACTAAATTTGTTAAGTTGTTGTTGAGTTGCTGTTAGTTGGACAAAATGTTTTAAATGTGGGATAGCTATTTTCTGGAAAGATGTGATATATTGCAGTGTACTGTTTAGTACTAAAACCAAGTAATTACTGTTATCAGTTACTATGCAGCACAAAAGTGATTACTGATGGATATTATTCATTAGTCATAAGAAATTAATCAGTCATTGATTGTAAAATGTAAAAACTGTAGAAATCTGTGCCATGCAGAGCCACTAGATCAATGCTGCAAATAAATGATTCAAACGCACATGCATGCTTGAATTAGTACAACACATTCACAGTGAGGCTGGAGGGGTGGCAGAAGCATGTACGGATATAGAACCTCTAATAGAAAAAAAAACAGTAGAAGGTGAAACCATCAGAACATTGTGGCTGATGGTTTACATTTTTTTCAAACCAAAAGGCTACATAAAGATGAGAAATGACTGTGGTACAGTATAATGATTCTGGGTTTACAACAAAACGGATGTTGAGATGAGAGGCAAAGACTGAAGAGACAAAGAGGAGAAGTTAGTGTCTTCACTGGAAAGCATATATGCACATAAAGGTTTGTATTTGACAGCAGGCGTGAGCAAAAAAAACAAATGAAGACATGGAGAAAGACATCTTCAAAAAGTACACACGCACACCCACAGAGGCACACAGATACACCCAGTGAAGTAGGAAAAGACAGGACAGAAGTCCTAAGGCTGAAAGAATGATCATTCAAGAGACAGTGAAGCTTAGCCTGAGGACAAAACATAAAACTGGAAACTGGAAGGTAATGAGGACAATTCAGGGGGAGATGTGTTCATTAGGAAGGGACAGGGGAACAAGGGGCATGACCAATGTATCAAAGTAGTCGGAGGGGAAAATAGGGATGGGGAAAACATGCTAGCCTTGCTCTCAAGTGCTCTGCTGCTCTCTCTGTCTTTTTGTTCATGTCTCTCCCTGTCGATTCACAAAAACAAGAGTTATATTTGGAGATGCAACCACGTCAGACCAAGACATTTTTAACTGGGGCAAGGGCAGGGCTGCTTTAAATGTGATTCATTTTGACAGCTGTGCACGCACTGAAACTACTCACATTAAGGCTGCATGCTAAAAGGTGAGCAGCTGGTGCAGGCCCTACCTGAACATTGTCGAGAAGAAGACTTGACTTCACCAGCATAAAAGTTACAAGTGTCCCATGTAAACATGGTAAACATGGGACACTTGTAACAGGTTGTCTTAAATTAAGAAGCCAATAAGAAGACTGAGTCCTGAATCCTGATGACATCCTGCACTGAATCACTTTACACCTGATCTTAGTGTAAATAAGTTTGAGATGCATCTGCCGCAAGCAAATTCTGGCCATTACTAGGGGGCAGGAGAATGACACAACAAGTTGTTGTGGAGGCAGTTACATATGTACACATTCACAGACAACAAGAAACCTTTTATGTAGAGCTGTGGTTCATGGGATAAAATGAGAAAAGTCTTCTAATCAGTCTCATTTTAGCTCTAATTTTGGTCTCCTATTGGCCCATTTATTAATTTTTGATTAAGCCAATGCTTTAAGCTAAATGCTAACATCTGAATTGTGTCTGTCAAATTTAAGCTAAAAACAGCAAATATTTGGTCAATAATATTTATCAAAGTAAAATCCCGACCTGATGATGATGCAATAAAAAGTTACTGGATTTCCAAACTTGTTCAAATTTGTCCTATAATGCGAATATCTGTACTAAATGTTACAGTAATACATCTAATAGTTTGACGGACAGAGAGCTCACTTAATGGAAAGTCAGAAGCATTTATCCACTTAGGACCATGAACATGTACAAAACTTTTTGGCAATGGAGCCAGATGTTGCTATTTTGAAAGACCTACTGGAATTGCAGATATTTTTGTTCCAGTTATCCAGCAGTCATCACTAAATCACTAAAACAAAATGCAACCAGGTACTGAACTCACAGGTAAAAAGAGTTTTACCTCAGAGGTTGGCATTGGGTAACTCTGTGAACAAATGTGAACATACACTCCCGAGGTCTCTCCTGAGGATTAATATGTGGTTCTTTGGGTACTAGGTGCTCCACTTTGTTCACCAGCTAGTTGTTACTTTGTCTGCTAAGTGGTGATCAGCAGGTGGCATACTGTTGATCAGTTGCTATCTGCTAACCAGACTGGTGTAGAGCTAAAAGATAAAAAGTTCCACAGATCTCCATAAAGCTGCAGAGAAAACTATCTTTGAGTTCAAAGTAGCAAGTGACCTGTTTTACATTATACATAATCACTTTCTTTTAATTTTTTTTCATTTTCTATAAGCAGCTGGTGCTGTTCTGAGCCTTTTTCTTACACTTCTGGCTTTGTTCAGCTCTGTAATCTGAACTTTTTTTTATTTGTTGGTGTAACATGGCCGTACAGAAGATGAACAGTCTACAGAGCAGGAGAAGGCCACAGAACTTCATTGATAAACAGAAAGAACATAATAGCAGGCCAGAAGAAACTGACTGTGAAGAACTGACAGAAGCCTGAGGATGTTTGATAGGTGGAAGCAGGGAATTAGCAACAGGGAGGGCAAGGGGGAGGAAGGAATGATTCTACCTTATAGGCGACTCGGGGTGGACATTTCTTTCCCAAACCTAGTGGAGGGGACATGTCGCGAAGCATCTTGTACATATCACGGTAAGTCATGCGGCCACTTCCCAGGGGAAAGACGATGAGAGGCCGTGGAAAGAGGGATGAAGATTTCCCAGGTGAAAAGGCATCAGGATTAAAAGGGGTAGGGGAAGTTACATGATAACAGAAGGGGGCCAAATTAGAAAGAAAGAATGGAAAGAAAGAAAAGAAGGAGACACAGAAATCTTTGTTAATGAGATTTCCAGGATATGATTTGGAATGCCCTCTTAGCTGGATTTACTGATTCTGGAATGGATCCCAAAAGGAAGAAGGAAGGGAGGAAGCTCCGAAGGATTCCCTGTACAGAGATGCTAGATGAAGGGATCCTGGTGGAAGATATGCATTTGGGAATGAGAGAGCATTTCACATTAAAGGAGTACTCCACTGGAAATATACTGTGTGTTTGGAGTACTAAACACAACCTGTAGGCCTGACGTGTAAACCTAAAAATTTAGTTTCATTGAGTTCCAGTGATAACAAAAAAATCTATAAATCTAAATGTTAAAAGAAACATAAATAGCTCGAGAAACATACACCACCTCTCTACCTATGACTCTTATGATCAGCATGTTAAAATTGACACATACATCAGCAGAGTTGCAGGTGAATTGATGCCTTCCAGCACTATACACACTACAAATTTCTCTGATCAAGATTACTTTTATTGTGACTATCTGTCAGAGAAAGACATAATGCCCATGTGCCCAAGGACTTAGTTATGAAGCCTCAAAAACATCTATGCACCTAGTGGGCGTTGCTCATTGGACATACTGGGAAAAAGGAAATAAAGTGTACGCTGTGCAAAGTTACAAGTACATAGGAACATTAGGTGACAAGGATAAAGAGGTGTAAATTGTTTAGAGTAAAGTGTAATTAATTAATATCACTTTTTTTTTATGTGCCATATTCATGGTTTACTTTTAAACACATCCAATAAAAGTTCTTGTCTTTCCTTAGCTTAGGTGGCTTTAGGGATGTGCTGAGTCTATGGTTCATCAGTGAAGATGCGTTTTCTATTCATTCTCTTTTTTACCATGACTCTGGCATGACATAACACACTGTATAACCAAGGAGGCTGGTATTTCAGATTTTCAGTGGAGTATTCCTTTAAGATGCCCTCTGTTTCTGCATGCTAAGAGACATTAGCAGTAACCAAAGTGGAAACAAAACACACAATGCTCTCTCTTCACTTCCCACTCTTCATTCACTGCTCTGTTTAGAAGCAGGAAAATAGACATCGCATCTGATGCCTGTTGTTTGAGCCTGACTTGCGGCATTGTTTCCTGCACTCGCCATGGTTACCTGCCAGCTGGTTAGTGGAGGATCAATGCATGTTTGTATGTATGTGTGGTCAGATCATTCTCTTGCACCGCAGGGAATGAGAACAGGCATTCACAGTCTAAAACCATCACAGTCCCTTTGAAAACAAAAGAACTGTGTGGGAGTGCAAACCTTATAAGCCACCCTGTTAGGGCACTTCTTCCCCAGGCCCAGGGGAGGAGAGATAAAACGCAACAATTTGTACATATCCTGATAGCATATCCTCCCACTGAAAAAGATGAGACATGTTGAAGAGGTTAGGTCACAGGTCAATTCATTACATCTATGTATAATAATCTGACACTTACTTTATTTACATATCACATAATGATGTATGATGAATGAACATTTTAATTTTCACTGTTTCCAAAGCTGATGGTTTCAAGCTCTGTTTATAATGTCAGGAATAAAACTCAGTAGGAGAATTACTCAGTTCTTTCTCTGTGATTTTCATGTGGCCATGAAAACTAGTCCAATTGTATAAAATGTGTAACTTCTTCATTGTAAAACCCAAACTTTCCTCTAACCCCTTAAATACCCAATGACAATTAGGGCATGGTCTCAACTCAAGTGCTGTGGCCTCAGAAACACCAAACAACTTTTGGTTGTGTGAGAGACACAATTCATAAAAAATCGGTTCTATCTGTTTAAAAAGAAATATCTAAAATAAAAAAATTAATATTTGAGCATTGAACATAGTCTATGTTGCAATCTGACATCATTATGAGCTAAGGCAGTTGAAAATATGCTGAATGTTACTGTAGGCACTTCTGAGTGCAGCTCATTTATATTCAAAGGAATAAATAATAATTCCTCCCCCGTAATGTCTGTCAGGTGATGGCAATTTCATATTTCACATTTCACACCTCTACTGGAGTCCTGACTCACTGACAAGGCTCCTGTGAAGCCTTCGTTCAACTTAATGAGCCTTACATAATCTGAGACAGATTACTCCTCACACTGTCACTGCATTGTGCTTTAGTCAAGTTAGTCAAGTTAAACAGTGAGGGGGGGGGGGGGGGGGGGGGTGCTTTGACATAAACCTGTATGCCCCCATTGATGACATAGAAATAGTTTCTCTTTACATCACAGTGACCGACTGAGGAGCTTTGCAGTCTGCTGGCTTAGCGGCGAGAAGGGCTGAATGGACACTGAGCAGAACGCTAGATTTACAAGCATCAGTCTGGTCGACAGGGGGCTCATCACCCGCCTCAGCCAACAATCGGGCTCAGGCTTAATGTCATTCACCCACCACTGGCAAGATGGGATTTTTATATTTCCACGTCACATAGTCATCCTGCTGGAACCTAGAAGTCATTACAAGAGTTCCCTCTTTCCAGAGTTCCTCTTTTTCAGAATTAACCCCCCTCAACTGACATGCTTTTAACACGGGGACTGTAGCTGTACCAGACTGAAAAATACAGAAGCACCTACCAGGCTGCAGGGTCATACTCCGCCCACACCCGAATAAATTCATCCAGGTGGTGAGGTCCCAGGATGGAGGCATCCCTGGTCAAGTACTCAAAGTTGTCCATGATGACAGCAACAAAAAGGTTCAACATCTGGCGAATAAAATGAGTACAAAAGTTTAATAATAACAAAATATAGTATGCATCTATTTATGAATATATATTTTTAAATATATATTCATATATATATAAAAAATAAATATATATATAAAATTCTGATCTTTCACGTCTTTCTTAAAACAACCACAAAAACATCATAGTTCTAGTGGAAAAAGTATGTGAACCCTTGTTGTTAGGAAAATTAGTTTAGAAGTTCGGACTTTTCAAAGTTTCTCTGTCAAAATGACCCTAGGAGTTAAACAAACACTCATTAAAGAGGTAAAGAAACAACCCCAAGTGACAGCTACAGATTTGAAGGCATCATTGGAACTGGCTAACATCTGTGTTCATCAGTCTACAGTATGTAAAACACTGAACAAGCAGGACACCAAGAAGGAAGCCATTGTTTACTAAAATGAATATTGGGAGTCAACCAGTTATTAATTTCAAGGATTCACATACCATTTTTTTGTTATTACTTTAGGCACATGATATTTGTTAATACTCTTGACTGGATCACATTTTATAAAAATTGATGCAGAACACCATTAAATTCTAAAAGGTTCACATACTTTTTCTTGCCACTTGTATTTCACAGGTCCATGATGAAGCTATTGCTGGCATAACTGTGTTTATTGTTTAGTTAGTATTATTAACTGTATTTGTGTGAAATGCATTCGAAACAATGTAAAAACCCCAGTAAGATTCTGATCAACTTATAATTTACAGAGCAAAGACTCTGGTTTAACTGAGTGGTTACTTTAGGTTACTTAGAGGTATTCTGTCACATTATTTGAAGCTCATTTGCATTTTCTTTCCATTTTTCTCTTTAATTTGTTCTAACTGACAGGATGTTTCTGAGGTATGCTCAGTGGAAGAAGAGCCTGTTTACTGTGAACTGTGAACAGGGTCTGCTCACAGAAGGAATAATGAAAGCCTTTGGGTGGTGACCAAAAACAAAAATAATGAGCTTTTCTAACAATAATCAAAATTATGAAGTTCACTGAAGTTCTAAATAAGAGTGGATAGACTAAAATATGCAAAACCAAACTTCTGTGCACCAGAACTTCTTTTAATCAGAACTTGCAGTATAAGATCAGTTAGGACAATTCTTTCATACTGACCAGGAAGGAGCAGAGGAATATAAAGGAGACAAAGTAGAAGTATGCAAAGTCACTTCCACACTCCTTCCCCACAGTTCCAGAGAGTTTATCGCAATGACGGTTACTGAGACACGCTAACATGATCTCATGCCACGCCTCTCCTGTCGCGCTCCTGAAAGACGGACAAATCACAGAAAGGTCCGAACCCAGGTGCACAAAGTTTACGTGAATTGCTCAGCAGGGGTAAATGGATTATTTGTGGACTTTTCTGGAATATGGAAGAAGGATTACCTGAAGAGAAGGGTCAAGGCCTGGAAAAAGGTCTGGAAGTTGTTGTGGTGATTTATGGCAGTCTCCTCATTTAGCTCGATGTTACCAAACACCTGAAAAACCAGGCAAGTAGGTGGTGTTTACTAAAAGCAAATTTAAAGCCAAATACTGCCACAAGCAGAGACCCATGCGAGAGTCCATTAAAAGAACCCACAGACCTCTTTTTAAATATTAATTTGCCTCTTGGCATGTCCATCTTTCTGGTCTATGACCACAGGCTGCTGGGTTCACGGGCCCTGACAGCAGCAGTCAAATACAGTATGCATGTAGAACCTTGATTCTGTTCAGCAACTTTTTCCTCCTGTTTGTGCTTTTCACTCATGTGCATGTTTACATGGGAAAAGATTGTTTCAGTTTGTATACACCTTTATTTGAGCCTATCTATAGTGTCAGCCTAATGATAACCTTAAATCATGTCAGTCTTAGTCTATGTTGCCCAGTGGATCGATTCCCACATAGCTGTAAAACATGTTGTAGGAGCATTTATGCTCTCTGTGAGTTCCAGTACCCTACAGACCAACACTGTGTCATAAAGTCTAGAATACGGGTACAAAGAAAGCCAACTGTTGTACTTTGTATATTATGACACATAACTGACATCTCAAAGATATAAAATTGTTTCAGACTATATTTAAAACAATATTTTTGGAACATGGAAAGCTGCATCCAATTATCTATGCATACTAATGTGTTAAGTTAAGCTAGCTAATCTTTCAACTATCCATAAATCCAGTTGTGTTTTGGTTTTCATTTGGATGAAACAAAGAACATATAACTTTTTGAGCTTTAGAGCTACTGTTTAGAAGCACATGTTGTTAGTTGAGGACAGAACCAGGTCAGCTTCTCCAGCTAACTGGCTGCTGGATGTAGTTTCATGCTTACACATGTGAATGTGGCTTTCATTATATGTAACTAGAAGTAACCATATTACGAGGAGATTTAAGGAGATGTAACTCAAGCACAGTCCATATTTGTCCGGTTAGTCATGGTGCAACTTGCCTGCATTCCAATGATGGCATAAATGAAGAACAACATGGCAATGAGCAGGCAGACGTATGGCAAAGCCTGAAAAAAACAACAACAACAAAACGCATAAATACAGATTAAAGACACTCACAGGCTAGCACAAATAGATACATGCTACAACAAATCTCCACAGAGCGCTCTCTCATTTGCGAACACTGTGGAGGTGCCCTCGTAAAGTTTTACAGTCTTATTTCGATGACCTGACCTGCAGGGTCAATTCTTTTAACCGGCTATTTATATCTCTATGAGGAGGAGGCAAGCATTTGTTGTAATTAAATAGCCACCTTTTAACACTCTGCAGTTACCATCCATTTTCACTGGGCTTAAAAGCTCTCACCACTGACATTAAAGCTGCTGAATTCCCTTGGCCGCAGCCTGGCGCTCTGCATTTAACTCAACTTGTCCCAGGGGATTTAGAGTGAAAACCAGCACTGTGTAAAAATCTAAACTGCTGTCTGCTGGGAGCTATTTAGTTTGATTTGAACATTAACAGAGTGAATCTGCATTATGAAACTGTGGGCATTTGCATTTTCTGTGATTTATACAAATATAAATCAACCTGTTAAAACCTCTAATGCATGAAGCATCTCCATTCTTATTCACTTGTGTCGATCCAAAATCATTTTCTATCATCTTTTTCTGCTACAGAAAACATGTTCTACAGAAATATAGTTTACTCACTCATTAATGTGATTCACATTAATGTCCAGGGACACATACTGTATGTCTGTATGTTTAGGCCACTGTGTGTTTCCTTACTTTGAAAGACTGAACGAAGGTCCAAAGCAGGATGCGGATGGTGTAGCCCTGCCGCAGCAGCTTGATGAGTCGAGCAGCTCTGAACAGCCTCAGGAAACTCAGATTGATCAATTTGTCCTGGGAGATAAAATGACGACTCCATGAGGTATTCATGTATGCCCAAATAAAAGGACTTAAAGCAAAAATATGTGATTTCCTGGAGAAGTAATAACACATTTGCCCTGGACAACCTGATATTTTGACTCTACCGTTCTTTTGCGTAACACACTCACTCTAAATAAAAAAGTGTTCTATAGTAAATATATAAAATATGAGCCTCACCAAGCCTGTGATTCTTATATTTTTGTAATCAATCACAAAAAGCTTCACAGAGGATGAGATAATGTCAATGTCAAATCTTAAGCAACTAAAATGTACTGTTTATGATGATGTATCTGTGTAAAGGCACACATTAAAAATAGGTCTTCTTCTTTTATATCATGTCATGCTGATGCTGATTCTGTAGGTAGACACTTTAAGCTGAGACCCTTAGAGAGAACAACACACACTGACAAGTGAAACAGACAAAATCAGCGGGCAACGAGAAAAGCCACTTACCGTCTAGAGGTGTCACAAGTGACAGAAGAGGCAGAGTGAGGGCACAGGCACCAGGAAAGACACAGCAGAAGATGGAAACAGCGAAAGAGAAAGAAAGCGAGAGAGAAGAGACAGAAAAGAAGACTAATGATCACAGGAAGTAAAAGGAACAAAAGAAAGACACTGACTTCACCACGCAGAAACCAAAAGTACGCAGCCCCAGTCCTCTGTCTCCAAAATCAAATACTTTTATTCATTTTTTGTCTGTTTTAATTCACTTGAAGAACTGGAAACATGTCAGCGTTCCACCTGTTGCTCTGTGTCTGTGTCATTAAGACTCCTTTTATTAAATACACCTTCATCTAAATTGTGAGAAACAATTAGTCCAATTATTGTTTTTGTTTTTGGTTGACAAGATGTCTTCATGATGTTTGGAACAACAAAACAAAAAGTGAGGCTGACTCATAAAGAATATCATTGCTTGTAAAAGTAGTGCAAATTATTTTCCATGTGCTGCAGGAGTTAAAGGCCAATTTCACAGATTTTCAAGTTGCTTCCAATGTTTCTAGTTTAGGGAGCGCATGTATGTGAATGGCATTGAACATCTGCCTTTCTTGTAATAAAACGTCTCTCACTTGCTTGTGGCAAAGGTAGAGGGAAGTTTAATACCATTCATATACACGTTCAAAAGGATAACCAAAGGAGAACTTTGAGATTTGGTGGAGTTGCTGATGAACTTTTATTTCTACCATTGTAACAGTTCTCCTGGTTGGACTAACTGCACTTCCTGCAGTTGTGAGCATGTACAGAGGCCTAATATGCATGTACACAGTGAACTGCGGGAGACTGGTTGACGTAATGACACTGAGGATACTGACCAAAGCGGGCCACACTTGCTACAGCTCTACGGCTCTTACCTTTATCTCAGTGACCAGGATATCTGTGATGCTTCCCAGCACAGTCACAAAGTCAAACACATTCCACGCTGCTTTCAGGTAGTTCTAAAAGATGAAGCAGATGCAGACATTAGGTTGCACAGAGAGGGTTCTAAAAGTTCAGATTTGTTGACATGATTCTTGGTGTGTTCTTTGGTATTTGTATCTCATGATAAAACTGAAAGCAATGATTTAGGCCTGCAACTATTTTCATCATTAATCATTTTTTTTACAAATATGTATGTGCATATACACAAGACACACAAATGCTGATTCTCCTGTATACACTAGCTGCTGAGCTGCTGCCAAGAGCCCTGATCTCTTCAGACAGGTCAGTCATTCAGCTCCTCAGGGCAGAGGCTACTGCCAGGCCCTGCAGCTGTAGTCTAAAGAGATGCAGTAGCCAAGTGTTTATACAGTACTAGCAGTCCATCCATCTGGGCTAAACAGGTGGAGGTAAGTGGTGTGTGAGAAAAGCTATTTAATAAATGGGCATCATAAATGGAACTGAGCCAGAGATGAAATGCCCCGCTGCAGGCCAGACGGCCCCATGTTGGGAGAAGATTTATCTTTTTGTGCAGTCTTCCATTCATCCCCTTTTTTGTTATTGGCTTTCCCTCCTTATTGTATTAAAGACTTTAGACTTTACACATATGACTTTGCACCTTCTACTTACTATTATTTGCTGACATGTTAAACATCCTCTAACATTATTTTATATACAATTCAAATCACAGTCCTCCAAGAAATTCCCATTCAAGTTTGATGGTGTAATCTCTAAATGTTGACACTAAAGATATCAAAAACATTTTTAAATCATCTGAACAATTCACAAAGATTTAATTACTGTAACTGAGAACTACAAGCACAGTTACAGCAGTTTAATGCAGCCACCCTCAGTCTAATTTTTCGGGTTGTTTTTCATATCCCACAAGACATATTTCATGTGTAAACAGTAAATAATTAACTAGCGTTCATAGAGTATAGCGCAGCATTTGGACTTGACAGCTCACCAGTGGACCGAAGGCAATAATCTTGAGGATGCACTCCAGTGTGAAGAGTGCTGTGAAGACGATGTTTAAGTATTTCAGCATGGACTCGTACATGTCTGGAGCTCCGTAGAACTGAGGAGAGAGAGAAACTTACACTGGATGTACTGTACATGTTATAACGATATAACAGTAGAACAGTATTGCATATGAGCTTTAAGTGCACTTTAGAGATGCTGGTAAACAGAACTTGTCAGCACTGAAGAGACTCAGACTAGCTGCTCCAAATCTTTGCCAGATAGTGAACAATCATCTGGTCAGACTTCAACCTAAAACCGCCAAGTAGTACTGCATTACATAAATAAATAACTACAGATCAGTCAATAGTGTTAATTTTTCTGTACTGGTTGTTGCTGCTGGCTGATTTTTAACAGCATGTGATACTTTAAGTAAGAGCTTATGGACATAAGCTGACAAAATAAAAACACAAGCATGAGGAAAGCTGAGTTATTGTCAGCTACCAACCTACATTACCAAAACTAGCTGTTCAATTCCAGCAGAGTTTGTATCTTCTGTGTAGATGAGTAAAGTAACTGCCAAGACCTGACCTCTTCTCTTTAATAGCAGGAAGCAGCGTTTGGCACAAGTGTCACATTTGTGTGCTAGTGGTGGTGATGTTCGATTTTTTAAATGTTGACCATGTCTCAAGGTTAGATCAGTGTTGTTCCTGTAATTGCATTCTGTCGTAAGAACTAAATTATTAAATGGTATAGATTTATGGAAACAGCTCCTGCAACCCTTTTTAATATTTCAAAAGTGTGTTGCATCATATTGGGAACTGAATAAGTATCAGAGCAAATACACTGCTATTTCTGGCTGAATTGGATAGATTGTTGCTTTGCCTCATTAGCAGGAGGAATCACTGACCTTCATCATCAGCACAATTGTGTTGAGGGCAATTAAAGTCATGATGGCGTACTCAAACGGAGGGGATACCACAAACTTCCACATCTTGTACTGAAAGGACTGCTTGTTCTCTGGCATGTATCTTGTCAGTGGCTTTGCATTGATGGCAAAGTCAATACAAGCTCTCTGTTTGTTAAAAAGAAAACAAAACACAGACAAAGACAACAACAGATTGTGTATGAGTCTTCTCTGATATAGGACTCTGCTCTTCACACCCTTAGAGAAGAGAAAAGCACTGGGAATTAAATATAATAACATGAAAGACAGCTGGCACGCCACTAGAGGATTGTCTAAGCATTTTGTAATATCAAAAGATGTGGGGCTCTCTGATCACTAGCCAGTATTTTACAGACAAAAAACAGTGTGAACAGTCCCTGTGAAGTGGAGATGAAGAGAGTGAAGACTATGAACCCCATAGCTTTTTTTGTGCTTTATTCTGTTTGAGGAAATTGTAAGTCATGTTAGATGCAATTTGCCTGAAAGAGATATTTAGAAGTAGATCAGCGTGTGCTCTGATTTCTAATGAAGAAAACTTTTGTGGTGCAAGAGACAAACTTCTTCAGAAACATGTCCTGATACTCAGCATGTGTTTTTGTTGCATGTATGGGGTGGGGAATAAAATCCAAAAAACTGCATCTATTTCTGCTCTCATATCACCTCATTCTTCTCCAGGCTACACTCCGCCATGGCCTTGTCCCCTTGCTCCTGGAAAGTGATGATGATCAAAGCTACGAATATGTTGACAAAGAAGAAGGGAAACACCACAAAGTAGACCACATAGAAGATGGACGTCTCCATGCGGAAGCCTGGGCTGGGACCCTGATCCTCGTAGGTGGCATCCACAGAGTGCTTCAGGACCCTAAAAAGAGGCAACTAATGAACTGACAACATCTTTGCCTTTATAAGACTGAAAGAAAATGTGAAACACTAAACAAAGGTCCCCAGTTGAAAATCAACCATGGATGTTGCAGTTACATGGCATGAGCTGTAACCATTTGGCTCAAAGGCAAATATCTGAATTGGTGAATAACAACTTTTACTGGGGTTCTCGTTATACATGGTATATTTTACAGCATGGCCGTTGGTGGCAATCAGCTTACAAGTAACGTGCCTGTGACATCAAACTCAACTAGAGGAGAAAACAGCAAGAAGCAGAGAGAGTCAGAGAGCTAGTAACTGTAACTTTTTTCTACCTCACTTGTTTGATTATTTTGCTGAGATTGCTAACAAAAGTAGAAAAATACAAACACCACTATGCAATCACAGAATCTGTCCCATTTCTACATCAATCTCACATCACATGAACGAGGCACTAGGTTGGACACTGGATCTAGTCATTGCTGAAGGCAGTCTTGCAAACAGACTGAGATAAAAAGAAATGTCTAATCACAAATTCTCAGTGAGTCACCACCAGCAATGCTGTACTGACATCACTTCATTTCACTTCATTCTTGTCATTTTTATTAGTTAATAGTTGCAAGATGTTTGAGTGCTTTACAGGAATTAAAGAAGAGTAACAGCCTTGTTACTAGTACTAGTAAATACTTCTCATACTGACCATTCAAGAGGTGGTTTGGAAATGTTCTGACTTTCTCAGTGGGTATGTAGACCTCAGCATTCTAATGTAAAATTTAGTTGTAAGTCATTCCTTGTGGTCACAGTGCTATTGTGCTTTCACTAATAAGCAAACAGACAAATGCTCCTTTACAGAGATATTGATATTGGTAGATTGTTGATGATTCTTTAGCTGAGCCACAGAGTGGTAGATTGAAGCCATCGACTGTATGCAGAGCCTTAATTACGTCTGTGAGAATGCACAGTAATTAAGCCTGAGAGAAATTAGTTGGGTTGATTCTGTGCTGTACTGTCTGCCTCCAGGTGATCTGAGTGCATTTCAGGACAGGTGAAAAAAACAAAAGGACATTTTTAAATTTTATATCTCTGATCTACTGGTTTCTTATTCACCACGGTAATGGTGTGTTTACAGCTAAAATAAGGTGGGTTTTCATCAATGTAAAGGTTAATCTGACTTACAATGGCCAGCCCTCTCCAGTGGACACAGTGAAGAGCGTTAGAAAGGCCCAGAGGACGTTGTCATAGTGAAACTCATACTTTTTCCACTCTCTGGGTTGAGCCTCTACGTCATCCCTGTCATAGTCCAGAAACTGACCCCTGAGAGACAGAAGGCACGAACCAAAAACAGAAGGAGATTAGAGATAAAACTAGACGGTCAGATGCAACTGACTATTTCAGTCTAAATTTGTGTTAGAAGGTGGTAGTCATCGTGGCTACATGTAGGGGTATAATGATTGAGTCTCAACAAAGTCAGTTTCCTAAATGATGATTTAGGACATTTTGAAAATGTGATGAAGGCTTGAATGATGTACCTGCAGTCTTTTTCCAGACCTTTGGACTCATCAGTGCAGTAGAAGAATTTGCCCTTGAAGAGCTGCACTGCGATAACAGCGAAGATAAACATGAAGAGGATGTAGACGATGAGGATGTTGAGAACATTCTTCAGAGAGTTTACGACACAGTCAAACACCGCCTGTAAAATATTTTGACACAAAGATTAATAAATTAAAGTTATTCAACTATAACTACAAATATGGTTTAAGGAAACCCCAAAACTAATTGTAGTTACTGCTGAATTCGCTCTTTTCCCAGAGGATTTAATGCTACCTGCTCAGCAACCACTGGCACACAGAGAACATCTACACAAGCTGGGGAACATAGTGCAGCATCTGGCAGCTTAGGAGACAGATATTTCAGGGGGTGCTTAAGAGCACAACAGATCTAAAGGAATCCTGAATATTTGACTTAAATCCCTCAGGTTATCAGAAACTGAGCAACAAATGAAAGCTAATGATGCTCCGTATCTGTTGGATGTGGAAACAAGCTGCTGTCCCCAAGAGTAGAGATTATAATCATGTTACGGAGAGGAATAGGCAGAAATAGTGTGCCATTTGGCCATTGAAGACACACAGAAATCATGAATTTAATATACTATACTAAACTAAATGTCTTTTTGGCCAAAGGTTGTCTGACATTGTTGAAATGGTTTAATAGTACTGCTGTGTAGACGTCTTTTGGCCTGATGCGACCAGATGAGCCTGCTGGGTACATGAACTCACCTGTCTTTGTATCTACAATACCTGCCTGTCGCTCACTCCCTATCTCCAGCTAGTCAGTTTGTGCTGTGATCGCTCTGTAAGATGAAGTGCTTTGCCTATCTATCTTGACATGTACTGTATACAATCACACCAACGAATGTGCTACTTGCATGAATGATCACCATGGAGGCTTATGTCTCCAGAGTGAGGACAGAGCATTTTTCAACCCCTCCTCCACCAGCCTGTCCTCTGTCCAACTATGGAAGAACATCTGTCTATCAGCTCTGATCTGTCTCAATCAATTTGCTTCTATTACTCTAATCAGATCTTTCATCTTTTGTCAGATCCTTTACATAACAGAGGGAGCCTGTCAACTGCGGGATCAGAGGAAACAGTTGAGTGTCTTGCCTTGATGAGCACATTCTTCGGTTCATACTGTACATTTTTTATGCACCTTAAGATTCGTTCCTCAAACTGGGGAATTGAAAGATTCATCACATCAAAAAAGATTTTCACTGAGATGTGAAAAGAGCAAATAGCTGTATGTGATTTTTAGCTTGTAAAGGTTTTATCTCATGCTGAACATTTAAAATTTGGTTTGAAAATGTTCTGAATAATTTGACCCTGATTTTTTGTCTAATGTGTTGCTGTGACAGTGTTTGCTGAATGTAAAGCTGCTGTTCTCAGTACAAAAATCACATAAGGCCATTCTGTCTTGATATGCTGTAAATGCATTTGTCTCATGTAATAGTGTGTGTGACTGTCTCCACCTGCAGCCGTGCTCTTTTTTTGCTCAAAATGAACCAGGTCAATGACAGATTGATTACTGTACCTTCAGCTTGGGCAGGCGTTTAATGGTCTTAAGGGGCCGGAGGACTCGGAGGACCCTCAGGGACTTGATGGTATTTATGTCTTTGCCTGTTGTCCCTCTGTTCAGATAAAAGGCACAGTTAGTCTGGATGAAGTAGTGTGAGCAATAATCATGAAAACCCTTTCAACCCATCCCCCAGTGACACAAGCTGATTGTAGTACTGCATAGTACATCAGGTATACGGTGTATGAGGAATACCTGTTTATCTTCTGTTAGTACAGTACATGCATGTAAGTGTGTTATTCTGCAGAAACAAGCTACAGAAGAAGAGGTTTACTTTCATAATATGTGGAACATAACTAAAGGACATTTACTCTATGATGTGGTTGCTTTACATGATTGTTTACATTTTGTGTGATTTTCTAATGCATTACATTGCAGATTATCATTTATGCTAATTCTTAGAATTAGGTTTGCAGAAATTAGCTTGTGGAGAATAATATCTATGTATTTCCGTCAACCCATGATTGTTATTCTCTCTCTTTCTTTCCTCTGTTTCTTTGTCCCCAATTCTTTTCCTTTCTTTCTTTTGTTTCTTTTTGTTTTTGTTTCCTCCCTGAACTTCTTTACATTTCTTTGTCTCCTCTCTAGTTCTTTCTTTCTGACCTTCTTTCTTTCACTCATTTTGTTGTTTATTTTTTCTCAACCCACTTCTTTCTTTGTACTGTTCAAACACATTTTTCTCTTCTGCCTTTCTTTCATGCAGATTTAGTACATTTTTTATTTATTCTGCTTTTTACCATCACATATAATAGTCACACAAAGCCAGTACACACTTTCTGCAGAATAACACATCAGCATTCAAACTTTCTAATAAATATATATATATATATATATAAGTATATTTAATATGTATAAGTATATGCACAAAGAATCAGCTTCTTTGCAGGAACCACTGCTGTCAGTCTTTGCAGACGCTGCACATTTTGTTAACTGGTCACAGAGTGGGAGGTGAGTGTGGGGGTTTCAAAACTAGCAGTTATGCTAATAATATACAGCTGAGCCATCATTCACTCAGAAACTGACATTGACCAAGGACAGTGGGAGATTAATTAGTCACCACACAATGTTGCTGTCACTCTTGATAAAAAAGTTTAAAAGTCTCATTTGTTTCTTCTTGACTTTAAGGAATTCAGAGATGTAGAAAGCCCGAGTGTGTACATATCTATCGATGTGCACAGCAACAGCTTTATGTGTGAAGGATGTGGAGAAGGACACGAGCATACAAGGAAAACTAGTGTTTAAAAGCTGTGTTAGTGGCGTCTGGAGGTCCACAAAGAGGGGGGCACAAAGAACTCCTACTGTAAAAAAGGTGTCGTCCTACAATGGCTTCATTAAATCTGTGTCGAGTGCCAGTGAGTGTCCAACATCTGCCCATAATCATTCCAATGGAAGCTCAGTAAAAAGTGGTGGTCACAGTACTTTAGCTTACACTTGGTTTTACAGCTCCTTTTAATAGAAAGTCATTGATATGTAACAGTTTTTTGTCCCTAGCTAACTAGTCTACACCTACAGTAGTAACCAAGTGTTATTTTGAAAGGTGTGCTCTTTTGTTTTGCTAACTAATTAAAGGATGAAGATACTGAAGGAGAATATTTATAGCTTTTGTTTTAGTCTCATAGGATTATATTATGTATGAAGCCATCAAGTCCATAGATAGATAAAAAGTCCAGGGAAGTTAGTTTTTAACCAGCTCAGAGTTAGCTTCAGTATTAGCTTTCACCAGCTAGCTACAGTTGATTCAATATTCCAGTGCTTTCAGGTAAACAAATCCATGATTGTTTAAAATGATAAAAAAGCTGACATTTAGTTTACACCTGTTTTTTGAAACCAGAGGCAATCTGTAAATAAACTTAAAAAAAAAAAACAAGTACGTTTTCCTCTAATCTGTGTTGTTTTAAATATCTCCAAACTCACTGGGACACACACGCTCACACAGGCCCAGATCAGTCAGAGCTGAGCAAAGTCCCAAATAAAAGACACCCAAGATTTTCTGGAGGAGGAAATTTAGGGACTGAGGTCCTCTAACTAACCAATTTGGGATTGCTTATAACTAGGTAAAGAAATTCCAGTAATGAATTATATGTATTTTATTTGCGTTAAAGTCGTTAAGGTACAAAGTCAGAATGGAGCCAAAAAAAGAAAGAAGCGTGGTTCCACAAAATTTAAGCTCAGGGGCTTTTTCCCTTCTCAATGGAAAATGCTAAGTCTAACAAAAAGGCATGCAGCTCTCATGCTCGGATGATTTGTTTACCGTGGCATGCAATCTGCAAAGTCAATGCCAGTCCTTACTATTCAAGGACCTTAACACATTGAGATGGCAAGAACAGACTCCCAATAGCTTTCAGAAGTGCCGTAGGCAAAGAAGATGTAATGTTTGTGTGTGCCTGTGGGTGTGTGTGTGTGTGTGTGGGTGTGTGTGTGTACACATAAGGTTGTGTGTTCCCATCAATTCAGTGCAGATCAGCACTGATTGCTTAACGTGCTTTGTACCCAGGCATGTGAGGTCATCCTCAGTCATCATGACTCCAGTCCTCTCAGCTGCCCCCTCCTGAGAGCAAGGTGCATTTTTTTGTTTAGAGACGCGAGATCTGACGTCAATTCGCAAGCACTCGACTGCCTCAGCAAACAGGATGCACAAGGCTACACTTTATAGAGTAGTCTCACAGTTTACTGCTCAAGGACTTAATTACATTAATTAGTATGTGCAAATATACTGTAGTTGAATTCTGTAGTCGAACTGTTTCTTTTATATTTCTCTATTTAGTGTTTCCGCCTTGATGAAGACCCGGTGAGGTCGATGCAGTGTCAGAGTTTTAACCAGTATGTTTGACTAATAAAGACTTAAAAACATCTTCATTCTTTTGCTCTACATAAGAGTGCCCAAACAGTTTTTGTCTTTAAATGTTTCTTTAGAAGTAGTCTGAATTTTTATCCCCTACTAATAATATTTTCCTTACATACAGTATCCTGACTGCATAGAATGAACAGGTTTCAAGGTGAAATCCAGGTAAGAAGCTTTAATCCGTCATTGATCTTCCTCTAAATCCACAGCGTAAAGAAGGAGAGATGTAGGTGAAAGGTGGGGGAGGTGAATCAGGCTGCAGCCTATAATCTCTTAGAAATGTGACCAATTAAAACCACTTTAGTCTTGATTAAAGGACATTTGCTGAACAAGGTAAAACAATAGCTAAGGATTTGGTGCATAGGTTGTATCAGAGTTTGCAAGTAAAAATACAGACATGCAAAGTCATGCTGGTGCACGTCAGCAGCTATAGTATATGTTGGTCTTCTGAAAGCTATATGTTGGAGTTCCCAATATTGTCTTTCTCTTGTGATGTCCCAATATTGGGACAGGAGATTACTTTTCTAAAAAGGAACAGAGGAAGTAGGGAGGAGCTTATTTGGTTAATATGAGGAGTAGTTCTGTGTTTCATGTCGGGTAAAGGAGAAAAAGGGGTCAATAGGCAAAAGGTAGATAGGGACAGTTCCCACCTGGCCACGCTTTGTTGCGATCTGATGAGAAAAAGCAATGATAAGCACACACACACACACACACAGACACACACACACACACACACACAGACACACACACACACACACACAAAGACACAGAGTACACATAAGCACAAACACCACCCACACAAATAGAGCAAACAAGCATGTAAGGAAAAGACAAGAGCAAAATAAACAGTGTAAGCAGATATCACACAGTCATGAAGATACACGGACATTATCTGGCCTTAGAATTGATGACAAAGCACAGTGAGGAAAAAAACTGAGATAAGAGACAAATAGAGACACTTGAACTAATTAGTCTGTAAAAGAGCAAAGCAATAGTAAAGTCTGATAAATATTATGATGAACTGTGAGGGAGAGAAAGACAAAAATGTCAGGAGAGCCATATATTTTCTATCTACATTAACACTGCAGCTGAGAAAATACACTTATTGAAAAACCAACTATGCAAAGTTACACAACTTGGAACTATACATTTGCAAACTGCGACTTGCATCTAATGCAGTATAAAAATGGGGCCGTCATGCTCCTTTGACAGACCCACAAAAATGGTACCAGGAAATTGTCACAAATATTGCATCATGTGTCAATAAGACTAGTGCTGGTACACAGTTTGACTGACAAGTCTAAATGCTGCTCTCCTTTAGCTTGACAAATGGAAGTGTTTTCAGGGTTATCGGAAGAAGAAGTTGCATTTTACTCAAGACGGCAGCACCCGACACATGCAAAAAAATCCACCAGTAATGAGGAGCAGTGGGAGCAATTCATCAAGTACTGAACAAGCAAAATGTAAACCTGCAGATGTTTTCAGTGTCCCGGTGGTCAATGCATGGTCTCCTCTTTCACCCCCCAGTACTATGCATGTTATATCATTATATATTTGTTAAATATAGTTTATATAGTTGAAACTGCCATTTACTTTGCTTAACAGTTTTCATATTTTGCTCTTATCACGGGCAGCAGCATTCATATTGTTTGTGCCCATTAATAGCTGGAGCACCTCTCACTCTTATGAAAGCTTGAACCTTTGAAACTGTTTCTGACACTGATGTAGTTTCTTATTTACTCTGTCACTCCACTGTACATTATGTCCATTGTTCCTAAACAAAGTGGATCCAATAAATGGAAAACACATAATTGCACTTATGTAACATGAATAGAGATGTAACACAAACAGTTAGATGATATGAATAAATATAAATGCCAGCACCTTTGATTATGACTGTGGCAGTGATGATATCAATAGCAAATAACAAAATATGACATTTCTTTAAAGATTTCACTGGGAAAGGAAGGCTGCTGCTACAGATATATCTATAAACCAGCTAAGATGGACAGGGAGGAAAGCACAGGACACAAACAAGCACATGGGTAGATAGAAAGAGAGAGCATGCATTACCCCATAAGGCTCCTGAACGCATTCCAAGCACAATAACAAAGAAGGAAGGGAAAAAGTTGAGAGAAAGGAGACAGAGATAGAATGAGCAACAGATAAAAATAGGGAGACAACAATCTGCAGTTAGCAAAAGACAAGATACTAAAGTAACTGAGAGCATTACGAAGAAAAAAACACAGGTGACAAACACACAACACCAGTTTCTGGACAGCATCAATATGTCAGATAGTGTTAGATGAGAAACAACTAACAGCATTGGTTAAAACAGAATAATAGATTGCATCCTTAATCTGGGCATCAATGCATTTCTAAAAGCTTGTAGCAACTCATTTGGTTCCTTTACACTGCGGCTATGGATAACATTTAATTGCACTTGAATTAAACGGCAATCTTCAAACACATATGTGGTCAGAGTAATCCCTACACCTTGCTACCAGTGAAGGACTCTAAGACTGTGATAGTAGTTGTGATTTAAAAGAACTAAACATGGAATTTGTTAACACACAGGAAAACTAAAGTCATACCACAAATCTTTCACAAACTGTACTGTGCTGTGGAAACTGTTTTTTACAGGCTAGCTTAGAGGCTTCTTCGCTCCTAAACCTTAAACCTATCAGCCACTCTGTGCATGGCCCATTAACCGACTAGCACAGTGGGGCAGTGGAGACTTTATGTAACAATGAAAGATGAGTTTGACACAGTCAAGTCGCCAAAATAGCCTCAGGCAACACAAAAGTCTAGGGAATAATTGGATGAACACATTGGATTTGTATGTTAGAGCAAAACACAGAAGCCAGTGTGTCCTCTCCAGGGATTGCTAAAGAGAAAGTAACATTAGCCTAAGACACTGAACATGCTCTTGTGATATGCATTCTTGAAATACATTATATTAGTATTACAAGGTGTGCTGTGTTTAGAAAAGTAATCACTGAAAGTTCAATAATAAAATAAATGTAAAAAGTCGACTTACGAGCAGGCAAAGGCTACCAGAGCTCCACTGACCACAATAAAATCCAGAATGTTCCACAGGTCACGGAAATAAGAACCAGGGTGCAGGAGCAGTCCCAAGTCAATCATCTAGAGCCCCGGAATAAAGTAAAAGGATATTATTATAAAAACTGTGAGATGTTTGTTGCTTTTTCTTACTTTGTGCAAGTCTCAGGTTTTTAAATCTAGCATCGATTTTCAGTGACCCAGAGAATTCATTATCTAATGTGTTTAGATTGAGAGACTAGGTAACAACCACACACTATATTAGCCAGTGCTGCTGTCCACTGTGTTCTAGCATTCTCAGGACACAAAGATCTGATGATGAGGTCAAAACATAGTGAGAAATAAAACCAAGTTAAACTATATCTCCATATAAATATCTCAGCATGAAGCTGGTACTAACAGCACAAGGAAACACAATGAGTGACAGAACCATGAAAATGAAAATGTCCATCCAGCCTCCTCACCTTAATCACCATCTCAAAAGTAAAAACTCCAGTAAAGACATAATCCAAATACTTCAGAACCTGCAAATACAGAGAGTAGGAAAAACATCCTGTGAAGATGAGTCGTCAACAGATTCAGTGACAGATATTTTCAATTCAAGACACTTTGGAAGTGTGTGTATACGTGTGAACGGACCAGATATGCACAACATGTTCCTCTGCCCTGTCAGAGGTCTCAAGCTCTGTCAGTTCTGCACTCTCCTGCACAAACACTCATCGCCTCAACATCCACACGAGCACACACAAACGAATAAATAACACACAAACCCACATGCACACAACATCACCTCACATTCCCTCTGTGCTCCTGCCTAGAATATTAATTGGTTGTGCATGTCTGTCAAGATGCAAAAGCTCAAGTAATGTGTCTGTGAGCAAGTAATAGCTCCTCATACCCAACATGGGCTAACATATCACGCAAGGATATAAAGAGTAGAAAAACATTTTGCCATTTTTTTTTAATATATGGCCCTCCTGGTATTTATTTACTAAATATCTCATTTTTGACATTTGACCCAGAACTATGACAGTTTTCATTCTTACTATAAAATTGACAAGCCCTGTAAGGAAGGCCTTCTCAATCAGCCTGAATGAATTGGCAAGCCAGCCTGAAAAAGGGATGTTTGGATGCAAATCCTCCTGCACTTTTTATACAAATACCTCCCGTGTGTCTGACAATCAGTGGGTTTCCTGCGTACTTCTGGATATTTATTTACAAAGTGGAGATGTCAGTCTTACTCACGTTGTTGCGCGGTGCATTGGCTTGCACTGGGTCCTCAGCTGCCAGAGCGATGCTGCTCATTGTAATGACCAACAGGATGCACATTTCAAAGTAGCGTAGGTTGACCACATAGTGACACAGTCGCCGCACCCTGCAAAACCACACACATACTGTATAAACGCAAACATACGTACACAAAAGTAAAAGTACACTAAGAGTAGTGACAGCTTGTCCCATAACAAGCCACAAACAACATGTGCGTATTTACAAAATAATGCAAAAAAGAAAAGGAAGACATTTAGCTTTATGTGAACCATGTAATTCAAGGTCATTAAAGCTTGTAATGTAATTTAATGTACACTTGCTAAAGTAAATCAAGGTTTATAGTGTGTTTTCTGACTGTCTAGGATTAATCATTTGAAAAAGTGATTTGTAAAAGTCACTCATAAACAAGATCTTTATTTTAGGACCACACCTTCAAAAGGAGTGATCCACCATTTTCCCAGCATGTATGATGGCCTCAAAACAGACTTCATAAAACGCAATTCAAAATAAATACCAATTCTCTGCAACACCTACCACCTTAACAAATGAAAATAATTTATATTTCTGTGGTTCTTTACACAATCCAAACCCTCAGTCTAATTCTAGGTCACTCCCCCTAGTCATCTCCCAGTTGTGACTTACGGGTTTGTTTGCCTGAAGATGAACATAGAGCTGTAGGGGAGAATCTGCCGAGGTCCATTAGCCTCCTCCTCCTCCAGGTCTTTCTTCTCCTCGCTTAGTCGGAAGTCGTCACAGTCAATATTTTTCACTGATGCAGAAAAAAATAAGTAATCTCATGTAGCTCAAGAAGCACAAACATTAATAACAAGTGAGACATCTGTTGATTCAAAATCCAGACCATTAGTCTATATGGTTTGTCTGTGACTTTGTTTCATTACGACTGTATTTTCTGTATTCATAAAAACTAATCAGATATTGTTTAAGCCTTTTGAGCAATTGATGAAAAATGTAGCCATTTTACAACCTTGTTCTTATATTGGTACATTTGGACATCAGTGTTCATGATAACAACTTACTCAGCAACTTGTGGTGGGATTCTTTATTTGCTTTAATTACCCTTAATGACTTTGGAGCAAAACATAAACAGTAAAACTTTCCTTTAAACCTTGCAGAACCTCTGCAGGTGGATTTTCTGTACTCACTGGGAATGATGGTAGTTTCTCCAGGTGGTGCAGTGATGGTGACAGGGATGTGGATAGTGTTGCTGTTTAGGACGGCCTGGCTGGCCCTGGTGGAATTCTTCTGGTTGTCAGCATCCTCTTGCTTTTCTCCAAGACTCATGCCGCTCCGCATTGGCTGTAACGTACTACAGGCGAGGCCATCCTCCTCAGCATCTTCCTGCCTCTCTCTGGGGGAAAAGAAATACAGATTTTATCACAGGCATCATTATACTCCTCTGCCAGGGTGCTTCAAGCTTTTTCTGCCAAATGAGGCCCACACGAGAAAGACTGGTTGGCCTCCTACTGAGAAGACCATAACTTATAGTGTGTGGCAAAAAACTGTAAGCAGATTTTTATTGCCGTGGTTTTTAAACACACTGTTAGACAGTATTTATGTACAAACCTTTTACAGTGTCTTAGGGTATAGCATTGAAATCTAGAAGTCATAGGTTTGTTTCTGTTTTTTATACATTGGATTAATGCTGACGACATTAAAACTATAAAATAATAGGTAGATTTTGGATTAACCACAAAAGTGTAATAAAGTGTATTAAATTTAAGATTATTCTAAATCTCAGACCATACCATCTCAGTTATGTTTGGGTTATCAGATGTTACTCTCCATTATTCACGTTCTTGGGCAAACAGCACTAACAGGGCATTAACACTGTGACGTTTAATGAAAAGCGATGGTCCACAAACCAGAGGAGGGTTGTGGCAGCCATGTTGGTATCTTGAAATCTGAATTGCAAGCAGAAAAGTACACCACACTGTCACATTACATGACACAAACTACAGGTTTCCACTAGTCTATTTCCATTTCTTGCGTTTCTCGACCCAACACAGTTCTTTTCTTCTCTTTGGTCTCTTTCAGTTGTGGTTTCTTTGCAGTAATTTGATCATGGCGGATTAATACGATCTCCTCTAAACAGCTTGTCTGCTTCGACTCTGGAAAACAGTCAAGTGAGGTGCTGTTAACTGGTGATTTCCGAGGCTGTAACTCTAATGAACTTTTTCTCTGCAGGAGAAGGACCTCCTTTCCTGGGTCAGTTCTCATTGGAGCCAGTTTGACCAGTGTTTGATTACTTTTTCCCAACTGCATTTAGACTGACATTGATATTTTAATGTGCTGTTTTGCATTAAATAACTCAGCAGATCATAATATAACAATAGAAACTCAGCTACTGAACTTTTAGTCAAGTATCTGCAATGTACAAAATAAAAGAAACAATTATAACCCATTCAATGTATAGGTGTTTTTTGGTACTAGGTTTGTTTAGTATGTGGCGTAATCTGACCAACATTAGCTTTTGGAGTCTAATGTCTCTGGCCACCGAGTGAAGTTTAGTCAAACCTTCAATGACCGTCAGTAAAGTGGCCACACAGCAATGAGAAACTATGACCAAGCATTGAGAAGCGACATTTGTGCATCACCAGATATGTAATTCTGTATGACACGGGCACAGCACTTTCTGATTCTGATACTTCAGGGTTTGGTTAGTTAATGTAGATACACACAGAATATAATTTCTGCAATCTCACCTATGACATTTGGTTCCATTCTTGTTTCTCTTATTGTCATCTTCGTCTAGAGTCGACTGAGCTCTAACCATGCGAGAGCAGCGTCCCTTCCTCTCTCCATTACTATCCCCTCCTCCCCTCCTCACTCTGCGCTCTCCCTGTGCACCGTTCGCTATCATCCCATTTCCTTCTTTTGGTGGGCGATGGGAGTGGTGGTGACGATGCCCTCTGTCTTCTACTCCTTCCCGTATGCCACTGATCTCTTCGTCAGGGGAACTAGCCTGGTGGTGGTGGAT
Organism: Anabas testudineus; assembly: GCF_900324465.2. NCBI lineage: Eukaryota > Metazoa > Chordata > Actinopteri > Anabantiformes > Anabantidae > Anabas > Anabas testudineus. The sequence continues at coordinate 17,172,217 of NC_046630.1, forward strand.
CCTCTCCCCTCTCCTTTCTTTCATGTGGCCACCGTTGGTGTTGTGATCCCTGTTCCTGCTGTGATGGGTGTGGTGTCTTCCCCCCCGGCCGTTGCCTCCATCCCTACTCTCTCCATTCCTGTCCCGATGTTGGTGATGTTTTCTTGTGTGTGCATCTCCCGCCTTGTCCTGCTTAGTATCCTCTGCCTCTTCCCGTCCTCCTTCAGGGGGCCTGCTGGGTTTGTCACCATTCCTAGCCTCCACCACAAGTGGCCGGTCCAGGTGAGTCATAATATCTGGGTGCAGGTGGAGGGCAGAGGACACCCGGAGACGCTCCTCTGGGTCAAGCTCGTTGAACAGGGCCTCGCTACTAGCCCTCATGTTGTGTCTCCTAAGCTGGTTGGTCCTCTGCTCCCACACTGACATGGTCTTTGCTGACCGCTGCTGCTCCTTACTGAACACAGGTAAAAGAGAAACAACATGTGATAAGGAAAGACATTAAAAGTATTTTGTGTCTTGTTTATTTCTACTTTGTGTGAGTTGTGGGTGACCATCCACTGTTTCATCCATAGACACCACATCTTCAGCTAATAATTCAGTTTAGTCATCAAGGGCCTTACTATCTAATGGATTACAGTATATACAGTATATATTTTTGTATAAACATTATGATTATCATTGTTATTATTATTGGTCTATGGATGCATCAACAAATGTTAAAGCATGTTAAAGCTTTCAGTTACCATGCTTGGGTGTTATGTCAAATATTCCTCAGAAATTTCCCCAACACCTAAGATGTGAGAGGCTGTGAAATACAGAGGTTCTTTACATTTGTCTACGAACTTTGTTGCGACATGACCTGAACATAACTTATTTTGAATCCTTGATATAAATAAGACACAACTTTGATACAACAGACTAATAATTCACACTTTACTATAATAAACTTTTCATTGTTCTCAAATCTCAAGTTATTAATTAGCATGTATTTAACTTATTTAACTGCGTCTGCACAACTGCTGTGTGGTGTCCATCCTATACCATCCTGTAATGTCTATAGATAAAAAACAGAGCAGGATGAATCATCTCTGCAATGTTTCCAATGGTTTTCAAGACTTCTTCTTTTCAGTGTAAAAACCATTCATGGACTAAGTACAGTGGAAATAAAACATAGTAAACTAGTGAACAACCTGTATCATATGCTCAAGGAATGTGCCTTTTGCCTTTAAACATTGATATAACATTTTTATATTTAATTTGATATGATAAATGTGGACACTAAATATATGAGAACTGTCAGAGGAAATTCACAAAGAAATATTTTACAAACTAAATGTAATGTCATTTTAAGTAAGTGATGGTGGATAAACTCAACGGTTCTTGAACTCCGCAAAAACTTTAAAATAAGTTATAATGAGTCTCTGATCCTATGGGTATTATCCAATATGAAATTCCATCTTTGTGCTTCTGAAGACTGTTTGCTTACTAAGCCACAAAAAAAAAGTTTGTACTAGAAAGTCTATAACCTTTCTAATTGTCCCTTAGACTCACAACGTCAGCTGAACTTTAGGATGCCATGCTTGTAAACTGAAATAGTTTACAAGAAAACAAAAAAAATAATAAAACATGTCATAACTGACATTACATATGTCATGACTGAAAGGGACTGTCAGAGGTAATGAAGAGCAGAAATAAGAGCACTGACTTTGTCACACTACTTACAGCATGAAAATTAAAGAATGAATTTTATTCATATTATCTGACCCACTCTTTATAAGAGATATAATCTCTCATAAAAAGTGGGTCAGATGTAAAAAATAAAGCAAATAAAATTCTGTTTTTCATAACATTGATTTACTGTGTAAAAAAACGTGGCAACACCAATTATGCCAACTTGGCAGCTGTCAACAGATGCAGCTTTTTTATCATGGCATATCACATATGGTAAACATTTGCCCTGATGTGGAATGCAAGTGCATCATTTAGTTTTGTGTAATGTGTAATATGGGGCAGGCAGGACCAACATGCTATGGATGATTGCCATTACACAATGACATATGCTGTATCTTTTACTGTTTTAACAATCTGATCTCTGAATTCAGAAGAACAGAGTGAGGAATTATGGGTGAAATGTATTTATAAAAAAGTTCAATCAATCAAAAACACAAGAAAAAAATGATTTGATATGCTCAAATTTCCATCTGACATGCGTGACTGCATAGTATGATTTATTGACAGTGGGCTTTATGGATTAGTTAAGTTTGTTCCATCTGGTCACCTGTACCTCAAGACTCGTCGGGCGGGAGAGGAGTAGACAGTATAATGCCTAAAAGACAGATAGACAGACACCACAGAGGACACTGGACAGGTATCCACAGACAGGTGAGCAACACACACAAGCAGTGTATATATAGAAACTGAGAAATATAATACTGAAGCACATGCACAAACTAAAAACACATGAGGGACATGAAAGAAATAACAGTCAGCACTAGTACATGGTACATACTCAGCACTATGAATTTATGTAATCTCAGAGAGGTCAGTTGTTAAACAAGTCTCTCTGGCCTTTCAGCTGCACTTTCATCAATTAAGATCTTCAGGCATGAGGGGAAACTTACAGCTCACTCACTGTGTTGCTTGTCGAGCTTGCCTCATATTGTCTTTAAAACTGATGTCTTTGAGGTTATGGTAACAAACAATGCCAAACTGCCTGCAGCGATTGCAATGCTCACTAAAAATAAACATTTAAACACTAATTATTCGCATCACAGAGCACGGAACAGTTGATGAAAAACTGTAGGCATCACAGATGATCTGCAGACATCAACAAAGTGCACAATGGGTAGTTGAGGCCAGAGGGATAACTGTGTTTGTGTATCAGTGATTACACAGAAAATTACATTTACACTGGTCTCAGAGCTTAAATGTGTTATGGGTTTGCATGTAATTGCATTTTTTTGCTCTGTGAGGCACTTTGTAATGGCTTTTTTTTATAGAAGAATCGTAAATAGATTTCACTTCACCAGTGATGAAGACATGAAAGACTACAATTTAATTTTATGTCCAGAGGATAGCAGGAGGGCAAACCGGAAGTGAAGAGAAGAAGCGGACACGTAGTGTGGATAGGAAAAGAGAGGGTTTCAAGAAAATAGAAAGAAGGTGATCACCAAAAATAAGAAGGTAAGAATAAGAACTGAAGGAGGAGGAGGAGAAGGAGGAAAATCTAGTAAAATATAACAGAGAGCGGTAACTCACGGTGACTGAATGCTGCTGATGGACGACCTGCGAGAGAGTGCATCTCGATTTTGCTTTACAAAACTGTACATGCAGGACAAAAACAAAAGAAAAAATGAGACACATCTGAAGGGGAGAGGTGGACTGTCAGTCAGTCTAAGTCCACCCGTCCCCTCGTGTTTTACAGTAAGACTAATTGCGTAACTACTTCAATAACACAAGCATTAATGGCAAAAACTAAAAACCATTCAGGAGTTTCATTCCAAAACAAGAGAAGAACAGAGTTACTGGTTTTTTATATATTTAGATTGTAAAGAATAATACCTATCTCTGTTTGGATTTTTTGTAATGAAAGTTTTTTTGTAATGAAACCCTGAGTTTCTCTGAAGCTGCACACAGTTAGCCCACAGTTCAGTGGTGGTAACTGTATTCCCAGAATTCCCAAGAATGTGCACAGGATCACATAACAACAGTAATGACAGTGAAAAGGAGAAAGGTTGGAAAGTTAGCTAACCAGTGATTTACAGATCCTATCCTACATTATAACTGACCTATTTCTTAGTGAGAAGGAAGGGAATTAAGGAGCAAAATCAAATTTGATCACTCTGTGAAACGAACAAAGGGCAGTGTGAAACTGCACGTCACACAAAGGCCTGAGGAGTCTTATTCAGCATACAACCAGTGAGAGTCATCTGTGGTGAGCACAATGCACAATGCATATTATTGTTTTTGTTCCACAGTAACAGAACAGATGGGTACATTTTAACACATTTTAACCTCTAGCCTCACTTATTCCAGCTATAAATCCCTGACACCAGCTTTCTCTTGACAGACACAGAAAAGCTAAGCTTGCGACTGCAGGTTAAATCTGCAGTCTTCACTGTCTCAAGTTTGTGGTGGATTGAGGGCAGGTCAAAAGTGTTAGCATGACTAAAGAGTCTGCGTTCATAAAGACATAATTTCATCATTGTATCAGAGAAAACAGGACAGTGTAGTTTGATTGGATCTTGATATTGCTAGCCCTGCTTCCCCTCTCTGTTTTGCTTAATTGCTTCCATTTTCTCCAGGGGATGAAAACACATCTATAATGATATCCTTAATTGGAAACTGTGTTAATTTATCATTTTATTAATTTTGGAAATGAATCATAAAGCTAGTGTAATGATGTTTCCATTCAGAGTAATGCAGTCGGTCTATTCTTGAGGCCTGAAAGCATTTCCTTCCCTAATGTATTTTTTTATATATTAAATTGAGTTAATTGTGTTTACATCTGTGCTGGCTTACTCTTAAAAACATTCCTCCAAACTGCTACTGCTATTAGTGGTAGGACTGGGTAGCTTATTGTATAATATATCTGTTCACAATAGATTGGACTTGAAGTGGTTTAGAAGGTTTTTTTCACTTCTTTCCCTCAAAACAATAGGTTAACACAACATTGAGGATCAGCCATTAGCAATCATCTCCCCCTCACTTTTATTACTTTCTTCTACTAAGTTTACTTAACATGAGCAGGGAGCATTTTTAGTGTATCACAATGGGAATCTTTCTAAAAAAAGAACAACAATGACTTCACTTGAACTGCCTAAAAATGAAACGCCCCCCCCCCCCCCCCCCCCCCCCCCCCAAAAACAAACCATGTATTGTTGACTGACGCTTCCTTAATTGCCTCTACTGCTAAGGAACGTAGACAATGGGGTGTGATACACAAGGCAATGCCACAGGAACACTCTCATAGTGCGTGTATGAGGAGTGTATGAGCAGAGGTGAATAATGCACACACATCAAACATGATAAATATGTACACAGGCATTTCAGACTGAGAGGGATAAACATACAGAAGAATCACACACAGTGAAAAAGGGGCATTCATCTCCAATGTGGGATTGAACAGAGCTGCTGTCAGGAGAAAGAGATGCTGAGAAACGTACGCAGCAATTGAGATGTTGGCTGCTGACATTGGGCTGACTTCTTTCACCTCCAATGCCTTTTGCAGGGCAAGTTTCTTATTGGCTGCCTCTTCCTGTTCCTCTTCATCCTTAAGCCAATGATAGCCAAGTCAAAAACTGTGTTTAATGAAATATCAGGTATGTTTTACATCTTCTGTGATAAAATAATAAAAATACTACAATACTACAGTTAGAGTTTAGTGCCACTTCTGTTCTTAATGTCTTTACATGCAGGATTCTGTTTGTTTGACCCAGCCTACCTTTGTCAGCTCCTGTGCATTGGCGAGGTTATCAACAGCGATAGCCAAGAAGACATTCAGGAGGGTGTCTGAACATGACTCAGGAGAAAATATATAACCCACCACAATATGAACAGGACCAGCTGGTGATTTGGTTAATACACCTCCCACCACAATATGAACATGACCAGCTGGTGATTTGGTTAATACACCTCTCTGCTAGAGTGGACCGATATTAATGTCCAAGCTCATGTTAATAAAGCATCTCAGAGTAACGGGCCAAAATACTCAGAGTGACACATTTAGGATTATGAACTTTTATTAACTTGGAAAATAACTCCTACTGTGGCCAAAACGTATGAGAACTCCAAAGGTGACATATTGACATGTTGCTGATTCTGTGTTCACATGTCTTAGAACAAATCAATACTAAATGTATTATTATTAATATTAATATTAATATTATATCCATACAGATTTCACACTGTCACCAACAAAAACACACATTGTGACTTTAATTCTTGTAGTATATGTTTATGGATCAATCACAGGTTGTGTATAACAGCCTTCATGGCTTCATGTGAGAACGGGTCATCACGAACAAATGGCAATAAATCAAGAGCTAAGTCATTTTTATGTATATATTACTTATTTTGTTCCCTCAACTTAGTAATTCACCCAGCTCCTTCTGGCACAAACACACTAAAGTTTTAATTATGTGACGTCAAAGAGGATACAGTTTCCAAAGAGCGTGAGGACAATGAAGTAGATGGAGGAGAACATGCCACGGCGAACACCTCCTTGAGACTCGATCCCGTGGTACATCACAGTGTTCCAGTCCTCACCAGTCAGAATCTGTGGAAGACAACATAGTCAGAATGACGCCAGAGACACGAGTTGTGGGGTTGTCAAGTACCGTGCAAATCTCAGAGTGTAGAATTAAATTACTTTACAGAGTGCAGGGTTATGAGCAGAGACTAATTGAAGGATTATGAGTGATCTCATTAGGTAGACAAGTCATTCCCTCTAATTAAAATGACTAATAATAATTTAGTACATACATTAATGTGGATGTGAAGGTGTATGGTGAGTGGAGGGGGGGTGTCTTACCTGGAACACGGTTAGGATGGCTGCTGGGAAGGTATCAAAGTTTGTTGTTGGCGTCTCATCTTCAAAGTTAAACCTAAACAAATCAGAAGTATAAAAACACAAAAGGACAACATAAAATTATACAATTGTTGATCTTAAAGACATCTAACTGAAGTCCAGGGGAGACAAGCAAATGGAAATAGAATTATTTTGTATTGATATTAGAATGGATTCATGTTAGGAAACACATTCACACCTTGCGTCACAAGTACAACAAATCTTCTTGGCTGCTACACTTTTTACTGCAACACCACAGTGCCCTCCCCTTACACTTCTGTACTTCTCAAATTTGCTGTTCAGTATCAACAGGACTTGTTTTTTGTTCTTGAAGATGTTTTGCCTTCTATTCAGAAGGCTTCATCAGTTCTGACTGCGGAGGCCTGCGGAGTCAACGATTGGTAAGCACTCGATGGTCACCTGTTGTTCCACCTGGCTTTCATGTGTGTCCGTGTGACCACCTGAGATACAGTGTGAACGACTGTGTAACTACCTGTGTGGTGTGGACAATACTGTATTGTCAATGGGTGACAGATTATTACGACAACATTACTTGTCTTACAGATGGAGATGGACTGCCACAGAGAATTGCTTGGCCTTCTTGGATTGTGCCGTGCACACTGAGGAAGACAGAAGCCTAAACATTGAAGTCAGAACTGATGGGAGCCATAGAAGGCAAAACATCTTTAGGAACTTAAACACCGCAGAGGTAATGAAATGCCTAAAACTCATATCAGTCCTAGGAGTACGAGACACCTATAATAGTAAGTTTTTCTAATTTCTTCACTTCTTCTGCAATTCTGCAGAATTGGAGATGAAGGGATCAGTTCTGTATCAATAATAAACACTGCCTGCCCAGAAAAAGTCACAAACTCGAATTTTTCTTGGACCGCCTTTTGCTTTGATTACATTTGCTGTGGAATTGTTCAGATGAGTATGTGCAATGTCACCACATTTACTGTATTTTCGTCCTGAGTTGTATTCATTTCTCACCAGGATCTTGTATTGATGATAGAATTAGACGACTGTGTAGTCTTCTCTAGCACAAATGATGTCACAGGAGCATGATAAATCCTGGCATTGTCATCTTAGAATATGCTCATGATATCAGGAAAGAAAAAAATCCAGTGATGGAAAAGCCACTGAGTAAATTCAGGTAGTCAGCTGACCTCTTTGTGTTGCCAGCTGAAACATATTAATCACTGCAGTAATTATCCAGTGGAAGGCTCCTACTTATTTCCTTAGTGAAATTCAGGTGGTGACTTTTTTGGCCAGGTAGTGTATATGAGAAAGAGGGAGAGGGAGAGAGACATGCGGCAGCAGGAAACACCAGGGAGCCACTACTCCAACTGTCAAGTCCAAAAAACACTGTCTCTGCAGTGCATGGCTGCATCATTTACCATGTCACATGCACAAATAGGAAAAGCAATTATGCAGCAGATCAATAGATGTAAAACTGACCAAATCATATCAACCTGAGGAGATTTCTGGATCAAGGAAGTTTCTCTTTTATCTCTTTATTCCTCACCTGAAGAGCAAACCTCTGCTCACATTGAAAATTTAGCTTCAAAAATACTTTCATAAGACTGACAATGTTGGCTGTAAGGTTCCATCTGGGTATTTTACTTTTCCTTGTCTACTGTGATAGCTTTAACAACCTTGAAGAAGCTGACGAGAGACGAATTCAAGGTAGCCAAACAGCAGTGGGATTGTGAAAAAATGCTGCTTTTCTGTAAGTATTTCAGCACAACTACAACTACACTACAAACTACAACAAGTCGGGATAAATAGAAAAAAAAAACGCCGACTGTGACACGCATCCTACAGTGCCAGTATGTTTTGGGCTCAACACAACATCATTCCTGTAAGGAAAGTTCCACACACTTCAACAAGGGCAAAATTCAACGACAGAAAATACACAAGGTCAGAATCACAGAGTACAAACAATTAAATAAGAGGAGGATTTAGTCTTTATAACTGTCAGCTACAGTATCTGGACCCAGGACCACCAGGCTCACACAACCTGAATCACTTTGGGTATAAAGCTCACTACCACAGAATTGACTTGTGTTTTTTCTTGAAAGGTAACAGGAGAGTCCAGTGTAATGTACCGCCTACATTCATCTCACATGCACACACTTGTACACACTTTCTGCACATGGTACAACTCAGGAAGCCCCCAAGTACTCAACAAACCTGCCGAAACCTGAATCCGTGGTCTTGAAACTGAAGAAGACAATGAGAGAATGACACAGAGATGTGTAAAAGTGTTGGTCATTCAACTGAAACTGAGTGGCTGATGACTCATAACTTGTGATTACTACTCACCACTTAATTATTAATTATTTACTTTATGACACTATTACTATACATACAGTACTGTGCAAAAGTCTTAGGCACCATTACATTTTTCTTTGGTTTGGCAGTGATATTATAACTATATACCTATTTATATTGAAGTCACTTGTACAGCTAGTGTACATAGGAAATAGGTTCACAGTGATAAAAAACACAAGAATGTCAGAATAAACATGTTTGTTTTAACATTATGTGGCCAAAGTGACAAATAATAAGTGTAATCTCTGTAGAGGAATCTGGAAAGGTCAAGGACAAAAACAGAAGTGGAAGATCTGATGAAAAGTTTCCCAGAGTTTCTTCTTTAAGAGATCAGAAGTCCAGCAAGGACCTGGTTCGGCATCTGGCAGCTTCATGTGGATGGCACGTTGGTCGTTCCGCAGCCTAAAGAAGCTTAACCAGAAATGTTTTTTTGTGGAAAGGCAAAAGCCAAGAAACCCATTTTTGTGTTTCTAATGTAAAAAAAAAAATAGAGAAATAAATACTCTTCATTCATAAAAGAACAAAGCAAATGGTGCCTAAGACTTTTTCACAGTACCGTAGTTAGCACATTAACAGTTATCAGTTTTAATGGTAATGGTACCACTACGTTCCAACAATCCTCCTTTCACACTGGCTTTTATTCATCTTCAAGTAAAGGTAAAGGAAATTATGCTTGATAGTGAACTATTATTCACTGTGTCTGGTAAGTATGTGTTATCCACTAAAAAGATTAAATAAAACATAAACATAAAACTACTCGTTTTGTTTTAAACTTTTGTTTCCGTTTATCTCTGCTTGGTTACAGAGACTCCCTGTGCTATCATGCAGATCCACCATAACTTATTATATATCCAGCTTGTCACAATGCTGTGGCAACTTTTTTATCAGTGCTTTTAAATTAAAGATTCTGCTACATCTTAGTGTCATATCACAGCCTGATAACTGTAAAATACATCTAACTTATGCAGAAATATTTACAGAAGGATTTCTACAGATATTGAACCACAAAAATATTTTACATGGGTTCAAGGATTTCAAACTGAAATGTCATTATTGCTCATACATGAAGGAATGAAATGATTTTAACAGTTGCATTAAAAAAGTATGAGATCGGCTTGTGGTTAGTTAGAGGAGTAGAGGAGCATTTGAGGGAAAAAACACAAGAAATAGAAGGGGACGAAAGGGAAAGAAGGGTCTGTCAAAAAAGGACAGGATGTGGAGCACAGTGCACAGCGACCATGCACACAACTGACAGCTGGCGTCTTTTAAGAGCACATGCTCTGGAATATGTGTGTGTGTGTGTGTGTGTGTGTGTGTGTGTGTGTGTGTGTGTGTGTGTGTGTGTGTGTACTGTATGCCTTAATCCCGAGGCCAGTATCAATATGGCTATTTGAGAACATGCTTTACAAACAGTTTACAAGTTAGAATACGTGTAATGGTTCATTTTAAACTGTAAAAAGTGGTTTAATAGCAAATACTGGTTTTTCACTGACTGCACATAACTGTTTTGTGCTCTTGCTTGTCTTTTTGGATTGTGCTTCTTGCCTGCCCTTTGCCTTTTTGCTTAGATTAAATGTCTTACCATACGCTGGCTGATCTCAAACATTGCCTCTTGTTTAATCCTTGCCTGCTTTTGTCTCCCAGATTTATCTAAGCGTGTCTTATCTCAGCTGTGACACAAAGCTGTAATAAAGCTGAATCGAGAATGAATGCTACCAATAAAACATTTAGTGCTGCTTTACAATTGGTCTTTGCATATACTTGTGTACTTTAGTTCTAAGGATGGTATTCATGGTTGTGTCCCTTGGCTACACTTAAATCCTAATGCTACATCATTCAGTGATGTTTCAGTGTTATCCCATTTTCATGGAAACAGTCTGGTGAAGCCCCTTTCCTGTTGCAACATGACAAAATGAGTCCATTAAGAGTCTATGAAGAGTAGAAGGAGCTAAATGACCTGCACAGAGCCTTGACCACAACCACATCCAATGAACCGGCACACACTGGACTGAACCAGACCAGACTAATAGTTGTGGGGCTAAATGGAAACTAATCCCTGCAGCCCTCCCTGAAGCAGCAGATTAATTGCCACGCTTTTAGAATGTGATGTGCAACAGTCTCACATACATTTGGCCATGTGGTGAATCTGTGAAAACCCACTATCGGCCAATAAGATCAGCCAGCAAGTATCGGTGTGGCTCTAAAATGTACATGCATGAGAGAGATGGGATGCGAGGGAGGGAGGGGAGTTGGAGGAGTGGGGTGAGGGGCAACCAATTCAATCAGCCATTTCTCCCGTGGTATTATTATCATACTCTCTCTCCCTATGCTGCTCTCCTTCTACCTTTGTCCTTCTGTCTTATTACTGCATCCTCATCATCATCCACCCCTCTCTCCACCCACTGCTCATCCCTCCATCACTTTATTTATTATATCTCAGCCTCTCCCTTTTCACTGCTTTTCTTCCCTTTCTCCCAGCCTGATCCCCACTTTCTTTTCTGCCTTCCGACACTTCTCCCTCCATTTTTCCCTCCTTCCTTGAGGATTAGTTAGCGCAGTGCAGGGAGCAGGTGGCTTGCTGCTGCGCCTGTGTGCGCCGACCTCTGTTTACTCTGATAATAGGGATTGGGAGCGTGCTGCTCAGCTTCCACGCAGAATCCACGGAGGCTTCATTAAATCAATCCTTGCAACAAGAGTGATGTGAGGCCAAACTCCCCCATCAGCTTTTGCTCTCAGACCCCCATATCTAATTCTTCAGACAAGAGCAGCATGTTTACATTGTATAGGTGAATGCAACACAGATCCCTGCAAACACACAAGCATGAACAACATAACCACTATATATTAAATTAAAGGAGGGAAAAAAACTGCACAGCACTGGGACTGTGGCATGAATCAAGGAGTCACAAAATTAAACTGGCTTTTACTAAATGAGGATGAGACAGAATATAAAGATGCAGCTCACTGTATATATACTAGGTCTGCAAGTAATCCTGATCTCATAATGGTGATTAATACACTCCAACATGACTCAAACTGCAAAGTAGCAGCTTTCTCAAAGATGAACACTCTCAACTAACAAAATATTATTAAGTAAAATTCATATTATATTTTGGCTTCCATACCGAAAAAAAAACATTTAGTTGCTAGTTTATTATCTATAAAGATAGTTTTCCAGAAATATTTTTTTAAACTTTATGCTTTTTGCAGCATGTTCTTCTGCTTCTCTCAGTTATCTCAGGTTGTTTTCTCCAGACCACGTTTCAGTTCTTTCTAGATGCTTGTAGGATTCAGATCAAAGCACATAGAGAGCAATTTCAGAATTGTCCAGGGGTTAGTTCTTCACCTTTTAGTTGTGTTTGGGTTGGTTCATTATCCTGTTGTAGGACCCATTACATGCGAATTAAACCAAAATTTGACAAAACACTCAAAACTTTGATTCCAGATTTTCTTGATAGTCTTGAAATTTCATTGTGCCCAGCAAAGAATAAAGCAAACCAGACGCAGCAAAGAAGCCTATCATAACCAAGGCTCCAGGCAGATTGTTCTTTTCTCTGGAAGCTTGTTTTTTTCATCACTGAGTTGATGTTACTTGCCAAAGGTTCAAATTTGCCTCATCTTCCAAAAGCCCTGTGGTTTGTCAATGTGCACTTTCCACAGTGTTCCTCAAAAAGTGGCTGATGTTGATATCACATACTGACGCCCAGTACTTTGACATTGGACTTTAGTTTGTATCTTGTCCTTGGCTCCTTCTCCACTATTCACACTGTCCATGCCATTGTCATTTCTTGTGTTATTTAAAATATTCTATATAAGTCTGTTTTTTCATTCCTTTTTTTCCCTTTTTTATTACTTTAGTCATTTCAGTAAAAAAGTGGGTTCTGATTTTATCATGGAAGGTTTTGTAAATGCTAGCTTATAATGTCATTAACAGCCTAATATATCAGTGTTAAAATGGAGGTAAATTGGTTGGCAGTCACAGTAAAAAATCCTTCTTTGTCTCATTCCAGCTGTACAACCTAATCCTGCATGCTGGAAGGCTGCAGCTTCAACATGTAATGCCATCTCTCCTGTGTTTGACAGAGTCAGAGTAAATCAACAAAGAACGTCTTCACGTTTAAAACTGAAAGTTTCGAAGCAGCAACCACAAAAATGCATTATTGTATTGCAGTAAATCCTCCACATTTGCTTTGAGCTTACCACATATATTTTTTACCAAATAGTGATGTCCTGTAGGTCTCAGCGGGGAATGGTCCTCTGCCTCAAGCTGTTTATCTTTCAATTCTCACAATTTTACCAGGAGATTACTTTTGGTGTTTTGAGTGAAGAAACATAATCTGTGAGCCAGAAATAAAGTCAGGATATAACAAAGCACATCTTCTTTTTCTTAACAAGCCATATAATCTTCTATTTAGGGCTGAACGTCTATTTTTATCAAACAGCTACTTTGCCTGAAGAGTGGTTGTGTTTCCTTTGATTTTAATATATTTCAAATTTTTCTGGAGCATAAAGTGGAATTATCTGCAAGCAAACAACAGTAAGTTGCCTATTTTAAAGTTCAAGATTCTTGGCTCATGAAATTATCTGACACCCTGGGTACGTCGGTTGTTACATTAAAGGTACACCATTCAATCAAACAAGCATTGATGTTGGTACAGACACGATTTGCAGAGAACCATGTGTTCAGCCTGTTGTGCTCGGCTGGCTAAAAGCACCATGTGGACGTCAGACTGATCTCACACTTGTCCATCACCAAAGAATGATGTGATGCTAATGATGGTGCGGACTGATGTAAGACTTAGTGCCATGGCAACAGCCTGCTGCTTCAAAGGCATCCAGTGGTTGTGTGGTGTTTGCGAAGGATGTCAGGACTGAGGTGTTGTGATTTCATGTGAAAGTGGCATTTCACTTGAGAGTTGACACAACTGGCCACAGTTCTGCCAAATGTAGCAGCGTGACTGTATACTGCTAAAACACTGTTAATAAAAAAATATAATGGTATGAATGACTAATTGGTCTAACAGCTTTCACAGGTGCAGATTCTGACCGTTTATATCATATAAAATAAATATTTATAAAATTTGTTAATTTACTGATTTTTAATACCAGAAAGAATTTGAACAAACTATCAAAGAAGCAAAAATCTAACATTCGGTCTATTTAACAAGCATGGCTGCTAGTAGGATTTTAAATATGAATTTATTTATTTTCTTTTCATTTGCACAGTTTTAATATCAAAAATGTATTTGGAGCTAACACAAGGCTTAAAATCATTTCACTCTACTCTATCCAGCCCTGGGCTGGACTCTGTGTTTTGTAAATAATCCCACATGACCATTATAACAATAATTCATATTAGCGTGCTCTGATCTTGTACCTCTGTGTTCAAAGTCAGGAGCAAAAAGCACTCGTGTTCACACAGAAAGCACCAGGCGGGCGTTAGACACTAGCAGCAACCAACAACCAACAACCATCAAACTCCATTGTCTTCCCAAAGAGTGATGAAGAGTTAGAATAATGCACAACACTGAACTGCAGTACAGTACTTCCTCCTTTGCTACAACAATCACTATTCAGACAGACTGTAAAAACTGACAGGTGAAAGTAATTTAGAAGGATTACCATGGCATAATGAAACATGTGCTTAGACAGTATATAGTAAATATTGATCAGTGTTTACAGACCAAACCTTTGTATCCATTCAGACATTATGTGCAGTTTTCTTTACAAGAAGGAGAGAAAGTGTTCCCACCTTCAGTTACAAATGTACCTCCAAATAAAATGGTTTAATTAAAGTGGACTCTTAAACACTTGTTTACAGCTAATTTTTCTTGTTTTGTTGGGTGCCATTTTATAAATTTTGCTATGTTCCCAGAACATGCAGTATGCCTTATGAGTTCCATGTTTTCATAACCTACGAAGACTTTAAGGTTTAAATAAAGTGTTTCTTTCCCAAAAGTTAGCTCAGGCGTCAAAGGGCTAAGATGCAATAATAATAACAATAATAATAATCGGTTAGCAGTCTCTGAGAGAGCGTTCAATGTGTGTGTGTGTGTGTGTGTGTATATAGTCAGATAGGGCTTAGTGCCAGACCTTTGATTAACTGCCACAAGCCGGGCATCATGAGGTGTTCCTGTCATTAGAAGACATAGGGCTCCTGCTGAGAGTGATCTCAAAGAGTGCAGTAGGTGCTGCTGCTGTGCCAGCTACATGTGGCGTCAACAAGTCTGACACACCGTCACC
This sequence comes from Anabas testudineus, assembly GCF_900324465.2. NCBI lineage: Eukaryota > Metazoa > Chordata > Actinopteri > Anabantiformes > Anabantidae > Anabas > Anabas testudineus. Next base: position 17,187,344 of record NC_046630.1, read on the forward strand.
ATGCTGGGCCAGAGATCACATGCAGGGTGGAGGGTCAGGTGGAGAGATGGATAGAGGAGGGTAATAGAAGACAGGAGAGGAGTGTATGTGTGTATGTGAATGCATCGTAATTGAAAGGGAGAAGAATAGAGAGAAGAATAGGTTAGAGACATTACTTACTGTCCTCCAAAGAGCTGCATGCCCAGCAGAGCAAAGACCACAATGAAGAGGAAGAGGAGGAAGAGCAAGCTGATGATGGACTTCATGGAATTGAGAAGGGAAACCACGAGGTTCCTCAGTGAGTTCCAGTATCTGAGAGAAAGCAGAAACAGACAGAAATTGAAACATTCTGGGGAGACAAATCAGTCTGTGCTTACCTTTTAACAGTCTTGTTAAAAGGTCAGAATATAACATAAAGCTTGAGAAATGACAGCAAGACAAACAACCAGAGTATGAAAGCGGAGAACAAACTGGCAGTAACAGCTGTAGTTGGCAAGAAACAAATCAATGTGTCAGGGTCTGCAGCTGCCAGTTTCAGTGAATCACAGGATTACAGATCATCCACAAAAGGACTGCCATCAAACCAGTGTGAGTTCAACAGTGCTGTTTCTCCAAAAGGTTGAGTTTTAAAGTAATTTGCACCCATTTTAACAACTAAAAGAACAGATTGGATTGTAGATGCAGATGTATTCATGAGCCACTTTATTCAAGACAGTGACTACTGACTGAAAATAGGGCTTTTGCTTTAACCCTTTTTTATAATATTATACATGTTGGTGGTGTTTTCCTGTTTGACAGATTTCTGTCACTGATAGAAGGCTTTGAGAGCTGCAAGTTAATATGTTTGTCAACAGACTCCCCAAAAACCTGACATAATCCTTAAAGGGGCAAACAATACAAACTCACTCACTTAGTGACTTTGAATATCCTGAGCAGTCGCAGGGCTCTCAACACACTGATACCAAAGGATGCTCCTGGTTTAATCATATCCCAGATCACCTCAAAAATACTTCCAACAATCACCTGGAGAAGAAATCAGAGGATTAAATTGTCAAGGAACCAAGCAGAACCAGTACTGCTGGTTAACATTTAAAATCTACCTCTATCTATGTTACAGTCGACAGTAACTTACCCCAAAATCAAAACAGTTAAAGGAGGAGTGGAAATAATTCCTTGCTCCCAGGCCGTACATCTTCAGTGACATCTCAGTCAGAAACAAACCCAGGAACACAAACTCTGCTGTGTCTGTTTGCAGCACAGACAAAGTGACAGAAACAGGATAAACTAGTATTATTGGCTGTAAACATTAATACCTGTGTTTGAGCATGAGTGTGTATTTGTATGTGTGACTTACAGAGGGCCCTTGTAAGCCACTCAGGTTGATCATAGTGGACTATGGCCACACACAGAGTATTGAGGCCCACCAGACACAAAACAATCCAATAGAAGCTCTGGGCTTTCACCATGCGTCGGATGAAAAAGCGAGTCCGTTTCTCTTTACGTCGGAAGTAAGAGGAACTGTCCATCTTACCGCTTTTCACACTGGCTCGGCCAAACGGAGAGCCTGGAGGCGCTGGAAGTGATGATGATGAGGTGAGAGAGGAAATGTGTGAGTGTGCAGAGGCTAAACATTTGTCACCGCATCACAGTTTTCACAGTGAATCACTGTGTGTGTGTTTTTCTTGTTTTCGTCCTGCTACTGTGATTAGCAGCATCCCCATAATCAGCCCACTTATCAAGATGCTGACATTACAATTACTTTTTTGATTACTAGGATTACCTTAGCTTTACATAAAGTCCACCGTTTAGCTTTGATTGTTTGGTTTTAGCAGGAATGTTGTCCACAGCTGTTTTATTTCTTTCCATTCAGTTAACATTTTGAGAGATTTATGTAATCTTAAGGCTGCTGTATATTGGTGTTTTGTGAGATTTTGCCTTAGCACCTGCTAATGCGGTATCCCTCCTAATGACAATGTATTCATCCCTTTCTTTGTGTGTCAGTTTTCCCAAGTTACATCAGGATTACAACTGTGCCTCGGGTCTTCAAAATTTAAAAAATTAGTTGGGAGCACAAAGACGTATTTGTGTCCAGAGTTGCCACTTAAATTGCACTATGACCCAGTTGCAGAAGCAGAGTATATAGTTAGGAATCTATTAATTAGATTCAAAGATTCATTAACAACTACTGACACACACTGATGTAAAAGTTTGTGTCTCAGATCACTAACTGAACTGAAGTAAAAAAAAAAAAAACCTTCCCAGGGGACATAAAGAAAAGCATAAAATCACCTGAACACACTTCAATTTTACTTGCAGTTCCTCAGTTAAAATTATTTGCCTATTACATCTGTACTATGCAGGAGAACTGCAGGCATCATGTGTAAAATAAATGAGTTCAAACTAAATTTGACCGTGCAGCGTATCTAGTCCCCTGGCACTTCATTTTATGGAAAACAGTCATAAGATGTAATAGTCAGTAGAAACAAGGAAGCAACAAAATAGTTTCAATTTCCATGCTTATGCTTATTTGCAACCCATAGACAAGCAATTACATGTTGTCTATGTGTGGGAACGTGAAAGCCATTAATATTTAATAGTCTCTATTTAATATGCTGCGGGTGATTCTGTCTTCTCTGCTATTTTAACAGTCTAATTAGAAAAGTTAATTATTCTTCTTTTCCTTCAAGGTGATACTCTTCTACGGCCAGCGGAAACTGCTTTGGGACTCCAGATCCACATGGTGCAGAATCTGCTTCTACATGTATGTTGCTGAATTTGTGTATGATCTTTAACAATGTGTATTATAAAGAGGAGGTGACATGACATACGACTTTGATAAATGGAGGCCAGTGAGTCAGAGGACACAGTTATGCTCATTGTAGAAGACGGGCTTCTACAGTGGCTTTTAACGTAAAGGTCAACTCTGTGAACAGACAGAATGTGAAGGTCAGTGATGATCTCCTGGTGGCCGTGGGTTAAAAAGATGTAAAGCTTACCAACAGAAGACATGTCTGCAAAAGGATCTTCCCCCTCCTCAGCACCAATCAGGTCGTTTTTACCTTTCTTTACTTTGCCTCGTTTCAAGACTGTAAAGATAACAGCACAGACAAGAAGGGAAAAGAACAATCACACTTACAATATGCTGCAATAATGTAGTAATGCAGGAGTGGTGCCTTTATGTAATGCCAAATTTATTTTTTAATATTAAACCATGAAAGTAGTAGAAGTCAATGATGGGATACTCACATTCACACCAGCTATAATGCACTTACATCATGGGTGGGAGAGATACCATTACATATCATCTATAAGTTATAGATGGATTGTTGGATTTTCCATATAATTCTATATATAGTTATATTTGTAAGGTCTTAACCCGTAAACTGTAAAGTGCCTTGAGATGACTTTTTGTGATTTAGCACTATATAAATAAACCGAATTGTATTAAATTATGGTGTAATGTTAGCTCTATTGATAGTTAGCTTTCGTTGAGATTTGGGTGTGTCAAAACTTTATACATATTAAATAATTACCATTATAAACAAAGGTAAAATGTATGTTAAAGCTACTGTACAGGCAGCAGCCTTACTAGTTTCAAAATTAAACTTTATTGCACCCACAAATTACAATTTATAGTCAAAATGTTTCACAAATATATGTAAAAATATCTTAAAACGACCTGCTGTATATTTCCTACAGGAGAAGAGAACTGGATGAAATGATTTGATACAATTCAAAATCAACTGTACGGTGATAAATGATGACCTGCACCTCCCTGTGCCTGGTTTACCATCGGCCTCATGCACTTGCGGACCATGGTAAAGCAGGCAACAGATACACAGCCCTGTTTTTACCTGGAAGGTTTTGTTTCCTCTTGTACCACGCACTGTCCAGCGGGGACTTCTCCTCTGCAATCTCGTCCTCCTCCTCCAGCAACACCTCCTCTGCAGTGGGAGTGAGAAAGGAAAGACAGCTTTTCTACCAATTGGGCATGTTTTTATAACACAAAAACACATAAACACCAGCGTTAACACTGTTTCATAGATGAGTCTAACCCGCTTTGCAGATCCACTCCAAGTATCCAGTGAGCTCTCTCTCGATCTGCTGCTGCCGCCGAAGCTTTAGAAACTCCTGCCTCTTCTCCACACGCTCTCGTTCTTTGGCAAATTCTCTGTTGTAACATTTACATAAATATATTACACACTGAAACAATAAATCATCCAGGCATCCATATGTGATAGTGGAATAAAATACAAAATACAGTATACTAGTAAAACAGATTAAACATGGGATGAACATGCATGAACAACCCGGAACTCAAGACCACACAAATGTTTGCTTTCATCCTGATTTGGGCTGTGAGTCACAGCAGATCAGATTTTTCTCTGATGTTAGATTATTTGCAACCACATACAGAAAATGAGATGAACAGATCCAAGAGCACGGAGGACCTGGATATTAAAGCTACTAAGCAAGGCCACAATGGTATGACAGGAGAAAATGATGGGAGACAGAAAGTGAGGAGGAGAAGCGACGAGGAGAAGAGGTGAATAATCTGTTGAATTTATATATTCAACACTGACTCAGAATTTTTATAAATAAACATTTTTACTGTATCATAATCCATGACCTAACCCCTAGCCAGAATCCTAAAACCCTATTCTGTGACAGATAATGTTCCATGTACTGTGAATCATGCTGCATGTGGCCACAGATACAGTAATAACTAATTTTTGCAGAATCTTTGTTCACAATTATGTTCACACTGTGCTAATTGTATTTTACAGGAAACAGGGTTCACTAACAAGGAAGAGAAAAAGCCAGAACATGACACAGCAAGGATAAAAATGTAGATAAGCTGCTAATCATAAACCAGAGTCACTGAAAAAAGTAAAATACAAATATTGTATACTAAAACCCCATTTATGCAGTTTTTCATTTATTAATTAATCAGAATGTTTGAATACAAATTCTTACACAAAAATAAAAGCAAATAGATTCTAGGGCTTTCTTATTGATGAATGAAAATACAGGGCACAGTGAATTAGTCATAATGGTTAAACAGTGTTTATTATCAATGATAATCAGCCTTTGCTTCATGTAATGTGACCCCAATGTATAGGCAGAACATCATTTGTATGTATACACATACGTATATAGAGGTGACTTACCCTGATAGGACACCCAGCACCAAGTTGAGCATGAAGAAGGAGCCAATGATGATAAGGGGGATGAAGTAGAGCCAGTTCCAGGTGTTCCCTGCCACATCGTTGGTCTGGACACAAAAGCAACTCGTACTGTAAATAGTGAACTTTATTTTTAAACTTTTTAAGTAATTTATATAGTAGAACTTGCATGTTTTATTCATCTTAGTGATTTAACTAATGACAACAAATGCATTACATCCCACTTTCCTATTTCCCATCAACAAGAACAAGCAAACTGACTGAACAATAACATTTGCCAACTTGCCTCGTTAGAAAAAATACTAACAATTTTTGAGTTTGAAAAAAGCAATTAAGAGTTTGTCCCTCGTCTGTCTTCCCATCGAGTAATGTTCCACTAACATAAACAGTTTAATTCAACGCAAGCTACAGCTCAAAATACATCTATTTCGAATGGATTTTCACAGACAAATAGGTGTGACAATTCCGTCTTCCAATTGGAGCTGTCATGGCTGGGTATGTGATTAAATGACTTATGCTTTCATATGCAGCGCATGTATACGTGCACACAAATAAAAACACACACACACACACACACACACCTCAGATATTTATACATCTATAGTATGTTTTTGAGAAAGTCTTTTTATGGACACAGCTTTGAGAACAGGCAAACAGCAATAGGAGCCCAGTACTGTGAAATAAAAAAACATCATCTGGATTTATTCATCTTCTTCTAACCCAGATCCAAAAGTTGTTTCTAGCAGGAGATATCTTAATGTTTCTCTCTCTGGGGAAACCTAGAAATGCATTAGTTTACATCAGTTCTCAGTCCCTGGTGAGGAGGTAAGACTTTTCTTTCCCGATGACATGGTCTTAATTCTTCAGCTGGCAGCTCAGGCAAATGAGCTGAGTTCAGTTGAGCTTGTGCAAATGCTTTTTTTCCGATTATGAAACAGAGAAAGGTCCTTGTGCTTAAAGCGTAAGAGCTTGTGGGTTTCTTTGATTTAAGGGGTTAAAACAAGCCAAATACAATTTAACCTACACAATCTGAAAATCTTTGTGCTACTCATTACAATTATGTACAATCAGCAGTTTTTTGCATTATCTTAACATGGAAGAACATCGTCATCATCATTATATTACAAGCAGCCTCTAACACTATCAAATAAACACAGGTGATTTCATCTACATTATTTCATATTTTCCTAAGATGCATTATTGTATGCTTGCCTTTTTGATATAGCACATATCTTTTTATACGTCTCCATTCTTGTGTTGAACTTTTGATACTGTACACAGTATAGTATATAGTATGTTTGTCACTTAAAAGTATGGGCTGATTTGGTCATCCCACCCTTGAGGGCACTGGACATGGAGCCACGCTTCGAGATTAAACTAGACTACTGTATGTGCACAGAGAGCAAATACAGGGCATGTGGCAAAAAAGGCCACTAGCTAAACTAATCTAGTTCATTAGAAAACTGCTGAAGTGCTATGTTGCCTTTAGCAAGGTATTACTAATGACCCCATAAGTATAATGTGATGACAGAAAAACAAACAAATGTAAAATGTCGTTATTAGCATAATGTGCAAAAGGTCTGTTTATTAAGCAATGCTAAAAATGGTTGAAGGCCAGATACAGTGGCTGTGGTGCTGTTTGGAAAGTATTCGAAACTCTTCACTGTTCACAATTTTTTGTGTAAAATTCTAAAAATACATTAGATAAATGAAAATAATGTGATAATAAAAGTATTAAAATAATTTAAGTACTGAGTGTTCCCAGTAGTACACTGGCCTCAGTAATTGTTATATGGAGGACATCCACCAGGACTCCTAGAGTTGGCTGTTCTGCCAAACTGAAAGTAGTAATAACTGAAATTTTCTGATTGGTTAGAAGGGTGAGCCTTTATCAAAAGCTTTCAGAAGCTAATATCTTTGCATTGATGGCAGTATTGTTCAATGAGTCTGGGTCACAGGTGGCTTTAACCAACCCCCCTCCACATTTAGATAAGTCTTCGATCATATCAAATGAAAACTATTCGACAGAATTTTGACCTGTATCTTTAAGAGCAATCTTCATAATGTATAACATAGCAGTTATTTTCCCTTACTATTCGGTTGCTGGGACTTTTTCTTCTTCCAAAGCTATTTAAAAATGTTCTGCAAATACCCATTTTGTACAAACATATAGCATGGGGCCAAATAGACATGTGATGACTTTTACTTTAGGTAATAACTTTTATACACTTGGTGTTTTTATATATATTCATTTAATATCATTATTCCACCTCTTTTATTACCATGAGTCATTGCTGGCTCACTGCTCTGCTTCCATATAATTTGGAGTCATGCATCAAGTAGTTGTGGTATGACAGTGCACTCCCACTCTCAGCTTACAGTGCCGCCACCACACACAAACACATATATTCTTTCTGATGGCAAGGAAAGCCTGTGGAGATGACAGCTTAGCTGAATCAACTCTGCAGCTTCTTACAGTCCTGGAAATTTTTCAACAAGCATTGATGGCGGCTCAAAAGCTGTGTGGCATAGGCAGTAAACGATCTTCAGAGAGTACTTAAAGAAGAATATATCAGTTCTATAACAGTTCTTTTGGTCACAGTTGTCTATATATTTTAATAAATTCATTAGCTGTAGGCTAATTTAAGTGATTATTAATGTGTCCAGGGAGTATGGGTCTAGCACCCAGACCAGTGGTTTGTTTTGTCATGAAACTGAAGAGGATTTGGGTGTGCAAACTCTTTTATCATTTTCTGTTCTGTTACGCATTAGTTGTAAGAACTTTATAAAGCCATTAAATGTCACAATTACATATCTGATGGCTGGGTTGATCATTTGGATACTGAACTTCAGTATCCTTTCTTTGATATAACACCTGTTAGCTACAGTACATCCAGTTATGTGCACACACAGCTGTGACTAAAGATCCGCAACTGGCTCTATGTGCTAATTTATTTTTACAAGGATTTGACAAGCACCATGACTGTCCTGAAAGCACAACACACTACCCTGACAGGGTCAAAGTGCACTTGTCTTGGTGACCCACATGGATCTAATGAAGTAAGAGAAAAAGAAGCTTGTGACCCCTATCATCTCAAACACGCATACAGTACACAAAACAAGCCAATGCATGATATTACCGAGCACAGTGTATATTGGACAGTAGCACATGTAGCAGTACTGATGACTTTGTATTTTCTGTATACTTTTGAAGTATACAGTAATGATAATACAATATCTAGTACTGTAATTGCAGAATAATTAAATGCTGATTAGTGCATAGTAGAAGATGACTACTGCTGATGCCTGATAATTACACTTCTGCAACAGAGCCCTACCTAAAACCCAGAACTCTCTCACATGAAGTGAGTAATATATAACTTAGGTAGCAACTGTGTCTTCATGTAGAATCCCTTTGTTTATATTAAGAGGCTGGTTAAAAAAGGTATGTAAGAACTATGTGAATACAAGATTTAAATGAGAGGAAATACAATATTAGGTGACATGTATTTTTTTTTTCAGTCTGAAGCCAGAACATGACACAGCAAGCTAATTAGGGCTGCTTGTAATTTGATGACAGCCGTTGGGTCGCCAAGAGAGACAGAGGAAATGTAATAAAATCACAGGGCGTGAAATGAAGATTGCCACATTATCAACGCTGAGAAACCACCCCCACATTCTGCTGCTGCTACAACAGTGTCACTTCCCCACTGATGGCCTCGGAGCTACTCATAGTGTGAATCAATGCAAAGCTTTACTGTCTTTTGTAGATCACTGTCATGGCATTACTGCTCAAAGAGAGTAGACGAGACAGCTGGAGATGGCAGAGAGATGGCACCTGAGCCTTGTGTTTTGAGGTTTGTTTACATGTCTAAAAATATTAATTGTTGGGATTACTGAATTTCTCTACATTTAAAATGACTGCATTTCATTTTTGTTTTTTAAATAAATCTGAGGGGTATTGAATAGCTGTATGAAGATTGTTTCTGTGCCCTTTATGTGTATGAGAACACAGTCAGAGTGTGTGTGCTCTGTGGGTTGACTGAAGAAGTTCTCCAGAATATGTGCTGGGTGAGTAGCTTCAAAAGCTTTCATCTCAAAATACAGTATTCCTTCTTGAGTGTGTCTTATTTTCTATCTTGCTTAGATGGACTGTGGTGCTTAATCACCTGTTTATTTCACAGTTGTAATCCAGAACATTCTCATTTACTGCAAATTGTACTTAATGTCCTCTAGCATTCTTTTACCACAATGATTTAGTGATGCTTGGGTTCAGTTAAATAAAATAAAATGACAAATGCTGTGTTTTCCAAAGCACACATGATGACATCTTCTGTCAGTGTCCTACAGTACATATGATTATTTTAACAATAATGTTTTGTTGTGCAGCAGCTGCAATGAAGCTTCTGTTCCACAAAAAAGAGTCACATTTGTTCAAGTCAATGCTAGATGGTGATAGCATGAAACAACATCTAAAATGGGATGTGAAGGTAAAAATGAAAGTGATGTTTTGTGCTGGAGATCGGTGCCATTGCATGTTTTGTTTGCATTCATTTGCACTAATAAAAATTATACAGTTGTTGTATGTTATACATTTGTTTATTATATTAATATCCAGGTTTTCACTCTGGTTATTATCAACATAGAACTTAGTTTAAGTAAGGAAGAGAGTAAACCTGAAGCAAAATGACACAACAATTTGGAAGGAGAATGTTTATTATTTTTCTCTTCACTGGTATGGACTTTTCTGGATGTATGTTTCATGGTAAACTGGCCTGCAACATTCAGTAATATCCGCCATGTGGTTTAGCTGTTAAAGATGATACGGATGGGAGGTTCTTTTGCTCAAGTCAAAAGCACAGCTCTGCAGCAGCTGGCAACATTGTGATCATTAGCATAAGCTGAAATCTCACTTCATTTGCACTCCCTTCCCTTTTCCTCTGCTCTGGTCGCGATTAAAACATCAAGAAGGAGTGTCGACTCAGTTTGTTGACATTTTCCCCCTCCCAGGATCTCTAACTTGGTGAAAAGGGTGTATGTCAGGTGTCTGGGTGGGCTTGTAGTCTTCCTCAGTGTACACAAGCACACTCATGAAAGTTGGCAACTCACTGATTTTAATTAGATTACTATGCTGATGCAGTTTGCATGGGAAAAACAAAAAGTCACCTACTAACCACCAAATCTTGATAATAAAATCTTGTTAAAAAAACAAAATACTGTACAGTTGTGTACTTACGATAATGAGCTAAGGTTTTGCAAATGTTTTACCTTTTGTGTTACAATGTTATCCTCTATTGATTTGCAAGCTTGTACATATTTGATTGGCCAAAGCAGCGCATTGTTTCACTATGCCAGTGCAGTGGCCTGGTGTAATAGCCTGTGTCTTTTTTGTGCTATTGCGTCATGCTCAATTTTGCTTGTGGTACTTGTTACATGATTTCCCCATCATGGCCAGTGCTACTTATGCTCCGAACCGACCCTTATTAACTGAAGAATAACAGGACCGAAATCATAGCTTTAATCGACTACATCAGTTGTTGCAGACATGCTGGGAGACCATACGGTCTCAGGACATGGCGTCACTGGGGGCGGTGAAATTGTGAGTGGAAGGGTGGATGGCAGTTCAGGATACAATAGTAGAAAAAAGAAGAAGTGGGAGCAGGATGGTAATGACAGGGAGGATGGGAGAGGCACTCTGCTTTTCTTTTGCTCCATTAGAGAGGGCTGAGCTGGGGGCAGAGGTAGCACAGTCATCAATCTATGAGGTGAATGCGGGGTTATGGGAAAGTGTATAATCCACAGAACAAAGCCCCTGCATGGATGCTATTCCAGCTTCATGATAATACAGACTTCACCCTCCCAGCTTCTGTACCAGAAGTGCATCTTTGTATATATCTCAGGATATTAATTCATACATTAAATGCATGCACTGCTGCATTCACACACACGCCCATGGCTCTTTTAGATTACATAATGTTTTCATGGACTGTTATTTTATTTCCTTTGTTCACCACATGCTTTGAGGAATATGTGTGTGCAGCTACTGTAAATTTCAGCTCTGTTCAGATAGTGAAACAGTGTCTCCTCACTTCATAAAGTTTACTACAAAAATAATAAACCAAAATCAATAGGATACTACAACAGGGTTATAATGTCAACAAATTTGCGTTCCATCAAAACAAATGTAAGTTGAACAGTCAAAATACAGCATTTGTTTTACAAAGTCATCCACCATGATGTACAAGCCAGGATTACACAGAGCAAAGTCCACTTGACTGTAGCCTTAGGGATACATTATAATATGCAAAGTGCAAAATGCACAGCAAGTTCCAAATCCACACAATCCCTTTCTGCATTTGACAGACTTTGGGCCCCCAAACAATCTGTATTTCAGAACTGTTGGAAGCATAACAAGCCAAAAAGGGTCTTTTGTTTTGTTTTTCAGTTTCTTTAAAGCTAACTAGCTAACTACATTCATGAAACACAGCATAAAAATGGTGACAGGGGCATAGATAGAGACAGTTAAACCTTAGCTAGATGTAGAGTAGGTCTGTCTCACTGGTGATAGCAACTATAAATGTTAACTAACTATAAGTTAGTTAGTCCCTACAAGGCTTTGAGAAATTTCTTTCACCTAAGCCAAACAAACCTTCATATATAAAATAGAAGCCTAGGATGTAAAAGATAACAGTATAAAGAAAAAGACGTGTTTGGATAGGTGGACAGGAAGACATGCAGTAATGAAAGCCACACAAAAAGGCAGGAGTAAAAGTAAGTGGACGATCAAAAGGAATGACTTTGTGCAGAAGCAAAAGAAAAAGCCCAGTATAAAGAGACAGGCTAAGAGAAAAGGCATTCTAAGATCACAGCAGCGTGGATCTGCAGCGCTTAGGATAATGAGCCAGAAAAAGCTACAGGAGATGTTTCTAGTGAAATGAGGAGGAACAGGGGGAAGAAGACAGAGGAGGACGGAAGATGGCTCTGTGGGTGTCTCGCCGGTTAGTTGTTCTCTCCTGGGAGAGGAAACAATGAAGCATAGGAAGTAAAGAAGAAGGCTGGAAAAAGGACCAGGATAGGTGTTTTCTTTGGAATTAAAGAAGATAAATGTAGAAAAAGGGAAAGTAAGAGAAAGGGAAACATGAGATAAAAAAAAAACAATTTGTCAGCTAATTAGTCAAAATTGATCAGTAATAACTAATCATATTTCAGTTAACTTTATATCTAACTCTAGTGTAGCATGAAATAAGAAGATGAATCTCTTAAATCCAGTAACGTCATTGCAAAATGTCCCAGATAAGGATATTTGTAGTGAATTGTTGCTCTGGTAACTTCCCCAGCCTATTTTAATAGTGGACCACCCCATACAGCCCATATTTACTAACTGCCAAAACGTGTGTCAGAAGCCACACTATAATAAGTGGAAAGGCGATGATACATTACAAGGTGTTTATGAATTGAATCATAGTAATAATCACGGCATAAAATAAAAATAGAAAAGTCATATCTTCTCATATGGCTGACACTGCCATAGTCCAATATAAGAAGTTTTAGTTTAATTTTACATATACTATTAAAAAGAAAAGCTCTGAGTCAGACAGCTACCGTGGGCCCAGTTACTTTCCGAATTTTAGTTCTGCTTGGCTGGACGTCCCCCGTCCTTTAGGAATGCTTGTTTTTCTTTAAGTGTTCCAGGACTGTGTGTTTCTAAAAGGCAATATTGAGCTTTTAGCTGCCCATACAAACCAGTTAGGTGCTGGATTTTAGATAACAAAGCCATTCATGTTGGTGACAGAGAGAAAAATACAAAGGGCTTGGGGGGCCGTCCTAGCTACAATATGAACCACATGGCTACAATTTATTGGCTTCAGACTCAGAAAATATGTTACATCTCAAAAGAACCAATAACCAACACAAAACTATGTATGTTTTCCTGATGTAGTTAATAAAAAAGAATTATATAAAGTCCCAACAGTATTTGGGAAAATTATGTAGCTGTAAAAATCGACAATAAAAATCCAAGATAAGCACAAGTCAAGGCCAGATATCAACATTATCCACAATTGCTACTGTAAATGCGTTGTGTAAAACATTATCTTTTGTGAGACTAAACAAAAACTAACTATTATATTCAATCCTGTTGTGTTTTGTAACTTATATTTCAATACACAATTTCACACGTTGTTGTGTAGAGTACACCGCTTTCTCATTGTAAATGATCCAGCAGGGCAACTTCCTGAATGCAAATTTCTGTTTTTTGAATTTGAATGTCATTTCTCATATTGTCTATTATGTAAAGTGTACAAACACACTGTGAATATACAGTGTTTTAAGCTCAAAATAAAATCCAATTTGCTCCAGTCTGCTACACTCATAAATCTAAACAGCACTCACAGTCTCTAAACAGCACTTTGAATGCTCCAAAACTTACTAATCAAGCATTAATGCCTGGAATTCTCTAGACTGATCTAGTAAAAGTAAAAAGTAAAAGTAAAAGTAACATTTTGTGTCTTTAATAACTTTTTAATATTCTTTGCAACATACAGTAAATAAACACTAACACTGAACAATGGCACTACGTGTCCACAGTAAAATTGATGCTAACTTACAATCTATTCAGAACCCAAACTGGCATACTGACACCCAGTTGGCCCCTGTTTACCAGTTCACTGTATCAACTTCAGATTGTTGTCTTACACACAGACACCAGTCCAGTGTTTGCAGACTTATGAGTGGAAGGTAAATCTAGGAGCCAATATGTAAAATCTGACACAGTAAACTGCCCTCTAGCAGTAAGCCAATCTTTCACATGCTCCAATGGATCCACTGAGTGGTCACAGTTTTGTGGTTGGCAAATCCCAGCAGTGGATGTGTCTCTTTATGAATGTTAATCACGTGAGTGGTGGGAAAAAGTGTGTCTGCTCAATAAAATCCTCTGAATGAATTATTCATGTAGCCTGTAAAAGTTATGATAATCTACACCAAAATGTGTAACTGACAAAGCAACTCAAACTCCTTGAACCCCATCACTAGCAAGTGATAATTGCTGTAGATGTTGATGAAGAACGTGAGAGGAGCAACAGAAGGAAATCACGCTTGCTAGAAACAATAAATGGCAACAGAAATCTTTAGTGCATATACACTCACGCTGTAGAGGATGTCCACCCAGCCCTCCATAGTGATGCACTGGAACACAGTAAGCACTGCAAACAGGATGTTGTCAAAATTGGTGATACCAAAGTTTGGTCCAGTCCAGTACTCTCTGCACTCAGTCCCACTGGGACATAGCCTGGCTGGAGGTTCCAGACCACAAGGCCAGTCCGCTGCTCTCTCACCTGACCGACAGACAAATAAACAGAAGGAAATTTGTTTTTATATGCATACAGTAGTAACATTGCAAAAATCTACTGGATGGATGTTAAGTGACTAAAAGGCTGAAAATATGAAATATGATGATATGACAATAACATCAGCTCCTTTACATTGCTTCAACGTCTCCTAACAATAAGTCATCACCTGTGCCTCTAACTCTAAAAGGAAACTAAGAGAGGCATGGCTTTCGGGTGTCCTGCCCACCTTAATGTAGACCGCTGACCTCCTACTGTTTTCATGTGTCAATTGTAAGGCTTCTGATTTGATTTCTATTGTTCCCTCCACACTCTGCAAAATCTCTGAATTAATATTCACTGTGGCTCAAGAGTTCATACAAGTTCAAGGTATTTTTTTTTCTGCTGCAGATCCTGGCTGAACCACCATAATGAAAATCAGCATGTATATGCTCAGGAATCAATATTATATTAATAATAATATCAATGTCAATATTCACTACATTAATTCATCACAGTTGTACATGCATTTAAAACATCCCTAGTGATTCCTATAGGCTGGAATCACTACTCTACTACTGAATTTGCAACATGGTTTTCTTTGGACAACAATTAAATCTTCGGACAAGACTTTGTACCATATGCCACAAATGGCACAGGATGCACCGTTTTGTAATTTTGCAGAGAAATTATATAAAGAAAAAAAAACTCTGAAGAAAATGAAAGACTGTAGTAAAATGAAGGGTCACAACCTCAAAATAACAAAACTGAGAATTATTTAAGTGAGTCAGAGTGATTGGCAGGGTGCAGGTTTTGCATGAAAAGGATCAGGTAACAGTTAGTTAAGTTACTATGATGAAAAAAGCCAAACAAGAGAGAGTCAGACCTGGACATCTTGATATTCATGCTGCTGCACCCACTAGTTGTATCAAACTCTATGCTGTACTCTTATCTTACATGTTTCATTTAAACCAGTGGAGCATGGAGCTGCCAGCACACGATACACCACACTGGATTAAAGTGCCTGAGTCAGATCATGATGTCAGTTATGATTAGTGGTCTTCACGTGCACACCTCACTGTGATGAACCCTATCCACATGTTCCTCATAAATATCCAGAATCGTAGAGGATGTGACCCACAGTTTTACACTCCATTAGTGAAGCCAAATAGTTATGAAGGGCTTAACAGTAAATTTAATCAAAACAGTGTTTCATCATTGCAAAGTAAATTCTAGGTTTAATGATATTATTGTGGATTTGGTCTAGCAAAACAATATGTGTTCTACATTCTATGCGGTGAGAACCAACAGAACCAGACGTCATGTATGGGTGCTGAGATTTTGTATGAAGGTTGTGTTGGCACACGTCAGCAGATTGGGATCAGAATAAAGAAGAAATGTGCTGAGTATAACAGATGCCTTGTGCACCCAGCTTTTCATGAGGGATAGCGCCTCGATCACAAACTGTGCCAGGTTTTAATGATGATATGCAGAGCCAGATTGCACGGCCAACATCCCTCTGGTGTCACTCCAGTAAAACATGTCCTTTCCTTTCCACTGACAGGTGCTGTGTCAGCCGGACTCAAAGTGCCCACAGATAATGTAGGAACATCTCATGTCTTTGTTTCTACTGAGTGCAGATCCTTAATAAAATTAGACTCATTATTTAAGTTTTATTTCTTTTTTTGCTTTCTGGGGTTCATCATGATTTAAAATGTGTGAAAATATAAAAAATATTATTTGAGTATAAATGTGTAGAGCTCCTCTTGTTTAGTTAGACAGTGAAGACTGTAGTTTGTTTATAATCAAATTAATGTCACAAGGGAAATTATCCAGTTCAGTCATTGTGTTTGGCTCATTGCAATATGTTTAGTATTTACCTGAAGGCAAACTCTCAGCAGACGGAATTAAAGAGAAGAAGAAACTCTTTTCCTTTCGGAAAGGACAAAGAAGCCAAGTCCTTACACAAGCCTGTGCTCATGTGGTGGGACATCAAAACATTAACATGGTGTACAGTATGTCACACATGGTCCTAACAGCTTTATCAAGCGTTACTAGCTCGTGACTCACTCATTGATACATAGAAATATGTATGCACACACACATACAGAAAAAAGGACCACAGCAGTAGACCCCTGCTGTGTCTCTGTATCTAAAATAACTCACTAACACACATACTGTAAATTAGCATGCTGTCACAACTGCTCAGACCACTACAACCAACCTGACTGGTTTGACATGCACACTGACAAATACACATATTTTACAGCTAGCCCAGCCATTAACCCTCGAGTCACACTCTATATGATACCAACAGTGTGGAAATTAAGCTCTCTACTAATTTTTATTAGTGCACAATAGCTAGATTCAGCCAATCAGTCTGTTTTCTATAATTACTATAATGCTACAGTACAATAAGAATAAACACTGTTATGGTAGCAAGACTGTGGTGGAGGTTTAGTGTTTCTGCTTTCCCTTCCTTTTTTATTTTCACACATATTAATCTTTGTGTGTCATCTTAATGTATAGTATGCTTTACATTAAAACTAACCATGTTACTCATTGTACTAATCAGATGTCTGTAGTTCTGTTCATTTTTATGGTTTCACTTTACAGTTTAATAAGCTCTGGTAAGGCTTCAGGTGGCACATTGGCAGTTAGAATGCCAACAAATGCTTCTTATTTTTGTTTTAAACAATAGGGTCTTGATTTAAAGCAGAGCAAACAGAATCATCTAGGTGGGAACTGTTGATTTCGCTGGCTGATGGGATGATGATTGCTACATGCATGATTTAGTGCTAAGGTAGCAGTTGATGATCTGTGTTGAATAAATGGAATTCTTAAATGCCATTGTTATTGTTCTTCTGAGTAGAATGGTGAAATGCTCATTGGGCTTGGAAGTATGCTGGTTTAGGTTTAATGTTTCAGGAAACATTATTAATTTCCATGAGGAAATTGCTCGCGCAAAAAGAAAGTAAAAGAACCACACCATGCAAACAACTAAGACATGCATCAATAAGAGTGAAATGATTAATAAAATTAGGTGCTATGCAGTGCAATGAGTAGTAATGTACTGTACTGCAGGTCAATAGGATGTGATGGTTATGAGCATAGTACTAAACTGTGTCATTATAAAGTGCAGTTATGATACTGTGATGAGGAAAAGGACATAAGGAATAGGGTAGGCTACAAAGAAAAAAAAAAGATCCATAGTTACATTATGTTATTAATAAAATGACATGAGGGACATTCTGATTGTACTTCAAATCATGTTCTAAAAATTGTCCAGATTCTTTAGGAAAAGAATAGCTGGAATAGCTCCTGAATTTCTAATTACCCATTTAAACAAATGTGAAAATACATTTATACTTGTCTTTTCTGTGTCTCCATTATATGTTTATCAGTAATTTGTAAAATACAAAATCCTTTTCAGGATCCTTTGTAGAAAGTTATTAAGCTCTGGCAGATACTATAATATTAATAATGCTGATTGTTGCTGACTTTGATCCACTGATTGTGGTTGAGTTAAGTTCCAAGATTAGAATTTTGTACAATACTAAAGAAACATAATGGCTGCCTGAAAGGTGAACTATTTTCATAGACTGTAACTCCATAACATGTATTTTGGTGTCAGTACAGTAAACATGACTTGTGCAGATATATTATTCCAGCAAAATCCTAACTTGTACACTTGGACAAAGAGAATAATAAAACTAGTGAACTGCAACCTCATTAACACAATTTAATTAGGAATCTAAGCATATACAATACACATATCTATTGAGTTACAGTATGAAATATCAATCAAAACCTCAAGACTGTGAAAATACAATTAGTCAAAATCAAGTTATGAAAAACGCCTGTCAAACATTCTGCTGTGTGATTGTTTGCTATATAGAAATTGGCATACTGCCTGCTAGCACTGTGACTGTGCTGCTACTCATAAGTCACATGTACAAACTTATGAATCATTTATGAATGGTTGCATAAAAATGCAGTGAGATATATGTTCTCATCCATAATAAATACAGGAACACAGCTGAAAGAAAAAAAAGTTTTTCTTGGCATTGACTCTGTTGATAATCAGTGTTGTCATACAAAGCTAAGCCAACAGCCAAGCTGTTGTTCTCACCAGTGTCGTTTCTGAAGCAGGTGGTGTGGAATTTGCCCATGTAAAACTCCACCCCGATGATGGCAAACATGACAATGGCGAAGAACAGCAGCAGGCCAATCTGAAGCAGAGGAACCATGGCCTTCATTATGGACTTCAACACCACCTGGAGACCTAAGACATGGAAAGAGATGGCAGAGAAGGAAGCGAGGAGGAAAGTTACTAATTGTGAATTATTATGAATACTTTATTGATCTTATTTTTGTTGTTATGGCTATCATATCTATCAGCTATGAAACAGTGTAGGCACCAAAGCAATTTCACTAGAACTCATATGAAGTTGCTGTGTAAACTATGTTAAATGTTTACTGTTAACATCTGACTATTTCTGTCAGCAATTAAACAGTGTTGTTTTTACCTATAGAGATGATTATACAAATTAGCCAAGTTGTAATAATCAGGACATACAGTACTGAAATCAAGCCTTTACTGTAGCTAACCTGTGTGTCAATAACAATCTGCAGCGATTAATTGTGTTTATTAGTTTTAATAAACACAAATCAAAAAGACAAAAAGAAAATGTCGTACAAAGACAGACAAAGACAGACAATCAAAAGCAAGAGCTGTTTGCTGTTATATATATGACCATGTAAATGATTATACTGCAGGTAACAAAATAATTTATAAAAATATTTAAAGTATAAAAAAATGGAAAAAACTAAATAGTGTGTATAAGCTTGTGCACCAACTTACTGGGGATTCCTGACACAAGTTTCAGGGGTCTCAGCACTCTTACAGCTCGCAATGTTCTCAGGTCAAAGTCTGAACCCACTGTAGCCAAGATCCTGAATATATGAAAACATGAAAACAGTTAAAACCATTAATCATAAGCAGCTGCTACCTGTGAGGTTTTTGCCAAATAAATTAATTATTTGTCAGTTTATAAATTAAAGTTTTAAATTAATTAACTGACTGATCACCACAGCACTAGTGAAGCTATGCCTAAAGTTTAAAAGGGTATCTGAAGTAAAGACAAAACATTATTTCATTTGGGTATTTTTATTGATTTATTTTTTAATAAACCATATGTCATTTAACACTAGATCAAAACAGACTACAGCTAACAATAATTTACCTTTAATTTAACACACACACAAACTTTTTTATTCAGTGTGTTGCAATCAGTGTGAGGACACTCACTGACATAATGCATTCCTTACCCCCCTACTGTCGCATAGGCCATGTTACTCTACCCTGTTTCAATTATTAATTTATCACCTGTACTGCCTCAACCTAACCCTAACCATCATAACTAGTTGCCTCACCCTAAACTCTACCCTAATCCTAACCAAAATCTAATTCTATACTAAAACCTAGTCTTAACCCCGAAATTGCTCTTTAAACACCCTTCTCCTTGTGATGTTTGGCTAAATAGTCCTCACTTTGTAAAAACGCCCTCAGATCAATGGTAAAAAAAATCACGATTGTCCTCACAATGATAGCCATACAAACACACACACACACACGCGCGCGCACACACACAAACACACACACACACAGCATAGGTTGGTCACATATGTAGCTGATTCGTCTGCTTACATTGTGTAGGAGTGACATACAGTGGCAGAGCCCTGTGTTTGTGCGTGTGCATGCAGCAGCTATTGAGCCACAGCTGGCCGCCCTCATTACTGACTATACACAGAGGGGGAGACTTAAGTGCTCCACTGACACTGCTCTAGGCTAAGGAGAGAGATATGTAGTACATATAGGACAGAGGTGCACATGATTGAGAGAGGGAAAAGAATTATTTTTTATCATAAAGAAAGGACCGAGGAACATTCCTGTTTTACAAGACAGGTAGATTTACAATATTATACTTTGTTATTTGGTGTATTATGAGAATGTATTGGAGATTCCTGACACAAGTAAACGCAAGACTGAAAAACAACCGTCCTGCCTGCAGAAACATTCTCTGAGGTAAGGTAATAACAAGTAAAACCAGTAACTCTACCATATCACCCTATGGTAAACTACTCGCTATTTTATGTAGCGCACCTGCTGATAAATCAGACACTGAACCCCTGATTTACCTGCTTCCTTGACCTTTGAGCCTTCACCAGCTTCAAAAGCAAACCTGCATCTTTGCCTTGTTTACTGGAAACTGTATTCATGTTGTGTTTAAACACATTTGAGTATAAATTGGATTTTTTGACCATCACTTAAATGGGTCTGTTCTTTAAACCTCTCAGTTAAGTACCACCAGGAGCCCTACAGTAGGCAGGAAATCCTCAAGGGTACAATATTTTTTATGTGGAGGGAAGTGTACACTGATGGCCACAGTAAATGAAACAAATTCTTCAAATAAGCACACACACACAGAACGAAACAGTAGAAAACAAGAAAGGTTGCTTATCACTCCCTGGTTACCAGTTGGCATGGTAACCAATAAAGAACATCTGTGCTTTATGGAAAATGGTGAATCAGTCTGCTGGATGTGTTTTATACATATCCCATGCTTATGGTTTGTTGCTGATCAAATTCTCAGACAGTGATTCATTTCCACATGTTCTCTATATCACCACATGATTTGTATTTATAATACTCTTACTGTATTTTCCATAATTTTCACCTTTATGTGGGAAATACAGATTAAATATTAAACAACCAGAACGGAAGGTGCTCACAAGGAAAAGGGGAAGAACCACAACATTAGGTAAGAGTAAAAAAAAGGTAATAAAATTTGGGTAAATAAACAACTCACAGTAAGTGTGTCTGCCCTGTTTCCTCCCACAGTCCAAAGACATGGCGTTAGGTTAATGGTGACTTTAAATAGCTCGTAGGTGTGAATGGTTGTCTGTCTCTATATGTCAGCCCTGTGATAGACTGGCGACCTGTGCTGGGTGTAGCCCACCTCTCGCCCAGTGACAGCTGGGACCGGCTCCAGCACCCTTGTGACTCTTCAGAGGAGAAATGGATAGATGTTCTCCATGGTGCTGAAACCTTCAAACCTACTTTCTTTTGGTCTCTCTCCATGTTTCTGAAGCACGGCAATTGAGTATTTCCAGTGGGCCATTTTATGACTGCTACTGCTAAACCCACTACTGGCACTAATGTCAGTGTTACTGGTGTTATGCAAACACAAAAAGAGTTCAGTGGTCTTCCACTGTATATACAGTAGAACATCACTGCAACTGCCAAACAGCCTTCACCTGACGGCCTACATGTAGTGATATAATATCTCTCATAATCTCTCATCTATCTATCAGTGTATATTAAACTGAAGAAATTATCAACTAAATATATTCAAGTACAACATGCTGTTCTGGGGCTTGGAAATACTTGGTGGGTTCATTTGTAGCCCAGTTTTTATACTATTCCTTGTGCATTATTGTATATTGTAAACTTTGATAACTGAATTAAACTAGTGATTTAAAACCTTGGGTGCTCTGTGCATGTTATTAGTAATTGGAACAGAATAGTCAATTCATAAAGCCGCAGCGACCTGAAGAATCAGAATGAATAGAAGGGTCAAAAAACATAAAACATGAGTCATCCCTCTGTGCTGTTTTTATATCCTGTACAATCAATGGCTCACTTTGTTCTTCTAAGTGCACATATGTATGTGTGTCTGTGTAAGCGTATGTGCATCTACCTGTAAAGGGATGATTTGATGTCTGTGTAGACAGTCCGTTAGACAGGGAGCTGGCTAAAGAAGAAGCTATGGGTTTTAATATTCCTTTATCATCGCCACAATATATCCATGTGGGCGCCAGACACTGGCACAGGAAATATGGAGGGTGATGCTATCGTCTGTCACTTGCACACACACACACACACACACACACACACACACACACACACACACACACACACACAAACACACACACACGCCACTTTTCCATATTGTCAGAACACAGGTAGCAGCATTAAAGAGCACAAGATACACCACTCAAATAAGAAAAAGATAACAGTCGAATAGATTAACAAAGACACGCATTCATTCAAAACGAACATAAAAACATGATTTCCACCCGCGTGCCGAATTCATTCATTCACACATTCATTCAATAAAGTACCCATTTCCTATGTGGCTCATCAAATATCTCTCAAGATCTTGTGATTCAGTCTTCATCACCGAAATATAAATAGAACCTGAACTAATTTAATCTTGAAGACACAATGGCAGAACAAGACAAAGCGATAAGAGTAATTCATGCTGTCCATCAAAAGCAGTTGGAAGGAACACACACTTCATTTCATTTAGCTCTTTCTTCTCTGTGCAAAAAAAACCGTTTCATTGCCCAGTAAGTGGAAATGCATGTCAAACTGAATTACACTTCCCTCCGCATGATTCAATAGAGGACCTATGGCTGGAAGTGTGAAGTGACCAGTGATTTAATGGGTGACATGCTCAACAGGAAAAAAGGGATAAAAATGATTTCAAGCGGTACAGCTAATTAAAGGAGAAGACTTTAACACCCTTACCTTCACAGGAAAGTGACACTGCTCAACTGAAACTGGGTGTATCACATATTAACAATATGTGCTGGCTGTGTGAATAGACCATGTTAGCCTCATTCAAAGGTAAAGGATTAGCTGTTTGTCAGTTTGTTTTGGATATATAAAAACATTGCTGATTAATTCATAATTGGAATAAAATATTTAGGAATTGTTTGACATTTTTTATTTTTTGCAAAGAGTTGAATGAGAGCACTAATACAACTCTCATGTATGTATGTATCATGTATATATGTCGCCTCTCTGGCTTTGTCCAAATGGAAAATGCATACTAAGTGCATACTAGCACCTTTAAAATAGATTAATTATATCTTTGTTTAACCTACACAAAAACTAGACTGGAAAAGTAATACATTCTGGTGTGTAGAGTTACAGAATCTTCACCATAACCCAAAATATTCAACTATTCTTTTCTAAAAAGGACACAATCAAGGTACAAAAAAAGAATTGCACTGAGGCAGAAAGACGTAGCTGAGAATTGAGAGGAACATAAGAGAAATGCGGCCTTTTCATGATGCTGGGTGATGTAGTTTAATTACTGCGACCCTGCTCAGCTGGGGGTCTGGGGCTGAGATTGAGTTTTTCACACAGAGTCTCTGTAAAAGGAAACAGGGGCTCTCTGAGGACAGAGAAGGGAACATGGTGCTGGCAACTTGACTGGATAACTGCCCGTCTGTCTGAACTTCAGTTGGTTGTGAACTGCATGTCTGCTTCATTGACCACCTCTCTGCTTTGCATCAAAGGAGCAACCGGTTAATAGTTTATTCAGTATGTGCTGGTCAAGCTGGTGTTTTAGTATTAAAGGTCTACCTGCCAGCCCGCCATGCAAAGCCAGTAAAGACAATGAGGCTTAAAAATGAACCCTGATAGATACGGCTCAGGTCGTGTTTATCTTTATTCCACTACACTTTCCTCAAATTTCATTCGTATAAATGACTGAACTAAAACTGCATCCTAACAAGTCAAAATCATCTCTGAATTTTCTAGGGACACACACACACACACACATTGAAGGCCTCATCATTGGACATAGACCATTTCTTGCCAATTAGACCTCATTTGTATTATTTCATATTATAGGGAACAAGCTAACCTAACGGGCTTTAGTGTGTCACGTCATGTTTGTGAACAAAAATGTGAGTGTGTGTGAGCATGTGTGCAAATGGTGATGGGCCGTATGGCTATGACATTATACAATGTGAGTGGACAGCTGCGACAAAGTCAGGAGAGCAAGCATTTCCCACAATGCACATGAGGACAGAAGAAGGTACTCATGAACTCATCGAAGCTGCCAGAGCCACTCGCCATCAAACATGGCTGTTATTGTAGTGCTGTGGTTCTAAATTAATACTGCATACATGCACACACACACGCACACACACACACAAACAAACACCCTAGCTTACCCCTTATTAGAGTAATTTAAGGCAAGGAACTGAATAAACAAAATAGCTCACATCCTCAGGCCAGGATGCAACATGCTATAGCTCAGATGTTCCTGATCACGCTATCAGCTAAGGTATAACTAGGTCCCATTTCCTTCCTTTTACGTCCCTTTAAATACAACTGTAAAAAATACAGATTCCCATTTTAAAGGACTCATGAATCAAAGTTATAGCTATAAATAAAATGTCAAGCTGTATGGAAAATGTATGAATTAGTAAATGTAAAGTCTTAAAAGCCCCTTTTTTTTAACCATTTGTCCCCATATAAATGGAAAAATAAACTAACATCTTTCTTTAATATAAAGCATTTTACTGAAAAACAAAGTTGACTACAGACTATTAAGTCCTTTGCATCATTGGCAATGATAAATTAAAATGTAGCTAACATAATACTTTTCGTAAATGTTCCCAATTGCTCTTAGCTTACATGATAAAAAATACAGGTACATTTAGGCAAAGAAACACTTTATTTGAAATATGTTTTACAATATGAATTCCAAAGGAGGATATACAACTATGTATGTATGGCACAACAGACAAAAAAATGCAATCCCTGCACAGACAATTTTAAAGCTAAAAATGCAGCACAAATTACTAGGTAACAATTAAATACTTGTATTTAGAGTATTATTTCTGTCAAGCCTGTGATTCTTAGAAGCTGGACCATCTCTGAACGACACTAGTACTAGCCCATAAGTGTGAGCTAGTTGAAAAAGAGTAACAGTGGTTAATTCTGCATCTGGATAAATCTATTCCGAAAATCAATTAAATGTAGGTCTTCATTTCTTCTCCTCTGGTTCCCTCCTTCTCCTCTACAGCTGATTGTTAATTAACCCCAGCAATGAATCTCAAGCTGTCACAACATAACACATGGGTTGTGATAGTCACATGACTTAAAGTGAAATAATAACTATAACCCATGATCTGCATTTTTTTCATACATACTGAAGATGCCTGAGATGAGTAATAACAGGCACAAAAAAATGGAATAAGACCCTAAGGAATGAGAAAATAAAGATGTCCATGGTGTTTGTGGAGAGGTGAGATGGAGGTGAGAGGAGCTTGCCTCCAACTCAAGCATGTGTCTCTCTCGTTTGCCTCAGTACCTCTCAGAGTCTGTGCATGCCAGTGGGTAGCCATTAAACCTGAGCTTTACCTAATGATTGATGACTACATGTCTACATGTTGATGAATACAGTAACCTTTGTAAAACTCTTAACCTTAACAATATTTGTCCCACACTGATGAATCTGTGTTTTGCTACATACTAATTCTTCACATGCCACAAATAATTAACGTGATGAAGAGTAATAGTTGAACAATCCAACCAGAAAAACTAGAAGTGTGAGCTGAAAATTAACTTTGATAAGACACCAGAAATTGACAAGCGCATTTGAATTAGAAAGATTTTCAATGACCTGATGCAAAATAGTCAGATGAAGATGATTAAATACATTCCAAAACAAAGCAGACCCAAACAGAGAAGCACCAACACTGGCAGCAGTGTGACACTAAATTAATGAGCAGCTGTGGTAAAAAAAAAAAAGGGCAATACATGTATTTTCCTGTACTTCATAGTTTACATTAACTGTCAACCTCAAAAGCCACATTTTTATCCTATAATAGAGAGTCTGCTTGGATTCAATCAAGTTCACATTGAGACCTATGACCCTATGTAATGCAAAATGACCAACATAACCAACCTGATTAGACATTAGCTTCTTTAAACTTACAAATTCAATAAAGAGTCTTTTATCCATCCACAACCCTTTTGACATTAACATTATTATAAAACAATCCATCAGAGACACTTTACATTTACTCAAAAATATACAAATTCAATTTTCTTTTAGTGCTCTTAAAGAAGAAATATTGCTGATATTGCGGAGGCAGTTCTTGGCAGCTCCCAGAAAACAAACTCTAATATTTTGAGTAACTCCTTTCTCTTTATGCATTTGGATTTCAGTGTCACCTGTGATGTTGGTCATTCAGCTACTGAAAACATTTAAGTAGTAAAGAAAAAGAAAAAAAATTTTCTTCGCAATTTTTTCTGCACTAAAAAACAGACAACTGAACAATGAATATTAGTAAACAGTATGACAACCATCATTGTACAGTACTTTGGTATCACAGGAGATGCAAAATGTTTGTGGAAACCTAAAACACTACCATACAGGTGTTATGCTATGAATCAGATAAGCTATCATCACACGTGGACCCAAACAGGAAGCAGATGCACAACATCCAGACAGCGGGGAGCCTGGGCGGCTGTTTAATGTCAGGACACAGTAAGTTGTATTGTTTCAGCCACAGGAGAGACAGTGGTTTAACACAATTATTTAAATGTTTCATGTAGTGAAAAGCCGGGTTATCAGCGTTTCAGTGCACACATTTCCAACACACATAGTGATGCTAAAATACTATGGTTGTTATTATCAATAGTATAAACCAGTGATAGTACTACTGGTGTAAAAGCATGCACATCATCCAGTGATTGCATAACATGGAAGACTCCATTTTAACTGTATGAAAGCTATTGTCAGAGGACATTTCCCCCCAAGGAGACATCCTGACAAGATGTGCTGTAATTTATGTTTGGCAATGCAATCAAGCCTGCACAGCTGAATCCTTTATGGAAAACTGCAAGGACATGATGTTATAGCATACATTAATTGCATAAGAAGACAGTCATTGTATAGATCTTGAGATACATCATTGGGATTGAGACCTGAGAGTGTAATGAATCTGGACACGCACATAACATAATGTCGCCTGTCTCACACTCTTCTTTTTGTACAGTTGGTTAGAAGAAAATAACCTAAGTAAGCCTTTATCCATATATTGCCTTTCAAAACCACGGTGCTTACACAAAAAGCTAATAAAGAACAGCAGAGAGGATAAAAGCAGCAGACACAAACATACACAATAACATTAATAAAAAAGTAGGATTAATATAAAGCCAGACAGTAAAGATATTGCTTCACATATTCAACAGAATTTGTTTATCTCAGCCAGAGGAAATGATCTGTAACAGAGCAGCGGTAAATACTTTCTTGTCAGCTAAAACTTTGAATCAAACACTAAACTTTGCTAGATTTGCCTGTATGCCTGTATTCAACACCAAACATGAATCTGGGCCTCTGCCATATCTGAAACATCCAATCATTATCACATACTTGTGTGTACTGCTACAGTATCACCAGGCAAAAGCATTGACGAGGGACAGTTATGCAAAAATTGTAAACACATACAAATGATTTAATTAATTTAATCATTGCTGGACACTGAATTATTAAATTACATTACTTTGTGTTATGAAAGCCTTTTGAACCCAGATGTTCTGTCTATCACTATGGTACAGGTGAAATCTAACTTTGTTTTCTAAACATGATTGCCATATTGATTGGAATATATTTGGATTCTTAGAAGGCCTAATTTGTTCTTCATCACTTGCTCACCCCTGCAGTTACAGAAGCTGTCTCAAAGGCAGCATCCCAGCAGCAATCATCATCTGTCTCAACAAAATATCATTGACCAAGATATTCAGTTCCCAGCTACCTCATCAGATTGCAACAGCATCAGCTAAAATGTCCACAATACAAATATTGGGTCTGTTTTGAACACCGATTTTCATTTTTACCACCTTGGTGTGAATAAAATATTCTGTACACATTTTTTTGCTGATGGAGGTGATGTTGGTGAAAAGAAACTCCAGGCCTGTTGACATGTTAACAGCCAGGCTGTCGTTTCACAGAAGTATAATCAGTGGGGAGATCTGTCTTTCTTGGAAGAAAAACTCCCTGACATGCAGCCACCACTTGCTGGATTTGGATCACTGTCAGACTTCCTGTCACAAACAGATTCTCAGACTCTCTTCCTTCATAAACACTTGATGACAGAAATTTGACAGAACACCAGTACTGAAGTTTATTCTTAAAAACTATGCCACATCATGTGCTTAGTTATATAAAAGTAATATCTAATCCTTAATGTCACAATTACTTTAAATGACTTACGCACTTATTACTTTATTTAAATGAATTTAAACAGAGATGTTTTTGAGTTAACATGTAAATTAGGTAATTTAGTCACGCAGCTGGCTAGGTTAGCAGCAATTTAGTCAGAGACAGATAAATGTTTAGTGCTGGCAGAGCATATAATTATTAATATTGACAATTAATTCATTTTAATGTTTTAGTTGAACAGCTGGGTGCAAATGCATTAAAACAAATGACTGTCAAACTTGGGATGAATAGTAAGGAAATGTAGTCCCTGTGGCAGTTTACAACTAATGCATGTAAAAGAAAAAAAAAAAACAAAAAAAACAAACAGATCTGTAATCCTTAAAAATAAACAGTGGACAGAAAGTACAAAAACCCCTTTGAATGGAGGACAGTAAGTCTCAAATGTTGAAGGCTGTTGAATATGAATGAAGAAGATGGTGAACAACATGCCTTCTGTTTCAGCATGGAGTAAACACACATGAAGGCAACAAACAAAAAAGTTGAGTAAGTCTAAATACTTAAATCTGTTCTAAACTAAGTGCTGGATGAGGCTATTAACCCAAGATAATACAACATAAGAGGAGCACAGATGGAAATCTAAACACTGAATTGAAAATGAGAACAGCCTCACCACTGAAAAAGTCATTTGTTCAGTTATGTAACTATTTCCCTGTTTCTAGTCTTTAAGTTAGCTGCCTGCTGACTGTAGCTTCATAGTTTTATATCAGATTGTAGGGCTTAGCAATTAATCATTATTCAATACAATATCATATTTTATCAATTATTGTTTTGGCCTCCAAAATGAGAACCAGTGAATCAAGATAAAAACAGTTATTGTGATGTGTTTCAGCGTACCCCCTTACATTTACAGCCAAATGTCACAGAGTTCATATAAAGGATGCTTCAAACCCACATAAAAATGGATATAAGATCATATTTCATTCTAGAGCTACACAGCATGTTGATTAAATCAGCAATCTCTCTCTTTCACACAAACACACACACACAGACACACACACACAAACACACGCACAGACTGACTGACAACTGAACTGACTTGCTTGTGAGTACTGTACTCTCACTGTCAGCGTTGTCGTAGAGAATCAACTACAGACATGTGAGGAGCCTACTGTAGCTAGTAAGGATAGGTAAGCTGATTTAAATACAGCTGGGTTGTCAAGGTTAGCACATAGCATGTCTGTATCAACTGTATTTACTGTATGTGGATAATGCTAATACTAATTATTTAATTCTCCCTCACCCTGCTCAGCACCACCACACATAAAATCTAATTCTGCTGGAAATAGTCAGTAGTATATAGACAATTAACAATATTTCTGTATCTGGCAGTAATGAATTCACTAATGAAAATGCATTAGACTAGTGACTTTATTTTAGTGAAGATCAGTGTTTATAAGAAATCTCATCTGTGAACATAAACAGCTCAGAGGTTAGTGATTTACTGACTCACTGTCTCATCAGCTTTATTTATGCAGCCACCAGAAGGTGTCAGAAATTCATATTTCCTGATAACTAGATGTTGGATAACTCATACTCAATGGGAGAAAAAAGTAATTTAGTAGAGTAACGCTTAGTGAAGTCTGCTGTGCGCCAGGCTCCCAGGGTTTTTAATGGTAATAGAGGATCTAATCTATGGTAATCAATTAACCATCTATTGTAAAAAAATGTTTTTAAGCAAACATAACGACTGTTGCAATTTGGCTAAACACACCAGACAAAAACGTAATGAAATACTTTTAGTTTTTAAGACTAGTATACAGGCTCACAAACAGTAGTGTTACATAAACAACCACAAAAGGGATTGTTATCATGTCCTCCAGTAAAAGAAGAATTTTCACAACTAGTCTTTTCACATGTCACTGCAGAAAAAGCACAGGTGTTACTAATAACACTCTGAAGTGAAACCTTCATCTAGAGACATAATGTTAAATGATCTATGTACACTAATTCAAGCCCAGCCTGCTACTGTTGCACACGACTTTCACAGCCTCCACTCTAGTGACATTGACTAAATCACTCACATCTATTTGTGTTTGTGTAAACAGCTAATTCGGTAACTTCATCACACACTCACAGTAACATCACAGAGAACAAATAGTGAGTCGTCTTTTGATGCAGGAAAGGGCTGGGCACATACTGTGACGCTGACTAAACACATCCTGTTCCTCTTCTGGCCATTTCTAACCTGTTCACATGCCTTAGACTGGTGATGTCATGTTCTGCCAGAGTCCAAAGTAAGTGAAAGATGAAAATATTAACTTAACTTCAAAACACAGCTTTGTTCTGTATGTAGCCTGTGCACAAAATGTCTAAGCTGTGCAGCATGTGTGCAGCTCTTTACAGCTTATATCAAACATCTCTCACAAGGAAAAGTGAGATATAAAATCACTGAATTATTGACTTCATAAAAAGCCAACTCACTGTTCTGGATCTGCTTCTACAGTTTGACAATCACATTGATAATAACTTATTCTATCCACTGTAGGATGGCAGAGGTGAGAAAGAAATTCTTTTTAATCATATTTTTCCTACTGACCTAATGAAAAAGATAACTATATGTCTTCCAGGGAGTCATGTAATGTCAGTGGAAAATAAATCCCAACTGCACCTGGTTTACAAGTGCGGGCTCCTCCTCCACTTATTGGTCAAATAGTACAAAACTGAATTGCTCAACACTGGACAATAATAACAGAAAACCCTCACAATCTTAGTTTATGTCACTATGTAGTCATTTTTTATACTGTAATTTATAGATTTTTGAAGATACGGAAGACTGGACCAACTCATTTTCAGTAGTAAATACTGAGCAAAAAGGACTAATCTAAGCCTAATTTACACATACTAGCTATATCCAGAGCTTCCAAATAGCACCTCATGACAGTTACATGAATATAGAGATGGCATTCAGAATGGTGGACTGAATGGACAGCCCACCACTCTTATCCACTCTTTTTATAATGTACATGCCTCACACCTGAATGGACATTGTGGACAACGGACTAATCCACTGCCTGTTCTGGCCGAAGACAAACCTCCAAATTCCACGACAAAGACACCAAGACAAAGCAAACCTTTGCGTGTTCTGGTACCGAAACAAACATAGACAGTAGAAGGCAGCTTGCACTGTTTATGCAGTGCATATTGCACTGCAAAGGCAAGAGAGAAAATGAGATCAAACATAGACAACGTGAACCTCCTACCTCTCTTTACACACACGTACAGCAAAATTAACATATTTTATGGATGCAGGTTATAGCTAATCAATGTTGAAAATGAACCTGTGTGGCCAGTTCTGTTCTGAACACCATCACCCATTAATCATCTTGTTCATATAAGGTTATTACTGAGAACTATTAACTACACAATGATCAGCTTTCAACTCATTAGAAACAAGACAATAAATCAACACAGTGGCTGTTGTATAATGGGGACACAAGAACTCATGTCAGCCAACAGCTTCTTTGGTAAAACTACAGTTACACAGTTATTTCTGTAAGTCAGGGTATAATCGCGATGAATGTTTGGCAGACAGTGCTTTAATAACATAAATTATACACTATATACTACACATTTAAGGGCTTTTGAGTGTTTAAATATAAAAGACAGATGACAAGCTGTTGCAAACAATTAACAGGGCTTTGGAGTGTAAAAACTTTAAATGCCAAAACACTTTCATACCCTTGCAAACACTACTTCTAAATGCATTCACGGAGGAGTTCAATTCTATAGTACCATACACGGTGGCTATTTATAGCTTTTAATCAGGACTAAACAATCAACAGACCCCTTCAGGGGTCCAAACAGAAAAACATGTTGCATACAATGATTTGGCATGTGTTTTTATGCCGGATGCCCTTCCTGCCGCAACCCTACCATTTTTATCCAGGTTTAGGACCGGCACCAGGGTCACCCTTGGTGGCTGGGCAGGGCCACTCCTGGTCAGGTGGGAACACAAGACTTAGCTAGTCTGTATCCTTAGTTTAAACTAATGCCTTCTTCCTGTCTTTCCATGGTATAATGTCACTGTCTGTTTCTACTCTTTAGACAGGTCTTAGATTTTAAGTCTAGACTATTCTATTTAGACTGCATTAATTTTAGTTAGGTGGACATAATACATTGCCAACTAAGTGTATTACTATGATGAAACCTGCAGAAACACTATGAACACACAACAAAACAAAAACACAATATTACACATCTATGCATTATAACACTATATCCACAAAGTATTTGTTGGAGGACAAAATGAGAGTTACAGAAAATTACAACCACAGTTTGTTACAGTTATATTGTTATGACGTTATGCCTTTGATTAATAATATGTGGACAGAAATGACTACAACTACTACACTAATTATAAGCAATAAGCAGCAATTTTGATATGCATCAATAGATCAGATGCATATCAACTCAGCCATAGAAAATGTTGTTTGCATTTGAAAAATTCTATTCAGGAGCACGCTTGTATCCTAGTGCTAAGTGCCTTTTTCAGGCCTGACTGGATATCCTTGCTAATAATAATAATAATAATAATAATAATAATAATAATAATAATAATAATAATATATATTATTATTATTATTATTATTATTATTATTATTATTATTATTATTATTATTATTAAACAATACATTTAGGTTCTGTTGGCATTAATTACATTCAATATCTCTCTATTATTTACAGCACTAAAACAATACATCACCCATGTGCACTCTGTGTCATTAGAACAGTGAGGGAGGGACAACAGAGGAAGACAAGCTCACATGAGCATAAGCATAGGAACATTGTCCACACATGCACAAAAACATCTCATGAGTGCATCTCTTCCCTACCACCACCACCACTTTTGATGTAATAACCCCCACCCACTGCCCCCTTGCAGTCTTGATGTCTCACTATTATGTTGGTGAATTGGAGCTGAAGGGAAAGCGTGAAGCCTTGACACAGAGCTGCTAATGCAGAGCCACTAAACTAACGAGTCGTGAACACTTGGAGAGCAAATCTACAGGACTGTGAGGGATAGATGAACAAAACAGTGTTAATACAAACACAACCAAATATAGCTTGTGGAATTACTTGGAAAGTAGAATTTTTCAGAAGGCTTTTATCAGGTTACTGATGAAACAACGTACAGGTAAGAAAGGTGCATGATATCGCTCCACAGATAGAGCCTGAGGCTGCAATACACAAATGCTGTGTCTACACAAAATGTAAATCTCTTGTGTACTACATGCATCTTGGTGCTCGTAACAAACCCTTGTGTATTTACCACCTCTTTGGAAGCACTCTGTTTGTAAAGAGTACAAATAGGAGCCTACAGGAAAAGCTTGGAGAACAGAAAATTATGGGATGGGGCAAGGTAAAAATCAATAGCCCACTGGTTTTCAAAAGATCACTCTTTGGCAGGGGTCACAGCAAGGGGGATGGGAGTGACAGCTTCAAAAGGCTGAAAACTCAATGCTTTTTGTCTTGTGCAGTTTTTGTGAATGAAACCACTGAGTACCACTTACAAAATTGTGCCGATAATCAGTGTAACGTGTGTCTTGGATTTATTCACCTTTTGGTAGGATTCCATTACAAAATAGATAACATAGATTCATTATGGGAGGACTTCTATTTATGGGAGGACTTCTATTTTGTGTGTGTGTGTGTGTTTTTGTGTACAGACGTGAGAATATCGACTCCTGCTTGCAAAAGCAGATTCCAGTTTTGTGTGTAGAGTGTAAGTGAAAACATGAGCAGGTGCGTGGCATGTGTGGATGAATTAAAATAGTAATAGATTGTATAGGATGACTGCATTACAGAGTGTTTTGTAGACGCGGTGTAATACAGAATGTGCTAGCATGACATTATAAAGCTTTATAGCATATTTATGTAGCAGCTGCACTTTGACTTCTACAGTACAACACACATAACATCCGACATCCAGCTATATAATTTACAAAACAGAAATATGATTTTATTAACATTTCTGTCTGAAAGAATTTGAAGCCAATACCAAGAAACACCATCTGCAGTTTAGTGTAATTAATGGAGAGCAGGGTAAAGCTGTGATAAGAAACATAAACTGACAGAGACAAAATTGAAAAATAAACAATATTTTTCAACACAGTACAAAAGAGAGACAGGAAATACAGCAAATCAATCAGCAGGACTTGTTTACCAGCAGGCACTCTGCCTAAGAGTCAATGCAAGTGTTTGTTTCAATCTGTTTGCCATGCTGCAAGTCATGCTGTTTGAAAAAACACAGAACCATAAAATATAGAATGTATACAAGATGACAATGATTATACATTTTACAAACCCGATTCTAGTACTTTGAAAAAGTAAGTGATCATTTACTTGCTTGGGGGAACGTTCCTCATATCTGCAGATTTATATACTAATGTATAATCACTAATATATTGATGAATAATAGTAATATTAATATATATATATATATATTAACACTCACCAATTTTCTCCTTTCTATATGAGTGTCAGTGAAGTAATGGATTAAACTGGACGTTTTGTTGTATCATCAGAAACGTTCTTGTGTAAGAAGCATTTATTACCTTTCTCAAAAGGATTTTTAAGAGTAACAGGAAGCTGAGAAAATAGAGAATGGTGATGGGAAATTGACTGGTGTCAGGAGTCACACATCTATGGTCCATAGATTTTCTTACTCAACCTATTTTTCATGGTGTGAGAGGTGACATTTTAACGTCAATAGTGTTTATAGCTGGACAGTTAGACAGTGGAGGGGTAATGAAACGCCTTTAGTCATTGGAACCCCACATTTGGACAGTGTTGTTGCATAGTCATTTATGGTTTTGAATACAGTTTTACACATGCTGTAAAAATTGTTGGGATAAAAACCAAGAGCTTGAATCCACACACTCCTTTCTCATCCCTGCACAACTAACCTATGTATGAACTGGCTATTAATTTCTTATTTATGGTTATGGCAAATTACATTAATTGTCTGATTCAGCCTCCCTGCACATATTTGGATGTGTTAGACAGCTTCAGGTTTAGATACATACTAACCCTTTACACAGTTATGGTTGACACTGAATTTAATTGTCTAGGACAGCTGTTCTGCAGGTGCACTGGAGCATAACTTGTCACAAATCATAAGAAAATAAAGAAGTAATCGCATGACTTGGGAAACGCATTTTGAAGAAGTTTACCATCTTCAAAATCACATATTCCACTGGAGAAGGACTAAGGGTGTTTTCACACCTTGGTGTGTTAGCTTTGGTCTGAATCAGTGGATGAGTTGGTAAACTTGGAGCGTTTTTTTTTTTCTTTCTTTTTTCACAATCTAAGTGTACTAAAATGCCTCACGTCAAATCACACAAGAACGTTCTCTTTGCTTATTGGTCAGGTGTGTCTGCCGCAGGAACAATAAAAGTAAACACAGGAAAAAGGTAAAGTGTTGTGGACTACTGTATGTTTGTATGAAAGGAGAGAGATAATTTTACAATGAATTTTAACACAAGTTGGTTATCCCATATGTTATTGTTACATCGTTACATTGCCTGGTGTCTGTGAGGAACTTCACCTCATGTCTTAAGGTTGGACCATGATTAATCAGACAGTATGTTTTTGTTGGATAAACAAAAGAAATAAAAATCTACACACCACCCGAAAGCCCTTAAACCATGCGATTTGTAGGAGGACCACACCAAAGTTCGCTTAATGATGTGGATCGAGACCGCCACTTTACCATGTTCACACCAGAGAAAACGGACTGCACCAAGAGGGAAAACAAACCTGAGTTTGATTTAAACATCTAAAGCCTGTAGGTGTGAAAGCACAAAGCAAGTGTCTTCAGCACCTTGCTTGTGCTTTGAAAAATGTCAAATTATGAAGCCAGTGTTTTCCAGTGGTTTTCAACCTGTTGGCGGAGGTATGTGCTTTCTGTTTCTGTTCTGAGCTTTCACATAATTCATGTTATATAATACAAGTAATGTTTATCTTCTTATTCACATTCTGCCCTTTAGTAGATACTGTAAACTGGATGATGTTTTTGTGCAGAAACTGTGTCTGTAGTGTGCATGTGTCAGCATGTGTAATTTATCATGGTGTGTTGCTTCCTCAGGCTCTGTCAAAGGCTTTCTGTGTTGTGTGTTTATGGTTTGTATTAACATGTACTTATGAGAATGTGCCAATCATGTCCTCTCCCAGCTGCCTGAGGTTCAGTACCAGCTGGCTGTGTGACAACATAACATGCTCCAAAGTCATTTCACAGCTTCCTGTCTGCAAGAGAGAGCTGGTGTATGTTTGGCTCATACCTCCAGGTACACATGATTGCACATGAGACCCTGCATGGCATCTTTGTAATAGTTAGTTGGATATGTAAAATACGTTAGTTTGAATATCAGGATGTGTCCCACGGAGCAAAGTTTGGACGGGGCACAATAGCAAACAAAGTCAATAGAAATTTGCTTAGGGAAGTGCAAACTCATGTAAATCCATGTGATTTGAAAATGTTTCATCTTAAGGGAACCCAAACCTGGACTAAGATATATAATTGTACTCTAATTAATGAAGCAAATTTAGATGTGATTAAGAGCTACATTGACAGACTATGTGTGTCAAAGTAAAAGCGTGCGTGAACCTGGAGGATCAAACTATCATTTATGAAAAATGGACATGGTTTAGAGTCAGTAGGGCAAGTGAGGAGCGAAGAGGCAAGAGACTCACTGGCGACTGATCACACCTCGTCACCATAGAAACAGGCGACATGACAATTGCTCTTCTGGGCTCATGCAAGAGACACAGCAGCACTGAATAGTTAAGAGCGGTGTTTGTATGTGTTTGTATGTGTGTAGATGCTACTGGGGTGTGGGGGTTGGAGGAATAAATCACACATTCCTGTTCTGTGGTTGAATGATGACATCATCATTCATACTCTATAGCTATAGTTAAAAATGGGCAGAAAATAATAATGACATATCTATTGATGAAATTGTGGTAGGACAGCTGACAGACAGGACATACTGGCGCTACTGCAGTGGGTCTCTGGGTCTTGTCTAAGGACACCTTGACAAGTAGCCAGAAGGAACTGCCAATTGAACCGCTAACTCTTTACGTTCCCCAGTGGAACGTAAAGGTGCACGCACACACACACACAGACAAAGAGGACATATAGAATGCAATCACAACCAAAGCAGATTGAGAAAACCATTTTTCCCCCAATCAAGCCGTTTCCCAGAGGATTGCTCACAATCATCCTTCCTTTGTTTCCTGAGAAGTAAATCATGTTTTTATTGTGTATTGATGCCTAAAACCCATTTTAGGAGAAATGTGGAGCTAGGACCAATTGAAGGCAAACTACCCCTGGAACTGGAAAAGCAAAAAAATGAGGGCGATCGTACTGAGGATATTCAGTGCTCATAGGTTTCTCCTGAATAACAATTCAAGATACAACAATTGAAAGAAAAGAGAAGTTTGTGTTACTGAGAAACATTATATTTTACTTAGATTTCAATATTTTTTAATGTCTTGACACCAAATAAGTCTAATGTAAAATACTGTAACCTATACAATATTGTACTGTTGTACTGGAAAATACTATAAACTTGGCTGGCATTCAGTGTCTTTCCTGAGGATACTTCAACATGTGGACAGGAGGTGTAAGAAAAAACATTTTAAAAGCATAGCTTAGTGACACAAGGACACGTTGTTGATTTTGTACTGGTTTTGTCTACGACAAACAAAGTAGATAAAGATAGGAGTTCCATTCTAATTCTTTTTTCCTCTGGATAACAAGGTGATTTAAGTACATAATATGTCCCCAAATGTGGCGTAATTCCTAAACATGCATACTCTCACCTTTTCTCAAATCTAGTCACTGAGGGGTCTTGGTAATCGTGTGTGTTGACAGTGACAGAGCAGAAAAAGATAATCCTCTGATGGAAAAGGTAGACAGAAAGACAGAATGGGAAACCAAGGGCAAAAGTAGTAATTTTGATTTCATTCCCTTTTTTATATTCCCAGTATCTCAAAACACAGTGCTTTAATATGACATCAAAAAGACAGAAAGAAATTAAAGATTTCCCTCCTTCCTATTTAAAATAAGATTTTATAGGGGTAAAGTAACATTTTGGGAAACATGTCTATCTAATCCTGCTTCTCTCTGTGCATTAAATACAGAGATGAAGTCAGGAAATTGTTAATTTTCTCCAAAGTTAAACATCTGTCTACCACCACCATCCTATAAAATATCTATCCTTGTTTGACCAGTACATAAACATACATGTAAAGAATACAGTTAGATAAAGGAGTAACTTCTTGACACTTTAAACCAAACTAGTACAAAAAACATATATAAACACCGGTATATTTACACACCATGCCAAAGGCCACAGTGTAGATAGTGGGATGTGACACAGTGCATTGTGGGGGTTTGAGGACATCTGAGGTGACATTAACATTTAAATGTCATTTGCTGGGATGGGAGGACTTGTGGCCAGCATATGACCTCGGTGTGATCGTCAGTGGAAAAAAACAAGCGAGAAGCAGATGAAAAGAGAAAGAGAAATAAAGGAAATAAGTAGAAACATGATATAAAAATATACAACAGCACTCACTTGTTGTATTACATGACCATTAATACACTCCCTAAGTAGCATAAAAGAGAGTTTCATTATAACTACAGACTGTACAGCAACTAACGATAAAGAAAGAATATTTCCAATATAGACGCCTGTGCTGTGTTAAACATTTGATGGCCAGAGACAATCACTGCCACTCTAGTCAGTGCTTGTGATTTAAGCAGCTGTGTTGTAGGCTCTCTGCTAAAGATCCATGCCTAATCTATTTTTTTACAGAGATCAGGTCCAGTACACTTTTGAAAAAAGTTCAACCAATCAACCAGGTGCTGTTTTTCTCATT
The DNA here is from genome assembly GCF_900324465.2 of Anabas testudineus. Classification (NCBI taxonomy): domain Eukaryota; kingdom Metazoa; phylum Chordata; class Actinopteri; order Anabantiformes; family Anabantidae; genus Anabas; species Anabas testudineus. The sequence goes on from NC_046630.1 coordinate 17,226,815, forward strand.
CTACCAATCTCTGTAACCTTCTAAGTAGGAGAAGACATGCTTTCTTTCTGCTAACAGGCACTGTAATGTATATAACCTGAATACAATGTAATTTTAATAGCAAAGAGTGTGAAAACAATAGCATTAGTAGAAACTAATGCACTGAACTCCCCAGCAGTCTGTCTGCAGCAACTAAACTGCAGTTACACATTTTTGATGCCCTCTGTACACAACTACTTAACTGTTTCTTTGACTAAATACAGCACAACAAATTCAGAAATAACAACAATAAACACAACTAAAATAAAAAAAATAACTACATAGCCTACTACCCCAATCTCGCCTGACCTAAATCCAATAGAACATTGGGTCATTATGTTTTGGTCCATCCAATGCCACCAGGTTGCACATCAGACTTTCTGGGCACTCTATGATGTTTTGGACCAGGCCTGGGAGGAGATGCCCCTGGGCATCATCCGCCGTCTCATTAGGAGCATGTCTCGACGCTGTCAGGCATGCATACAAACACGTGGGGGCCATACAAAGTGAGTACCATTTTGAGTTGCTGGAATAAAATTTTAGTAAAATGGACTAATCTGCTGCATCATTTTTTTATTAATGCCAAAACGCCAAACCCCCCACATATAAGACAATAACTTCAATGTAGCACAGCAACACGGGTTGATCCCCCACGGAAGCCATACTGACAACATGTGATGTAGGCCAGAGAGGTAATCACGTCAGACCAATGACATCCTCAGCAGCAACATTTCTGCAAAGCTACATGGACATCACATTACAGGATATAATTATATAACCGGACATGCACTGTTTAAACTGTAGTCCAGCATGGTGATAGCAATATACACATTTTTAAGTTGGTTTATAATCTGCATTTCCTGTAACAAATGTAATATGAAAGTCTAGATTATGTTAAGTATATAATCAGGTTGTCTTACAAAAATCTACTGTAGACAGGCCAAGGACCTGTTTTGGCCTGCAGTGAGCAGGGGATCACCTTAGCTCTGTCCAAAATAACACTGTGCTAAATGTTTGGTTTTTTTAAAGGTGATTATGTTTGAAATGTAAAATCTTAATCAATCGCAATCTTATCTTCAAAGAAACTAGTGACTATTCCCTCCAAATAAATCCTGTGTGCAGCAAACTGTTTGTAGTATCTATGATATATGGTGGAGTAGAAGTATAAAGCAGTAAAACTGAATACTCAGGTGAAGTACCAATACCTCAAAACTGTACTTGAATAAAGTAGGTGAATAAAATCAACTACAACATTACTAGTCCATACTTAACATACAGTCCTACACTCACTACAGCACCCCATACTTAAAAATCTATGTACAAAATCTGTATTATAATATTATAATAGATACAGAGCTCATCAGTAAGAGTTCGTCTTTGAGACTGTACTGAATCTGACATCCTTTAAATTATGTTCTGGTCTATATCTGGCAACCAAGTCAGACTGCTCATCATTAGTGACCATTCCCCTCTTCCTATCTGCTGATCACTACCATAAGTGAAAATGATGCAAAGCCCTGTTTGATTTATCCCTTCAGCTTCTCTCATGTACTCTCTCTTTCTCTCTCTCTCTCTCTCTCTCTCCTATATATATATATATATATGTATGTATGTATATATATATATATATCTGTATGTCTCATGCTGCCTTGATCTCTCCCTCACTCAGTCTCGCTCAGGGCTGCCTTCTCTATCTCCCATCTGTCCCCTGACAGCCTTTTTGTAATGTAGCGTGGATACACAGCACTAAATCAGTTGCTGTGGTGACTAAAAGGCCCACTTACAATCTCAAATGCTATCGCGAAACATCTACATTCACACAAATACAGGCAGATATTGTCGTGAAGATGCGGGAAGCGGATGGAAATGGGAGGCACTAGAGAACGATATTGATTAAAAAGGTGCACACATTGTGATCGGCAACATGCTGCGCGAGCTTTAAGGAAAAACATGGCTTGGGAAGAAAATAAAACATAACATTTGCAGTTATTGGCATAATTAAGTAAATGCATTTCCAACATGTAGTGTACCACACATGTATGGTAGTCTGTCTGTCTCCCTCACTGTTTTGGGGTTTTCAAGGTGCCTTTAATAATTTAATACCAAACTTTGTCATGCAGATTTATTTCTTTATTATAATTTTTTATTTTTAATTAAATAATATTTTATAAATTAATTAATTTATTATTGTTTACTTAGAGAAATGTGTCTTTGTTTTTCAGACCCCTTACAGCTACACAGTGGGATATGATGACATTCACAAACTGATGAAGGCTTCCTCTAATTTAGAATACAAAAACCCTCCTATGTACTATGCTTCAGGAAAAAAGACTTGCTGCATGTAGCTACATAGGTACTGTTGATGTTCACCTGGCTGTTTGTGTTGAGAGCCATTCTAGATATTAGAATGGCAAACAAGTGCAGTTACTGATTTTTAGTGTAGTGCTAAACAATGCAACAGTCTGCGTTGCTGCGGTGCTTGCAGTGTAGAAGTATAGTATGACATACAACACATGGGGCTTATAACTGTCAATTTTAAGGTCCCCCAGAAGCCAAAATGTCAAACAGCTCTTTTAATGCTGCCAACTTACAAAGTTATCTTGGCAGCAACTATTTTACCTTTTGTTTCAACCATCATAAAGAAAACAATAAAAACACAACATCCTGTTGTACAAAGTAATCAACGATGAATGTGTGTTTTGTCATATTGTTACACTACACTCTTTTGTTGCATTTGTCTTTTTTATCTCTAGGTGTCAAGGAAGCAAGGAAAAGACGTTTTAAAGATCAAGGTCAGGACAAACAAAATATTTAGCCCTGCAATCAAGGCTAGGGTAGAACAGATCATTGAAATTGGTCATGGCCCCCCAAATAGTGGCCCGTGTACCTGTCTTTGGCCTGTCAGTTGTGACATGTCATGTTTTCACCTTTAGCTAATGTTGTTCTGGTTCTGGTTCTTATAAGTGAGAATGAATGACTTGTTTGCACCTCCTGATGGACAACCGTGAAGCTCATGTTTAAGGATGGTGGGCCACTTCCTTTTCAATTTACACTCCAAAAAAAAAAAAAAAGAAAAAGAAAACACAGCTCACTGGCTTCACTCAGGCCTTTGCATTGTTTTCTTGTAGTTTTCTTTTTTATTCAATGTTCTCTCTTTGGAACAGATGCATTAAAGGTCGGAGATGGTGGAGATTAGGATAGCAGAGGTGTTTGGACGGAGATAATAACAGTTATCTTATAATGTTATTGCTCCTGCTAGCAGGAGAGTGTATTTGAATTTACTATATGAGACTCATTACAACGGTTCACAGCCAAGTTCAGATTGTTGAATGCTTTAAATGTAATATCAAGCCACAACCTCCACAAATTTAATCCTAACTACAGATTCTCAGATAGGACTTCTACAGTACACAAGCTGTGAAATACTCCAAACAAGCTTCTCTAATTGAACATTTCTACTACTTCATACCTTATTGTATTTGTTTACGGGGCTTGTTGGCAGCGCGGCATAGCATGGCAGGAAGCACAGAGAAAGAAAAAACCACAAAAGCACATTCAACTCCATTCATCAGAGCATTTATAAGATCCTCTGATATTTCTTACATTGACTGGAACTGCATATCATGATTAGCAGTAAGCTAATGCACTGCAATTAATCTCCTAAACTTTTGCCACTTATCATTTCAACTCCACTTCTGATAAGACTCTGAGAAGAATCTGTGTTTAAGAATTTAAGGTATCCTTTAGAAGAACATTTAATGCATACAGCCAGCCTTTATGAAGGGCAAGGCATTTTAGTGTTTCAAGCCGTGTAAGGCCTTAAAGTGTGAAGGACAAACAAGGTCCGGAACCTGATCCAACCTTAACATTGCCACTCTGAGACTATCAACAGGCTTGTTCAGTCACCCAAACTGCTGAGTAGACATTTAGCCTGAAGGCCTGCCTGATCATAAGGACCAATAAAGAGAAAGAGATGCTCAGCCAGCAGATTACTCAAGAGTTATTACTAATTCTCTGCTCCTACCTTACCCAATCTCCACATCCCTCCACAGTCAATACCGACTGACTGTAAATTGGCGAATTGTCAGATAGGCAAGCATGCTATCAATAAAGCTTAGCTGCAGCTCCACATGTTTGTGTTTAGTTAAAAAGACACAACCTTTCTTTGTTTGCTCAATTTGCTTAGATAAGAGATTGGATAATTACTGTGTTACAGTACATCGGATTAGCAGCAGGAAAACATTAGCACTCAAGCTGCAATAATGGCTGTGCAAAGCTGAAGACGCCCACTGAATTAATGAGCCTAAGGAAGACATACTTCAGAAGATAATTTACACTGGTAGCATCTGAAACAACATTCTCACTCTCATGCTCATTAATGGTGACAAAGTTCGTATCTTAGATAATAATTATTTTCAGAAATAAATGTGATAAAGCAAAAAAGGAAAAATGTCTAGTACTGGGTGAAAATCTGCCGGTTTGGTGGATTACCCTACTACAAAATGTTACTGTTGCTCAAGAAGCCAAAGGAAGCTCAATTAAATATTCACACACGCAGTCACAAACAGAACTTCACTAAGGAAGTTACACATTTCAGATAACTTTTCAAATCAAACAATGATTTTTAAGGAGAGCTATTAAATGGTGAGCAACAGTTAGGCACTGTGACTGTGAGCAACTTCCACCACAATTATGAGGCTGACTAGCAAATAAGGCTATTATCCTAGTAAATAACTCTCAAGGGCAGTGGATCCAGCATGACTCTGTGGGGTACAATCCAAGTTCATACCATTCACTCCAATAATTCGGGAAACAGTAGGACATAATGCAAATTTGGACACCACACAGTACAGTTGATAGTGTAGAGACCAGCGGGCTACATAAACATACAGGAAATGGAAATAAAAAGTAGACACCATGCATTTTGAGACTCGAATATAATATTACCAGCAAAAAATAAAGAACACAAGGTTATGTACAGTATTCTGTTTATTGTGGTAGTTAATACTTGAGTGCTTTGATCTCAGCCTCTCTTATCGCCCTCATTTTCCCTCCTCTCTGTTATGCCCTACACCTCTCACTGTGTCACTCCGTCAGTTAGTCCAAAGTGAGAGAGTTTACAAGTGGGGCTGGGGAGGGTGAACAAACAGAGCGCCTCTCCACTGAGGCGAGACGGAATGAAGACATGGTGCAGAGGAGGAGGAGGTGGAGGAGAGCGCTTCTGTGGGAACAGCAGCATCTCCCTGGTAGATCTAATGAGACAGAAGGAAAGAAGAAACGGAGGGGGAATGCTGTTTCTCTCACTGCATCAAGCACGCCTTCTGCTCAGCCCAAGTAAGCAGGCAGTGAAGAGGAGATGCTCAGAATTTGCTCCATTATACAGCTGTTTAAGCAGGGGAAGGTGTCCCGTCATGATCTTAAACATCCATTTTGTTGTGCTGCTTGTGCCTTTTCAGGTGAATCTGAAGGGATTAAGGCGAGTAAGGCCAAGTGGCTGAGTAGAGCAATCCAATAGTCATGCTGTTTCCATTTCTTTGCATTCAGATTTGAGATCCTCCAACCACCATCTGACTGCCCATACCATGAACAATGGCATGATATAAACCTGCAATGTTATAATGAACAAAAATAAAACTAAATATGCTATTAGTGGCATATATATTCTATAGTCAGCTATAGACTTAAATTTCAATTTGTAGCTCATTCCTACTTTATTTTATTCTGTACCTGTTACCAATCATTGACCATTGGTTTCAGTCTTATTTAAAATCCTGGGTCCTGGGTCTTCTCCCCCGATCCTGAATGCAGTTGGGGTGGCTCATTGTCCCCAGAATTCTCAGCTTCTTCCTGTCTCTTCATCTTGTTTATTGTTTTCCTGTTTGTCCCCTTCTGTATGTTTTTTCTTTCTCCAGATGTGTGAATGATGTGCTTGGGTTCGATCTCTTGTGTGTTTGTGTAATCCATCCCGTTTCCAGGTCTACATGGTGGAAAGGTTGTGTGCCTCCATTCCATTGGCATCACCTAGATTACAACATCTTACTGAACATATTCTTCATACATGTTTACAACATTGTCATTCTGATTATCCCAAATGAAAATCTAGTGTTTGCCCTGGAAGAGGGCCCCTTTCTCTGTTTCTCTTCCTCAGGTTTTTACCATTTTTATCATGTGATATGTGATTGTGAATAAAGGGTCTAAGAACAGAGGGTGCCACTGTTGTACAGGCTGTAAAGGGCCTTGAGGCAAATCTATGATTTATGAAACTAGGCTTTATAAATTAAACTTGATTTCTTTCCATTATTCTGTTATCCTATTGCAGCGCTCTCATCACTGATCTAAAACATAAAGCTCAACCTAAAAGATAACTCGTGTATTACCAATCTGAAATTTTTTCAGGATTTGAAGGAAATACAGTAGGTGTTGGAGGACATTTATAAATATTGTAATACCGGGGTTCATAGTTCAGGTAGCATTTAGAAGTGGGTAATAAAATTATATCTAGCAGATAAAATAATTTGGAAAGGAAATATAACATTTTTTTTGCAAATCCCATGAACCTAAATACATGAGATCAAGAAATGTTGGAAGTGTAGCCATAAAGAAGTCTTGTTAAGTTATGTTAAAATTGTTGAAATAACAATACTGAAAGTATTAATACCATACAGTATCATGTTTTCTTGCTCTTATATAATATCTCTAACAACAGACATAGTGCCTATGGTGCCATAAGTTTCGTCAGATTCACTAAGAGAAAAACATTGATTCTGTCTGTGATTTAGTTCACAAGCAACAGTACTGGCAAACATGCTGGACAAAGCAAGATGAATGTGGCAACTAATTATATCTGGAAGAACACAGAAATACAAAACTGTCACTACAACATTTTTAAACAGTCCCAGTGGAAAAGAACAGGTCACACAGGATCATTAGTCAGGTTGGAAAACTGCAATTAATATGCACTAACAATGTTGACATTTGCTAACTACATGATTTTATTCACAGTTGTAGATTCCTTGTAAATACAGTTTTCTTCTTGGACCTGAGAATACATGCTTACAAAACAGGCCAGTTTCTTTACTGAATGATGCTGCACTTAGTACACCTTTAAAGTTCAAAAGTAAATTGCTTGTAGGCCTGTGTCAGAGGTGACAATCTCTCGCTTTGGAAAGCCAACAGTCTTCATGATAAATGCTGACATTCTGTTTAGTAATGCTGACAGCAGACATTAGTATTCAAAAGTGTCTATTGTTTACTGTGAGTTCTGTAAAACATGTTAAAAGGCAAGAAATTAGCATAGAAAGAGAAAGGAAAGAAATAATTTGCACTTTCATTATTCCTGTCGCTTCTACAGTCCTGCTCCTGATTCCTTCACCTGCCCATATACAGTTGGAACAGCATTGTCCTTCAGTGACAATCCTGCCAAAAACTCTGCTGCACACTAGGGCAGGTTGTGAAAGCAATTGTGTGTAAAGTACCATAAACAGCTTGGATTGTTGCTGGCCCTTAACTCCAACTCCATTGCTGTTTTATAGTATTGTCTTAGGGAAAAGTAAACAATGTTCATTTTCCTTCAAAGCTAAAAAACAAACCAAACACTTATTGCAAGATATATTAACCTCTTCACAAACTCTTGACAGGTAACCTGAGAGGGTGGGCAGGTTGGTGTACTTAAGGTATAGTAGGCCCAAATGGATGGCCAGGTATGGATTCCACAACAAATGTAATCAGACAGTTTAGCATTTAGATAAACCCCATGAGAAAAAAGTGAATTGGACAGACTAAAGATGGGGACGGGCAAAGCCAGCGCTGAACAGTGCCAAAACAGACAAAGACAGGCAGGACATTGCAGGGGGGAGGGCAGGTTGTGCAACAAGAGAGAAGACAGGACATACATGGCAAGGCAGAGTGCAAAACTTAACAAAATCATAAACGCTGAAAAGAGAGTCATGATATAGAAAAATCTTTATTTTTGGTCACTTGTCTGAAATATGCTACTGTAATCAGACAAATCAATATCTTTATCTGTTTTGAGGGCTAATTTTACCTGCAAAAATATCTACATTCTCACCTGTTCCAATTAATTTTAAAAGAGAGTCTGATATTTTTACAACCTCCAAATGAAACAAGTGACTTGTAACTTGATCATTAGATAATATATTGTTGTTTTTTTAATTTGCTATACATTGCAGAAATTGATGATCATTATGATCCATAAAAAAATGTTGCATCCCTAAATACATACATGTTATTTTTCATTATAGTGTGTTACTGTAGGATAAAAAAATTACTTTATTGCATGACTAACTCTTTTCCCCTACTTACAACATGCCTGTGGACTACCTGTAAAATTACTGATGTCTGTCAGATAGATGCGCAATTAGCTTCCTACAGGAAATGACAAGCCTCACTTTTAGCCATGCTTGAATGGAACCTTGGCAGCCAAACCAACAGAGATACAAAGTCATGTGTACCAGTGTGGGTGTTTTATGTGTCTAGAGTGCTTGTGTGTACTTTACTTACATGTGTGTGAGCATCAATTTAGGCCAACAAATCTGTGATTAATGTTTGCTATAGTGTGCTTGCCAACTTCCCTGTACCAAATGAAGTCAAACTAGTCTCAAAAGGTTTAAATCAAGAGAAGTTCCTACCAGGCATGTGTACCACAACTGGAGAAGATGCAAAATCTGGCCTTCTCTGAAAGAACCTGCCAAATATACAGCATGTCATCATGATAATTGTTGAGCCACTGCAATTAAAGTAATCTAGCTAGCAGTCGTTTCAGTCAGACACAAATAAACATGGTGGAAAAAGGGACTGAAGCAGGCAGGATTTGTTGGATCCACAGTGTTATACTGAGTCACCTAGGCTCACTGTATTTTTGTTGTTAGAAATATTTATGCACCTGCTAGTAGACGTGTCATTAGTCAGTTTGCCAAGTCAGCCGTAGAGCCCATAGATACTAATGCTAATGTATTACAATTACATCAAAACAGAGGTTACAACAAGAGAATAAGCTGAGCACCTTGGCCATGGTCTCTCATAACAGCTTATCAATAACAAAAATGATTGGTTGTTGCACTTCTACTTCAGTTTTGTATTCCTGACTTCATCCCTGTGTAAGCATGAGTGGGAAGCGAAGAAGCTGACTGGGTTCCCACCTGCTGCTCAGAGCTTGTGTGGCCGCTGACAGACAGAGCAGAACTGGTATCAGTCTGCTACGATGTAGACAACATGGCATCAGTATCAGCAGCACTCAGCCAGCCTCACAGAGAACGCAGTGTTCACTCACTGAAGAGATGCTTAACTGGCTAGAAGACATTAGGCAGAACACCCTGTACCAAGAACACAACCAGCACACACACATAAACAAAAAGCAACAAAACCTCACAGCTGCCAGCTTACCACCACCACATCAGTCAGTACAGCAGATATTGAGAAAAGGATCAATAACATCAATGAGAAAAATATTCCATTATTTAACAACCCCCTTGATTTAAAAAAAAATAAAGAGAATGAGGAGAAATTTAATATTTAAAAATGTCTGTAAATTTACTACTGAGAGGATCATTAAACCTTTAAATACTGCCTGTGTAAGTGAGTAAGGATATTTTGTGAGTAGTAGTGGAGGATGAATCTGGGTGAAGAGTAAAACCTTTTGTCTATAGATTTCATCTCAACTAGCAAAGAACATAAACATCACATAAAGTCATTTGAAAACTGAGAGAGACTGAGAGAGCATGCCAATAGTATGAGTATGGGGATGCTTTACAAATGACTTTGATCAAAACACTCCTAAATGCAATATTTTTGGCAATATATTCACCAAACATCAGCAGCTTTTGTTATTAGTTGACCGACAAATTGACTGTGACCATATGCACATGAGTAAACAAGGCCAACTTTAACACTTCAACAAGGCCACAATTGTCAGACCTCCATGATCAGACAGCAACATTTTGGCAGATGTTCAAAGGCAACATTTATTCATGGTGCAGGGTTCAGGCATATTCTAAAGTGACCCAACGTCTGTAGTCTTTGCAACTATACTTTGAAGCCTCCTCTTGTGTTAGCCCCGTTGCCTAAGAGGAACATGAAAGGAAATCACAACTTTGAAGTCGGCACACAGACTCTCACCCTGACTCTCAACCCAACCACCTATGGCAGGGACCTGTGAATCAAACATACAGATAAATAAATAAAATCAACTGTCCTGGCTTAGTTTCCCAGGTGATGACAGTGGGATTATTGTTCTCAGTGACTTCATTAGGGAGTCTCAGATTGTGGTTGCCATAGTGTTTGTACAGGCAGTAAAAGGCCATTTGAGGCAGTGGTCAATAGCAATGAATGGCTATAAAAGGCCAGGAGGCAGAAGGGGTTAACAGAACCCTTTTGATGAAACCATATGATCAGTAAGACATTACTTATATATATGAAAAACAAAACATATAGAGGTATACATAGTGCAAATATTAAAATACAATATAGCTATAAAGTAATATAATGTAAAAACACTGAGCTCAAAGTTAAATACAGTATGTTTCCAAATATACAGCTCTGTGTTTAACCTCTTCTACATCAAAGCGCAAAGCGCTTTACACTGTGTCTTATTCACCCATTCACACACATACACACCGATGGCAGAGCTGCTATGCAGCTGACCTGACTCACCGGGGGCAACTTGGGGTTCAGTTTCTTGCCCAAGGACACTTTGGCATGTGACTGGCTTTGGCAGCCAGGAATCGAACCACCAATCCTATGATTGGGAGACAACTGCTCTACCTATTGAGCCACAGCCACCATATCCTATGTGAATGATGGAGAATCTTTTCCCATACAGTAAGAGCTGCATTAAAATACTTAAATGTCCTTGACACAGCAAGAAAGTAGAACTTCAAAAATATGGAATCGAGTTGACAAAGTCTTAAACAATAACAAAGACGTGTTAATATTGAACGAGTTGTGAATGCAGTACTCACACATTGACACTTTTCATCTATGTGTCAATGCATACACATCTAAGTGTTAATACATAAACACACAGACACTTGCATATGCTACATTGTCTTTTCTGTCTGTTGTTGTTTTAATTCTGAACCAGCTCTATTCATTTGTCTGTTTTATAGTATTTGCATACTATACACTAATCTACAGCATTTTTTTAATTTAAATAACAGTGTTAATCAGCACTGTTCCTTTTAAATAAAACAGAATTTGCATAGACAAATAGTTATAGTGTGGCAAGATGCTCTATTTAACCAGAGGCTTTAAGAATGTTTTAACACTTTCACACAAGAAAATACTGGTGACAGTGAGACTCTTGGATCTTCAATGTAAATGTACAAAGCTCTTTCTCATAAGAAACAAAAATTTGATTTGTGACCAATACTAAAAACTAATAGTAGACCAACTGCACAGTTATTTTTATTTTCCTAAAATGGTTGGGTAAAACCATATTTCCTTGATCTCCTGTGTCCCCAAGCAACAAGGTTAATAGTTTGCCAGTGACCATAAAACATAAACAAAGTGTTTCATTCAGCTGCAAGTGTACCTGGATACACAAACATTCTCATAATCTAGCATCACCAAGTCATGATAAGCAGTATCTCACTGAACATGTTACCCCTACCCATCCCATCTATCCATCCATGCATTTTCTGCCTCTTTTCCAAAATCACATAGAAAACCTCCCGAACAGCATTTCCCACTTACTCTGAGAGAACCCAGAATCATTCCCAAGCAAGTTTAGATACAGTGGCAACAAAACAAATGTGAACCCTAAAAAAAGCTTATTGGAGTCAGATGTTAGCATAGGTTATCTTATTATCTAATTTGACTGACAAAAACCACTATAACTTTTTGGGTTTGCTCCATGCAAGAAGAATACGCTTATGTGAGCCATACCTCGCCAAAAGGAGCTTTCAGAGGATTTATGATCAATAATTGCTGGAAAGGGTTACAGAGTGATGTCAAAGACTTAAGAAACTCACCAGTCTACATTTAGGCAAACAATCTGCAAATGGAGACACTTTTAGAAGTGGGCGGCCAGGCAAAATGATGCTAAGAGCACAACAAACACCCATCAGTGAGGTAAAGAAAAAAGCCCAAGTCACAGCCAAAGATTTAATGGCATTTTTGGAACTGGCTAACATCTGTGTTCTTGAGTCTACAGTACATAAAACATTAAACAGGCAGAGTGTCTATTGCAGGACAGCACGAAGGAAGCCGCTGCTTAATAAAAAAAACACTGTTGCACGCCTGAAGTTTGCCAAACCAGCACTTAAATCCATGGGTTCACATACTTTTTCCACTATCATTACAAGGTTTTTATTGTTCTCAACAAAGACATGAAAGATCGGAATTGAAAGATCAGAGTGTTATTATTTTAGGTACATTATATTTGTTAATATTCTTGACTTAGATGAAGATCTGATCACATTTCATGACAAATTAATGCAGAAAACCATGAAATTCCAAAAGAGTCACATACTTTACACTACTTTACAAGGGGAACATATCTGAAAGCACTGTACTAGCAAAAAAATACTATCATGCTCTGGGTGTGATTGGCTGTGTCAGGTTCCTCGCCAGGCCTTGGTGTTCCTGTGGTGGCAGTGTTCTATTGATTAGGCCTTTAGCAACCTGGACAGATTTATTCTCTTATTAGAGGCTCCTAATGCCTGATCAGGACAGATTAAAGGTCTGCTACTGCCTCGAGCTACACTATCATTTAGACCCTTTCATTAAGAGTGGAAGACAGCACTGACATGATTAGCCTAAGGACTGAGCAGTAGAATTGTACAGCAGGCAGAGAAATAATACTAGGCAAAGTGGAAAAAGTGTATGACACATTAATGTATAGTACAGTATAACATAATTAAAAGAGCAGAAGTGAATATGTTTTAATTTCAAACAAAGCAAGATCATTTATTTCTCTTCTGAGTCACAACTACATCTCTTCGTGTATGCTAGATTAGATTTCTAACCAGTACGATCAATAAAAAACATTACCTGTCCCTTTTGATTGATTAAAAGAATTTTTAAATGCATTCTTTATCCATCATTCATGCACTGATCAATAACATGCAGCTGTGGTAGAGTAACATTTATCTGTAGATTTCTCTTGCTTCTAGCCTCTTGCTACTCATAAATATTTTCACTGTTATTATATTGCCATATATACCATACTTAACTGTAATTAGGATCACTAATTCTTGCCTTTAGGCTGCCCCTTCTCTGTACACATGGCAAAGCATAAACAAAACAGGTTGTAATGCTCATGTGGGCAGTTTAATCCTCTTAACTTCGCTTAGGGAGGCTAAACATCAAAGGAAACAGTTAAATGTATTTTCCACCTTTTATCATTTGACATCAGAACTGATTCTCCCAGGATCAGGTTTTGCTCATACTGCTTTCCACAGAGCCAAAACACATCCAGAGGAGATCCAACTGGTACTGGATAGATGTGGCCTCTGTCGGGACACCTTTACACCCCGATGCTGCAGCAGCACATCGAGCGCAAAGCAAAGGGAGCATTACACAAACACACATACAGAAACCCCCGATCAGGCTGGGGCACATTATCTACCACGGTTGCTTGGCAACCAAACGACACACACACACACACACGCGCACGCACACATACACAATATAATGGTTCATTTGTATCCAGCTGTGTCAGCAATGGATAGCCATCAACTATTTTGCTAGCTCTGAGTAAAATGTAAAAACAACCCTGAAACAAAAAGCTGATCTTAGATGCAGGATACAGTGTAGACAATCAAATATAATAAAATATTATACAACAGAAGAAGAAGTGTTTAATTTAAATTCTACTTTTCTGTCCGAAAAACCCGATTCCTAAGTAATAAAGGGAATCTTCCACAGCAGTAGAAAAGTAACCAGTGGTGTAATGGGCAGAGGTTGATCCACGATCCATTTGGATCACCATCCACAGTTCAGCTCACATGTGAACTGAAAAATAATTGAAAATTGTAACCATCATAATGTGACATACACAGGTTTTACTGCCACAGCTGCTTTTTAAAGTAGACCTATAAATTCTGTATATCTTCTCACAGAATTAACAGTGAAAGATGCAAAGTAGTCGTGGTCATGTTAAAGGGGCATGTTAAAACCAGTTGACGGTAAAAGTCATGAAGAGTGGGGGAGTGAAAGAAGTTCAGTAGCCGTCCATCATTTTATATACGATAATTGGTCGAGAGACTGATCAGTGCATTGTTGCGAGGGACTCATCTGGATTTTGTTTTATTAGGTGTGCGTGATATTAGCAAATCCAAATATACGGTTACAGTGTTTGTGCTGCAGCTTCTTCTCTCTTCTCTGTCTCTGTGTCACTGTGACTGAGGGCTGAGCTCTGCTCCTCCACACAGAGCGGACAGCAGGCAGTAGCACAGAGGGAGGTCAGGTGAGCAAAGACTTTACTTCTTAATGCCTGATTTGTTACTGTACACTCAACAAAAGTGAGTAAATAAGTTGTTAAACAGGCATAATCTGTCCAAATAAAGATAGTGCCGCCATCTTATGAACATGATAAAATAAAAACGGAGTGTATGTAGAACTGTATGGTAACTGTTCTTTCTAATTTGCTACAAAAACTGTGCAGGTTCTGGTGGACTGTGTCTGACAGCAGCCCCCTCAACAGCAGATCTTCTGTAATGTAGACTACCTGCTCAGCTGTGAATCACATCAGCAATAATAAGGAAGATCAATAAGCAATAATAACTGATTTCTATGTACTATATTCTTTTATAATTGACCTAAATCTTAATGTCAGGACTATTTATTTATTTATTTTATGATTTATTAGACTGTATTATTTTCAGTTATGTGTACCTTATAAACAGACAACAGTGTACAACAGAGTGTACTTTGGATTTTAAAAAACTGTATGGTAGTTTTATTGGATATTCTTGCTTACAAATAAAATATTTTAAAACCCTACTGCATTGTGAAAAATTATCAAATATTATCGGGAATTAGCCAATTTAAAAAAATGATCCGATCTGTGATTTAAACTCTGTGATACGATTCAAACTTTGACTTTTGTTATCTGTTACACCCCTAAAAGTAACTACCATTAAAATGGTATTTGAGGTAAGTATAAAATGAAGGAAAAACTTTTTGAAATGACATCTTACATCCCTCAAAATCGAAACCAACACCACCCTATACAGTCTGCACCCTTTGAGGGCCGTATTTAAAGACCAGTGGCGCAACAGCATCACAACAAGTTCCATTCTCCTTCCTCTTCCAACTTTACACTGTCTGCCCATACTGGTTGCCATCAAGAGTTAAAAGAAGATGGAAGCAGCAAGCCACTTCCAACACAAATTTCCCATGACCTCTTTCTGATAATAGGTACCCCAGGCTTACACGTCTCTAAACCCCCAGAATCAGACAATTTCCCTCTCCGGCAGCTACTTTAGTCTGGCCCCCCTCAAGGATCTGCTTAGAGGGGAAAACGTACAACTTTCAACTACAAAACAATCTTTCACAGACCTCTGTGATCCACTTAGCTTATAACATGTACTGCTGACATGTAGTGTAGTTATTTCTGAAAGAAATATCAAATATTAAAAATGCTTTTATTGTACTGGTGCTGGAGCTCAGGAGGAAATGTTTTGGAGTGGGAGAGAGGCAGTATGATGTAGTTATTAAACAAAACCTTCATAATTTCCTTACCCATTTTAACTGTAAATTATATTATCATTATTGTGTCAAACACTGCATGGCCAAAAGCATGTACAAACATGACCCCTACAGTAAATCACCCTGTCTACAGTGGCTTGGTCATGTTTAAACAGAACGTTCTCTCACTCATGCTACTGCCACCAAGATGAAAGGCACAAATATGTTGACATGGTGTCCATTGGGTGTCATTTAGCAACCATGTTAAAATGAAGGAAGGAAACTGGAAAGCTAACGCAACAAACTTTGTGACACAAAGCTCTGTTACTTGTTGAAAACCATTGGATATATGCTTTTAGGCAAATGCTTTAACTGCAAGAAGGTGATTCCACCACACTCTTTTAGAGTACACTCACAGATACACACAAAAGAAACCACTCTCTCACTTATGACTTCCATCTCCAGCTGACACCCAGCGGGCGGGGGACTTACCCTGTGAGGACGACCACAAAGTCCATTACATTCCAGCCATTGCGGAGGTAGGAGCCTTTGTGAAATGCAAAGCCTAGGGCAATGATCTTAATGGCAGCCTCGAAACAGAATATTCCAATGAAGTAGGGCTCTGTGTCGTCCTACAGAAATACAGAGAATCAGAAAGAGGATGAGAATGATGGAGCATCTTTTTGTTGAGGTAAGAGAGTGGTTAATGAAGCGGTCAGTGAAAGACAGAGTGCTAAGTAACAGACAAGTAAAAGAAAGAAAGAAAGAAAGAATGATGGTTCCTTTCACTTTTTGCAGTAGCATCAATAGAAATGCAGAAAGTGAAGCCCTCTTTTTAAACAGATATTCACACACAGCATGATCTTAAGGTTATGGTAAATCAATGAAATCTTACACAGGGTAATATAATTCATTAAAAAAACTTCAACTGAAAGCATTTCCAAAACAAAAACATTCCACAAGTACTGCATCACCCTGAACAAGACTGTCAACTTTCCTAACAATAATCAGACAGCTCTACTGATAGTTTTCAGGGTTGGGATAAATTAAAGACCAAATGCCACACCAAAAAGGTTGATGTATGACTAGAACTCTGCAAAAGGGCATTTTTACAGAGTAGTGCACCTCTCTGGCTGACCCCTGGAACGACTAAGCAAACAAAAAACTATTTTAAAACAAGTAATACACGGTGGCCAGAGAATATGGCCACTTTGACTAACATGGGGGATTTGGGGAAACCACAAAAGGACTTTGCTTATTAGGCATAAATGGATGTGACTTGGAGCAGTAATAACAAAACATTGGGCATTTTACATCAATCAATGGGCATAGCAAGGAAGCCTTAATTGGATACGCTTTCAGCTGGGGCAACCAAAGAGGTACTTGGGCCGAGAAGTAGTTCAGTGGCAGTCATTTGTCAAGAGGAAGACCAGGTTGTCCATTAACCACTGTTAGCACCTCTGGTCTATATGCCATGTGTCCCTGAATGACACTTAACCTCAAATTGCTCATGGTGTGTGCATGTTTACATGTAAATTGCTTTGGATAAAATGATCTGTCAAATGAATAAATTGAAATGTACTTCAGATTCATATGTCTCGGAAGGATTTTGGGGACAAAAATAAAACATGCAACTGGTAAACACTTGGGTATTTGGATTCATAGAGGCAAAATGAGCGCAACTGGACCAAGTAGAATGGCATACACACAGAACAAAGGATATGGAGAGCCAACGTTTGGACGGACCAGGAGATATTCTTAATAGAAAAAACCAGAAGCACAGGCATTAAATGTGATATATGGTATATTGGTATGTTAAAAAATCTAAATGTTAAAAACACTCAGACAAAACAACTGAATGTGTTATGTAAGGACAGGGCATTGAAGCTGCCTCAATAAATATCTTTATCATCTTTTATACATATATCTAAAACTCTCCTGAATTACACCTGTACTCCTGTAGAAGACAACTGGGGAAAGGATCATAGTGCCAAAGGTCTGAAATGGACCAGAAATACCATTACTTAACAGATTCTATCATTGCCTCTACTTACTGCATGCTTCCTCCTACTCTGTTAACAGAGCTTCATAAATAATCCCTTGCTCTAATTAAAAGGCTTCTTGTTGTCTTACATTTGCAAGGTGGAGGATGTAATACAAGAGAAAGCCTGTTTTCTCCTTTATGCAATCACTAGTCACTTCTTAGGCGCTAAATCTTTGTTCCTAGCTGTAACATATTCTCTGTTAAATTTGCATCACAGTGGCTAAGCTAATTCAAAACAGGAGCAGGTGGTACAATATGAGGAATTCATTGACTTTTCACATCAAGCTGTTTGCTCTTTGTAACGCTCTCTGGCTCTCTATTTTAAGACCAACTCCCCAAAGCGATAACACCCTTAAAATCATGAACAGCAAAGTCCTGAACCATGAAGCTACATGCTATTGAGCATTTTTCTAGCACACAGTGCACAATATGCCACTTGAACTCCCCTCTTTGGTTCCACTCTAAGACCACTTAGCTATGTGACGTGATTGTGAGAGTTCAAATCCTGGTTTTAGGTTTTAGTTCATGTTTGAGCAACTAGTGTTACTGAAACCTGGAGCAGGGCATCGGAGCGTGCGCACTCAGACTGTAAGTTAGGAGCTAACAAAAATACAGATGACAATACAGGGAGTCAAATAGCACACAGTAAGCGAAAGGTGCAGTGTCCCTTGTGAGTTTGTGGTTTGTAAGGCTGTCATATCTGTCTTTCAGTACTTTCCACAGGTTTGACTGTCTGTTCATTGTTGAGAATATCTGTGTGTAAAAGAAGTTACCTCAAAGAAATACACTTACCAGGCGTTCTGACATGGGTGTCTTGTCACTGGCAGGTAGATGCTGCTCCAAGGCTAAGACGATGCAGTTGGCAATAATTGTAGCCAGGATCATGTACTCGAATGGAGTGTGAGGGTTAAGGATCACTTGGAAGAGATGATGAAAAAGTACAATAAACAATGCATAAACAATGAATTAAGGATGACCAATGATGGCAGGCAGAAAAATAATTAAGTTGAACAGCTTATAACCCAGCATGTTGCTGCATAATGCATGCCATTAAACTTAAATTTGGACACATTCTTTTCAACTAAGGCATAAACTTTTAACAATGCCATGATAATGAAAGCTTTCTAGAAAAGAAAGTGTTCTATACATAGAGTCATGATCTTTCCAAATGGTTGCCCATCCCCAACCATTTTCAGTGCTTGCCCCATTCTGCAATCCATTTTCAGTGGATCATTGCCTGTGGGTCAGTGTCTATTGAGGGCCTATGAATCACAAGGGAATAGTCATCTTATGACCATTAAAGTCATGATGTAGTATTATAACCATGAGACACCCAAATACCCTGATTATGCAACCAAAATATTTCATTGCAAAAATACTCATTAAACATCTTTAATTATAACTTAATTATGACACTTGTTTTCGATTGCAGCTGCCTTACACTTTGATTGCATTATTGGGTATATATCATTAATGTACTTTTAAAGCTATGTAACCAAAATATAAATTTTACATGACCTATAAAAAGCATAGTTTAAACTTAGTGAATATCCATTTCTGAGGTAATTTCTCTTTTTTTAAATTATGTATTATGTAATGGACTATTTGGGGGAGTTAAATATTTTGACACATTTAGCATCTTAGAATTAGTAAAACTGAAACAGAACTCAAATGAATGACAATTGCTTCCTTATTTTTGGGGGGAAATTACTAGGATGACCATACTCATGGACATTTGCAGCATTTAAAGAGTGGCATGAGCGTTAAGCGTGGGCGACTTCAGCACCATGGAGAGGGCTTCCTACTAAGACAACGAGGCGGTGTTGCAACCTTGGACCAGCGGTCTCTATTTACCAAAATAAACTGCGCTTTTGTTTAATAATTACATTACTCCGCTGGAGAATGTGGTGAGTGGAGCACGGCCAGTGAAAACAGAACAGCACGGACCTATCCTTTTACACACACAGCTTTTTATTGACTTCTAGTTGCATTAATCAATAGCGTTGTTATTAACTACAACGCCGGGGTTGCTGTCCATGCCCGACCGACAGTTTACAGTTGACATTTAGACAAAAGAACTTATCAGTCGATGTGGTTGCCCAGGGGCTTTAAACTGAACTGGCAATAGAAAAGGCAACACAATAGTACGATGGTAATTCTTTTCACTGCCAGCACCTATTGAGGAAACATCTTTGTGTCATGTTGAACTGAGATAAGAAGCAGAGCGACAGGTGCAGACAGCGTTGCGCGGAGAGGAATAAAGAAAGACTCGGTGTAGCTACTACACAGGGGAATAAATTGGACATAAAACAACACGATGGGGTTTCCACAAGCTGAACTGAAAAAGCAGAATATAATCCACATTAGCACACAAACTTAACAGCTGTACATATAGGCCTGTGGGCGGCGGTGTGTCCTGCGTTTCAACAACAGTGTGGTTGCCAAGGAAGGAGACAGGTTAAAGGCTCTAGATGCACCTGCTCTGTGCGTGGTGCTACTCGGAAAGGATATGGCCACTCTGTTATTCGCTTTGCATACTTCCGGATGAGATTGTCCTCGCGGAAGATGAAGAGGGAGCGGTTGACAGTGAAGCAGTTTTGTTTGACAGGGTTCGGGTTGTAAATGGCCATTGTCCGGGCTCTCTGGGCCATGGACTGCTTGTACATCCTTTGGCCACCCGGAGCGCCACCACCCCGGGCTCCCCCTCTCCCCGAGCCCGGTGCACCTCTTCCTCCGCTGCCTGTGCTTCCTCCATAGCGAGTGGGTAGATCTTCTGCAAAGCGAGCCATTCTGGAAACGCACAGATCCAAAGGGGAAAATCCAAACTGGTGTCAGTGGAATTGGGGGGGAAACACATCACAACATACACACTACATCCAAAGCACAGCTTAGCGCAGAGTGCAGAGAAAGCGTGCGTTTGAAAAACCAAAAATAGGTTGGCTTCATTGAAAACAAGGTTCTATTGATCCTTTCCTTTCATGTCTCTCCAATGACATTCAGAGCTTTAAAGTTTCAAATAAGAGAGCTCCTCAGCTCTTCAGTAAAAATATTCACTCCACTCAAGCGGTATCATCCATATCGGCCGGACTCGGAGTGGAGAAAAATCAGGCGTAAAGAAAATCCGATCACCCTGTACCTGTCCAGAACCCTGACAGCATCGTGTCAGCATCCAAACACCAGTTGAAACGTCCAGGGTGTCAGTCAAAAATTAGCAGGGCGCCAAAAACACTAAAATAACTCTGTTCCCTCATTTTCAGCTGAAGGCAACGGCAAAACAAGCTAATCCAACGCGAGCAGTTATGCTGTGATTTCGCTTTGATCGCTCGCTGTATGGGGGCTGAAGGCTATATAGCAGGTCCTCAGTGGAATAAGGAAGAGCGCATGTGACCAAAATGGGCCTATCCATGACTGGAGCGCACAGACGCGCTCCCCGTCTGTTGGCTGGTTATTAGAGACTGTAAAACGAATGAAGTTGAGGAAAGCCCTGCGGGGCAAGTCAACAGCGTTAATCAGTCTGTCTTTCGGCAATAACAAGGGAAGATGTTTTTGTTCACAGCAGGCTATAAAGGCTGATGTACACCTCCAACATTGCAGTGCAACAACATCAATAGTGACCGCATTCACTTTGTAAACATGTCGGTACACTCCCCTCCAAAAGTAGTGGAAAAGCGAGACCAGTTCCTTTATTTGCTGCAGACTCAAAACATTGGGTTTGACATTAAAGGACAAATATGAGACAAAAGATCAATCTTTCATTCTGTTGTTTAAATTAGGAGACAAAATGTTTCCATATAATTCTGAATTCATTTAGCTGCTTCCATCATGTGTTACATCAACAATGGAGATCATTGATCCATGTAGACCGAGCTATAACATTACCCCCACAGTGTTTCACAGATGAGCTGTATGTTTGGGGTCATGAGCAGATCCTGTCTTTCTCCAAACTTTAGCCTTTCCATCACTTTGGAAATGTTAATTGTAGTTTTATCAGTCTCTAAAACATTGTCCCAGACCTTTTTGAGGTTTATTTCTGTACTTTTTGCAAATTCCAGCCTGGACTTCCTATTCTTTTTGCTAACGAGTGGTTGACATCTTCTGGTGTAGCCTCTGTACTTGTACTTCCTGTACTCCTGCCCTCTGGAGGTTGTTGCTCATGTCACTAACAGTTGTTTTAGGGTTTTTATCGACCGCTTTCACAATGTTTTCACAACTGCTGTTGTCTTCCTTAATCTACCAGTTGAATGCCTGTTACTTAGTACACCAGTGGTTTCTTTCTTCTTTAGGACATTCTAAATGGTTGGCTACGACCAATGTTTGTGCAGCCTCAAAACTGCTCATTTTTTGCTCATTTTTTACCCATACACAGCTCTCTGCTTTTCATGTTGGGTACACCTCTTAACTATTAATGCAGTCTAAACAGGCAAAACACAGATCTGATACTGAGCGTAGACATTCAGTGCTATTTATTGTTTGAATAATCAATGTAAGGGGACACACCTGTTTGACGCATGTTCCAATACTTTTGCTCACATGAAAAATGGGTGGGCTTAAACAAAAGGTGCTATCTTTTAAGTTCTGTATTAGATCCAGATGTAAACACCTGGAAATAAAAGCTGAAATCTTGATCTTTTATCTCATACTTATCTTTTAATGTCAAACAAAATGTTTTCAGTCTACAGCAAAAATAAAGGAACTGACCTCGCTTTTCCACTAGTTGTGGGGAGGGGTGTACCTGCCTGTAGCCTTTCACACCATTCAACTAGTAATCATGTTTTTCTAAAGTGAGATTACTTATTCTACACATCCCATTTTCAACTGAAATTTTAAATAACTTAAGTGGTAAACCTTACCTCTGCCACCAAGTGAACTTGCAAATTTGATAAATAAGGCAAAATACGGAAGTGACTATAGAGCATTATGAAAACAAATAGGTAAATGTTAAGAGTTTCATGTTATTGTTGTTGATATGATATAAAGAACTTTAAATAAAAATGTCTAAATCAATATTTTAAAGGGGTAGTTCTACACATCATTGTAAAGAATCTACTGTATTTAACCCTGTTTTCCAGCTGTGGTCTTTGAGAACCCCAAACAACGGCAGGGCATCATAGTGAACCACAGAAATATCCAAAATCATGTTTCATAAAATCAGGAAACATTAATTATCATTGTGATGAAACACATTTACTTGACTTTTAAGCTTGCACAAGCTCAGACAGTACACTGAGGTTATTACTGACTTTTTTATTAGTGAGTTCTTTCTAGAGAATATGTACAAAATGCTGTGTATGTGAAAAATTCCTAATGAGCACAGAAACTCCTATGGCCTGTGTAATTTACTATTTTAATGATGGCAAGGCAGAAAACTATATTTTAAACAAATATACAGATGTTAGGACCTTTGCTGCTGAATCACATACATTTTTGCAAGATGTATTGTCAGCAAAGTGCACAGAATCTGACTGCTCTAAAGAGGAGCTTTTCACAGCTAAGTTTAAGCACTTGATATTTGAATTATTAGTAAAGTGTGTTTCACCATTTCTATGTATAAATAAGCATTCTGGACTTACATATATGTATGTTATACATCTATTCGGTCCAATGACTAGCTATAAATAACTAATTCTCTCTATGACATTCTTATTGAAAATGTTCTGTGACACAATATCACTATGCAATGTGGAGAGTTTAAAATGAGGAGGAAGATGGTGAGGACTGTTGATATAGCCAGTAATATAGCCCAAGGATGAAAGGGAAGGCTCTGCATACTGTAAAGGAACCTTTATATCCCCTGTTTTTCCAGTCAGCCAATATTGTATTTCTTCTTACCCAAAGTACTGATGCTCTCAGTGTTGTCACTATACAATGTATATTTTTAATAATATATATTGTTTTATTATATTTAAATGTTATATGCCATTGTTATTTCTCATAGGAAGAAAATAAACAAACCATTTTTATGGTGGCTACAGGGTTTCACAGATTTATATCGTTATAGATATAGCCTATTTAGAATAATGTTAATTACCATTGGGAATGATTTGTGTGTGCCGTTTACCGGAGATGATGGTTATGTTTTTTAAATTAGATTGAGAAAATGAATTTAAAAGCAGCATCAAACCTTTTTGCTTGGCCACTCAGTATTAAAGCTCTCATTTGTTGGCAGTAGTTTCCATTTCCTGTAGCTTTTTCTATAGTCACAATTAAAAAAAATGTCTGATGCCAGTGTCCTTACTGCAGGGGCTAACTTGATCTAGTTATAAGTCACCATCTGTTAATATTCAGAAATTCCAAAACAGCCTAACGCCCAATAATGCAGCATTAGGCTGTTTTGCAGATAAGAAATTGCAGCTAATTGGCTGCTTCTCTGCATGTTTTCTTCTAACTTCAGAAATGCTTACCTTCACATATTTACTGCATTTGTGTATTGTCTATGTTTTAATTATGTATGTAATTAACCAGCTGCACACTAGCCTAGACCAGGTGTTAACAAACTCACCTCTAGTTTTTTTTATTGATTCATATTTGTGTAGTTAATTCAGCCTCTGTACAGTAAATGACCACCTTCTGCAGCCAAACAGGATGCAACAGTGGAGCCATCTAGTGATTTAATTGATGTACTGCAATAAGAATGAATGAAAAATGGACATCACTACAACTTGAGGAAAGTTTTGAGAAACAGCCATATATCATTAATCTTTACTTATATTTCTTGAATAGCACACATAAACATAACATAACATAAATAATGAAATCCCCAATGTAAAACAATGTAGTGATAATAATATAATAATATAATGGGTCATAACAGAGGTCCCCAATCCTGGTCCTCAAAGCCCACAGTCCTGCTTGTTTGTCCTGTCCCACCCACTGCTGATTACCTGGATCAGGTGTTTTCACACAGAAGCTAATTAGAAAACAAGCAGAACAGTGTGCCTTGAATGCCAGGGTTGGGAACCACTCACTTAAAGAAGTGATTCTCAACCTGTGGGCCGCGGCCCTCTATTGGGCCTTCGCGTGCCATCTGGTGGGCCACGCAGGCAGTGGTAGACTACCCCCAAATTAATTTAATTAATGTTTATTATTTTTTAAATTGAAAACTCTTGTTATTTTCTAATAATCTAATTGTTATTATGAATTCATATAATCGCAAACAATCAAGTATGATATATAATACATATCAAATATGCATTATATAAAAGCTAATTAGGTCTAAATATGGCAACACCAATCTCGTAACAATGTTAGTTTGCTCAGGTACATGGATCGTTTTCGAAAGCCAAAAGAATATTTTCTAAGGAAAAAAGATGGGCTTCAGGCTCAGCATAAAGTCACAACATCGTTATCAATTCAATCAAAAGTCACCTTAAAAGCTAGCAATATAGTATAGTATAGCATAGTTGCCACTGAATAGCACTTTAGGGAGGCCTGGCATGAGAAGTGATTAGACGCACATCAATTGACTACATTTTATTTTTCTCTTTTTCCTAACGGGAACTAAATACTTCACCTTCACCAAGCATTTAATGCAGTATTTTGTGTGCCTCACCTGTGAGGCCACGGTAAACTGTTCAGGGTCTCATGCTTCCTGATAATCTGACGGACACCATCTGTTGTTCCGGCTCTGCTCAGTCCATCGAGGTGTAAAACCGTGTCATACTTGTGTGTGGCATCGCTGCTTCTGCTTCTCCATGATGTCTCCTCGGGCTCTTCGATGGTGGTGTCTTTATCCTCCACAGACAGCGGCTCCTGCTTTCCTCCCTGCGTGCGGCGGAGCGTCTTGTCAGGGGACGGAGCCCAGGTGTCCTCGTACTCTGTCCCCAGAGTGAGCATCCTCCATGAGCCGAACGTGGCCGCGCGTACCGCTGTTGGGTGAAAGTCAGTCGTACATAGAAAAGTACTCTACAATTGTGAAAGTCATTAGTAATTGTACATCAGTATCTTTGTCATAACAAAGTAGTAGCGAGTGCTAAAACCTACATTAAACATCATTTGCTTAGGTGGCTTTGTAATGTTAATATTAGCTTCTCAATTCACAACAGCTAACGCTAGCTTACAATGAAACCCCAACTCAGTTTTACGCTGAAAAAGTATGGAAATATCAATATGAATAATTAATAATTATCATAAAAGCTTATTAAACTACAGTTGTGGCTTAAAACAAAAGTCTAATCGTATCTCGCAGGTTACAAACCATTTAGCGTTAGCTTAGTCTAAAAATGCGGCTACTTACTGTGAACAGCTTCCAACGCTACGTTACCATGTAGCGCGAATCATGGCCGGATAACGTTAGCTTAGCAATTAGCTCCAAAAGCATTTGGTTGGATTATGTTAAAGTCATGAGCATGTGGACCACAGTGAATGGATGGATGGACAAAGACAAACTTAGCATTATTTAATACTTAATATATATGTTCATAACCACTTGTCATAAATTGGTGGTAAAACGAATGCAAGTCCAGTTCTAGCATCACCTAGAAATGCTAACCCACTGTGTAGCTAATTACTCTTTTATTTCTGGCTGGGGACAAATTAACAATAGCTCTGTTAGTTCTTGAGTTTTTTGTCTAGATAAACAAACACATAGGTTTAAGGCGCTCTCAAAGAAAGCAGGAAACTCACCTTTATGCACCTTGTCCACACACAGTCTGGCTGTGAGTATTGTTTGATCTATTCTGCCAAGGCTTTGTTCACAGTTGGGAAATTACAGGTGTTAATAATCTCATTAAAATGGATGAAATCCATTTAGCCACTTCAGTTCCTCTTATTGTTCATGCTGGCCTTCAGTCACAGATCATCACTAGACCCATTAGATTAGATTTCAGGTTTAATGACTTGGTATGAGTTCAGTGATGCTAAAAC
This sequence comes from Anabas testudineus, assembly GCF_900324465.2. Classification (NCBI taxonomy): domain Eukaryota; kingdom Metazoa; phylum Chordata; class Actinopteri; order Anabantiformes; family Anabantidae; genus Anabas; species Anabas testudineus. The sequence continues at coordinate 17,253,387 of NC_046630.1, forward strand.
AACAACAACAAAGCTGTATAGTTATTGACAAGTGTGGAACATAATTCAATCAGAGAACTGTGGTTCCATCTTTATTATCGAGTACAGACGACAGAAACCGAATAGCAGAAAAATAACACACCTATTTGTCTAACATGTGTTTATTATTTCTCTGGCTTTAACAGAACCAGGATGGAGAACATACCATAAACCACAGTAGACCGTCTCTCTGCCCATCTGGAGTTGGAAGGAACTGTTCTCTTCATAATTGTTCTCCAGAGTTACTGAAATAAATCCAGCTGAACGGTGCAGTAAAGCAACTATCCGACTCATACACAGTTCGTTTAGGACTGACTGCAGGAGGCACCAGGGCAGGAGCACCGAAGACAAAACAAAAAACAAAAAAAAAAAAATGTTTCTTCCACCTTGGAATGCGGAAATACGGCTTCCTGTCCTGCCAGTTAAGAACCCAGTTATCAGACCAACCATCCTCGATACTCAGGGAGAAATTTCTCTGATTCAATTATTGACTCTGTTTTCGCTGTCCACCCTGGTAATCAGGAAGGGAGCAATCATCAACCAGCTTATGAGGCTTGGACGGCCTGCAGATGCACAGTCACTCGCTTCCTCCTGTTTTTCTTCTCCTCCTCACTGCTACAGGGGATATTTTTAATCACTTTTATTTTTTACAACAGCTAATACGTTAACCATTTTTGCAGGTTTGATGCAGAAAGCTGCAGAAAGTACATTTACTAAGGATCGTATTTTATTTGTATTGACAGTTTCTACTTTCAGATTTTACCTATTTCAGGTGTAAATATTGTTCTTTTCACTTCTCCAGTGTAAATTTCCAACAGGTGTATTTACTAGTTACTAGATTAAGAATGTAGCCTACTAAACTAAAATTTAGTGAAGCCTTGATTTTTTCCTCAAGGGCTACTAGCAGGTTGCCGTTGTTGGATCTGGGTGAATTGGGGATTGCCAGATTTTACACAGGTGCTGTGGGCTCTGGGTTTCTCTTGTTGCAGAGCAATCCCTGGCCTCAAGAAGCCAGAGTGTGTAGACAGTTCCTGGATGATAAAGGAATAGATGCAACTGACTGGCCCTCATGTTCTCCTGACCTAAATCCAATTGAGCAATTATGAGACATTATCGTTTCTTCTGATGCCACCAAGCACCACCACAGGCTGTCCAGGAGCCCACTGATGCTCTGATCCAGGGCTCCTGACTCACCAGTTGACACTGTTGTGAGTGCATGCAGGCATATGGGGGCCAAAAGCACACCTGAGTCACATCAGGAGTTGCTGTAATGAAATTCACACAACTAGGATGAGCCTGTGATTTTAGTCTTTAGTGTGATTTTGACTATAACCCTCCATGGGTTGATAAGTTTGGCTTACATTGATTTAAATCAATCTTCTCCCATAAACAGTGTACTTTAGTAGATTAAGATTATCAACGTAAATAATTTGTTCATCAGGATCCAGTGTGTGATGTTATCTACATCTATTCGCGTGTTAAAGTTAACCTGTCTGCTTAGACCTCTGCTGAGGCCGAGGCTAATGTTAAGTACACAATATGCAATGCTGTGAATAAAACCACCGTCTGGAAACGAGGTCTAATCGGGCAGTGAAAACTCCTGTGTGTTTTTGTGTTTGGTTTTTTCAGTTCTTTAGGTTTATTGAATGTCTCTGTACTTTGTGCACATGACATCATCTTGTTTTGTATTTTACATGTACATTTGGTTTTTGATTGTGGACTACTTTTTAATGCTAAAACCTGTGCACAGTGGTTTGGAGTAGAAATGTGAGTTGTTGTTTTTTCCTTGATTTCCATGATTTTACTTGTATTAGACTTCCACTGTGATATTGACAGCTTCTTCAACCACTGCTTAGTCGTCGTTTCTTTCAGTCTGAGATGAGCTGATCTCTTCAGCAGCTCTCAAAATATCACAGCACAAATGTGAGAGGCTCTCAAAATGTAAACTTATTAAAGCAAATAGAGTGTGGGAAGTGTCTGCCGCTTGAATACCACAGCTGCTCAAATACTTCAGTGCCGGGTTCTGAGCCCGTCAAAACTGAGCAGCTACCCGGTTCACGCGGGGTCAAACTGACTGCAGGCTTCAGTTTGAAGATCTTTTACTAATGTGTTTTCAGTTGACAAGATAAGGAGCTCTAAAGAAATCTCTCTGTGGACCTAAAAAATGTCTCTAAAAGGACAGAGTTGAAAAAAAAACAAAACAAAACAAAACATGAAAGCAATGTGATATTTAAATTCAGCAGCAACAGTCTCAGGTAAGAGAAACTGCAACCAGTGAAGCATGTCAGAATAAATGCATTAGTAGTAAATTTATTGAAAAAGATACAACCAATTAGACGGATGGTTCACGGTCCAGAAATATGTAACAGAAGGTAATGGAAGTGCATTTTTATAACCTTTTTCTCCATGTATACCTTTCAAGACTCTGCACAACAGTCACTGCTTTACTAACAACATTTAAAAAGACGGGTTGGCTTCTGTCGGCATAATCGTGAAACAAAATTAAAAACAGGCTAACTACAGTAACTACGATTAGAAAACTGGAGATAAACAAAAAAAAAAAAAAAAAAACGTAACGTTCTCTTATTTTACAAACTATGTTCACTTGGGTATTAAAAATCAAAAGTAAGAACTTTTGTCAGCACCATTTTCTTCTCTTACTTTTCTTTTTTTACTCCAATTTCATTTTTCCACCACTGTGGCAAAATATCTGAAACATTAAGATCCCCTTGAACATGCGTAATAAAAGTTGAGCCAATTTATTCAGATTAAAAACGCCTCATTTTAGAGGAATGGTACAGCATCTTCCTATCAGACATTCTATACTCACTTGAGTAGCACATTAAAATACTTTTCACACCATTTCAGTGAATTAATTGATAATCAACCGTGGTGGCAAATGTTGGATAGCCGGTCAAACATTGAGACAAAGATGAAGTGACACAAAAAAAGTGGCAACATAATTCCATATTTAGCCAATTTTGCTGGAATGGTTCGTGATAAATGACCACAAAGGTCAAACAAGGTAAACCCAGCTGCATGCTGAGGTTGTCTATACACTCGCCCTCAACCTGTGAATTTCTTCATCGTGACCCCTGGGAAAGCCATTGACGCTGTCAGCCAGTTATTTTTTTTTAAATCAACAAAGACAACATACACAGCTGTCGTTCCAAGTAAAGGTATGTATGAAATGTAAAGACTGTTGCCGACTGAATGTCATTGTCCCTGTGATGTTTGCTGTGCGTGACGTCACTGCCTGCTGCTGTTCCTGTCACACAAGGTGAAACAAAGCAGCCGCAGCTTCTTTCAGAATTTGATTGTGCGTCTGGTTCTGCGTCACAAAATTGGGTCTCACAAAAGATCAATGGTCCATAGTTTAAATCAGAAGTGGAGATACAAGTTCACTGCTCATAAAGAGTAGAGACAGGCGTCCCTGCGTGTCCATCGGTCCTGTATGTGTAGCCAAGCTTAGTGTGATGAGAGAGTTTTACGAAGGACTCGAGGGACTAGTGGAAGAGCTGGTGTCAGGCGACGAGCTGGGCTGCTGCTGGTCCTCTGGCGTGCTGTCCGCCTGCAGTGACGCCATGGCCGACGAAGAGTACTTACATTTTGAAGAACCGCATTCGCAGCTGAACAGTTTGCTTTTGACTTCCCAGAAGTGGTCACCATAGTTAAAACTGAAAGGGGGGGATGAGACATGACATGACTTTAGAAAAGTAGATACTTAATCAAATCATAACTATTTCATACAGACAGGGTTATGCAGGTTCATTGGCACAGTGGGTGAGACAGGTCATGAAGTGCTGAACATGTTCTGGGTCAGGCTGTCACCACAGCTCTAGCCTCAGTAGATGTTTCTTTAATCATAGTTTGGAATTAATGAATTTCACAACACTTGACTCTCTTGACTGCCAACTGCTGTCTAGGACAGTGCACAGAGACCTAAGTTAATGTTCAATGATGCTGTTTATGCTCATGTGATGTTTTTAAATAGCAAAATGAGACTGCATTTTTCATTATTATCAGTTAAAACTGAATTTTTGCTTCTAAATCAGAACTAATGAAACAGGTGAAACATCTTAAAGAACTTAAAACAAGTCAGAGCAGCAATTATACTTAGACTGTGTATGAACATATATTATTAAGCCGAACAACTCTTACTTAAAACCTTAGTCACTGTATTGTCTTATATATTACTGTAGAATATGTTCAATTTCCCTTAATTTATTATGTTATTATTGCATTTATTTAAATATTTACATGCGAGTATAAGAGCAGGTGTCTCCTCAGTGACTTCATTACGCTGTTTTGAATGGAAAGGAGATGATCTTTATCCAGTTTGACATTTTTAAACAGCATCGTGAGTCTGAAGTATACTGCTGTTTAGTACAGTATACAGGTATTAACATGGTCAGGGTCTATTAAAGCACCTCACACATGAACAAGAAGACATGATGTCAAAGAACTGCCTTACCCAAGCTCCTCTCCAGATTTTATGTTTTCACTGGCAAAGAAGGCAATGTGTGGGAAACGAAGGTCCTGGTGCGTCGTGAACACTCGACAGGCAAACAAGTTGGGCTCGCACATGTGATTGAGGAAGCGGCTAATGTTTCCATAGAAACGGGCATCGATGCAGTATAAGTCTTGTGGCTGAAGAGGAGGGGGAAAAAGATGCTCAAAATAAGTCTTCATGGAAGGAAATATCAAAACCGGGGTTGGTACTTAAAGTGCCCATATTATGCGGCATCCACTTTTGATCATTTTGGTACATGTATGTAACTCTAGGGTGCATGTAGACACAAACCAGGTGTGTTAGAAGTGCGCTCCACCCTTTTTACACATTTTGTGGTTTTGTAGAAACTAGATCCTGAATGGCCAAGTCAAAGTTCGCGCTCGAAATGATATATTGTCAAGTCTCAGGGACTCGATCCCTGCTCAGGTTCAGTCCAAACATCGACCACGATGACCTCGGCCGAACATTAGCGGTCCGACTTTGCTTTTCCTGGCTACAGCAGACTCACTCTGCAAACTGCAAAGCACTCTTTTGGATTCATGGAAAAACTCAGTAGTCTCTTTTTTCTTTCCTCTCTTGGAAAAGTGATCGCTCATTTTCAGACTTGCCAATCACTATATGATTTTCAGCATAAGTGTACATGCACCTTTGGGGGACTTCAAGAAGATTTTAAGCCCCAGAAGGGGGATAATATAGGCACTTTAATGAACTTTGTCTCTAGATGGAGTGAAATATCAAAAAGAAGGAATAACAAGGAAATTAGGACATTTTTGGAATTAAAGTTTTAATATTTGTCACATCACATTTCACTGTAATTCTCTACCAGTAAAAGTTTTGCTTTACCTTATCATCCAGGCTGAACAGGTAAGCGTCATTTTGTCTCATCTCTGCTTCTGCTTCAGAGATGATCTCACCGACATACCTGTTAAAAAGCAGCCAACCTATCAGCAGCAGTAAAAATCACTGCAGCAGTCTAACACTGATGCTGTTTACAACACATCTAGACTTCATGAAGCTGGAACTACTTCCTGTGATGTATTTCATATCTTGGTTATTTTTAATTAAATAAATAGAACCACGCACATTATTCAACACTGTACGATCATAAACAAGTACATGACTTTAACTAAATCCCATTAAAGAAAAAAAACAAACAAATGTAATGTATTTAATGTATTTCAAATAGTATTATAATATTTAGATAATTATTATATTTATTCAGACACATCTGTGGTGTACAAATTCAGTTCAGGCCATTTATCAGTCAATCTTATTTTTTAAATTTACATACATCCTCTCAATTAACAGTGACAAATATTTATCACTCATATTGTTCTACAGCACAAAATGAAATGACTACTGAAATGAATATTTCTCTGTAATAAGACAACATGTCGGAAAAGTTTTGGTTGTTTTCTATATTTCTGTCATGCTGTAAAATCACTGCTTAATTGCATCTGCTCCACACATCCCACCTTAGAGAACGTCATTTCAGAGAGATGTCACACTTCTGTCTACCATGTAGACAGCATGTTACTTTATCAACACAAAGTCCACACACAAAGACAAGTAATAGGCCCACTTCATAGATGTATAGAGAGGAGAGGGTGTATTCAGTTTCTTAAATGTTTTACATAATCGGTGGGCATCAGGCAGCTGGCAAGAGTGTACTCACTGTAATGCTGTAGAAAGCAGAACATAATTTTAGCTTATTCTTCTTTCCTTACTTTCCATAATACATCAAAACACCAACACTTTGTAAAAAAAATCTAATATTTTATGACTAATATTTTATTGCAACTAATGCAGCAAACCCAGTAATTCTAAATGGTTCACACACTCTACTTGTCAACACATGCAAGTTAAGATGAAAATGAGTGTAACACACTGTCTGGAGGTTGCAGTGACAACGTGATTTTGAACATTTCTCAAAATAACTGCCTGAGGCGGTGTGAGTTAACACGTTTTTGAAATGGCACACAAGGGGAGCCTTAAATTTCATGATTTAAAAAAAAAAGCTGTTGAATACAGTGACAATACATTAGCAGGATAGTGACTGGCACCACAGAGAAACATTTAATTGACATCAGCAGCACTTCTGAACATGAGAAAGCAGAAAGCGTAATTATGTCTCTCGTCTGCTGCGCTCACAGTCTGAGCTGTTACCATCTGGCAGCAGATACAGACACTCTGTGCATAGGAGTAGCAGCTTTTTATAAATTAGGGAAAACGAAACAACATGCCTACTCTAGGTCGTGCCCAGGTTTCTAAATAAATGACAAACAAACACTAACAGACCTGCAAGGATGCAAACTAGGGCTGTGTTGCATTGTGCTGTTTTGAGATTAGACAATGTTGAAAAATGGAACTTACTCGCATACAAAGGTCCCTTGGGGTATGTCTTGCAGTGCCCGGACACCCCAGCCCTTCTTACTGGTCCTGAAGAGTTGGAGCCTGGTCCTGAAAAGTCCACAACATCATAGGAGTTTTAGTATTTTTCCCCTAATTGCATTATTTTTGACCGGGGTAACTTCTATACCTCAAATATAAGTGAAATCTAAAAACTGCCTTCTTTCACCTGAGTAATATTAGGAGCATCCAGTTCTGCATTTGTTATTTCTAGACTGAATACAGTAACTCCTTACTAATGTGATGTCCCAATAAATCCTATAAAAGCCTTTTTAACAACCCAAAAAGCTGCAGCTAATATTCTTCTTCATTAGCCTCATTAACTTCTGTGTCTTCTTTCTTCTGTAGTTGTGCTCTTCCCCTCTGTACCTTTATGCAGCTATTTCTAGTCTCAGAGCTGCATGTTCCCAGTGTACAGTCACTGGCCCTACCAACCTGCCCAGTGTTTTGTCTGCGGCTTGTACTTATGTTGCTTGTTGTTCTTTTCGGTCTCCACTTCTCATTCAACCCAAACTGTCAAGTCCGATGACCACCCACCCGGAGCCTGGTTCCTCTGGAGGTTTCTTCTGCTAAAAGCAGCTTTTCCTCTCAATTGCCGTTTAGTTCTGCTCAAGGGGGATTTATTGGATTTTCCATTTAATTCTTTATGATCTTAACATTTTTATGTAAAGAACATTGAGATGATTTTTCCACTATATAAATAAACTGAATTGAATGAATGAATATCACCACATAGTTAATAAAGTAAGACTGTTTCACTGAGACATTTTAACTGTCTCCACCACCACAGAAGTTTTTTTTTTTTCAGCTCTGTTAGACAGTATTACATCAATAGTCGTTACTAGATAGCTGAGTCATGCCTTTGTTTCCATACTGAGATTCAATTACCTGAGTCCATTTTGCACTACACGGTTCTTGCAGGTCCTCCAACAGGAGCATGCATGGTTACACTCAAAGACGAGGGGAGGCTCCTCACGGCAAAATTCAGGGAGAAGACGACCATTCTGAACATGACAAAAAATGTTTTTAATAGTGGGCAGGACTGTGTGGTGTCACAACCCTTATTTGATGGTTTGACCCAAGCCCCTTAGTTCAATTAATTCTTACTTTGTTGAGATGTTTGGTTAACCTTCGGACTACTATACTCACTTTGTCGTACCAACAGCGCAGACTGAGTTGTCCACACATGCAGATACTTGCTGAACAGTCTTCTTTGCAAACACAGTACTGTTAGTCGTGGAAGAGAGAAAAACAATAATGGTCACTTCAAACAACAAGCAAAGAGAAAAATAATGTTCTCTCAATGTACATGAAGAAATGTAACCTGTAGGTGTGTTATGTTTCTGTCTATGTTCATGGGGGAGGTGACACAGTTTTCTGGGATGTATTTGTAGTCATCTGGGTAAGGTTCACTGTCGACAGAGTTGACACAGGGAATGGGAACACTCTCTTGTCCCAAAGCTATGTCGCTGCAAACAGAACAGACAGTCAAAGGTTTTAAAGTAAAATAAAAAATCTGACCTGGAGGCTCAGGCAAAAACAAAAAAAAAGAAAAAGTGTGTGACAGATGATTCAACCTGTGGAGAACTTTCTCCTCTGCTTGACTGAGCCTCATGTTCTTGGCGTCTCTTTCCTTCCTGTTGGCCTGCAGGGCCACCCAGGCCTTTGAGTTGTGGCTGCAGCAGTCTGGAGGAGTTTCTCCCTCGCGGTTCTTGAGAAACACATCTGCTCCTCGAGAGAGAAACAGCCTGAGGAGACAAGGAGCCCATTTTGCAGATCATCAACAGTCAGTTCTGAACATTAGTTTTCTTGCAAAGTATGTCTTTTTTTTTTTTTTTTATTTATAGAGCCACTAACTCACGTGACACACTCAAAGCGATTCTCCCGAGCAGCGATGTGTAGAGGAGAGTCTCCGTGGATATTGACAGCCTGCAGGTCACAGCGAGCGTTCAGCAGCAGCTCAGCGATTTCCACGCTGCCAGAGAATGCTGCCCAGTGAAGGCAGATGTTTTCTTCCTGAAAAGGAAACAGCGTGAACTCACAATTACTATATTTTATTTTTTTTAGAAAGTATGTCAAACACAAAGTGAACAGAGTTCTTAGCCAACCTTGTCCCTGATGCTGATGTCAGCTCCTTTGGACAGAAGCAGCTTCACTTGGTCCACATGTTTATACTCTGTGGCCCAGATCATGGGTGTCCAACCCCCATCGTCCTAAAGAAAAAGAATACTTTCAAACCCAGAAAACTAACCATTACAATAACACATTGATAATGTTTTTCCCCAGTGAGTGACAAAAATAAATGTCAGTAGTCCGAGGGAGTACTGTGTCATTACATCACAGCTTAGTCCCAAAGGACAGCTTCTTAAAACAAGGTCACACTTTTAAAACAAAGACAAACGACACACTGCAGTCATTTCTCTGAGCTTTGCATAACTTCCACAGCTGTCTACATCTAAATTTTAGTCTTCATTGAACAACATTAGGAAATCAGACACTAGTCAGTCATTATGTCAAGAAATTTTGCTCAGATCTTCACGTTTTGATCGTAACTAGTGAACTGAATTTCTCAACTAAGCAGAATGTTGAATGTGAACCTGCAGCATTGAGACTGCCTTCAGATGAACGGCTTTAACAAGGTTTTAACCTTCCAAGTTAAATATGTTGAACAGATCTCAGACCTGATATAATATCCAGTGTCCACATTCAAATGTCTTTAAACTGTCTTGGTTATACTTGTTAATTGTTGTGCAACATGTGAATTACTGAGCTCGAGAGATGTTGAAACAATGAAATGATTCAGTGATTCAGCTTTATCATGCTTTGACAGGTGAATCAACAGTTATATTAACACACCCCTTTTAATCCAATCTGCTGTGCTGTCATGAGTCTGACAGTCAAATGCCAAGAACTGAACATTGATACTTCAAAAACTGTCAGCGTTGACATCCGTCTGTGGCCAGTCAGGCTGACGTGTGCTGACAACCACAAGCAAATGTGATAGGAAAGCAGAAATATTAAAACTATCTCTAAAAGCCATATGTTGATTTATTCTTTCTCTACAAATGAAATCACAGAATGTGAAACTATACCAACCTGGCAGTTTATGTTGATCAGTCCTGTGGACAGAAGGTGCTCAACAATCTTGTAATGACCAGACTTTGCCGCTAGGTGGAGACACGTGAACCCTTCAACATCCTGAGAGCAGCAGAGAATCTCATTATTGGCCCTTTCTCAAGTCTCACGATAAATATCTTCCATAACATAAACATACAAGACGCCGGTTTGACATCTTTGGTTTTGTTTTTCATTTGGTCAAACAGCATGCAGTTTCAGATTTCTAAGAGCTTTGGCTGTTACTAAAAAATAAAGATAAAATTCGGTTCTGATTTGACACAGCTGACTGATGAAACTTCTCACAGCTAGAAAAAAACGTAACGTCACCTTGTGTGTGGCACTAGCTCCAGCTCTCAGCAGGTACAGGACTGTCTCCATGTGGTTGTTCTCACATGCCTCCATCAGTGGCGTCCGCTGATTTTCATCACACATGTCCAGGTTAGCACCGGCCTAAGTAGGCACACACCAGGAAGTGATTTTAAAACCGCACAGATAGGATCTGCACTGACATCTTTAATTACCACAGGTCTTATATGTATTTTTATGATCTTACTTGTACAAGCATATGACAAATGTCTTTGTGTCCTCCCTCTGCGGCAGCATGAAGTGGGGTGCGCTTGTTCTGAGATTCCATCTTAAAGTTAGGGTCAATGCCATCCACTGCACAGGAAATAGTTTCATTAAAAAAAATTGTAGGATAAAACAGAAGATTTGATCAAAAATGAATTGCTGAGGCTTCGGGGGGCCGACATACCTAACATGAGCAAGACCCTTTTGAGTTCTGCCTGTTTGGCTGAGAGGTAAAGTTGTTTGGGGTGAAAACGCAGCTTCTTGGGTCTAAATCAAAACAGGCAGAAAAATGAGTTTGTCCCAAAGTTCCACATTTTTTCTCACTGAGATAAATCAAAACAATCATGGTTGGACTTACTTCTCAGTGTCCAGAGCTACCAGGATGCCCTCCAGACTCTCTCTAGGTGGTCCGGGAAAGACTGTGGGTGTGGCTGTTGTTCCATAGCCAGTCTGCAGTGTTGCAGTTCTGGATGACCCAGGAATGGCAGAGGTGTCGAGCCCATGTACAGAATGAACCGGCAGCGAACTATCGGCCCTGCCGCTGACTTCTGACCCGACAGTCAGGTGAGAAGTGCTGGAATGCAAATGGGAATTTTAGTTGTGATGGGCAAGAATGAATCCTGATTGGATTCTTCAAAATAAAAATAAGTAGTATAACTAGTTTGTCTTGAAATAAACATCGCACTGTTCAGTTATCATCTTAGGTTTACACCACAGTTTACCTGCCAGTGGTGGTGTCGGCTCGGCCCTCAGGGCCCCCGGGTGTGGCAGGTCCGTGTGCATTTGTGGGAGGCACAGTGGAGGTGGTGTCAGCTTTGGCGATGGTTACTTCCTTGGCCTTGCTGGCCTCTTCTCCACAATGGGGACAGAAGCTTTGACCTTTCAGCACTGAGGCACAAGCACGATGGAAACGGTGAGAGATGCTGACATCTGGTTGGCACTCCATAAAGGTCCCCTGCACATTGAAAACAAAGTCTCAAAGTAAGTAAACTCTCACAACTATATTTACGCAATAAACATGTATATGTATACCAGAAAACATGTTTAAATGTGCTGCAAAAGTCTGAGTTGCAATAAAATCCAAAATTACAAAACTGATTAAATTCATTATTTTCCTCAAAATTCTACAAAAAATGAATCCTAGAAGTAGGAACTGCTCAGCACCTGGCCAATACCTCCCCTACCGTGAAGCATGGTGGTGGCAGCATCATGCTGTGGGGATGTTTTTCAGCAGCAGGAACTGAGAGACTAGTCAGGATTGAGGGAAAGATGAATGCAGCATTGTACAGAGACATCCTTAATGAAAATCTGTTCCAGAGCACTCTGGACCTCAGACTGGGGCGACAGTTTATCTTTCAACAGGACAACGACCGTAACCATACATTCAGGATATGGAGTGGCTATGTGACAACTTTGCGAATGTCCTTGAGTGGCCCAGCCAGAGCCCAGACCTGAACCTGATTAAACATCTCTGCAGAGATCTGAAAATGGCAGTGCACCGACGCTCCCCATCCAACCTAAATGTGTTTTTAATTTTAATACATTTGCGAAGAGATAAAAAAGAACTTCACTTTGACATTATGGGAAATTGAATTTTAATGACAAATAATAACATAACAAAATGTGGAAAAAGCACTGAATACTTTCTGAATGCACTGTAGTAATGTAACTAGAGCCACTCTTAATGTCAAAAGCTCAAAGGTATTTATTTAATAACCATATAAAGAGAACAAAATGCAACATCCTCATATGGGAGAAGCTAGATCCAGAGAATGTTTAACAATATTTTGTAATAAATTGCTTTTGCTGTCTGACATTGTCTTAAGTGCATCAAATAAAATAATAAAAAAAAAATTCGTAGTACTGACGAGGGGGTTTGCATCTGAGTCCCTCTAAGTCCTCTATATTTCTACCCATTAAGTCTTCAAATGGTGCACTGGGATATCTTCACACCTGCCCTAAGAAGGCTGTCAGTGATGTCACTAAGATTTTGGGGGTTTTTTTGTTTTTTTTTTTTCTTTACAGCTCTTACAAAGCTTCTGTCATCAGATTTTATTGTTTTCCTTGGCAGATCTGTTGTAGGTATGTTGCTCAGTAACCCAGTGGTGTCTTTCTTTTTTTGGGACATTCCAAATTGTTATATTGGCCATACCTAATTTGAAATCTTTCTCTCTGGTCTGCTGGTTTAGAATTCTTAGCAAGAAAGCGTCCTCACAGGTAAAACCCAAAGGCCAAAGCCAAGAGCAGTCATTGTTTAAACAGCTATTTACTGTTTGAACAATTACTCCAGTGAGGCATGATCAAACACCAGCTGAAGGTCTCAAACAGACCAGTGACTGTACTCACAGCTCTGCAGAAGAAGCCACAGCCGGGGCAGCACTGGTGCTTCACCATTCCATTGCGGTGGTCCTCGCACAGAACGAGCAGCTGAACAGAGTTAGAGGGACGCATCATTTCATGTTTCAGTACAGCACTCTGGCACCGTGTGAGCTGCCCGTCAATGCTCTCTGTGGCCATACACTTCCTGTCTGCCAGGATGAGAATCTCTCGACTCTTGGGCGTTTCCATTCGGCAGCTGCAGAGAGGAAGTTCCTGAGCCTCCTCAACTGCTGTTCCTGAAGGGCCTGCAAAGAAATATATGTTGGCATGGACTTCGCCAGAGGATATGCAGTAATGTCAACTCTTCAGTTATTACAATTCCCATCTTCACTGACAGACAGGCTAGGCATTGCTTGAAATATGATATCCAAGTTTCAGCACCGATACCAAAACAATACTTTTTGGATACCCTGATTTGAGAAATATATTTTTTACAAACTAAGAAGAAATAACAGATCTGGAGTTGTGCTCAAACCTATTTCTTTGTTGAACAAGCAATGAACCAACAAGATCTCTTTTCAAGACGAGTGCTCTGAAACTCTGTAGTTTTAAAGACTATGTGGTTAAAACAAGCTTCCTCAGTTCTTCTAAACTCACCTTTGTTCTGTGAGGGACCCGTGGGCTCTGGCGGCTTGTTGAGGTTGATAGACTCATGTTGGAGGATCTGTGTGTACTCCTTCCCATTGCCTGCATGGGTTTGAGCTGAGGCCTGAGGCTGAACCACTGTCTCCAGTTCTGAGCAGATCAACACTGAATGATAAGAAAATGCTTCACTGTTCAAATTCAAGCAAGACAAATAAATAAATAAAATAAACAAAGGCAGTTTTCTCCTGATGGTCAACATGTGGACCAAAGGAGAGTGGCTGGATGACTCTCTAGGTGTTAGTGTGACAGTAACATCTATCACCTTTGGACTTTATCCTCCTCTTTCGTTTCCTGGACGGCCTGAGCCATGCACTGTCTCCTTTTGTTTTCTTCTTCAACTTCTTCTTCAGACTAGACTCAGTGCTCTGAGGCAGACAGATTCCATTCACAGAGATGATTTCAATAACAGCCAGGAAGTCATTTAATATGAATAAAAGAACATTTAACTTTACTCACTTCTCTTGCGTCTTCAGTCAAAAGAGGTGGTATGAGATGAGCTCTAATGCTCTAATGTAATTAGGTGGAGTAATGATGGTGAGTAGGTCTTACCAAGTCGGACTCTGTGCCCTCCTCTTCTCCCTCTTCTTCCAAAGACTCTTCAGACTCCTGCTCATCCCCCACCTAATATAAAAATAAAAAATGAAAATAGTTTGTCACAAATTATAAACAGTCAGTCCAATACATAAAGTAGTGATTGAAAGGCCACGAACTCTTTGGAATTTGCTCTATTTCTGCATAAATATGACATAAAATGTTAAATTAGACAAAAATTACACCTACACAGTTATTTATTGTTCAACATAAAAATGTATATATGTGGCAGGGACTTCAGCCCCTGCAAGCCGATAAATAACCCCTCACAAAGCAGCTTCAAGTCAGCAGGTGGACTTCCTTGACTAATCTGCCTGCTTCATGTCCTTCCAATGTATTTCTCTAGGATTATAGTCAGGACTTTGACTGGACCATTCCAAAACATAACATTTCTTCTACATTTTCATTTCCGAATTCACATCTCCATCAATGAACGCAAGTCAAGCTAGTCCAGAGGCAGCAAACCAGACCCAAACCATAAAACTATAACCATTTTTCACAGATGGTATAAGGCTGGGGCTGGAAAGCAGTATTTCATCATCACAACCGTCATCACACTTTCAGTCAAGGTAACGGCTTTATTTTTGCACCTTTACCATATAAACCATTGTTGTTCACCATTCTCATAATAATAACTGCTGCAAGATAGGAGTTTAGCTTCCTAGACGTTAGTCGTGGCTTCCATGTGACCGCCTTTCTGAAGACCTTTGTTAGTTGACCGTGTCTAGGGAGGATAAAGATGGTGTTCTCAATTTGTACAAGATCTACCTCACAGTGGAGTAGTGGAGTCCAAACCCTTCTTCTTCTTTTTTTATTCTTTTGTAACCTTTTCCAGCCTGGTGAGCTTCTTCTAAGGTCTATATAAATACAGTTTGTTCAAGCAATGACACCCTTCTACAAACCTGTGTTGTCAAGATCGGACTTTGACCCTGTTTTACACCTGGCTTTAAAATGCTCTATGCTAAATACAAGTGTAAACAACCACCAAGATACACTGTGACCTGACCATAGTGGTCTGAGACACAATGACCACATATCTGTTGTAGTGTAAACACTAATGTATCCTTGATAAAGACGTTTCAGGAACGTACAGATTTACACCTGAACCCTACCCACATAGTTTTGCCAGTGTCTGGTTGGCAAGATCGGATTCTTTTTCAACAATAAATACAATACTAAAGCTTGTCTTATTTGTTCAAATTGGGTTCCCTATAAGTTAGGACTTCCGTAAAAATCTGATCACATTTGAGGTTATATTTATGTAGAAATAGAGAAAATTCTATTACTCTCAAGAAGTCGAATTGGGTCATTGGATAAATTTAGGGACCATACAACTTTTTCAGCTGGCAATAATTATGCTCGTGAAAAGGTTTTTTTTATTGGTTAGTTGGTATATTTTTACAGGTTGGTATTTATATTTGGAACACATAGACAACAATTTACCAAAACTGACACTGGCAAGTCCTCACATTCTACACCTCGGATAGAAAAGAAATGACCACTGTATTTTGTTCCAACCTGAGAAATGGGTTCAGACATTGCTTCCTGAACAGCACTGACAGGTTCTTCTACCGCTTCTTCTGCTGGCTGCTGCCGTTCCTCTTCCTCAGACTCCACCTCCTCAGACTCTTCCTCCTCAGATGCATTTTCCACCTTCTCCCCATTTATATTAACTACTTCTTTAGCCTGCAGGATAAAAGGAGGGAAGTTGATGGGATTTGAACCACCAACCCTGGGGTCTGTAGACGACTGCTCTACCAATTGACCACATAAATATGCAATGATAAACTTGCCAAATTAAGTGATTTTGATGTGTTGCTTGTTCCAAAATGCGATTTAAGCTAAGTTACTGCTTCATTAGAGTGCATGTGTGTGTTTGTATTAATGAGAGGAGTGCACACCTGTGGGCTCTTGGCGGATTGTTGTAGTTCCTTAAACATTTCCAGCACAGTTCTCTGCTTAAGCACTTTGGTTTTCTTCTTGGGAACCAGACTGTATGTTCCCATCCTCCGCTTCTTCTTACGGGATGACAGTCCTCCTGAGTATGAGGCTACAGCACAAAAGACCAACACAACACAGGAAAACTGTCAATAGAGATTAATTACGATCACAATCAACACACTTAATTGTCCTTTTTTTCTTCTTTCTACAGTTGGTCAGTTTTGTCATATGTCACTGGAAAGTGTCTGACCTAGCTGGAGCTTGGCCGAAGCTGGAACTGGAGTAGCTGGAGGAGCTGCATTTGGCGGCGGTGCTGGTGAAGCTGACGATGCCGTTTCTGCTGAAGCTGGAGTATCTGGTGGACTCTGAGGTAGATGGTTCTGAAGGAAGGCCTGCTGTGAGGACTTCTGTGTGTCAGATGCAACTTGAGTCTCCGTTTTCTCCATTTTGGCGCTCTTTGCTTCTCTTAATTCCCTGTTAAGAAGCTGCAAGTGACAAGAACCACAAGCTTTTAGGACTATTCTATCAGTCTACTAGTTAAAGTATGGTTCGCCATTTTCTTTGTTAAGCAATTTTTGCCACAAAAGAGACTTTAAACAACAGATTTGTTTATCTAATTGTCACACTTTTTTAGTCTACACATGATTAACTGCCCTGCTGCAAGAACTTTGACACCACTGATTTTTAGATATGTTTAGATAGTGTGCTTCCATGTATGTGCGAACAGTTAAAGTAGAGGCTACAGGAGGAGCTCATTGAAGTCCATGGATTTGGAACATGTTCAAATATCATGTATGGGTCAAATGTCTATGTCACTTCAGAATTTGAGTGGATGTCCACATGGTTTAGTGTACACTGATATTATCATTACAGTGATTATATCACCGTATATTTTTCTATATCAAATCTAATGGAACATAATTGACGCCAGGGGCAGAAAACAGGGAGCTACTAATCCTACACCAGATTCTGATTATTTACCTTTTGTGCTGGGCTGACAGCAGGTCTGGACATAGTCTTGCGTGCTCTATGTATCATCACAGGTGCTGGAGACGTGGCTGTTCCATTTTTAGTGTCTGATGTCCCCTGTCCAGATTTGGTCTCTGTACTAGGGTGTTTTTCAGTCCTTAACACACCTGAACTCTGTGCAAACCCTGACGTGGAGGCAGGGAGATGTTTGGCCGTGTGTCCCCCTGTCGGTGAGCCCGAAGGCAACCAGTTAGTCCTGTGAGGGGAAACTCCCACACCTGGCGTTGCTGCAGAGCCCCCCTCCTGCTGCTGCTGCTTAGTAAGAATGAATCCGTTGCTTCCAGTAACAGAACCGTGCGGCAGCTCCGTGTCTGGTATGCCATTTTCATTTACCAAAAGTAAAGTCTTGTTGCTGCCTGTTGCAGAGCCGTGGGTTGGGCTCTTGTGCCTCATGTCGTCACATTCAGTGCCATTAAACATTGCCTCTGCTGCAAGGGAAGAGGCCAGTCTGTTTGCTACCTCTTTGTCTCCATCTATGGATCAAAACCAAAAGCACAAAGCCAACTAGAATGTAAGCACGGCACTTTCATAAATAGCGTGCTTTCCAGGTTCGACTGTTACCTGATTTCTCCTCTCCACTGCTTGCTGAATCAAGTCCCTCCTTCTTTGTGGATGCACCTCTATCCCCGCTGCCCTTGGCTAGACCAGCGGGCTGATGAAAAAGAACACACGTCAGGGAAATATGAAAATCTGAGCAGTGATTTAGAATGATGTTATAAAATATTATTAATTGAACGTTCAATCTAAATCAAAATCATTGGTTTAGCTTATATAATTGTTTCAAAAGCCTATCATAAGTTTCCAGTGCCCAGTGTAGCATCTTAAATGGTCCGTTTAGCCTGACCTATAAATCAAAACTCAAAAGAATTCCATTTACAAAAACAGACCTCAAATAGTTACTTGATTGATTAATGGCTCTTTCTACACAAACTAAATTGCCAACAATTTACTTAATCAATTTCTTTTGTAAGTCATTAGTCAAACAAAAGTACAAAAGACTCTTTGCAAATTCCCTGCTTTTCTCCCTTTCATTTTATTGCAAACTGAAGTTTCTTTAAGTGACAGACCTCAGTAAATTAAAGCAGACAGCAGCCATTTGAAAAGATGAAGCCAAAAAAGATTTGAACCAATTCTAATCTTACTTTCTACCCACAGAAGACAAAAAAACTTCTTTCCTTTGATTTTTTAAAATGTGTCTTTGTCACAGTCAAAGATTACTAAGTAAGTCAAGCGAATAAGGGCAACCCCTATCTCTCTTTTTATGCTACAGCCAACCAGAGGAGCAGCATCTTCAAAAGAAAACTCCACCACCCACAGACTGTCTTTACATCTCACAGGAGGAAGCAGTTGAAGAGGCAACATCAGGAAATGTAAAACTCTCTTCCTCCTGAGCAGACAGTCAACCTTGTGCTCACTCTGGGAAAATGGGCCCAAAAGGAAATAAAAGGCCCAGAACCAGCAGCTGGCATGTTTCGCTTTCATTTCAGTCCAACGTTGCTTGTCAAAGCCAATCCTTTTGTTCCAACCTCACATACTCACACATTTAGGTAACTGTGAAGATCAAATGTCACAAGAAAGTTGGACATAGGTCAGTTTGTCCTTGAATGCCACCCGCTCATAGATATTCCAGCACTGAACAGAAAGGTTTATACACTCCTCGACTTTATGTGAGGCCCAGAAGGAAGAGAATAAAGGTAGTACATTCAGGCATGTGCTGACTGGGGCAGGGGCCACAATCGAGTAAGCAGTAAAAAGCAGGTACTGAGTAGGATTGACTGAAGAAAGCAGAAGAAACACTTGCTCTCCAGAGTAGCCCTAATCAAAAGACCTGCAGGAGGCAGAGACCACTGAAAACATCATTTTAACAAACCAACCATTTAAAGTCTTGTCTCCGAGGCTCCTGAGAGTCAAATCCTCAGACGAAACACAGAGAGCGTGTGTCCTGAAACCTGCATACAACTGAGACCCCAACTATAATGAGTCATAGGGATAGACTTTCCAAATCATTCAGTCATCCTAACACGAACACGCACCTTGTCAAACAACAAGGTCAGGCCAAGAGCTGGTGTGTGAACACAGTAACTGAGGTCGTTCCCAAAGAACATCTAGTCTGGGACAACCCTCCTGTGCTGTATGGTCTCAAGCAATGTACGAAGAATATGTGAAGGTGAAGAGAAGAAGCCCTAAGTTTCTTTATCCACGGACTGAAGACAACCAGTTACAAAGAACACCAGCCTCATCCCTCCCCCTAGTGGGAGAAAGTGGAACAGAAACAGTGGAGACAGAGGAGGGGGGGAAGGGAGGCAGAGAAGGCAGTCTGCAGATCTCCGCCATTTCACAACCAGACTGTTTACTGACATGACGTGGCCATTGCACCAGTTTTCCACTAGATGGAGAACGTAGAGGTCTGGAGCCTTGTGGAAGTGGATATGAGAGCTGCTGAAAGAAGGTCTAATTTTGAAGCCAGCGCTATGAGAGCTGATCGTGAGCCTTATGGAACTCATTAAAAAATGGAAGGATGTTAGAATAGATTAGGTTTCAGCCATGACTACAAAAATAAGGTCCACGGGTTCAGGGTTTACGTTCAACACAGGGCCTGTTTTTTGGGGTACTACAAGTATTATTGTCTCAATAGGTTACATCAAATTACTTAGACCTCACATCTTGGTAAAATATTCAAATGGTTCAATCATTCACTGTCCTTAAAACACAATGTGAACCTTAATATGAGAAGCCTGGACATTCACACTAATGTGACCTATCTTTAGATATAGTATAACAGGTGTGAAAAGCCTGAGCCACCTCACCACACGGCACAAACACATTACATTATCAGCTGTTACTCTACCGGTGACAAGCAGCATGCAAACACCTCACAGAGATGAGATGATAAGAAACTAGACAAATTAATTTAACACAGCCTAAGGAAACAAAGGAGAGGTTCCTGGATTTTATGCCTTTGATACCTTAAAAATGAAGCAGTATCAGCTTCTGAAACCTGGTCTCTGCGTCATGAGGTTTTCCCCTTTCTGACTGTTTTGCGTGTTTTTCAAATTGGCCTGAACATGTGAAACTAACCAGTGAAAGCAATGATTGCACAAAAACTATTCTTGCTACCGTTTGCTAATGTTGTTGTGTTGCCTAGGATGATAATTAAGCAAGTAAATCTTTATTTATATAGCACTTTCCTTTCCAAAACCTTTGCTTCACAAGGTGCGAATCAACTTACAAACCGTCAGAGTTTGGTGTCTTGCAATCTCTGTCACAGTCATGAGCTGGGAACTGCAGTTCTAAAGGAACGTGTTAAGGACTTGTTAAGAAAGCTTGGCTTTGCATATTCTCAAAGCAAAAATCAAATATATAGGGCATCCCAGAGGGCTAAGGAGGACATGAAAGCACCACTCAACAACCCAGAGTTCAGGACAAGCATGCAATCTTTCCTTTTGGCCTCTTACTTCCTGTCCTCTACTGTCCACTAGTCAATTAGAGGAAAATACGCATCAATAAATAAAAAATAAATAAACCATATCCAGGAATATGCCAATTGTTAACCTGTCCAGGAAATTGACAAATCAAACAGGAAGCTGCTCAGGACATCTTACAGCTGTAAAACATGACAGGTCACGCTGCAGCCTCATGTGTCCTTTACAATGAGACACAGACACTGCAACGTTATGTTCCAGTATATTCCTGATCACATAGCCTAGGCTGCTCATACATCCAGTCCCCCAGGCACCTCATTATATCCTGACAACAAGGGAGACAGGAGGAGGAGGGATAAAGCAACATTTTATACAGTTTATAAATTCTACCTAACAGGGTAGTTTCCAGATCTTCTGGAGAGCAGATTTTCATCTTCCGTATCAAGAATAACATGTTTCCTGTGCTGTGACTACTCTATACTCTAAATGCAGCTGTTTGGCTAATGCACAAGGAGCTCTGTCCAACAACAGGATCCAACATATCACACTCAAATTTCTCTTTGATACAGCAGCACTGCTACTACCATCAAATAACACTGCTCCTCCAGATTAAGTCTTCGATTTCACGACTCATGAGCAATCAGCATCTGTCTCGAGAGGTGCATCTTACCAACTGAGGAACCATCTCAATGAGAAGACAGCAAGAGCTCAAACCAGTTGACTGCAACTTTTAGAGAAAATGGCTAAAAGGAAGTGGGAAGCAAGAACATGCATCTCCTGAGACCATTCAGAGGCAAAAGCAGCCATGGGTGAAGAGCAGAAAGCTAACATGTCTTTTCCCTTGTGAGCCTCCAGGAAGCATCATACCTGCTCTCTTCTCTGGGCCTCCATTGAGAAGAAGAAGGCATCAGAGAAGTAGTCAGTGCGTGTGAGCGAGAGAGCATGTGTGTTTGAGAGGGGGGGGCAGGGAGGGTGGGAAGAAGGAGGATAGATAGAGGGAGAGAGCGAGAATGTGTCGAACAGATTGTTCCTCTTTTCCTTTTCTTTCCCCGCATGCACATTCACCTCGCCGGTCATGTGACCTGGTGGCTCCCTCTGTCGGTCCTTCTCTTCAGAGGGTCTCCACAGAGCATGCTCAGTCAGCTCAAACTGTAACACCACTCCATTTCTTTAAGCTGGAAGACTGTTGCCACTGAAGACATCCACTGAACCAGACTCACTATACAAACGCTACACGACTGGAGAAACACATTCAAAATCCTTCAGATGTTTTTCCCCCCTCATGTTTTAGCTTATGTGAATTATAATTCTATCATTTTGTTTTTCCATATTGTAATTATACCACTGCTCCTACTCTGCTATTATTTGTTGTTCTGGTCTTTTTCTTTTTCTTATAAAATGGAAGCTATTGGTCAATAAAGAGATCAGGAGGAAAAAAGGCCTCAGAGCATCAGGAAAACATGACAAAACTAGACAAATAAAAACCTCAGAAACAAGATTGATGTCAGTGAGGAATCTAACGAGCCAATCGTTTTCCACAGTGGACATAAAGCCACGTCCAAACCTCTCAACAGGAGAGTCTTTTGTCTCCACTGAGCCAGTGAAGACAGCAAAACACAACACTGCCAGGCCACGCAACATATATTTAGTCCCAGAAATGAAGTAAGAGACCCAAAATGCAACAGAGGAAAAATCCTCATAGAAAATTCCATACGCAGTCACAAAAGGACGAACAGAGACCTCAGCACAAACTACGTGAATGCACACAACTAACTTAGCATAATCTTTACAAATGTTTTCAATTGCTGACAGATACTTGTACATCAACTCATCAATTCTGTTCTCATTTGATCTACATTTAAATGTATTTTACAATCAATTGTTTGGTTTATGAGGTCACTAAACAGCAGAGAAGCCCATCGAATGTTCTCTGAACTTGATGTGATCTGAATGTGATGTGTCACATTGCTTGTCTGTCTTCCCAACAACATAAATGAGACATAAAGCAGCAGATCCTGGCTTTTGACGAGCTGCCATTTTTGCTTAATTAATGAATTAAATGATGTATCACTACGAGAATAGCAGAGATTTGTCACGCAGAATTTCGCACATGCAGGTATGCATTTAGAGATGTTGGTGGCTTCTCCTTTTCGCTGAACTGACCAAGGACATGCAACCTGATCATGACGTGCAAGCTCAAGTTTGTCAACTGTTGAAATCATTGCACAAGAAAAAGACAATTTCATCCAGTGTTGCCAAAAGAAACAAATAAAAAACAGAAAATTCACATAAGATATGCAAGTCAAATTTTTCCAGTACAAAAAGTGAGGGTGGACAAAGAAATACGTGTAGTGCTGTTTAACAGGAACAGTTCGTTTAGGTGCTGAGCAACACAATATACAAACAGACGCCACTCACAAGCAAAGAGCAACTCAACACAGTTAGAGGAGCTATTGCTGAATTATAATGTGTACTGTGTGATACACTATAACAGATGTTTGTAACCACTTCTATCAGGACCCAGAGTTAGTGTCTATGAGTGTAATAAAGGGGATATGCCTTTATTCATGCACAAGGGCCAAAATGTTAACTCAAATCAGAGTATTAAAGGCCTCTCTATAGTCATGCTAACAGCCACTGTATCAGCCACCTTTAGCCATTCATCAGCACGACAATCAGTGCACTACTTTGGTCCTGGCTAAAATTATCTAGTGACTTCCGGCAAGAGTTGCAGTGACATTTTACTAGAGCTAATCATGAAACATAAAGGATGCACTCGTCACTGCCGATCACCTAAATTTACTCAAAATAAAGTAAAATATTTCCATTACTATTGGACAGACCAAACCTTTTGATGTTCCCATCACCCTCAACTTTCAAGTTGAGTGCTACAGGCATTCTCTGTCACTGTCTTTCTATTTACTAGACTGTGGAGCCATATAGTCCTGTAGGGAGATGTGTGTGCACATTCTTAATCTTGTCCACACATGCGTGACACGAAGCAAAATTGTATCATTCATGATGCAGCGTGATAATTTCTGCCCTTGGTTAGAATTTGTTTGTGATTGCTTGCTGGTTTGTGTGCATACACACCATAACACAAGCATCTCACATGAGTCTACAAACGCAACAAGCATGGTGGAAGACTGAGCTCACAAGGCTGAAAAGACTCAGGAAGGGCCGATTCTGAAAAAAAAGCTTCCTCTGTTGTTTCGAAATGGATCAGCAATAAACCAGATGTGAATCAGACATCTATGATTTGTAACTTGTACCAACAACCTCAAGCACAAACGAAGCCGGACCAACAACAGTAAATACTGGAACAAACTGACACGGGTGGGAGCATGTTGCTTGGCCATTGTGGCATACCAAACTGCTGACACAAAGGCAGACTCAACTGGTTTAATTCACTATTTGGTGATAGGTTCCTTTTTGTTCATTTATATTTGCACGGATCTCAAAACTACAGTATATGATGATGTGACTTGTGGATGTTTTCAGACTGCAGTCGATCGTATCCTTTTCTAGAGGATCCGTCAGAATCCGCTGAAACAGACATTCAACAGACTTTTGACTGCCCGGTACAAAGTCTGTGCAAGGTCACAGTGCGCCCATGTAGAGAAATTTAATGTCCAGAGGATTCAGAATAGGTGGGGTGCTGATGCTTGTTTACATGCCCTCAAGAAACCAGGTTACTGGAAATCTAACTATACAAGCAACAGATGAGAAATTGTATTTCTCCTTTACCTTTGAGGCCAATCTGGTTCACAGATTTTAACTGTACAGAGACAGAAGAAAGTTTTTACTCACTAGGAACAATTGACCATCTTGAGTGCTTGCACTGGAACCAGCTCTCTTAATACATCCATGATCCGATTGCTTATGGATGCTCAACAACTTTTAATTCTCTGTATTAAAAACAAATTTTGGTCAGCATTAAAAAGATAATGCTGCAGTTCTCATACAACCACTACAATACAGTAAATATAGTTCCAGTGGCACAGTTTGGCAGGGCAGTCATCTGCAAACACCCAGGCTGGTGGTTCGACACCCAGTCCCCCCAATTTCTGATGGCCACATGTTAAAGTATTCCTGGACAGGAGACTGAACCCCAAACCTTTGGTGCTTTAAAGGGGCGGCTTATGAACAAACATTTTCCCAAAGGGGATTAATAAAGTATCAATTATTATTATTATTAAATCACAAAGAGAACTTTTTACATATCATTAGCTACAAATGAGTGAATTGTGTTTTCGCATAGATCAAAGACTGTAAGGTTTGATGTCTTGTTTCTTACAATGATTTCACACAGAGGCCCAGAGTCAAAGGTCTGTGACACCCCAAGCTGACAGTCAATTAGCTCAATTGGCTATGAGCAAATGGCGTGCCGCCAGTGAGCAACTTTCAGGCTAATCCAGTACAAGAGTGGTGTAAAAAAAGCTGGTCTGTTTACTGTGTATATTTGAAATTGAGTTTCTTTCTTTCTGACATCTTTCTAATTGAAAGATGAAGACAGAATACCGCCACCCGCTGGGTGTGGAATCATTTCCTCTCATGCAGGCATAGAACGTACATGCTAGTAGGTCGAGTTGTTGTTGCTGCTTATTCTTTGATGTTGGCTTGGCGTATAACTGCCCTGAGGGCTGAAACAGACTATATTCAGCAGAATATCCAAAAAGATGCGTCTACAGTAGCACACTGCTACAAGTTGAATAGTATCGTGCAAGGTTTCAGCAGAACCTGTTTTGTGTTAAAACTTTTACCCTTTAAAATTCTGTCATGTTATGTCATACCTCGTGTGACCAGATTCTACTTCCCTTTCTGCTCTTTTTTTTTTATTACATTGTTTATATTAGTATAGGTGTGTTTAAATTTATATTTGATTAACATACATTTTAATTGGTGGGTCTGGGTTTCCTCAGACCATTACTGCAACCACAAAGTTTGAAAAGCCATGTGCCACATCACTGAACACATAATGGCAGGTTGGCAGGTGCACACCACACTGCCTGCTGAAAAAAAGCATGCAGCTCACTTGATGATGTTGTCAGTTGTTCCTTCCATCTGTTCGTTTGGCCCAAATCTAGATCTCAACAACTGTCTGAACAAAAGCAACAACTTTGGTTTAAATCCATGGATCTATGAATGTGGTTCCTAGTCATTTTACTAGCTTCCACAATATTTTCTATAGCACCAGTGTCGTATCAAAGTGTCTCAAAAACTAAATGCTATGTCAATTCATGATACACCAAGAACAAGACTCTCTGTTTGCATTAATCTGGAGCCTTTCATCAGCCACTACCCTGAGGCCAAAAATGTCTAATAATCCAAGACAAGTAAACCTCTGAGGTACAGATTGTTGTGACATTTGCTTTATTTTATACACTGATAAATTAATGTTTTTGCAATGAGTCATAAGTTATGAGGAACTGATCTGGTCTTCCCACTTAGTTACTTGTATATGGTTTTCCATGTGCCCTTTCCCAGTTTCTAATCACAAATACATGGTGATAACTTTGATAACTTATTTTTTTGCACACATTCATGCGACGGGACACATACCCTGGAATTCTAGGAAGATTCACGAGAGAACATGACATCAGGTGGGTGGTATCTGTCACAAGACCAATAACGGCTATTTCACCTCAACAATGCACTTGAGCTACAGGCCCCAAAGCACAGCTTGACATTCAAACAAGGCTCTCTTCCAGCTGTGACTCCTGTCTGAAAGAACACGCAAACTGAATGCTGAATCAAGCACACATATGCTGCACACTGTGACCAGGATTGTTGAAACACCCATAATCACGCACAGTCTAATATAAAGCTACCCTACTTAAAATGCAGTGAGTATTTCCTTAACTTAAGCAGTTACTTAAGCAGTTACTTAATAGTTATAATTACTGGTAGGGTAATTACATCATTTCAGTAATGGAGTGTTGTTAAACATACAAACCGGTACTGTATCAGTATATGACTTGCTGTTGGTTTATTGCTCTTCAGCATACAGGTAGTTATCTGCCTGGACAATGCAAATGAGGTCTGTTTATAGTAAAGGCTTTCATGAAGAAAGTAATGTGCTGTGTGCTTTCAATGGCAATTTTATTACTGAAATCAACCACAGCTTTTGCGGTTTCTGTTTGACAAAAACTGCAGGGTTTGATTAGTTATAGTTAATCAAGACAAACAAACCAATAAGGATAATGTCCAACCAACAATGCAAAGCCCAAAGATGACAAGTATTTAAGTATTAACTGCAGTAGCATAAAACACAGAAAAAAAGCATGTCACAATACAAAATACTCATATCCACAGTAGCAGAACAGAGACAGAAGCTCTGGAGACATATAGAGTGGCATGTGATCTGAACTTAATTTAAGTCAAGAGTATTAACAAATATAATGTACCTAAAGTAATTCTGAACTTTCATGTCTAGAACCTCATAGTGCTAGTGGAAAAAGTATGTGTAATTAGCTAACAGGTCAGGTTTTAGTATAAGTTAAGAAAATTAGTTTGGAGGTGTGGACTAGAGCTACTTTCGACTGACAAAAAACAGTCTGTTCCGAACAAGAAGAATACCCTTATGAGAGCCATGCCTCGCAAAAATTAGCTTTCACAGGATCTATAATCAAGAATTGCTGACTACATAAAGTTGGAAAGGGTTACAAAGACAACAAAATTCACAAGTCTACAGTTAAGCAAACAATCTACCAACAGAGATACTTTGGAACTGTGGCTACTCTACCATGAAGTGGGCGGCCAAAGAGCACAACAAACACTCATCAAGCCTGAGTGACGGCCAAAGATTTTCAGATATCATTGGAACTGGCTAACATCTGTCTTCATGAGTCTACAGTAACATCATCCTAATCGTAAAGCATTGTGGGGGAAACATCATGAATTGGGCCTGCTTTGATGCATCAGGACCTGGGTAGCTTCCAGTGATTGAAGTGTATAATATATAGTATAATATTGTGAGAATGCCTGTACATCAGCTGAAACTCTGCAGAAGTTGGGTGATGCAATAGGACAATGAACAAAAACACACAAAAGAATGGCCAGTTATTAATTCCAATGGTTCACATACTTTTTCCACAAGCACTATGGAGGTTTTTATGGTTGTTCTTAATAAAGACATAAAAGCTCAGAATTGTTCTGTGTTATCATTATATTTGTCAATACCCTTAGATGAAGATCAGATCACACTAACAAATTAATGCAGAAAACCACCGAGACTCAAAAGGTTCACATACTTTTTCTTGCCACTGTATATATGAACCTATTAGCAGATGTGTTGTACATAATACCATGTGACATTAACAGATTAATCAAACTCTAAATGCACAACCAGATACCACACAACACGTCAGGCAGGACAGAGTTAAGCGTGTGAACAGTAGTGGCTGTAGGGCTGGATGCCCCACACCTTGCACTGCTGAAGCCCGGGATGGTCTCAGCAGTGCTGACGAGAAACCACCACAACGCTGTTCGAGCGACCTCTGGCGAACAAGACCAGATCTCCCGAAAAGAAAAAGAAACAAAGACTAAAGCTTTATTACATTTGTACAACTCCCAGTTACTGTAACCGAGTGTTCAGTTCAATGAGCCCTTATTTAATGATAAAACCCAAACTGGACCACAACACAACTTGTAGCAGCCCGCCGTGGACTGATTTACACCGACTGAAAGATGACAAGAAATGCTGATAGCCAACGAAGACAAGGCAACACTAGGAGAGTGATATTCCTGATTTTAAAAAATAATGTGGGAAAAATAATCACGTAAAGATCACGAAAGCCGGTTCGAGAGCTGGCGCCATATGTTTACAGTGGGAGGTTGTAGCAGCTTCATTTGAATGCATCAATTATCATGTAGCTAACAGGCTGCACAGCACACAGAAGATAACAGCCTCAGCCAACCATTTAGTCATACTGCCCCAGCTTACACACAGACTAGTCTCTGTCGTTTACACAGTATGATCTGTGTACAGATGAAAAATCTGTCTGTATTTTAGAAAGTGTGCACAGCCTGCCAGCTAGCACAGCTGCTAGCGGCTAGCTAAATAGCATCGTAGAGCCAGCAGACTGCCGGTGGCTGGCAAAACAGCTAAACCCGTGAATATTGTTGGTTTAAAAAAATGCATGCATGTCTATGTGGGGTTTATTTTGAACCGCTAACGCTGGACAGAAGCGGGGCAGTCACAGTAGCCTGGACCATGTATGAACAAGCCCCGGAGAAGAAGCTCCAACAGCACCCGCATGGGCTATTCAGGTTCCCGGGCGCAGCATCTTCCTGCACATTCAGTTGCCCTCCGGTCCAGCACAAAAGCAAAAGACTCCAGGCTGGCAGCGGGCAACTCACGACAAAGCCACGCCGCCGCAGCGACAATTCGCCCGTTTACAACGAGGGTCCTGACTAGCGGGGCGAAAGGTGTTTTTCGAGCCGCAGAAAACAGTGAAAGTAAAACAAGCCTGGCGTTGATAAAGCTCACACACTCACCTCGGTCCCCACCGAAGCCATGGTGCCTGACGTAAACCCCGCCCCTCGCTGACGTCACGTTTATTGATTTGCAGACAGTGTGACACCACCTGGGAGTGGGATTATCAATAATACGATCTATAATCATCAGAACCGCCATGATCTGTGAGATTATAACAACAGGCCTGTCGATCAGGAAGGTTTCTTTTGCTTAATGGTGAAACAGCACAATTCTGACCCTTACAAACTATATTTTAGTAAACACCACATCACCCACGCTTGTTATGTGGACACCCAAGCATTATAGATTTAGATGCAAAGGTCCTTTTCCCACTTAGACAGAAGTTCATTAATGATGTTGACCACTGATGTTGGGTCACATTCAAAGTTGGTATTCCAGCTGAAGGTGACGGGTGGTTCTGAGATCAGGGCTGTACACAGACCAGTCAAGTTCCTCCACACCAAACTGGGAAAAAAGCAATTATTAATACACCTGCATGGCATTGTGCATTTGTGTTATAAGTTAAGTTTCCTATCATTGCAACTGAGGTTCCCAAACCATGACAGTAAACCCCAGACAGGTCCATTTCACCATGATGCATTGAAGAAAAGGGAGATTTACCACTTTGCCTACTCCAGATATCACATCTGCCCATTGTAGGCCCGGAAAATCAATAAAAACACAATTATATTATTATTATTAGTAGTAGTAGTAGTAGTAGTAATGTATCAATTATTAACAAACATGTAAGTTAGAGTCTAACAGGACATTCAGGGTTGGAGTAGATGATGCTATTGTCTACCTGCTCCAGCGAGCTCTCTCACACCTGGACAAGGCTAACAGCACTGTGAGGATCACATTCTTTAATTTCTTCAGTGCCTTTAACACCATACAGCCTGTCCTACTGAGAGAGAAGCTCCTAAAGATGCAGGTAGACTCCTCCACAGCCTCCTGGATCACTAACTACCTGACAGACAGACCACAGTTTGTACAACTGCAGGGATGTGAGTCTGAGCGGGTGGTCAGCAGCACAGGAGCACCTCAGGGGACTGTCCTCTCACCTTTCCTCTTCACCCTGTACACCTCAGACTTTCAGTACAACACTGAGTCCTGCCATCTGCAGAAGTTCTCAGATGACTCTGCAGTGGTTGGGTGTATCAGCGGTGGGGAGGAGACCGAGTACAGAGGTCTGGTGGACTGCTTTGTGAAGTGGTGTGCGAACAATCATCTCACCTTGAATGTAAGCAAGACCAAGGAGATGGTTGTGGACTTTAGGAGGAAGAAAACTGGCTTTGACACTGTGTGCATTCTGGGTGAGAAGGTGGAGGTGGTGGAGAGGTACAAATACCTGGGCTTTCACCTGGACAACAGACTGGACTGGAAGTTCAACACAGAGGCTGTATACAGGAAGGGACAGAGTAGACTCTACTTCCTGAGGAAGCTCAGGTCCTTTAATGTGTGCAACAAGATGCTGCAGATCTTTTACCAGTCTGTTGTAGCCAGTGCGATATTCTTTGCTGTCGTCTGCTGGGGCAGCAGCATCAGTGCCATCGACACTAAGAAACTGAATAAGCTGATCAGGAAAGCTGGCTCTGTGCTGGGGGCTTCTCTGGAACCTTTAGAGAAGGTGGTGGAGAGGAGGATGCTGCACAAACTGCTGAGCATCATGGAGAACAGCTCACATCCTCTCCACAGCCTGCTTATCAAACAGCAGAGCAGTTTTAGCCAGAGACTTCTCCAGCTGTGACAAGGAACGGTTCAGGAAGTCATTTGTGCCAACAGCCATCAGCCTGTACAATGATTCCCTGACAGAGAGTCAGTGTCCACGCTGATGGTTTAACAATGTGTAACTTAGTCACTTTACATTCAAGTCCTACTGTGTGTTTTGTTGGTATTACTGTCTATTCTGTGTGTTATTCTTGTACTGTGTCCCGTGTATTGTTGTGTAGATCATGTTACTCAATGTTCAAATGTTTTTGTGTGTAATGGCTGCTGCAACACCAACATTTCCCCTTGGGGATCAATAAAGTATCTATCTATCTATCTATCTATCTATCTATCTATCTATCTATCTATCTATCTATCTATCTATCTATCTATCTATCTATCTATCTATCTATCTATCTATCTATTAACAAACATGTAAGTTAGAGTCTAACAGGACATTCAGGACAAATGCATAAAGGACCTACTAAACCTGTCCAGCCAGCAAAGGCTGTTTTAGCCAGTGGTCTGGAAGTTAAATCATGGCCACTGGACTTCCTTCTTGTCAGTTGCCATGTCTCAACTACCAGATAATTTCACCTGGATATCTGAGAAGCTTTGCTGATGTTTTACCAGTAGTGTGCCTCATTACAGCTATCCTTATGCCTTCCCCTTTCAGGAGGGGAGGCCATAAGGAATGCTTTGCTACAGGGAAACACACAAAACAGCCAAACCAACCTCAGCCCAAAGCAGGCATGTACTCTGCTAAACCTCAGCCTAAACAGCACCTAAGTCAAATACAATAGGAGTTGTTATTGACAGGACCAGCTTGCCCATTGTGACTATGACTCTACATATATTAAGGATGAAGAGAGCACAGCCCCGAGCTACTTTCAGGCGACAGCACCCATCCACACAATCAGCGTGTGGCTGACACCTTGACATAAAACTGGACTGCCACATCAAGTTGACAAGGGACAATGTCCAGCATTGGTCTTCTTGAACTGTGTGGTGCATATCAGAGAGGAAACCATGACACGAATGCTTCTCTCATAACACAAGCTGAAACGTTTTAGACCCATCCACCACCAGCCAGAGAATCTGCAAGAAGCTCACACACCTCAAAGAAGCCCTGAGAGCTTGTGGTAAAACTGGAAGATCTGGTAAGAACGGCTTACTCGCTCTCCTTTACAGACAGAGAAGAAAAGACAAAATGCAGCAGCAGAGTTAATATATGGCTGGAGTATCTTCTTCCAACACACGCACAGATTTTGTATTCATTGAATCACGGCTACAGTATGATTACAGGTAGTTAATGTGTAAACTGCAGCTTGAGCTGAAGCAGCTTACGTTTTTATTGATGTTACGGAGTCGCATACTGGACTCCAATACAACTAAACTACAGTTTTTCATTTACATAGAAGGCAACTTTGTAGTCTGAGCAATAACTTTGACTGGCATTAATAACAATTCAGTATATAATATACAAATACTAACACACACAACAAACAACTTTAACTGAAATTTGAATAACAAAAAAAATACAAGATGAACCTATTCATTTAAAACTAATTTAAACCAAAAAACTTATAAAATGCAATAATGGAAAGAAACTAAGCATATTTAGCATTCTATGACCTTTTTACATGTTGTGTTCCTCCTCTACTTCTACTTATAGTTAAGAGGAAAACATCCGATTTACTCTGCTTTAATCTGACAGATACCGATTACTTGTCAGATTAATAGTATACATTTACATTACAATAAGCATAAACATATAGAATGCATCGCAGTGTTTAAGTTTAAATCCTTCCTGGTTTGTGAACATTTACAAAATAGGTGTGTGATGTTTCCTAAAAGGCACTTTCTCCCATTTAGCTTCTCAGATAGTTTGACTAAAATAACAATGAAAGTTCTCCGATATTAACCAAAAACCTTTACAGTGCAATGACAACTTTTACTCTTGATTCTTCTAAATGCAGCACCTTAACTTCCTGTGGACTATTTTTAAATAGCTCGCTGGTGCTTTGACTTGAGTAAAATATGTGAGCCCTTGCTAAAGAAATGCACATTGTAATTTCTACTGATCACAGTGAAGGTGCTGATGTTGAAGATGATGATGAGTTGATGGGAACATGTCAATGGTCCTATTAATGTTTCTAATCACTGGGCTTCTCTGCATTACTAAATGTACTATTATTTTTATTATGAGGGGTTATCATAATTATGGTAATCCCTCCTTTGCACCAGAAGAGGGCGCAAGCGCAACGACCTTGCTGTGAAGCGCCTAAACGTAAGAGACGTAAAAGAAGAATCCTCACGCGTTGCTCGACGTCACATCCGGTGACATCTTCGGTTGAGTTGTCCGGGAAACGCGCCATGTCCGAGCGCTAGTGTTGAAGTCGCTGCTGCGGAGAGACACACGTGTCTTTAGTTAGTTAAAGCTCAGACAGACGAGTCGTCGCTTCTGCTGCAATTACGAACTGAGAAGTTCAAGTTGTTGGCCACGGTAGAATCTCACAGCGTCCAGTTAACGTTAGACGAACGATCCGACATGACCCAACAAGCTGCTGCTCTGCAGACCTACAACAATGAACTTGTCAAATGTAAGTTCACCTGCTTCATCTGTACTCGCTCGTTTGGATTAATAACTCGTGTTTATTGGTTACTATCTAATTTAACGTTCAGTTGATTGGTATCCAATAGTGTTCCGTAGACCACCAAGGTAAGTAACGTTACTCTATTTAACGATAAGTACCTGCTTCCTTCTCACCTGTGGAGAGTTGCTTTGCACCTGATTTAACGTCACTTCCTTTTACTCTGTCCTGAACAGTGTATGAATAATTTTAGACTCATTCCATGTTGTAGTTCTGCTTGTTCCAGTTTTTGACCTGCCAGGATCAGGATCACACTGTATAATGTGATTAACCTCCGCAGATTATAGCGTACTGTCTATCACCTGAAAATCAGTCTTTAACTCTCTGCAGACCTCACACAGCACAGGACTGCCACTGTATATATATGTACTATGTTTCTGGTTTCTTTCAACACTTGGTCACTTGTCACCAGACTAGAAGAGAGTTGTCTGTTTTATGATTGATTGAAACTGGTCAGAAATGTTTAAAACTGTCAAATTGAAATACATCATCATCCATATAATTGTTGTATAGGATCACTCATCACCAGCATAATAAACCCTTTTGTCCCTGTCAGGTATTGAGGAGCTGTGCTCGAAGCGGGAAGAGCTGAACCGTCAGATCAAGCAGGAGGAAGAGGAGAAGGATCGACTGCAGCATGACATCCGCATCCTTTCTGAGAAGCTGAGCAGAGTCAATGAAAGCCTTGCACAAAGACTCGCTGCCCGTGCCACCTTTGATCGCACCATCGCTGAGACAGAGGCTGCATACGCCAAGGTGTGTGTTTCCACCAGTTTAGGTATTATTTACACCGCTCAGTAATATTGAAACTTATGATTATTGTCTTTTTTTCCAAATTGGAGGTTTGGTATCTCTCAGTTTAACCCAGTAAAAGAAAACCTGCCTGTGTGATGGGATGTAGCTCAGAGTCAAACCAACAAAAACAAGTTCAGTTTTAAAATAGGAACAAGAACACAAGTCATATTTGATGCAGCATGTTTAGCTGCCTAACGTGTTGAAAGCTGGTTGTTTGAGTTGGTGATGTTTTAGGCAGAGGAGGTGGTTTGATAATTTAATCATTTTAGTTATTTTCAGGCAACAGTAGCAAATACTCACAGTTTTCAGCTTCAAACATATGAAAAGTCTTTTTGCTCTTCTTTATCTCAAATTATTGGGAATTGGCAAATTTAGATTCTTGGTCAAACTAAATAACAACTGAAGATTTGACTTTGGACTCTGAGAAACTGGGATCACTCACCTGTCACTAATTAATGAATGTGGGTTGTGTCGGTTGAGTAAACAAATAAATAAGATGAAACTGACCCTGCTGCCTTTCAGCCACTGAAACACCATCGTGTTTTCAGGTGCGTCCCACTTATGGATGCTGAACTCCCTGAGTGTTCACACTAATCACTGCAAACAAACACTCCAAAGCTGCTCTTATTAAAAAACAACAAAGCTGTGCCTGGCCCCTTTTTTAAAGTTGATTTACCAATACACTGTCAGCTGCATGTGGTGTAGGACATGTTTTGACTTGTGCTTCAAAGTATCAGGTTACACTTTGTGTGTTTTCCTTTCCTTCTATAGATCCTGGAGAGTTCCCAATCCCTGCTGAGTGTCCTGAAGCAGGAGGCAGGAAACCTCAGTAAAGCCACAGAGCCTCGCAGGAAAGAGCACTGATGGCAAGAGAAGGTCAATTTTACCACCACAGCACACTAGACTCGCCACTTTTTATGCCATGTGTACTCCGCTCTGGACTATTTGTAATATACGTGATTGTTTCGATGTAAATGCTTAATCCAATAAATGTGTTTATCGCCCACATGACTCTTATTTTTCTGGTTTTAAACAAACCAGACAAAAAGATACATTGAAATATGTTGGACCTCCTACAGACATTTCCTGTGTAGAAAGTAGTACTCATTTTTTTTCCAGGACTTGTGAAATACATCAGTCTTTATCATGCCGTTGATTACTGCAAGGAAAATGTGCTAGGATTGAAATGACACACGTACAGTATTTACATTTGTTCAAGTCTTCTATTTATTGAGTATGACATCACTTTGCTTTTTTTAATTTGCCCAAATCATTGACAATAACTTTACAGTTACATCTGCTGTGATGTAGATTTACAGACGAGAGGGAAAGTAAAGGGGGAACATAATGGAGTTTCTACCACAGAGTCGCTACAGCGTGACCAACACAAGCTGCTCACTTTGCAACAGGAGGAGACATATAGGAATACACAGGCAGAGGTCATGTCTGACAGCACCACCATTTACACTTCAGAAGTCCAGTTGTGTGTGTGTGTGTGTGAGGCCATCGGAAAAAGTTCTTGCTGGTTTCAGTTAAGACAATCAGTGAAGTTTCCCACATTTCACTCTGCCTCTTTGGCCCTTCATTTCCAAGAAAGACAGAGAGCAAACAATTCCCACAAAGAGTAGTTGTCGTCTTTGGGGTTTTGGTCGCTGAAGTTGCTGCAGCAGATCCAAGTGGAGCTTTCTATAAAACTAAGTCATCTCAAAAAACCACAGTGTTGTATTTAGAAGGTTTAGCTTCATACCTACAAGTCATGTAAACTTAAAGTATTTACAGTTACAGCTAATTCAAGCTTGGGCATTGTCATATAGTTTATATTTTCTGCCAATCCTGTTTATATTATTTGTATTTATTTGTTCCAGATTTAAATGTAGCCATCAGTATGGTACTTTAAAGAGGGTGCCCTATGGGAAAACTGCACTTGGTCTACTGTTTGTTCTCACAGCAACAAGGCCGACAATCATCCGAGTTTTTTTGCAAGGCTGTGGCAAACTGTCAAAGAAAAAAACAAAACTAAATGTGGTCTCTGCATTAATCGGCGGCGCATTCATGTACGACTGAAGAGTTCTATTCCAGAAAATCTCATTCATTTTGATAAAAAAAAAAAAAGAATGAATACATCCAATCTACGAAATGACGCTCTGCCAGTCAGAGGCTCACAATTCTAATTCATCTAGTAAATATGATATACAGTCAATGGTTGTATAATAACAGTGGTCATCGTTTCGAAACCAAACTCTTCAGACAGACTTCTTTTTTCTTTTAAGTGCACATTTCCTCTGTTGCCTACTCTGCTCCTTCTCAGGAGGTGCAAAACAAAGCTAAAAGCATGACAGTGCAAAGACATTTAACATCCAAGACTCCAGACGGTAATTCCTAAAGGTTACACATCTCTCATGTCCTAACAGCAAAAATCCAGCCTGAACAAATTTCATCTGATTGGAGAAATAAAAAAACAACAACAGTAGTAAGAAACAAATCTTTGTACTTAAGAAAATATGGTGGAAACTGTACAACAATACTGGCCGAGGGAGTCTATCCTGGGAGTGTAAGGAATGAGTGAGGCCGTTACAGCAACACTTTAACCAGTTGGCATTATGAGTAAATAAAAAAATCATCTGGAAACGTGGTGCAGTCTCGTATATAAAACAAATCTCAATTAAAAAACTCATTACATATTCTTTCAAACACACAATCTTGCATTCGCTCTCACAAACGTGCCATATCAGAAATGATGGATATCGTTTACTTCATTACTTCGATGGACCGACGTCTTTCTCTGTGGAATGTCAAAGTACATGAGGTCCGACTGGGGGGAAAGAAGGAAACGAGTGTCTGGTTTCTTCCACACCAGCAAAGTCGTCTTTCCAAAATAAAAAAAAAGTTGTTTTTTGTTGTTTTGTTTTGTACATGAGCAGGTCTCAGACATGCAACTTCAACTGTAAGCAGGAATAAATACACGAGAAAGCAGAGAGGTGTCAGGAGGTCTAACAGCTTTTGATAAACATGACACAGATACTTTGATAGAGGATATACAGAAACATTCTACAGTATGACGTTCTTCTCAACAGCAACACGGACATACAGACGTTATTGGCCAAGGTCACTTTTTCA
Source organism: Anabas testudineus (assembly GCF_900324465.2). Lineage (NCBI taxonomy): Eukaryota > Metazoa > Chordata > Actinopteri > Anabantiformes > Anabantidae > Anabas > Anabas testudineus. Next base: position 17,290,773 of record NC_046630.1, read on the forward strand.
AGCAGTTCATCAGAGATCAGAGAGAGTTGCTACTGACTGACTGGAAGTCTTCCCCGCGGTGCATATGTTTCCTCCCTCACCACAAACCGGGGAAGCGCGTTGAAGTTTGCTTGCCATTACCGGATGTCCAGCAGCTTCGATACAGCATAGTGTACTATAAAACGTACAAAAACTAAAGGCATACAGAAGCTTTACAGTAAAAGAACCGACTAACTGAGGTCAAAACATGCAGGTACAAAAAAAAAAAAGAAAGAAAACTACAATTGTGGCACCCTTTTACCTTTTTTGTTTGTTTGTTTGTATATGCATGTTTGAGTCTGCCATCGATCTGCTGTACGCAGCTAGATTCGTCCTCCAGGTCGTACCTTTACGACCACATCCTAATGACATGTTTCCATGCTAACACTGAACTCTTGTCACCGTGGCAACACCGACACATGGGCACTGGCGGCTTCCTGTTCTTTATAAGGAGCTCGTCGAAAGCTTTCAGCTCATTCGCTTGTTGACATCTTCTAAAAACCTTAAGCTAAATTTAATATGCAGACTTGGAAGCAGGAGAAACATGAGGCCAGAGCCTGAAAAAGAAGATGCGTCGCTGCAGATTGTGATTCTGTCTCGTTAGAGAGGATGAGGAGGGAGGGAGGGAGGCGGACAGATCAACTGTCCAGGATCAGTGGGAGAGGGGAGTAGGCAGCCCAGCTGCCCTTAGGATTTGTTGTGTCATGTCAGGAAGAAGGTGGGAGTGGAGCACCCATCACCTGGCAAAAATATCTTCTGCTCTGATGTGCAGTTGGGAATGTGGCGTGCAGTGTTACTGTGGCAGGAAGTCAGCCAGAACAACAAAAACAAAACAAAAAAACAAACGAAAAGAAAAGAAAAATGTTTCCTGTCTGATAAGGAAGATGTGCTTAGAGACGGCTGCAGTGTAGAGCTGGAGGCAGTTCAGACCTGGTCCCACAGGTGCTGTGATGCTACTGTACCGCTGGTTTGGTTTGACTCAGAAGTAAAGAGCAGGTTCACTGCTGTAGTCAGACAGAGAGGAGCTGTCTGCCGGTGTGAGCTGAGGAGAGAGGACACAGTCTCAATGTTCTGCTTCAGTCTCGTGTTTTTGCTAATTAGCTAACGGACAATTCACCAAAGAAACGTGACAAACGTCACTGTGACCCGAGTATCTCTGGGTTTTAGGGTGTTGAGTCACTCACCATGACCTCTTCTGTCATCTGTGCCTGCTGTGATGTGCTGTCTTCCTGGTAAACACTCTCATCGCGTTTGTGCTCCTGCCACGCGTTGAAGTCCACCGAGTGCTTGGGAATGTAGCTGGAAAGGTCTGCAAACAAAAAAAGAGCAGATCAGTATTATGTACATGTCAACATGTATTGCCGTTGCTGTTTCGTTTTCATCTTCTGCATCTTTATAATCAAGCTTTCAAACACTTTGTATTGAGTTGTACCCCTTCTTTTTTGCTATAAATATTTGCTATAAAATATTTTTCTAGATCTGATGCACAAGTTTTCTCAAATGCCATTCACACTTTGTCCAGTAGGGGTCTCTGTCATCATACCTATTGTTGTTTTACACTTGTACCATACAAATGAAATTGAGGTTAGTTTAAAAAAAAAAAAAAGAGCATAATCAACAGTCCTGTGCCTAGTTCTTACAATTTTCTCATTTTCCGTGTAACCTCCTGTACTTTTTTAGTCATCCAGCCTTTGATTTAATTCATTCATTGTGCAGTGATGACTATGTTTCATTCCTTTATAGATAAATGCTATAACAATAATAATAGTTATTTTATTAATCCCATTGACAAACTTTTTGTGGACAGGCAGCTGGATGTAAGGCGCCAAGGGTTTAGGCCTCAGTGTCTTGGTCAGGAACTGGGCGTCAAACCACCAATCCCAGGGTTTAAAGGTGTTCCCCCTCCCACTACCTTACCCTGCACACTCAGTTACAGTCGCCCCAGTCTCTCTCTAAATTTGATTGCAGAAACCACAATGTTACAAAAGACAACGATGCAGCTACACAGGCCCTTCACGTGCAGTTGAATGCTCATCACTGCACGTCACACTGCGTGTTGCCTCACCGTTGCTGTTGCCCGTGTGCGTGGGTGAGCTTGTCAGGCTGGGCCGAGGGATGTGGATGCGTCCCACCATGCTGGGCTGCTCATCTGGCACCTTCGCGTCTTTCTCCTCCTCGTCCTCCTCGCCGCTGTCCCAAACGCTGCTCTCAGACGGATACTCGTACGTGCTGTGGAGGCTCGACTCGTTGAATGAGATCTTGAGCTGAAAGCAAAGAGGGAAAACTATTTCAGAAATCTTCAGTCTATGACATTATCAAACTACTTTGATTTGAACATTGTTCACTTGAAGCGTTTCCTAATGAATAAAAGTTATAACTGTGTTGTTTAGAGAAACAACAAACAACACAAATAGTACCAGTAAGTAAATGACATAGTTCTATTCATGTTGTAAAGACACAATGACACAGATTTCCACATTTTTGGATCCATGTATTGTTGTTGTTGTATTTTCCCTTCACTGGCACCATGATAGAAGAAAATAAAACCGAATGCCAGTAGAATTTGGCTGCAATTTGGTTAACTTGGGCAGATGCCTGTTCATAATCACAAACAAGCACTTGGTTTTAAAAATATCGAGCCGGCTGGCAACAAAAAAAAGGACACAATACGGCTACATTCACATTAACTGCTGAAGTGGCCCAAATCCTTTTTTTTCTTTTTTTTGCCAGCAAGTTGTAATGTGAACTAACTGTGAACTAACTGTGAACTAACTGTGAACTAACTGTGAACTAACTGTGAATTTACTGTGAACTAACTGTGAATTTACTGTGAATTAACTGCAGTTTCCTGATAGGAAGCACTGTTTTCACAAAATTCATCTTCTCTCCCAGTTCACACGAGCTCCTCATTCACAGATGAACCAAACAAACCACTGTTTGCAGCTCGACGCCCTCTAAACTATACCTAACACAAAAAACAAAGTCGTCCCCTCAGAGCTCCAAATCTGGCAAAGTAACTCCAAAGATAGTCGTGTGTTTAAACACTCCTAGCTCATGTCCATATACGACCAACATCACATAGCTTAAGTTCTATGTTTAGATCATGTGATGACCATCGAGCCATCTCCATGACAACTGAACGGATTCCATCTGCTGTTTGTTGACGTCAGACATCTCTTTTCAAAGCACAGGTTGTTTTTCTGCTTCAGAACTGACTGCTGAACTTTATGAGCACACTAAACACTAACAAGTTATTACTCCAGCTATTACTGCTGTGTCATTATACCATCTACATACATCATCACGCCCCAGCCACTGCAGCAATGTCAGTTTAGCTCAACGCAAACCTCATAACTTATTCAATAGAGCTTTTAATTTGGATTCTTGGGGAGCCAGCTGCAGTTTGTTTAGACCCATCTGTGACTGCATGTACTGTACTTCACATGCCCTCTAAAGTGGGACAGGTGGTGCGCTTGCAGGAGCTCGGGTCCTGTGATTGATCGTCTCAGAGTGTTTGCTGCGAGGCCTGTCTGTTTGGCAATGCTTCAGCGGTCTGCAAACACGGATCCTTGGGGTGAGGCGAGTCCTCGCACTTTGCTGCACCGTGTAATCCAACATGAATGGAGACTGTGCAGCCAGAGGGGTCAATGGTTTTAGCTGCCAGCGAGCATCTCACCCCATTCGGTTTTAAGGATTGTGATAATTCAATCTATGGGTTTAGCAATTAACTGTCGATAATAATAATAATAATAATAAACGTAACTGCAATATGTGGCTTTATTCACTACTCTCCATATATTATGTGCATGTTTCTTCATGTCTTCTTTTGTTTGCACATTTCGAATGTTAACTTTTCTCAACCAGTTCTTCAGTTCAGTAGGTAAGTAAGTTCATTAGGCCTGTATTGTGCATGATTTCATTTTATAATGTGCTCTGCAGTCCTGTTCTACACCCACAGCCCTTAAACCTTTAAGATGACAGAAGGCCCATAAATGGTTTCTAATAAGTTACTATTCATGTGTTCTGGTCACATGTGGCTGTTGCAAACTCAATAAGTTTTTCTTGAGTTACCATAGAGATGAGACCATCACAGTGGCACAGGCCAGCAACATGTCTTCCAAGTCTTTGGACACTTTAGCTGAATTTCAAAATGTCATGTAATACGATCTGAAATGTCTTGAAAATGAAAGAAACGTTGGCCGAGGAAAACAACAACAGCTGGTGACAGAACCATTGTGAGAGCTGTGAAGTAAAACAGCTCTAAAAAACAACAGTCAGAGACATCAGAGTCCAAGTTTTAATGAAGCAACATTGGAAGAAGATTTGAAACACAGAGGACAGACCAGAAGAAACCCGCCATCAGCAGTAAGAACGAGAAAGTCAGTGAGGAATTCGCTGACAAAGTACAGGTGAGTCAAAAAGGATCAAAGGGACCAGATCTAGATGAGCCTCTAACAACGTGATGGAAGAGCAGAAGAAAGGATCCAAACCATACAAGCTCCTACATCCAGTATATACTCTGGATGAGGGTCTAGAAATAATGGACAATGGTGAAGGTCGAACATCGCTTGAGTGCAAGAGTCTTTATTTACAACAAGATTTACAACAGTAGTTTACTGACTAAGGACAATGGCTAGGATCCACAGACTAAAGGAGGTGGATGTATATATTTAAAACAACGCTGGTAGATTTAAAATGAAGGTGGACACATTAAGGACGAAGGTCAACAAGTTGACAATCAAACTCATGGGTTTATAGATTCTAGACAAGGATCTACAGAGTTTGGTTAATAGGTTAAAGATGAGGTGTTAAAGACACAGAGCGAGATCGAGGGAAGTGTCAACAGATTAAAGACGAGTGTACTGTACAGAGTAGTAGAGAGTACAGACAAAAGACCTACAGCATGAGAAGCACGTGCTGTTTCAGGGCTCAGGTCTATAGATTCAGAACAAAGGTCTACGGGACGCCACCTTTAAACTGGTTGCAGCATCGGAGGTTTGAAGAGTCATGTTATGATGAGTTAACTGTTGTCGTTGCTAGATAATGACATCCCTGAGGAGGCTGTACTGTTTTGCTCTCACACTAGCGTTTACACTACTGTAACCTTCAAGCCAATTACTCATTACATGTGACATTAATGTTCAGTTGATTCTTAGCCACAAGGTCACCATGTTTCACTACATAAAACATAGAACAGGCCAAACAACAGCACCGTTCAATTTGGACTAAACCAACAACTCAGATTCATGCAGACACATCTTTTCATTGACCCAATTATTATCCTAAAATCAGTGTCTTTCCCACTGAGAGCCAAGAGAAAACATTCATATTCGTGTTAACAGCGCCACAATTCAAATCCTCTAGATACTAGAGGAGGCGCTCATACTGTTACCATCTTAAAAATAAAAATAAAAAGGACCCTCCGTCGCACACGCTGCCTATTTTTAAACCCCAAACCTCCTTTTTTATTTCCTGTGTTAAATCCTACACCATGAAAAGTGCGTCCTTTCTACGCTGGCATCCTGTCTCAGAGGAACTCTCCGGATGCCAAGAGTGAATCTATCAATAAATCAGGCTAGCTGCTGGGCTCGCTTCCTCTTTCATCGTCTTTCACTTTTCTTTTAGTCTGGTCTTGCGGCACTCTTCTCACATGAGACTCCTGTTAGATGAGACTCCTCTGCAGCGCTTTACTTACTTGTTGTCCTCTCTCTGACTTCATGTTTGAGCTGTTTAGCAGCACTGGTCCAACATGCAAGACATTTAAAGCAGAGCAAAACATTTAGGCTCACAGGACTGATCTTTGACAGTATACAGGACTTCCCATGCTGCTGCTTGAGCTTCAGCTGTGTGGCTTTTTCAACTCTATAATAAAAGCTTGCATCAAGGAGTCAGATTCGTCTTCTGTCCTCAGGCTGTGGGACAACTCAGGCTTGCTGTATTTCTCATGCACATCAGTGGGCTCAGACAGGATGCTGTGGCATCAGCATGCCACTAACAACTGACTAATCTGGTTTTGTTTAATCAAAGACTGAGAGAAAAGGGAAACTATTTCCTCTGCCATGTCACTTGAGCTGCAAACCACACAGGAATATACTGCCTAGGCTCCCTCGACATTTAGTTTTGAAATGCATTTAAAGTATTGACATGTGAATTACAAATCACATAGTGAGCTCAGTGGGTGACATATATGACGCTAGGTGGGAACAGTGATCCACAGTTTCAGAGATATGCTGAGTGTCCATAAAGAAATCTGACAATATTTAATCATTAGCTAGGATTCAGTGAAGAGCTGGGTTATGTGAATATTTTATAATAATAAAAAAGAAACAGTGCCTGTTGGATGTAAAAGGAAACACAGATTGATCGAGTTTCATTTCAGCTATGTGCCAGATTTCTTAGCTTGCACAGAAAAAATGAGAGGTTCTGAAGCTGAATACAAATTGAAACCAACTTCTCAGGACTGTGTCTGCAGTAACCGGTCTGCAACATCAGATGGAGGTGCGGGGTGGGGGTGGGGGGTTGAGCCAAGTAAAACATATTTCTACAAGTTCCTTGTTCCTTGTGTTACTGTTGTTCCCATGTTGTGTATAAAGCACACGGTGACTTGGGGAAAACTGATTATGTCTTCGCGAATGTGCCTCAGCCAATGGCAAGACGGGACCAGTGCCAGGAATTTTTCCAGGCCACCCAGCATGGCATGTCCTCGATTGGTGAAAAGTGGTTCCTACTGAATGGACACACACACGCGCCCGCGCGCACACACACACACACACACACACGTGCATGCACAGGCTGGATTGAACTCAAAAGCTGCAGAGTAACAGTGAAGCTATAACAGCACAGTTCTCTTCTTCTCACTGTGGGTGTAGCATTAGTGTTCACATGATGTGCGTCTCACTGGGTGTGCATCTCTTTGAAATGCGTATCTGCGTTTATCTCTGTATTGTCAGGTGGCACAGGGTGTGGTGTGTACAGTGATACTGGCGGTAGGTGTGCACCTGCTCATATACAATATGTGTAGAAGAGCGAAAGATGCCTCATGATCACATTTTTTGCCAAAACACTGCAGCTAATACACATCGAGGTTCTTTAGTGGACCAGCGGTATGTAGCGGCGTGGAGGAGCCTGACCAGCTGCCTGATTAGAGCTAATCTCCAGGCAAGTAGATAATGTGAGAACAGCACCACAATGAACCGGATGAAGAGTTTAGCAACAGCTGCATTAGTACCTGAAGGGCAGGATAATAACGTCTACATGTACACAAAGCCTGCGGTGCACCTCTCTATTGTGCTGGGAAATTAGGAGAACTACTGTGGACTAGACAATGTCATTTAAGAAACCAAGTACTAGATGTATTATTAATGATCAGGTTCTACATTGAGGACACTGACAGAAACTGTTCCAATGAACATTTAACAACTGTAAAATAGATTTTAAAGGATCTTCGGATATTTTGTGTTACACTGTACGTGACTGTCTGCTTTGTAACACAGAGTCACAGGAGAACAGCTACAGTGTCATACCTGTGTGTATGTTCAAAAAGTCTAATGATGCATGAAGTAAAGCTGAAAGCAGAGGGGAGATGATGGCACAACTGGGTCATAATCGGCTCGTCTCAGGTGAGGCAGACCTGTGCGATCGAGGCACAATGCATGTTGGTTCATTTTCTGTCCAACTTGATCCCGGCAATGTATTTTCAGAACTTTTGCCCATTGTTTGGGATGAAGTTGGAAAAAAATGACCTCGGTGACCCTCATGCATCCGTCACCGTGGGCCTTTTTGAGCATGTGCACCAGCGACCTCCTCCAGATGCAGGGATAAAATAAAATGATCCTACAGTTCTTTTAACCTTTCCAAACGTTGCTGGACTGAATGGATCAAATTGTCATAGAGAAAAAAAAGTCCATTTGCAGGGTTTTTGAAAAAGCTTTTTGTGCTGGTGTGTGTCAAATGATCAAGGGGGAAGTCACAGTACTGCGCTTTGACCACTGTGTCATAGTGCTTCATTGTCCAGCGGCAATCCTGTTTTCTATTTGCTCGCTGCTCTTCTTCCAAAGAAGCTGAACACTGAAGCTACCTCAAAGAGAAATGTCTGTGAGAAAGGCATCAAGCTATTGCAAGTAGCAGGATGCTGTGAAGACTGTGTTATGAATGTAACAGGCAGGAACTTGTTCCAAATGTCAAGTACATAGGCGACAACAAAATAAAACAAAGCTGTTCGGAAGTTGCAGATGGAGGAGCGGGCACCATGTCTGAGGCTGTGGGGCATTTACTGACAGAGAAGAATTTAGATTTAGGAGAAAGGCAGCAGTCAGAGAGGAATCGAACTCAGCGGTGCACAGCTCGTCGTCTTGCTGAAAAAGTTTTATCAGGATTTGAGGTTGTTTTTTTGTTCTTTTGCAGTCGGAAGTAACCAGCAAACAACTGGATGAGCCCCAGCTGAAGTTTACTCACGCACACACACACACACAGAGGTGACTGTCAATTCACACTGCTGTGTCAGTGGTGTGCAGATCACTGAAAGCCCTAAGAGATGTGCTGGAGCACTTTGCTGCCTCTGGCACTCAGGACACTCAGGTCTGCTGACAGATGGCAAATGGTTCAACTTTCTGGCAGAACAGTCCTCTGAGAACGTCTCTCTCTATGATGGAGAGGAACTTGAAAACCTACTGACACACTTCTTATGTCATTTAAGTGCACAGGAAGCTCAGTCAGAGTTTACAGTGTTGAAGAAACCCATGGTTTCCAGTGACCTGTGTGCTTCACTTTCCTTTCTGCAGGTTGCACAGACTGTGTTACATGAGCACAGCGGTGTGTTCACTGAAAGGGAGAAACTCATTCACATAGCTGTGGTTATACCTGTTTGAAGCATGTCAGGATAAAAAGCAATTTAAAAGAAGATTCATAAATGATTCAAGTCAAAGAGACGACAGAGAAAGAGACAAAAACCAGGAGAGATACATTTTCAGTTCAGAATAGGACTAAATAAGACCTGTAGTCCCAGCCAAGTCTCAGACAGTCAGTGACAGATGATATGTTTTGGTTTGTAATAGACAATGACATTCCTGTGCATGTGTAATGATCAGCATCATTAGTGCGACAAGACAAGCAGCTACAATAACTTGTAACACAATAAAACGTGCTTTCACTGCTGTGTGTTGTTACAGCCTGTTGCTCTACTGTGCAGAAAAAGAACGCCACCACTGTCACCACAGCATGCTACGCCACTGATAACACCTATAAACACATTCCTTACAGTTATTACAAGTCATTAGCTGAGTGCCAGCAACACCCTGCCGTACGCTGAAGGAGTGATTTGCCTTCACTTAAACAGGAACGGCACACAATAGAACTTGTAGGAGGCAGGGATTCAGTCCAGAAACGTGCACCTCCAACGCAAAGTTTAGGCGTGATTCACCTGTGATATTTCGACAAAAGGTCAGCGCACGCTGGAGCTAAAACCACAGCACACCTACTGAAAAGCTCTGTAGCTGGAAGCCATGCTGTAGAATCAGGCCAATGTGTAGGTGTCGGCACTTTTCTCGTTACATACGAGACTGAATCAGGTCTGTTTTTTTTAAGTGGAAGTGCTTCAAAGTGCTACGACCATCATTGATTAAGTATCACAGCACTGGTATGGCTGTGAAAACTCTTTAACATGTGTAGGTGGTTGGTGCTCGCAGCGTGGGCAGAGAACACTGCCAAATGGGAAGATTTGTGTTTACACTGCCATGTCTCAAGACTGTGTGAGTCAGTGCCGTAATAGTAGCTGCATGTGACTACACACTGCCACAGTGGGTGTGTGTTAAAGTCTCCCTGTGCTGCATTATCTGACAGATAAGGAATAGATGGGAAAGGAGAGACACTTCCCAAACTTGTTTGGATCAACAAGCCTGTTTACTACAAGTCTGCCTCGGACCAGTGGAGCAGCTTTAATATGTTCTCCCCTGTGAGAACATTATTGTTATGAAGACATTTTCACACACTCTGTATCAGTCAGGTGACACAACGGGTTGGAGATCAAAACCTGATCAGCAATCAATTCCTAACAAACACCGAAACTAGGAGAGTGTTTGGGGGTTTAAATACACAAAAGCTCACTTCTGGACTGTGATTTGTTCAGGATGGAGTGTGACACTGATTTCCAGGGATCAATATGTGGAGCTTCAAACACACAAGACTCTGAATGACAGAAAAGCCATTAAAAAGCTAATGGGAGTGTCTCACACTGATCCATAGTGACATAGTGATATTTCTACTGCTTCTGTGAACTTTGGGACAAAGATGAGTCAGTGATTGACACTATTTCGTGGCGGCATGTTGCCGCACAGCAACAAAGGTGGAAAAAAGGTCCTCATTCAGGACAAAGGCCGCATGCTGCACCTTTACAAATATTTTGTGGGTGCTTGCAGAAAACAGACAACATTTTTTCAGTTTTACGTGTATAATAAAGCAGCCTGATGTAGTTATACAATTTGGTCCAGAAGCCATAAAGAGAGCTTGCATAAAGTAACTGGTTTTTAAATCAACACATCTCACTTTCTACTTCTATGTGCAGATGATTTAGTGTTTATGTAAGTTACTGTAATAATAACCATAGCCACGTAGATGCTAATCGTTACCTGCTAAACAGCATTGTCAAGATGCTGCCATTTGTTCATCTGAGGCCTCACTGTGACTAAATGTCTGCAGCTTTAGTTTTGTTGTGTTTATTTAAAAAAAAAAAAACAATATCAGCTGATATGTAATTATCATCTTCAAAAATCCAGCATGAGCCAGACTCTAAAATAACATCTAGACAATAAGAGGGTGCCAATAAGAGATGATCCGCGCCGAGGTTACGCAAACAGGCGAGGGAGCAACAAAACAGAAACATGTATGGAGACTGTTTCAGCCCTTTCCTGAAAGAACTAACCCTGCAACAACCTACAACACACTAGTTCTGTGTTGAACATCACAGGGCCCAGCTGTTTAGGCCTCCACCCACAGAAACACTAATTTAGCTCTGCTGATTACAGAACCCGCTCACCAAGAAGCCATCAACATCTTTAATAGACGACATTCCAAGTTTGCGTAGGTCTGCATCAGGTCAAAGAGCTGCTCGTAACAACTAGTTATCCATCAGTTACACAGTAAGTGATGGATCACACTAGTGTGTGTGTGTGTGTGTGTGTGTGTGTGAGGGAGACAGACAGAGAGTGTGTCTGTCGTTATCCTGGAATCCTAATGACAGGATAGAATTGCCGCGGCTCATGTTGCCGTGGTGACCAGTGCCATGGATATATGACAGAGGGAAACGGGAGAGTGGAGGAGGAGGAGGCAGACAGTGAGAAAGAGGAAAGCCCGGCAGTGAGATGGACAAAACTAAACTAATCATTAAGGACATCACAGACTCACAGGATGGCACACGGAGCTAAACTAACCAACACCTGCCCCACTAAATACAGAACTACTATTTGTATACTGCACACCTCAGTCCTGGAACGAGGACTTGATAACCATGAAAACATTCAGGGCCTGACACGTTGCCCACACAGAGAGAGTATTTGAATAAAATTTACATTATGTACTAAAAAGCCTCAATTCCCAGGAATATTTTGCATTTGCAATGGAGGAGCTTGAGCTGGACATACAGTGTCATTGAGACGCAGCAGATGGCTAGGCCTCTATAAAAATGTACCCTCTAATTATCGATAAGGGCAAACTAATTGAACCCGAACAGATATCTGTCACAGCAGCTTCTAGAACAAACACTGCAGGTATTAAAAGTCTGTGGCTTCTACTTGCTTGTTTGAGTCGCCCACAGTTTCTTTTTATAAACTTTCAAAAAACCCCAACCGGTAACATCCTCTGCTTTTAGCCTCTTCATCTTTTAACTCGTGCACTCTAAACACACACACACACACACACACACACACACACACACACACACACACACACACACACACACACACACACACACACACACACACACACACACACACACACACTGAATTAAACATGACTCTGATAGTGGGGCTTTGCTGGTTGAATTCTAATTACACCGACTTTGCAGGGTTGCACATGTGCTCGAGGGCTTTGTGGGAAACCTGCAAGCGTGTATTTGATATGTAGGTGTTTATGCATGAACCTGGCATGGCTGACTGTGTGTGTGTGTGTGTGTGTGTGTGTGTGTGTGTGTGTGTGTCAGCCACATACTCTTCAGAAGAAATTACACATCTTTTCACCAACAGTGATCAGTCTCTCTGAAGAGAAGGACTCAACTGAGTAAAAAGGTCCTTTTCAAAGATGGTAGTGGAAACGTCCCTCGAGGACACCTTCATCTAAGTGTTAAGACTGGTGATGTCTTCTGTCCTTCATTGCAAAGATTCTCTGTTTCACTACTCTTTGTCACTGCACAAGACAACAGTTACAGAGCTGATGTATGGAGCAGCGTGAGGCTTTTATACTGTAATTAGATATGTTTCAGATGGGAAAAAAGCGCTGAGTGATGCAGGGGCTCAGTGCTCAGTGAAGGACCACAGGAAATGAAGTAAAAGTCTGAAAAGAACTGGATCCAGCCGTCTGTCTGTTTTAATCAAGTATTTTAACTTTAATTTCACTTTCACTTCAGCTGTTTGTCTTCTTGGAAGGCTCCACCTCTTGGATTTCTAAATCCATTTATGAACTCTGCAAGTTTCATCATGAGGACAAAAAAATAAAAGTGGAGCCCAAGATCTGTATCCTACCTAAGAATAAAACACATCATGTTTCTAAGAATGAAAAAACCTCACCAACTGATATTTTTTATATTAACAATACGTCAGGTCTGTGTATGATGCTGAGTTGTTTTGGTTTTAATACCTGCAACTTAAATGCTCTGGCTCACATAGTAGGTGCTAGCTCTGGACTGGTTCCAGTGTGGAGCCAGTTTGCTTTAACTGGTTTGCTTTTCCACATTCTAGAGAGCAATCACAGAGCCACATCGTTATGTCACTGCACACGTCTGTATCATCTCAGCTTTTCTCACCCATGCCATGCCAAGCCCAACAATAGCAATGACATACTATGCCTCTTTAAAAGTGTTGCTCATGGTTCACAGCATTCATTGGCATCCAACCGCAACCAGTGCATTAGTGCTGCTCATCTATGAACAATGATTACATTTGATAAGAAAGATATTTACCTAACATGTCAGTATCTATAACATTTCAGTATAATAAATCTATCGCGTGTTCATCATTACAACATTACAATAAATGAGAAGCTCCAAATTTCCTAATCAGGCAGAATATAGAAAAATAATATAATATACAAAAATAACAATAAAACAATAAAATACAAAAACAAAATCTTTGTTCTGTTCCCACATTTCTAGTGATTTTTTTTTTTTTTTAAAGTTACATAATGAACATCATTTGCAGAAAGATGTCATGTTATTTTTACCCTATAAAAATGCACTGTCTCAAAACATTTTTTCTTGGTTTCTGAAAAGTAGATATTACCACTAAACTTCAGTGAATTAATCTGTAGCATTTCTCCTGCCGCTTCACCTCAGGCCCAGTAAGGACAAAAAGGCAGGCAACTGGTTGCTATTATTCAACTTTTTATTCTTTTAAACAGGGCTTTGGTGTGGTAGCTTTCAGGAAAACTAAGGGAGGAGGGACTGGGAATGTCTGCTGGGTGGTAAATAATTAAACACAATGGACTTTCACACCTGTAGCCCAGGCGCACAATGTAAATGTAGGAGTATGCCCTTTCGCTGGCCTTCCTGTGTAATTTGGAGCTTTTAACCAGTTAGGATTTGTATTTTTAACCTGCGTGACATTTGACCACAAGTGAAACACACACACACACACACACACACACACACACACACACACACTAAAACACAGGTCTTCCTTCACATTCATCCACAGAGTCAGAGAAATGTTCCCATATGAGGGACAGCAGACATGCTGAGACTAATTTCTATCTATTTGGAATGGAATATGATCATTATTAGTCGATTAATCTAACTGCACGTCTTTAGACTGTGGGAGGATGCTGGAGTAACTGAGAGTACTACAACCATTTGGAGTGAAACTGGACATTTCAAATGTGGTTTTCTTAGAGCCAATTGCTCTCCCTCACTTTGAGTTTTTCCTGCTGTCTTAACTGCTGCTGGAGCTTGACGGTCAAATCACCAGATGATCACACCACCAAGATGCTTGTTTGAAAGCTTGGCTGCTAGTGCTTCAGATTGAGAGCAGAGACTTTGAACTTCTGTTTCCCGCAAAGGTGGGATGGGATGGTAACATTACTGTTTCAAATGCTAAAAAAATCTCCCACCTCTGCCACAGTTTCCTGGTCTTGACAGTTATCTGACTTCAGCGGCTGCTCTGCCTAACAAGGTGATACATATGATGAGATATGTCCTATATTAGTCATCAGTTTATCACAGTCATCAGGGGATTTTAAGAATAGTTAAGTTATGTTTTATCATCTAACCTAGTTTAAGGTGAGACATATTGATATCTAACCCAGCTCCCACTGAAAGACATCATTCATCTCAATAATTATCACTTTCAGTAACAAACACATGATCCTTTTCCCCAAACCACTAAATCATTAGCTTGATTAATCATAATTACACATAAATATGCTGCATATATTAAATTTAATTAAATGAGTAATGAGTGTTTCCTCTTTGCAGATACACAGTTGATATTAACACTGAAAAAAGGCGAATGTGGCATAAAATCACTTCTCTTTTTCTCTGAATGCTGTGCTGACAAAAACATGGTCAATCTCCCTATTCCCGTAATAACCAGTCATAGGAAGCAGAGACTTCAGAAACAAACCACTCCGCCCCCTCCCGTGTCTTGTTCCCAGCTGCATCTCTTCTCTACGAAGAGAGGAGCAGCAGCTTGTAACAGTTGAAAGAGAAAAACTGTCCATTCTTCTTGTGCAAAGTCAAGAGAGACCAATCAAATCAAACTGCAGATGGAAACTGAGTCAGTCCGGTTCCGTGTATATCACTAGAAAGCCTGAGTCGATTTTATGCAAATGCAGGAGTGATGCAGTACAAGAAGCCGCACTTGACCTACATAGCTTGTTCACAATTCCTTCCCCGATGCAGAGAAGGAGATCACAGGAAGCTTGGAAGCAAGGGGACAGGCCTTATTAACCACCACACCAGAGGAATAAAGCAGCGCACTGAGGGTAGAAGGGGGGGAAACAAGGCAGAGAGGTGCTCGCATAAAGACAAGAGCACGGGAGAGACTGTTCTGGATGTGTTCCAGCACTTTGCACAACTCCTGAGACTTTAAGAAGCAGAGCATGCAGCAAAAAAGCATCAATAGAGTAAAATAGTTTTGGATCATCTAAAGGAAGAGATGACGATTTGCCTCAAGCCCTGACGTGCATATGGAACATTCTTCTCTAGCCAAGTTACTCATAAAAAATAGGTTTGGGCTTATTGGAACGAGAGAGTCCCAAAACCCAATCCCATACCAGAGCGCTGTGCTGAGGCCACTCTCCGAGGCCGCTCTCACACAGGAGCGGCACTGAACAAAAATTCCACACAAATTATACAGGCCTGGCCAAGCCTTGCTGCTTTTGTAATTGCCTATGCAGCCCTGCCCAGAAAAGAAAAGAGGACAAAAAAAAAATAAATCTGGGCCTTGATGATGACCAAGAAGAAGAAACAGTTTGGTTTGTGAGCGATGAGAACAAAAGACAGGATGTGTTCACGTCTCATGGCCACACTCTCTGCTAGTCAACATGCACATGTGCATGCACACGCTAAAAACACGCCACAAACAAGCTGCACGAACAAGTGAGCAGCCCGAACGTGTCTCAACATACGGTCGTGATGTGCAGGCGAGCGTGGCTCGAACCCACAGAACTTTTATTTTTAATCCCGCTGTAGTTAAAATCCCACAGTTTCCATTGATACTAAATATATGAGGCTGAATTACAGGGAAATGTGCAGAAAAGGCTACAGAAGAAAAGTTTGAAAGAAAAGTGTAACAGTTAAATATGTTGTCATGCTGGATTTCACTGAATTACTAAGAAGTAAAGTTAGATTTTCACATTTTAATAAAAGGAAAGCACCTTGAAACTGAAACTGTCCCTTTTTGATGTCTGAATATGGTTTCATGGAAACAATTACAACAGTATCCAGACTTGTTGAGGTTTTATACTGTGAGCAATGCAAAGGTGACATACAGTCAATTTGAAATAATAACAAGCTCATACAGAATGTATGTAGATAATAATTCTACATTTGAAGACATTTTACACCAATTAAAAGACAATATATCTCCATTATTTTCTAATCCTATTGTACACCACATGTTAGCTGAAAGAAAAGTGGCTCCATACAGGAAATTGAGGTGGGTGCAGAGTTTCCACTTGATAAAACTGTCAGTAGCCTGAGTTTTTTTTGTCCTGCTTGCAAGACGTAGCTGGATTTACTCCGAGAGCAGAGGATTACAGCCGATCAGGTCAAGGAAACAAGGCTGCGGGCCAAAGTCTGAGAGGCTGACACACCGGCCTACATTGAAGAACTGCCAAGTGGCTCAAAATATTCAGCATCAGAGGTACTTTGCAGTTCAGAAAGGGTGGGGCTGTGATGTAACTGCATCCTTGTTAAAACACTTCACCAGTACAGTAGACAAGGAGGAAGGGTGGGGGATGATATGTGTCAGTGGTCCCAGGCTGGAAATCCAGGATGCTGTGGTTATGTGATCCACACCCTGAGCATCTAAACCAGAGCTCTACAAAATGTGGTGCACCAAGTAAAAATTCAAGCCAGAGGCCGCAATCTCTTCATTAGAGATACCAGAGAAACATTAACACCAGCATGGTGAAAACAATGCTCGGCTGAGTGTGAAAACAGCCTGCAGCCCTCGCAGAATTAATTAGAAAGACTGTTATTTAATTAATCCCTAATACAGATGAAACAGGAGCACTATGCAGCAAGACCTTGAACAACTAAGCAGCAGATATGTGATTGGGATTGTAAGATATTTGTGATGCCTCAAAGACATTCTGCTACCATTTAATTAGGATTTGGGATCGTGCTGGTGGAGCAGCTCTCAGCTTTGCACAAAAACACAGAATTCATCTGTAACAGAAGCAGTAAATGCATTCGTCAGAGTCGGGGACAGGTCAGAGCCGTCCCGAATCCCCCGGATTCCAAATCCTGAGGACTGAATACAACCTTGATGAGATTGTTGAGTCAACAGACTCGGAGGGCCACCTAACCCAATAATGTGCTCCGAGAGAAATAACACGCTTTTGTGCAACGGCAATCCACAGCAAAAGGCGCTGTGTGTTGTTCCAAGTGGCTGTGTAAACACACACGTTTAATCCACTTAGGCACCGAGGCCTGAGAGCGGGTCAAGTGATGGGATGTGGAGATTTAAAGGGGCAGACACTCGCAACACAATCCATGAAAATAACTGTGAGGATTAATCCCAAGGTGGAAAGAACCACATGAATCCTTACAGAGCACAGGTGACCCTGGCTTTGGTTGAACAACAAGGTGCACAGAAATGAAAAGGATATAAAAAGTGAGTCTTTCCTGTGTGATGCTGACTAAATTTAGATCAGAGGAAACTTTAATGATCCCCCTGAGAAGATTTGACACGTTATACAACTGTGAGGACACAATAATATTACTACTCTGAGTGCTGCAGTGGGGAAGGATCGTGATTGAAATTATAGTTCAAACAGCTATTTTGTCATTATGTTTGCATCTCAAACCTATTTTTGATTAACTGATTAATTAGTTGATGAGAAAATGTTTTTAAAAATGAGTATCTCATTACATTATGAGAACAGAAAAGCGGCAAATCCTCACGTTTGAGAATCTTGGTAATTAAATATACTTAATAAATACTTATTTATATATATATACAGATTATAGAATACAGTTAAATAAATCCATGAAGCCTGGTTCAGTTTTTTCTCTTACCTTCTTGCCTGTAGAGCCCGTCTTGGAGAGGCAGGACTTTTCGAGGGACAGGTACCCACCGATGACCTCAATCTCCTCCACAGCAGGGTAGCGTTTCTTCAGCAGGGAGCCCAGTTGTGCATAGGGGGCCTGTGGGGGGGTGGATCCTGCTGGAGCCTCTTTTGAGGCTTCCCGCTGGGGCTCAGGTGAGCTCGGCTGGACCTCGGGCTCCACCCTTCGTTTAGGCACCACAGTGAAGGTGTTCCCCTTTTTCCTCTGCACCATGGGACTCGGAACAGGGACACGCTGTGAGGGCTCCACATCAATGTCATCTATGTTTGTTACTGGCAGCTGATCCATGGGAGGTTGTTCTGAAGCCAGAGAGGGCGTAGAAGTTTCAAGACATTGGGCGGGAGGATCTGAGGGGATGGGAGATGGGGACGGTGGGGAGAAAGGAGGTGAAGATGGGACAGCTGGGGAAGATGGGGGTGAAGACAGGGCAGGCAGAGAGGAGGAGGCTGGGGTGAGAGCAGGAGATGGAGACAAAGGTTCTGAGGCTGGAAGAGGTGCAGGACTTGTGGCAACAGAAGGAGACGGTTCAGACTTGGACGGCCTCGTTATCCTCTCTACCTCCTTCTCCTCCTGCTGTTTCTCCTCCTTCCTGGTTGAAGCTGTCAGAGTGGGCGTAGGGGCATGGCTCGTTGGCACTCCTGGTGTGGGCACCTCTGTGACTCTGTGGGAAGGGGAAGACTTCAGGGGACCAGATGGGGCTGGGCCTGCTTGCTGCATTTGAGGCAGCAAGGCAACGCTTGGGGATCACTGTGAAGGAGTTCCTGGACTGCAGGCGCAGGTTTGCGAGGGCCCGTGCTTGGGTGTCCCCATCTGGAATTTGGGCGAGGTCCGGCTTCGGAGAGGGATGGATTTCAAAGTCAGGTGAGGCTCGAGTCACCTTGGATGAGATGGGGCTTAAGGGGGACTCGGCACGGGCATGACGGGTTTCTGGAGAACTTGGCACCTTGGGTTTAGGTGGCACCTCTGTGCCCTCCCAGTCTTTGTCACTGGTGGGCTTCGTTACGCCCCTGTCTGTCTCATCTCTGGGGGTGACAGCCACACCACGACCCCCACTCTCCTCAAATCGCTGGCGGAAGGAAGACACAGGGTAAGAGGGCCCAGCGGGGCGCTGAGGGCTACATGGCTCAGAGATAGCGGACTCTGACTTTGGTTTGGAGGACCGGGGACTCTGGAAGACAGGTGACGATGGCTGGCTGCTGCCCGGGCTCATGACCGACGGGCCTGGCCTGGGCTTTGGCACCAGATCTGGCTGTGGCTTGGGCCAGAGTCTTGGCCTGCTGTTGGCACTACAATCCAGATCCAGCAGGTTTTCTGTGCTGTGGGACTTTTTCTGCAGCTTCCCATAGTTACTGTCAAACTTCTGCAGCATCCGACTGACCCTGCCCTGACCCTCACCTGTCTCAAAGGATGGGACCTCATGATCCGAGCGGCCCAGGGTGCTCAAGTTCTCCTCGCTCTTGCTTAACGTGGTGTCATAAATCACCACTTCCTTGGCTCTTATCTCAGTCACAGCACTCCCTCTCCGGTCCAGGAGGTCATTCAGAGAGCTATAACTGCTGACACCATTTTGTTGCCATTTGGACCCGGTTTTTACTGCTCCGCTCTCCGGAAAGTAATCAGGATCCGACTCAATGATAATGATGTTGTCAGCTCGGATAGTCCGGATCCCGGGGACGCTTCCGTACAGCTCCAGGATGTGCTGGACCGGCCGGGCGCTGTTGTCTCGGTCCTGTCTCCTCCTCCGCTCTTTCTCCAGCTTGATGAACGGGTTCTCCTCCAGCGGGCCCAGGCTTTCCTGCAGCACCAGGCTCTCCTGTCTGTCGTCCTCCCTCGGTGTCCGTGTCTCTTTGTTGTTTGCGAATTGTTGGCTGGCCGTGCTGATGGTGTAGTTCCGCCCGGATCCGCTATCTTTCCTGGGTCCGCTGCTGCTGCCGTTCACATTTCCCGTCAGCTCCCCGTTCACCCGCTGCGGACCCGCTCCGCCGGGGCTTGTCTCGGCGGCACCGGCTCCCCCCGACCCACCGCCCTTCGCCTTCCTCCTCTCCAGGATCTCTCGCTTCCAGGCCGGCATCCTCGGGCTTTCTTGGCCGGCCTCTTGGCGGAGGACGCGCACATCTCCTCCGCCAGACATCGCAGAGGGTGTTGTTTTGTTTTGGAGGAGATGAAGAGGAGAGGGGCAGGCTCCGAGGGGTCTGGCCGCAGTCCGGTGCGGCGGCTATGAAACAGTATCCGGCTCTGACTGGACCTGCAGCACAGATCACCGCACACTCACACTCATCCCGACCGTCTCCTCTCCCTCTGCCTTCTCTCAGACTGACTCTCGCTCCCCCCACAGCCCCTAAACGCGGCTCCGCCCCTCCTCAGCAGCACGAGCGGCTTTGCTAGTCCCTTCCGCTTCGTGATTGGTTGTTGTGGCCTGAAGATACGCCCCCTTCAATTTATTAAAAGGCCTCACAGTGACGTAAGCCACTCCCGTTTCTATTGTTGACTGAGAAAGGAAGCCCTGTCAATCAAGTGTTGCGTTCAGGTTCAACCCGCCCCTCCCTTTTTGGACTCAACACTCTATTCAACACTATTACTGGATGTATCTTCTTGTAGGTTTGTTGTCAGTGTTGCACTCGTAATCCGGTGTTTAATTAAAGCAGGTACCAAATATTAAATTACAATTACAACCACGGCGTGAGACGTGCGAGTTCATCTACCGCATTAGAAATGTGCAATTACAGTTGTCTATCGGGACACAGTAACTCTCAATTCTTTTAGTTCGGGTGTGGTGAGGAGGAAATATCCGCTGAGAGCTGAAGGCTCAGCATTTGATGATGGTGATGCCACCTGTCGATAATCCGGCTACAATAAATACATGAGCCGAAGAGTAGCCTGTTGCACATGAATCAGCACTAAGAGAGCTATTCTTAGGTGCTATGAGACTAGAGTACCTCATAAAACATGTATCACCAAACCATAACTAAGAATAACAAGACCACAGAGCAGCAGATGATGAGGAGGAAAATAATCAAATGCACCAACAAACAATCTAGGTCAAATGTATTCTACCTTGTTTCCTCCTTTAAACTGGCTTAAATCATCAGTATTTAAGGTCACATCGAGGACACCAATCATCATCGTCAGTGGCATTTCTGGGAGGGATTTCAAATGATGTGGACATTTGGTGATATTTGTTAATGTATCATGTTCTTAAGTTGAATTGTTTTGCAAAAGAGAAAAACTGAACAAGCTAAATGATGTAAACTGTCTGTAAAGGCCACAGTCAAAGTTAAGCAAATAAAGAGTGAAATCCTATTTATAAGTTCTCCGTGTTTTGACTGGCACTGAATTTATCCTCATGACCTACGACTTTCCGTTTTATTTAACCAGTGACCCCAATTTAAAAATATTACATAGTCAAAGAATTCACTTCACTTTAACTTCCATCATCTTGGAGATCGTCAAGATTTTAACATCATAATGATCATAATGACTCACAAGCAGAAAAAAACATTAATAGATCTGAAAAACTGGTTAGTAATGTTTGGGACATGTATGTGGGCTCAAACATGCAAGAACAAAACAACCGAAATGGACCTCACCATAGTTCACAATACCCATATAAAAAGCCAGTGTCGCCTCCCTGCGGCCAGGGACAGAAAGCACAGGCAAGGTTTTCTATACACTCATTGCCAATACACCATATTGGGTAAATGTTGATTTATTTACATGTATATACAGATGACAGTAAGAGTGCCATAACAAGAACTTAAATAAAATGTGGTGGACTTCTTTCCAAAAGTCAACATATACATATTACACATAATTTCACATCAGGAATTACTTTAAAATGAGGCCTTAAATACATGCGGTGCATACACAAGGTCAGGTCAAAAACAATCAAATACATTACACATTTTACCAATAAAACAAGTGTCAGGAGAGAGCGTTGTGCACACACAACTGACTGCTTGTGGTAATCATATTCAGTTCTTATGGTGCAGCAAGACAGAATTGACGACAAGTTTTAGAACCAGCTTCTTGCTATCCACACCATTCTCACTGACGGAGCTTACAAACAACAAGCAACGTGTGAGCAAGACTCCCAGCAACAGGCAACAAAGTGAAACACAAAATAATTAACGTAACCACATTTTGCTTAGAGGCAACGTTTTCCTCTGGGGAAAAAGCAACACTGCTGCAGCAGCTCTGTTGGCTCTGGTGCTCACGAAAGGTGCCCAGAAGACGTCTGAGGCTTTGACTGTTTAATGATTCACCAGTTCAAAGAATCTGTGTCTTTTGTGCACATGTGCATTAAAACATAACTCGGGCATAATTTCCTAATGGCTCATTGTCTACTATTGATTGCACAATGTAGAGGCACTACTATGTTCCAAGGACACACTTACTGCTTTGACATCTTCTACCACTCCTTGTATTAACAATTTTCAAAAAGATTTTACTTTCATTAGACTGAATTAAAGGTTTGGTGTAACAATAAGATTTATTAGCGGTAACAAACAAAAAATAGTAGCCCTGGAACAAATGAACAAAAATGGATATTGGAAGCCACCACTTAATTGGGAAAACAATCACACAAAACAGATAATCTGCTCATTATTTCTAACTTTTGCCTTATAGGTTAAGCAAGAAACAAAACCTTTGTTTGTCTGGTGTGACCTGGAATGTATACATGTTTTTTTGTAAAAAGGGATAGTGAGCCAGAAGAAAAATTACACCAATTTATGTTTTATATCTCTAACAGCAGATGAATATAGGTCTTTGCTCCTGTGTTGAGGGTGACGTAAGAGCACAACTACCAACTGCGTCTCCTCAGTTAACACGGCATGCTCGTATCATCAGCAGCTGCAGCAGAATGAACAGAGGTGAGACGATGAGGCCAAACCACAGGTCTCTGGCTTGCTCTTGCTCTGCCAGCTTCTGGCACAGCAGCACCTCACACACCAACTTCAGGCTGAGCACTGTCAGCACCCAGAGGAGTCGCAGCACTGCCAGTCGCTTCTCATTCTCCTGGTAAAGCCGAATGGACACGATGGCTGTAAAGTAGGTGCTTAGGCCATCGGCAGCAAACAGCGGGACGAAGACCATCCACCAGCTCAGTGTGGGCGAGGGCATGTCTGCTCTCAGTGCAACCAGCATGCTGAAGACCAGCAATGCTAACAAATGGAGAAACAGTTCAAAAGTGGCAAAGCCCAGCCACTGGACCAGTTCCCTCAGAGAGAACAGCATGGCTTCAATCAGGGCAGGGCTGATTGAGGACGGCCGAGTCACACACTGGGCAGCCCTGGTTAGGGGTCAACTTGCTCCAGAGTTACAGTGGCAGTGGGTGGTGGTGAGGAGTCACGTCACGCTTGGCTACATCTTCAAATGCACCGTGAAGAGGATGACAGGGGAGGTGACTACAGCCCCAGCCTCTCGGGAAACCGTTCCTGAAAGTAAACATTAGAATAGAGATCACAATGTGACATCGGAGAGGACAAATGACAATAACAACAATGCAGACATTAGCATTCTGTGTGTAACCTAAAAGTACACTGGGCCTGAATCGCATGTGAACAAACTGCGAATTAGCTAGAAAAGATGTCCAGGGATTGCAGCTGCTTTCCTTCAGCTTTACATCCCCTGTCAGTTCAATGTTTAGCCCGATAAACCTCAGTCAGATATCGGCTAATGCTCACAGACTGAAATCAACATAGATTGGAACATTGTCGAGCAACAATTGTGTCGATTATAGAAACTGTCTTCGATCCAGTACTACAATGTAAGCTAACCAGAGCTAGTCGGAGATGACACAGAGTTCTTAATTACAAACACAACACATGAATATACATATTTAAAATGTATTTTTGCTGTGACAACACATTATCTTACCTTAACCACAGACGGGCATGTTCTTCTCCATTTAGCTGGGTGCCAAACTGTCAGAACACTAAGCTAAGAAGCCGTTAGCATTATAGCTTCGGTTTCTTTTCTCGTCGCAGAGAAATATCGCGAGAACTCAGACCTGGATTGTACGGTAGCCGACAAGCCTGATTTTAATTTATGTTATTAATCTTATTATTGTGATAATAATAACAAGTGTTGCTGTTGTTTGTTTTTGTTCTTTTTTTTTACCAAATCTCTAGATTAAAAATATATAAACAGCGCATTATTTCTATTGATGGACAGTAAAGTAACAAATAAAACAAGTACATGCTTTGCTTACCTACGTACAGTAATAAAGTAAAGTACTTTGTACCTGAATAATCCGTTTTATTTAACCTTTAGTCCAGTAAAATTATTTGATAAATAAAACAAAAATAACCATAAATTATAATTAATGGATCTAAAATCAACTATATGCTTACCTGTTTCAAGATTCAACTGATGACTATTATATGAATTAATATAATATAATATAATATAATATAATATAATATAATATAATATAATATAATATAATATAATATAATATAATATAATATATGTGATCGTCTTTGTCTGATTAAGACTCCGGTCAGTAGGTGGCGGTAGTGGTCGCTCACGACTGCTGCAAGTCTTCGGTGAAAACCACAGATGAAGAGTGGAGAGCGCAGACGGACGTGTAGTGCAGGACTTTCACATTCACAGGTTAGTAAACAGTCTTTCATTAGTATTTATGCTTATTTCATCCATATCATTCGATTATATCGTACAAGTTTAACACACTAGTCGTCGTGGCTTGTGGTTTTAAAAATCTACGTTCATTACAAAGTTTGTGCGAATGTAGTTGTTTTCCAGGGCAAGGTGACAAATGGCATGTTGTAATAAGTTAAGCTAGTTACAGTAACTTGGCACACTGTCATGATGTGCTGGCTAACTGCCTGCTATTGTTCACTGTGATATGACACATGCAATCAAAATCACGCATAGAAATAATCAAACTGTTTCACATAAGGGCCAGTCCACAGTGCCTTACAAAAATGTCTTCATAATTTAAGAAAATGATCTCTGTCCTGTTTGAGGTCCTCATGTGAGGTATGTACTTGACGGAATACTGGTCAAAAGATAATGCTGAACGTTTCTTAATTAATACAAATGTGAAGACCTGCTTACTGTGCAGTGAGAGCGAGCCAGGCTGCAGAGTAGAAAAGCTGTCTCATGCATGCCTGGTCACTTTTAACGGTGACTGAGCTGAAGCACAAGGGAGTGAGAGCGGCATGTTCACTAAAAACACAAGCCGCCTGTTCCCTGACTTACTCCCTGTCTTGTTATCACTAATGGTCTCTCTCTAGCGTAAAGATGCAGACACCAGCAGAGTCGATCATCCACAGTGGATTCTTCCACTCCACACTCAGATACTGGCAGACGTGCTTCACGGATTTAAGAGCTGACAATCTCATCTACCCAATCTTCGTCACGTAAGTTAGACAGTAACACTGCCATTTGGTTTTTACACATTCATCCTTCTGTGGGCTTCCACCTTCTCACCTCTGCTTCTTTGTCTCTCTCCCACAGAGACAGTGCAGATGCAGTGGAGCCCATTGGCAGCCTGCCGGGACAGGCCAGGTAACAGCGACAACCACAAACGCTATCATAGCCATCCCATAACTGCAAGGTTTAGAGTTGGGTGGGTAGATTCAAGTGGTGATGTAAAACAAAAAGCACATGTCACAGTGTCACCCTGCAGCTGTGAGCCCACTTAGGGTGTTGTCTTCAGATAACAGCAGTCAGGCGGGGTGGACAAACACTGGAGCTGGACTAAGATAAGAGGAGAATCCGTTAGACCTTTAAAATACTCACACAACAAAACCACTAAACCAAAATGCAAACCTGCCTCTACAGTTTGTGTGCAATAGAATTATAACGCAAGGACCTTCAAATTCCTGTGTCAGCTAAGCACTGTAGTCACATGTATTTGAATGTTAATTCATATTGCATGTATTCCTGTTAACAGATACGGGGTGAACAAGCTGGAGGAAATGCTGCGGCCTCTTGTGGAGAACGGCTTGAAGTGTGTGTTGATTTTCGGCGTCCCTGCAAAAATAGAAAAGGTATGTAAGAATAAATGAAGAGGAATAATCACATAAAAAACATTCTTAGTGACCCTTAGTTCTATGCATTTGTGTTGTTTCCTTCCCCTAAATATTCATTATTTACAAATGAATCGGTCCATATCTCAAATATGTTACTCTGTAAATATAACTCACAGAACAGAGCTTCTACACTTATGAACAAAAAGAACTTTCCATATGTTCCATGTGTTTTTATGTATTATTTATTTATTTTTGTCAATAGGATGAGAGGGGATCTGGTGCTGACACAGACGAAACCCCGGCCGTACTGGCGGTGAAGAAAATCAGATCTTCATTCCCGGAGCTGCTGGTTGCGTGTGACGTCTGCTTGTGTCCCTACACATCACATGGACACTGCGGTCAGTGTCTCCTTGGTCCATTTATGTTTTTATTTCATGTAAGATTAGAAATAATGGGCAGCACATATTTGGGTCTTACTTCTGATGCTTTTTTTTTTTCCAGGTATCCTGAATGATGATGGCACTCTGAACAATGACGCCAGCTGCCTGCGCTTGGCAGAAGTAGCTCTGGCCTACGCCAAGGCTGGTGAGCCATGTTTGTTGTTTTTCAAGGTTGTATCTAATTTTGGAGACTGGGAAACATGAAGCTATACTCTGTTCACATCTTGATTTTTAGTGATCTGAAGGCTGATATGATTTTTATATGAGAAACTCGTTTGAAAAACCTGTAAACGTTGTTTCGGCTTATGTGTTCTTCTGCAGGCTGTCAAGTCATTGCTCCCTCTGATATGATGGATGGAAGAGTCCGAGCTATAAAACAAGCGCTGATATCCAATGGTTTGGGAAACAAGGTAAATGACTGAATCATGTGTTTGTCTATCTCCCAGTACTTTCTGGCTTCACCAACACGTCTCTGGCTCTAAGCTCCACACTGCTACTTAACAGCTAGGCAGTAAAGTTTTTAGTTAAAGACTAAATAGTTCATTCGATCGTATCAGTTTCACCTCAAGATGACTGTCTTGTGTATTTTTGGAAACTTTACTGTCTGTTCATGATAATGAAGGATAATAACACAGTGATTTGATAATGTTTGTGTCTCCAGGTTTCAGTGCTGAGCTACAGTGCAAAGTTTGCTTCTTGTTATTATGGTCCCTTCAGGTGAGTAAGCACTCCGGGATCAGGTGATGGTCAGTGAAACGGTCCTTTGAAATGACAACAGCTCCCACTGTGTTTGAATGCAGAGATGCTGCACAGTCCAAACCTGCGTTTGGGGACAGACGTTGCTATCAGCTGCCTCCAGGAGCAAGAGGACTCGCCATTCGAGCTGTGGTGAGTGGATGCTTGTGTGTGTGTGTGTGTGTGTGTGTGTTTGGATTGCAGGAACAGCCGTAGAAGACCTGATTGTTGTTCTGTGTTGCAGGAGCGAGACGTGAGAGAAGGAGCTGATATGCTGATGGTGAAACCAGGTCTTCCATATCTGGACATCATGAGAGAAGTCAAGGACAAGGTCTGGGACAAAATCTCTGTATATTAATGAAGGTCAATAATAAATAGCGCTGATATGCACTGTGGGGGATTTTGATCAATTGCTATAAAAGTCAGACACAGACAAAGTCAGCCATATCCAAAGTCATTGTTTGCAGAATGTCAGACAGATTTCCTTTGAAGACATTTAAAAATATCACTGTTCCTCTTCAAATGTCCACATTTGTGTCTCTTCAGTTCCCCACTCACCCGCTGGCTGTGTACAATGTATCAGGGGAGTTTGCCATGATGTGGCACGGAGCACAGGCTGGAGCATTTGACCTGCGGGCTGCCGTAATGGAAGCCATGACCGCCTTCCGCAGGGCAGGTAAAAAGAAAATAGAGGCGGGAATTAACTCTCAGATCACCTGAACACAGACTGCGTCCTCACTGAAACGATCTGTCCCACCATCCCCACAAAAACTGGGCCTTTCCCACAAAAAATGAGCACAACCAAAACCAATAAGTAAGAAGTTTTAAAGCTGTTTTGCTTCTCACCACTGTGAGAGGCAGGTGAAGCATGAAGGAACGAAGCATACGAAACGTTTTGTCAGTTTGACTTGATGCACTCACACTCTGTGCTTATCGTTTTTTGCCCCCTCTCTGTCTCTCTCTCTCTCTCTCTCTGTTGCAGGAGCCGACATCATCATCACTTACTTCACACCTCAGCTGCTCACCTGGCTCAAGGAGTAATGAAGGAAGCTCAGAGGCCCAATAATGAACGGACCAACAGACAGACTCCTTTTAATACTAGCAAAGGGCACCGAAGCAAATCAAAATGTATAAAAGCTTTTGTGGAGACAGTTCGTTCATAGGTTCAGTTGTTATTAATTGTTAACAGGTGAACTAGTGGGATGCACATGTTTATTCATGTGTGGGATTAGCAGCTATGATTAAAGGCACATACTACTTTAACTTTTAAGTTACTGAGGAGCGCTGAACAATGAGAATGTAGATGTTTCTAATCTTTGTGTGGGACATGTCTCCTGTGTGTCACTGGGATCAGCTTTGAATTAAGTCAGACTTTTGTTAACATGATTCTGGCTTATACCGTATATTTGTATGAATCAGAGTCACGTGTAATATACAACAAAACTGTCATCCTCTAGCAAGTTTATAATAACTAAAGGAAATAAAAGCATTTCCTTAGAGCTACAGAGGTGTATGTGTGTTGTTTAAAGTTTGCATTATGAGCCACCGGGGGCCTCTATTTATCATACATGAGACATCTCAGCTTTACAAACACTATCAAAAACATTTAGCGCCTCTTGGCTGTTACACGGCATCACAGGATGTTAAATTCATTTAGTTGGAGTTTAATGTAATGCAGTTTCATTTTTGGTTTTCTTGTGTATTTTCATATAAATATAAATATAAATATATAAATATATATATATATCTTTTTTGCTGAAAGCAAAATGACTCAATGCTAAATTTAATGAGTTATCAGGTGGATGTTTTTTGCAGTGTATTAAAGCCCTTGACTGCTGACTTCAGAGTTGTTCTTGAAAAGCTAGAAAACGATGAATCATGAATGTCTAATTCAAGGCACTGCAGTGTGGGTGGAGGCGAATACAGTTGGACAGAGAGAGAGAGAGAAAACACGTACAGCTGCAAACAGCAATCAGCAAGAGTCTAAGAAACACTGCTGTTGCGTCACTGAATGCAGCAGGGTTTGTTCTTTCACCCCTTTAGAAGCATCCTTTTTGCAAAAGGCATGAGAGCAATGTTTCTGCTGAATGGAGAAAGGTCAATAAGTTACAGTAAACTCAAATAATAAAGTGCCAACAAGATGCTCTGGAGGATGAGGTGGTTAGATCTTTGGCACTGCCCCCCAAATTGACCCCTGACCTCTCTCAAGACTTATACACTGCTCAAAAACTTTGAGAACCCAAAGACTTTGAAAACACATCAGATTTCAATGGGAAAAAAATCACACTGGAAATTTCTACTGATATGGACTGAGTGATGTGTTAGAAATGAAAGGATAACACATTGTTTGATGGAAATTAAAATGATTAACCTACAGAAGGCTGAATTCAAAGACCCCCTGAAAATCAAAGTGGAAAAATGACACAGCAGATTAGTCCCTTTTACTAAAATCTTATTTCCAGCAACTCAAACTGGTTACTCAGTACTTTGAATGGCCCCCACATGCTTATATCTTGTATGTATGCCTGACAGTGCCAGGACATGCTCCTAATGGGACGATGGATGATGCCCAAGGCTATATCGTCCCAGATCTGGTCCAAGGCATCACAGAGCTCCAGGACAGTCTGAGGTGCAACCTGGCGGAACTGGATGGACTAAAACATAATGTCCCAGAGGTGTTCTATTGTATTTAGCTGAGGCGAGCGTGGGGGTCAGTTAATGGTATCAATTTCTTCATCATCCAGGAACTACCAGCATACTCCCACCACAAGAGGCCAGAAGCAACCCAAGACCTACTACAGTCCTGCCCAGCTCTCCTAGAGTAGCTGCCTGTCTCCTGGAATCTTCTCTGTGCACTCGAGATTGTGCTGGGAGACACAGCAAACCTTTGACAACAGTACATGTTGATGTGACATCTTGGAGGACTTGGACTGCTTGTTCAACCTCTGTAGGGTCCAGTAAACACACATTAACACAAAATCTCAGATAGTTACATCTGGAGGATTTTAATTCCAGAACAGATGAACATTTCCAGTATTTCACTGGAGAATTTAAATGTAACAATATTATTTTCCCTCTTCATTTTTATTTAATCAATTATTGACTTAGAGTAACTTTGTGTGTGTGTGTGTGTGTGTGTGTGTGTGTGTGTGTGTGTGTGTGTGTGTGTGTGTGTGTGTGTGTGTGTGTGTGTGTGTGAATTATGTCATTTTTTCAGCCTGATGGCATGATAACATTTTGTCCCTAAGGATGCTTATTCCTGACTTTGGTTTTTGCTTGTCCAGTGAAATATCACAACATCTCTATAACATTCAGGCAACATTTGCACAAAGCTTGTTAAAAAAACAAATGCTAACTTATCAATTGTAAAGAGCAGAGTTTTATGGTTTTATATTGTGTCACAGTAGTTAAAAATGACTGAAGTGAAAAAGGCCCAAATCCCATTGCATGTGATCTTTTTGCATCACTGTTGTTGCTCTGCTGTTCATTTCGTTTTGCAGATTTCACACTGAACATCACCAGAGGAGCACAGGAGGACCCAGCTATTCAGTTTCACGGTCAAGCGGGGACTGGCAACATGAGACAACCACTTTGTCCGGGACACAGCAGAAGCCAATAATTCCGCTCCCAGTTTTACTCCCTTTAACTTATTTACAACTGAGCCACAACCCTGAGTGCAGTCAACAATAACCCAAGAGCTGAAGAAATGACAAATGGAAGCAGCGCTAGAGTGAACAGTGGACCGGCTTTTTGCTGCTGCTGGCTCACCTGCTGTTTAGAGCATAAATAAAGAGGTGTGGTGAGGGTGGTTACTTTCAGGGCATATTGATGTCAATATTGATGGTCACGTCTAAGTTTACATAGGAATTCATCAGAGTATTTCATTTATAATCCTACTTCTTTGGCATTTGGTGGTAGGAATAGGCATTGGCACACATCCTTGGATCCCTAGAGCAAGCCATAATTGCTCAGCAGTGATTATGGGCTAGAGAACAGCAATAGAAAAGGTTTCACTCTGCCAAACAGTCATAGTTGTTCACCAGGGGGCGACTCGTGTCCATTTTAGATGAACTCCACAAGCGCTGCAAAATATGTCAGCTCCTTTTTTTGTATTTTTTCTTTATTTTACTAATTTACTCTGCTTTACAACCGTTTTTTTCTTAAATCACTAAGTTGTGGTTATTTGGGGCCGTTTTTATCTTGACACAGATCAGTTTTATTTAGTAAATTTAGGAAACAGGGTTGATGAAGCAGATCTTTCAAAAAAGTTGCAGTTTGATTTCTAACAAAGACGACCTGCAACGAAATCACTTAAACTGAAAACATGTAGTTATTAACTTAAAGTCAAATAAATATGTATGGACTCACTAAAGACTTAAGGACGCTGCAAGAAATGTGCGTCGCTTGCAGCGTAATAAATCACCAGCGAGTTCCAAACTGCGCACACTTCTTGCAGTGTGTGACGTGCGGGGGCTGAGCACAGGGCTGCTCTGATTTAAGGTACAGTCATCTGGATGGATGTTATCGCTTTACCAAGAGGCGCTCGGTGTGAGGACCACGCTGCGCTGGAACCTTCGCTCTGGGAAGTAAAAGAACTTCGTTTCATGTGGATTTACGCAGCGCAGACGCATGGCACAGTCGGACTGGCACCACAGGAATAATGCCTTTACCGACTTTGTTTGAGATTTGAGAGTGAAAAGGAGACAAACAGAGAGGGAGAGAAAGTGGAATACTGATACTTATGGTTTGGTGTCAGGGTGCCACAGCCGGCCGTGTCTCCTCTCCAAACGGTGCGTACTCACTGGCCGTAATTAGCTCTCCTGGACTTCCGAGCGGCTGGGACGCAAAATGGGAAGCGGAGTCCTGCTGGGAGCGTGTCTGCTCGCGGCTCTGTCCTGCTGCCTCCTCCCAGGCTGCAGAGGTAACATAACCGTGGCTGTGATGCTCCCGGACAACCACCACAAGTACCCGTGGGCACTGCCGCGCGTCTTCCCGGCCATCCTCATGGCGCACGAGGACTTACATGTGAAACACGGGCTGCTGCTCGGTCGCTCCATCAACATCCTCAACTTCAGCACCGAGGACCCTGCGGCGGGCTCCTGCGCCGAGAGCCGCGCGCAGGTGGTGGCCGTGGATGCCAAGCTTTACATCCGCCCGGACGCGTTCTTCGGGCCCGGGTGCGTGTACCCGCTCGCCTCCGTGGGGCGTTTCGCGTCCCACTGGAAGCTCCCGCTGATCACAGCCGGAGGACCCGCGTACGGCTTCGACAAGCGGGACGAGTACCGGACTATCGTGCGCAGCGGGCCGTCCACCACAAAGCTGGGGGACTTTGCCAACGTCCTCCACACGCACTTCAACTGGACGTCCCGGGCCGTGGTGATCTTCTACGACCTGCGGCAGGACGACCGGCCTCACTACTTCCTCTCGGAGGGGATCTTCCTGAACCTGAAGGAGGAGATGAACATCACGGTGGAGGCCCAGCCGTATGAGGACGATAAAGACTACAAGGAAATCATTAGTTTCATGAAGGAGCACGGGAGAAGTAAGTTCATGCTGGAAAGAACGTGTGATGTCAAGTCTTGAGACCTGAGTAGAAGAAAGTGAAACACCAGTGTACAAATAATTGAAATTATTACAGTGAGCTGCAGACATGTGACATTATCTCAAAGTAAACAGATCAGATCCTCAGCTGGTTACGATACAGATGCAGCCAGTGGTTGGAGTAGAAAACTCCTTTTAATTACATGATGTGCATGGAAAGTAATTGAGTTAAGTCTCTTCTTCATGGAACAAACATATCTATTTCATGTGGAGCATCCTTTTGAGGAGTCCCACTAAATGCTGCGAAGGAGATTCCTCTGCTGTAGAATGAGGAAAGTTCAAGTGGAGTAAAAGTCATTTCCCAGCACAGATAAACAGAGGTAGACTGGAATAGGTGCAGGGAAAAGCCAGTTTATTCCAGAGTTGTTAGTGAGGAATGTTTAGGCTGTGGGCAGTCTGGCTGCTGCTGCTTTATTGCCTGCTGAAGACCACCACCTGCGTTTTTTAAAGACAGAGGGGCGCAGAGGTCGCGACCCAGTGGCTGCACTCTCAGTCCAAACATGTCCTGTTGCAGGTCACTTGTACCCAGTAGATCCAGAAGAGCTGTGTCTGTCTGCTGTGGTAAAGTTTCTGTGCAGTATGATGCTGTTAAACTCGTGGGATAAGACTGTTTGTGAACAGTTGTGCTGCTTTAGCTGATGGATCTTTTTTTTTTTTTTCATCTTATAATCACACACACAGGCTGTTAAATCACTCGTCGGTGTTCGCGCCTCAGCTTTAATGTAGTGGAAACATTTGTGAGGCTGCTGGGTTTTTTTTTTTTTTAACCTCCAGTTAATTGTGTGACTGAGAGTATGTGTGCGTCAGGGAGAGAGACGGGGATCAGAGAGGAAACCACAAGTTGATCCAGTGTAGAATCAAAATGTTCCTGTGGCTCCACAGCTTTATCAATGCTTCATGGATTAGTACTGAAACTCACAGTCATGATATAGTGAATATCACAGGAGGTTGCCAGGTTGGGAAAACATTACTTTGACTTATCTTGAAACAATTTATTTGGCAACATTAGTTAGAGTTAGACATACCATCATGTGTCTAGTCTAAGAAGGATTCTGTAAAATCTGTTTATTTGCTACTTTCTTCCCCAAAATTGATCTTATATCCACGACTTGAGCTGGAATCAGAGTGTAGTTAGTCTAGCTTAGCATAAAGACTCCTTCAGGAGCAGCCTGACATGCTGGTTTCACCTTGTTTCCAAACTTTATACTAAGCTAGACTAAACAAGACAAGAGTCTGTTGAAGATTGCTTATTATTTCTCATTTTGTATAACCTGGCATCCCAAAAGTCATTCTTAGTGGTTTATAATTAAGGCGTAAAGCTCTAATAAATATTGTTTCATTTTTATTAACACGTACATTAGATATAACTTATAGACTATTTCTAAAAGACACATTATAAAGCTGTTTCCTGTATTGTTTGGATACAGAACCTGTTGTTGAGTCTAAAAAGAAGGTTTAATAATGCTACAGAAGTATGTGTGTCTCTGTAAAGCAGTTTCTTCACTGATGTAATGGTCAACATGAATTAGTGGAACCTTTGACAGCACTACACAAATTAAAACCCCCCAGACTGAATAAGATGGATCATAGAGAAACTATAAAAATACTCTTATCGCCAACATTTTTTCTTGCTTTCAAAGCAGTGTCAGGAATAACATGCTCCTCTGAGGCTGCTCTGCCAAGAAAACCTAGCTGCCATAGCAGACACATCACTAATATTTATATTACTAATATGTTTCTTGAGCCAAGCAGCCCACTTACATACAGTCTGTCCATAATTAAAGCTGTTGACTAGAAATCTGACGTCAATCAAATATTTTGCTCCAATTTGAATGCTTGTTTTTTGACATTCAAAATTCAGAACCACGTTATATCCGATCTTAATAGTTATACTGTTTGGGTGTGCTACAAATATTTATCCTCCTGTCCTCATGGGAACATTAGGAGGAAATCTTTTTTGGAAATTTCTCGACATCTCACAGCAAAATCTGCTTCCAACCAGTAAATCTTGAAGTATTATGGTTTCTGGCACGGCAACGCAAACCACCCTTTAAACATCTTAATCTGTTGTTACAGTAACCGTGTCAACAAATAATAGAATAAACACAGTGTAAAGTTAATTAAAGGGAGGTGCAGCAGCAACGAAGGCAGTAGAAGCACCAAGGGAACGAGATGAAAGGTGGAAGCTGCCAAGCATCCACATTTCCCAGATGAACTATGGAGCGACCGCATCGAGCTGCAGGTCGTGGAAGCTAATGGTTTTGTCAGGACTTGTCCTGACTCGGCATTCCACTCACATCTATCCCGGCAAACAACCTCCGGGCTATCAGCTCTGTGCAGTCATCCAACCCTCACAAGAGGTTGAACCCAGGTTACAAGGGAAAGCTGGGACTTTAAGTGTGAAAGCACACGTCATTGCAGCTTTGACAGCACCTTGTTCAAGAGTTAAACTCCCCTCTCGCAACCATCTCTAATTCCCCCAATTCCTCACTTGAATACCTGCAAATACAGATGTGGCAGGAAACCTAGCAGACTTACTCACAAACCTTATTGAAGGATTTTCCAATATTCTTGTTTTCCTGCATTTCTTCAAACTCTAACCTGGAAGCGCTGTTCCACAGATTTTATGTTCAGCACTTGGTAAGAAAACAAGCATTTAACAGTCAAACTCTCCCATCACTATAAACCCCAACCAGATCCCCCTACCTAGAAGCATCAGGTTAAAATATTAATGTCATTACGTCCTTCTAAAGAAACCCTGAATATCTGCACCGAATCTTGTACTTCAATATAAGATAATGAAGTACTACTTTCTACTGAACATATAGTCCCTCTCAAACCTGTTCTCAGTGTGTTTTTAATGATTATCCAGACGCGGGGGCACTGTTTCTGGAAAGACATGCTACTGTTGAATTTTGAAGTGAATGTGCCCCACTCAGCTGCATTATATTGGAATGGAGGCAGTGATGGCTATCTAAAATCCTGTGTGCTAGATAGTGCTGTTTTTTTATGTAATTTGGCTGAAGTGACCCTGTAAGTAAAGGTTCGGAGCCCCCTCTTTCAGCTCTCGCACCGTATGAGATGAAAGCAGTACTCCGAACGCTGAATATATTCCAGCTCCCATCACGTTGCCCTGTGACACTCTCGCCTTGATGCTTTTCAGTCCATTAATGGTACACAAGAGGGAAGATTTCAGCTTTGTGAGTGGAAGAATACATCAGGCTTTTTTGAGTAATGTGCCAGTGGATCGCAGCTCCTAATGAGTGGTGAGAAGAGTCTGTGCACAATGAAGCTCAGGTAGTGTTTCAGTCTAATTACAGAAACCCAGCTTCCTGTACAAACACTCTGAAGGTGCAACAATAGCAGAAGGTTAGATGGGCTGGATGATGCTTTCATGGGTTTATGGGTTTTGCTAAGACTTCTACATTAAAGCAGTGCTACGGAGGCACAACTACATATTATCTACTGCAGACAGATCAAGATCAGAGCATGAAAAAACAAAGATCCCGAAGATCATCTCAGTTTCAAACTTTAAGCTACAAGACAAACATGACAGTCGTGTTAGAAAATCCAGCAAAATCCAATTAAGAAGGCAAATAAAACAAGCAAGTGCAGTAAGCTGGTTCACTTGCTGTTTGTTGACTTGCAAGTGATTTTCTGTGCAGCCATCTCAAACAGTGTAATTAGGAATCTAAACAGCTGAAATTATGAAAATGAATGTTACAGCTGTGAAGGGATATTACTTGTTTCCACCGGTGTAGAGACCGTACGTCCACCTCTTCATTTAATCTGCTAAACTATAATCAAGGACCATTTACTGGTTTCAAGCCACTTTCATCGACGGCCACATGTCTGAGACAAGAAGACGCATTATTGCTAACAGGTCTGGTGATGGTGCACTCTGATGTGTCCTGTTAGAAGAAAATGATGTAGAGACTTCATGCACCAGCCATGCTAGTGCACCTGCACGACTGTAGGGTACACAAGTGTTTGAGCTAAATGCTGATGTCAGCTTGCTTAACATGTTACCGTCCTATAGTTTGCAAAGCATTTGACCTGATACCTAAATGGTCACCTGCCTCATTGGGCAGGTGACTACTGCAGCAGTAGACTGGCGGCATTTGAAATTAACAGTCATGATAAGTGAGGTGTTCAGATTTAAAATTTTCCCTCTATTCAGGATTTCAGTCCTGGACCATTTTGTGCTTTTAAGTAACGACTGATTTATCCACGACACAACTGTTTAATGACCACAGCAGCAAACACAGACGCCACCACAGGACAAGTGCAACGGGAGAAAGAGCAACAGTTGAATCTGTATTCACACATGCAAACAAACTGTGGGCTTCGAAAATTGATTTTCCCATGTTGTTTTAATTCTGTTGAGCAGAAAAGGCAGTCAGTAATACTGTAATGGCCAAATGCATCAGCCTGTCTATTTAATTGCGTCTAGCAGTGACACGTGTTGTTTCCTGTCAATGTGCAAGAAAAGGCTGACGCTGCCTCAAACAATAAAAACTACTGTGCAAGTATTTTTTGAATGGGTACTCGTGAAAAAATAAATAAATAAAAAACAGAAAGAAAATTAAAAACATTGTCACATTAACAACTGTGAGGCAATCAGAAATAAGTGTTATTGTGGTCTTGGCTGAAGAGCAGCTATCCACTGTGGTGGTCTCCCCTTAGAAAAACAAGTCTGAAACTGATGAAGAACGACTTTCTTAACAAGTCATTTGTCTGTTATACAGCACTCAGGACAAATCTGTCTTGTGAGGTCAGACACTTGCTTTTTTAAAATCACATTTTCTATGTTTAGATCATTTTTTAATACGAGACATGGCAGACTGCAGTGTTTTTCAAGGAGAAAGCTCTCAGACAGCTCATACAGTACATCTGCCGTCTGTATGTGATTTACTGTATGCTTTTCCAATAGTACAGAATGTGTACGAGTTTCCATTTGCATTCAGATCCGGGTGCAAAAGCCATTTCTAAAAGTTTAGTGAGTAAATAGCAAATGTGCTATCTTGAGTATTAAGACTATCCGTTCAACAGGCTTCTGAGATTCCCTGACATCTATCAGACAAACAGGACTGAAAACATTACCTCCTCAGTGGAGGTAAAATGAGACTTGATTACATAAAATTCTTGAAACAATCTTGTCCTGTGAAAATATGAATTTAGGACATAATAGCGGGCTAAATTATATAACAAGGACATTTTCTGCAGGGCACAGAGCAGAGCAGGAACAGAGCTGATTACCATCCTGGAGTCTGTGAAGTGGAACAACTTGTACCAAACAATTTAATGTGCTTTTGTGTAAAGTAAAGACTCTGCAGGTCCACATACTGTACGTCTGCTACAACACAGGAGCGCATTTTTCCCCTGGCTGTGTAGCTCATTTATGTTGGGAGTGGTCCAGGAGACAGCGGGACTACTTGGCACGGTGAACCACGCTGGAAGAGATGAGAGTTGGGGTCTAAGCAGCAGCCGACTTTGGTCTAACACATGAGGAAATGTCTGCTAACTGGGAGCGCTGCCTCGGAGCTGGCAGCAGCCACTCTGACATACACTCGTATGGAAATAATGCTCGTTTTTTTTTTTTTTTTTAATGACTCAACAGCAGGAGGGTGTAGGTGGTAGGCTGGAGGTAGTGGGCAGACACTCTGTCAGAGCCTGTGGACGAGGTCTCAAGTTTGATTCCTGCATCAGATGGTTTCTGATTTAAATCAGAAAAACTGTTAGTTTTAGTATTTTAGAAGCAAAGGTATTGAACAATTCAAAACAGGATGTATTTTTGAATTTTCTTTGGCTAATCAGCATCCACCCCCCCCTCACGTCTGAGTTATTTCTATTCACATTCTGACTTCTTTGCAACCTCTGAATGATTTCATTTGCACATTTGCAGCAAATGGTTGTGTCAAGGCCTGACGTTTATTCAAATCACACATAGTAGAAAGTTGAAATATGGGCCAGCTGCTGAAGGACCGTGTTATCCACTGCTCATATTATCGGCTACTGTTGGTTTCGATATGTGAAATGCAAAACAGGGTGGAAGAGGTGCCACATGTCTCGTCGTTTTAAGCAGACAGTATTGGTGTTGTCAGCTGGACTGGGAGTGAGCCTGAAAAGAAGCACTCAATCACAAAGACGTCCAGCCCCAGTAAACGTCTTATAGCATAATGCACACTGCTGCATCAGAATGACAATCATAGCTACAAAGACCCGTCTGGAACTAACTCCACTTGTTGTTATTGTGTCTGCAGTCGTGTACCTCTGCGGCCCCCTGGACACTTTCCTGAGCATCATGAAACTGTTTGAGAGCGAGATCCAAGACCCAGAGAACTACGCCATCTTCTACCTGGACGTGTTCGCTGAAAGCTTGGCGAATCGCAAACCGTGGCAGAACTCCGACTCTGACTGGGCTGATCCCATCAAGGTTTTCAAGGTACAGCGGACACAGAACAGAGTTATTAAGGCTCACGTTCATCTGTTTGGATCACTTCTCATGTTCAGATTCTTTCTACATTCATTAGATGTGGATTGTTACTGGTTAAACCCACTTTGAAGTTGGACGCAGTAACTAAAACAAAGCACAGTGTTATTTAATTTGCTGTTTTCTCTCCAAATCCCATAATCTTTATCAGCCTCTGCTTACTGAGTTACACAGAACCAAAGCCTTGAATCCAGATGAAAGGCAGCGGTTGGCTCGAGCGCATGTACTTGTCAATTGTTTCTGATGAATTGTTCATCAGTTGTTTCTAATTAACATGTCTCCTGAGTTCAGTAAGAATAAACCAACGATCTTAGGAAGCCACCATCATTTTTGCGAACGGGTGGGCAAACGGATGATCCCAGAGGACACCCCCCCCCCCCCAGCCACTTCATCCACTTTAAGGAGTGTAATTTTTCCATGACATTATTGAAAGACAGGATGTGTTTTTACAGGAAGCCATTTGGCTCTACAAATGATCGCAGTGAGACGTGCAAGAGTGGGCACAGATGTGTCGCTGTCTAATTTATCTCCCTAAATGTCACGCAGGCTTCTCTTAATTCACTGTTCACAAACTTTTAAAGGAGAGTGGCTGTCGGAGTAGAAAGCTAGCGCATATTAAATACATAATACATATTAAATTGAAGATGTCGGACAAAATGGACATGACAGGTTCGAAATATTTAAATGCAAAACATTAACTTAAGCTAGAGGGCAAACAAATGTCTTCCTTTCTATTTGTCAGTGATTTTGTGTGTGTGCATAATGTCTAACACATCTCCACCTTTTCTATTTTAAATAATTGAAAATAGCCTTTTATACAGTATGTTCCTGTAAATTATGCTAATAGCCCACAGCATTACAAGAGGAACGTTTTAATGCATGCTAATATTAATGAAGTTATTTCATTTCAAATAGCAGTGTTTGAGGACAGACACTGGCTTGTGAAGAAAATGCTGATTTCCCCTTTAGCTGATCACCAAGGCGTTAATTTGTCTGCAAGCCATTACAAGTCTCATTAAGGCTCTCCGCTTCCTTCAGAGCAGTAATTGCTTGCGGAAGTTTGTGGTCAGGTTCCACTAACTGTTGTAACATGAAAAACGATCTGTAGCTCTTCCAGCTCAAAGACTTCATGGAATGGCTTCAACTTGTTTTTGTGACAGCAGCAAGTGTATTGACAGAATCAAAGGTCAGTTGAGGCCATTTTAGGGACGGCAGTGTCCGACTGAATCTTTGATTTGTCCATTAAAAAGCTGATAGTAAAGTGCAGAGTGCAGTTGCAGCTCTTTGAAAAAAAAAAAAAAAAGATAATTGACAGTTATTAGGTTTTATTGGTGAAAATAAATCTTTAGTTTTAATATTTTAGTAAAGTGGAAGGAAACGCTTTCTGATTTGTTCTGAATTCTGTCGCATTACATGCAGCTGATGTCAGGCTTATCCAGGTTTATCCAGGCTTATCCAGGTTTATCCAGGCTTTATCCAGGCATTTTCAGGCTTTATCCAGGCTTATTCAGGCTTTATCCAGGCTTATTCAGGGTTTATCCAGGGTTTATCCAGGCTTATCCAGGCTTTATCCAGGCTTATCCAGGCTTTATCCAGGCTTATCCAGGCTTTATCCAGGGTTTATCTAGGTTTTATCCAGGCTTATCCAGGCTTTATCCAGGTATATCCAGGGTTTATCTAGGCTTATCCAGGCTTTATTCAGACTTTATCCAGGGTTTATCTAGGCTTTATCCAGGCTTATCCAGGCTTATCCAGGCTTTATCCAGGCTTTATTCAGGCTTTATCCAGGGTTTATCCAGGCTTTATTCAGGCTTTATCTAGGTTTATCCAGGCTTTATCTTTTATTCATCATTGAAAACGTATTGGTCTACTTCAGTATCATACAGTCATAAAATAAATAAATAAGATTAAAACTAAAACTAAATCACACGTTAGTAATTTAACATTATAGGGAGAACACTTAATGGGTTTTTAAGTGTTTAGGTTACTGGTCAATTTGACAACAACAGACACCTTTGATGTTTCACAGATCGATCCTCACTCCTCATAATTCAAGCTGTAGTAAATTTGTATCTCCTCCTCTGTCTCTGTGTCTCCCCCAGTCAGTGTTTGTCATAACATACCGGTCTCCCGATAATCCAGAGTACAAGGACTTCCAGAAGAGACTCCATGCCAGAGCTCGGAGAGATTTCGGTGTGCAGCTGGAGCCGTCACTGGTAAGTAAAGAGTGTATGAAAATGTGTTCTCAGCAGTATCGTAACCTCCTGAATTTTTTAAAGGATATTTTGTGCAGAAAAAAATCCCTGTGCTGTGTAATAGTCAGCAGTTAGGAATTAATATCCTTTTCTTTTAGTATTGCTTTTATGTCAGCCATAAAGTATGTGACTTTTCACCAAAATACAGTTGAGGGGACTTTCTAAAAGAGTTATTATTTAGTGTTTGTTTGTATTTGGCATTTTTACCGACCAAATTGTATAATTTCATAGACACACACTCTTGAACCCTGGCTCAAGGACAGGCATTCCCTCCCATAAAATTGTTGAGTAACTTTATCCCATTATTAAGATTCTAAATCAAAATGCTGTGTACTGCAGAAAGCCTTTGCTGGCATTTCACAATTGCACCCCTCCTCTTGCAGATGGACTACATTGCTGGCAGTTTCTATGATGGCTTCTTGCTCTATGCAATGGCTTTGGAGGAGACGCTGGCAGATGGTGGAGCCCAGAACGATGGTATAAACATCACGATGAGGACACAGAACCGCAGATTCTGGGGTTAGCAAATATTGTTCAAATAATTATTTGACTGCAGCAATCATCTTTTTAATCATTTTACATCTAATGATGACTGAAATGGGAGCTACACATGGCTGTTCATGTCTGTGACCTCATGCAAAATGTGAACTTGATACTGATGAATATTTACTCATTGAATGTTGTTATTTTGCTGGAAAGCCACGACTGCAGTTGCTCTCCAACAAACATGCAGTGAAGCCAAGTGACCGGCCCACCTGCACAATTTCGGAAAACACCATTAAGCCCAAAATGCAATTGAAATATTCCCTTTTAACACAATAATTGGTTATCAGAACACTCCAGATAATAGTCCATTTGATACTGTGTACTACGTGGGTGCTCACACACTTCCTTGTTTACTTTGCTGGTTGCCAAATCTGCATTCACATCATACTGGGAGCAGGAGAACAATGGGATTTTGTTGCTCCAGCCTAAGGGGGTTGATTTTGGTTGTTCCGCTCATCTCAGATGGGAAAAAACAAGGAAAATAGGACCCATGATGAAAATGATTGAAAATGTTCAATTCATTAGTATGGATGCTTTAGTGGGATTTTTATAGAAGCAGCACAGAATGCTGCAGAAATGTCTCTGGTGTGTGTTTTTTTTTAGACAATGAAAAAGGTGAAGGATATATTGCAGAGTCATCCAAACAAAACTAAATTACACATATCCATCATCGTAGTTTATGACGCAAACACTAGATGACAGAGAAAAACTCCTGTGTGCTCACTGAATCATCTAAATTTGAAAGGGAGCAAATGAAATGAGCACATTTCAGTCAAGGAGCATACATGACATTACACACTGACTCATACCCTCTATGTGGATATCATCTGTGCTTGTAGGAGTGACTGGACTTGTAACCACAGACCACAAAAATGCCAGGGATATAGATGTCAACCTGTGGGCGATGACCAACCAGGAGACAGGAGAGTACGGGGTATGTAACGCATTCATGGTCACCTGTTGTTGGTTCGTGTTTTATGTGTTTGTGATCTCTAGTGGAGGTGGATATGGAGAGGTAGGTGACTGAGGTCACATTTTAACATGGGCTAATCCTTTAAAAT
This sequence comes from Anabas testudineus, assembly GCF_900324465.2. Classification (NCBI taxonomy): domain Eukaryota; kingdom Metazoa; phylum Chordata; class Actinopteri; order Anabantiformes; family Anabantidae; genus Anabas; species Anabas testudineus. The sequence goes on from NC_046630.1 coordinate 17,333,917, forward strand.
GGAGCGTTCTACTGTGGTTCAAAATGTTTTTGCATGATACAGGAAGTTTGGAACAGGATTTTTAATGTTGCAAAGAAACATCGTAGCTGGCAGTGATTGCACACCTTCTCCCTCTGTCTTCCAGGGGAGGAGATGACGTGGCTCAGTTGTAGAACTAAGTTTGAGAGCCAAGAGGTTTACAGAATGCACCAAAGTCTCTGATAACACAATATTAGATTGAGTTTTCACAAATGCCCCAGAGAGGTCATGGACAGACTTTTGGACATTTTTACATTCAGCACACCTAGGGGCACAGAGATTGTCACAGAGAGCTGGGTCTGCTTATAAGCAGATTTGGCACAGAGTAATCATGGTTGGGCATGGACTCAGCTGATAAGGAAATGAGGGAGGAAGGGACTCAGCAGACCCTGTTCTTATGTACCGTGTGATACTAACAGTTTTAGTATGTTTATCCAAAGTTTCACAACCTCATTTTAAGGCCCTTTAGTGGCCAAGGGAATAAAGCTGCAATATGCAACTTAAGAGGGTGCAGGCATGAGAGTTGGAGTTAATACAGTATATGCTATTCATGGATGTATCACGAGACCTGGATACTGGACTAAAGTCCAACCACTCACTTGACTGGAAACTTCTCACCTGTAGCATAAGCCAAAAAAGTATTCTGGCATCAGATGTTGTGCACTCCCACTCACTCTGCAGACTTTATATTGCTGACGTCACAAAAGTAAAAGTAACTTTTCTAGGCTGTGGGAAAATTTTACACATATGAAACATCCATGGATTCAAAATTACTAATAGAAATAATAAAATACGACCTTGATTGCAGCTGGAGGTGTCATGTCAACCATTTAACAGATGTTTCCAGGCGCCACCACATGTGACCCGCACAGACCCACGACATAATACAAAACATTATTATGTAAAACATGTTTGTCTACTAATCAGTCCTGGCTGATAATTATCCAGGTAGTGGACAGTTTTGATTTACATATGGAGCTTTTCAGTCAGCAGTGCTAGTAGCTGTATGTAGTCTTACACTGCAGCCTTTGCTTGTTTTTGGCCGTTGGTGCAATAGAAGGAAATGGATATCTCTTTCATAGAGATACTCTGGGGTCTTTACTTCTCTGAAAGTAAGATGCATAAAACCTCAATTTTCCCTCAAAGTCCAAAGAAAACATTTCTGTATGTTGTACTGAGCAAACACTGATTTAAACTGCTTAAGTATTTATCTTTTCTTTTCCTCTGAGGGTAGAAGAAGTGGGTTAGCTACATTTGACTTGAAACTAGAATTTCATATTGGTCCTCAGAGGCTGTCGGCGTGACTTCCTGGTCTCATTTATCCTCAGCTTTTAATTGGTCGATTTTTATTGCTGGTTGACCTGAGTAGCCAGTAGTCTGGTTGTAAACATCAATGGGTCATTTCAGTTTTCAGAACCGCAGACTGATAAACATGTCATATAGTATAAAGTGTTGACAGGATATTTATCCATAAACATGACTGATGCATGCCTGTAAACAAAACGTTCTGTCAGTCTATAATGGATGAATAGCTTCTGTTTTAGAGTAGTATCTGATTTTATATAATATAATATTATTTCTGAAACCTAGCATACAATTCTTCTGTTTGTATATATGGTCTAGTTTTGATTCTAGACCATATGTAAAGTACTATACATATATTTCCTTCAATCTAACCCAGCTGCTGAAAGTTGATTCCAAGGTTTGGGAAGTTGTGCTATTGACCTCTGGTGTCTAGTCTTAAGGAGAGAGCAGGATGAGGCTACAGAGCTCTCACAAATTCAGTTCAATTCATTGTAACTCCCCCCCCACCCCCACACAAAAATAATTCTCCTTTGTTTTTTCAAATTTATACTTTCAGTCTTCTGCTTTAACCCAAAGCTTAAGCGACGTCCCTTGAGACAATTTCTCTTTGCCCCCTGGAGCCACTAAAGCCTTGCCACAATCGTCTTTCACCGTAAGACGTGTAAACACTACGTCACTGTTTCCAGTGCAATTGAAGGACTTCCCTGGAATGAAGAAAAGCAGACAGTGATATTTTAGACCCCTACGTGCCTCTAATTCCTTTTTCAACATGACAGTGTCCCTTTGCACAAAAGCCGCTCATCAGATACTGTGTGTGTGTATGTGTGTATCTCTGAACATTTGTCCAGAGTGTGTATATCTTATGTCTTAAACATATATTTAATCTTACATTTGTGTATTCGCATTGCTTATATTTAGTAACACTGAAAACAAGCCAAATTGTCCGGCGTATTATCAGAGGTCTGAAGAGTGAAGCCCTGCAGCTATTTTAGACTGTGCAGCCTCGGCCCCTTCACCCATCACATTCTGCGTTGTTTTTATGACCCTCTGTAGGGGTGACAGCCTTCAAGGTTTAAGCAGAGAGGACACAACATGCTGGGAGCAGGGTTGGAAAATATAAAAACTCTACCAGCTTGTGGACTCGTGTTTCACAGCAGGACAACATATGCTGCTCGTGAAGCTGTACTGTCTAAATAAGGCTCGCTCGCACACACACACACACACACACACACACACAAACACAAACACAAACAAGCGATGCTGAACTTTTCGTATCTGCATGTAGCTTCTGGTGAGCTCATTGTGTATTCTTCAAGTCTTCATCACAGACACAAGATGGTAAGACTACAAGAACACAATTTGCTTATAACAAAGATTATTTGACAGATTATGTAAAGGAGTAGAGTAGAATTTCTGGAAAGTGACCATGACCCTGGTATCATGGTGACTCCCCACTGGGAATAGGGGCACAGAGGAGAGGGTGGTGACACAAACGTTGTATTCCGATGGCATTCATGCTTGGAAGCTGGCTCTGTATTCTGTGACAGTCAGTGGTTAGTATGCACTCATGACTTTGTCTCTACTCAGCTGACTTAACATCAATCTCAAGACAGCAGGTATCAGGACCATCTGCAGTCTCTAAAGGCTCATATACTAGTATAGGCAAATGTACAAGTTTGGGATGTCCCAGATGAATGTGGTGATTTCTTTGGCCAACAGGAGTGATGCTGCTCACTGTCTAGCCACAATTACACATTTGGCAAAACATGCATCTGGAGACAGCTTTGTGGAAAATGTGCAATGCAGAGGGAAACTGATAAAATGTCATGGGAACTGTTATTTTACATGAACTAACACATCATGTGCTGTTTCACTGTTGTGCTATCAGCAGGTACAGTTATTTTCAATCCTATAAAACTGTGTTTTTCTCTGTGTTTAGCTTGTCGCCTACTATAACGGAACAACCAAAGAGATCATTTGGTCTCAGACAGAGAAGATCCACTGGCCCAGTGGGGGCCCGCCGCTGGATAACCCCCCCTGTGTGTTTTACCCAGACGACCCCTCCTGCAATGACGGTACGACAGCTATACACCATCCATAAAAACGCGCCTAACCCTCTACTCAGACTGTGGTCAAACAGACCACAGATGATTATATCTGTTTCTTGACTGTGAGGTATTTTCTGGAAACAAACAACATAAGCTTGATTAATGGACACTGATTTGAGGAAACTGCATGAAGAGAATTATGACAAGGAAGTTCATGATCACTGACATGAGCACTGACATCAAGTGAAATGAGCTCCCCCACTTAATGGCTGATTTTTTTTTCCTCTTGACTTAGAGTAAGATTGAATTGCTCGTCAGATGGATATTAGAGAGTGCTGATGCTTTGTTTATATTATCACTGTGATCTCAGGGTGTGTGATATGTTCATGTTGATGCTGTGATGATAAATGTGTTGTTTTCCTCCACTTTCATCCCAAATCTTTCCATCAGTGAAGTGACAGAGCAAATGTAGAAGAGTAATATTTGCCTGAATTAACAGGCTGTGTGAAAGATAAGTGCTGGAAATGGACTTTGGTGTATGATCAGAGTGACAGTTTTAGAGGGAAATGTCACCGATGACAAACTGAGGAGGAAAACCACTGCAATTATAAATTGTATTTTGGCATGAAGCAGGAATAATGAGTATAGGAGCAGTAAATCTGATTCTGTCCTAAAATCTAAAGCCATTCTTAAATAATTTGCCGAGTCGAGAGCCTGGGTGTCGCCTTTTCCAGAGTTGCTTTCAGCACCCATGATAATGGATGGAAGGGAATTTGCAGGAACACGTTGTTCACTAACAGTTTCACACTGTGACACATGAAGCACAATGAGAACAGCGTAGAGTCTGTAAAGACACAGAGAAAGGATTCTCACTTTTTGCACATTTTGCTGCATCGTAAAGGGATTTAAATGATCAGTTCATCTGAAAATAGTCCATGATAACAAAGTCAAAACAGAAAAAAAGGCAAATTGATTAAAAGTCCAAAACTGAACTCGCACTCAGTTATTCAGACCCTTTGCAGTAGCAGTCCAGATCGTGGTAAGGCGCATCCCGTTTGCTTTCTCTTTTTTTACATGACTGGAGTTCACTTGTTGCAAATTGAATCTGAATGAATCAGAATGACACTTTGTGGTGAAGTACAGGTCAGGACAAGCATATAAAGCAATTTCTTCCTTTTTTTGGGGGGGTTCCTGGGAGCACAGTGGAACCAATAGTACTCCTGAGATGACTGTGTGGTCGAAACTGAGGAACTGGACAATAAGGGCCTCGGCCAGGGAGGGAACCACAAACTCTGTGGTCACTCTAACAGAGCCTCACAGTCCTGTCAGAAGGAGAAACATCTCTGTAAATCTCCATTAGTCAGGCCTTTAGGGCTTCTCAGGAGCAGGGACTTGGAGATTGATATGAATTGACCTTTGAGTGTGGCAGTGATCCAAAGCATCAATCCAAAACACGTTTCTATGACGTGTCCTAAAGTTAGGGACCGTTGACTTGTCCCAACCAAACCTCAGACTTAAACCTCATTGAGCATCTTGGAGAGACCAGGAGATATCAGTTCACAGACACTGTCAAATTCTGCAATCCCAGTAAATCAATAGAATATTTACTACTAGAAATAAAAGTTAATGAAGCAGTTTTTTTTATTTTATTTTGTGTCACAAAGAAACAACAATAAGCAGATCATTTTGTAGTTGGGTATCTTGTTTTCTCCTGGTGCACAGTTGCTGCTTTGATGTTTATTAATCATGAGTTGTGTTTTGGTTCTGTAAAACTGCTCTGCAGACATTTAAATTACACATTTAACTTCATGGAACCTGCCCCAGTCGTGTGCAACAGCTGGAGACTGGGACTGCACACAAAATCACAAATCTCCCTGTTGCAGTGTATTTGGATGTTTTGGTGTCTAAACAGAAACCAAATACTGAGCTCACTGTACCTGGTAACGTACAGATACAACTTAAGATGCTGTCCAGAAGTATTGGGCAGATCGATGAACTGTTTAGTCAAGAAATAGTTTTATCCTGCAGATGATGAATCCTTTGTCACGTACTGTATATACTGTATAGTATATACATACAACACTGCATAGCAGATACCTGGAGAACCATTCATGTCAGTCCCAACTGTACTTTTTTTTTTAGAGCTAACCAGCAAACGTTTGCATGCTAACATGTTTCTCTTTGGATACAGCATGGCTAGCTGTTTCCCCAAGCCTCCAGGCTTTACATTATGCTCAATGTGTTCTGACTCCAGCTGTGTAAATAATGCATTTGATGCCAAACCTGGTGCAAACATCAGGGTTGCATCAGGAAGGGCATCCTCCGAAAAACCTGTTCCAAATCTCCGTGTGGACCAGGATCGGCTGTGGTCACCGTGACCACGGGACAAGACAAGATACTTTTTTATAACAATGACGATGTTTGTAGAAGATGAAGGATGGACAAGCGGTTATTTAGAAGTCGCTAGTATCAAAAATCCATTATGGTGGCTTTATTGAAGTAGAAATCATATTTTCATAGATTATCATCTTAATCTATGATTTACAGAAGGTTCAGTCCTCAGTCTCCATCAAGTTTTTAAATCCAAGACAGGAATACCAGAGGAGTGTGAGATTTCTGCTGGTGATTGTGGCTGACGGGTCGCTGAGGCAGTGCAGCTGAACTTTGGGAGGCCACAGCTGTGTTTTCCACTGCACCACTTTCTGTTTTTTTTCTTTTTCTTTTGCAAGATATGAATGTGGACATCTGTAGAACACATGACAGACAACTCAGTGTGGACTCCTTTCTCTCCTGTTTCCAGGTCATCTTCCAGTTCTGGGCATTGTCGCTGTGGGATCCGGCTTAGCGCTCATCATTTTTGGAATCTCCAGCTTCCTCATTTACAGGTGAGTTTGATGTCGTCGCGGTGACACTTCCTGTCTGCGCTGCTTTTAGCTCAAACAGCAGCAGAAGCAGAAGCGCGGAGATGATTTTTATTTTCAGCAAAGAAGAGAGAAAGAGGTGGGTTTGAAACAGGATTAATGGTTCATGCAGCTATAGGTGCCAGTGTGGTATTGACATGATTGTTGCCACGGCAACGGCTCAGCAGGTGACAGCGTTAATGCAGCGGTGAAGTGTGTTTAAGCTGCCAAGTGAGCTCATATACTGGCCACAAACACCTTACTGCCATTCTCACCTAATGATCATTAGTGTGTTCATTAAGTTTGTTTTCTTTCCGCTGGATTAGAGCTAAATGGCAGCAGTTTGAATAATTCACACCGTGCTGATGTCAGGTGGTTTTGATGCTTCTCTCTAAGGATTACATGTTTGTTCGCGAGTTGTCGTATGTCTGTTTTCTTAAAGTCGTTTCCAAACAACACACAGATCCCATTACACAGCAGAAATGTCAGACTAATTAAATCATTGTTGTGTAAAACTGAGTTCTAAATTGTGCAACTGAAAACATCTCACACTGTGGTAAGATCATCTTTAATATGTTGTGAATGCAAATCAACTTCCTAGAAGTCCCAGGCCTCAGTTTTTCATAGTTTCCATTTGAATATTAAGAATCATATCTAGGAGTTCTTGAAACAAACAGCACCTGAGGTTGTTGTTTTCATTTCTACCCTGTTAGATGTCAGTTGGCATAGATGTTTATTGAATCCACCAAAAGTGCCGATAAGAACGTGAACATGATCAGGCTCCACGTATGTAGGTGGCATTAGCATTCCTACAGATCCTATAGACTGTGTGCATGAAGTTAAAAATAAACAGGACTTTATATGTGATTAAATAAGCGTTAGTGTTGGAGGCTCAGCGTTCAGCTGGAAAAACATACTGAAATGGTTGCGGTGTCCCAGGTGGCACAGCCCACGTACTTATGGAAATCATTCTAAGATTTAAATTGAGACACATTTAATTACACAAGATGTTAATTGTGCATGCCCTGAGCAATTAAGCTACTGGAAGGATTAGTAAATTCTGGGTAATGTCATGGGGTAAATCTGCATGTAATGAAACAAAATTAATGTTTTAAAAAAAAATAAAAATATTTTCCCTTTTTAAATGATTTCTTCAAAGGTTTCTTTATATATGTAGTTAATAATTCTCGTGTCATTTTCAAGCAGGGCTGATCTGTGTCAGCCCTAACTAACAAATCACATCGGTAATCTGATCACTGTTCTAATACTGACTATTAACACAAACAAGTGTTAATCACCAGCCAATCAGAATGGATTTTGATCAATGCAATGGTGGAGGAAAGACGGAGGAGCAGCTATCCACTCGAGGTAAATCCACTAAACCTCAATCTGAGTTGATCATGTTCAAATAATTACCAGATAATTAGACGCAGGGCGCGCACTTACTTCTAAAAGCATTAACATCCTCCTCTCTGTTTTTTTTCAGCTCAGAGTGCAGCAAGCACAGCATGGTTTCCTAACCAGCAGCTAGTTTTCCTGGACACTTGGCCTGTAAGTAAAAAATGCTCTTCCTGTTTTTGGATTTCTTTTTAAAGAAGCTTCGATCCAAGTATAACGTTTAGTGATTTATGACAGCAAGTTTCCATGTCTGGGAAATCAACAGGGACACGTCGTTTGTGATGCATTTTGGGTCCTGACCCCTAGTCCTGCTCTAATCAGAGTATATTTAGATTCATTATCTACATTTAAGACAGTTTCATATATGGAAAGCCACTTTGCACAGGCCTGAATCCTGTATGTTGTCTTTTAGTGCATTTAGAGTCATTATGTGCCCAAGGCCATGAAAAAAGTAAAAGCATAAAATCTCTACAATCTCTAGAAGTTAGAGGCTTTTTATTTAATGACGTTTCATGTTAGATACCAACAGCTAACAAATTGCTTCCTGTTATTGCAGACACCAGTGGAACGCTGTTGATGGACAGAGAGGCAGAGCTTTTTACAGCCGTCTCAAAGATCAGCCAGCTGCTGAGTGGCCTCCACGTTCAGTACTTGAGCTACAAAAACACCACTAAACTGTTTAAAACAGTTCATCATTCTCAGATCAATCACATTACTTTCAATTTATGAGACTGATATATGGATATTTATGTGTATATGTTTTGGTGAGAACGTTTTAAATAGAAAATATATGATCATTCCTGTTCGTTGTAGATTTGCTGCTGCTTACATATTTTATTTTTTAATACCTATATAAAATTTAAATCAACAAAAAATATATATTCAGATTATTGAAATCTCTAAATTGGGGATTTAACTTAGTTCACAGGGCGAAAAAGGTTGAGAAAACCAAATATGCAATAAAGCAAACACTATACTGTGAGATTATTGATGCATATTGTGTAACCAGTGAGTGGCAGGTGGGGTAATTTTGGAAATAGATTATTCCTCTGACATGATTCGTCTTACTTTGCAACCATTGCTATTGCAAAAATTGAGTTAGTCGGATCTGATGAACATGCAATTTAATAAAAAGTAGTTTGTTTACTGAATCATCTGTTTCATTGCTTTTTGCTGAAACATATACGCTGGAACAAAACAATTTAAATACATAAGGAACGAAAAGTAATTTAGCCTTCAGTTGCTTCTATACATAGTGAGGAAGAGAAGTAACTTGTGTAACATACTTATATATTACATGGAGCAACAGCTTCATATCACACCGTCAGAGATTTAACCAGGTGTACGGTCGACTGCTCTCCGTTGATTTTGGAGACTGTTGTGCAGCAGCCGTGTGAGGGGATATTGAGCAGCAGTGGCTCTGTTGTTTTAATGGAGGGGCTGGTCCAGCAGAAGTATTCACATATGGGACTTATGAAACAATAGGCCCAGTGTGGAGCCCCACACTTTGCCCCTCTGGCTGCCAGAGGTCTCTAAACGAGGCTCTTTAAATAGAAAAATACCTTTTTTTTTCTTTTGGTGTTGGTGGATGGGGCTGGAGGGTACCGGTGGTTTTATGGTGTTTCCTGTCCTGAAAACGGTTGTACATGGGGGCTGCCTGGAGTATTTGCAGACACAAACAAGCATCAAAGTCTCCAGTAAGTTTCTGGGTCTGACAACACACTCTGTCCTGGTGAAAAAAAAAGAAGCAAAAGAGAAAAGAAGCGTTGGTCCACTGAGATGGTTTGTGCAAAAGGCTAAAAAACAGCGACATGCAAACGCTGCAATAATTTCCTGCTGCCATCTGGAAGTGTTTTACACCTTATAGCTGGGCTTGGAATGCGTGGGCTCTGCTCGGTTTTCATTACTATGTGTTTATTATAATAGTTTTATTTTTGAAAGTGTTTTTGCTGTAAATCATTAAGTGTCAAGAAACGGCAGCTCCTCTGAGGTTCGCCCCAGATGTGTTGATTCACTGGAATGCCTCTTCAGCTCTGTGGTCGTCACGGTTTGCCAGTCAGGCTGATGTTCAAGAATAACAGTCAAAACATGTCCAAAAAAAAAAAAAACTGACTGAAAATGACTTGATTAATTAATTTGGTTAGGCTGCGCTGATATTTGAAGGTTGTTTGCTACTGTGTAGGATCCACCCCCGATACAGGACATGGTACTATTTTTAGGTTGGTTTATTTAGTGATCTGTTTACACTGTAAAAATCAACGGTATTAGCATTGTTTACGTTTTAGATTTGCATAACCTGGAACTATTGTTAACAAGCCATAAATACGAGGATACTGATTTGTTTTCCATCTTGCAGTTCAACATTTTTCATTTCACATGACTTTCCTTTTTGGCATTAAACATTTTAATGGTTATGTTTACACTCTCACAGCACTTGGTTAAGGTTGGGGAAATATTGTAGTCTGGCGTTAAGCAACAGTATTACATATATATATATATTATATATATATAACATTTTGTCAATTTCATTTTACTACAAATATGTTTTTTTCAACTTTTATTTTGGTTCAGTTGATCGATCGGTTCTTTCAATAGCTGTTCTGTTAGTCTGAAGTCAGACTAACAGAACAGCCTGGAATCAGGGCAGACATTTTTGCCTGTATATACCATTGGAGTGAGACTCACCCTTCTAACCAATCAGAGAAACTCAACATTTTCTGCTTGTGTAGTGAGTTTTGCAGCTTCTTATTATAGTTATTGCAGTTTGATAATGATCAATGCCTGAAGGGCTGTGCAGAGTGTAGAAATTAAACTACAGTCTTTTTTTTATCTTTTAATCTAATCAAAGTGTTTTATCACTTAATCACACATGGGAATCTGAAGTTGAACGGGGCCCTGTGGCGTGACAGTCATGCAATCCACCCGAACCACCTCCTCGCAACAGTCTTTCCATTAACAAATGTAGCACTTCATTCATTGTTGTTTGTTCATTTATCACTACTACACGTTGCATCTGAGCTTAATCCCTCCAGTACATAATGTTCCCTAAACATAATAACTGGTGCTGAAAACAACCTAACCACTCAACATTACAAAAGTAACTAATATTAAAAAAACACCAGTACTTTAAAAATGACAAAACAACACTGTCTAACTGAAAAGTACTCACTCTTTAGCGTCAGTCACGTCACTATGTCACACATGGTGATTGGAACTTTATTATGACAGTGTGAAGATCATGATTGCAGTTTGTGTCCATTTGCTTGTGTTCAACTGTCCGAGCCTTTAAAAACTGTACCTAACATTTAAATAAGAAACTCATATGGGCCAGTAAAGGTCAAAATCTAGTAAAACATAAGTACACAAAGCTGCATGCATCAACACACGTGCATAGCTACATGGACGTGGAGCGTTGTTCGAATTGTTCTGAGAGCTCTATCTCAGGAAATAGCGACTGGACAGATTAGATGTAACTATACGAATGGCGCAATTAGCTTTTTGTTGAAGGTGACTTGTCAGATTAAATCCATGTAATTTTAAATGCCACACAATTATCCTTCACAGTAAAACCATGAGTCAACAGACCACCTCCACTCTAAAACTTTTTCAATTCCACATTCCAATCTACTGAGCCACAGTTTTGTGGTAAAAAGAAGCTCCCAACCCTCCAACTCTTACTCTTTACGTGAGGTTGTTTTTTTTTTTTCTCCTCTTTGTGCTGCTGTCCTTCTTGATTTTACCACCTGTTTTTTTTTTTCTTCTCTTCTTCGCAGGAAACTCAAGCTGGAGAAGGAGCTGGCTGGAATGCTGTGGAGGATTCGGTGGGAGGACCTTCAGTTTGAGAGCCCCAATAAATACCACAAACGAGCTGGCAGTCGACTCACTCTCTCACAGGTATATGCTGCTGTAGATACAGATTTACTCCAAAAAAGAGGATAAAGCAATATGCAGATGAGAGGGGAAAAAAACAAATGTCTTAGAGATTTAAAAAAAAAGAAGGTAAATGTTAGTGTTAGTGTTGCTGCCACTGCCTCCACTGTGTGATTATTAAGCTGTGGTTGTTGTGGCAGGTCGTGCTACCATGTCTGCCAGTGGGATGGACTCTGGGTCCAAGGCTTTCATTTTATACAGGACTGACTAAAATTGGACGCACCAAGAATTGAAAAAGCTAATTTGAGCCTTTCATTTGAAGTTTGGAGCTTCACTCTGTGTATTAAAATGCAGTTTGTGCTTCTTCTTCTTTTTTTGTCTCAGAAAGTTTATTCCTTTGTTAGTTTACACGTTCCTCAGAGCTTTCCCTGTGGTTTATTGAAGGTGGCTGGGTTTGCGGTAGGCAGATGCATATTAAATGAAGCCCTCTCCTACATATATAATACCTCATCACGTTCCCTGAGTATCGGGTTCTGTTGTCTGAGGACTAATGCATCTCTTTCGGGTTGTGTTTCATCCCACACGTGAGAAAAGCACATGCACACACCTTTTTCATTACTGGTTTTTCCTATTCCTGGCATGTGTGTCTGTGTGCGCGCGCGCATGTGTGTGTGTGGAAAACACAGTAATTTTCCAGACCAGTGTATTTTCCAGTGTGCCATGTGTTGCCAATATTTGCATTCTATACGAATGTGTAGCTGACTGTGCTGGCTGGCTGTGTGCAGTGCAGCCATTTGATTTTTATTCACTTTGTGTGCACTGCAGACATTCGCCCAAGGACTCGAGCTGGTTATTTTCTCAAATATAAGTCAAAAGCAATTTCAGGTTGCACAGAGAAGAGTATTTCGGATAAGAATGCCAGTGGATGAACCCTTTCTAGGAAGTTTTAAATGACCAAGATTTAATCCTCTTTGCTCTAATCTACACATACTGACTTTTTTTTCTTCTCACTACTCCTTTTCACCTTCTCAGAGAGGCTCCAGCTATGGCTCCTTGATAACTGCCCATGGAAAATATCAGCTATTTGCAAAAACGGGCTATTTTAAGGTAAGGCTTAGCGAGTTCTGACATTTTCAACTCCTGCGCAGTCCTTTCCCACCCACAGATGTGCACACTCGCAGAGAAAACCGGAGAGCTGGAGAGGAGAGAGAAAGAGAGAGTGTGGGCGAATTTAGGTAGTTGGTTTTAATGTGAGCTGCAGAATGCGTCAATTTTCTTCTTCTTGTTTTTTTTTTTTTTCTCCTCTCTGTTTTCTACACTCCCGCCTCCCAGTCTGGACATGGCCATCAACTTGTTGCTGCTGTTAATTTGTCTGTTTAAGATGGAGGAGGTGTGAGGAGATATAACAAAAAAAGCGGCTGCTGAATAATGAGATTACTGTCATTGTTTTTAGCTGCAAGATGCAGGTTTTATATAAATGCTGATGTCATGGTACAGCCTGAATGCCTCATGTACCACTGGAGGTACTGGTACACTTCTCAAATTCAGCACAGACCAGGGATGATTAAATCTGACACGAAAGCACAAACTGAGCAGTACCTCGACAACACTGCAAATACTGGAAAACAACCTCTAAAATTAAGTGCTGTCATTCTGCAGTCAGACATACATCAGCTCCATTAACAGCTCCGAGCTGTAAGTTCATACTGAATAAAGGTTAAAGCTCCCACATAAACTCACATATGTTTCGTGGTTGCTACGACACATGCATTTTTTTGCCAGTGTGTCACGTCTGTGGCTCAGAGGAATTCATTGCAAAGGTCCTCACATATCAAAACCACACATACGGTTTTTGTGCTGTAAAAGTGAAACAGACCCCAGATGTACCTGCAGGCTCTACTGAAATATGGTGTTCCTGTATTTTTATAGTCAGCATGTTGTTGTTGTTTTCATTCTAATCATGTCTGGATCAAAATGCGTCCTTGCTTTGACCTTTTATCTCTCTATAGAACACAAACGTTTTGGAAAAACTGGACTCTCCAGCGGTTGATTTTTTTTGTCTCCTCTCCACACAGGGAAACCTGGTGGCCATCAAACACGTCAACAAGAAGAGGATAGAGTTGACCAGACAGGTGTTACTAGAACTCAAACATGTAAGTGCTCATTAAAAGGCTAGTTCTTTTACACGCTTGATTTGATCATTAGGAATAGTATTAACCTTTTTTAAATTAAGTTTATTAATATGGCCCCAATTTTTTTTTTAGACGAACAAAGTGTGGAATCATCTGCAAAGGGTCTAAAATGCAGAGGTCAGAATCATGCCTATTTTGAAATCCCTTCCTGGTTCTGTTTGATACTGTTCACTCACTCATAAGACATAACAGTGGATTGTATTATTAGGTCATTCAATTTGTTTTACTTTTCATTATCTAATCTTATTATGATTATGGTCTTTCGTGTTCTGGGTTTAAGCCTTTTGTAAAGTTAGCATCTTGCTTATTTTTAGTGGCAAACTGTTGCTTCTAGCAGTGGCTGAAGAGCAAAACAGAGGTAAAAGAAGAATAACTGAATAACAGCCACAGTAGGAGCTAGTGTATTTAAACAGGATATGTTCAAGCACTGCACCGATTGAGGCGCTTGTGTTTTGGCAACACACATCTCAAACAAATGAATGAATGTTGTTTAATTACTGCTGAATGTGTTCAGAACTTTTACTAACAAAGTTTACCATGTAAGTTAAGGTAGATGATAAGTCAGTACTGTGTTCCAGCTTCCCCCAAGTGGCCAAGAACTCAGTTAATGCAGGTTTAGGGAATACACTTTCATTTGGTGACCTTCTTGCCCGGTGTCAGCTGGGATCAGCTCTAACACTCTTGAACAGGATAAGTGGTACAGATAATGGCTAGATAAATGTCAAATGGCTAATGGCCTGTCTGTACAAACCCGTAGTTCACAAGAAGAAATCTCTGACAAAACGCCTCACTTCCAAGGAATCTTTATGCCTGGTTACCTGAGCTTTTTCTTGCCTTTTCCTCTACGGCCATTGCCATGGCAATATTGCTGTAAAATGGGTTGAGCTGGTTCATGCTCTGCAGAGGATAAACCCTTGCTTTCAATCACCTCATGATCTTTCATTTAGTAGCACCATTAAGTCAGAAATGTGTATTTATAGCTCTTCTAACTCTAAGTCTATGTTTTTCTAGTAGCTAGTATATAATACAGTCTTTTTTCAGTTGCGATAATACTTTTAGTCTTATTCTTTGAGAAACACAATCCAAAATTAGCCATTAGATTCTTCTATTGTTTTCAGTGGACTTGGCTTAAAGAAAGTTATACACTATCCTTGGGGTAAATTAATTAAAAAAAAACTTGTTTCAACAATTTGTATTCAAATCTTTTATTGCCTCACTAAATTAATGAACCTATAATATTATACTCAGTCTTGAAAGTATTTCACCATTTTTTCTCATTAGGGCAGTGAGCGCTTTATCTTATTTCCTTTTTTAACTGTTTGTTAGATATGGAACTTCTTTATTAGCATGCTCAAAGGGAGGCTGTCGCCACTTCCACTGCAGGATGTCATGTGTTAAGTGCTTGAAGCAAAGCGTTAACATCTTTGAAAAGGTTCTTCAACATCAGTGACAGCAGCTGTTGATCATAAGGCTGCTCTGACTGGGAAATATTTACGAGGGAGCGATAGGGAAGCTGAGGGCAAAAACATCCAGACAATTTATGTGGTTTAATGATGGAAACGCAATGTGGCACAAGGAAACCCATAACTCGGAAATTACTCGAACAAGACGGATGCTCGTGATGGAGATTTTTGGCCTTTTGTTTTTTTTTTTTTGGGGGGGGCTCTTTCAGTCTCCAAGTCGTTTTACACAAACTCTCAGCTCTGGATGTTTGGTTCCTTTCTGTGTGAGCTGCAGCCTTTTGAAGGGGAGCAGTTTGGGCTCCTTGGATGCCTCTGCGGCCTCTCGGTCAGTCAGCAGGCACTCTTGGGAGAGAAGCTGCTGCCTGAGCTGGCAGCTTTTCGGATGCCCTCGGGGGCCTGATCGGCTGCTAAACCTCAGCTCATGAAAAAGCCAACCAGATGGGGGAAGAGATGTGCCTGCCAGTGGAAACTTAACCACTTGTCTTCCATCACCCTCTCTCCTCCTCTTCCTCCCCTTTTGTGGCCCCCACTCCCTACCAGCGTACAGCAGGGGAAATTATATAGGCCAAAGGGTAGGCTAACACCTCACAAGCTGTGAAACAGGAGAGTCTTACTCCCTGGTTATGGTGAGAGCGGCTGTCACTCATTGCTCAAAGAGGGAAAGTACACTGTTGAAATTATGAACACCGTTTTTGAAGTTTCATGACAGTAGAAACATTTCCTTGCAGCGCTCCTGTCAGCGCTCATACAGGTTGCAGTGAAGGAGGATTACGTCCATGTAGCTTGTTCCTGTAAAAGAAAAAATTACTGGGCTTTTTTTTCACACTTTCTCCTAAAATGAATCTGCCAGAAAATGTTTTCCAAGGTCCCCCTAGATCACTTAACCTCAAACACTCCCTGTTTTCGGCCTCTTTTATATTATAAGTGGTTCACTTTTTGGAAGACTTTGTGGATCATAAAACCACCGTGTGATTAGTGATTATTTTCCATGTAGAGCACATTTATACATTCTGCTTGTTCCACTCTCATATTTCTGCTTGTACATCCTCTCAACACCTCAACGTTGATTTTTCTTTTTCATCATCATCATCATCATCAGCAGCAGCAGCAGCACACTAGTTCATTCATAACCTCCCAGAGCAAATTATTCACATCGCACATGTTTCAACTGGGTGCCCTGAGCAGGAATGCGCCTCAACACGTAGAAAAAGACACCGTGCCAGCTAGCCTACTGCAAATAGACTATTTTGATGAACTCTTGGCAGCGTTATTCTCCAAACTTTGTTTATAAATGAACCGTCAGTACTCCCCCCCCTCCCCTGCCCTCCCCCGCTGTCCTCTATTTCCATGGGTTTTGGGAATGTGATGTTTGGAAAGAGTTAGACTCACAGTTGCAGTGTGTTTGTGTGGTTATTTTCAGATGAGAGACGTTCAGTTCAACCATCTAACCAGGTTCATCGGGGCCTGCATTGACCCTCCCAACATCTGCATCATAACAGAGTACTGCCCCAGAGGCAGCCTGCAGGTAAAGTCCACATCTGCTTTTACACATTAGTACTCAAACATAGTAATGACACATACGTTTGTCAACACAAAATATCTTTTGCTTGTATTATATTTCAGTCAGATCTCATCTATTTAAGTTGATGGTTAACAACTTCAATTGATATTTAAAGAGTCAATACTGCCATCTGTGAAGATGAACTGATCTTCTTTGTTATATTATCATAGATGAAATATCTTTTGCTAGTTTGGATCTTCGCACAAAACAAACAATGCAAAGGCCAAAAACTCCTGATGTTTACATACAAAATAAAGACTGAAAGAACAACTTCTTTAATATAATGTTGTTAATGAGTATTGATCAGGTATGATTTTATTTGGAACAGAAGTTACTTCAAGAATCAGTGGAAGCTTTCAGGGATTTGATTTTGATTTTGGAAAAGTGTCAAACCAACTGATAGAGTTAGTTTTAGCATGGACAGTCTGTTCCTGGAAATATTTGTACTGTATTTACATTTAGACCACAGGGAACTTACAATACATCATGAACTCACCTTTAAAGTTGGAAGTGTATTCTTGTTTTATATTATAAGATTATTACATCTAGTCTTTATTTGTTTTAAGAAATATGTGATGCTTTAAGCAAGCTTATTGTTGGCTGGCAGTTCATGTTCCCAACATGACAGCAGCATGATTAATCAAAGAGCTGGGAGGCTCAGTCATGGACTTTATCACTCACACTTGTACAAAAGGACTTCTGCGTAAAAGAAAAAAAAAGCTGCTGCTGATATGATGGCACTGGATGTCAAAGCTGGACGCAGGTTCCAGTAACTGGCTGGCTGCAGATTATTCATTAACATCTTGCTAAATCAGTGACCCTGAAAATGAAAAGGAATATTTAGTATCTGGTCTGAAGCATTTAGTTCCAAAATAAACTCTGGGCCTGCCTTGGCTACTGAAAAGCCCCCTGGGAGTTCAAAAGATAAAGCAGAAACAAGATGTTTTTTTGTGCTTGACTATAAAGGTTTCAGCTCCATTTTAATCTGTTTTGTTTTTCCAGGACATTTTGGAGAATGAGAGCATCAACCTGGACTGGATGTTTCGCTACTCACTGATCAATGACATAGTGAAAGTACGTGGCTGTCAGACTGAAATGTAAACAAGAATCTGAAGTCAAAGGCAGGACAGAAGCATCAATTTATCTGATGTTTTCATATAAATGTTGGGCAAAAAGGTCACTTTTCAGAATGAAATAAGATGCTTTGTGTGTCTTAGAGACCCACAGTAAATGTCTAGGTTGCCATGGTTTCACATAGACAAGGAACGTGTGAATGAGGCAGAGAAACATACGCGGAAATGTATTTTTGGCACAGCGCAGCGTATGAAACTCCAGTAAATAGTGCTGTTTTACAGTGTAAAGTAGGACAGATTTACGAAAATATCTTTCCAGCTTAATCAAAACTAATCATAGACGCACTTCAGAAGATTATTTTTAACTCATCCTAACAAAGAGGCTTTTGTCAGGAGGTCAGCCTCTCGGATGGATTCGATATTAAACTTTATGTGTGATGAAGCACTGCGGCTAAAGTGCCCCACACCGCACAGATAAAATCATTCAGCAGAGAAGACAGTTGCTGGTGAAGGTTTGAGGGACATTTGACTCACTATTTCCACAAATACCTGAACACAAACACATTCAGAGTAGCAGGAGTCCCCTTACTAAAGGAATTAACAGTCATTTCACAGAAATTCCTGTGAGACTGTGCTGCTTCACACAGCTTCTTTTCAAAACCCACAGCATACATCCACTTGTCAACGCATATTATTTCCATATGTCCATTTGTGTGTCCTCATGTATGATTTGCTGTAGAGTAGAGACACCCCCCCCCCCCCCTCTCTCTTAATGCTTGACTTGCTTGACGCTTCTCTCCACCAGGGAATGAACTATCTCCATAACAGCTACTTTGGCTGCCATGGAAATCTGAAGTCATCGAATTGTGTCGTGGACAGTAGATTTGTTTTAAAAATCACAGATTATGGCTTGGCCAGCTTCCGCTCATCCAGCGAAAACGACGACTCGCACGCACTCTATGCAAGTAAGACGTGTTTATTCGTGCGGTCGAGGCGCTGCATGTTTTCATTCACAAATACACCAGCTGCTGCTGGATTTGGAACATTTTCTGATTGTTTCTGACTGTGTGTCGCTCTTTCAGAAAAGCTTTGGACAGCTCCTGAGCTGCTCATATATGACCAGCATCCTCCTCAAGGAACTCAGAAGGGTGATGTGTACAGTTTTGGCATCATACTGCAGGAGATAGCCCTAAGGAATGGACCTTTCTATGTGGAAGGCATGGACCTCAGCCCCAAAGGTAAACACAGCTGTCTTTTACAGGCCTCAGTAAGGGGGGACAGCTGCCCCCTGTGGCATCAAATGACCAGAAGACTTTAAATCAGCAAACAAATGCAGCAAACTAACATGTTAAACATCAACCAAAGAAAAGAAAATGGAACAGATAAACTAGTACAAACACGTTTTATGTCATTAACTCACAAAATTATTTTTTCAACTCTTTCGAACGCTCAAGGATAAAGACAGAAAAGACGGAAGTTTGCATAATAGGAACTTCATTCATGGGCTCTTCATTGACATTTCAAAGTGGACATCTGTAAGGCCAGACTACTTTATTGTGACCCTGCAGCCATGAACATAAACAAGGAACACATGTTGGCCAGATGTAAAAGGGAAGGAGGAATCACAAAGCCCAACCTGTCTTATAACTTAGTCACAAAATGTGATCATTCTTAAGAATCCAACTAAACCTAATGAAAATGAACAAATAAATAAACAGGATAGAGGAAACTTATGACATCATAGGAAGAAAACAAAGGTGATATCTTACAGTATATAAAAATCACTATAAAAGACTAGGTGTGCTTTTACGTAAATGTGATTCCTAGGGATGCTGAGCTGGAAAACCGAGAAGCTAAATGTCTGGAAAGACAACAGACCCGTAAGGCAACATTCAAATTGTTCTTAACGTAGATCTGAAGCAGTGCTTTAATCATTTCACTCTCGAAATGAAGAGATCTGTGTAGGTGATGTGGCGTCTTATTTCTATCCCAAAGGTCAACCAACGCTAATAATTCTGAATTGTACAAATCAAATCCAAAATTAGCGTTTTCCTTTTTCTATCACTACTCTTCCGTTCCAGCTGAGCAAGGGAAACACTATTCTAGGACACACAAAGGAAAATGTGCTACTACAGAGACTGTAAACCTCCAAACTGGGGCTTAATCACTGCAGACACCTTGGCTCTTCAGCTTCCTGCACACATGTTGGCCTTTTGCGGTTTGACCAGTTTCTTCACCAGCTTCTTCTTTTACCTCCACCGCTGCTACTGCTTAGTGACAGCAGGGAAAACTTTCCCTTCTAAAGCAATTCAAAAATCGGGAGTTCAACTTCCACATGACCAAAGTGGATGTGGAAAACTCTCCTGGGGCGCTTCCTCCACGTGATGACTTTCATTAGCTGTTTTATTCACAGTCACGCTTGTTGCTGATTGTAAAAGTGCTTGACGCTTTTCCATTAACAGGCTGAGAGCAGTGAAAGCCGCCACCTGTTCTCTAGTGTCTGCATGTGTTAAATCCAGCACTGTAATTGTAATTTTGTGGTTGAAAGTAACAGTTGAATCTTCTGATTACTGTCATTGGGCTTTAATGATGAGACTAATAACAGTAATGAGAAGATATGAAGGGATGACTGGGGAAAGGATGTCTATTACAAACCTTTAAATTGATAGGATTAACAGATCAGAAAGGAGTGACAACAAGACTGCACTGCTGATGACTTAAAAACTCATCCAGCAGAATTAGCACATCGACAGAATCACCCAGGATATGCCTGAAAATAGTAATCTATGTTTAAAAGTCTACTGTGTTTAAATTCAGAATCTCTCAAACCTAAACCTGTTATTACAAAAATGTACACTTTACATTGTTTTTAGAATATAAAGTTGACTTGATAAAAGTACATTGATGTGAAGGCTCCTGCTTCTGTTTCTGCTTCTGGAGACAAAGGATGTGTTTGTGTCACATCATTTGTGCTCAATGCTGAAGGCCTTTGCTGGTCAAAAAACACAAATAAACAAGGGTGCTGACACTAGCTTTTAGATACAATAAGTGCACTGTTTGGTAGTATGTGGTCAAAGTATTGGACAAATCAAATTTTTGACCTGATACTAGTGCTGTGTATGTGAACTAAAACAATCGGAAGGAGTTACTAGTCTAAGAAGAAGGGAGGTTTTTAAAGCTTTTGTAGTATTATAGACGTTTATGTGCTGGACTACTTCTGAGATACATGAAAGTGGTATCAGTCTTCCCATCTACTGTAACTGTCCAACATTTCCAAAAATAAGGAAGTACTGTGTTCCTTTAAATATGCATTTAAAGCTTAGAAAACTTCAGAATCACTCAAATCACAAGAAAATCCATGTTCAGAAATTACCATTGAGCTGAACTGGTGTCTCTGATACGAACAAAAATTGAATTTTCATCTTCACTGCAGAGATCATACAGAAGGTGAGGAACGGTCAGAAGCCATACTTTCGACCGACAACAGACAACAGATGCCACTCAGAAGAGCTGACCATACTGATGGACGGTTGCTGGGCCGAAGATCCTGCAGAGAGGCCCGACTTCAGCCACATCAAGATCTACATGGCCAAACTCAACAAGTGAGACTTTTCCTTACAGTGCTTTCTATTTAAAGGGTCAGTTCACCTAAAAAATATACTAAAACATCTCCATAGTTAGACAGTTTTTCTTGCTTTTTTTGTATTTTAGTTGAACCGGCTGATTTAATTGACTTAAATTACACAATAACACTGCAACCACGGTTGATTAATTTATCACCTTGTACGCTGCCATCATCTTTTTCGAAGCAAAGATAACTTGACAAATTGAAATTGACAGTTTTTCCCACAGTGTCAGTATCTTTCCTGCCAAAATGAACAAGTTCACGATATGTTGAGACCCTGAAATGCCTCTGACTTCCATGGTAATTGATAGGTTTAGGATATATATAAAGAACAGGAAAAAAGAATCCTGACCTGGTAATCACCAATACAATTTTAGATAAAGACTGTTTGTAATTCCTGACAGGCTGCTCTTGACAGGAAGTGCTCTTTGCTATCTTTCCATCTCTCAGTGGGTGTGAGTGTTTTGTTAAGAAAGGGGAGTGTGAGAGTCCATATGTTTTGTATTGTTTTCAGTAATACCATGAATCATTTATGTGCATATTTTGGTTTTTATGTCGATGCAGGAAGGGAGGCACATGTTTTCCCTTGAGTAGGGTAGCTCTGTCAGAAAAAGTCAATTTTGTGATGCATCCGGGCTGATAGAAAGTGATAGAAAGAGTACAAACACACAAGAACACACATGGAAATACACAATTTATTCCAAACATTTTGGATATGAAATAGAGCCTGGTAAACGCTGTTTGGGAAAATTGACAACACTTAATAATAGGTACTGATATAAGACACAGTATACTGCATAAAGATTATAAAAACTCTATATGAAGGGTGGTATAAGAAGTTTAACTCTGTGGTGTAGTTTCCACTTCATTGCTATAGGTCAAACTCCTCTCTATTTCACAGATATAAAAGCAGCATTAAAGTAAATACTTATAAAACTAAAATAAAAGCCAGAAACAATTTCAGACATCCCTAATCATGGATGCACTGGGGGCTAATTGTTGTTCAAACCCATCGACTTGTACTTAAAGCAGCTGGAAACTTGACTATTTTTACAGTATCCGTAACACTGATATCCAATGCTAAATCAATTCACCTGTAACCTGAGGAGTTCCTCTGAGATCTATCTTGAGATCACTTTTATTCTGTCTTTACATACTCTCTTTTTGGGGACATTAACTATTAGGTGTCCTGTGTTTCTTGTAATTGATATGATGCAATGATGTCAAACTGTACATAATTTCAAAATGTGGTGAACTTTTATATCTGGTCATTTAACAAAATTGCCTAAATAAGCTTAGTGCCAGGATGTCTCAGAATGTACCCACAGCTAAATTGTCATAAAACTAAATGTCTGGTCTTGGTAAAAAAACAAAACAAACAAAAAAAACAAAAACAAAAAACTGTAATTTTTAGACAGTAAAATCAAGGTAAAAATCAGTGCCTGAGTAAATGTAGCTTGGAGCTGACTGTGGTTGTAATGTCCTGCCTGTGAGTTGTGACATGAAGATCAAAACACAGGTCATGGTTCATTACCCTGAATGGCAGCTTGGCACTTTCTTTTAACATGGTCATGCTGTGTGTGTGCTATATAGCTTAGCTGATACTGCACTTGAATGTCATGGTTTACAACAGCCCTGCCAGAGGAACTGATTTATACTTAAGCGCTGATTTAATGTTTTTTATTATTACTGTAAATAATCCATGTTTGCTGTATTTAAATTTGTTTATTTGCTTTGTGATAGAGGGCAGTAATGGCAATATTTATCTTGTTGTGTTGCTGAATAGGGTACAACGAATCAATAGCCAAAGTAACATTTGTATTATGTAATAAATGTATTAACATTTATTAATTCACTGTACTTGAGAGGGAATGAAAGAAAACAGAAGTTTTGCATTGGAAAGAGCTCAGCATGATTTTGCTGAAAATTACTCTAATGCTGCTTTGTCAATTCTTTTTAAAAAAAAAGTACTGCAGTCCAAGCTAAAAAAAAAACAAACAAACTAAAACAAACCTTATAAATTAGTACTGTTTTGATAAATATCTTTCTCATTGTGCATTCTCTTTTCTCACCAGCTAGCAAACACCTACTAACTACACTACCGCTCAAAAGTTTGGAATCACTTGGGAAACACACACAAAATTAGTCTGAATAGGAAGTGTAGCAAAAGAACAGGACATACTGACATTGTCAGAGTTAGAAATAATGATTTTGATGGAAATGATGAATGTTCTAATAAGAAAAAACACCTTTTACAGCAATTACAGCCTGGCAGACCTTAGGCATTCTAGCTGTCAATTTTTCAAGATAATTTGATTAGATTTACCCCATGCTTGTGGGAGATGCTTGTGGAGCATCTCCCACAAGATGGATTGGCTTAATGGAGTCTTCTTTCGTATCATACAGTCAAGCTGCTCCCACAACAGCTCAATAGGGTACAGATCCAGAGACTGTGCTGGCTACCCTATTCAAGTCAGAATTCCAGCTGACCACTTATTCTTCAATTATCGCTGACACATTTTGGAGGTGTGTTTTTGGTCGTTATCCTGTTGTAGGATGAAATTAGCCCCAATCAAGTGCTTCCCAACAGGGTATGGCATGGTGTTCCTCAAGGTCACTAAAGGTAATAAGCACTATTCTAGGATCTTTTCATTTGTTCTTCATCTCACAAATGTTCTTCTGTTTGATCGGAAGATCTCAAACTCGTGTAGACAACACCTTCTTCAAGTCTTCCAGTCTCCAATGTCTGTGCTTGTTTGCCCATCTCAGTCTTTTGTTTTGATTGGCCAGACTCAGATATGGCTTTTTCTTGACAATTCTGCCATGACGTCCAGCATCCTGAAGTCTCCTCTTCACTATTGATGCTGACACTAGTGTTTGATGTGTACTATTTAGTGCAGCTGCCAGTTGAGCCAACTGGGGCCTCCCACTCCTTTTTCTGTCACTGTTAGAGCCAATTTGTGCTGCTCTCTCATGGGAGTAGTTAACAGCATGAGATAAGAAATTTCAGGTTTCATTACAATTTGTTGCAATGAGTAGCCTTCCTTTCAAAAGACAACAAAAGACTGATGGGTCTCTAATGAAAGTTTGTTTTTCCTGGCTATTGGTGCCTATTGGAACCTGTAAACAAACACCCACCAATGTTCAGATACTAAACTAACCTAAAGAATGCCATGCTACCTTCTTTGCTCTATTATTACAACTGTTTTCAGCTGTGCAACACAATTGCAAAAGGGATTTCTCATAATTAATTAGCCTTATAAAATGATTAACTTGAATTAGCAGTCATACCAGGAGACTGATGCAGGGGACTGACAATTTCATCATTCTTTAAAAATCATCACATTAATTTTAATTGTTTATGAAATGGACTCAATTGTGTTTTTCTTTGGAAAACAAAGACATTTGCAAGTGATCACAAACTTTTGAGCGTTAATGTATAGTGTATATAGAGCACATTAGCTGATAACTGCCCTCATTAAAACACAGTAACTAAACCTATGAGCTAAGTTATTTCATCTGCACCTGCGCCTTCATAGTGATAATGCACGAGGTCATACTGTGTTAGTGTTGTCAAGTGTTGTCAGCCTTCTTTGCAAATATGGCAAAGATAGTTTAATATCGTATCATTGTATTCTTCCATGTAGCCATTTCAGCACCATATATAAATCGGACTTTAAAAAGCTGATCCATCATGGTAATGGGTTCATTTACCTTGTTCATTGAAGTTGCATTACCGTCACCTGTTATATGGATGAATGTCCTTGCTGGTGAGTTCAATGCTGCTCTGGAAGAGTATTGCATTCATGACTTACACTACATTGTTATCAAATCAAATCCATAGGACTACAGCTACATTTCTTTGTGCAGTCTTGTATGACTGCTGAGCCATTAACTCAGGACAAACATTCTTAAGATATGATTATCATATTGCCAAGTATCTTTTTTCTATTCAAAGTTTGCTGTTGTCAGAAAAATGCATCTTAGATGTTAGACTGTCCTCTGTTTCCTCAATATGTGTAGTACATTCCCAGATTTAAAGAAGCTGTTGTATTGAGAAAACTGGGTGGTATAGAGTATAAACATGATTTGTAGTTCATAATTTAAGACATCTAAAAGCTGTAAGGATAAATTCAGCATGACACCTGTACAAAACTACAAAGGAATTTGTGTTGACTTGGTGGAATAGCAATCTAAAAATAGGTTCTTTGGAAGGGCATCTATAAACAGATAGTGTTTTTTGTCAGCCTGACCTCTTGTCTGTTAGCTTTGTAAGTCAATACAGGATGAGCCTGGTGATGTATGGCTTTCCATTTGCAGTAGCTTGGAGAAGTAGAGATCTCTGTATGATTGATGTCCTCAGACGCACTCAAGGATGCTCTTGACAGCCACATGCTAAATCCCTCCTCATGTACATGAAGCCCTCTGCCTCACAGGCCTGTGCGTTAATGCCTGTTATTTTCATTAGCTAAATGTATGTCGCTGACATGATGTGATGGATGGGCTGTTATTCTTGGTGTCTGTAAAAGCTTGGGCTTGAAGGGCGCTGTAACAAGAGGGGTGTTCAGCAGTAAACGGTTTGGTTTAACCCACACAGGGAGCTGACACTTGGCTCACCATGAATAGCTGACCTCGTCTTAGTGTACCCATCGACTCTCAGTGTTTGCTATCACTACTCATATTGCAGAAAGTCTTTAATTCACGTTGTGTTCAGCACCAAAATGTTGTCTTTTTCTTGTTATTTCTTTTATTCTTAACTGACACAGCTCACAAAAATACTGTCAGGCTCATCAATCCACATATTTGTGGAAAGCATGTTTGGCCGCTTTATAAATAAGAAAGCACTCACAGAGTGCATAGCTCAGCCAACACTGAACAATCCTCTAATTCTGCTTTTTAAATAGAACAAAATGTTTTTCATTTTTAATCAGCATTTGGATCCAGATCGACATAGACAAACATGCTGTCTGGCTGGCGATGATGCCATGATTTCTTGAAACTACGTAAATACAGTCTAAAAATTACAGCTTTGTACAAGTGACTCAGCCCTTGTTTGTGCAAATGTATCCAAATGTATTATGTTGCTGTAGCATCAACTCACAGTGAAATGCCATCAGACTTTTGAGGATCACTCAGATTTCACTGCAACTGCACAATGTGTTCTAGCGGTTTCATTCAGGGGGTAATTGTCTTTCTCATTTGTTTCCTTAGAACATTTGCTGCAATGGGTTTAGTAAATTGGCATTACAGGGGAAATATATGGCCAAATTTCTGAGATTGTTATTTGAGTTCAGCTGGTTTTGTTTAAAGCAGCAAATTACCTATTGCTGCTAATTATTTCAGTGCAATCACACGTTTTAGGTTGTTAAGCTAAACTGCTGCACACTGACTAAAAGACTGTTGGGAAATTATAAAAGATCACCGAAATACAGCATTCATTGTAAAATGCATGCATTTGTTTTTTATTTTCAAGCTCATCCAATATGGTATTTAAAAAACATTGGAATAGTGGTTAAGATTGATTGGAGGACGTTGCTGTTACAGTATGTGTATAAACACAATACTTTCTGCACTGTACTCGAGTCTCATTAAGTAGCAGTGCATATTATAGTGAAAATGGTTAGAAATATGCTGTGACGTGGATAAAAAAGTTTAGCTACTGTAGTTTATATAATAAATTGTCTTTACGTATTAACAGATTTTTAAGAATAACTGCATCTACCATTATAGGGTTGTGTTGTGATCCTTAATTGTTACTGTGAATTTAAATACTGAATGAATGGTATGCAGTGTGCAGTGCATTTATTTTTCGGTGCTGTGTGTGATTGGGCTGTAGGTCAGTTGCCTGCATCTGGCAAGAGTTGGCTTCAGTGCAGGTTCTCTATTTTGGAGTGTCCAGTAACTTCCATGACTTTCTTCCATTAAAAAGCTTGTATAGTTTTGTAGGACACTGTATCCATTAAGAATAAAAGAAATAACAAGAAATAGAAAACATTTTGGTGCTAAACACAAGGTGAATTAAAGACTTTCTGTCTTGTGACCCTTCTTTGGCCTCTGACACCAGACTGGATAAACAAAGATGGTGGCAGCAAAATCTTACCTTTGAATTTTTATTACACTGGCACCTACATGCTGTATGTACATCTATAGACAAACAATCCAGTTCTGCAGCATACTTTAGTCCGATATGTATTCTAAAATCTATGTTAGATAATCGCTGGTTAAAAAATAAAAAAAATAATAAAATAAAATAGTATTAATAATCTCTGCAGCTTTGCACCTATATGCTAAGCACATAATAACATTTTCTTCCATATAATTCAGGGTCTTAAAATTCTTAAAATGAACGTCTGGATCCTTTTCTGTTTTGTGGTTTCGAGTTTAGTCAACTGTGCAGCAGATACCTGCATGTTCACGAGAGCAGAGCAACTGTTCTGCGTCTACTTGCTGCTGCTGTCACATTCACATGTAGATTATCATCTGAAAGCAAATGTATGATTGGACGGTGAAAGAAAAAAGTATGTTAGAGGGATGGCAGTGGTGTTAACCCCTAATATTAAATGTTTCTGTAAAGCTTTTACCAGATGTTGTTGAAAATTGTCAAGCTTTTATCATGTTGCATTGCTTAATGAGGGAGGATAGGATACTAAGATACAACATTAAAGCACTTGCTGAAAGGATCATTGTGTAGACACGTCTCTTTCTAATCCGGCTTATCATAGAAACTGATCTCAGATTTCACTGTTACTACTGTACTACTGTTCACTGTGATGCACGGTGCGATGAACAGTGCATGGCCTGTGTGATTGCTTTCAGTGAGTGCTCTGATGTTTTGTTCTTTAAACTTAAACAACACGTGGGTGTGTGTAGGAGCTGTGACCAAGAAGAATTGTGGCAGGATGCCAGCCATTGATGCTTTTAGCCGCCACGGTGGTGTGGATGACTCACCTGGAGTAAATGCGTGTACATGCATGTGTCTGTGCGTAAGCATGTGAATGCAGAAATCTCCCGAGAAGTACCTATTATGCAATGCATTTTATTGCATGCATTTTCATTGTATGATTAGAAAATATATGCAAAGTGCTACAATGGAAGCAGTGGACATGAAATGAATTCTTACAGGATGTTTGTAGTGTTCCTCCATGTTGTAGGGAAACAACACCTGCTGTGTGTTCACATGTTAGAGCTAATGTATGGTATAAAAACAAAAATAAAACATAAATATCTCATTGCTGGATACATGAAAAGAGTCACAGAAGGAGAGTAACATGAACTTCTGGTATTTTGTGGGTTTTACTTCACAGTAGGTGAGTTTCTATTTTTGATAATGGTTGCCAATAGTCACCAGAGGAGAGAGAGCTACTCATACCCTGTGGGAGTCTGAATGATTTGATTGTTAGCTCAG
The DNA here is from genome assembly GCF_900324465.2 of Anabas testudineus. Lineage (NCBI taxonomy): Eukaryota > Metazoa > Chordata > Actinopteri > Anabantiformes > Anabantidae > Anabas > Anabas testudineus. The sequence continues at coordinate 17,362,775 of NC_046630.1, forward strand.
TTGTATACACTGCTGTTTAACTAAAGCAAACTCTTTACTCTTTTACTCCAAGCTTTTACTATGATTCTTTTTCACTCCTGCGAGAACCCGTTTTCCACTTTGAAACTCATTTTACAATGCCATCTGTGGCTCTGGATGTGTTTTGTCAAGGCTAAGAAAATATTCCTGATCATAGCATCACTGTTATCTTACCTTGAACTAACGGAGACAGAACTATTTTTTTCACCGAATGCTGCCTCTTACCAGTTTCCCATTGTTGCCACTGTTAACTGCAGTATCTCTGCTGCACTGTCTATCCTTGTTTCTGACAATATAGTGTACTAGTTAGAATTAATTAGTGAAGTAGCTCCTTGCTAACTGGGACCTCCTCTGACTCTCTCGACTGTGCTGTTTTTATCAGTTGAATACTAATAATATCTGATGTTTCCATCTATAGTTTTAAATTTAAGGACAAGAGGATCCACAAGAGACAATATTTGGACTTTGCTTCTTTTGACATTTATGTAGGATACAGACAGTATTTCTTTCTATAATAATTATCAAGGAAGGACACTGGACACTGCTTTCTTTTTTGGTACACTTTTCATGACATTTTGCATTTTAGCTTTTATTTTGATAGCTTGGCAGTAAAAGGGCAAAAAGTGCTCCTGAAATGCACTTGCAAAAATATGCACACTTTATCTGGTAAGCCATTCTTGAGTTGCTATTTTAGACATGAAAATGTACTTACACTATCTTGGGGAATACTAGTACATATGTGAAAAAAAGTTGTATTAAAAGGTTTGTGTAAGAAGTTATGTGAAAATTGATAAATTGCCTCATGTTATATTACTTGGGTCAGCATCAGATGTGGCTTAAGGTTTGAAAATGCAAACCAACAGGTGGTTTACTAGGCTTCATCACTGATAAGGCTACAGTATGAGACTCTAAATCAATCCAATCTGCTCAGTCCTACCTGTCTACACTCCAATACACTTTACTACAATACTTTAAGCTGTAGCCATTATGGAATTTTGGAATGAAACTAACTCCGATCCTGCTGCATCAATTTAATCTTTTTTTTTTGAAACTATCATGAGACCAACAATGTCCCAGGCTGCAATGCTAAATTAGTAATATGCTAAAAAACAGGATTGCAAGAAAGGACCAGATCTCTACTGTTTTTTGTGAATATGGACTAATTTTACTGCATCTGTTTACCACAGGGAGGGAAGTACCAGTATTCTTAACAACCTGCTGTCCAGGATGGAGCAATATGCCAATAACTTGGAGAACCTCGTAGAGGAGCGAACACAAGCCTACCTGGAGGAGAAACGAAAAGCTGAAAACCTCCTCTATCAAATTTTACCACAGTAAGAAAAAAAAAAAAATCACAATCACATCCACATTTTCCCTTCCTTCCAGCAAAAACTCCAATTAACTTGAACTCAGCAAAGAGGGTGAGTGTTACCAGCATGGCTTTGTCAGTTGTATTAAATCCCTCCATTAATTAAAGATTCGAAATCTCTCCCAACACCACATTTTATTAACCGATACACATTTCCCTGTGGTGCGATCTCACTGTAGATGAAAGGGAACAGAGAGAGCTGACAGGCGAAACACTCATTAAGGCGCGACAGAAGAACAGACGTGATAGTGAGGTTAGGCATTTGGATAACACTGCAGTAGCAAATCCCATCTTTCTCACCCATTTATCCTCTTTTCCTGCTGAAAAATGTTCCCTCCTTCAAAGCCTGAGCAGAGCCTGAGAGAAAGGACACATATCATTTCTCACTATGCGTGCGAATCAGATGAGCTGACTTGTGCCTCTGTTTTTTGTTGCCTTTGGTAATATTGGATTAGGACAAAACGAATGTGAGCAGAATTAACAAAGATAAACTGACATGTGGTTAGAATTATAATTGAACCTGCCAGGCAATGAGTAATTGTCTTTTTGAAAGACAAATCTTTATGGGTTTTTAGTTTAACCTGACAACATGACATCAACAAAACTAGCATCATCTTGTCATGTTATAGGGCTTGCTTGTGTGATCTTGTTTTTATCTTTTCAATATCCTCAGAACCTGTCTTTGCATTTGCAGCATGAGCCAGCATTGACCTTTCTGTCTTTCTGTTTGCAGTTCAGTAGCAGAGCAGCTAAAACGAGGAGAGACGGTGCAGGCAGAAGCATTCGACAGTGTCACGATTTACTTCAGCGACATCGTAGGCTTTACATCCATGTCTGCAGAAAGTACGCCGTTACAGGTATACAACTATCAATATGCCACTGTGATCCCGGAGTGAGTGATCCCCACTGTTTCTCAAATGTATCCTGGAGTTCCCCTTGTAAAAACCAAAAATTCTCTTTCTCTATTCACGCACAAAAGCCCTGAGCGTTATCAGAGCTCTACCTACAGTGTGTCTCATAGTTCCCCACAGTGTGTGTTCCCACACACGAACTGCGACTCAAAATAGTACACTTGTTAGATAGGAGTGTGTTGACGCAGAGTTGAGTCACGTTATGCCACCACAAATCTCCTTCTCACTTGAATGCCAAAGGGAGTTTTCCACACCAAAGTCTGTATCATAGTGTCAAGTGTTGATGGGCAATCTGACGGCATCAGATGGATGTCTTTATTTCAAGTTTTGACGAATAACTAATTAGTATATGCACTAAGAACCGTATTGGGGAATCCAGCCTTGTAAAATCTTTTAAAAAAATGTTACAGGAAAGACCACACATAGGCCACACATTAATAAGCCAGTCAGTCAACACTTCACCTTGTCTCGGCGTGTAATCGTTGTCAGCTTCCTCCTCGCATTCGAACAGCCATTTTTACAATGTTTAGTTTATTGGTGCGATGCATCACACCCCAGAAGTACTGCACATGAAAAATGTCACCTGAAGCCAGAGCAACTCAGTAAGGGTTTCGTAGCATAATACAAGAGTTAGAAGGTGATCTGATGCTAGCCCACAGCATTCAACTGCACTTCAAGTACAGCACAAAATGTTCTGGCTTGATAAAGAACCAGCTGGATTTTGTTTCACGTTTACACACAACACAATACGACTAAATTATAAATTGGTTGTTGAATAAACAGCCAAACTCTGACACTACACACCCAACGCAATTTGGTCAATTTATTACACATAGCGTAGGATTTGATTTGTATTCTATTAAATGTGTTTGTCTGTGAGGCTCAGCGAGACATAGACAGACACACAGAGACAATGTGACACACTGTGATGTTTTGCAGAGGCCTCCTTTTACAGGCCTCCTAGTCAGGCAGGCTGTTAACAAAAGAAAACACATTGTCTAATCGTGGATTTGCAGTGTGTTTTTACATTTTTCGTTTCACTACATTTTCCAAATGATCACCATGCCTTCAGCTGAATTTCATATTGTAAGCTAAAGTGTTTCAGTACTCCTGTGCTTCTTGCAGTACTGCTGTTTTACTCTCCTGTCTCTTACTGTTCTGTACAGGTTGTCACATTGCTCAATGATCTCTACACCTGTTTTGATGCCATCATTGATAACTTTGATGTATACAAAGTAAGTAAGGACGATCAATCATAATCATCACCTAATTTTGGTAAATTATTATAGTATAGCACACTGTATGTATTGTATGTATGACTGTACATTTATGACTGGTTCCTCAGGTGGAGACCATTGGTGATGCCTACATGGTGGTGTCGGGTCTGCCGGTGCGGAACGGGAAACTCCATGCCAGGGAAATCGCCGGAATGTCGCTGGCTTTGTTAGAACAGGTCAAAACATTCAAGATCCGACACAGACCAAATGATCAGCTGAGACTCAGGATAGGTATACACACAGGTGAGTCCAAACTAACAGGAGCTGGGTAAGTTTTGCACCAAAATGACCAAGATCTGATCACTTTAATGGCAACGCTCACATCCTGCTGTGGTGCCCTTGACCAAAGCACAACCCCATTTAGATGCATGGAACTATCTGCTGAGCGTGCTTTAGTAATAGCCTGACAACGTTAGTTGCATTCTCTGTGGAAGAGGATGAGCATTTGTCACAATAATCAATGAGTAAGTACAGTAAGTCCACTTAGAGCAACCTGCATCCATACTTGTCGCCAATTTTGAGGCCACTTTTCTGTTGCTACTTTTTATTGATTCATATTCAAATAACTCACTCTGACACAAAAAGATGACTATCCCATTGTGACCATCAGCAATTGATTAGCTACTGCTGGAAAAACAGCCTTTTTGAATCGGAGAACAATTTTAAGATGCAGACAGTGAATGAGTTCCTGCTCCTGGTTACTAGAAAATATTGTTAGCTGCACATGCATGTAGCTGCTAAAGTGCAAAAGTGCTATGACAAATCTGACCTGAAATGACTAAAACACAGTTCTCTGTCTCCACTAAAATGCATATGAGTTATAATATAATATATATAACATGACTGCTACTTTGCTCTAACAGTAGATCAATAGAGCGCCTGTAAAAAGATTAATTATAGACTAGAGAATCACTTAAGCTGCTTTCCATTCAGTAAAATTAGTTAGCTATTATCACGTTTTAAGATCTAATCATCTACACAGAAATGTCATAATCAGTTCCAGTAATGTCACATCTTTAATAACTGGTGAACAGTTGTACAGTAATTTTTTCTCACTGTGACAAGTAGTTTCACAATTAGAACTTACTGAGTTCTGAATAGACGGGAAGTGTGTGTGGTTTAAGTTAGAATCAAGTGCATTAAGTTACAGTGACTGTATCCGTGTGATCCCCATAATTTGTCAGATAACATCACAGTACTGGTTAGCCGCTGGTTAGTGTAGTGGTAACATCCCTGCCTCCCATGCGGGAGGTTCAAATCCCAGCTGTGACCTACCTCCAGTAGGGGTCCTTAGGCAAGACCTCCTCACGCTGCCCTGCCTACCCTTGTACCTTGTAATGACGTAAGTTGCTTTGGATAAAAGCGTCTGCTAAATGACTAAATGTAAATGTAAAGTAATCCTAAATAAGAGTAACAAAAACAGCTTGTGTAAGACAAACTGATACTAATGATGGTAAATGTAAGTCTGCTTATTTTGCCAAAGATAATCGACTAAATAAATCGACTTTCTACACTGTAGTACACTGTATATACTTCTCTATATTCTGAGATTATATTAGTAAAATATTATAAACTCTATGAATAACATTCAATAAAATCTAACAAACACCACAACATAAAACAAAAGCCTGTGTATAAAACAAAAGCTGAAAACCTGTATTGGTTTTGAATGGTGCCTAATAAACTTGGTGCCTAATAAACTGCAGCTAACTACTTCTATTGTAGTACTGTTCTCCCACTATATCAAATGGACATAAACACTTTGGATGTTTTATCTTGATCTCTGTGCAACAAGTCAGATGTAATTTATTAGAGGCTTCCGCCAGTATTTAGACTGGATCAGCTCATGGCGGCACTGTTTAGACTCTTATTAAAACACTTGACATGCAACAGAAATGGAGCAGCTTGTGTAGGCTGGTTCTGGTAAGTATTCTCAACACATATTGATTTTACTCACACCCCTGTCATCCTATTTAAAAATATTTTCTCCAATGTGGTCATGTGATAGCGACAGCAGCTCCTAGCATTCCTTGCATTATTATTTTTTTTCCTGCTGTAAATGTGACTATGTTTGGTTTGTGTTTTATAGGTCCAGTCTGTGCTGGCGTGGTCGGTTTGAAAATGCCCAGATACTGTTTGTTTGGAGACACTGTCAACACAGCGTCTCGTATGGAGTCCAACGGAGAGGGTGAGTGTCACTGTCAGATGTTAGTTTTTGGATTTTAGGGGATATGTTGTCACATCAATGTGGATTTTCAACAGGGAGGACAATGTTTTTCAGAAATGTGGAGAAAATGACTGAACAGATTGTCTCTGAAATTATATACTCAACTTCAAATTGTTCTGTTAATTCTTTACTTCAAACATTATTTCTAAGTGAGTATAAAATGTATCGACCTCCTCAGCTTAATACTTTCTACAATAATATCTGTGTTCCTAACTGGCAGCAACAGGAGCTAGTGTTATGAAACTGTGGTCAGATATTTTGCGAGCTATCATCAGATGTATTGATTAACTACCGGGTCACTTCCTGTATTGTTCCTCCATTGGTAAATAATTGATAGCACTTACAGCTAAGGGCCCTTAGCCAGCGATAAACTGCGCAGCCTGAAGCTTCACAGGCAGGAATCAAATCTCACATCTCTGCACTGTGTGCATTAATTGAACTGAACAATACAGATTTTCATCACTGTTAGCATTTCAGGTGCTGATGTCTGATGGCATTGAATGCCAAATGCTGGTCTCTACTTGTCAGTTACCTTGTCTACTGGATGTCCTGAGGCCTGAGATGAAAAATGTAGTGGCAATTAAAATATTGTTAGAGCTGTCAAATGTCATGCTCACATTGTGAAAATCCTCAGACTTGTCGTTTGCTCTTCATGTGTTTTGCAGCCTTGAAAATTCATGTGTCCTCTGCCACTAAAGAAGTGCTTGATGAGTTTGGTTACTTTGATCTCCAGTTACGAGGAGATGTAGAAATGAAGGTAAGAAGCCTTTGTTGACATTGTGCTAACAACTGGTTGTGTTTCTAACCCCTGCGTAAAACATATTCATGCTGAGAAAAACATTTGTTTGAGCAACTCATTTGGCCTCAGATTTTAAACATTGAATGCTTGACATTCAACTAGAGGGCTGAAAAAATGTCAGTACAGTTTGCCTTTTTCAGGAATAGTCAGATAAGATCAGTTCAATCTGAATTGTCCATTCATCCATCCATCTTCTTCTGCTTATCTGGGGCTGGGCCCCAGGGGCAGCAGTCTAAGCAGAGATGCTCAAACTTCCCTCTCCCTCTTCCAGCTCTTGCTTGTTTATTCCCAGGCCCATTGGGAGACAGAGTCCCTCCAACATGTCCTGGGTCTTACCTGGGGCCTCCTCTCATTGGGACATGTATGGAACACCTCCCCTGGGAGGCGCCCTGGAGGCATCCAAAGCAGATGTCTAAGTAACCTAAGCTGGCTACTCTCAATGTGGAGGGGCAGTGACTCTACTCTGAGCCTCCTCCTGGGTGACTGAGCTCCTCACCCCACAAGAGTGGGAACATAAATTGACCGGTAAATTGAAAGCTTTGCCTTTCGGCTCAGCTTCTTCTTTACCACAACGGACCTGTACATCAACCTCATTGCTGCTGCCAATGCACTCATCCTTCTTTCAATCTCATGCTCCATTCTTTCCTCTCTTATGAACAAGACCCCATGATACTACACTTTTCCACTTTAGGCTGGATCTCTCCTCCAACCTGGAGAGGGCAATCTACCTTTTTCGGGTTGAGAATCATGGCCTCAGACTTAGAGGTGTTGATTCTCATCCGATCAGCTGCAAACCGTGCGAATCGGGGCAAATCTCATCCATTCTTAATGCCTTGCCATTGAGGAGCTTACTGACTACCTCAGTGACTTCAGCCCCAGTGATGTACGAACCAACCTTCAAGTCCCACAAGCCAACCAGGTCCTTTAAGACTCCTTCTTCGGTTTGATGTCATTCCTTACTTCCGGTGTCTAACACAGGGTTTGGGGGTTGCCGTCACGACAGGCATTAGAGACCTTACGGCCACAGCTCCAAACGGCCTCACTGACGATGGAGGCGGAGAACATTGGTCACTCTGACTCAATTCCCCCAGCCTTCTTCGGGATCTGGTCGACGCTCCTCAAGAGGTGGGAATTGGAGGCCCCTCTGACAGAGGGTTTCGTCAGCCGTGTCCAAGAGTGCCTCACAATGCGTTTGGGTCTGCCAAATCTGTCCAACACCTCCTCTGAGCTACAGAAGGGTTTTTTAATAGATTTCTACATGATTTTTTTCAGGCAGAAATTCTTCATTGGTATTCAGAATGAACAGAATTAGTGCCTTCTGTTTGATTTAACATGTTGAACTATGATGTGGGTAATTATACTGATTCTGCATAATGCTACGTTTGTGGGTAATCATGGATGTGTAAACTGAACTACAGTGTCATCCTGTCAGGGTCATCCTTAAATGAAAGGCAGCCTAATAGGGGGTATCACCACCACCTCCCACCCCCATTTTCATCTCCATTGATGACCCTATTGATTTTTGTGTTTTTTCTAGGGCAAAGGCAAAATGAGAACTTATTGGCTTCTTGGGGAGAAGACTGATGTCTATGTTATCTGAGAGGCCTGCTGATAATGTGGCAGCAGCAGTGGAAATGACAGCAGCTGCGGTGGCCGAGCCATACCTTATTTGTTCTAGAATAAGTCCTTATTGGTGATTTCCTTGCAGAGGAAAAGTGAACGACAGCATATGACAACAACAACCAGGTATATTTATTACCTGCATACTGTAACTGCAAAAAAAAGAAAAAAAGAGAAAGAGAAAAAAATTGTAAAATTTGTTTTTTGTATGAACCTTTCTGTCCTGAGAGTGAGTACTTTTCACTGATAAATTCTTATTTTTTGTGCTTTCTATATTAAGATTTGTATAATGTGTTTTGAAGTCAATGATGTAATAATATTTCCTTGAAATGTCCATTGAAGTTTGGAGGCACAACATTACAACTGATCACTGCAGGGGTTCATCAACCGTGTTACACAGTACAAAATAATATGTATATATGTATATCCAAGATACTGTGAGATATTTTGTTCAATAAACTGAGTAAAACACTCTTTTTCCATTTCTAGACTGGGCCGGATTTCTATTCTATTTGTTTTTTAATTACAGCTGATAATTAACACTTTTTACTTTGATATGAACTTTAAATTCACCATCACACTGTTCGTGGACACTTTCTGAATGTATCTAGGCCATGTCCTCCTGACAATACTTGCTCAAATGTTTTCATCCAAGTTTAACCCAGAAAGAATTTATAAATGACCTTGTGCTGCCCCCCTGAAATACTGGATGCCACTTTAGACCTGCACATTTAAAAGGCAGGACGTGATAGCAGAGCTAATGCAGAAGTGTAGCAGCCAGTTCAGCAGAGAGACAGTTCAGCTCAGGAGTGAAGCTAAATTGAAAAGCTGCTGATGGCATACAGTACTACTTCTGTTTCAGTGACATGTAGGAACTCTCAAGTGGTATGCCGATATGTCAATATATTTCCTGTTTTTATATTAGATTAAATATGAGCTCCATATTTTACCACTGCAAATTGTGAGAGTTCAGGTTTAACCAGCATAGATATCAACCTTCGCTTTACATTTCACTATCACCACATTATTATTATCATTTGTAGTATAACAAATTTGACTTAGAAAAGCAAAAAGTATTATGCAGCCTAATTAACTGCAAGCAGTTGTGGACAGATAAGAGAAGAAGTGAAGAAAAGCGAATCGGTAGCAGGCAGCTGTGTTTGTTGTAATGACATCACTGCTCATTAAATGCTCATTATCAGTTGTGAAATGGGGACATGGGCACTGTGTGCTCCAGTGTGTGTTTGTGTGTGTGTGTGTGTGTTTGTTCCTTTTCATCTCTGCAGGAGAACATCTTCGCCTCCTGCATGGCTGTAATTACTGCCCACTTTCTCACACAGTGGCACACTGTGAAGGTCTCTGCTGAGCCTCATGCTGACCTGCTAACTTCTCTCAACTGACCAGGCTGTCATCCTGTCATGTGCTATTTTCCGCCTTTTCATACAGCAGAAAAGCCCTTTTGCAAAGCCTCCGCTAAATCAAATGATGTTCACGACTCATCAGGTGATCTCATGTATCTTCAGTCAGTGCTAATTTGTACATAGTTGATGAACATTAATTAGGCACATCTAGTGAAAGAAGTTAATGACAGCTACTCTTTGACCGGCTGTAGTTTAGCCGTAGTAGCTGTAGTTTATTAATCTGCATACAGTTAGTGTTAATTCATTAGTGTAACTTGTTTATTTATTTATTTAAAAGCATTTCAAAGACTGGATTTTAACTTGAATTTGAGACTGGGACCCAACTTGTGACTGCAATGTAATCGTAATACAAGAGAGAAACAAATGGACTATATATTAAAATATCTCTCTACTTCTAGGTTAAACGCTCCTTAAGATGATGTCATTTGGAGGCATTTTTCATTTCTGATAATGTCATGGTAATGGTTGCTAATGGTACAGACTGTAGCCGTGTTCAACCTGCTCTTCCAAAGCTCTTTAAGATTATATTTGAATTGAAAGGAAGCTGAGTGAAATTTCACATACGAAAGTGAAAGGAAGTTTAATAATATTTATATAAATGTACTCCCCAAACCAGAATGATAGGAAGCAAGTTAATGTTTGTGAGGTTACCCTTTAAGACCTTCTTCACATTAGTTTATAATATCTTAAAGTGCTGCTTTTTGTCTTTTGGCCTGTCTATGACCAGTGGTCACTGGATCTTCTAGTGTTTAGCAAGCTAAGAACATTAACTCATGCACTGTAGTTAGGTACAGTTTTTAGGTACTTGCACTTTAGACTTTTTAGAGTTGAGTAGTTCCATTTTACAGTATGTTGCTTTTAAGTCATAAATAGTGTACTTTTTACTCCACTACATTTATTTCACAGCTTTATTTACTTTGCATTAGTAGTTGCACTTTAACTTAAGAACTGAGTTTATGTACTTCTACCACCTCCGGGGTTTTGATGAAAAAATACACACTGTATATACAGTAGCTTCCCCATGGCATACTGCATCAGGGCAAATTTCTGACAAGACCGCAAGGATCCAGAGGCATAACTAAGACACACAACAACTGAAATTAAAAGAGAGGAAACAAATTTGTTGTATCTAATTTCATTTCAGAGTACAAATTCTCTCTGAGGCCTTGTGTTTTACAGGCAAATTGGTTTTCCTGTATCATGAGATAATGAAATGTTTGGAGAGAAAAGCTGCATAAATATAAGCTAAAATTACTTGTCGCCATAGCTACTGCCTACTAATCCCTGCTGAAAGCTCAGAAAGGATCAGCAGCGCCTGGAATTATCCTCTGATTGACAGAACACACACATGAATCTGTAGCATATGTTGACCAATTCCCAACACTGTATTGTATATCACTTCTGCATGCCGTGGGCCTGTGAGTGCACATCTTTGTAAAGGAGGAGCAGTGCTACGTGTTATTTTCTGAGTCATGATACAGTAGGGTTTCTTGTTATTTTGTTCAAGGACAATAGCAAGATATTTACCCAGTGTAGGAGTAAAGTGTGGCTTTTTGTTGCTCAGCAGCTTTCCATTACAATAATTAGAGGTTGCAAAAGGCAACAAAGAAATTACAGAGCAAGATGAATGTAGCTGATAAACAAACCAAGCTACAAACAGTACAAGAGTCCAGCTATACAAAGTTCTACTCTCTTGTTTTCAGTTTGCAATTAGTCTATTTAATAGACGTTTTTGTGAAGAAGCAAAATGAGACATATTGTGGTGTTTTGTTTTGTTTTTTTCATAAATGTAAATTTTGCCACTTTCTGTAAAATTTCACATGTTAAACCAGACCTTATTCCTCATGATTATCATTGCTGTCACTCACAGTAGACTGACGGGGGAAATGCTGAAACTCCAATTTAAATCATTATTCAAATAGTATTTCCATGTATATGTCAAATATGTCACCTATATTATTCCTTCTTGTCACCGAAAGCTGATCTAATCATCTGTTTTTGTAGCAAATTAATTTTGTCACTTGGTTTACTCAGAGGTTAGTTTGTAATTTAAACTTCAGCAACAGCTGAAATTTAAATTGCGAGTGTCAGTGTTGCTCTGGGTCAGTACTGACCAGAATTAAACACAGTGCTCAGAAGACATGACTATCCTTAGGAAGTAAAACCTGAATTGTATCCATACAACAAAAAACTGTTAGTATTTTATGAGGTTCAGAGGTAGTTTGTTTGACAGATTTAAAATCCAAATGTCAGTGTCCTGCTGTTAGCTTTCTGTCAACATCACATCTCAATAGACGGCCTGCTATTGATTTTTTTTTTTCATACAGTAATACTGTGATACTCATGATACTTTATATCATCTTTATATACAAAGGATCCCAGGCTAAAACGCTGCTCTTTCACAGATTTCACTGCTCTACAGAAAATCCTGTGCTCATTTTTAGCTTTGACAATGGTAGAGAATCAGCAGGTGTCACTGTGGTTAAAAATAACAACACCCTCTGAAGTGGATTACCACTTTGGTTATAACCAGTAATGAAATGATGCTGTACTCTGACATACTTTCTCAGTTGTCAGGTGGGAACTCGGTTTCATCCAGCCGCTCACTAATGGGTTTGCTGAACTGGGCTGACTTCCTGAATGGTGCTTTCGGGGTCTGTACTGCGGTTACACCCTGTGACACAAAACAACACGAGAATAATGTTAAACCATCATCAACCACTTCCTGAATCTTACTATATGTGCTCTATGTACAGTAAGGGAGGTAAACATGGATACATTTGACATAAAATAATAAAGACAAACACTTTTCGCAGAGCAGAGAGGGGAAATGGGGCAAAGTGCTCTGAATCTAGACTCTCTCATCATTGTCCTCTTGACCGTGGTGGGCAAGTGCAACTCATCTGAGAGCTGCCGCTGCTACATTCTCCTTTGCTATGTTATATGGCGCCATTAGTGACAACTACAGCAAACTTGCTCAGAGACTAAGCACAGGCAGTCCACAGCATACATCATCAGGGAGAACAGATGATAGCAAAGATAATAATAGATAGTAATAGTAAGTAATTATAGATATGTACTATTTAAAGTTATATATTTAGTCTATTCCACATATAAACCGGATAAAGATAAATAAAAGCACGAGTTTCATTTTAATAGTAATGCAAATGAATAAGCAAATAAAACCAGATATTGTCCAAAAAATTACAACAATCTGATATACCGTACCTGTACCCGCTGGTAGTTTTCACTCCAAAATGTGACTGCCTGGTCAGTTTTATATTCATGAACCTGGATGAACATGAATGAAACAATAACAGGTGTGAACAACACTATGGGTCTGACCTTTCTTTGTTGTTTTATTTTTATAGCAGTGCTACTCTGAGATGGAAATATAATGATAATAGGCCTAAGCTAATTGAGTTTTCAGTTTTTTTGATTTTTTTGTTTGGAATTAATGTATACTATATTACATACTTGTGTTGTTTTAGGTGTAAGAGGCACAAATCCCTCCACACAGAAATCTTTCTGGGTTGTGGAGCCAAAATCAGTAGTGGGAGTTGGTGGATTCAGTTCAGCTTGAACCTTATCTCTGTGGAAAAAGAGAGATATTAGACTCTGTCAGTGTTTGAATTCAGCAGCACAAGTCTCACTCGTTTTGGAAAAGTCTATCATTATTATTATTATAAGAGCTACTGCTGATTACATTTGGCTATGTGTTTTCAGCTGGAATTTAAGAAAAATAGGCCTTAAGGGTTTGAATTAAACCACCACAACACTGTGGTTCCAACTAACCACCTTCTCACAGTTAGTATTGGCCATGAAACAACTTTGATCAGTCATCAGAAATATGAACCAGGAGCTAGCATCATCAGAAATTAAGTTCTCTTTGAAAATTCATCCTTCAATAGGCGGGAGGGATAAATGTCACTGATCATAAAACCAAGCAGCTAAGTGGGAAAATCCATTCATGCCACTCCTAACTAATTGAATTTCAGAGTTTGAGAAAAATGTGATGTGATGATGAACACCCTAAAATTTACAAAACAAGTAAAACAAGGATTAAATAAATGCAGTCTTCATGCAGTCTGATCATGTCCACCCAGTCTTGAGAAGTTTAATTCTAAATGCAAACAACTACAGTATATGAGATGAAGTGATAGTTTGTAAAAAAAAATAATTAACCCTAAGTACCTGTCTATCAGCAGACCAGCACTCAACATGCCTGATGCTTGCTCAAATGGAATTGTTGGGTTTTTTAAATATAATTTTTATACAATTATACTCTGTAAGGTATTAAACCTTACATTGTAAAGTGCCTTAGGATGACTTCTGTTGTGATTTGGCACTGGACAGAGACCCTCTGCAAATATCCTATCTGGCTACCTTTTGAAACTTCTTTATTCAAAATGGGATTGTGTTTAAGATAACAACACATCAGCCTAGAAAAACCCTCTGAGTTCTTTGCTGGACAGCAACCTAGTATAAATCAAGCAACATTGGTGTATACTGTACTTATAAAGTCCAAGAAATTTAGTGCATGGCTCAAGACTGAGTGATGAGACACTGTCTACTGCTGGACAAACAATTTTCATTGAAGACATAATGCTTTGTGTGAACAACCACATCTGTGGGAACATACTCTATAAACCACATTAGGATTACTGGGCTCCATGTAAAATAACATCATAAAATCTGATTTAAAAGGTATTACAGCTTAGATTTGGACAGTTAAACAAACCCAGACGTGTAAACATTGCATCACCTTGCTCCAACATGTTCTCCTGAAGATACGGTCAGGCACTGTTCTCCACTTCCATAAACAAACCACTTCCACTTCCTTTTTTTTTTTTGGTGTAAAAAAACATGTTTCAAAGTTAATTTACCTTATCATCTGAGCAATATGTTTTTCCAAAAGCTCGCCTCTGATGCCTGAATAGTGGAAATACAAAAGAAGAGATAAATTGAGCTTACATAGGAAATTACCTGACAAATATTCATTAAATAGTGAAATAAGATTAAAAAAAAATAGCTCATTGTAATCGTCAGTGCATCTGAGAATGTTTTAACCTAGTATTCTGTTAGACCTTTCCACCTGTCTATTCTATAGATGAATTATATTGACATTAGATGAAATACCGCAGTTTCATACTGTGCTTGGTGACTGACAAAGACACATACCGCGCAGCCTCACGCCAGGATCCTTGGGAGGTATGTAAGCTGCTTTGACTGTGGTGACAGTCTCCATTTTACATCCCTGGTCCACTGTCAGAATCCCTTTGTGACCGTGCCTTTGGGTTTGTATCTTCGTCTCCTCGTTGTCAAGAGCTGCCACAGCCCTCTGGGCAAATGAGCATAAAGAGAAAAAAATGTGGAATATGTTACAATCTAAAGCAATGCAATAAATCTCACATTTTTCTGAGCCTGTGTGTGGTCAAAAGCAGATTTTAATGAATGAAAATAAGAAAGGTTTGCAGGTTATAGAGTCTAAAATTATAATCTTAGAAAATATAGTGAATTTCATGGTTTTCTGCTTTCACTTGTCATAAAATTTGATCTTTCATGTGTTTATTGTGAACAACCATAAAAACCTCACAGTGATAGTGGAAAATTATGTGAACCCTTGAAATTATTAACTGGTTGACCCCCCACCCCCTTGGCAGCAATAACCTCAACCAGGTGCTTCCTGTAGCTGTGGATCAAACCTGCACATTGTTCAGGAGGAATTTTAACCCATTCTTCCTGCTGAACTGCTTCAGCTCTTTCATATTTCTTGGACAAATCTTTTGATACCCTTGGGAATTCATCTTCCCCTTAATCACTGCAAGCTGACCAGGTCCTGATGCAGCAAAGTAGGCCCAAATCATAATGTTTCCTCCACCATACTTTTACATACAATTGTGATTGATGTTTTCATAATGATATGCATTGCCCTTTTTACGCCAGCTGTAGTGCTGTGTGTTCTTTCCAAATAGTTAAATATAGTTTCACCAACCTACAAAACATTTTGCCAATACTGTTGTGTAGTGTCAGAAATGGTCTTTTTAATAAGCAGCAGCTTCCTTCGTGGTGTTCTGCCGTAGACACCCTGCTTGTTTAATGTTTTACATACCGTGGACTCATGAACACAGATGTTAGCCAGTTCCAATGATGCCTTTAAATCTTTGTGACACTTGGGGTTGCTTCTTTACCTTATTGATAAGTGTTTGTTGTGCTTAGGGTCATTTTGACTGGCCGCCCACTTCTTGGTAGAGTAACTACAGTCCCAAAGTATCTCCATTTGTAGATTATTTCCATTTGTTTTCCATTTTCTATCCATTTGTAGACTGATGAGTTTCTAAAGTCTTTGACATCCCTTTGTAACCCTTTCTAGCTTTATGTAATTCTGGATTGTAGATCCTCTGAAAGCTTCTTTTGGTGAGGCATGGCTCACATAACTGTATTCTTTTTGTGTAAAGCAAACTCACAAAGAGTGTTTTTTTGTCAATCAAAGTAGCTCTAGTCCACACCTCCAAACTAATTTTCTTAACTAATGCTAACACCTGACTCTAATTACCTTTGTTTTTATTACTATTACTTCATATTTGTTAATACTCTTGACTTAGATGAAGATGAGATCACATTTTAAGACAACTTAATGCAGAAAACCATAAAATTCTAAAAAGTTCACATACTTTTTCTTGCTACTGTACAGTTTAGCGTGCAGACCCATTAGGCATTCAACCTACTGTAGATGTGGAATACTTTCTATGAGCAGGTATCAACTTTAATAGTCTGACAGTAAGTTCCTATTTTCATAGGTGAGATTTCAAGGTAATGCAGAAAGCATTGGTCTAGCACAGGGGTAGGTAATCCTGGTCCATGAGAGCTGAAGCCCTGCTTGTTTTACAACTATCCCTCCACTTACAACTTCTGATTTGCTAAACACACCACATCCAGGTAAAAAAACAGTGGGATAGGCAAAGATTGTCAGAAAACAAGCTGAGCTGCCGCTCTCTAGGACCACGTTTGCTACGGATGGCCTAAAAAGAGTAAATTAAGAGTGAGAAGTGGTTATTGAATACTGTTTCATAATATAACATCAACTATATACTACTGGGTCACCATTTTTTGAACAGCTGTCAAAACAAACAATTAGATCTTTGACACAGAATTCAGACATATCATACATACCATATCACAACATATCATAGTGTCTTAACCATGGGTTATTCTACAATGGAATGAATTACAGGATTCATAGGAAGTAGCTAAGGGAACTGAACTGACGACGAGCCAAAATGTCTGTGAACAAGTCGGTACACTACTAATATAAATAACTACTATCAAGTGAGCGCATCTGTTTCTTTTGCTGAAATAGTGTTGTAGTGTTAGCTATAGTTTTATATATTGTTAATACAGTTTATGTTTGTATTGTTCCTATTTATTCTCGCTTTAATAGTTAGTGTTGAGTAAGGTTTGAGTGCTAACTAGCTAGTATAACGCTAGCTAAATGTTAACGAGACTGACTTCACTCACCTCTTCTACCCAGTTGTGCAATAGACTTTTTCCAACTTTCTTTTTAGGAGTTGTGGGTTTTTCTGTCATTGCGGCAAAAGACAACTTACAACTAGCTAACTAAATTTGACTCAGTGAGACTAGAACAGCCTGACTGTACTGATCACTTCACAACATCACTTAGCAACGGGACTCGGTTGACGGAAGTGTCACCATGACAACGGCCATTTTTGGCCCACACGGAAAGAAAACATCAAAATAAACTAAGAAATAAAAACGAACTAAAACACTCAAAATATAAAAAACCACAGTAAGAATGGGAAGAAAGATGACTGTTACAGTGGAATATTACAGTTTTTTGGTTAGAAGACGGTAATCCATTTTCTTTTTTCCGAAATGATCATTTCTAAAGTTACATCCAAATCAGCACCAGATTCAAGTTACTAGATTTTCCAATGTAAAACGTATATATATACGTTTATATATATATATATATATTGCTGCTAAACAATAAACAGAAATGAATATTCTATTAATATTCTTTTTGTGGGCCTGTAGCAAATTACCTGTTAGAAAAGGGAATTTCCTCAAAGGAACATAAAGTTTAACACACTACATGAAAGGTATATTTGTTTGTACTGAATTATTTCAAAAATGCTATTCGTCAGTCTGATTTCATCTAATCAAAATACAAACAACAAAATCATTTCTGTCTCCTTTCTGATTTTGTGAGAAAATATTATAAAGATTCCTTCAGATATAAAAGTGAAGATATTAATGATCCTCCTCATATTCTTCTAGATCAGCACAAGTCTCCAGGGGACAACTGTGGGTGAAAGCGCTGTCCCTTGTGGTGCAATTAAAGTGAACAGATATGACACTCCTGTCATTTGATCACCTGCTAATTTGACTTTACATCCATCCACCGATTGATCTCTCCATCTATTATCCACTGTTAAATCCATCCTGCTGAGCCTGGGCTCTGGTGGCACCTGGAGGAACAGTATTAGTCATGACATTCATTGTTGAATTGTCATGTTTCGAAAAGCAAAACTAAAGATAAAATACTACACATAAAAACTTAAATGATTCAAATAAATGACAAGAACATAGAGAAAACAAAACAAAACAAAAAGTCATTTGTATAGTTGCACTAAATAATTTTTTTTGACTTGATACATAACCCATTAGCAGTATGTAAGACTTTCTAATCATAAAAATCCTTTTAAACTTCTAAACAACGCCACATTCAAAAGAGACTCTGCCCAGTATACTCCATAGAACCATAGTTTGGTTCAGCAATAACTAAATTACTGAAAACGGCCATTAGACTGCAGTTGAAAACACAAAAAAGCAAGTAAGGGCACGCTGAGTTTGAATTTAGATGATGACATTCTCAATTTGAGAATATACTTACTTGCTCAGTAACCTTGTTGAATCAACTGTTCATTGAAAACCACATTCCATTTATTCATATCAATGCAAACCAGGCTAAATTTAACACCCGTTGCTTGTTACTTTGGATATGAGACACAGAAACAAACCACTGAGTCTGTTGCTGAGAAACAGCAGAGGAGTTTTGCTGTCAGACTGCCAGAGTGTCTGGAATAGTCTACCACCTCAGCACAAAGCACAGTCAGAAATCTAATCAATGTTTTATAGATGCTAGACTGTCAAACTGTGTCTTGTCATGCCACGCAAACTACTACTGTAGGTGTCCACCCATTATTTTATAGTGATGTGTAATTATACAGTAAATCCCACATGCTGTAGCATGTGTGCTGCAACAAAAGCATGGCAGTGAAAGGTGAGGTAGTCACCAAGAATAGTCTATACATCTTCCTAGTGGAAAAAAACTGGTTTGAGTTGTAAATACAGTACAGTAATAGTTTATGTTCAATTTTACCAAGGACACAATACACAAAATGGCCCTCACATCCACACACACACACGTATAAATAAATAGGAAGGCTAAGCATAGAGCTTACTATAGTTCATTATATTTTACAGAAGCTGTGTAGGTCTACAGCCAGCCTGCTGGCTCTGTGAGGCATGCTTGTTTGGTGGTAAATCAAAGACGAAAAATGGTACTTGAGGAGAAGTCCGAAATGTGCAAAGTTATGACAATTCATCCTGAGGCAGACACCGTGTCTGCAGCAAATTTAATGGAAAACCAATAAATAACTGTTCAGACATTTGAAACTACAAATGTAAACTTATGGTAGCACTTGAGGAAAATCCATGGCAATAGTCAAACAGTGAAATAGAAGTTGAAAGATTTTAAAGGCTAAGCTAAAACTGTGACCTGCTGGTGGGAGTAGATAAAGAGTCAAGGGATCACCAGTGGCTCTGGGATTCATCCTCTAGGCCAGGGCCATGGAGGACCGTGTTGGCCCAACAGAATGTCCAGAGACCAACGGTGCCATCTCAGAAGCCAGCCTGCTAAGTGACTGGAATAGGAAAAAGTGGATTGGCATTTCATATTTTTCAAATTGACATATTAACTACCTAAGATAAGACTGGTGACCTGTCCCCACCACCTGCTACAGTACCCCCACAACCATTATCTAAACAACAGTTTAGATAATGGATAGCAGGAATCTCAGCTGCTCTGACTCTGCTTTGGTGTAGATTGACTTGATTTGATTAACAGTTTGTCTTTTGTCATTCCGGAAACAACAAACCAGCAACTGTCATCGGATTCTGAGATTGTGTCTGAAAGCTTTCCTTCATCAAGAAGAAAAGAGCGACACGCTCTGAAGTGAAAACACCCAGTATATTTCAAACTAAAGCTAAACTGCATAACAAGCCCTTCTCTAAAAATGCCTCATGATTTCTTCCACAAATGCATCTAAGTAGTAGAGCATCTCCAGAAATTACCGAAACTTGGAGCAGCATTCTCTCGCACTGCGGCTCATGTGTGGTTACTGAGACGAGTGTGAGCTGGATTCAGATCAGATTCTCTAAAAGCCATCCGTGTATTTTATTATACAGTACTCCATCCAAAAACTGTCTCCATTTCCTAACCAACACGCAGAGCGCCAATGTTTCTATTTTGGTATTGCTTTGTAATTACATGTTGACTGGCCATCTCCATGACTACCACCATCTCTGCAGATACACTGATGAGATATGAATGTAAAATGTTAGACTGTTTTTCTCTTGGATACTTCATGTCCTGTAGCTCAAATGGCTGCCTACATTGGAGATGTCACTTTTTGTGAGAATATCATTCATAGCTCCAAATGCAATATCAGCTTTCTTGTCCATACTTTCATCTTCCCCTGGAGTCACACCCTGACCCCCATGACTAACTCTGCCATTATCAGTATGAGCCTCAAATAACTAAAAGCAGTGTTTGACTTTCATCTCGCAATTCTTCCCATTATGACTGGTGTTGTGTTATGTGCCCTCGCAAAAATAAGTCTGGAGAGAACTGCAATAGTGTACATTAACTACTGTAGTAGAGGAAAACATTATAATACTTCACCAGCACCCCTCAATCAGTGTTTTTGATTTATATCAATTGCTTTCTTATTCTACAAAAACTTTATATCTCTTGGAGATGAAGAGAGTTATGCAGAGGTCTGGGTGCAGGTTTGTGGCTTTTTAGCCTCTTTTAGCCCCTAGTTTTGGTGTTGCAACATCTTTATTGCATGGGTCAGTCTCAGTGTTCACATCAATGTTGTAGGACACGTTTGCATAAAGTTGAGCCTTTCTCAAATTTCCCCTGTTCCATATTCCTATTTTTCTGTCATCCTCTTTTTCCTCCATTTAATTTTTTCTTGTTTGGCCACTTTTACAATTTCCAGTGCACAAACTCTGCAATTTCTAGCGTCTTTTCGGCAGCTTATCATTTCTCCCTCATAGTTTCTTTAGAAAACACCTTTTCTAGTTAGTATGTTTTACTTCTCACCTCTGCCTTGGTGTAAAAGCAGAAATGCCTATTTGGGAATATTCACTAGATGTCAAAGAGAACTCGCTGCCCCTGTAAAGGAAGTCCTCTGTGCATGTTGCGGTTTAAAAGTCCTTAACCTGTCTGCGAGCAAACGAAAACTGAGATTTCAGTTGGTCAGACCTCAGGATGGTCTGGCAGAACGCACTGTGTTGGAATTTCAACACCATAATTCAATTTGTGCGTGTTAATACATTCACACTCACTGTTAGCTCTATGTCCTGTATTTTCCTTGCTGGAATAACACTTGACTCTGCATTATCTGGTCTGTCGCTCAGTATCGTTATTAAGAGAAGTGGCTTATTCTAACACACAGTTAGATCTTTTTATGCTTTATTTAAACCCCCGTGCCTAAGCCTTGTGTTTTGTTTGGCATCGATTAGCTCAGCCTCTCTCTTTGAAATCCCTTTTTTCATCTTCTTCTTTTTGACAAGGTGTAGTGTGGATGGCTGCTCCTTCACACCCGAGGGCAAACATGGAAAATATTTCCTTCCTCTGCTTTTCTGTTTTCCAGGAATCTCAGGGAAATGGTTATTTTATTAACGCGTGTGGAGCAAAGTGTCAAAGAACATGGAGTGGCTTTCAAGCAGTAATTTGTTTCTCTGAACTGATCTTTCAAGCAATATTCAGTAGGATAGAAGATGAATGTGCAGAAAATGGAAGCTTCCTTATTCGTAGTTGTTGTCCAACAGCTGCACTAATCAATCAAGAATTGTGTTGTGTCCTTGCATTGACTTTAAATACAGTCTTGCCAGCATTAAAAATTATATGAACACAACATTGAGGAGGGGATGGTTGGGTGTACAAAGCCTAGTAGAGAGCAGAGCTCATGTTTTGTCTCCTGCCCGTAGCCAGTGTTGGCTTCCTTTAACAGTGAGCATGACCATGAATAATAAGTTGTGTGTATGTGAGTAATATAGTATGATATTTCTCACTAGTCCTGTTACACATACCCCTTGAATTTGAAGTGTTGTGAGAAAATTATTATTTTTATTCTTTCTAAAGACCTGTATATTTTATTTCAAAACATGTGAAAAGTTCTTTTGCATTAACACCTGCTATACAGGAAGCACTCCACCCTTCCATTAATGAAACTGAATACTTGACATCTAGAACTGAAAGATAAGATTTAAATGAAACAATCTCCTTTTCAGAAAACCACAGACGTGGTCTCAGAGGCCAGACTTTTTAGAATCACAGACATGCTTTTCAATAAGAAATGGCCCTCAGCAATGCACATTACCAATGCTAAAATAGCTGTAGAAATATGATGGCACCTTATCATGTGTTTACTCATCACAGTTTTGTAATGTGTTGCAAAAAATGGTGTTAGGTCTCATAAGCCTTTAGTGCTCACAACTTTGTTATTCACAGCTCTGTTCCTAAGTACTAAGTTGGAAGACAGAACTCTCTTTCGGTAAATATCCGACTCACAAAAATGCACTTTGTTAATTTCCCAACATGTTTGATCTGACTCACATGTCAATTGAATAAATTACATTAACTAATTTCCTATGAATGTTATGCAGGCACAGGTGTGCAGCTTCTGCAGAACCCATATGGCAACTATAATTAGATGGGATTGTAATTATTATGCAGTCCAGCAAGACCAAATCAGTTTCTACTTCAGGGCTTTGGGAGCAGATCGACTAAAGAAGCTACCTTCACTTCATCGCAGACACGTCAACAAGTAGCTGCTGTCACAAACAAACACTTCAGAAATAATTTGTGTCTTTTAACGCACTAATCCAGGGTTAAACCCCTTATTATTATTGCTACATCAATGCCACAAGAGGACAGGTTTTGTCAAGTAAGTCCTGACATCACAAAGGGCTTCACGGGTGGGTAATCCATCCTTGTTTTAAAGGGCAGTAATTTCGGATTAATGGCCTTCTTGGACTTACCTGTTGTACGAAATCCTGCTGTTTCATTGTCAAGAATCTAATGTCAGCCACCACTTAGGGAATAACTTTAATTAACTTAAGAGAAAAACAACACACTTGAACACTGCGAGAGTCCTACCTAACTGTCTTTTGATGCTTTTGGCTAATTTCCTGAACACAACGGGAGAAGTTTTGGTGAAAAACAATTCAACGTGGCCAGTCGAATGTGTCCAGAATGGTATAAAAGGGGATCCTAGCATGTCAGAGTCAAAACAGCAAAGCAAGAGCTTGGGAAGGAAATTCACCCTCAAAGCCAGCGCCTGAAAAATCTACACTATGAAGAACCTGTCCGTCATCTTTGCTGCAGCACTTTTATTCGAGTGCTACGCACTGTCAGTGGCATTACCAATGAGCAAGACTGAAGACGGATCATTGGAGCAGGATACTTTTGCCTCGCTGTTGAGTGGTGAGGCGATAGAAAACAACCTGGGCGACACAGATCTGGCCACTGTAGGCAAAACCAGAGGACCAAGGGTAATCGTCGTTGCTGAACCAAGCCTGTGGAAGGACATCCGGGCGCTGCACAATGGACTGTCCCTTTACAAGCGGAGAATTGATGACAACAACCAGGTCATCGAAACCAGAGATGCTGTCCAGGACCCGAGCATCCCTATCCTGAGGAGGGACACCATGAGGTGCATGGTTGGACGGGTATACCGCCCGTGCTGGGAAGTCTAGGACAAATTGCTTTGTTCGTCAAGCTGCCAGAATGGGGAACCACCATCACATCCTCTTCTGCCTTACACTGAGTTGTAACATAATCTATACATAAACGCAAAAATCTATGTACATATATTTGAATTACTGCAGATCTATGAATAAAAATCATTGAATTCTGCCTTATGTCTTGTGCATGTTTGGTATTTTTCTACTCAATCTCAGTCCTAAATGAATGTAAGAGTTTGGCACAGGCTGCAGCTTGGCTTCATCTGGGTAAATGGTAGTTCTAGTTCAACAAAAAAAACCCACTTCTTTTAGGAGAAGTCACTGAGATAACGCCGATGACTTACCCTCTTTCAGCAATTCCACTTCTTTCTCCTAGAATTACAAACTGATTTTCACATAAAAAAAATCCTGCATACTGGTGAATGATTGCTGTTTCATGTGTGTTGGTGGCTGTCTGCGTGCAGAACAAAACCAAGCTCCTAAGAGAGTATTTCCGATGCTACAGGAGCTCATCTTCCGCAAGATTTGAAGTGTGCATGCAGCGCAATAATGCCAGAGCATTAAGCTAAGTGATTTCCTGAACTTTGCAGATATGTCCTGCACATCTGCCCTCAACCAGAAGAGTCAGGATTTGATATAAATTGGCCTTTCAGTCAATCAGGATGGGAATCAAGCTTCCTGATGTTTGATAAACATCAATTACAGATGGTTTGGCTCATTAGAGCTGCTGTGGCTTCTGTTTTGCCAAATGCAGCTAATCCACAGAATGAAACACCAAGCTCTTCATGTGTTCCTTAACCCACAATGTGGGTTCAAGAAACTGTTCACATTGTACTATATCATGGACATTATCTCTGTCATGATCACCTACTAACAGAGCATCTGAAAAATAGGTACTCTGGTTTTAATTTAGAAAAAAAACTTGGAAACCTTTTTCATCCTGTTTCTAGATATTTCATTCATGACGTCAACATTTCTGACATGAATAATGAAGCCCTGTTGTTGTTTTCATCAGTAATGCCGGTAATTTTCTCTGAGTTCTGTGACATCAGAGAAAACAAATTAAACAGTAAGATTCAGCAGAGCACCACTGCATGATGTTCTGGCCGTGTGTGAGTTCATACGTGTTCACAGTTTGAATTAGTTCAACCTGTTAGCAGTCATGTGTCTATGTGTGGTCCAGTTGTCACATGTAGATACCTGCAGCGCTTTTCCTGCCAGGAATCACTGGCAGGAAAAGCGCTGGCAGAAAGGTTTGTGCTGCGTGATTGTTGTGGGTCAGTCAAAATGGCCCAGCCACAGCTTCAGAAAATTCCTCACAAAAACCAGAGTGAGAGCAGTGAGTCAGCAGTAAGGAGGATGTGTTTCTGGGAATGTCTGCACCTTTTTGGTATTTGGGAGTAAGCTTCTGGTTGGAAAAACAATTAGGCTGAAGACATCGGCAGATATCCAACATATGAAAAATGCAATGCCAATGGCCACAATTTGGAAAAACTGTGGTACTTTGTAATTTATAACAGACCATTTATTGCCCTCTATGACAACATGAGAACAGTTCCTTCAAAGCAAGCAATCACTTTAAGAACTATTGAAATTTTACATTACAAGAGCAGGATTTTGATGACACAGATGACAGATGATCATGTTGGTTGTTCAGTCCACCTTTTGTCTTAGAATTTGTTTTGTTCTATCATTTGGTACAGACATTCATGTTCTCAAGAGGGTTTAACCTACTAAGTTTGGAAGTTCGTAAGCATTTCTCTATCAAGCACCACTATCAAGTGCACATGTTTGGTTTCGAGTACAGCCTAAAATGTTTTACTGGACATTCATGGTCCCCAGAGGATGTTTTGTAAAAATGTTTGGGGTTCCCCTGACTTTTCTGCTTGCAGCAGGTGAATGTTTTTTTTGTTTTTTTTTTAAATTTAACTCATGATCAATGTTCACGGTGGGCCAGATCTTAAAGTCATCCCTGAGTCTGATGTTTCCTTTAATATCACAGAACAGATCGCTTTTAGCAAACCTTGAAAGGCAAATCAAACATTGATCCCAGAGGCCATTTATGGCATCACTTTGTAATATAGCCAAGTATAATTAAAACTGTAGAAAGTCTTCTGTGTACTGCAGGACATCACTATGGGTGAAAGTACAGTGGAAAAATGAGGATAACTACCTGTCTTGTAGTTTGACAATCTTAGGAACATTGCAGATTTTCTTTTCATAAATGCAATACAACTGCAACTACAATGTGACTCAGTTTGTAATAAAAGATTCTATTATTTGTTTTCCAAGGTTTGATCTTCTAACAACATTGCTTGTGAAAAGAATGTTGCTGTAACCCGAGGACACTATCATATCTGTGGGCAGGTCGGTTTTCTCTAATATATGAGCTGTATAATGTGTGCCAAAAGTTTCTTTAGCTGCCAAGATCCACATCCATGAAACAAAACTATTACAACAGCAACTGCAAAGTCACAGCACTGTTCAAACACAGCTAAGCAGAAATCGAGCTTATCCTACTTGTTTGTAAGGTAATGGCATGGGCTCAGATTATCAGTGTGACAGGACAGACTGTCAAGATAAACAAAAAGCATCCACTTTGCAGTGTTGCTTCAGCATTGCTTTTTCATTTTGAAATGTTGGCTTCTAGTCTAAACTTGACATTAAACTTCTAATTATTACACAACAAGACCTTTGAAGATCATTATTTATTAGAGCTTTCCTACCAAGGTTTTTGTATCACACATCATAAAATATAATAAACACACAGACACTGTAATTGCTGCAGTTAATTCAATGACTTTCTTTTGCAGGAAGACATTGTTAGACTGGCTTGCTTTGCTTGCTGTGTTCTTTCTGAAGACTTTCACTATTAATAACTGAGGATCAGCAGGAGAAAGGTTAACTATCCATTCAAACTGTCGTGGACTTCATTATCAAAGGGTGGCAAACACAGCTTGGCTGTCTGCTACACTCTCTCCATCTCCCCCAGACCAGTTCCATTTAGGATGATAAGGCTCTTAAGAAGTCTCTCTGTCTCTGTATAGCTGAAGTCAGTGGATGGAGATTTAATGAGTGGTATACTTCTCATGGTAATTCTTAAAAAGAAAGTGTCTGAATTACTGCAGTTCTGTAGTACAGGGCAAGATAAACAATATACTGTAGATGCAGACATTATGTGTCATCAAAACATCAGGACTAAATTAATGAGTAGGTTATAATTCAACTTGTTGTGAGAAGAGGAAATAGCCATAATCAAATTCAGGCTCGGTTGCAGTGAGGTAACATCTTCAATACACAGGACCACTCTGTATATAATGTCATATGGCTCCGAAAACCACTTGACTAAAGTCCGGATTTGATGAAACACAGAACATTTTCCAACAGAACACTAAGTGGAGGCTGGATGCTGTTGATTTTAACTTGTTTACACTCAGATAAACACTACTTTAGACAACAAACTGAAGTTACAGCACCCGCATAGACACAGGGATTGAGGTCAAGTGTCAAACAATGCACAACGTCAGATGTCATCACAATCTGTATCATATGAATGTGTGTAGAGGTAAAGTGTTTTTGAGCTACTAAATACACAGTATAAGACAAAGCATAAGGATGTTGGAAGAATTTATTGAAGTTTTATATTATACTGTATACTTGATGCATCGTTTAACCTTGTATCATTACAAAACTGTTGGATCTTTGAGGGGGTATATTTTCATATTTCATTTTATCCTAATATTGGTCTGTTTACAGTTTATGCATATGTGTTATACTGAAAAGTACACATCCTTTGAAGTCCTGAGAGATGATTATTTTTACCTCTTGTACTTGCAAATGATTAGATTTACATTTCATGCTCACAAGTTATGTCTTCATTTGTGAACACGAAATAAGAATTTATGTGCACAAGATAAAACGAAATCATCCTGTGGGAGTTTGGGGCCCCCAAAGATGAGAGAAAAAGAAAAGAAAGTGTAACATAGACTAAGAAAATGTATGTAAATACAGTTCTATACAGCCTTCATAGTGGGTACTGGTGGGTGAAAAAGTGATGACTTGCTTTTTCCAACATGACTCAATCTCCTACAGAAAAATTTAAGAACTGAAATTAAAAATATGTTATGGTGCAATTTCCTGTTTCCTCTGATGTGTATTAGTAATACAGTATTTGTACAGTGGAGAGTGAGGATAATGCTAAGTGAAACTGCTCAAACTGGGGCAGTGAAGGCCTGCGACTGTCTGAAATGGCTGAAACAGCTGACACAGTGAAAGAAGGTGAACACGTGAAGGCCTCTAAAGCAGGAAAGGAGTCATCTGTGTATGATTTCTCAACAGTGCTCGTTTTGCACAGTTTACAACAAATGGCTTTCGCCCTCAATGGGGTACCTTGGAAAAAATGAACATCTGGAACCCATTTTTGGCATAGTGATTATTCTGTCTGGGCTGTCAAGATAAAAATCAGTGCATTGTTTTACCAAATTGCAACACCAGTATTTTTATTTATGTATGCCCCTGAGATGTGTTGTCTAGCGCAGGTTTACTTGTGAAACTAAATACAAATGTATAGCACATCTCAGTGTGGAACAAAGAGCTGCCAGAAGCATTTCACATAACATTTTTCTGACCTCGGTCAGTAATCTTTATCACACATAAAGATGTGTTGTGCATCTTTTGACAGTAAGTGTGTGGAAACTTTCAAAATACTTCCATGAAATTACACACTTCTTAAATCACTTCTTCAGAAAGGGTGTTGGGATGAGCCATGAAACCACAAGGCATCAGTCAGATCAGACCATCAGGTGCAAACTAATGCGCTATAAGACAGGAGGAGACCAAACATCTGTGATGATGTTATCAGTTGGAAACTTTGGTTACTTTGAGTGCAACTCAAGGCCCCCAGAGAATCTGTGTGGGGTATTTCAAGCTTGTTCTCTCCCTCTCTCTCTCTCTCTCTCTCACACACACACACACACACACACACACACAGTGAGTTTTTCCAGTTATGGGAGAGAAGAATTGTCTATTTATACATCTGGTAGAACCAGAGCGACATGGGCATCCCATCATCGAACACAGGCTCGCCTGGTTGCTGTACCAGTCCCACATTTCAACAACTTTGCAAAACTCAACACATCATGTGCAGTTTGATATTAAAAGCAAATCAGTAAAGGAAGGAGTTACACAAGTGACTTGAAAAACCTAAAATCTAATCGGAAACATCTGTGCTGTGGAAGTGACTAAGTCAAGACAATACATTAAGCGTGGAAGAGTTTTTAATTAACAGCAAGCAGCATCAAGTGCACATTAAAATGAGATAAGCAAATAAAACAGCTGTGGAGTTTGAGAATAAAAGCCTGTCTCTATATTCTTATTTCAAACAAAGGCCTGGTTCTATCTGCGTATCTGTGTGGGTAAGTCAATGACGTTTTAAGAATTGATTGTAAATAAATAATCATGACACAGAGTTAATGAAGGAGTTTTTAAATTCACGCAATCATTAATGCCTACATAATAGAATCTAAATAGTTTTCTTAGTAGTGAGGGGAAAGTAGTTCACATGCCACGGAAACTACTTTTTTTCCCCGCTGTGCAATTTCTGAGGGCAGATATAATGGTGAACAGTAAAAATGATGCACTATTTAGTTCAAACTTCATTTCCAGAACTGTGCCTTTTTCTAAAATGTAACCTGAAACTTCGTTACGTACAGTCTGAGCCTTTGGTGGATGGCGTTTTTATATCCAGACATGATGCTCTCATCTGTCACCGATTAACCTGCTAATTAAAGACATGATCAAGTCTGAAGATGGTACAGTGTGATGACGCAGCTGGACCTTAGATTATACTTAATCTTGGCTCAGCTATAATTAACCCTGGACAAACACACAAGGAAACAACGGTAAAGCTGTGGACGTTGTAATGTGTTCTTTGCCATGCTTTATTGTTCCCTGAGGAGGAAACATACTTCCTCCTTACATGGAGGGTGAGAGCACAGAGGACAGGGGTCGGTTGGACCACAGAGATTGCAGATTGTGAGGGAGTCAAGCATAAGACTCTAAGTATCATTATAGAAAAAAAAACAGGAAGGGATTGATGGATCCTGCACGTTTGATTTTAGCCTGTTAGAAGAATAATGGACAAGAATATCTGCTTGTCTCATGTCAGAATATAATATATCATAGATAATATCAACTTTATATTTTAAAGTGAACATCTGCTCTATTGCCTGTCTAAAACTCTAAACATTGTATTTAATCTTCAGATTTCTTGCATCAAGGGCAGTGACAATGACTGCCTTTATGTGAATGAAACCTGATAGTGAAATCGAATTTGGAATCTCCCTAATATGATCAGTCTAATCGTTTGGTCAACCGTGGCATGTGGCGCCAAAGGCCTCTCCGATGTCCACTGCTAATTGAATTCCTCCCAGTCTGTTTAAATAATCAGTGTAACAGCTCAACATGTTCAAGCCTGACTAGCTGCAGGCCACCAGAGACTGAAGTCATCAGATAAAACGGTAAATGCAGCTCTGGTGAATTTAGAGAATTACAGATGGTGGCAGATAAGCTCGAACGCTCCGATTTTCAGGAAACAGTCCATTTCTAAATGGACTGTACTTCTCACGGGATGAAGTGCTTCACAGTACCTTTCATTGACACATGCTCACACACACACATGCACATACACACTGGGACATCTCCAGCCTCATGCAAGGCATAGACCTGGCTTTCAGTGGAGCGGTGTTCAGCTAAACACCCGATCATCAATGTACAATAGCATTTAGCTCAAACCACTGTTGTGAACCCTCCAAGTGGCCCTGATCTTACTTTTAATGGAGGTGATAACAAACTAAATTGGATTTTTTATTTTTTTTTTAAATCAGATCTGGCCCACTTTAATACGTGGCCCCAGATCGCAACCGCGAGACAGGAATTGTGTTTCTTTTGGCACCTCACCTCCATGCACCTGCGCATATTGCCCGTCACCATCAGTTAGTGTTGGCTCCACACAGTCTGGTAAAAAAGAAACACAAAGACTAAGTTCTTGCCTCATTTTTATTTCAACAGGAATCAGTGAGAACTGAAGGCCTGTGTTATTTTAAAATGATAAGACGCTGTTGACTCAGCTTCACGATTGCAACCAGAGTTCCTGACAACGTTACTTATTTATGTCATAATCTGCCATAATTTATTAGTCAGACCCAATCACTTTTAGAATTGTAACGAGTGGCTGCTAACCACAGCCTCACGTAGTCAGAAGCCCATGTTCTCTCTTCACTGTTGCTGAAAATCCCACAGATGTCAGAGCAGTGACACACCGGGTGCTGGTCTGGGCCAGTGATTTGAAGACCTTTCCAGGCCTCATGAAGTACTATGGGTCACAGAAAATAATTGGGAGACAGAGGCAGAGAGAGAGAAAGATGACCTTACTGCTGACTGTGTTGATTCTTTCGCTGTGTTTTAGTGTTTTTGCTGGGTATAACACGAGGTGAACTTACCAGAAATGAGACAGGAGAGGACCAGCAGGAGAGCACGGTAACCTCACACGATGTTGAAAAGATTCATGGCTCATTTCACGTGCTCTTAAACTTTGATTTTCGTTCTCTGAGCTCACAGTGTAACACGTAAAAAGTGGGAATCCGTTCAAAGGAGGCTGTTGTGAAGCAGCACCACACTGGAGAACCGGACCTGCCATCCTCCTAGAGAAACCAGCTAATAACTGTGCTTGGTGCTTGTGTATTACAGAGGACCTCTCCGTTGAGTGGATTCCATCGGGCTTTACTCCCTCTTCACCTGCTCTCACACATCTCAGAGTGGTGTCGACATTCAGAAGCCAGACAGCAGGAGTGACAAAGAACGGTGGCTTTTAGGATCACTTGAGTTTCCATTAGGCTCCATGCATCAGTCTGTTGCTATATGGGTAACAACAATGAACATTAACTAACTTGCAGTTACTGTATGTTAGCACAGCTGATATATGTTTTCACAGAAAACAAGGACATTTGTCAGTGACCCCAAACTGTTGAACGACAGTGAATGTGGAGATACGCTGATGTGTCCATGTTGTAGTCCATAACTGCAGCGAGTCTCAACTAGTCATCTAATCTGTGGTGTTACTGTGGATGGGAGACTTTTGAGTTCCACAAGTCCTGTAAGTAGTGCTAGTGGTTCTAAGGGTCATGGGCCGTGAGGAGATTTTAGGGCTCCTTTTTAATAAAGAATCCTGTCTGTCCCTGCAGGTTCCCAGAGCACTTCTATGGAGTCTGATAGAGAAACACCTTACTATGAAAAGTAACCCCCTTAAACCCCCTTTGTGGGTTTTTTTTTCTGCACTCAATCTCATATCTATAAATCTATAGCTTTAGTATACACTATTGAACTGGGTAGTGCCTTTGTTGTAAATTATACCTCCCCATTTTTCAGCGACTTCTGTTTTCCGTCAACCATCATCACTCATTATAAACCATGCTTACATAAGCTTATATTCACTGACACACGAATTCGCAGCATTCCCACTTGCCTGCCAGGGGCAGTTGGTGAAGTGACTTGCGGAGGTAGCGCACTCGTCTCCTCAGACAGACTCTTCCGGCAGAGCTGTGGTCCTCCACAGCTGACTCCATCAGTCAGTCCCAGGTGCCCTTGTCTGGCTCCATGGGGCCGGGTGACATCATCGTCACCGCCCTCTTCCCCTGCTGTCTCTAATGGAGGCCTAGAGCTGGTGAAGGGGCCTTGTGAATAATTTAGGAGCTCTGGTGCACTTTATAACCTGGCCTGCAAGGCTAGCCGGGACATTCACCCTAAGTGCATTAGTATAATAGTCGAGGAGGAAACTAGCCTCTATTGACTGATATAATCAATAACTGTGCTTCTGTTCGCCGTTGCATCCCTGGAGGTTCCTGTGTGTGTGTGGGATGATGGACCAAACAAGTAGAAAACACTCATGAGAACAACAAAAAGCAACCTCACATAATTACGTTTTGAGGAAAATGGGTTTATCTCCGACACAAACAGCTGATGAATAACTTGAGCTATTTGATCCATTCGTTCATTTCTTGACACTGTCAAGCGAGCAGGATCCATTCCTAACAATCATCAACAGAATTTCCCTGCAGGAAGGCAAAGAAACTGTGGTAGAAAGGTGACTGATTTCAATAAGGAAAGTTCTTTTGCAGTCCTTGACAGCAGAAGGAAAAAAGATGTACACAGATAACCCAGTGATGTTCAACACAAAAGCACAAAAATGAACATGTTTTCAGTCAAATACATTTTGTTAACAGCCAGAGTTGGAGGCACAATCAAATGTAGGCAGCAGCTCATGGAAAATAAATACAAACAAATATAATGTAACATGTAATATGTTTTCATCCAGTAATTAGACCTAAAAGCAGTTTAATTGTGTGACTTCTATGTGCAGTATATGTGGATATCATATACAGTTTCCTTTTCTTTCTTATTTCTTATTTGTTTTTATCGTTTTTTGTATTGTGTCTCTGTCTTTTATGTGGTTGCTTAAAGCACCTCAGGTCCCAGAAGGACTTGCAGCAAAACTGAAAATAAGAACTTTCTTTGATGTTATTCTCTATTCATGTTTTATCATAAAATATTCATTTTGTTAGTCGTATTCACTATCACTACATTGGATTTGCACTTTTCTTACAAAGAAATCTGTTATTAGAGAAACCTACAAGGTTCTTACTGCTGCTATTTTGTAAGTACAGCATTTCCAGACCATGTGGATTAAAAAATATTCCATTTACTGCATCATAAGAACAGATTTCTAAATGGAGGTTCTTCATATATTTCCAAAATAAGTGGTGGTTCCACCGTGCAGGCGGCATCGCACTGAAATTGCAGAGGTACTCAGTTAGTCCACCACTTTGGTCCGCCTACAGTGTAGTATGTGGTCCTCTGGATAAATTCTACTTACTTTGACTTTAAATTGTAATAACCAAAGTTGTCCTCTAATTTTTCTTCATGTGGTATTATTAGTTGTTTTTTAACAAACATGTTTTAACTTGTCCTGTTATCTTATTAGCTTCACCATTAAAATAATATGGTAAACATGTCAGAAGCATGGTGGCATAGTTATTGTAAGCATGCTGATTTATTATAAAGCGCCACAGTCTATCTGAGATGCTACTTTAAGCGACAGTATGCAGCTTTTCTGTATGTTCCAAGACAGAGCTTATTGTGGAGAGGTGCTGTCAGCACTTGGACACAGCCCGGCAGCTGTGCAGCGACATTCATTCCTAAAAGCTTTTGAGCGAGGCTTACCTTTAGAACAAATCGGAGAATTTCAACAATTCCTTCAATTTGTGACTTATACCTGAAGGACTGTGCAGAACATGGGGTAGCAGATGGTAGAAGAGCAGAGCAGAGCAGAGTGAGAGGAGGCTGGGTGGAGCAGAGTGGACTGATTTTACTGTAAGTCTCATGCTACCACTGGCATAAGATGCATACTGTAGCTTTAATAATGTGTCTGTGACTGTCCTGTCATGTTGGACTTGCAGACCTGACCAGAGAGTAGAGCTAAAAAGAGGAATGCAGGATCTCCACATAGATAACGACAACAAACATTGTCATTTCAGGATCTCTCCAGGAAAACAATGACACTATTGCACTGTGTTGTTCAGTCCACATAGAAAGTGCCACAGATAGTTGTTTACAAATAAAAAATGTACAGATTTAGTCCTTGATTCACTCTGTTAACACCAGGTCCATCCCATAAATCTTCAAATTGAAATAATCAGACAGAGAGTTCTGAGTTCACCCATGGATTCATTCTGGATATCTTTGTAGAATAAAGTGATGGAGTTGCCTGGGATCAGTGGCGGACGCTCTCTGTCAATCTCTGTGTTCCACGCAGACAGTGAAGGAGATGGCCAAGTGACCCCAGAGTTGATTTACAATGTGTCAGCAGGCGCAGCATTGTTTCCCCTCCTCCCAGCTCACCAAGGATTTATCACAGCTCAGAGGCGACGTATGCCAGGCAGCCTGACTCACCAAACAGGTCAGATTACAAGGCACTGAAGATGACAGGAGGCATCTTTAAAACAAAGTCGTTCTGGGTGCCCTGGGCTCTGGGTAAATTGCTTTCAATTTAAAGATGGAGGAGTGCTTTTGCTACTTAGTGTGGGAAAACTCAGAACACTAGAGACTTTTTCAACATTTAATGACATTAAATCTTTTTAAAAATCCATCCAACATCAAGAAATCCAAACTATGAAATTACAGTACTGCATTACACGGCTCATAAATCCATCTGTAGCAGTTGTCAACACATAAGAAAGGAATAATCGACCAACTAAACAGCACCAAGCACCAGATTTATGGGCAGCCTTGTTCTCATTATTACCGATCTCGTAAATCAAAACACAAACACTGGCACAGTTCCCTCTGAGTGGAGCAGTGTGATGCAACCTCTGTTAGTCATAGTCCGTGCATGGCGACATTTACTTAATAGCCCTTTAGTGATTATTATGTTTAAAATGAGGTTGGGTTAAAATACAGGGAACAGTGTGACATCCAGAAAGTCTGGTGCACTACTGGTGCTTTGGGCAGTATGATGTAATGTGAACAGTGAGATGTAGTGTACGTGACCGCTGGTGAGGAAGGTAGATTACATTTGTTGAACTGAGCAGGAAGGGGGCAAGGGTGGGAACAGCTACCCCCTCTACGCTTTTACCCACTGCCATCTTTAATGTTTCAATGCTTTTCTTTGCCTATATTGAATTGTTTTTATTATTATATCCATGTCTGTATTTACCATGCATTGTCCTACATAAATAAAGCTACCTCGCCTAGAGCAAACATGCGCAGCAGAGTTCACTCACAGAGAGTCAGAGTCAGCCTGCAGCCCAGCACAGAGGAGGGGAGCGAGGCAGCGGCTGCTACCGCATCTGAAGCTGAAGTCAGGGCCTCTCTGTGTCAAGTGTAATCAACCACACCGCTTTAGCACAAACCAAGTTACACAGGTAATGAATGTAATATTTGCCGAGTGTGATTTAATAATGAGAGCGTGTCAGTTATCCTAATGTTCGTCAAAGAAGTTGCATGAGACATCATTTGAAAGAACGTTCTGGTAATTACTCGGATTTAATTTTAGTAAATGTCAAAGAACTGTAGGCGACGATGAACTGAACTGCCAAAGTGATTATAAAGGAAATACACAGCTCATTGGGTACACCTAGTTGAACTAAGTCGAAGGCTAAATAATGGAAACACCTCTCTGAACATAACCTTCAATTAAATTATCTCTAATTCAGATATATCTCAAATATTATCATATCATATCATTACCAGGAGCCTGCCAACTATTTAAGAATTTAACATATACTGTGAGTCTATGATTAGAGAATCACAATTGCAATATTTGGAGCAGAAATACTACTCAGTAACTTCAGTATGTATGCATTAGAGCTTGACTGACTGAAATACCAGTAGCCCCCACCTCTCTGCCATCAAGCTGTAAAACACCTCTGAGAAAATGAACTTTTTTTTAACTTCCCCAAACAGTATGATTAACGTGTACATCCAACATGACTGATAACAATTCTCAGAAAGATTACTCAGTGCTCATGAAGACCATGAGTGATTAAAAAAACACCATGAACTTGAAGACGTGAGGTGGTTTTCTAAGCAGCACTAAACATGAAAGGCTGGTCTGTCACTACTTAGCCTTGGTTGAGATTTCCTTTAATACATCCTCTGGAATGTATAATTTGTCTCCTTTACTTTCAAAGCCCACTCTCCTGTCACACAACAATTCAACAAACATGTATTGTAACCTTGATGGAGAGGAGAGGATGACTCTCTGCAGACCGAGTGGAAGAGGTAGAGCTGGTCTGGAGAAAATCCTGTTCACACCTGCTCAGGCCACAACGGGAGCCTTTCTTTCCTCTGTGTGACATCGAGCGACAAAGGTCACTAAAGTTCAGGAAGCATGAGGATTTTTTTTTTTTAAATTTGAAAATCTATAAATTGTGAAAATGAATGCCCCTGTGTTTATTTGTGCTTCACTCCACTAGCGAGCCTAGAGGCCTCATTCTGCACGCCAGCTGCCAAGCTATTAGCACCCCACAGAAACCCTAACAGTGCGGCCACAAGCCGGCTGTTTGTTTGACTTTGTCATTATTGAATTGAGACGCGCAGGCTCAGTGGACTGGAGGTGAGAATGGACACTGACTCGTTGTGAAGGGCGCACTTGTTCAATCTCTGGCCATCTTGGACGATGTTTAGACTGAGAATGAGTTCCAAACATTTGACTCAGGTCTTGGACGATCCTCTTGTGGGTGAGATCGGTGTTGCTGAATTACCAAGAGTGAAGCCAAGCTTTGCATTCTTTCTGGGCCTCAGTGCTGACTCGCAAATTCACTTAATGGGGAGAGCTTGAATAAACCTGGAAAAGGACAGAGCTACTTTGGCTTTGAAGACACTGAAATGTGCAAAAATAAATAACCATGCTCCAACTGCTGCCACTGAATGTCACTCAAGATCTTTTAAGGCCATCGGGTCTGTGTAATTGTAAATGATTTTTATTATTATTATTCATTTTAGTGGTTGGTTCACCAAACATATTTTATTATTTAGTATTAGTGGTGTCCCCAGTTTTACTGTATCCACCACCGATGCTGCCACTACAACAGAGCTGCATGCTACTCAATTATGAAACAATGTCCACATTTCTCTGGATACTCACAAAATTTATTAGAAGCTGTTTTTACTGCACTGTTTTTCTACCTACTACTCTAAATGGTAGACTTGATGAAAACTCACTGAACTGACACCAGAGTACCTGAATTTTCCTTCCATTAATAAAGTTTATCTTATTTTATCTAATGAGTAGATGTGAAGGAAAAAAAAATCATGTTTTGTTGCACATATAGAGAATGAAAGAAAAGAAGAGAAGTAAAAAGTGATTTTCTTTTGTATTCAATTATAGTTCTTGTGAATGCAGCTGACTGACAGCAAATGGGTATGAAGACAACAATAAACAACTTTTAGTCTATCTTTGTCACTTTACATAAGCAACTGGACTCACCAACTTTGAAACAGCCTACAACCTTGATGACTAAAGCACTCTTAAAGTAAGTCACGCATTAGAAAGATGTAATACTGACCGTGACGGCCAAGATACCGGTCAGAATACTCATCCTATGTCAAACACAACGTTAAAACCATCAAATGATGTTGATGTGCTTAACTTAAGTGTGGCTGCTGGTATGGGTTGGAGCATGGTTCTTAACATTCGTGGGTAGGGTGCCAATTGGATTTAAAGAGAAGTCAGGTACAGTACCAAGGTTTGCAGGAGCCAGGGGTAATATATACTCCTCAGATAACTGAGGACATTCATGTTTGTCTCCTAAAAACAATCTTTCAATGCAGCAGGGAGCATGTGCTGTTACGTGAATGTAATTATGTGTTGATTAGCAAACTTCTAGGAAAATTATTTAACTAGCAAAAAACAGATTCAAAGGGGACTAATCACACTAGAAGGCATTACCAATCTAGTATTAACATGCTAATTTGTTCACACTGATAACTTATTTTTGGAAGATGTAATGATGCTTCCAGTTTTACTCTAACATGACACTTGACTTTGATGTGATGGTAGTACTAGATGAAATGTCACAAGATCACAATACTGTGTTTGTGGTGATGCTAAAGAAAATGTTAACTGTAAATATCTGTGCCCAGTATTGTGTCCAGTGTTTCCCCTATGAACTACAGGTGTCAAGCGGTGCATGGATCACCACAGTCATTCAGTTCTGTTAAAGATCTAGTGTGGAGGTTCCCAGTCCATGACTCAATCTGCCTCACTAATATTCAGTTAAATCAGGTGTGAAACACGTCAAGGTAAACCTGACGTGTGCACAATCGCCATGCTGCAATTAATTTCCATTCAGAAATCTCAGAGGCCGTTCTTTAACCCTGTACAAACATAAAACTATTAGCATGGCGAAATACCGCAAACGTTCTCTTTTTTTGTAATTTAGTTGAAATGACCTTCTAAGCATTTTAAGGTCCTCCACTTTTCTGTCGCTGAGTTGTCCTGAACTGCACATTCACTATGTTCAATTTTCCATCATAATAAATGTCACACAGCTGAATCCCTGTCGGAAAGGCCAAATAGTGTTCCAGGCAGCTGCAAGTGTATGGTTTGGAGCCCCGCACAGGAGGAATCTGTCTTGTAAACTGATATGGCTGCCCAGTCATGACCTCAGCCTCTGAGTATGAATTCTCAGTATGATCTGTGGGTTTAAAATCCCGGAGTTCCACGATAACTAAGAGCAATTATAATGTGTCTTTATGGAAAACAACAGAGGCTTCGGCGCCGGAAGGATAAAAGGGATGTGCTCTGCCGGTGTCATGATGTCAGGTATTAGATGCACAGCCTAGACTCTCACATCAGCATTAAATAACTTTAACTAAAAGCAGGGTTTGGCTAAGTCTCTACCTAACAAGACAGTGAAAGCACCACTGATCTTTTATGCGGAGCCTACTCCTCATATTTCACTGCAGGAACTCTGTGTCTGAACTTCAACAAACCCAAACTCCCAATGTGCCAAATAATGTTTTTCCCCTTTCAGCGGCAGATGATTTCTGGTCTCGGCCTTTGCAGCAACAGATGTAGTCAAGCTGTTATCCAGCAGGCCTTTAGGAGCGACCATCTTATGCTCTTGGTGATGCACACAGTGACTCACTTCATTGAGATGGCAGGTGGTCCCGTACAGCAAAGCTCTCCGGGCATCCCCCTGGGACTC
Organism: Anabas testudineus; assembly: GCF_900324465.2. Lineage (NCBI taxonomy): Eukaryota > Metazoa > Chordata > Actinopteri > Anabantiformes > Anabantidae > Anabas > Anabas testudineus. Next base: position 17,402,242 of record NC_046630.1, read on the forward strand.
TGAGGATGGACTGGGGGGAGCTGGTCCCCCCCAGGGTCTCAGCTGTGAATGGGTTAAAGAGATAATAGCTCCCACTCATCTCTGTCCATTAGCTTTAGGTACGTGTAGCTTGATCTGATGTAACTGAAGTTGTGAGGAGACTTTGTATACATTATATCTACATGCGTCTTAAAAGGATTAAAAGCTATGACTTAACTGAAGGGATGGGCGACAATCTATGGTTCTACCATAATCTCTCCTCTCAGTAAGTGAACCTATTGAGAGAACATCTATATATCACTGTTGGAAAAGCACCGGTGTAATAAATTAAATAAATGATGGCTGCGTTCCTTTGGGTTCCGGGTCCTGTAATGAACATTTAAAAACACCGGAGCTATTGTTCATGTTATTAGTAACACCTGTGCTTTTCCTGCTGTGACAATTCAAAAGTCTGCAGGGTTGACAGCTATAATGAATGTGCTACTTTCCAACAGTGCACACAAAAATCTATTACGCAGATCTCTGTTATTGGATAGTAGGGCCTAGTGAACACTTAGGCCGACACTGATAGTGATCTTAAAGTTCAAAATTAAATGTTTAATAACTTATCCCAACTAATAATATTAATTTTATCTACTGCCTTGCAGCTAACCCTCCACCAACTACTCATGTTACAGTTTACATGCATGTCTGTCCAGACTCATACTCTGATCAGTTCATCCATGACTTCAAGTGGACTTTTGTGACAACTTTGAAATTCTATGAATATCTCCCTTACAAAAATGGGACCTTGACCTTTGACCTCCAAAATCTAATGAGACCAGAGTTCCTGAGATATCGTGTTCACTAGAATGGGACCAACATGAGCCATAATTCACTTATATGAATGCAATACCCAGGATTTGTCCGACAGATGCTGTGACATCTGACGGTGTCAAAAGCTTCAAAACACTATTTCTCCACATTTATTCAGTGCTCCAGAAAACTTTCTCTTCTCTCATCTCAGTCCCTTCATATTTAACTATTAATATTATAGAAATTTGACCAACATATGTACCGAGTTGAAAGATAAACTCATCAGCGCTCTGTGGGTTAAAGACAATGAAATAAACCAAGTCATTTAAGATGCAGCAAACTAATATCAAACCATGTCTCCCAGGCCAGCTGATTTGTGGACTTGTGTTTCTAGTCGTTAAGTCATTTGTGCAGTTTATGGCTCTTTTGTGATTAATATAAGTAAAATCAAGTGTAACATACTGTGTTTGGTGTTGCAAGCTACGTTTCAAGTGTTTGTGGACCTGTGAAGTAGCTGTCTATAAGTCACTCTACAACAGGAAACAGTACTTCAAAAATAAAAGTGGCAGTGGGAGCCACTCTCCTAGACCACCAACACAGAAAGGAACAGTAAAGAGCTGGTTACTTTTCACTTTGAATTGGTCATTTTACTTCTACTTGAGTAAGGTTTCACCATAGTAAATTTACTTTACACCACTAAAAGATCAGGAGCAACAAAATGCAGAGCCGTTTGTAGCCTCCTGGATAAGTCACTGGGTCTGAGAAACTCTTGAAATTATTAATTGGCCATAAACTTTTCTAGGACTGGGGGGGGGGGGGGAAAAAAAAACCTTAAACTGTTGTTGGTAATGTCAGTATCATATCTTCAGTCTTAATTTCACAAAGCTACATAATTACAAGTTGTTCATTAAACAGGACATTTTCCTTTTGTCAAGTATTTGCTCAACATAATATCAAATAGCAAGGTTGTCAAGTTTATTCACATCACAAAACAATTGTTTAATCCAATTAGCAGATTGTCAGGGTCCCCACCTCTGTGGTATAAACCTGACATGTTAATTGGCCAAATCTTCTGTATGATTTCAGTTAACTGTGTCTGTCTGACCATATTACTAGCTGATGGTTGAGAAACTCAGTCTAGTCTGACAGTTTGCTGGTCTAGCTCTATTCTAAGCTTGAAACTTCACAGGGTCAGAAAACGAGTACTAGTCTTACAGCAGCCTCTAGTGTTGAGACACATGCATGACAAGGAAACAGGTTTCTGGTCAAAACCATTTAATAGAGGCTTTAAGAACAAGACATTTAAGAATGTAAAATCATTTAAAAGTATTGCTGTACATTCATTGCCACACTAAAAACTAAAAGCTGAAGGGGCCCCACACGTGTCCACTGGACTTTCTAAGTAGCTGACCATTCTGAAAGCATGCAACAAGGTTAAGACTGAAGTGCCCGACAGATGTAAAGATGTTTACACTAATACTTGGCTGGGACAGTTGACTCCCATTCCAGTGCAGAAGTCTGTGTTCAAGGATACTCTGCTAAGATGCATCATTGTGTTAAGCTGTGCTGTCAAGTGAGAACAGGAGCTCACTAGTAGCTGGTTGAGTCTCGTGGAGTACATGTCTCACTGTTCAGCCCATTCAAGGATTCACAAGACTTGAACTGCCATTTGGCCACCTGGGGTCTTCTGGGTTAGCCTTCAGAAAATTCAAACTTGTAGCATGCTTTGGAAAATTGTCAGCAAGTACACTGAACCTCATCTGGTTAAACATGCAAACCACTGACATGGTCCTTAGGCGTGCCGATTCTTCAGTCACATTAAAAGTTTTAAGTTATATCTGTACAAGTCAGCACATTGTGCCGAACAGTCAGTCATCTCACTGGGTGAGCTGCTTTGCAAAATCCTTCACCGCTGAAGACTTCAGCTGTGGGATGGTGGCAATCCTCATCTGCTTTGAAGTGGAGTATTTGCCTTTGATGGCCTGCAATATAAAAGCAAGTGTGCAAGTCAGAAGCATGAAGTGTTACCAATCTTTGAATCTGCAGACAGCAGCTCTAAGGAAGTGGCTTATATGACAGCCAAACATTGCATGTTAGGCTAGTTACTTTTAATGGCCATTTTAGAGTCACCTCTCCATTTACATTAGCTTCCTTGATGACTGTTGTCGCCACATCTTACTACTTACCATGTGCTTGGTCAGCCCGTCGTTCACCCTCACAACATTCTTGGCAATGTGTGCCATCACAGGAATCAAACTCTCTGCTGTGTAGTCCATGTAGTGCTGGAGTGTCACATCCTGAAGGAGACATTTCAGACCATGTTCAGGTTACAGTAATCTTTCCCCTTCCTCAGTACATGAAACCGTTTATATGGCCAGTATCTATAATTAGATGTTGGTGCTTTGATAAACACCCCATAGTTTAAAACAAATATCTATAAAGGAAAACCTTAATCCACTACACTCACCCACTCTCCAGCATCCAAGATCTTCAGGGTAAGAGCCAAAGCAGCACTTGCCACCATGGAAGGTGGGAAGTGAACCATCTCATAGTCGACCATGGTGAGTTCCAGGAGGTACTTTGCCAGCGTGTGTTGCTCAGCAGTTACCTGAGGGTTAAGTCAAGTAAAGTGTTTTAGTTTGTACTGAGAGACAAGGGAACCTCTTGCCCAGATTTAAGATGCTGCTACAAACCTCATAAATCTTAGAGGCCCTTCTGAGGAACTGAAGTGGAAGAGGGCGGCCTAGCTGGAACTTAAGAACCCGCAGGATTGTCATCTCCATGTCTCTGATCTGGGCTGTGGTGTAGGCCCTGTCCGTCACATATGCAAAGTCTGAGATCTCTGGGGGATACATCTCCTCGTATTTGGAAGCAAGGAACATGGCAGTTACACCAACAAGCTGCAGCTGCTTCTTGGGGACTGGGTGGTCCTGTTTGACATACAACATGCCAAGTTTAGATCACAATATAGTGCAGACTGGATTTCGTGGCAAGCTGAAGTGACCAAGTTGATGCAATAACTCACCTGAAGAAAGCGGTCAATGATTCCCACAGTCATGTACATTGTCTCCTGCAGCAGACGGAACTTCAGGCTCACTTGCACCAACCAGTCAATGAGAATGGCTCGCATGTTGCCAGTCACCTCCTGGCCCTGCAGATAGCTGGGCTTGACATTCTGCTCAACCTGAAAAGATAAAGGAACCCAACGTTAAAACCAGAGGAACATAGACATTTGACAACATTTTGGAAAAGCAGAAGGGTCACTTGCCTCAAGCTGTCTGAGGTACTTGTAGATGTCCTTCACATATTCACTGCACAGCATTGGGTTATCGTAGTCATCTGCGTCCACATCCCTAATTGCAGTGTGAAGCATGACATCTGAAAACGCTTGACACAGGTCAGCAGGTTCACAGCCAGAAGTCTCCATTGGAGTTGGGGATGCTGGTTCAGGCTGAACCTGGAGAAGTGGTATGCCATCAGATGGAAGAAATCACACCACACCCAGCAGGTATTTTGAGTCTGATAGCCAAGTTACTGTTGGCATGTTGGAGATAACTCACCTGCACCTCAGGCTTAGGTTTAGCAGGAACAACATTTTGTGGTTTTGGTTGTTCAACAGGTGCCTTTTCCACTTTTGTGGAGACTTTGGTCTTCTTAGTAGCCTCTGCCTTCACAGTCTAAAGTGAGAGATTTGTGACGTCAAGTCAGATGAAACATGATGCACAATTGAAACTGAGTAGTTTAATGCCAATACCAATTCATAATGAAACATTTATCTTAAACAGAAATGTCCATGGCATTTAATTGTAGATGTGATGCCTCTCCTGATGCTCCACTGCTTGTCGGCCTATGAAATACAGCTGCTAGCCATTATATAAGGTTTTACTTGCAAGATGGGATGCAGAAATTGTTACACTAATGTGACCACATGCGTGCACTGCATTATTATGTTTGTTATCCAATACAAAGCACCTTGGCCAATATACTAACCAGCGTGTTTTTCCTCATGTCTCACACTAAATTAGACAACCTTGAGGTTTTAAATCAAGTCATGCTCCAACCTTTTTCTGTGCTTCTTTGTTAACTGCGATGTTTCCTATTTCACCAAGCGCCGCTCGAGGCTTCGTCGTGGGCCCAGCCACGGAGCAGGCCTTTCCGCCCAGGTCAGCCCTGGCTGAAGCTAGGCGGTTCTGCAGAAAGAAAAATAAAGAGAAAGAAAACAGCACAGATTAATTAAATGTTGCATATCACAAGTGAAGTCAGGATGTTCATTATTTAGTCTAATTCTTATTATGAAATGGCTGCAGGAGGACAGATCCTGCATCACCACCCGATAACACTGTAGATCATTTAAAAACCTCCATGAAGACACGCTTCTTATGAACATCTTCATAACCAACATCACGCAAAACTAACCAAACTAAAAAGAACTAAGCTCAAGCACTTACTCTCGTCACTCGAAGAGCCATTTCGTAATGTGCGTTGCTCCGACAGAAACACAGTGAATCGTGATGGAGTCAAAATGCGACGGACTTTTGTTCCTCGGCGTCTCGGTTTAAATCCTCGCTCACTACGAGCTGATTCGCTGAGCGCCCGACGCTGCGGGCGTCTGATTGGTCGAGCGCATCTGTTTCGAATGCGTTTCCGTGACAACTGTTGGTCACGTGATTTGGACTCTACTTCCTCTTCCTGTTAGGCTCTGTTTCTTTCTGTAAAATCATACTTTATATTGATCGACTATAAAATAATCGATTCATTTAGGGAACACTTTTGCATGCGAAACGAAACAAAATAAAGCGAAAGAACACATGAAACAACAGAGAAATGGTTTGATATAGAAAATCGGATAATGACGCTTCTACATCCAAACCCAGCTTGTGATTTGTATGTATTAGCTACTGTACATTACAATATAAAGTTAGATTTGAGGCAAGGTTAACCCCAGATTACATGCAGTTTGCATGTTATTTTGGGACAACTTTTAATATTGGATTGTTTACCCACTTTCCAGGCCTATCACAAGCACAAAAAACACACAATCAACAATCAATAGAAGAAAGTATGGACTGGTTTAGCATTGTAGTTTAACAGAGATCCTAGTGATTATCATTGCAAATAACACATGGAACTTGGTCCATACCATGTGCTTAATGAAAAAAAGAAGAAAAAATAAACATGAAGTTATTACAATTAAATATCTGATCAGATGTAGTAGTATTATAAAGATTACATCTAGTATGGCGCCATAGGAATGTTCATTTCAATGAATTATTCCTGCTATGTATGTAATAGCATTCAAAGCTTAATGGTGAAGGTACTCAAAAACACAACCATAATTTCTTGAATGTACAGACAGCATGGCTGCACCACTCCTTCCTGACTACATGAACATTGATTTTTAACTAAACATCAACAGCGTCAAAGCTATAGTCTTGATTGTTAGAAGAACAGAGTTTATTGTTCAGTATTACCCTTAAATGTTTAATAGCCGATCACAGGATTGCAATTTCCATGCTATAATGGCCACTGCAAAGAGACTGCACATTCAGCACATGAATCAAAACACATCAGTGACTAAGGAAGGACAGTTTTATGTTTATGACAGTACAGCTATATACAGATGCCTCTAAACATCCTGGGCATGTGGACACACATGCAAAATTACATTTTAGTTTACTTTTTTAACTTTTTGTTTATTTTTTGGAAATGGAGAAAAATAAAGGAAAAGTGTTATTATGATAGTCGTGATGCATGCACAGCAGAAAAGATGGGATTCAGAAACTAAAGGTAGACAGCACAATACAAAAATCTGTCAATATTAGGCAGGTCAATTAAGTAAGTAAGTGGTTTGACAGAGAGAATAACATAGGAGAGAATGTAGAAATGGCTTGAAGGCTAGGTTTATGGTAAATTCTGTATTTAATGGAAAATGTCTGACAGATAAGACTACTACTACTACTACTGCTAAAACTACTACTACTACTACTTCTTCTTCTCTTTCGGCTTTTCCCATCAGGGGTCGCCACAGCGAATCATCCTTCTCCACCTAACTCTATCATGGGCATCTTCTACCCTAACACTAGCCAACCTCATGTCCTCTGTTAAGACATCCATATATCTCCTCTTTGGTCGTCCTCTTGCCCTCCTGCCTGGCAGCTCCATCTCCAACATCCTTCTACCAATATACTCACTATCCCTCCTCTGAACATGTCCAAACCACCTCAGTCTGGCCTCTCTGACTTTGTCGCTAACACAGGCAACGTGAGCCGTCCCTCTGATGTACTCGTTCCTTATTCTGTCTAACCTGGTCACTCCTAAGGAGAACCTCAACATCTTCATCTCTGCTACCTCCATCTCAGCCTCTTGTCTCTTTCTCACTGCTACCGTCTCTAACCCATAGAGCAGAGCTGGTCTCACCACTGTCTTGTACACCTTTCCTTTGAGTCTTGCTGACACTCTTTTGTCACACAACACTCCTGATGCTTTCCTCCACCCGCTCCAACCTGCCTGCACTCGCCTCTTCACCTCTTTTCCACACTCTCCATCACACTGAACTGTTGACCCCAAGTACTTAAACTCCTGTACCTTCTTCACCTCAGCCCCCTGTAACCTAACGCTTCTACCTGGATCCCTCTCGTTCAAACACATGTATTCTGTCTTACTACGACTGACCTTCATACCTCTTCTTTCCAGAGCAAACCTCCACCTCTCTAGCTGTTCCTCTACCTGCTCTCTACTCTCACTGCAAATCACAATGTCATCCGCAAACATCATTGTCCAGGGAGATTCCTGTCTGACCTCATCTGTCAGCCTGTCCATCAGCATAGCAAACAAGAAGGGACTCAAAGCTGATCCTTGGTGTAGTCCCACCTCCACCTTGAACTCCTCTGTCTGACCTACAGCACATCTCACCACCGTCATACTTCTCTCATACATGTCCTGAACTAGTCTGACATAGTTCTCTGCCACTCCAGACGACCTCATACAGTACCACAGCTCCTCCCTCGGCACCCTGTCATACGCCTTCTCTAAATCTACAAAGACACAATGCAGCTCCTTCTGTCCATCTCTGTACTTTTCCATCAACATTCTCAAAGCAAAAATGGCATCAGTGGTGCTCTTACGGGGCATGAAACCATACTGCTGCTCACAAATCTCCACCTTCTTCCTAAGCCTGGCTTCCACTACTCTTTCCCACAGCTTCATTGTGTGGCTCATCAACTTTATTCCTCTATAGTTGCTGCAGTTCTGCGTGTCACCCTTGTTCTTAAAGATCAAAACCAGAACGCTTCTCCTCCATTCCTCAGGCATCTTCTCACTCTCTAGAATCCTATTGAACAAACTGGTTAGAAACTCCACTGCTGTCTCTCCTAAGCACTTCCACACCTCCACAGGTACGTCATCAGGACCAACACCCTTTCCACTCTTCATCCTTTTCAGAGCCTTCCTAACCTCATCCTTTCCAATCTCTTCTATTTCCTGCTCCACAACATCAACATCTTCCTCTCTTCTTTCCCTGTCATTTTCCTCATTCATCAGATCCTCATAATACTCCTTCCATCTTTTCTGCACACTCTCCTGGGTTGTTAGTACCATTCCATCTCTGTCCTTAATCACCCTTACCTGTTGCACATCCTTCCCATCTCTATCTCTCTGTCTGGCTAGCCTGTACAAGTCCTTCTCTCCTTCCTTTGTGTCTAACCTGTCATACAGCTCATCGTAAGCTTTCTGTTTGGCCTTTGCCACCTCCCTCTTCACTCTACGCTGCGCTTCCTTGTACTCCTGTCTACTTTCCTCAGTCCTTTCTACATCCCACTTCCTTCTCGCTAACTTCTTCCTCTGGACGCATTCCTGTACTTCCTCATTCCACCACCAAGTGTCTTTACCTTCTTTCCTCTTTCCAGATGACACACCTAGCACCCTCCTACCTGTTTCCCTGATAACTTCTGCTGTGGTTTCCCAGTCATCTGGAAGCTCATCCTGACCACCCAGAACCTGTCTCAACTTCTGCCTGAATTCCTCACAAGTTTCTTCATTCTTTAGCTTCCACCACTTGGTCTTCTTCTCTGACTTCCCTCTTTTCTTCTTCCTGACCTCCAGAGTCATCTTGCACACCACCATGCGGTGCTGTCTGGCTACACTCTCTCCTACCACCACTTTGCAGTCACTAACCTCTCTCAAATGACCTCGTCTACATAGGATGTAGTCCACCTGCGTACTCCTACCTCCACTTCTGTATGTCACTCTATGTTCCTCTCGCTTCTGGAAGTAAGTGTTGACTACAGCCATTTCCATCCTCTTAGCAAAGTCCACCACCATCTGTCCTTCCAGATTCCTTTCCTTCACACCAAACCTGCCCATCACCTCCTCATCACCTCTGTTGCCCTCACCAACATGCCCATTGAAGTCTGTTCCAACAACAACTCTCTCTCCTCTGGGGATACTCTCTATGACCTCATCAAACTCTCTCCAGAATCTCTCCTTCTCTTCTAACTCACAGCCAACCTGTGGCGCATACCCACTGACTACATTCATCATCACCCCTTCAATTTCTAGCTTTATGCTCATCACCCTGTCTGAGACTCTTTTCACCTCTAGAACATTGTTCACAAACTCCCCCTTCAAGATCACTCCTACCCCGTTTCTCTTCCTATCCACAACATGGTAGAACAGTTTGTATCCTCCTCCAATACTACGTGCCTTGCTGCCCTTCCACCTTTTCTCTTGCACACACAGAACATCTACCTTCCTTCTCTCCATCATGTCTGCCAGCTCTCTGCCTTTCCCTGTCATCGTACCAACGTTAAGAGTCCCTATTCTCAAATCTATGTTCCTGCCTTTTCCCTTCTCTCTCTGACGACGAACCCTTCTGCCTCCCCTCTTTCTTCGACCAACAGTATGTAAATATCCACGGGCACCCTGTAGGTTAACGACCTCAGTGGCGGTCGTTGTTAACCCGGGCCTCGACTGATCCAGTATGAAAGTCTTGTGAATGATTCGCATGGTTATTTTGGCAATTTTTACGCCGGATGCCCTTCCTGACGCAACCCTCTCTATTTATCCGGGCTTGGGACCGGCACAGAACTCACTGGCTTGCAACCCCTATGGCTAGATTACTACTACTACTACTACTACTACTACTAATAATAATAATAATAATAATATAATCCCCTTGGGGAAATTCTGTTCTTGTTCATTGTTGTAGCACTGTTTAAATATAATTCACAGAGAGACACAAAATAATTAGCTATGGATTATTTTATAAAACTATAAGACTGTGAATTCAGATGTCATGTATCTACACTATACAGTAGGGGGCGCTATGTCTCTTTTTCTGTCTGGCTCTTTTTATGGTAAAAAAGGACCACGAAGAAGAAGCAGGAAATCAGCAGCAGCAGAAGACGTCAACGAAATTAGCGAAGCAGCAGCAGCAGCAGCAGCAGTAGTGGTAGTAGCAGTGGTGCTCCCGGGTGGAGTGAAGCCTCCGTCTGTGTGAGAAGCCCAAAAAGAACTCACTCACGACGGCTGATCTGTTGGCCTTGGTAACGTAGCTCCAAGGTTAGCTTAGTTTCGTCCATCCAGCAAGTTTCAAGACAATATAAAAGCGTTTTTCCGTCACAGAAGGTAAGTCACATAGTTAACGCTAAACCACGGCCAGGGTTCATAAGGTTTTTTCGAAAGTTTTTGAAGTGAAGAGTTAGACAGTAGGGTTAATGCTAGTGTTCAGGCAATCTCGAAGTCTCGCCTTAGCAAATGGTGATTACCATCGAGGGTGATGTGTAATTGAGTTATTCGGCTAACTTAACTGGGATTAGAGAAATGTTTAACACGTGTCGCTACAAACTTTTTCTTATAGACATAACTGTGAAATTGTAAGTGAAATTAAACAGACCCTTAGTATGTTGGGTTACTTACTAAATGGCCCACCCGTAAAGAGTTTTTCCAACACCGCTCTGGCGTTAGCTAAAAGTAAAGACAATACCCGTTTAACGTGGCTAACGTTAATCTGTTAGCATCGCCACCAGCAACAGTAGAACTTGCTGAAGTTAACTGAATCTCGGCTATATTACGATTTTACTTTAATTTAATGTGTCTGCTTAGCAGTTTTAATTTCCGAACTTGTCCATTGTCAAATCCATGAAGGCAGTTTGTTATAAGTTCTCGCCAAGATGCGCTACTCATCAAGGTTGGGAACAAAAACAAAGGACACACAAAGCAAAAGGCGACAACACGGCTAACAATTTTCAGTTTCAGCTAACCTTTAGCATGCTATCATTAGTGAAATCACAAGAGTCTGTTCACACGGTAGTCGTACAACTGGGGTTAAGCACAAAGCATTAAACCAAATTATAAGTGTGTCTTTTAATGAGAATTAGCTGAAATGTAAACCGTGCTGTATCAGCTAACTTAATATAGTAACGCTAGTGTTTGAGAGAACGACGTCTGTAGTAGCCGCTAGCTTGCTAGCATGACTCAGTGGATTTGCAGAAGTGGTACGGCTGTGGCCCGGTGTTTGTCAGGAAGCAGCAGGGGGACTGCAGCTGGGATACATTATATTGATTGTTAAACCATCTCAATTGAACACATCTAACTAGAAATAGTGGTACACATGCCATCAAAACTCGGGATGTCATTGTTCATGCGAGTTTGTTATTAGCATGCTACTAGCTACTATCGTTAAGCTTTTTGGTCTTTTGTCTCGGTGATGAAGGTTCTGTATTTGGAGTCTACAAGTGTGGTGCCAAATGTTTTGCCCATGTCAGAATTGCTTTAGATTAGATTCGTAGCCAATGACTCTGGGATTTGTCTGTCTTGATAACGCTGTCTCCTACGAGTGGGGAAGCTGGTGATATCTTGGAAGGGAAACCTGTGCTGACGAAGATGCACATCTTGGCATGATATCAACGCTGCTTACAGGACTCTCGAGGTTATCTAAAAATAGATATGTTCACAGTCTTACTGTAACGAGGGAACTCATGAGTGTGTGTGGGCATGTGGCTTTGAGATGACTGTCACATTGCACTCCTGTGAAAGAGGAAAGCCATTAGACACAAGTCCATGTGAGCCTGGAGCTGCATGGAGCACTGCAGACAGACAAGGTGTAGAGATGACTGTTCACACCAGAGGAGGGAGAATCTGATGCAATTGTACTGGAACCTGTAATCATGTGCATGATGACCTTTTTTGTTCCTCCATCATTTATCAATGACTGTAAATACACTTTACCTTCCCATAATATCCTCAAGTTTGTTTTTATGAGGCAAGTGCAGGGTTATGTTTACTTGGCTAAAGGAGATGGCTAATACATTTTTTTCGGTTAGACTAAAGTGTAATAAATCTGCAGTGTCGACCAAACTCATTGTTTTTGTAATGTGGGGACTGGATAGAGGCACTGATAACAAAACAAAATCTTTTTACAGACCTGAATCTAATGAATATTATAACATTGTACAACACATGTTAAACTTAACTAAACAATAGCAGCAGAACAAAAATAATCAAACAGTCTGTCGTGTGTGGTAACCCAAATACAGTAGGAAGATACGGGCCTTTTAACTGTGGCTACTGATTGACTGACTGGAGGATGTGATTTGTCAGCGATAATTAGTGAGTAATTCAGCAGCTGAACAAGATTAAGTAATGTATGGGCATCTGTTCATGACAATTTGTGATAATCAGCTGAACCTTTACTTGGATATTGATATCTCTTGGTGTGATTAATTGAATCACAACATCACAGTACCCCAAGTTCCAGATTATACAGATGCTCAGATTTGACCAGTTGATTATTGTTAATCTTCAAACTGTGGTTCGTCATAGTTTTTAAACAACTGAAAATCATGTTGACTTTTTTCCGTTTGTCTGTTTAGTGGCCTCCTGAGGTAGATTTGTCTTTGTTTTTGGTCCCACTCAGCAATGCTACTTAATCCTGGAGATTATCTCCTTAGGTCTGATTTCCTGTCTTGTGTTTGCACCAGGACAAACACTCATCAGTCTACTGTATCTTTGTATCTGTAGGTCCATTCAACAGGCAGTAGGCATCACTATGGCCCAAGAGACCAATCAGAGCCCAGCTCCTATGCTCTGTGCCACTGGCTGTGGTTTCTACGGCAACCCTAGGACTAATGGCATGTGCTCAGTGTGCCACAAGGAGCACCTGTCAAGACAGAACAATGGAGGAGTCGGGTCTTTGAGTGCTGTGGGTAAGACCTGCTGTGCTGATCAGTTTTTTTTGTGTGCACAGGAAAGAAACTCTCAACCTCTGTATAGCTGCACTGCCTTTGTTCCTAGTGTCCGACTTTAATGTGCTGAAATGTTCTCCCTCAGGCAACAGCAGTGGCTCCACAGCTGAGGCTTCTGCCATCCAAAGGTTAGAGGCTACCTTGAATAATGCTGCAGCTGCTGCCGTCGCTGCTGCAGAGGTGGCAGCTGAGGCCGCTGCCTCTGCTGAAGCCACTGAGGCTCTCAGGTAAGGGGATCCACTAAAGTTGTAGAAAACGCCCCTCAAAGAAATACTGTGCATGCCATTTAAAATGTTTAGTTTGTGAGTGCACTGTTGCTGGTCTGGCAACTTTCACTTGTGATTCATCTCTACTAACACGTCAGATTTTGTGACATGAACACCGCCTAATGTGTTACTCACATGTTCTCATAAACACAGTTGCACTTGGAGGCACCATTAAACTCTTCCAAATATGAGACTGTTTAGATGTATGACAAATTTTGCCACAAAATAAATTTACTGATGTGTAATCTGCTTTTTAATTTAATTACGTCCTGTTTTGTTCTTCACAGCGGGGTTTTAACGGCCATTTCTGTAACACAACAGATGACTGAGATGAGTTTGTCCTGTGAGGAGCAAGAAGCATCGGGGAGTAAAGTAGAGATCACAGAGCCAGGTGGGTAAAAAAAAAAAGGAGATTATTGCAGGGCACAGTTACCTTATGGAATATAATACAGAGCACCTTCCTGCCTGTTTTCCTACTGTTCCTGTTCAAAGGTATTGCAAGTCCTCTATGTAGCAAGAGACAATTTACTGATATAAGTGTTTCTCTCATGTGTCCAGTGGTGAGTCAGCCCACAATCTCAGCCTCCCATCTCTCCACTGCTGGCAGTAAGGAGTCCAAAACCCCAGAACCCCCAAAACCCAAGAAGAACCGCTGCTTTATGTGCCGTAAAAAGGTCGGACTTACAGGTAAGAACTGACACTTGATTTCTGATCATTAAAAAGTCAGTGTTTATTACAGTGGCTGGACAATAGAATGCTTCTGTCTTTCTATCATATCAGCCACTTAGATATTTATTATTTTGTCAAACGTCGAAGTGCAGAATGCTTTGTCTTTGTGAGCATCGATTTGACCAAGTCTGTCTTCTGCTGTTAAATTCCAGGTTTTGATTGCCGCTGTGGGAACCTGTTCTGTGGACTCCACCGTTACTCCGATAAGCACAACTGTCCATACGACTACAAAGCTGAAGCTGCTGCTAAGATTCGCAAAGAGAACCCCGTGGTGGTTGCTGACAAGATCCAGAGAATATGAAGAGGATTCTGTGTTTGACTTTGAGAACCGTGAGCGGTCGGCTTTAAAACAACCTAGACTTGAGCCCAACCTTCTTTCTGAAGGATCTGTTTTTCTTTTCTGGTTTGTTACACATTCAGGACATTTTTCCCCAGTGCATGAAAGTTCCTGTGTATTTTCAGCTCTGTTCTTGTTTGGGTGTGACATGAACACGTTTGGAGGGTTCTGTGTTGAACAAACTGTGTATGTGAGGTCGACCGAGGGAGGGGAGGGGTTATTAACTGAGTGAGGGTGACTACTGAAGAAAAAAAAAAAGTCATTGCTGTTTTAGAAAATGCTGTTGATGGCTGCCCAGTCTATTTCGTGATCCTCCTGAGATCACTTCAACTCAGCTTGGAAAGATCTCTGACTCTCGGGGCCTGTTTGGACTCTCAGACTGTTACTGCTGTTGGCCGACGGCGCCACCTCCGCCGTGCTTGCTCTCTGCTGGCTTGAGTAGCAAAATGGATATGGTTTTTTTTTTTTTTTTTTTTGGCCTCCACTTAACTCTGTGTGGTCAGTGAAACCTTCCCAAATTGTCAGACTTCACGTCTCGGCAGGTCTCCATCAACCTGGAACGCTAATGTGCCGCTGGAATCTCGTCCACTCTGCGACACACAGCTCAGACATACTGCTAAAAGAGAGACTTTGTTGCGAGCCTTTTCTTGCTGGCTTATGTTCCTTCCCTCCTGCTGTGTGTGTGGCACAGTATCAACACAGTGTAGTTTGATCTTGGGCCGAATGCTGTGATCTGCTGTGTCCAGGATCTGGAGGGCAAAACACGTACTTTCTGCGTTTCAGGTCATTAAAACCATCCACTGACGTCACATGATCATAGATGTCACTACACTCTGTTTGTTTCCTTTTTTTTTTTCCAACAAAATTGCTGAGTGTTTGCGTGTGATCGTTGTATGACAAGTAGCCTGCACTTGTATTAATTTTTGCCTTTTGAAAGGGTTTAGCTCCACTAATATTTTCATCTTTTACTTCAGTATTGAATGTTTTCTTCAATTTTTTTAATGTGAGCTGATGAATTCACAGTGTTGGGAGTGTTGGACTTGTTGCATACTGTGTATCAAACACACGTGTTTGTGGGAGTAGGTGTGGACGGCTGGCGTGCGATTATCATATGAGGCTAAGTGGTTGTGTGCTGCGGTGACTTAGTGAGTCCTGTGGTTGTAGGTTATTAACAATTTTCTGTTATGATGATTTTTGGTCTGGCTGCTTAAACTGTGTGATTTTGTTTGTTTGGTTTTTTTTTTTTTTTTTTTACCCTTTAGTTATGCGAGTTTGTACAAACATCTTTATTTATATACTGCAGTGTGCGTAATCTTCCAATAATACAGAATAAATTGTATGATGTAAATAAATTATCTTCACAAATATGACATCAAGAGCCTTCATTTGCACCGTCCATCGTCTTCCACACAAAGTGTCCTCGTCTGTATGGACCTACTTTATAAAAAGAAAAAAAAGAAGAGGAAATGTGAACAATTGTGTATTTAGTTATATTTAATGTGTGTGAGTGTGAGAGATTGTGCGCACCAGCATGAATTTTTACCCATTTTACTAAGGACATTTTAGCCTCTTCTTACAATGAGAAGGCTTAAGACTAGGTCTTAGGATTAGGGTAAAGTTTAGGGTGAGGCAGTACATGTGATAAATTGAAAAGGAGTAAATTAACATGACCTACATGACAGTAGGGGGCTAAGGAATGAATTATGTCAATGAGTGTCCTCACCCTGTCATATAAAAGTGTGTGTGTGTGGTTTCAGTGTATTAATAGAAAGAACACTAAGAGATTTGCAGTTTCTGCAGAGCTTTCCTTTTCTACACCTGAACAGTTCAAAGTTCTGCTGTGTGTGACTTGAAGTGTCCTGGCTGTAGTGTTGATTATATTGGCAAAAATGAAGCTGATTTTTTTTTTTTTTTAGGGAACATACAAAAGGACCCAAACATCTGGAGCTGTCACCCACAACTGCGCTGCAGGAAACTCATGCAGTGAAAATGTTTTTTTGTCTTTTCCTCTGTATTCGCTCCAATAGAAAATATCTATGTAACTAGATCAACAGTTACCTGCCGGTCAGTCTTAATTCTTGTGAAACTACATAAGTCACATTAAGAACACCAGTAAGACTGGTGTAGCAGCACAGACCAGTCTACAATAGCTCTGGAACTAGTGCCAGAAGTGGCAGTGAGACTCACAGTCCGATGTTTGTCGCTTCATCAGCCACAGCTCAGCGTTTTCGTGTGACTCATCTCTCCGCAGGGGCGATCTGATCTGCTGCAGCGAGTGTGGCCTCAGGTCACAATATGACACCCACTCCTCTGCCTCACCATTAGGACTGCGTCTAGTGATGCACATGTGCACCGTGCTCATTCATCAGCACCAGGAGCACATGTTGTCAGAAACATTTCTGTTCCTCCCACCTTAGTAGAAATGGATCATCAAATAATCTGACTGCACACACCCTAACTCAAGGTCGGTTTATAGTAGACGCAACAAAAGGCTGAGCAGCACACATACTAGTCTGTTAACTATATTCCCAAGAAGTCAAAACTAGATTACGAAGGTTTAAATTCTAAAACATCAAAAAACAGTGTGTCACTGTGTGACTGTTTATACACAGAATAGAAAATGTGCCAACGGTTCTCAAAGTAAATGAAATATGAACTCAAAAGTTAACAATAACTTTCTGATAAGGATGAACAGAAATAATTTATAATGCTGTTCTTGTGTATCTGTTTTAAGTTGTGTAAAGAATAGATACATTCAATACACTTTCTATTTATGTGTAAAACAGCTCATGTAGTTAGTAATAAACTTCTGTGGGGTGGTAGTTGTGTGTTAGTGCACATCCATGGGGTTTTTATTCCACAGTTTTGCTGGTGAACAACCACTAGGTGGCAGAACAGCTACAGTATTCAGTCCTATTTAACTCCACTTAAGTCAAACATAAAAATAAATGGGGATTTCTTAAATGTATGGTGCAGTTTGTGTTAAAGTATGAAACCCTTTAAGAAAATTGTAAAAAAAAAGTAAGTCAACACTATAAATAATCACTGTATAATAATCACCAATGTTTAACATAATAACATAATGTTTCTTGCTGTATTATAATTATGACCTGATTACGACAGTATTACTGTTACTAGTACGTATTACACTGTCATGACCTGATCCATTAACATCTATTTGTGTATAAATATTTCATGATGATCAGTCATAAAATATTGAATTAGAAACAGAACGACCTTCCTGGGTGTTGAAGAGTACTCTGAGGGAAAGTCTGCTGAGCATTAATGTATCATCAATTTAATACTGTTTTCACTCATATCTATTAAAAAATATTAACAATAATTGCTCAACTATTTATTCATGTTCATTCATTCAATAGCAGTTTATCGTTTTCAGTGACTGGATCATAATTTTCCTATTTTAAATTGAGACCACACAGTGGATGTAATGCTGTGGCTCACTGAAACAAACTGTAGGACTGTGCAGATGAAAAATGAGTTGTACAGTTTAATGAGGCTCTGTCTCGTTTCCCGCTCTGCACTCACAGGTAACTGCTGTCACTCTTTGTGCAGGTTGACTCTCTAACCTGCTGTGTATCTATAAAAAAAAAAAAAAACAATACTGCTGCATCATCTCAAGGTCATCTCAAGGTATTTACTGCTTGTTTAATGAGCCTTGCACACAGAAACCTACACCTTCATTAAATCTTAAGGGTGTCTGATCTTGTGTGTGTGTGTGTGTGGTCTCCAGTGCGTCTAGGTACTTAACATAATGTGGTAATTTGGTCACTTAGAAAGAAAGCAGAATTAAAGCAGCTAAAAGCATAAGAGCCACAATAAATACTGTTCTACTTCTAAGAATCAGTCTTATGGTACAGGACTCACTGGTTTGACACACAGCTGTATATGTCACCTAATATGGAAATAATAAAATATGAATGTCCCAGTGAATTAGCATGTCTGCTTGGTTTTCCCAATTTGCTGCATCTCTGCAAGAGCACCTGTTGAGAGCAGGTCACATGCCGCAGTCGTCATAGTGACGGCGCTTGTAGATACCCGAGACAGGTGAAACACTGCAGAGG
This sequence comes from Anabas testudineus, assembly GCF_900324465.2. NCBI lineage: Eukaryota > Metazoa > Chordata > Actinopteri > Anabantiformes > Anabantidae > Anabas > Anabas testudineus. The sequence goes on from NC_046630.1 coordinate 17,420,672, forward strand.
ACACAGAGGACAGACGCTTATCACTTTTTATCATGCCAAGAAAAAGCGATGTGGCTGCGATGAGTGAAGGTGAGTTCATGATTAGATGTCTGAGCTGTTCTTTTTTCTTGTTTTGCATAATGATGGAAGTTATATAGAGTCTGGAGGTGTTTGCTGCAGACAGGGTTTCTGAGGAAAACTAATATACAAACAGTGTATATGACAATTAGTTCTAAACACACCACCCAGAAGGGAATATCATGGGTTTTCAATTATTTGGTCATGAGCAAAATTAGTGGAGAAATTGTGGCCATGAAAAATGAATCATTGTGTGGGATCAACTGACAGATCTTCATTTATTGACCCTCCAGTGGAAACTCTAACACGTCTTATTAAAAAGCTGCTTGTCGGACAAACCAAGCTGTCATAAGTCATTCTAAGAGCCACCAAACACTGAGGTCTTTGTAAATGTGAAAGAAAACTCATCAACTACATATTAACTTCACTTTTTCCGCTGCTGTCTATGTAAAACCTTCTGAATGCATTTATAGACCAAACTTCACTTACTGCATGTCCAAAATATCCTGGTCTGTAAAATACAGTAAAAAGTGTTTTCCCTCTTCAGTTGGCATAGATATAGACGGGGATGTGAGCGACAGTGATGGTAAGTGAATGAAACAACATGCACCTAATCTAAAAAAATAAAAAGTCTACTCTAAACTACTGTATTACTTGTGTATACTAAATGTAATATTTTCTGTTAACATAGATGGGGCCACCCAAAGGAGGACAAATAGGAGAAAGGCAGCTGGAAGGGGGGGTGCAAGGGCAAGAGGCAGAGGGAAAAAAGCCAGTGAGGACGAAGATGACGAGGATGAAGATGAAGCTCCTAGGGGACGTAGGGGAGCAAACAAAAAGAAGCCCACCAAGAAACGCCGGGGTGGTGATGATGATGATGATGATGATGAGGACGAGAGCGAGGATGAGGCTCCCAAGAGGAAACGAGGAGGCGCAGCCAGTAAGAAGAAAGGAGGCAAGGTCCAGGACAGTGATGAGGAGGACAGCGACGCAGGGAAAGGAAAGAGAGGAAAGAAGGGAGGAGGAAAGAAAGGAGAGAAGGAGGAGGAGGACAAGAAGGGGAAGAAGGGTGACAACAAAGGAAAGGACAAGGGGAAAGACAAGGACGATGACAAGGGGAAGAAGAAGAAGAAGAAGGATGACAGGTAGGTCGAGTGGTAGCTAGTATTGCCTTCTCTGCTCTGATGTTCTCCTGAACCTCTCCCCATCTCTTTCTGCACCCTTCTGTGCCTTCCCTCCTCCAGTTCCTCCGACTCCGGCTCAGACTCCGATGAGGTGGAATCCATGTCGGAGGGCGAGATGGCCCGGCTGATGGAGGAGGTGGAGGAGAAGAAGAAGCTGATCGCCAACATCCGGAACAAGCCGTGGAGGATGAAGCGCAGGCTCACTCTTCTCAAAGAGGCGCAAGAATTTGTGGATAAATTTGAAGGCGCTTTGGGAAAAGGGAAAGGCAGGAAGTGGTACGCCTACAAAGTGATGATGACGAAGGTTGGGCACAGAAGTTCTAGGTTTCTTATGCTTTTCCCAGTTTCTGTTTCTGTCTCTTTCATAACCTCTACTTCTGTATTCTCAGAAATGGATCAAGTTTCAAAGGGATTTTGAGAACTTCCGAACAGCCTGTATCCCCTGGGAGAGTAGGATCAAAGAGGTGGAAAGTAAGTGTTGTTTCCAGCATGCGACTGTGTTCAGCTGGACAGAGACTATGTTGAAACATAAATGGAACATCTCAACGTCCTCAGGTCACTTTGGATCCTCTGTGGCGTCTTACTTTATCTTCCTGCGCTGGATGTATGGCATGAACCTGGTTCTTTTTGGTTTAACTTTTGGACTGGTGGTCATACCTGAGGTGAAGATTCTGCATTAAAAGTATTAATAAATAAGTGTAAGTGAACATCGAAACAAAGAATGGCAGGAAACTGTTCAATAATTCATGTCTTTGTTTCCAGGTTCTTATGGGCCTTCCCTACGGATCTCTCCCCAGGAAGACCGTGCCCAGATCAGAGCAGGACACTGCCATGGACTACTCTGTCCTCATGGATTTCAATGTGATTCTGATCCAGAATAAAGATGATGCTATAAGATATTTTTTCTAAACCTCATTGGGCCTGGAAACACAAAGAAAACCAGTTCACACAATGAAAAGAATCAGATTATCACACTCATCCTACATCATTGACAACTTCAATGAAAAAGAAAATTTCAGATCTTTAAAATTCAACATATTCAGCTGTTTGCTTTCGATGTAATAAAACTACAAGACGTTAAAGGAGAGAACTAAAGCCAAAGAAAAATACATGTATTCACTTCTCTTCTTTTTCCAGGGATACTGCAAATATTCAGTCCTGTTCTATGGATATTACAACAACCAGAGGACCATCGGCCTGCTGAAGTTCAGGCTGCCTCTGTCCTACCTCATGGTCGGGATCGGCACCTTCGGCTACAGTCTGATGGTTGTGATCCGCACGTGAGTCTGCAGCGGTGTGATGAATATCATCAAGCTCCAGTTTTAGTCAATGGAATAATATGAGTTGGGCACAAAGGCATGAGTTATAACTTATAGAGAGTGTAACATCAATATAAAGTAACTGTGGATATGGGAAACCTTTAGTGATGCAAATTTGAGGTTCCTTTAAATAATGGACAGGTCTTGACTGGCTTCATGCTCATAAAGAAGACATTTTGTTTTGTTTTGTTTTTCAGAATGGCAAAGAATGCTGATGTAGGTGGTGGAGACGGAGAGGAGGGAGAGTTCACCTTCGCCTGGAAGATGTTCACCAGCTGGGATTATCTCATTGGAAACGCAGAGACCGCTGACAACAAGTACGCCTCCATCACCACCAGCTTCAAGGTAACCACGGCAACCATGTGGCATCAGATTAGTTAGTTAGTTTATTGCGCGTGTTTGCTCTATTTATGTTTTCAGTGTTTCATTAAATAAAGTTAAAGTTGAAATAAAAAGACAGTGTTCTGCAGTTTGAAAGGACATTCACACTGACAGATGACAGATGACAGATTAGATTCTCTACTTACTGTCAGTGCCGTATTTTTTTTTGCCATATACAGGAGTCCATTGTGGACGAGCAGGAGAACCAGAAGGACGAGAACATTCACCTGCGCAGGTTCCTCAGGGTTCTGGCTAACTTCCTGATCACCTGCTGCCTCGGCGGCAGTGGATATCTCATTTACTTCGTGGTGAAAAGGTCTCAGGAGTTCGCCAACAGGGACGACCTCAGCTGGTACGAGAAAAATGAGGTAATGTTGGTTGGATGCTTCCGGATCAGTCGGATAGATACAGCAGTGATACAGCAACCCATGATTGATTATGACTGTTGTGGTCCAGTTGGAGATCATCATGTCTCTGCTGGGCCTGGTGTGTCCTCCTCTGTTTGAGACCATCGCTGAGCTGGAGGACTACCACCCTCGAATTGCACTCAAGTGGCAGCTGGGACGCATCTTCGCCCTGTTCCTGGGAAACCTCTACACGTTTCTGTTCGCCCTGTTCGACGAGGTCAACACCAAGGTGTGGGGGCAGGGGTTGAACTTTCTAACTTCCTGTCTGTGGGTTGTAACTTACCGAACATTTGAGACACATTCAGCAGAACTTAACAGGCTTATTTATTCGTAAAGTTCTAAGATCCAGAATTGTCCTGCTTCTTGCTTGCATCAGTTCACATGAGCAAGCAGACAGTAAACTGAAACCTGTTGACTGACTGGCTTCTTTGTTGTTACTAGCTGGAGGAAGAGCAGTCTATTAAAAATGCCTCCATCTGGGCTATGAAGGAGTACTACGCCAACTACTCCCGCCTGGTCAATGACTCAGATGCCACCCCGCCCCCCATGAATCCTGCTGATGTCATCAGAGGACCCTGCTGGGAGACTGCCGTGGGCATTGTAATGAAAAACTCTTCTACAGTCATTAAACTGAAATACAACACTGAAATACATCCACTGTGAATTTTTAATGAATTACAATATGACATCACTTTCTATGACATCATTTTCTAAAAAATGGAAAATGATGAAAAGCTTATTTTATTTATTGTACACAGCTTGTGTTTTTGTTTATCCAGCTCTCAGGCATTAATACATTTGTATAACTTTGTTCTGTGCTGTCCGTGTTCCAGGAGTTTGTAAAGCTGACAGTGTCTGACATCCAGGTGTCCTATCTGACCATCCTCATTGGAGACTTTGCCAGAGCTGTAATTGTCCGTTTTCTCAATTACTGCTGGTGCTGGGACCTGGAGGCTGGATTTGTAAGACTTATGGCTGTAGTTCATACATTCATTTTATTATTTACATCTGTGCTTATCATCTCAGACAGCTGAATGACTACATGCTGCTATAGTGTGAGAGTTTCTTTAATGTTGTCACACATCAAACTACATGTAAATTGTCGTAGCCTAATGTGTTTCATTCATTTTAATTCATTCCAGTCAAAATAATAATGTATTAATATGCTGTGTGCAATATTTGCAAGCTGTCATGCTAAACTAAGCTCAGACCCATTACAATTATCTAATTGTAGTGAGCAGGGAATTTGATTGATCTGTTATATATAACTTATCACTGTCTCTGTTCATTTTTAGCCCTCATATGGAGAGTTTGACATCAGCGGTAACGTTCTTGGCTTGGTCTTCAATCAAGGGATGATCTGGTACAAGTGCACATTACACACACTTAGTCACCATCAGTGTCCCTGTGCGTGTGTGTGCGTGTGTGTGTGCGTAAGAGAGAGTGATAGAGTTTACATGCATGGATGTGTGTATCCAGTGCCGGGTGTCACTGACTGAATAGTTAATAACAATGAGGTTGCCAGTGTGGGCTTCAAGTTACAGTGAAGCTAGTCTGTATGAATTACAAGCACCTTAAATAGAAATGACCATCACTGGTTATATTTAACACGCCTTATCATAGCATGTTACACTTACACAGTCCAGCCACTAAGTATTTGAGCAGTGACACATTTTTAATAATTCGGCTCTGTACGTCACCACAGTGAATTTGAGATGAAACAGTCATGAGGGATGGTGCTTCATAGGGTAGGCCATGTCAATCTAAGGTGGGAAATTGTTCATTTAATGTTGCATTATATTATCTTTTATCTTCCTCCTCTGTACCTCTGAAACTTTTAAAACATAATGATTTGTTACTCCACGTCTGATCTTGTCTCATGATGCCATGCCATTAGGATGGGAGCGTTTTATGCTCCAGGGCTGGTTGGCATCAACGTGCTACGTCTTCTCAGCTCCATGTACTACCAGTGCTGGGCTGTGATGGCAACCAATGTCCCCCACGAGAGAGTTTTCAAGGCCTCCAAGTCCAACAATTTCTACATGGGTCTACTGCTCCTCATCCTGTTCCTCAGTCTGTTACCGGTTGTGTACACCATCATGACCCTGCCACCTTCGTTTGACTGTGGACCCTTCAGGTAACAACAAATGAGGAAAGAAAGTCATATGAGCATAGTTAGAAATGAGCAGCTACGTACACCCACACATGCTGACCATGCTGATGTCTGCAGCGGGAAGGAGAAGATGTTTGACGTGATCATGGAGACGATTGACCTGGACCTGCCAGCCTTCATGGGGACACTCTTCAGCTACGCAGCCAACCCGGGCCTCATTATCCCAGCTGTACTGCTCATGGTGTGAGTGTGGAACAAACTCACTGGATCACATTAGCTTCTTGTCAGTTTTGACAAGTCAACCACTCTTAAACACATTCACACACAAAAATGCACACATACGAATGTGTGATTACACAAATGTAAGTTGCACGGATCTAATAAGACTGTAAAACTTCCCATGTTGTCTCTCTTCAACAGTTTGGCCATTTACTATCTGAACTCAGTCTCTGAGGCCTACCAAAATTCCAACATGGAGCTCAAGAAGAAGATGCAGATGGTAAGTGGAGTATGCAGATGAAAGTATTGTAACTGTTTAAAACAACACACATCTGGTGATGTCTGTAGTTTTCATACTGTCACCAAATCATGAAAAAAAAATACTAACAGCTCTTTTCTTTTTTGTTCTGAGGCTTTTACAGTATCTTAGTCCTCAGAGCTCCATTTGAGTATTTTTATCTCAACTTAAAATAAGTCACCATTTAATGTGTTGTAAAGCCGTTCTAGGAAAATGACTACTCAAAACTATTTTTTATTTTTCATGACATCTGCTAACAAAAACAAACTTTTCTTGTGACTTTTCCTTAAAGCAAATGAACCATTTTGTTTAATGCCTCCCATAGATTTTGTGTTTTGGTTCCTAAATCTCTCTGACGTTGTTTTTCATGTTCACCAAAGATTTTTCTGTGTCTCTTCAGGCCCGGGATGAAGAGAAGAATCGGAGGAACAACACAGACAGCACCAATCAGGTCATGAAAGACCTCGAGGACCTGCTGCCGAACAAATCCCTTATTCCCCCTGCTCCTCCACCAGAGCCTGGTCAGTCAATACAGATGGTTGTCCTCTGCAGATTAACGATGTTAAATGTCTTTCTTTCTTTCTTCCTAGTTCCCTCCATACCATAATGTGAAAAAACATAAATAAATTATTCAGAGGTTCAACTTTTGAAACTGACTGTTTCTCTCTAAACAGAAAAAAAGCCAGAGCAGGAAACGAAGTCAGCTAAGATGAAACCAGGATCAGCTGCTAAAAGCGTTAACCTGGAGAGAGACGTGACTCTGGCATCACCCAATCCTAATGCTCGTGGGCCAGTGAACCGGCAACCAGGGCCAAGAGGACCTGGAACGATGCCGGGTCCAGGTGCTGGACAGGGCCGAGGCCGTGGGAGAGGGCCCCCCCCAAGATAACATTTTGTGCAAATGACATTCCTGCAGGATGTGTCCATCACCCAGACTGGTTCTGTTCATTTCACAGCTGGAGACACTGATTAGGTCTTATTGGGTCTTCATATCTACTCACCGACATTGACTTCAGTGTGAGTTAAACATTGGTTATCATTAATAACCTAGTGTCTTTGTATGATAGTGGCTTGTTCACTTGAGCTGACACCTACAGTCTTCATACATCATTACATACACTTCACCTAGAACCAAATGTTCTGGCTGAAAACTGCTTTTCAAGACCCCAGTAATAACCCACACAGAGCTGCAGGGCAGCGCTGATGGAGCTCAAATTGTTTTTTAATCAGTTTAGAGCTTGATGACCACAGATCTGATGTGACAGCCACCACAATCTAAAAGGTCGTGTTGGATATATTTAATTTAATGTCAGTACATTAAAAATGTAATGCATATTTTAATGCTGTTATAGGGATTTTAAGGATATTGGCCTCACTACTACAGCCATCCACTGCTCAGTTTGTTCTTAAGGTAAAAGATTTCCAGTTACTGATTTTCAGTACATCTGTGCCTGTTTGCTTTCTCTCTGACACTAACTTTGTAGTTTGAATCTGACTTTGCAATAAAGTTTAAGGGGTGTTCTAAAAGTCTATTCATTTTAATACAAATAAAAGAGAATGTGTGAAAAGAGTCATGTTGTGTGTTTGTTTATTCTTCTAAAACATTATTCCTATGTTGATGCTTCACTGTCTTAATGATGATTTTGTATTGGGACTATTTATGACTGTACTGGACAGCTGGAAACCTGCTGGCAAACAGTTCTTAAGACTAGGCTTGAAACTTGATAAAGCTTACAGTATATGGCTCGGGTGTCTCTGAACTGTCTCTAAGTTAAACTGCTGCATGATGGGGGACCGCCCTTGATGCACTGAACTCTACCGACCTGCCCAAGTGTTTTGCCTGCTGCCTGTTGCTCTTCTCTTCCTCCTCCATTATGTTTTCATACTTTCACACTTGTATTCTTCAGCACCAGGTGCCACTGATTCAAGTGACATCACTATAGGTAATTTCACACAGCTCCTTCTATGCTGCCATACTCCCCAGCAACTTTTGATGTGTGAACGGTCCAAGACAAAAATCGTGTTGAGCCATAAAATAGTGCAAAAATAAATCGATATTGTTTCTGGTGAGTATTTAGGTGTGTTACAAGTCTGAACCCAACCAACCGGTTAGAACCACGACTGGCACCTTGCAGGAATGTTGTCGCGGAGAGGTGGTGCACAATTGGCTGATCCTCTGGAGGAATAATCTTACCTGAAAATCCACTGCAAGAGAGAAGGGTGGAGGCACTGCAGACTGAGCTAAATACTGCAACTAGCAGTCACAGATCCACAAACCGGGCGTGAGGTCTGTCTGCAGTAGCAAAGGTGAGTTTCTGATTTAGATTTCTTAGCATGAAAAAGAAAATTTAAGATCACAAAACATCTGGTTTTCCTGTTTTCACATTCTTCATTTCTTTCCAGCCAAGTAAAAATGAGCTTCTTCACGAAATTCTTTGATCATGCCATTGGTAAAAAAGACCCCAAAGATGACAGCACCATAGTGAGTACCAGGCCTTCTGATGATCTGATCTGACTCCATTAAAAAAAACAACAACATGTAATTCCAGATAACATAGTATGTAATGAAAAACATTCTGTTTCATGAAGTGGTTTAGGTAGAAGCCAGTGTTTCTAAAACATCTGTAATTGCAGCTTCCGGTTGTTAAGACAAAACCTCCATATTATGGAACAGTCACTCCATATCAAAACTTCAACGCCACCAACGATACAGCCGTTCTAAAGAGCGCCATTGAAAGCAAAGGTCTGTGTGCTTACTCGTGCCATCTTTGTAAGGATAGATTGTTATAAGAATGTTTTAAAGAGAGAAAGCTAAAGCGCGTGTTGTCCCTCACAGGAGTGGACGAGGACGTGATCACTGCAATCCTGGTGAAGAGAAGCAACGAGCAGAGGCAGAAGATCAAAGCCGTTTTCGAATCCACCACTGGGAAGGTGAGTAGCTCACTTCGTTTCAAGTGAACTCACTGCATTTTAGCAATTTCGTCACAGTTGTAAACAAGTACATGTGCAATACCTCACAAAAGGGTTGCTCTCTTTCACTTTATCTCCAGTCAGGTTGCACAATGAATAAAATGTTGGAAAAATGAAGGAACATAAAAGGTGCTGTTATTCTCTCATCACTACTGTTAAGCAAAAAATACTAATGTCTCACTAATTCTAAACAAAAGTTTAGATTTTGAACATTTTCCTCTTTGGCACCTGTTTGTGAAAGTATCAAAAGAGACACTGTGAGTTCCTGTAGTCACACATGCACACAGTGGGCCTGGCAGCCCAACACACTGCAACATTAGAAACAAATGTAAGTAGAAAAAATGCTGGTAACTTAAGTAAATGCATTTATGGAAATTGACACAAAGTGTTTGTTCCCCGTGTGTTACAGACACTGGAAGCAGCTCTGAAGAAAGCTCTCAAGGGAGATTATGAGGACATCTGTCTGGGTCTGCTCATGACCCCGGCTCAGTTTGATGCCCACCAGTTCAGGAAAGCCACACATGTGAATATCAATAGTTTTTATGCTAAATGTCAAACATTATTTTCAAAAGTCTTTCTATATACTAGCTGCTTTTTGCTCCAGCCTCAATCTCAAACACTGATCACTCACTCCAGGGTCTGGGCACAAATGAGGATGTCCTGGTGGAGATTTTGGCCACCAGATCAAACAAGGAGATTCTAGAGATCAAAAGTGTCTTCAAAGCAGGTTGGCCCTGTATAATTGCAACTTTTTCATAAGATAACACTGGAATGTAACCACCCGGTTTGCTGAAACCTTTGTGCTCCTGTCTTGTTCGCCCAGAGTACAAAAAGGACCTAGAGGATGTTATCAAGAGTGAGACCTCTGGCGACTTCACCAAGGCCCTTCTTGCTATGCTGAAGGCAAACAGAGATGAGAGCACTGTGGTGGACGTGGCTCTGGCCCAAAAGGACGCAGAGGTATAATCCGAACTGTCAGCTTGTACAAAGTAAAACATATTCTACATTTGTCTTATTGCCACCACATCCCATGAAAACCCATGCTGCCAAAAAAGCTTCACCAGATGAACATGTCAAAAAAACGTGTCAACAGACTGTTCCTGTTTTCTGCCTCTAGACTCTGTTTGAGGCCGGCGAACATCGCAAAGGAACCGACGTGAATGCCTTCATCGACATCCTGACCTCGCGGAGTGGGCCGCAGCTCTCCAAGAGTGAGTGCCTGAAATGTGTGAATGCTTCATCTGTTAACTTTGACTCACCAGAGGGTGAAACAGCCAAAACCTGTATTTTAGAATAAACACTCGCATGTGGAAAAACAGGTGGAACTGCACTCTTTAAGGCAACAGGTGGAGCACACAAAACAATGGAGTAACAGAGGAGAGTAACACTGCTTTCTTAAGTATCTGCACACCACGACTTACTCATAGTAAGTTTTATCAACATGTAGCACAAAGGCTCCATAAGAAATGTCTTCAAACAAGCTCCAGTTTATACATGTGTGGTATCCATGTTGGCTTGGTGAAGCTCTGTCACTTGTGAATTATGGATGCTAATGTCTAAAGATCCTTTCAGACAAACTAAAATACCTGTTGTTTGTCTTTTTGTCTCCAAGCATTCCAGCAATATGCCACCGTCAGTAAGAACAAGTTACCCAAAGCCCTGCAAATGGAGCTGAAAGGAGACATTGAAAAATGTCTTATTGACATTGGTAAGACTGCTCGCACCCTTTGTGATGGATTATTAGTTTCGATTATTTAGAGTCTTGTAACTCATAATATTTCAAATCTTTTAAATTTAAAGTGAATATGTGATGTTACAGGAAAATAGTTGAGATTTATTTTGTCTGAGACAATGAATGAAGTGTCACACAAAAGAAACTAAAGAAACACTCTATCTGAGACAAAAGGTCTGGACCCTGTCTGATATTTCCAGTTTTTGTGATTGTGTGTTTGTGTTTCTTCAATGTTCAGTGAAATCTGCCTATAACACACCGGCCTTCTTCGCTGAAAGGCTCCATCTTGCCTTCAAGGTATGTTTCTGCCTTTCCCTCAGAATCACACTGAGTACTTATGTATGACCAGCAAAGTGAGGACCAGCTTGAATTTAATGCCGTTGAAGTGGGGGCACAGTGGTGCTCACTTACTTGCTGTTCTGTGCTGTTTGAGAGTTAAGACTTGGTTTTAGATTTAGTTCATATTTCATGACCAAATGTTTTTCACTCTTAAATGTCAGATTTGGACCTCTGGCCTCTGTAAATACTGTATTTTCATCTTGTGGAAACACAACTACTCGTATGTAGCACTGATCTATCCGGCTCTATCCCACTAGGGCCTCGGCACAAAGGAGGCAGCGGTGACCAGGGTGCTGGTGAGCCGCTCAGAGGTGGACCTGAAGAGAATTATGGAGGAATACAAGGCCATGTACAGCATTAGCCTCCATGATCACATAGTGGTAAAATGACAAATCTTTTAATTACATTTTCCCAAATTTCTGCTTTTCATGCTGTGTTTGTAACTTACTAACTACCTAACTAGAAACCAGAAACTGCAGCTGATCACTCTGTCTTTGTTTCACAGAAAGAAACTAGTGGACATTATCAGAAGATCCTGGTTGGACTGCTCGGAACCAACTGAAAATCCACTGGTGTCACAGATTTTGAAGTCTTTGTGTAGTCCTGCTTCTTTGTCTTTAAAATCTTTATCCCACAAACTGCACATAAGTTTCAAGTGATTAGGTCATTGATTGCAGATAATGAAATAAATTGATTTTAAAACAAACCTGCCCTCGAGACTATGAGAGAAATAAATCTTTCGAGAATTACACCACTTTTCCTTCTGTTGTCTCATGTCTCTGGTTGCTTTTGATACCTGTACTTGTACTTGGGTTGGGGATAGTTCAATTCTAGTTTGAAACTATGAAACTATGTAATGAATATGAGATCCTTCTTCCTGATCAAGGTATGTCTGATTAATAATAATATTTAAAATATTAAAGTTGTGTTTTCATCTAAGAAGGCCAATGAAAATGATTCGTTGTGATTTTGTAAAAACATAACAAAAAATACAGAACAGTTAAAACATACTCCAGCATGCAGGACAAGCTGTTCTTTAGTGATTTTCCCGAATGTGAAACGATAAAGAGAAAAGTTTCAGTACCATTTTCATCATCTACCTGACTGCAGAGACTTTTTTATTTCTAACCACCGTCGTCATCATCTGCGCAGAACCTCCACTGCGCAGCAGCACCGCCCACGAATACATGGACGTGACGTGGATTGTTTACCGTGTCCGGAAGTACCGTGGCCAGTTGGGCTCAGATGATCCTTTCTTTACGGGGTCTACTTGTTATTGTGGCCAATTCAAGTAAAAGAATGTTATTTATATAGCTCCAACGACGCGGTCGGTTGTATTTGTTTGATATGTAACGTATAGAAAGGACGAGTTGCAGCTAGAAAGAGGAAAGAAATCTAACTGAAATGCCGGATGGCTAGCTCGCTATCAGGCTAACCAGGCTAACCAGGCTAACCAGGTGACTTTAGCTTCATAGATGTTTACAGTTTGAGTAAAACCTAGTTCTCATGGAGGAATGAATCAGAGCCAGAAGAAGTCTGTCGACACTCTTCAGTAGTAAATGGGCTGACATTATATTTCACTGGTCAGATAACGGTGATGTTGGGGACATAAATAGTGTAGCTGGACTTTAAACTGAATCTGAGGCTTGGAAAATGGAAGATAAATACAGCAGCAACGTCCTCTCAGGGGGACAGCTGGGCATGGTGGAAGTGCCTAATTCCAGGTAGGTCTGTGCTGTTTAGCTAACTCATCCAGCTGCTGTGAGATATTGTTATTCAGTCTGACCAGATCACTGTAGCTGTAGCCAGTATCTTACAGCCACAGCTAGCAAAGAAGTGGTATTTTTATTTTAAAAAGGCAAATCCCTGTTCCATGTGTTCTGGTACTCAACTAATATGTAATCACAGTTGTGTAGTCTATAAAAAGATCCTAAACGCATATTTATACCACCCACCTCCTGTACTAATGTATTATTTCTGTTTTTCCCCTTCAGGTTAACTAGATACATAGTTTTACTGGTCATCTCGAAGGTCCTCAAGGCTCTTGGGATCTTTGAATCATACGATATTCTAAAAGTTGTTCATATTGTCCAGTTTATCTTCATATTAAAATTAGGGTAAGTTATTCTGAGCTTATAACTTGCTGAGGTTTCATCACAGACATGATATTTACTAAAATTTGAATTGATGGTGACAACATACTAAAGGTGATGTTTCCCTTTTTAGAACCGCTGTGACTCTACTCTTCTTTCAAAAGCCCTTTTCATCTGGAAAAGTCATCTCAAAAAGACAGGTTTGTTGGATTTCTCCTTTTTTCCATTTGTAAGTGGTTCACCACCTGTTTCATTTGAAAAAAAACAAAACAACACTTTTATTTCATTATTATTACCTACTTTCTTTGTTATTTGGCATAATGTTAAGGGCATATCAATATTTCTTAAATTCCCACATGTGAAATCTTTTGCCATAAGGATTAATCTGTCATCTCTTTTCTTTGCAGTGGATAAAGTTACTAAAGCATGCTGTGTTTAGCTGTGTCATATCACTTCTGGGCTTCTTCGGTCTAACACTTTGTGGGCCTCTAAGGTAAAATGTCTCAGTGTCGCCAGACATGCATTCCTGTTCCTTCTGTGTTGTGACTGAAGTTTGATGTAACAGTGGTTATCTTTCACAGGACACTGCTACTTTTTGAGCACAGCGATGTGGTGGTCATTGCTCTCCTTGGTGTCCTGTTCACAAGCTCAGGAGGGGGGCCCTCCAAGGTTGACAGCCCCAAATTCACATAATTATTTTCAAATGATAAACTGTCATTTCTAAAAATAAATCCCTTCTGCATTGATTTGGCCTTACATACATTGTTCTTGTTTTTCCCCATGACTCTGCACAGACCAGGGGGGCTGCTTTCTTCATCATTGCTGTCATCTGCTTGCTCCTATTTGACAACGACGATCTAATGGCAAAGATGGCAGAGCACCGTATCCTTCATTCCTCATGATGAGCAGGAATTACATCTTTAAATTACATGAATAATGTTTATCTAATCTTATCTGTTTTCACTGGTTATTCTATCTGTTTATATGATATTTGTGTGTTTGCATGGTCTATTCTTTGACTTCTCTTCTGATCAGCTGAGGGACATCATGACAGTGCGCTCACTCATTTCCTCCACACTGCTATTGCTTTTTTAGGGGTTGCAGATCACAAAGTAAGTAACGTTTATGTGACACTTTTATTATTATGTTTACTTGTGCCTAAAGAGAAGCACAGTGAACAATAATTTGTTTTCCAATTACATTTTTGCACTTGTGTTTTTCTGTTCTTCCTGTCAGGGTGGTGTGGTGCTGCTGGTGGCCTCCCTGTGTTTGAAGGTGGGCTTCCACACAGCCTCCAGAAAGTTATCAGTAGAAATTGGGGGTGCAAAGCGCCTCTATGCCCTTGACAACCTGGTCTCTGCCATTGTTCTGCTTCCCTGGGTCATAGTGCTGTCTGCCACCACAGAAGTAAGTGAGAAAAAAATACTTATGAATGTTTGCATGCATATAGTTACACAGACGGTGACTTTTGGTTGCTCAGCCCATTTACTAAAATAACTTAACATGTAATAGTTAGAAGGGTATCTGTGGAGATCAGTGGTTCCCAGATGACATATACTAATGACTTTGGTGTCCCCTGACCTCATTTAGTGTCATGGTCAGGTTGACATTCATGGCTTAATGTGAAACTCAACAGGTATTGCCATGAAATTTGAGCCTCACCTTAATGCCCTGCTCAGGATGATTAAGTTTATAACTTTGGTTAAACGATATTCCCATCAGCTTCAACTGTATGTATCAAGTGAATTATCAGATGTTAACATACTAAAAAGTAAACATTATCCCCACTGAATATAAGTAGCTTCAGAGAGCTCTAAACATACACAATACATAATACATTTGTTATTAAATAATTTTATCAAAAAACAAAACACCAATCTAAATGTTCATTTAATGTTTTTTTTTTATTGTCTACTGGTTGCTGATCAATTTTTCAGCCAGATGCATTGTCACATAGGGAGAAACTGTACAGCGTACAGGGTTTAATAGTATAATGAAACTGCTGTGTCATAGCACAGCATGGAAACTGCTGTGTCATGACACGGCAGGGTAACTGCTGTGTCATGACACGGCAGGGTAACTGCTGTGTCATGACACGGCAGGGTAACTGCTGTTACTCATGTCATGCTGTGTCATACCATTCCGTCATTATTTGGATGTTGTACAATGGTGCTCGCAGGTTGAAGTCTGGGTAATCTCTGGGCCGCCTTAATCGGACATTTATGTTTTCACATGCAACTCACTTGAGTAATGTCTGTCTACGTTTAGGATTCCAGTACAGTCTGAATGCAGCAACCGTGATCAAAGCTAAATCTAACCAAACTCTTAACTCGCTCCAAACTCTATCTTTATATTTGTCATTTAATTCAGTTATTTGCCCTTTTTGCCAAATGCTTTTCACTCTGTCTCAACACCAGAGCAAAGTAGAATCATGGTCGTCCCTCATCCTTCCTTTTGGGATGATCATCTTCTCCGTCATGATCCTGGAATTTTACGTTGAGGCCATCTGTAACACAAAGATGGAGGCGCCAAGGTGCGCCCGCCATGGCACCATCGCTCTTTTCCTCAGCGCTCTGCTGATGGCCAACTTCTGGACTCACCCGCTGACTGACCAGCTGCGCTCCATAGGCAAACCACCACAGCAGTTCAGCACGGAGCATGTGCTCTCTGGAGGAGTGCTAGTCAGCGCCATCTTCTTCATAATGTGTAAGTAACACATGTGGGAGTCAGCAGGAGAAGTTACATGTCCATTTATCAACGTTTTAATTTCATCTGTGAAAAATCTGGAAGGTTAGGATGAGGGAATCAAACAAAGAAGATACAAACACATACAGTACACCTAGATTGGATTTAACTGCAGTTGCACATTAGCACATTAGTATTGTAACAAGGATCAGAACACTGATTTCTCCTGTCTCCTCTCTCTCTCTGTAGCGTCCAGTATTCTCTCGTCTCCCTCAAGGAAAGGTCAGAAGGGCACTTTGGTTGGTTACTCACCTGAAGGGACTCCTCTTTACAACTTCATGGGTGACGCCCTGCAGCACACATCACAGTCCCTCCCACGGTTCATCAAAGATTCTCTGAAACAGATTCTGGAGGAATACGACTCCAGACAAATCTTCTATTTCCTGTGTCTTAACCTGGTATGTGCATTGTCAGGAATAAAACTCTACCTCCAATAGTCCCCTTACTATTGGGGGTAGGGGTTAATAATCTAAATAACTCAACTAACGCAGGGAAAAAGAGTCTGACTGTGGCTTGGACACCCAGCTCAATTGGTTTAATGGTTAAAGAGGAGTTTACATTCTGCAGTTGCACATGCTGATACTTATGTTCAGCTCAGCCTTAATGTTATTGTCATTTTTTTTTGTTTTTTGTTTCAGGCCTTCACCTTTGTGGAGCTGTTTTACGGTGTTTGGACCAACAGTCTTGGGCTGATCTCTGACGGCTTCCACATGCTGTTTGACTGCTCCGCTTTAGTCCTCGGCCTGTTTGCCGCCCTCATGACCCGCTGGAAAGCAACCAGGATCTTTTCATATGGGTAAACTCCTTCAAGAAATAGTGAAAATACTTTGTCAGGCAGTATTAAACTGGCTAGATTAAACTATTAAACTATTTCAGATTAAACTGGATGTTGCACTTGTTTTTGTAGGTACGGGCGCGTTGAAATACTCTCCGGGTTCATCAATGGCCTGTTCCTGATGGTGATAGCTTTCTTTGTTTTTATGGAGTCGGTCACCCGCGTGTTGGATCCTCCTAATGTCAACACAGACATGCTGACTGTGAGTGAACTGCTCCTGCCATTTTATGTAAAGACTTGTAACTGAAAGTACATTTTCTCCAGCTTTATTTATTTGATCACATTCGTGCCGCTTGGTTTTAAATAATTCCATATTATGTGGCGTATAGAGTCCTCCCCAGATATTTATATTCTCCCAGTAAAATACAGCCTCACACTGTAAACTCTCTTTGTCTTTAAAATGGATAAAGTAAACTTAAAGGAGTATTTTATACACAAAGATCAGTGATGTATGCTATCTTTAGTCTGGCTTGAATACTATAAGTAAATGTTAAACAGAAAGCCTGTGCTACAAAACGGGGTGCTGAGTTTATGGAGGATTCCATTAGATCCTCCATAAACTCAACACCCCGTCGATGATGATCCAGCATAGTGACTAAATATAGATTTTATTTATTTTATTTTTTTTTACTTTTCTCTTTATTGAATCTCTCTCACACACATTCCACAGCTTAATGGATGTATTATACTTGATGGAATCTCTCAAGAATGAATGAATACTGAAATGTGGCATGCACTTAAAGCTGCCTAGGTCCCATGGACGTACAAGAAACTGTGTACAGAGGCAGGAGAAAACTTAAGGAAAGTAATCAAAAACCCATCTGTATGTGTCAGAACAGGTTTACTAATGAAGCATGCAGCGCTTCACCTTTAGCAAAAATTGAACTAAGTCAAATGTCTTGTGACATTTACAATTATCAAACACAAAATATAACAATTACCTACAGTTTTTACTTAAGAGTGGGGTGTCACTATACAAACGTTTATTAGTTGCCTAAACCTGGAAAATGCTGACATCACACTGACACTGTGTAGCTGCTATTTGCTTATTCAGCAAAGAAAAGAAACAAGCTTGAATTTGATGGGTATCAGTCAAAGTATGTTTTGATCAACACATGACTCAGCACTGGTTAATATACATGGTCAATCTGAACTCTACGTCCTGTGCTTTGTCTCCTGCAGCCCGTGTCTGTTGGAGGCCTACTGGTCAACCTGGTGGGTATCTGCGCTTTTAGCCACGCTCACTCCCATGGCGGCAAAAGCTGCTCGTCACATGACCACGGCCACTCGCACCATGGCCACTCCCACAGCGAGCACAGCCAGGGAGGCCACGGCCACTCTCACGGAGGTCACGGGCACGGGGGTCACGGGCACAGCGGACACGGACACGGTGGACACGGCCACTCCCACAGCTCGGGAGGTGGAGGCATGAACGCTAACATGAGAGGTGTGTGTTTGGGTTTAGTGCACAGAGAGAAAAAAGGAGAAGGGAAGCAGGAGCCAGATGTAATGCTCATGTATTGTTTTTTTTTGTTTTTTTTTAATCCTATCAGGTGTTTTCCTTCACGTCCTGGCCGACACTTTGGGCAGCGTTGGCGTGATTATCTCCACCATCCTCATCCGTCAGTTTGGCTGGTTGATTGCTGACCCTATTTGTTCGCTCTTCATTGCCACGCTCATTTTCCTCAGTGTCATCCCTCTACTGAAGGACGCCTGCGAGGTCCTCCTGCTACGAACTCCGCCAGAAAATGAAAAGAACCTGAACAGTGCGCTGGAGAAGGTGATGAACAGTCACAGCATGCAGAAGTCTGCTTGTATTCATATGGTCCAATATCTGAAATCACAAAAGAAAAGTCTGTTTCCTATTTCAATTTAGTAGCATTTTGATGATGATGTTGCACTTGTAAAGTTTAAAGGTTATGTGTTTTGAGTCTTGTTTGTTTGCAGGATAGATCAAAGAACATGAAATACAGATGAAAGCATTATTTGCCGTGGCACCAGTTAAAACTGTATCACCCTTACTGGCACATGCGTCCTTTAAAATGTGTTTTCCACCATGTTCATTTTGTTTTGTTTTAGATCGAAAAGATCGAAGGAGTTTTGTCGTACAGAGACCCTCATTTCTGGAGACATTCGGCCAACGTAATCGCAGGGACCATCCACCTCCAGATCATGTCGGACGTGGTGGAGCAAAGGATCATACAGCAGGTAATATCAAGATGTGATATTTTGAGTAATGATTATTTAATCACACTTCTTAACTACTTTTTTCCAGTGTTGCTGCATGAACAGAGTTTTCTGATTGGTGCGTGACTGTGCCATTGCTCTAATTTGCAGGTGACAGCCATTTTGAAAGATGCTGGGGTGAATAATCTGTCAGTCCAGGTGGAGAAGGAGGCGTACTTCCAGCACATGTCTGGACTCAGCACCGGATTTCACGAGGTTCTTGCAATGACGCGGCAGATGGAATCCATGAAATACCTGACGGATGGGACTTGTATCATGTAACATCCACCTGTGGGACCAAATGAAACTAGCCATTGTTTTTCATTTAAATGTACAGTATGTGGTTTGAATAAATCTGAATATATTGGTTATATCATTGTGTTTGTTTTTGTTCAGAACACAGAATTTTCTTGCATCTGAATTGAGCAGCTACCAATGATGGAAAAAACAAAGATCGTGTTGAATATCCACCTTTCTTTATTTGAGCAATGAGCATTAATCTAATGCATATAAATGTGAAGAAAAACACAGTTTTAAAACACTTTATTGCTACAGTGCAGAGAGAGATGCTGACTAAGACGGAACTGATATGTGTTGCTCCATGAAAACAGTACTATGTGAAAAGTATTAGCAGTAGTAGTATGTGTTTCGATTGATATGTAGGAGTCAAGAGTCGACAACGGTTGGAGCTCTCTATAATGTGCAAAAAATAAGGGTCATGCATTTCATATAGCTCCTCCTCTTCTTTACTCGATCTCATTGGAGCTACCCACAGTGGCCCTGATCTCCATTTCTGCAAAGCAAACAAATCAGGAAGCTGTTACAGACCTAAAAATATTCTACTCCTCATGTTTTGTTTGTTTAATGTTCACCAGTGTGTTAAAAAACCCTCTTAAATGTTCACCTGGGCATGGTCCACCTTCTAGGATCACATCATCAATGGCGATGTCACTCCTTACTGATGAACCCCTGGTGGCTTTAAACACAATCTGACACAGTGAGACAAAGACAAATGATCGTTTAGAACAGAGTGTGAGTTTGGACATGCATTTCTGTCCTTTTGTGTGATTTTGTTTTATGGCTCTTGTATGTTGCTCAGGCTCTGAGGAAGACCTACAGGTCTAAATGTCACCCTCTCCTGACCGTTAAATAAAACAGATAAAACAACAGATTTTTTTTTTTTTACATTTTACAACCATGCTACAATCTAACATCTAAAAATAGGTGTATGAAAATAATCAAAGATGGCAGCTTTACTGCAGGAAAACATAAATTCTTGTCTCGAATAGCGTTTAAAAAGAAACAATAACAATGACTGTCTTTCTGTAAAAGTCACTCACCCATTCTAAACCTTTATATTAAAAAGAAAAACACGTGTTCCACTCTTACCTGATGCTGACTGTCACACTGATAACCTACTCTGGCCTTCAGCCAGGCGATGCTCTGCTCGCCACTTTGTTGCCACAGCAACACGCCCTCGCCGTCCTTGTCGAGGTGAACGCTGAGCTGGCCTGTGCCTGAGCCGTACATGTGGTAGTAGAAGCTCAGACACAGAGGCCCCTTAGAGCCCCTCAGGGGGCGGGACAGGAGCCGGATGCTCTGACCAGGCAGCAGAGACGATGCTTCCATGTGCAGGTAGTATCCTGTCAATCAAAGTCAGCAGGTTTGCCTGTGCACAGCTGCAGATGTTTCAAATGCAGAATTTCATCCATGTTGTATAAATAGCTCCTAAGAAGTTTTTATCCCATATAAAAATCTCATAGTTATCTTATTGAGCTGGTGTCCAACAAAACATGCAGGGTGATGTGGACAGTTAGGAGAGTTAAAGCAGAGGAGACCCTCACCGAGTCCATTGGTGTGGTCCCCTCTGGGCCCGGTGTATGAGGTCGGGGTGGGTCCTCTCCTCCATTCCCAGTCAGCATTATCACTCTGCTTGTCCTGAATGTAACCACACAGGCCCGCATCAAAGTCACAGTGTCCTGGGAGGGATGATGACAACACACCTGCAACAGGAAAATAAATGACACACACTTCAACGTGACACTGAAACACAGCTATCAGCTATTTATGACTACATCTATGTGGACAGACTCTAACTTTGTAAGTTAAATCAACACGACTCAGTTTAAACTACCGGTAATTCCTAACTATGCATAAAAGTAACCAGTACAATAATGATACTGACCAGCACTGTAACTTCAGTGGATTACTAACCTTTGCATCTCTGCACTGGCTGGCTGGATTGATTTCAGGTGTGTTTGTCAATGTATACTATGCAGCCTCCACCAAACACAAACTAAAACTTAAAGAGCTGCAAAAAGGGGACGTCCCTTGATTCTTTTTATGCAGATTTTCCTTAATGTTCTGATCAAAATAGCAAATATAGTTGTATGTATCTACAGTTACGACTGTATGGTTTTAGTTGGAGGAGTGAGCTGAGTGTTTAATAATAAACACATACTCTCATTAGAAGCACGTGATACTGTAATTATAGGTAAAGATAAGTTACCTGTCATCAGCTCACAGTCTCCAAGGTTCACACTGATGTCATCCAGAGCTACAGAGCCGCAGTCCCAGAAGCTCCTACAGGTGCTGACGAAAACCACCTGAACAACGAACATAAACAGCGAGGTGAGGCACTGCTTCCGTGGAAATCCAAAACTTTTACAGCCACTAATCGTTTACAGATTAGTCCTGACTGGAACCATAAGCACAAACGCATTGTTGCGGTTGCTGTTCACTTCCCGCTCTCCTGTTTGTGTAAGTCTGAAATTCTGAGGAAGTGTTTTTTAAATGTGTAAAGAGAGGAACAAAAGGCCACTGTGGAAAAAAAAAACCACTTACATCTGGATGAATTAACAGAGCACATGACTGTAAAGCTTCCTGCTTCCCTCCTTACTTTCTCATTCCTTTCTTTCCTTTTTTCCTCATTAACTCCCTTCTATTCTTACTTTGTTCTTTCTTTCTCTCCTCCCTGTGTTTTTCATCTCTTTGATTATTTTATCACACATCTACTAAAGATCCTTAAGATTCGGACTCATGTGATATTTGCACTTCCTGTTTTCTGACCTTGGCAGGCTGTGATGTTTGGAAGGTGACATCCGTTGCGATCCAAATTCCTCTTGATTTCTCTCCCTGAGTCCAGATCCTCTCCTGGATGCTGCTCTTCTGCTGCTGTTGCAGATATACAGCCAGGGCCTGGTCTGTCTGGTTGAAACCTGCAGTTGCCAGAGTTATTTCTGATCAGTGAGTCAGAAAAATAAATCACAGCAAAGGATTCACACATAGACTCAAACAACAGCAAACAGAGAGAATTAAAAAAGTGTCTTGGCAATCAGTCTAGAGCTGTGTGCCCCTCACCCCTCAAAGCGAAGTAAAATCTCAGGCAGTACTTCATGTTCCCAGGCAGAGTTGGACCGATCAGGCGACTAACGTAGCCGGAGCGTGGGCTCAGCTGAGAGTTAGTTAACAGGAAAGATCCTGGAGGGTGAAAACAGCTTTTATTTTCTTGTGAATTCAAAACTCTTTTCTCCAGAATCATAATAATCCCATCATCACCAGACACCTGCTATAAATCTGGATTTCAGCAGAGAGAGCAGCTTTATTTTGGTCTCCATCCTCTCTTGAGATAGCTATTCCACTGAGAACAGCTGTCTGCTGCCGCTGGAAACTGTCACGTTCAGACTGCCAAGACTGAACCACAGAGTAAATGTCAAACCAAAACAATATGCTCAAAAAGACTAAAAAGCTCTTTAGAGGTGCAGAATTGTCAAATCCTTGTCCCACCTGCCCCTGTAGTGTGGTCTCCGTTCCTGAATATGTTGGGCTTCACAGACACTCTCCTCCATGACTGTCCCGTCACCTGGTCCTGGGCGTAGTGGCAGAAACCTGACTCAAAGTCACAGTTGGCAATGGAAGGGTCAAAAGTCGGCTCTGTGGAACAAATACAGGAAACAGGGCTGACTTTGTTGTTTTAACGCATTACATTCATGTTAATGCCACAATCAGGCCCAAATGTTTAGAAATCCTAAATATTTCACTGGAACATTAAAGTATGGCGTGTTTATAATTAGCAGTGCATGACTGTGGCTGCAGCTCACCAGTGTCTCTGCTGCAGAATTCTGGCGAAAGGGAAATGTCATCAAGTGCAACTCGTCCGCCCCTAGGACTGTTGAATGCCACTTCAAAGACAACCTGGAGAGGCAGATAGACGCTTACTGTGCAAGCCAAGCTTTGTGCAATTGTATACACAGAGATGCAATTGTAAGTACACTTTACAGTTTAGTAATACATAGCTACTTTATCTGTTTAGTCCATGACATATTCTGTAAGTAAGAGGGAAATACAGTTTTCCTCTGTTTATTTAATGTCTGGTAGCAATGAAGGGTGTAGCACCACAGTGTTTTACCTAAAAACATATGATAAAGAGAATCAAGTGGTAACATCACAAATAAATGCATCTATAATAATAGTAAGTAATCTTTCTCTCTCTTTTTGTTTTTGTTTGACACAAGCAAATGAGCATGTACAGTAGTTTTTTTTATTTTTTGTACCTTGGCCAGTTCTTTTAAAGATGTCATAATAAGGTACATTAGCAGAGAAGACCAGAAATAAAAGTAGTACAGAAGTCACCCTTTAATATATGTAAAAGACCATTATATAAAGCTTTAATATGTAATATGTGTGCACAACATGCTAATACTGACCTGTACAGAGTACGGTGCCTTCAGGTCTACCTGCACTGGAATCCACTCTCCAAGCATCTGGCTCCAGTCACTCTGGTTTTCTGAGCTCGCCCTCCACAGCTCCTGGTACTGGCCCAGACTGTCCCGGGTGTAAACAGAGAACATGTTCCCCCTCTCCTCACTCCGCTGGTACTGAAAACTCAGGCAGCCGGACATTGGCACTGTTGTCATGGGAGACACCAGTTTGGCCACTTCTTTGAAGGTCTTGCCATAGATGGAGTCCACGTACATGAAGTGACCTGAGAGGTGGTTTAAATATGAGTCGGGTTGTATAGTGCCACGTCAGCTCAGTCACACACCATAAAAATATAAAACATATTAAAAAGTAATAGAAGTTTCATTATTTAATGATGAACAGAATCGTTTCCCACTCACCTGTTCTGTTGTTGTATGTGCGGTCATTGAGCAAATTGTTTTGAAGCAGCTGGGCCCCTCCCACGAACCAGTTCACATTGGCGTTCCACTGATTGCTGTATCCACACAGGTGAGAGTCCTCAAAATCGCACTCTATACACAGAGAACTGCAAAAATAAGCACCAGGCCTGCCTCATAGTTGAGTGATTTCATACTATTATTACTTCATAATAAACTAAAGATGTTCATGTGTGTCTGCGTGTGAGTTTAAGAAACAGAGCACTAATGGTCTTTGTTTAGGAATGCATGTATGGATCATTTTGCCTTTTTGATTTAAGAAAGATGTGTGAGTAATGTATCTATGAAGTCACTGACCCAGGCAGAATCCGGGGCTGATGTGGATCTCAAAGATGGCCACACTGCTTCCAGAGATCTGTCCAGGTTTACCTTCGATGACAACCTGATTAACAACACATGTTCAGTAAAGCCCTGCAGTCAGTGATATGGAGTGACAACGCAATGACATCATAGAAGGAGATCATATGTAGGGTATGGAGGGTCAGGAAGAGTGCATTCATCTAACACAAATCAAATTTAGTTTGAGAGCTTTCCTGACCAGGTTTACTGTAAAAGGACTTTCAGAGGAAGAAAGGAGAAAAAACATACCGCCCCTGTACATCTGTGTGTGTGTGTGTGTGTGTGTGTGTGTGTGTTGGAACAAGCACAATCCCAGAGGTAACTTTTTATGAATAAAGAGAATGTTTTCTTTTCACTGTATCACTGGACTAGACAGTAAATCTCAAATCCAACTGTCTTTTTTTATTTCACTGGTTTACAGTAAAATATTATCATATGCACATATTATGTCCAGCAACAATACATTTTACCAGCAAGCATTACATAGGCAGGACAGATGTCATTTCTGTGTTTCTTTAAAGCTGCTACAATCAATTTATAGCCTCAGTAATAAATTGATTTTCTTTCCTTTCTCTTTTTACCTCTAGTTTGTTCTCCACTATCCCCTGAGGAAGAATATCTGGCTGTGCAACTGCTACAGATGTTCTCATTCCTTCTCCAGCTAATATTAATCCCTAATTATGTCTGCTTCGTGTTGGCAGAGTAAAGTAGTAGTAGAGTCAATTTTTCACGCTTAGATGTCTGCTGCCACTGGAAATAGGGTTGATAAGAGTGCAACACGTCATCAAAGTATGATGGTTCTGAAAGTGAGACCAAAGCAACCGAGGCACCACCTGCTGCCCGCTGCTACCCTGTTGCACACATCCAATGTGTCTTATCATGGAGTCTCCCACACATTCCACACACGGCCCTTATACCCACAAATTTAATACAATATCTGGGAAATCTTTTGTTGTATGATGACCTGCTGGGCACGAGTTGTCTCTCCTGATGTGCTGTGTTCTGGGACAGTACACAGCACAGTGCAGGTTGTCTGTGTTGGGAGGCATTCAGAGACAGTACAGACTGTAGGACATTCACATATCAAAAGCCTTCAACCCAACAAAACAAAAAAATAAACTAAAAGAGCGGGATTTATTTGTTGTAACTAACTTTCAGGGACAAAGTGAGGCTAGCTGTTTTTCTGTTGCCTTCTTCTTCCCCTGTGCTAAGATAAACTAACTATGTCCTGATGCCAGCTCCATACACAACACACATAGTAGATGGATTATCACTCTTCTCTTCTAATAAGTGAGAAATTAAGTGTATTTCTAAAATATTTAATGGTTCCCTCACCTGGGAAAATAATTCATAACTAAAACAACAGCATTTTGGTCATTTGAAATGTGAAAAGTAGACGTGTCACTTTATGCGAGAAGTGCAGGCGACGAAAATGAGTTGATGAGTTTGTGTTCAGTGAGACCGGCAGTCACGTGAAGTTTGACCCTCATTCAACTTTTTTTTTCCCCCACAGGTCTGGACATAAAAACATTTATCTGCTGAGGGGCCCACGTGTCGCACAGGCCTGCCTTACAATCATGTAGGTCGCGACCCTGTCAGCGTCAGCTCTGCCTCTGCGTATAATATAAACATGTGCTACACTCTTCCCACACAGTGTTTAGACGAGGTGTGTGGGTGTACGTGTGGTCTGTCTGTTTCTCCACAAGCTTCACACTGGCTTCAATTTGGGTCTTTGTGTATAATGTTAACATATATCTGTTTCTTTTCAATAGCAGAATGAAATATTTTTCGGCTAAGAGGGCTGAGATGTCAGCAGCTTCATCCAACATTGTCATATTATGAAATAAAATAACATGTACTGTACCCTGTAAGGCTCAGTATTGTTCTGCAGGTCCATGCTGGAGATGACCCAGCTATCGGAGGGTGTTTGATTGCTCCACAGTGGCCTGTCAAAGCTCTGTGCCTCTGTGCGCAGCAGAACCTCCAGGCTTCCCGACCCAGTGATCTGGTAGACGAGCCGAAGGCAGCTCCACTCACTCTGCTCCAAAGCTGGACTCAGCAGAACTCCTGTGGTTTCTCTCTGCAGTTCATCATCTACGCCTGTCTGGTCATCAGTCAAGGCTGCATCCACTGCGATAAATCGGCCTGAACCAAAGATATGAGGCATTTAGAAAACTGTAGCATTGTGATTTGAGGGACAACATTCTGTGTAGGATAGGAAATAGTTTGCAACTACATTGAATGTCCAAAAGTTTAGGATATTCTGTGCGTTTATATTTATTTAGTTCACCATTGACATCCACTTTTTTTAATACAGTTAAAACATATGTTCATAGTGAATGCCTTGCCACAGTAGCTGAATAATTAGAGTGCATGCCACATAACTGTAGCGTCCCTGCTCGCGGTCTGGCTGGGAATCTTTGCTGCATGTCATATGGCTCTCTCTCTTCTCCCAGGTTTCCTGCCTGCCTCCTTACTAACACTATCAACTAAAGGCAAAAATGCCAAAAAAACAAAACAAAAAACAAATATTATGATCTTGTGAGGATTTAGTGCCATATAAAATCCACCTCAGCTCCAATCATGACAGCAACTATTAGCTCATTTTGTGCTCCAGGAGCCTCTGAGTTCTCCTCGCTGGTCTGTCATTTATTATTTGTCCCTGACGTGGAATGTCCTGCTGCCCCAGGGCTGCTATGTCCTGGCACACATTTCTTCAAACATACACACCACTATTTCATGTTACCTGCATTTGTTTCTAAATGTTTATAGTATAAATACTCTTATACTACTGACATGCTTTAATTTAATCAGTGCAAATGCCTGTTTTGGACAAAAAGTGCCTGCAAAAATACTAATGTACTTGACTTCATTTCTGTTAGAACTTATCTGTGCTGCACACAGAAAAGAATAAATGAGCAAGAAGTAAATACTCAATTAATAAACCGTTTACAGTGACCTTCTTTCTGAGCCCATGGCAATAGCGGCAAGGATGGAAACAGGAAAATAAAAAGTAGTTGAGGAGGAAGACAGACAGTGAGGTAGGCTGCTACAGAGCCAGACAAGAATCAGCACAGATCATGGTGCAGAGAGTTTTTCCACCATGGCCTGGTTGGAAATACAGTAGTTAGTGGAGTTGTAAGGCAAGTCATGCTAGGAGGAAATATGTCTTGCCAATTTAATTGGTGTAGACTAGTACCTATGGTTACTAGTAACTTTTTACAATCATTAATACCTTTTTATGATCTAATCTGATCTTATGATACTATGTGAAATTATTGTATACTTTAGTTTGTGTTTTTGTCTTGAGGCAATATTTTCATACGTTTGTTTAAATTTGGAATGCTTTTACTTGTTACAGAGATTTCTACCCTTTGGTATTGTTATTTTTACAGTACTTAAGTAACTGATCTGAGTACTTCACCGACCACTGGCACAGTCAGGCCACCAACTGGTTGGTCCACTCTTATCACATTTATTTATTACCAACTTTAATCTTAAGCTAAGTAATAAAAACCCAAAAATCATCCATTTGCTCTGGAATGTTCTGATAGTTGAGATTTGGCTTTGGGATCAATTCATAAAATCAGACGAGTACGAGCTGACTTTGATCTATCATGCATCTTGAATATAATATGTCAGATGCCAGATGCCAGATTTTGATGTCCTTTGTGAAATATAGTTAAGTTTAGGGAGAAACTTACTTTAGTTAAGTTCTAGTTAAAGATCTGAGAGTGTGTTTTATAACATCAACAAAACCAGCACCTCTTAAACCAGACCTCAAATTATGTCACAAACGATGTGACAGGATCCAGCTGTTAGCAACAAGCAGACCCTTCTCAATGTCTACACTGAAATCTGGGTTAAGAAGGGACAGAACTATGCTGAGGAAGAAAACATCCTTTGGCTGCACAGCATTTACTGTAAGAGCTTCCCAGTTCTAGAAGGCACTGCCACAAAATAATAAAGCACAGTGACAATTACTATTCTATTACACATAACCTTAAGACACTGATTTGAATATGTTTCTATTTTTAGGTTTTAAGTCTTATTTGGCTGGTTCATGTTGACCAAAGGAACAAGCCCCCTGGCTAACAGTGGCACATTTACAGTAACATTGATTAATGTGCACCGTCTCTAAAATAAAAACAAATAAAATAGGTGTGTTTGATTTAAGTAGAGACACAACAAATGATGTAACAATGATTCATCATTTCTAAATGATTTACATTATAGTCATCTGTTGGCTTTGATCATTTTGCATGAATGAGCACTGACATAACTTAGATATGGGTGTGTACAACACTCATCCACATCAGCTGCAGTACCAAACCAGTGAGAATGCCTAAGTGTGTTATTTCACTGACTCCAGATGTTGGAGATGAGATGCTGGAATCAATGCACACCAGATGTGTTTCTTTTCAACAGTGATACGATAAAAGAAAAAAAATCACCAAAAGGACCACAACATCAGAGCTAAATGTGTAACTGCTACTACAAGAGCCAAAATACACTCACAACAAGCCCCTGAAAGGAAAGAAGTGAAGATTTAGTGTGGCATGTATAAAAGTTTTCCAGTACCATCTTCATGCAGGGTCCAGCTCGTGTAGTCTGCATCTGACGTGTATCCGCAGGTGTTGGACTCAAAGTTGCAGGATCCTGGCAACAACTGGCTGTGTGCTTGGATGATGCCTTTGAACACAGAAACAGAAAAAGAGAAAAGACATTAGACAGAGGGAATGGTAAATATGAATCATGGCAGTTGGCATTAATGGAAACATGCCCTCATGCACCAAGCACTGGCACAAGCGTTCGAATATACTCACCAGCAATAGTCAAGAGGTAGAATGGAAGCATTGCAACTTTCCGTGGAACAAGCATGACCCACTGAGGAAGGAAGAAAAAGCAGAGTAGATCTTGCATCAACAGACTGAGAAGTACAAGATGCTGCAACAAAAGTTTGCTTTGAAGACTTCTCTCGCATGTGTATTTGTGTGTGTGCCGTCTGAGTGTCTCTCCAGCTCGCAGACTGGCAGCACACTGCAGATGGTCCACAGGGAAGTGGGTCTGGACAACAGAGCAGAGAGGAGGAGAAAGTGAGAGGTCTGGGAGAGGGAGAGGGAGAGAGAGGAGGAGGAGTGAGAAGGTGATTGAGGAGATGGGGTGGAGAAGGTGAGGAAACATGATTGGTAAAAGAAAGAGAGAGAGAGAGAGAGAGAGAGAGAGAGAGAGAGAGAGAGAGAGAGAGAGAGAGAGAGAGAGAGAAAGGGGATGTGAGGAAAAAAGAACAAAGTAAGATTCAGTAAGTGTGTGCTCAGTGAAATAGTGAGAGGGAGCTAGAGAGCTGTGAAGGGCACAAGAGAACAAGAAGCTTTAAGACCTTAAAATGACCTAATTCTACTTTTAATACTGTGAATAGCATGGCCAAAAGCCACATACAAAATTGTGGACAATAGGTAGCCATTTGGGGAAAGCTCTTTTCTATTTCAGCATCACAATGTCCTGCATGATAGTTCCAGAAAGTAGCTTACACAGTGCCCACATTTCAACCCTATCCTTGGGATGAGTTAAAGTGCCAACTGGGGGCAAAACCCTTCAAGTTGAAGTACTAAATGCATGCTTTAAATTTGACTTAGAGTGCCAAATACCTGCATTCGTGTTTTGTACAGTGTATGGGAGAATTCTGTGAAAACATGCTTTTAACACACAGCCCAGAAGTGCGGTAATAGTTCTTCAAGGAGAGATTTGAACACACTGATGACTAAACTGCCTTTGACAAACCAGTAGATATACTCAAAGCATTTTGAACCATCTAAAAATATTTGCCTTGACTTCAGCCTAGAATAGTTTACAGGAATTTGTCCTTGTGAATCTACACTTTAAGTAATCGTTTAATAAAAGTCTGCAAAAATGATTTCATCTGACTTTCACTTTAATGTCCTTGGTAGAGAGAAAGAAGGATGGATATTTAGGACTGGACTTTGTTGTGTTTTTTGGAAGAAAAAGTACAGTCCTATTTACATTTGTTCAACATCTGCATGCCTCTCTCTTTCTTTTCCTTTCTGTGATTGTTTGTTATGTGGTCACTTTACACTCCCTTGGTTATAAAGCATTTAACTAATATACAATGGACACTTTCAGAGCAGATGTTGAGATGAATTCCCCCAGATCCGGAAGACCAATTCTGCAGTGTTTCTTCTGGAGTTCAATCACCTTCAGTTGATTTCTTAGAGAAAACAAGTCGACAATACTAAATGTTTGGTCATGAACAACAAAAAGAAAATAGACGGAAAGAAGATTCTTGCCTGACTCTGAATAATTATAGGCATCTATAGCATTTCGTCATTTATTATGTTCCAAAGCCAATTTTAGTTTTCAGATGGTTTAAATTTCCACCCTTCCAAACTATCGACTGTTGTCTCTGTAAATAACAGCACAATAGGGCTGTAATTGTCATGATCCGGGCTGGATTGTGTCCAAGATGATTCACTTTTGACATGTTGTCCTCCCAGATCAACAACTCAACCCAAAAACACAAGTTGACTAGTTCTGTATTTTAAAACAAAACTGTATTTTTACATGATATAATCATGTAAATTCTCCTCCTCTTTCTTGCACCTTGCAGAAAGTAAACAGAAAACAGACCCTGGACACGTGAACATGAAGATGACAGAATATGCAGTGTGTTTTTAGATGTAATGATGATGATTAAGTAGTATGTGTTAATTCCAATCTGCATGGCAAACATCTAGAGAGAGAACATGTACAGTATACCTTCATTTATGTCCGCAGAAAAAGCATCATACCATTGATGTCTGTCTAGATTTGCTGTAGAATAGCAGCAAACCGACTTAGAGCATGGAACATAGGCTATTAAATATAAGTTATCACCAGCAGAGAAGTGATAATGTTACCTCAAATACACTCTGATGACCTGATTCTGCATGTCACACGCTTTTTCATTGGCCCAAGTCTTATAAATGTGTCATGCACGCCTCCACATTCACCCAGAAGTTCACAGTCTGTATTTTACAGAAGTGTGCACACTGTTGTGTGGGATCAAAGATGTGTGGAGCAGAGATGGCAATAACAGACTGGATGCCATGGTTACTACTCCACACATCCATCCTCCGTCATATATTGTTGTCACGGTAACGACTGCTCTGGTGGATGGGCACACGTGACTTAGGTGAGAAAGCACTGGTGAGGCTCAAAAATGTAGACAGAGGCTTAATTAATCTGCTCTACCAGGATATATGTAACAACTGGAAACAATAAAATAACTACTCTGTTAGTGACTGTGGTTTTTACTTCATTATCATCACTGGTTTTCACAGTAAGTAACTCAAGAGATTCTGATTAAAATTAAGCCAATAATTTGTGTTATTTAATATGAGTAATACTGTGCCAAACAGTTTTGTCAGAACCAACCTAAAAAGTAAGTAAGTAATGTGTGAGCATAATGCACATACTACACTTATTGCATGTAAACTTTTCTGTCCATTTCAACCTTTTTGTGTTGTGGATTGATGAGTTCTATGTGAAACAAATTATTGGCATCTGAAAATGTTGAGGTGGATGAAAACAAACACTTTTTACTCATAATTTAAGTGTGGGAATGTCAGATTATTGCAAAAGTATTTGGAAATTTTGTCAACAGACTGTCCGTTCAGCTAGAGAAACAGATACAAACAGGTATGACTAAAAGATCTGTTCTATTCAAGTGTCTCAATAAGCTTTGACAGTGTGACGGCAAGCCAACATACACAACACTAGGTCCCTTAACCTTAAACATCTAAAGTAAATTTAGCTGTGATTTATTTTAATTATTATACCTTTTTCCTATTAATGACATTTCAAATGTCTTTTATGATAAGGGTTATAGGGTCTATTTCATCATTATAACCTATGAAAATCTGTGAAAACAGGTATTGCATATTTAAGGAATTAACATATAATCCAACTTTAATCATAAGGCACTCAAGAACTGCCACAATATGTTAGTTTATAAAGTGCTGTACAAAGAGTAGTTAGTAAAGGAAAAGCAAATATAGTAAAAAGGTAATTTAACAGTTCAATAAATAAATAATTAAAAACCAAAACATGTAAGAGAGAGAAAGAGAAATATAAAAAAAAAGTCAGCATCTTACAAGGTGTCAAAGGTCATAGAGACAAAATAGCTTGTGAAAAGACATTA
This sequence comes from Anabas testudineus, assembly GCF_900324465.2. Taxonomy (NCBI): domain Eukaryota; kingdom Metazoa; phylum Chordata; class Actinopteri; order Anabantiformes; family Anabantidae; genus Anabas; species Anabas testudineus. The sequence continues at coordinate 17,453,303 of NC_046630.1, forward strand.
AACACAGGAAATGAAGAGGCTTGTCTAATGTGCAGAGGTAGGTCAATTTAAAAATGTTAATAAAAAGTAGTTAAAATAAAAACTAAGAGTATGTAGATAAAACAAACATATAGCTAATGTCACTTACATATTTCCTGAGGCTGATGTGCGCACTTCTCACTTCCGGCAGCCATCTTTGAAGAACAGAGTTAATTAACGGAGTCGCTGTCCGGTTTTTCAGGTCTGTACTTTATTATTTTTCCTTGAGGAAGCTGGAAAATGTTATTTTTAAATTATTTATGTATTATCAGTTAACCTGTGGGACATTTGGTTTAACATTTTGGGGTAGAAAAGGAAATACTGTTGTAAACGCCTAAACGCCAGGTCAGGGCTAAACGTTTAAGTTAGCTAGCGTTAGTTTATTATTAATCAAGCTAGCTAACTAAATGTAAAGTGAGCGACAGATAAGAATTAGCTCTTAAGTAAACAGAACAATTAATGAACACACATTGGGTACGCGGTGCAGCACTTTCTCTACCTGTCCTGCTCTTACAGGTGTTTGTGTAACTTATCCCAGGAGCATCGTGATCAGACCAGAAAGATCCACAGGAAGTAACAGCGACGCCAACGACAGAGCGGGAGAAGAGCTGACGGTGATGCAGCAGGCGGCCGAGCCGCGCAGCACTCCGCAGGCTGCTGGGGATGGAGGAGGTGGGATGACGCTCCACTCATGACCATACAGAGCTGTTTGTGTCCGCTCCGCCAGCATCAGCACTGTTTGCAAAGGCGCTTTGTGCATCGTTAATCCGCTCTGATGTCACGGCGCAGAAGGAGGGGCTGAGCTTAATCCGAGCAAGTTGTCGGGGGGACAAACCGAGCCAAGCCGAGCCAAGCGAGCAGGCACAGGGACAAGGGCGATGTATACTGCAGCAGTCGGATCCGGGCCTCTCCTCTTCTGACATGCAGGTAAATGAGTAAATGTCATGTCCGGGAAGTCGGGTTTAGTTGGGCAGGTCACCGGAATGATGTGTTCAGGTCGTTTTCGCTGATGGCGGATCCTACACCTGCAGAGATAAAATCCGGGCTACGAGGAGCGAAAGAGGAAATAATTTAGGCAGGTGACAGTGGGATGCATGTTTTAATTTGTCAAAATACACGTCAGGTGGTTTAGGCATTGAGGTACAATGAAATACTGATATTTGATTCCCAGGATATAGGTGAATCATATCCAGAATAAGCCCATGATCGCCGAAGAACTGCACTCAGGTTTATAAACGCATTTAAAAGAGGCTGATCACTAATTGATGACGAGAACCAAGCCCAAACCAAACCGAACCAAAAGTAAAGCTTTTGTCCCAATACCAGAATACAAATGTTCAAGGCCATGGGAGTGGATTTAAGAAGCTAGAAACGTTACGCCTTCAAAATAAAAGCACTTGCCAGTTTGGCACTTGTTAATTGATTAATGTTCTCCCCTCTGACAATGTAAGTATTATGAGTATTGATGTATCCCGACATGGAACATATGCTTGCTCAGTGAGTGTGTGTATCTGTGTGAGTGAGACAGAGACAGGATGAATCATTCTCCCAGTGATGGAGAGATGAGAAGAATCAGTCAAAGTCACGACAGTTGTTACATGATTATGTTCAGTATTGATTTGCCTGCCAGTTATTTTCTTGATTGGTTGTTTTGTTCATAATATTTGAGATGTGGTGAAATTGTAAAAAATGTGTGCTTTAACTCCGCAGTGGTTTGAGCAACCATTACTGTTAAGAAGCAGTTGTGAGGTAATGTTTGACATTATTAGGGTGCGAGCTGAAGTTTGAACACAGGGGTAAATGTATGTATTTTAGTGTAATAAGAGACTACATACCACTTGCACTTGTTGGTCAATTTCTTGGATATACATTTAACATAGCCTTTTTATGATCAATTGGTGCCTCAGTCTATTCACAATTTGAATTGTAATATTATTTGTATTTGTTTTTGAGTATTATTATGTGTAATTAAGATTTACATAATTTTATATTGAAATAATCCATTAGGATTGATTTTGAAAATGATCCTTAAACCCTGAAAGAAACGTCTACTAGCTGCTATTAAGATTCCAAAAGATGGAACCACAACACACCCACATTTATTCTTTTGTCTTCTGACACTGAGTGTTTTGACTTTTTTGGTCAAAGTGATCACACCTGCAGTAAAAGTTAAGCAAGTTTAATTGGCTCAAGATGGATTATAACGCTGTGATTGCTGACCCCCCCCAGGCAGCAGTGTGGGAACATTTTGGTTACCCAGTAGACCATAGGAATGACATTTGTGTGGTAGACACAATCATGTTTTTGATAATGAAAATAACCATTAGTTCTTGCCTTAATCCAGTCAGCAAATACTGACATGGATACTTCAAATAAAACTTGAATGTGAGGTATTTGGAGAAGGTTAAATCTTGAAATGGTGAATATTATAGTGAATACATGTAATCAGTGAAAGTCCTTGTAAGCACATATAGCACTTGTGTGGTGATGTACAGTTTTCTGCCAAGCGAGGTAATGGTCTAGGAAACCCCCCCAGCCCCACCCCCCGCAGCTTTCACTGCGGCCTGACAGATGGAAGTGCAGTGCTTGGCTCGTAGCTCTGGAGTCCTGTATGTCTCACTAACATGCTGCCATGGCCATCTGTGACCCGGGCAACCCCTCCTCCCTCACTCCCCTTCCGAGTCATTCAGCCACTGCCTTTCAGTTCCTTACTCCTGGCAGAGATGAACATTAGTCACCTTGGGTGCCCACACTTGCTCGTGCTGCTTCTCTTCACAATTCCTTGGCAGTTGCTGTTTGTGCTCAGATTACAGGATCAGGTTTAACCTTTACCCTCTGTGTCGTCTGTCTGTCCACTGTATTCAATTTTAAAATGCTAGAATTTATTTTTCTTCACATATAAGATGACAGCCATATCAGTAAACCTTCTGCTTCCTCATAGTCTAATGTTGATTCAAGAGGAGCATCAGTAATTCACTCAAATGAACTTAATATTAGTTTACTAAGGTTACAAAAATAGATTCACATGCATGCTATAATATCTTCAGTTCTTTCAAGATTTTCATTTTCTTCTTCTCCTGATCATTATGAAGGTCAAATAAATAACTTAACAAAGCTTCAGAGTAGCACATGTTTTCAGCTTTTCCCGAAGTGCTGTTTGATTTCAATTGGCCTTGTTTGATATTCTTGCAAGAACATGACCTGTATGACTGAGAAGCCCCACAGAACTCAAGCTTTCATGTGTATATATTCAAAAATAAGCTTTTTCTTCCTCTCAAATAACTTTTCTCTATTAGCATCTTTTTCTGGAATAAATGTATTATTCTTGAAACAGTTACAGTATTAGGATTAAGCACTTGTGTCCTTCTCAAGCTAGTTGACCTCAGACACACTGAAGCCTGGAGATATCCTGGATACCCTGTTAGCCTAGTCATATTAAATAAATATCAGAACTCGGCTTCTCACACACAGAGGCTATTTATTATTCAGATCACTGCTCTGTCTATTCCTCTCTGTCAGATCTTATGTGTTACCCAAAAGATGTCACTCATTGTCCTCTTGCCCTGCCTCCTCTTCCTCCTCCTTCTCATCCTCTCCTCTCCTCCTGTCCTGCGCCATCTGCCAGATGCTGGTGGGCGGATGAATGTGGTGCAGATTAAAGTGCCCTGCAAACCCAGATGAATCCCAGAGGATTTAGGTATTTGCTATTAGCAGTATTGAAATGGGGAATTCTTGACCTGATACTCAACATTACTGTAATATGTGCTTTGTGTGTTTGCGTCTATGTAATCTCAGGTTGGAGAGATGTTGGAGTTGGGGGTTAATTAGAAGTAATAGCATGTAAGCTTAAACCTAGTCATTAAGATACTGACCTCTGTTCTGATGAATTAACTTGATCAGCAAGTTATATAAAATGGACATTGGCCTCAAGTGTTTTGGCTTGTAAGCAGATTTTTTAGGAATAGTCCTTCCTAGTTAAGACTGACTAATTGAAAATTAATATAATTTTAATTAATTGGTAAAAAACCTCACTTTGCTGCAAACATACAAGGTAATAACATGTTGTTAACATGTGTTTTAACAGTAGCAGTATTTCTACCGGTCCTCAGTGGACACACTCTATAGATGTAGAGCCATCACTTCCCATTTGTGTCCATATGAACATCTCTACATTTGGGGAAGTAGATAATGAATATTGAGTGAAGAGAGCTTGAAGAGCTTAAAACCTATTATTATTAATTCAGGGTTACAGTTACAACTATCTCTCGTAGGAACACCCTGTTCACATTCACACAGCTACACACATTTACAGCTGGAGCACTTGGGATTAAAGGCCTTGCATTAAAAGTTCAACCAGATTTTTTCAATCTGGGTGACTAAAGCGGCAACTTTATTTACCAGTAAGAATTTTGAAATTCTTCCTGTTTTTTCCTGCAAGAATTTCTGTCAAAAATTATGATTGATTAATCAAGACCATTTTATGATACTCAGTGCTGTCTTATCCTCTGATCATTGGACTTATTTCTTTGATTTGACTACTCATGTTTTAATTCTCTCTCTATCTCTCCCAGGCTGTGCTTTGATCAGGATTTCCTTGGAGACAAGAGGAGCATGTTCTGAAAATCATTTGATCGCACCCCAGCCATGAGCCACAAGTGTCAGGGAGAAGGTATGGAGGAAACAAGTGAGGAGCACAAGGTTCCTCCAAGGAGCAGGCAGTCCAATGGGGTGACTCCTGGGGAACCTCCTGTACGTCGGTCCTGGAGGCCGTGTCAGATGCTCAATCAGGACGGTGAAGGGAGTTCTCATCATCATCATCATCATCATCATCATCATCAACACCACCCTCCCCACCACCATCATCCTCCCACAGGACGTGGACCCCCTCGGCACCGCTGGCGGCCTACATCAGGGCAGGGGCACGGCCAAAGCCAGGCTCAGAGTCCTGGTCTGGCTCCAGTCATGATGTCCTCAAGACAGGACAGGGGTGAGAATCGAGACACAGAAACTCGTCCCATCCAGCAACCACGCCCTGCTGTCACGCGCTATCGTCGCCATGGCGACCCTAACCCAAGGCTCCGAGGTCACAGACAGAGGCCGCCAATCAGAGAGATTCAAGAATCACCACCCTGTGTGAATGAGAAAGAAGTAGCAGAGGTGCAGGTGCGTCATTGCTCATCAGGTGATCCTGGAAAGGACAAATTGCAGGACAGTCCACATCATACTTCTGTTGCTGTTGTCACACCCACCCACCTCTCATCTGGTCCTTCAACACATAATGCGCAACTTCACATCCAACACACTCCTCCTGCTGCAGCAGAAGAGGTTCTCCAGGACCATAAAGTGGAGTGTGAAGAAGAAGTTAAGGAGAATGTTAAAGAAGAAGAAGAAATGGCAGAGGATGATGAAGAGCAGCGATCAACCACAGGTCACTCCAGCTGCAGCTTGGATGATATGCAAAATGATGGCGGGAAAAGTGCAGAGAGCGTGGAGCAGTACCAGGAAGACATGATGAATGATATCGCCGAAGACATTGCAGCTCAGGGAAGTGAAATTACTGATCTGTGTTCTGACACAGAAAGTGCTGCCTCGCTCAGTATGGATGGACCTCTCCACAGCCCACCACCACTCCAGTCACCCACTCCTCCTTCATCCCCTGATGTCCCACCGTTTCCCCAGCTGGACCACTTCAGTGAGGACACCAGTATGAGTCCTGTACCAGACAATGACCTTCCTGAAGATGAAGATGATTGCTCTCAGTCATGTTCGCTGTCCTACTCCACTTCCTGTTCTGAATCTTATCCAAAAACCTATGCAGACTTTTATACAGAGTCCCACCAAAAGTCTTACACAGAGCCTGTGTACGAATCCTGCTCAGAGCCAAAATCCCATCCTAACTCTTTTCCTGAACCCCTTAAGCCATCCTACCCCGAGATATACAGAGAATCTCGCAGGCAACCTTGTCGAAGGACTGAACCTAATGATGAACAGGAGTACCACCAAGGGCCCTTTAACAGCCATAGACCAGAGAATTTGCAAAAAGGGGCTCTCACCTCCCCCTCCAAGGGCTGCCATCAGGCCCATAGACAGGGAAGAGATCATGGTTTGCATAAGTCCCCTTTGGATCGTTCTGTTGGCTGCCGATTGCATCACTACGATGGTCATTCTGATGGTGAGGTTGGCAGTGGTGATCGAAGCCCCGTTCCCAGAAGTCGCAGGCAACCACCCAGACAAACAGAGACCCAGGCCAGGAGCCCCTCATCTGGGCAGAGTAGTTCAGGGGACACCCAGGATGAGCTTAACATGGTGTGTCTCCCAGGGGAGGAAAGTAACAGGGGCTCAGGAGATGCCATCAGCCTAGCAATTAAAGACATCAAAGAGGCAATTGAGGAGGTGAAAACTAAGACCATACGCTCCCCGTACACACCTGACCATCCTGTGGAGCCAATTTGGGTCATGAGACAGGAGGTCAGCCCCACAGAGGATGCATACCCACTACAGACCACATCAGACCATGTAAGTTTTACGTGTGCAGTATTTAAGGCCGTATTTGTTTAATATTTCTTTGAATTGGCATCAATCAACTAATCAACTTTATAACTAAACAACTTTATAGCCCCCGGGGGGCTGGGGGGGGCTGGCATCACTGTATACTCTCAGAGTTCACCATACTGATAGCTGGAGGTAGAAAAGAGTGTTTGTATCTGGTGGTTCAGACTCGTGGCTGTCTAAAGAGAGCCAGAAGGCAGCACATGATATGACACTTGATAAGCGTGTTTTCATGCCCCCATTTTTTAAAAAGTAGTTTTTGAGTTTGATTTTTACCAGTTGTTCATGTTATGGTTTTACACAGTTGATTGTTTCACACGATCTCCTTCTTTTTCCTCTTCTCTTTGTTTCTCAGTCCTCTCCTCACTCCCCCCCTCAGCCAGCATCTGAGTCTCCATCCTGCTTCACCTCAGGTTCAGTTCGGGAGCCAGCCAGTCCACTGAGAGCTGAGACAACCAGACCCCCTCATCCTCAGCCTCAGCATTATCATCAACAGCAGCCCCAACAGAACCATCACCACTACCAAGGACACCAGCAACAGCAGAGGGATACGTCAAGGCCGCCACAGACATACACACAGCCACCCAGTCAGCATCAGAAGCTTCCATCTCAGCAGCCGAGGCCACAAGTTCAGCCACAGTCACCTCCACAGCAGCCGTCAGTCCAGGAGGTGAGAAGTCTCCAATAAATATCAGCAGACATCGTTGTAAAAATATAACTCCACAACCAAGATTTATCACATGTTTTTCTCAATATCAAAGTAAGTAATACTTGTTTGTATGTAACTCAGTTAATCCAAGGCATGGACTCTCAACACACCTTAAACTTGATGCACAACAACCTTTAATATCAAGCAAATTAGGAAAACTTCAACTCACCAATCTGACAGCACACAGTTTAGAAACATATTAATCATATATATCAAATGAAGAGAAAACAAATATAGAAAGATGCTGCAAATACAGAAACAAAACCAAATACATAAATCTTGTGAGGACAGACATGTTTTACAGGGTGTTTCTCTGCCAACAACCAAATGGCTGACAGCAGTAAAATTCTTGCAGAATTTAAATGAGTAAAAGAGACCTGCAGTATGAGTAGAAATAATAAGAATGGTGATGCGGTTATTTTTTATTCTTCTTTTTTTGTGCCTTCTCAGATTTGTAGATCTCTTCCCCCCTTTCCTACATTTGTGGACGGTGAGTGGACTCACAATTTCATTCTCAACTCCACCTCCATTAATTTGTCTGATGAAAAAAAGATAAATATTAAACAGTGCAAAATACACGTTTGTGGGCATGTATGTTTGTTCGTGTACTTAACAAGTGCATTTGGTTTATGCAGTCCCGGGACCATGTGACCCTGAAGACCTTATTGATGGCATCATCTTTGCTGCAACCTACCTGGGTTGCACCCACCTGCTGTCAGAGAGGACGCCCACAAAGAGCGCCCGCATGCAGCAGGCACAGGAGGCCATGAGCAGAGTTCGGGTGAGCTTATATTTTTCTAGTCTGGGTTCATATCATAGAGAAGGAGAAATAGGGAGAGTATGTGAGCATACTTGAGGGCACCGTTTACAATTGGTACAATTTAATGGCTAAATACTGACTTACTCTTTCTTGGCCTAGAAATAAAAGGCAGATGGGAAACATGAGAAGAGAAAGTGTATGACATGCAACAAATGTCCTCAGGCAGACTCTACCCGAGGGAAATTGGATTACGTGGCATTAACCATTAGGCTACCAGTGCACTCTTCTTTATAGAGTAGTACGTCGATAACAAAGTCTGTATTTTGAGTATTTTGTTCAGTATTAACAGATAAAGTGAAGAGATGACACAGGCTGATAAAGAATATAGAGGAAGTGCTGTCACTGTGGAAATGGAACACCTTTAAATGTTGATAAACTGAACATTAAGGGCTTACATTTTTGAATTAACAAGCGTTCAAATACCAAGGAGCTCACTGATTCAAGCCACAGGCTTGGAGATGCAGTACAATTTCTAACACACAGTTGGACACATCATCAGTGATGTAACTGAGGTTCACTTCATATTTAGGTCTTTTAAAGTCAGAAACTGTTGGCAGGCGACACAGCCAATGGGCAAACAGTCATTGGGTCTGTGCATGATGCATCATCCACAGATCACTGCTCCTGATCCACAGTCATACAGGCTTCTCTTCTCACTCCACTGGATGTTATATAAAGTGTGGTTCCAGGCTGTGAGGCCCCGGAGACTTTAGACCCTACCACTTTCTGCTCCAGTCACTGTGTATGATGTCAAACAAGCATCACGCAAAGAGGAAACACTTTTTAACTCTAATTACAGCAATCGTACAAAGCGTATCAGAGCTTATGAATATGACTTGTATCAATAGCTTTTGCTTTTTTTTTTTTTCCCCACATCCATAGATGATACTGGTTAAAGAAAAAATAGATTCAGGCACATCAGACCATATTTAAAGTTGATGGCATGAAAGATTGGGAACGATGGCTAATAGTGCCAGTGTGGCATTCAAACGTAGGACTGTCTGAGCTGGAGAGATGAGCAGTAAGACATTGCCATTTTGGAGAGATGAGCGAAGAGGACAGGAACTGAGCCAAACTTTGCTTTCTGGACGGTTGACTGACAGTTCCAGGACATCGCCCTCGTTAAGGTCTAAGAATCCTACAGGGAGGGAGATTGTTAGAGACTATATAATGATGAGGGGGAACATAACTTGTTTAGCTTTTTTTAGAATAGAAAGGACAGAGTGGAGGTTTGCTGTGTAACAGACTGGGTGGGCAGATGATGATGTGTGGATCTGTCTTCGGTCTCATAAACCAAAACTGACCTGATAAACAATGCAGCTTCCTGAAGCATTCCTTTCATGTCGCTGCTAAAAGTTTGTTGTTGATAAAATGTGAACTGTTTTTCATTCATAATATATATAATTAAATGTGTTTTGTCCATGCAGTGTTTAAAATAAGCTTTGGACAAAAATGCATAAATCCAGTTTTACAACAGTACTGAGCTAAGTTGATATTAGTATAGGTATAGTATAGATATTAGTAGGCGCTGTCATTGAAAACACTGCTGGTTTCACATTTATTGTGAATGACATGAGGAAAATGATAGTAGTGTACATCAGTACTGGCATTTCATATCAACATTAGCTCACTGCAGGAAAACTATTTATTGTGAAGTTATCTGGAAGTTAAACTTTCACTTCACGTTTAATGTTTTTACTAATTACTATCAAAACTCTTACTTACATGTTAAAGTCAATACAGTTGGCATGCTCAGACAAGTTAGCTAATGAAATCTAAAGCACAGAATATATACTAATGGTTATTACATGTAGGAATTTCGGGGGGGGGGGGGATAACGGCTACAAATATGACCATACAATGGTTTACAAATGTTGGATTAACCTGACGCAGCAACCAACACAGAACACTGATACCAGTTCCAATGTCCTAGTACGTTGTTTAGACAGTTTACTACCATTGCTAACCTTGAAATGTTTAGCTAGCAGCTAAATCTCTGTTGACAAGGGGTTAATTAGTCTTGTGATCAAAAACTAAAACAACCACGCATCAAGCAGGCACCACAACACAAAACACTAAGTTATTACTCAGTGGTCCAACAGCAAGAGTACCAGCTTGGCATATGTCAGTCTGATGTTTACAGTCTCTTTTTTCTCCTCCTCTTTGGTTTTTATGCCACCTCATGCTAAAAATAATGGGCATTAAAAATCCAAATAATACGGATAAAAACTCTTAATTCCAAGATGACAAACTGACAAAAACAACAGCAATAATGAGGACATTGCTAAATAGGTGAAACAAGTTACATAAAAATGTGTAAAAACTCCAGCTCCACAGGCACAAAACAGAAAGAGACCCTGATTATCACAAGTGTTGCCTTGCAAGTATGAAATGAAACACTGGAGGTGACACAACATCTTCTACAGACTGATACATATTAACGCCCACCACAGGTCAGGAGTCAGACTTGAGCTCATGACGAAGACGTGATGCAAAGCCTGCAGAGCTGGCGTACAGCGTGGTTGAAATGAGAAACTTGAATGTTTGCTCCAGGTTCACAGAGAGTCCTACAAGGTTCCAACAAACAGCAGTGCTTTTACAAAGAAGATTTTCTTCCCACAGTAAATAAAAAAACTAGTTAGTAGCACCTGTCATCTTTAATAAAGACCACAGGCCTAGACAGGAGCTGCTGTTGCATTATAGTGGAAAAAAGGATAAAATGTATTTAGATTCTGTTTATTTAACTGGTGAAATCCTCTTTAATCACATCTCTCTCGACCAGGCACTTTGTATTTGTAACCTTGAAACAACAAAGATACATTTTGGAGAACTAGCTGTGGCACAGAGCAACATTTGGAAACAAAAACCCTGAGCTGCGACGAGGCGTCTGCCAGAAACACAAGGCCACTTTTCTTTCTTCAGGGTCGTTTGTGTCACACTGATGAAGAGCAAACTTTTGATAATGTTGGCTACGAAGGCCTCTGGCAGCTTGCTGTTGTCAGATGTGATAGACGGTAACATCACTGTCCTCCCCCACACACACAGCACAGACCTTTAAGGTCCTTTTGTCCCTAAATTTGGCATTTGGAATAGAGACAGTCTACAGTGAATGAGAACATTGGGTTTTTGGTTGATCTGCTCAAAAAGCTGTTTTCCTGAAATGTCAGTTTGTTTCTGTTCTGCTTTCTAATCACTGCAGGCTGCTCAGAAGCAGGCGAAGAACAGGAAAAAGGTAAGTTCTTGCTTGGTCTTTCTGTTTCACGTGTGGAGACATTAGTGTTTTGCCTTTGTTCTGTTTGTAGCCGTTAGATTTAAAGGCCACTAACAGTTGTGTCGCCTGCTCTTCGTTCATAATCTTGTTGCTTCTGCTGTTCACTTCTGCACAGACCCCTGACACTGAGGCTCCATCCACTGCTGAGGTTGATCTGTTCATGTCCACGCAGAGGATCAAAGTCCTCAATGCAGACACTCAGGTATAAAAATTCTGATGCACATTTCTTATCTTAGCTCGTCAATAATTTAAAAGACACAGAGGTTCATGAACTACAAATACTTTTTGCTGTATTCTCCAGACCTCAATCAAAGCATTTTCTTCTTCAACAGGCATAATATCATAATATCAAGTACCTCATGTCTTGTGTCTCTTTTGGTTCTCCAGGAGACTTTAATGGACCTGCCACTGAGGACAATCTCCTACATTGCAGACATTGGTAACATGGTGGTCCTGATGGCCCGGGGGAAGATGGTGCGCTCCCGCAGCGCACAGGAAAATCTGGACCACACAGCCGAGCAAACCACCATGACCCACGATGACAGACGGCTGTACAGGATGATCTGCCATGTCTTCGAGTCCGAGGACGTGAGTTAATCATTCTTAAATGGTGACTGTTGTACCAGATAACTGCTGGTGATGGACAAACACAGAACGTTGTTTTCATCCAGAGGGCCAAAGAAGTCATTCCAAATGTTGCTTTTAATTTATTTGACAGCTGCTAGTGACAGTAATGTTAGTTAGAAAATGTTGTATTTGATTAATCTTTGTCTGCAGAAACTCTGTGCTAGAACATGATTAGGACTGACATGGCTTTAAACTGAGGTTACAGCAGCCAGTGAAACCAGAATATCTCATTTTGCTCAACAGAAGTTGAGGAGGACCAAACAAATAGGAACCAACACAGCTGATTGTAACAAGGCTTTACTGAAGAAATACAAGTCGGCATAAAATAAAAAAAGGAAAATAGTTGTCTAGTTTGATCTGTGTTGCTCACACGTCCATCATATGAAACATAGGGAGACTGTTAGCTTTCACCTTATGTGAAATAAATGCACCTTCAACTTCTCCTTATCGGACGTTGTATTTTCTCTCCTAGTAAATTACTGACACACAGTGGAGCGATGTTTGTGAACTCTTTTCTCTATTTCTGCATAAATATCGTGTGTAAGTGTGTAACTTAATTCCTAATTAAAACACTGTTCTCAACAACTCAAATCTTGTGACGATGCTAAATTGTTCAGAATTAAGGCTGGTCAGGGTCCTCATGAATATAGCATTACACTGCTGGTGTGTCTCTTTAATTTAGATTTATGTCTTTTAAAGCTGAGGTCTGTGAATAAAATTCCCACAGGGACGATGAAAGTTACCGTCACTCACGAGCGCCCGTCGTGATCTCTCCGCCTCTCTCTGTCTCTCTCAGGCCCAGCTGATCGCTCAGTCTATCGGTCAGTCTTTCAGCGTCGCCTACCAGGAGTTCCTCAGGGCCAACGGCATCGACCCAGAGGATCTGAGCCAGCGGGAGTACAGCGACCTGCTCAACACTCAGGACATGTACAACGACGACCTCATCCACTTCTCCAAGTCGGAGAACTGCAGAGATGTAAGTCAGCCAGCAGGTGGCATCAGAGTCTCAGCAGGTTTCATTCACTTCCATTGAGTTGGATTTGGAACATCTTTAGCTTTAAAAATAAACCTGATCCTTTGATTCCACTTTAGATATTGAATGTCATTTTTTTTTTTTTTTTACTCTTGTGAACAACAGTGTCTTTCAGTTCAGGTCAAATCAGTAATATTTAAATTTAAAGGAGCCAGTGCCATTATTTTTCTGCTCTGTTAGTTTGCCTTCCAGTGATTTCAAACAAGCAGCTGGTTTTGGAGTCACATCTGTGCGACAGTAGAGAAAATGCAATTTTATTAAAAAAAAAAAAAACTCAGTATTTAGGTGAATTTGAGACGCTCGGCCTGGTCCGACCTCAGACCCTCTCCCTCCCTCCCTCCCTCCTTCCTGCTGCTGGCGTTGATTTATGTTTGGACAACTGTGTCACTCCACGAGTCGCATGAGCAATTATGTGAATTTTAACACTTAACTGACGTTTCCATGACGATTTTCTGATGAAGCTGGACTTGTTTGTGTGCAGGTTTACATTGAGAAGCAGAAAGGGGAGATCCTGGGAGTGGTGATAGTGGAGTCGGGCTGGGGGTCCATCCTCCCCACAGTCATCATAGCCAGCATGATGCACGCCGGCCCAGCTGAGAAGTCCGGCCGACTCAACATCGGAGACCAGATCATGACAATCAACGGGACGAGTCTGGTGGGTTTACCACTCGGCACCTGCCAGAGCATCATCAAGGTACGGTGCTGCCTCCTGCATGTTGTTGGGTGTCCTCTATTTCTTTAGAATGGTTTTCTGTCATAGGTGATCTCACTGTTCTTCCTCCAGGGTCTCAAGTCTCAGTCCAGGATTAAGATGAACATTGTAAGGTGTCCTCCCGTAACCATGGTGCTCATTCGCAGGCCGGACCTCAGATACCAGCTGGGCTTCAGTGTCCAGAACGGCATCGTGAGCATCACACAGATCGCTGCTGCTGCAGCACACGCAGAGACACAGTACAGAGGACGTGGCTGAATTGACATTGACAATAAATATTTAAGAGGAGCTTTTATTTTGTTAACAGTGCTCTAAGTTCATCTATCTGTAAACCCGTGTCGGTTTCTTAGTAACAGACGTGAGGCATGATTGTTTTAATGATGTTCAAGGACACATTTACTATCTGAATCAATGACATCAAATATACTGATAGATTAAAAATATTCATTTCAATCTATCAATGTGAGTCCATGCCCTTTAACTTCCTGTGTGTGTGTGTGTGTGTGTGTGTGTGTGTGTGTGTGTGTGTGTGTGTGTGTGTGTGTGTGTGTGTGTGTGTGTGTGTGTGTGTGTGTGTGTTGCAGATCTGCAGCCTGATGAGGGGAGGTATTGCTGAGAGAGGAGGCGTACGCGTTGGTCACCGCATCATCGAGATCAACGGCCAGAGCGTTGTGGCGACGCCTCACGAGAAAATTGTGCAGATCCTGTCCAATGCCATGGGAGAGGTAAGAGGAGTTTAAAGTCTCTCTTTAAAATGGTGAACAGTTAAATAAATAGAATAAAATCATGCATTTCAATGTTCGGTCACCAACATTTAATTTGCTTTATTAAGAATTCGTCTGTTGGTTTGTTTCTGCTCCAGATCCACATGAAGACGATGCCTGCAGCCATGTACCGTCTGCTGACAGCACAGGAGCAACCCGTCTACATCTGAACACGCTCGCCACACATCACTGTCCATCTTTACTACTGTCCAGCATCTTTCAGTCGCTCGAGTACTTTGCTTCTCTCTCTCTCCTGTTGCCTTAATCTGTACAGTCCACTGTCATGGAAACATGTACATAAGTGTGACAGCAGAAGACAGTTTATGTCACTAGGCCGAGTGTTAATGTGATGTGTTTTGTTTGACCAAAGAGAAACCGTGGATTTTATTGTGTGAACACTAAATATTACCTTTGGTTAAATAGCTGTAATATCTGAATGTACTCTAATCTTGTTGGATTAACGCGTTGTCAGGGTGACTCGGATTATAAAGAACTTTGAAACACAAGTGATCCAGTTAATGGGTAATGCATGTACAAATCTGCTGAATAAACTCTGAAGAAAAGGCAACGGCTGATAAATTCATTCATATAATTATGTGTTCGCAGTTTGAGGAGCTTCATTTGACAGACGTTTATTTGAAGTCCACTCGACCTTTAACGTCTGCAAACTGCTCCAGAGGAGCTGAACAAAAAAACACACTAGGAAAAAAACAATGTAAAAAAGATTTATTTTTATTTCCCAGTCTGTTCTGTAATATTTAGATCACAAACTACTTAAAAAAAAAAAATCACAAACTAACACATTTAGAAGAAACTCATCAACATGATTGTCGTCACCGCGTTCCCAATACTCCTGTGTACAAAGACTGTTCAGAGTTTATTTCATACAAAAACAACAATGCAGTAAAAATGTGATTGTCTCTTACACACAGCTAGAAAGACGAGTACACGGCCAGGACCATCGGCACCTCACATCTTAATTACTGTTCACAGCATCATCTGAACGTCCTGCTCACGGTGTCGTTTAACAGTGGAATCTGTGATATCGTTTAATCTGCTCCTCGATAAGTCGCAGAAGACGAACTGGGACATTATGTTGTACCTAAGACGTCCACGTATGAGAAAGTGATGCACTGATGCTGCTGCACATCTTTGTGTCTCTACGTTTTCTTTGGTGAAGGGATTGTGCTTCTCTACAAAACGGCCAAATAAGACCTCCGCTGCTTGTATTTGGTTCTTCAGATCATCATGTCACTTTATCCATAGCACAAAGTTGCCCCACGCCTTTTCTTGAGATGACATCAGCGCTACAAGGCACTTGAAAATAAGCTGCTTCCCAGAATAAACCCACTTTGCAGACTCGTGTACATGCAGATGTCCAGAGCTTGGCAGTAGAGAGGAAGAATAACACACGCAGTATCTGACATCAGAGCAGCTGCTGATACTGATACAGTTCCAGACTTTTACATTATACTTGTAGGAACATACTTTAAAACACGCAAGTTACAGAGAGGGCAGGTGTAACATCAGCCGGACACAAAGCCACAAAAATGTGTGCTTTGGATGCAGCATGGTGTTCAATCCAGTTTGTGCCTTTTACAGTTTAACACCACCGTTCACGGCTTCTCATCTGTCGTCCTGAAGCTCCATCGTCGGTCATCTTTAGTTTTTACAGGATATTCAGACTTTTCCAACCATTTGGACAAACAAACATTTTATCTTCAGCACGATAATCAGGATTTTACAATCAAACTTTCTTAACAAAAACAAACGTTTTAATTAATTACTCAATTTTAGATTATTATTATTATTATTATTAATCATCTTTTTCCATCTCCTTCTGCGTAGCGGTAGCTGATGGTGCAGCAGACTAAATATGTTTTAATGCTGATGATCGTCTTCTGGGTTTTTCTCTTTACAAAAGTAGATCATGAGCTCTGTAGTGGTTAAATGTAACAGGCACAAACTGAGCTGTGTGTAATGGAGGAAAATCAAATCTCAATGGGGACATAAGAATAAAATATGTACAGTGATGGTGGATGAAGCTGAGCTGTGATGTATACACTGTGTTTTCATACTGTATACAAACTTCTTGTACTTTATGTCTGATGTACAACATGTAGTGAAACAGCAGTGTCTGACGTTCCTGCTCAAACAACATCTTTCCAAGACAACGTGAGAGTTTTGCTGTTCTCCCTTCCTACAGCTCAGTGTCCTTGTATTTCTGCGGATTGTAGTATCCCCTCTTGGTCTGCTCAGCCAGCTGTCTGCGGTACTCGGCCTCGCTGTCCTCATGCGAGTACGGTGGCCGGGATGCTGTCTGCGGCTCGGGGTTTGAGCTTGAACTGACAGACAGACAGACAGACACAGACAGTAATGACTCAGCAGTTTAGCTTCACCTCAGATAGACTAACGGACAATGACTCAGTCCCTCCAGCACTGAACTGTCGTTTGTTGGGATTGTTCTGCTGTAAATCACCAAGTTCCTCACAGAATTCCAAACAAATCTCAGTGAGTGAGTTTTTAGCTGTTGTCCTGCAAGCGGCTCCTTGACGCCAGCAAATTATGTAAGAAATATGGAAATCTTTCATTTGCTCTCATCTTCAGTCGCCTTTGTGTGTATGTTTACAGAGACTGCACAGAGTTTAAGTCACGTTTGCACAAAAATTATGGCCACTGAACAAAAATGCAAGTTTGCCCAGAATTCACTGGCATTTGTTGAATTTGCATTAATTATTGGGACCATTTCAAATTCCTGGAAGGAGTGAGTTGTAACATAATAATAATATTAATAGTATCAAAGACGAGTGTGACGCTCTCACCCTATTGGCTGAGGACGGTTGAGGTTGGGTTTTGGCAGCTTCACTGGGAGGGCGTAGATGTCCGGATGCTTCTGGGCGATTTCCAACTGTGTGAAGAGGAGGGGGCCCGGATATGTCAGAACTGACACCGAAAACAGACAACAAGACATCCCAACTCTGGATGGACCCTGAGACAGTCACCCGATTTCACTTAAAGGATAAATTCACATTTCTTTTCCTAACTGTACCTTAAAACAATACTAATGGTGAAAAGCTGATGGTTTCCTATTCACCAGACCTCCTTGTTGAGCTGGTCCTAATGTGATGACCAAGATCAATAAACACCTCACATACAGCACCACTACATACCATGCGTCTAACTGCTGAGGACAATGTTGGAATTGGAATTTCCCCACGGCCTGTCAGGGCAGGTTTATAGTAACATACAACACTGGCTTGGCATCGTTTCGCTTTAAATGTTCAATGAATGGACAGAAATGAAAATCTGTCTATTTAAATGTTATTTTTGTGACTCCCCTAACAGTAACAGTATTAGGAAATATTCAAATTCACTTTACTCGAGCATTTTCTGCCTCCTGCAGCTCGAGGAGCCTCTGAGCTCGGGCCAGGTGGTCCATCTTCTCAAAAGCTTTAATCTGAGAGGAAGTAAACACATGTTTAAAGAGATGTTTAATGATTAACAGTTTCAATTATGTAATGCTCATGAGTATAGGTGAAAACACTGCGTGTGATAATTTCATGAAATGAATGTGTCGAGCACCACTACAATGAGTGATGAGTTATCATGGGTTTGGAAAATGGACTGGACAAATGCAGATACATTTAGTTACCTGGTCACCCATGTTCTATTTCACATTAGAAGCAAAGAAAATGACAGAAGGAAGTGGAAGAAAAATATTTAATATTGAAATCTAACATGTCAAAGAAAGACATCAGTTGCATGTTTTACTTGTTTACAAACTGAAATAGTGGCTCTAACCTTGCCGAGGAAGGACTTGTTAGCGGGGTCCTCCTGCTCGTCCTTCCTCGGGCTCTGCTCCTCTGCCGGCTGGTTCAGACGGGTGACAGTGGGCTTCAGGGCCACAGGAGGGGGAGGCGGCCTCTTTCCACCTGCTGCGTCGCTGCTGATGGTGCTGCTGGAGTGTGAGTCATAGCTCCGTGCTGACTCAGTCCGAGCCTGAGGGCGGACCTGTCACAGGAAGAGAGCGGTTCAGGACATTTTGGTCCATCAGAAACCATTTGGTGGCTGGAGGGGTTCTGGTGAGGATGGCCTGTGAAGACATTCACACTGCCGGCTTCACAGCTCCGCCCTCCACCAAAAAGGCTAAATAAAGACTAAAGAGAGTTTTAGAGTAACAAGTAAATATGTTAGGCTTCATATCAACATGAAAGAGTTTGACTAGACTAGACTGATCAGCCATCGATTGATTTAACAACACCTGCTTTTGTATAGAGAACATCCAACAACTGGACTTCTTTTTGTTGAATTAGGAATAAAAAGTGAGGTTTTGTACAAAAACATATTTATATTCCTCAAAATGATGTATGGACAAATATGTTGGCATCAGTCTTAACACCCAGGCATTTTGTTGAATCTCATACTAGAGACAGTGATGATGTCATCAAGAGTTTTAGGTAAGGAAGGAATGAAGGGGAGGATCTCACCTTTGGAGGTTCAGGGACAAAAGAAGGGGGAGGGCTGGGCTCTCTGTGGAGCACCTCTCTGCTCCCTGAGCGCTTTACACGAGCCCGGGGTTCAGGCTGAGGCCTCTACACACACACACACACACAGGTGATTTGTCAGGGACAGATTATGCAAACACACTAATTCTGAAACAAAGGAGTAGATGATGGTGAGAACTAACAGGCTAACTGTTAGCATGTTAGCAAGGAGAAGCTCCTCTGGTGTTAGCAGCATTTAATCCTGTCTCAACACGTGTCAGCGGACATGCTCACCTCGTCTGGCAGTACAGGCTCTGAAGATCGACTGATGGCCGACACAGGCTGGTGTTCATCTAGGGGCTCGTCCAGCTCATTGTCAGTATAAGCCCCGCCCTCATCCGCCGTGTCTTCGTAGTCGCTGGTGAGACGGCTGTCCATGCTCAGGTAGTCTGCGCTCATCGCTGAAAGGTAGGACATGCTGTCCTCCTGGAGATCCAGGTCCTCCTCTGAACCATCCAGCTGATGAGAGGAAGTGATGAGAGAAAGGTTCTATAAACAACTCGGTGCAGGATGAAAACATTCACACACACCAGTAATTATAACAACAACAGTCATATTATTGCTGTTCTCTATTCTAGAGGTCTAATATTGATACAATTTGCATTTTAGACAGAAAACAGATCTCCAAATTGCAGAGAGACAGAGCGACAGATAGTTTTCCTTCTGTCAGCAGTGTGAGTCACACACTAGACTCACCTTGCCCTCACACACCCACACAGCTCTGTCCTGCTGTTCCTGGATCATATCTTTCACGCTGCCATACCATGCGTCATTGGCTGAGTTCAGGTCGATGGTTGCTACACATACACAGAAAAATTAACCGAAACACAAGTTAGTGAGTAAATCAGTGTGAATCTTCACCACACACCAGCGGGTTTATTTAAAGTAGTATTTCTAAAAGTATGTTAACTAAGCACACTCTTCTTCCTTGTCTTGACAGATGTTAAGTCACAGTTGCCGTGACAACATACCAGTGAAGAGATGTGAGCAGGTCTTCCTCAACTTGACAGACTGTTCGTAGAGCTTGCGCGCGCTGCGGCTGGATCCGGGCACGAGGCGGTTCCTCATGGTCTTGACGCCTTGTTTGGTGTCTGGGTTAAGGAAGAGGACAATGGGATACCACTGGGTGTAGTTCAGAGTGTCCACAGCTTTGGGAGTCACATCCAACAGAGCGTGGCGATCCTGAGGAAACAGAGGAAAGTGGTCGAGTCTCAGATGTTGTAACAACGTTTTCATAAAGCTACAGATTCTTGTCCTGTACAAACCTGTTCAATGATCTGTCGAATAGTGTTTAGTCTCACCACACCGGAGGACTTCTCACTTCCTGCATCTTTGGGTTCAGTCCCTGAAAGAAGGATTTACAAAACAGAAATATGTGTGCGTGGTGGCACTAATTCAGTGACTTTAACAAAACAAACAAAGTTGTGATGACGTAAGCACTTACTGGCAATGACAAAGTCATTCGGCATGTCGTTGGCCAGTTTTTCATTCACTGCATCAGAAATGGGCCCAAATATCACCACAGGTCTCTTGAATCCAGCTGAAAAAAAGTCACAAGCATCTCAGAATCTCACATCTCAGAAATACACAGTATAGTAACACTATACCTCATGTTAAGCTGCACCATGGCTAGTAGAAAACTTTTTTTAATTACCTTCCCGCAAGACCACTCTCTCATATGCAGGGAATCGTGTGGTGACTGGAGCAGCACTCAGATCCTCTCGGCTCTTGCGGAGATCTTTCTTCTTTGCTGCTCTTTGACCTCTCAGCCTCCAGAAGTCTCCTCTGTCGTTGCCTGACGCAGCCCGAGCAGCATTCTGGACATTGGCAATTTGCTCTGCTCTGTAAGGGGAAAGAAAAAAGGCACTTCAACTCCTGTACGACTCCACACCCCGTGACCTCAATAATAAGCACATTGTGGAATTATCACCTTTCTGACAGTTTCTACTTAAAAAAATTAGGAAAATTTGTAATAAAAAGTAGATTTCACATCAGATCATCATCAAACAGTGGAATTTCTTCTTTATCAACTTCTGCCTTTTCACAACAAGCCATGGTTTCTGTTTATGAGATCAATGTTGAGATAAAATGAGAAAAAAATGCAACAGAGGCAGCTATGTTGATGGAAAAGCTCAAACCTTTTTCAGCCCTTCCTGGTATTGTTGTGGTGATTCAAAGCTGTTGCTCAGAGCGTTTGATACAACCCCACCCGTTATATGCAGGAATGCATCTCACGCAGCAGGACAACGTGCACAAATCTATGCAGGCTATGCAAGGTCGCTGTGTTGCATAAGCAGTGTAGTTAGAAGCAAGTATATCCTGGTCTAACTTAACATGTCTTTATGAGCAACACCACAAATAAAGACCTGGAATATGTTGCTTCCTGCTGTGCAGTAGATGTACACGCACAAACTTTTAACAATAATACACGATCACCACCCCCTTGTACGCACCTGCTCTTGTTGGGGATGATTCCTTTCTCCAGCAGCTGGTTGTCTTTGTCAGTGCGGATGGCCAGCCAGTTGCCCAGTTTGCCATCATAAAGTGTGTCTGTCACTTTGAAGATCTGTCCTCTGGAGAAGGAAAGGCTCTGTGGCGACTCCTTTTCATATTCAAAATGGGTCCTGATGAAGAAAGAGTCACCTCTGCCGGACGCCAGAATGTCCTTGTACACTGAAAAAGGTCAAGAAAAATAACACTGAAATTCACTTATCCAAAAACTAAGAAAATCAAAAACTAAGAAGAAACTAAAAGCAACTAAGTGTCAGCAGGTGGACTTGGTGTATGGTTAGACGGATTTAAATACCAGCTGGGGCCTACCTCCAGTAGCAGTCCTTAGGCAAGACCTCTTTACGCTTACCCTGCCTTTGCCTTGTATCATGTAAGTCAGTTTTATTAAAAGGGTTAGCCAAATGACTAACGTAAATATAAAATTAAGTTTAAGTTTCTTCTGTCTGTGTGCAGCTGACGGGAAAGTCACTGTCCTGGCACTGTGTTTTTAATATTTTGTTATTAAGAACTGCTTATTAAGAAGCAATAAACATTTGTTTTAACTTTTGCAGCAATCACAGTACCATCAGGATTGCTCTGAGCAAGAATGGTGATATCTTCTCCTTTAGGAATCTCCAGGAGATAGAGGACAGCATCCTCACGCACCATGCCTCTGAAGTCCATGTTGTTCACCTAAAACAACAACAAACAACAGGAAACAGTAACATTAGAAACAGTGGGACATAATAAGATAAAATGCAGATTAAGTAACGATAGTTTTACACACGAGACACAGACATTAGATCATTGGCACTGGATAACTCACTGTTGCTGTAACAGACCACTAAGGATGACAGCAGGTTCTATAATGCCTTTGGTTTACATTCACAACATGGATCGTGCAATTAGTAATTTTGGTTTACATTTTCTACATATGTTCCTCTTCCTTTTATGTCTTTTGTTATTTTTTAGTGCATGTGGCATATGCATATCTAAACCTAACCTAACACATCCTGTACACTGTGCTTTTCAATCATCCTCATATTTTCTGAAAACAAACCTCACCTTCATTATCTGATCACCTGTACGGAGACCCTCCTGCTCTGCTGCACTGTCCTCCTGAACGCCAGCGATGAAAATGCCGACATCATTTCCTCCTGCCAACCTCAGACCTACACTGTCACCTTTCTGAAATTTCACCATCACTGTGTTCGGCCTGGACATTGAAGCCAGGTGATTGGGAAAAAAAAGAGCTTTAGAACTGAGAATGAGTTAAAGAAACAGATAACAGTGTCACAGTAAATAATTAGGAATAGACTGACCCGTATACTTGCTCGTCCTCTAAGCTTGGCTTTAGTGGCACCTTAGGAGTTAGTACCTTTGGAGAGTGAACTTTCGGGGCCACAGTGACTGCTGGTATTGCAGAAAGCAAACAAAAAACAACATATTGATGTTTCAAATAAACAAATGTATGTAGTATTAGAAACAACAATTTAGAAAGAGACCTAGGTTTACCTGGTGGGGTTTCTGGTCGTGGCTCCTCCCTCTCTGCCTGCAAACTAGGTGCGTTCTCAACAACTTTGTCAGGACCTCTGAAGGGTGTTGGCAAGGCACCCATTTTTGCCAGCCTGTTGGGTGGGTCCTCTCTGACAATATCACATATTGAAGTATCAGAATATGTCTAATTTTTTAATGGGACTTTCTGGTGACCACAACATCAGTCAGTTAAGTTGTTGCCTTCAACAAACCCCAAACCCTAAATGCCACCACAAAAATCCCTCACTACAATTAAGATATGTGCCTGTGATAATGCCTGACCAAAGAAAAAAAAAAATAAAATAAACATGTGCAAAATTAATGCAGAGGAAGTCAAAATCCAAGATCCAGGATTCCAGGAAAAAAAAAATTCACCATCAAATTTCTTTTGATTTAATTTGATGGGATGGATTAACTAAGCTTCATGAAGCATAAATCAGCATAAATCAACATAATCCTGCATTATCCTGATTTTTTTTCTGCCGTTATTTCACAACATGCAGATAATGAAATCAGCAAGGCCAAGACTAATTTCTTTTATGGCTTTGATCATTAAGCAAATTAATTTATAAAATTACCCTTAAAAACATAATGTAAACATATGCCATAAATATGACTGGTAAGCTGTGTGTTATTCTAGTCTGTATTTATGAAGATCCCAAACACATTTAAATCTAAGGCAAAAAGTTAAATCTTTAGGTGGTAGAAATAATTCCTTCCTGTGAATGAGCATGTAATGGTAGCTCACCTGGGCTTCTCTCTAAGCCTTTCATTGGAGGAGTGAGAGGAGAGGTCAGAGTGGTGGCCCCGCCTGTCGTCCTGTGGAGAGTAGGAGCGATACGACTCGATCTCCGAGATATCTGAAACACACAACAAAAATATATTATATATTTAAAAATATATGTATTTTATATATATATTATACACACACACACACACACCTTTCATCCACACCTTGCAATCAAAATCAACTCCTTGATCATGACTACAAACACTGACACTCAACGAGGCATTGTCGACTTGATATTGCATGTCTATGATTTTTGGCACAGCAGGAGTATTAAAGCAGTCTGACACTGTTAGTTCTCAGAGATCCTTACAGAGAGGGATCCTGGACGGCAGGAACCAGACTGGTGCAGTGGTGCGAACCTTAGCATAATGAAATTCTGTCATATCCAATAGCAGGATTATGATGGGGGATTAGATCACCCTGGCAAAGGCGAGTGAGAACTGTCACACTTGCAGACACACACCCACATGCACACACTCGCTCTCTCTCTGCCTCACACAAACACACAGGGTCCCAAAACCAGACAAAGTGGGTCACAAGTCTTTTGGCTATCCCCCCATTCCTGCAAACATTTGGGCATTGAACAATCCACTCACACCACTTAGCTAGATTGATTCAGACCAATCGCAGCACACCATCTGGTCATGTGACATTAAAAACAGGTATAAAAGAGCGAGTAAGCACAGTGGAGGAATGGGAATAATGAATCTCTGGTTAGCTCGTGGTGCTATTCCCTGCTTTGTGTATTTTGTACACGTTTCTAAAATAAAACTAAAAACTGATGTGAGAGTAAAATCTTTATTTTATAAAGGTAAAACAGTTTCGATGGACAAAACAACAGCTACAACAGTTGCACAGTTGATTAATATGAAGTTCACATGCAGTGGGTTTATTTATGATGATGGTGGCCACTCGCCACGTTTGCCTCTACGCTGGATAGGATCTGCTGCTTTTCAGTTTCAACAGTCTCTCACCATCGAGCTCTGAGTCGCTGTCAACCATTGGGGGGACTCGGATCAGCACTTGTCGTCTGTCTCTCTGCACAACCAACTGCAGTTTCCCGCGGGACTTCTCAATAATCTTTCCTGCATCGCTGAGAGACAGGTTTTCTGTCACCGTACCATTGATCTGACAGAGAAACACGACAGTTAAGATGCTTATCACTTAAATAACTAAAAGAAAAACCTAAAAGATTCAATGAAATCAGGGCAGAAAGGTAGAGTTGAGTCACATGGGACCCCCAAAGGAAAAACTATACTGCAACCTATTGATTTGATGATCAAATGAGTTGCTTATTTAACAACAATCTTCATTCTGTCTTCTCAAATGTGATAATGTACCGCATTTCTATCAATATTAGTTAATAAATTAATACAGTATCTTTGGGTTTTTGGCATCTGGGAATTTTTTTTGCTATTCTGGAAACACTGACATTACCTTCAGTATAATGTCACCTTCCTGCAGGTTCCCATCCCTGCTGGCAAGACCAGTGCTGGTCATCTCTTTGATAAACAGCTGACTGCCCAGACGAAGACCATACTCTGAAAAAGATGGTAGAAAATGTCTAATATCAGTACAGTGCACAGTAATGCGTTTATTGTAAATCATTTGTTTCAAAGAGTTTGTGAAAGTATACTTTTTGACAGTTCAAGAATTCACCCACTGACTGTTAAATACAATATATACAAATACAATTGTGCAGCTACCAAAAAGTAAAGAAAGGTTAAATAACATTAAATGACACACAGCCCCTGTAGAAAAATACTTTATCATATGAGCAAAGTGCTTTTAAAAAGTTGGGAGTTTTCTGCTTCACCTTCGTTAGGTCGGTTCTTGAGAAGCAACACATTGACTGGTTTCTCCAGTGGTTCCAGGTCCCGGGCAGGGCGAGACAGAGGGATGGGCATGGCGGCAGGTGAAGGTGAGCGATCCAGACGGTCCCTGCTCCCACTTCGTTTTGGCGGATCATCATACTTCCTCGGGTCACTGGGGACCTGTTCACGTCCCCGTTCTAAGCTGGGATCACGTCTGTAGCGCAGGTCAGGGCTGTTGGTGCGGTCCAGGGTTCGTTCGCTGCGGTAGCGTCTGTCCGGGCTGTACTCCCGGTCAAGGGTTCGCTCGCTGCGGTATCGCCGATCAGGACTGTGGTCTCGATCTAATGCACGCTCACTGCGGTACCTTCTGTCTGGGCTGTAATCGCGACTGAGCATGTGCTCACTCCTGAAACGGTGATCTGGGCTGCGCTCCCTGTCTAAGGTACGACCTCTGCTGCCATCTCTCCTGTGCTGTCGATCTGGACTGAGGTCTCTATCCATGCTCCTGCCACGTTCCCGCCGCTCATAGTCTCGGTCATAATCACGCTCACGTGTTTGGTAGCCAGAATCCATGTAACCTCCCATGCCTCGCTCCCTCTCCAGGCTGTGGTCGCGCCCACCACCACTCCGGCCGCTGTACACACTGCGTCGGTCTTGCTCGTAGTTGTAATCGTCATTGTAGTCATTGCTGAAGACTCTGTCGTCAGGTGATTGAGGACGGTTCAGCAGATTAACCGGAACCTTCCTGGGCCTCTTCACTGTCTGTTTATGAACAAAATAATACATTTTAAATAATTTTTTAGAGTTTTTCCATTTTTTTGGTTTGAAAGCAGAGAGAAGACAAACCAGGGGACAGTGAGGATTCATTAAATGATTAAACTGATGAGTATTTACTTATTCAAATACAAAACAATGTTAAAAAAAACAGAAAAACAAAATTATTTACTTACAATTTTTGCTACTTTGCCACATTTTCTAAGTGTCTGGACAGCGAAAGAGTGGACAGCTCCATCCATGGCGGTGGCATTCACCTGCACCACTCGGTCATTCTCACTAAACACAAAACATGTTGATATGAGAAAAACATGCTAAATTCAAAAACAGACATGATTTTTACCAAGATGGTAAAAGTAAATGCTCTCTCCTTAACCTTCATGGCTGACTCTTCTCAGGTTTTGTGCTTTGCTAGTGTCCATATCATTGCTGCCAACCTCAAGAACAACAGGTGAAGCACTGCAGCAGCCCTAAAAAATGACACCCTGTTGCTAGGGTGTGTAGGCAGTTTGTGGATAATAGAAGCACTGATGCGCTTGATGGGCCACATATTCACCTGAACTAAATCCAATTGAGCACCAATAGAACATTGTGTGTTGGTGCATCTGATCACACAAAGTACCACCTCACTGTCCAGATCTGACTGATCCAGGTCTGGGAGGAGCTCCCCCAGGACACCATCCAATGACTCATCAGGAGAATGTGCAGATGGAGGCAGGAGTAAGTACAGGCATGTGGGAACCAACCAAAAATTTTTTTCAAATTTCCACATGAATCTTAATTGGTATTTTTTCATAATTTAGCTAATTTAGCATTTTCCTAAACAACTGTTATGTCATTTTGTGCTCAACAACTTGCAAGATTTTCAACTTGAATGATTCGTTCATGAAAGTTCAAGTGTTTTAATGTAAACCTAAAGGAATTAGGAAAACTAATAGTCCATTTAAAAAAAAGCTTGGAGCTTTCACCGAGACAATGAAAGTGGGGAAATTACTTATATTAGTGTAAGTGAATTGTACTAAATTCTGCATGAACACAGATTAAAATGTCAAAACAAAAAGTAATTTAAGACCAGTACATACAACAATAACCCATCAGCAGGTCCTCCCTGCAAGACGTCAGACACCACAATTGATGTCTCGCCAGTTTCTTCATTTGGGTTGTCCCGCCCCCCTGACACTGCAATGCCAAAGCCCATTTTTGGATCCTGAGAACAGAAAAAGAAAATCATCAATCATGTGGAGTCTCTGTTCTGTGTCACAGTGTTTGTGTGTGTGTATGAGTGAGTGAGAGAGCTCCTGTAATCCTGCAAAATGTGGCGTGTCAGCTCACATTGTACTATCATGCCTATGTGTATAATGTACATAGTAATTAAAGGGATTTTGACTGACTGTGATTACAGTTGTGTAAACTACAGTCATGTATAACAGTAAAGCATTTGCAGGTCCATCTTCTGTAGCATGCCGTGTGTTGTATGTTATTAACAATGATTAAGTGTTTGATCATGTGTTCTGTATGTTAACATACACTGCACGCTTTTCCTAATGCATGATTTGAATAAGACAGGCTCAGTCTTTCTTTGGGCTATAAATGATTCTACCTGCCACTGCTCTAGTTTAGATGAGATTAGGCCAGAGATTTGATGACTGTCTCTCTTTATCCCCACCCTTCCATCCGTACTTAAAAAAATAAATAAAAATCACAATTTACCACTGGGCTTTGTCTCTAGCAGATGGCCATGGAGGCAGAGGGAGGGAGAAAGCGTGAGCAGAGAGACAAAAAGAGGCAAAACTAAAGGAACGCAGGGAATGGTGATATAGACAAGCTCTTCCACTCTGTTATAATAATGTTCTTACTGTTTGACTTTGATGAACTAAGTAATTATCAAATAAAAAATATACACTGGAATAACAGATGGTTTGCTTTCAAATGACATCACAATGTCAACTTTACACAATTGGAGCCTAATACAAGGAGTTAAAATGTGACATTAGAGACTGTGACGACAAGAAAGCCCGCCTCTGTACTACAATACCATTTCCACCAGCATTAAGGCAGACATAGTGGGATTTAATAGAGCAAAGCAGGTTGTTTTGGCATGTGTGCTGGGATATCTGTGGTGCCTTAATAAAGCTAGTGACTGAACCTATTCCATCGACTCCAACTTACTATAACTGCACATGCAGAAAATGTTTTTGATTAGGTATCAGCGAATACAATTATTACAGTATTATTCAATAATACTGTGAACAGCTTGCCTGATTTCTCCTGCACATGTTCATTCATTGTCTGTGTGTCAATACATATTTGACTCTGTCAAAGTGACAAACATTTTCACAGCTTATATCAGTGCTTTGTCCCTAATAAATACAGTATCTCTTGGCCAAACAGCGGATGAATATTATGTGAATGTTATGTTAATGCTGTGAAAACAGCATAACATTCGTGTTTAGAGAAGCCTGACAGATTCCTGGAGGTGGTCTTCTACCTTGAATCAGGCAAGAAATGTTCTGGAGGACACAACAAGGGAGAGAAGTAGCAGCAGAGCAAACATGGTTAAAGAGATCTAATAAATGGTAGAGGAGAATCAAAAGCAGAGTATGACAGCTGTGGTGGGTTGAGAGTCAGGGGTCACATGCTTGCAGCACAGGACCTCTTTGCACTAAATCTGCTTTTCTGGTTTTAGTGAACCACAGCACGAGACAATGAGCTCATCGTGGTCATTACCTAAGCTGAACTGGTTTGTTCACAGAGTCATACATGTGTTTAACATTAAGTTAACAGTGTAGAATCTGCTTCACTTGGCAGGTGCTGAGATGAGGTACGGATGCGATACAGCATATACACATTCAACAAAGTATTATATGTGACTCATGAATATTTAACATGGCTGTAATCATTTCTAATTTCAGTCAGAATCAGAAACCTGGAAACAAATGTCAGATCAAATTTGTAACCTGGTTTATTTATCGGATTGTCTATTTCATGTGTTCAACTAATTTTTGATTTCAATTTCTTGTACAACTTCATAGGTTCTTAAAATAAGGTATAGCAAAAGAGTATTGTTCAGTGAGCTATCAACAGTCCTAAACACAATATATCAACAACTAAAAATTGTTATCATGTTACAGAGATGAAAAATTGGAAAGTAAACAGTGGCTGAGCTAACAAAGAACAAAGTTAGCATTCATTTGGATTCTTGTTGTGTCCTCTATGTTTTTAAAACTATAAAACTTATAACTTTAATGAATAGTCAGCACCAAATGGCAGAACGACATACACTAAATCTATACGTGAGCATCAGTCTTAACACTTAAGTAGGAGTAATAACTTCGAAAACTAAGCAAATAAACATAACAGAGGATGTTGTTTCAGTGTTCTCTGTGGTATCTATAGCCTGGTTAAATCATGTGGGTTGTTTAGCCAAACTGCAGCTTGTTCAGCTTGATAAAAGTTTGATGTAGTTCAACATCTTGTACAAATGCATACATGTATCATACTTAAGATTTTTTATTTACTGATTGTTTAAGTTCATTCTGGCTTTCATTGAGAAAGCAGGGAAATGTGTGTTACATCTGTAGACCAGGAGCTCTCAGCTGCTGGTGCCGAACTAATAACTGAAAAGCGCTCCCTATGACCCACTGGATATAACAGGCTGGGTTTAAGGCTAAAGTGGAAATACTGTAAATGAGATGAAGTCTGGTGTGTTGGGTGCAGATGGACTCACCCTCTGCAGGGTCACAGTGTACTGCTCCCACACGGTCTCCTCCATGACCGGGTTCTGTGGAGAGAAAGGGAAGATTACCATGGTCGGTTTCATTTCACTGAACAGATTAATAATGTATTACATGATGTAACAACAAAGCCAGTTCATCAGCCATGCTGTCGTTACACAACCACAAGCTTCCTGAAGAACAATGACAGACTTAGCTCAGCTGTTTACAACAAGTTTGACTAAGAAACTTCTTACTCTTATTGTTTCAATATTGATGACTACACTTAAACATCACATCCAATTCCATAACAGGCACTTAAAGATAATTAAGGACAAAACTTTTTGTCTGACAGTTTACAGAAGACTGTAATATAAACACTTGCAAACTCACACTTAATTTAACAACATAGAGTTTAGGGTTGCAACTGATTTGTATCATTACTGATTGAACTATGAATTATTAATTATTAAATAGAGGTCAGTCAAAAAGAACCAATGTGTTGAAACTGGTTTTGTTGTGACACACTCAAAACCCCTCAAAAGACATAATTGTTAGAATTAGAGAAATCAAACCCATATCTGCATTACAGATGCTGAAGTTGCCTTTTCCCTCCAATTTTTTAAAATCTAAATTATCAAATTCACATATCAGTTGTTTTCTGTTCAGATCAACAGATCATTTAATCCCATAGTACTATCAGTCCTAATGAAGGACAGGCATTATACTGAGATTCAATGATATTTAAAATCGAAAAACACAATCCTTCAACATCAACCTTTACTGTAACAATGAAAAAGGTTGATCACAAATGACTGGTAGCAATACCAGTTGGTTGCAACTGCCAACAATACTGAACAAAACTTGACTGAACGCTTTGCAGACAACGTTTACAGAACCAGTGATGTTCAACTAAAAACAAACTGAAAAAACACTCAGGTACAGGGCAGAACCAGTCAGGTCCAGCTGTCACTTATCCCCAGCCACAGATCTGATCAAATTTGAGCCATGCTACTAGAATCACACTCACAAGTCCCTGTAGGATGCGTATGGTCTTGACCGCATGGGCCCATTTCCTGTGCAGGCTGAGAACGGTCTTCATCGCTGGCGCGCTCCGTCTCTTCCTATCTGCGTCTCTCCCTGTTCACCGCCAGCGGTGCTCTGGCAGACTGATGTGCGCCACAGCCTACTCCATGGCCACAGCTGCACAACCACCAGCAGCTCTCTCCCTGCATCTGCCCGCCTGCCTGCCTTTGACGTAAGAGAGATTCTGCTGGCCTACATTCAGTGAAAATCCCACCGTCTGCAGACAGTGTAAACATACAGACACACCAACTCCTGCACAAGCATGAGGTGATTAAACGTCAGAGTTTTCATCCACAAAAACGACAAAAAAAAATTTTTTTTACAAAATGCATTTCGGTTTTGATGGCTGCTCAGAGAGAATATATTAGGCGCCTTTCTAAGTTTTGGAAGTCACTTACACATCTACAAAAACAAAAAAAGCCAAATGTGAGCAGGATAAAAATTCACAATATAAAGGTTGAGAGTTTAATTTGCTGGTGTTTGGGAGATAAAGTGGAAAGAAATCAGTGTGCTGCTGACATCTCAGGCCCAGGTTAAGTGAGACGGGGACATGACTCAAGCTGGCAGCATACCCATCATAACCCACTTTTTTGATCTTCTGGCCTAGAAGTGAAAACCAGATGACCAGCGGCATCAACAGAGAGACTACAGAGAACTTGAAGGTCTGAGTGAATGGAACCAGGACAAATATTACCTACAGTCCACAGAAAGGTACACAAAGGACTTCTGTCCCATCATTTGAAATGTCCATCTGGAATTCCATCTTAAATTGCCCAGTCTTGAATAATGAACTTTCTGTGTTCAAGTGACAAATCCACAATTGGGAGCCTCATATAAGCCAACAACAAACACACCCGCTTTTAAAGGTCTTGTGTGAAGAACGAAGCATAATAAGAGCTTTTTATTATTCACTATTGTAGTACTTAGTACTCAATAAGATGTAAAATTATAAAGAAAATAAGCATTCTGAAACAGCATTGCGGCAGACAAACCAAAAACAAAACTGCAGCAGAAGCAAATATAACTATGAGTGGACAGAAAAAACAAATTAACTCAAGAGAGATAAATAACTCTGAAGCAGCCAATGAAAGCATTTTGGACAAGGCCAAACCAGTTCAGACCGCCTTCCCGAACAATGCAATATGATTGTGATGGCTGCCAGCAGGCAGGCCCGCTGGATAAGTCTCAGTCTCCTGAGTGTGGGCCATTACATAACGAAACACAAACATATTTCCACTAATGAGGAGAGAGGTTGAAATACTGGGTCATCCTTGCAGGACGTGACTTAGAAAACTAATTATTTAGAGACAAGTGTTTTATTAAAATAGAATTGTATTGTTATGAATTGTTAATTGAAAAATGTTCGTGCAGGTTCTAGTCAAACCTCTTAGAACTCTGAACTGAGACACTGAAATTAAGTCTCTTTGTGACATTGAAGTCCTCACATAATACAAAATCAAAGTATCACAGCTCTTTGTTTTTTTCATCTGTGGCTGTGTTGGTAGATCTCTGGAGTCAAGAAACTAATTGCTGAGGATTTTAAAATGAGGTACTAAATAGGAAAAGAACATTTCTGTATGTGTATAGTATTTTCTCATTTATCTGATTTTCTTTTTTTATTCGAAGCTACACACATTCTTTTCATGATCATTTATTTATATCCGTTTAAAATATTGAGTTGAAACTAAACATTGTCTGCAGTAGAGCTTCACTAGCTGGCTATTTAATCTACTGAAAATTATAATTTTTTTAAATGCCATAATAATCTTTTTTGTTGTTGTTTTCCTCGATTAACGGTCAAAAAACAAAAAAGTTTCAGTTTGTAATAAAGGAAAGTGGTGAATCCTCACATCAGAAAAGCTGGAAAAACAGAGAACGCTCAAAATTCATTCTTGAAAAGTATTCTGCATGTTTCTACATGAAAATCAGACGGTCCTGTTGAGTAAATTGTTTTGATACTTTTTACAACAAGACGAGAATGAGAAAAGATGAGATGGATTGTAAACTTTCACTTCACTGAGTAGAGTACTAAGGTCATACTAATGCTTACCTTCAAATTAAAATCATTTATGATATGTAAAGGACAAATGACTCACCAATTTCCTACTGACTGTTTCTGAATCTTCCAGCTTCAGTACTCACAAAAACAATGCAAACTCCTAACTTTGCCACTAAAGATCTTTATCTTCTAGATAAATAAAATGTATCATATCATTCAGGGCGATCTATTTACAGTAGGTGCTAAAAAGCAGTTGGTGACTTTGTGAGTCTGCAAACAACTATAACCGTCTGTCCTCTAGCTGTATTTTGAGTATCTTTTAAACTCAACACGACCAATCCTTCTTTTCACCATCTAGAGAGGTTTCAGCATTTTTGTGTGTTGCAGCAGCTCGTCCCTGATTAACACTATAGCTGTGCAAGTCTGCCCCCTACAGGCGACAGAGCTGAGTGACAATGTGAGGCACTAGAAACATCAACAACACAGTACTACTACTGTACTTTGGTTTGTAATGAACATATCTCCACACACACACATACAACATCGTCAAAGGTTGCTCCCTGAGACATATCGAATAAGGTTAAAAAAGCAAAAGCTCCGTGATGAGGCCGCTCTGCGCGCTGTAAGTGGACACATTAGCAGATGTTGGGGCCACAACAACATTCAAAGTGCGGAGTAACGTTGGTGACGTCGCTGACGTCGAGCCTGCGCTGACCGCTAGCTGGGAGCTAACGCTAACCAACGTCCCAACAGCAGGTGCAACAGGCTTCAGTAGAGTAACGTTAACTCCTCATTAACTACTAACCGTATATGTATAAATAGGTAAAAACACTGTAAAATGGTATATAAACTGGATTACCTGTCGACTTTTGTGATAGTTACAATGCATTTAGCCGTGCTAGTACTTACGGTGAAATACTGAGTGGCATATCTGCTCAGAGAGAGCAGACCCCCACCGTTCACTGGCATCACGCACTTTGACCTGTCTGTAACTGGTGCAGAAGCGTTAAACAAAGCTAAGACTAGTTAGCTAGATGTTTCCAGTCGGAGATTTTGAAGTTAAAAATGTCAAAGCTTAAGTGTCTACTTCACTTTGACTCTTCTCTAACTAAAACCACTAACATTTAACATCCACGGCAAAAATTAGCGCCGACTACTCGTAGCTCGGTACAGATCACACCAACCGAGAGCGGAGGGGCTTTAAATTTAACAAAACTGGGACACATGTAAGCCAACTCAAATATCACGTTATAACTTCAACATCATTTTATTTGCAAAAGCATTCGTTTATTTATTAGGAATGACGAACCTTTAATTGCATTAAAGCTGTTTATTTACAGAGGGTTCTCCCCTCTAATACCTCTGAGGTGGATGCGTCCAAAATGCTCATTGATTTTCTGGGGGCCCGCTGTGAGGCTCTCAGACAGCACCACAACACACTGAGGGCAGCATGCTGCAGAGTGAAGTGTGAATAAGAAGAACTGGATTTTTAATAGACTATACTCAGTGTAGTGCAGTTTAACAAAGGCAAAACAGTGTGTGTAAAATGTTTACTGCATTTAACACTAAATGTAACTTTTCCCCAAAAGCTGAAACACATTATACTCCTGGGCAACACGTTCAACAGCGCTGTATAGTCTCCCATCAAACTAGTAAGACTGTTTCTTTATGTGCCTGAATACTGAAATAGGAGACATGCCCCGAACCCAAACTACAAAGTTGGAAGTATTCTATTGTCATTGGAAGCTATAGCATGAAGATTTTCTTACACTGGAACTAACCACTACAGTCTGATCAGAAGTACACTAAGGTGTGTAAGATGTGGTAACTGTAGAGCTCCTATATGAACAAAAGCAGAAGAACAGGTCTGAAAAGATTAAATGCCAATAAAAAGTAAAATGGCATTCTTTCAACAATAAGCATTATGTCAAATGACTGAACCTAGTCTCTTGGCAAAATGGGAAACACTTTATGCGCATCTTTGAGTTTCCGAAAAGCACTGGTGCAAGAATGAAGTAATGACAATTTAAAATTCAGGTCAATTGAGTCCAATGAGAGGATTTCACATTCACTGAAATATGTGAAACAGGCCTTAAAATAGGCCATACTAATGCAAAACAGCTTCGCTGGCCTGAATAATTTGTGCGACCAAGTCATTAAAACAATGAGGCTTCCGGGACATGACATGTCTTTCTGGTTAATCATCACTGCGAATGCAGGAGGGGGTCACTAAAGCGTGGTTTTATTCAAATAAGGGAAGGGGAAAGAAATCCGGGAAACACTGAGTCATTAAATCTTGTCTCATCTCCAGATCACCAATGCGTAAGGGTAGAGGCAGCCTTGTTTGCAGCTTACCTACTGTTTTTGGATA
Organism: Anabas testudineus; assembly: GCF_900324465.2. NCBI lineage: Eukaryota > Metazoa > Chordata > Actinopteri > Anabantiformes > Anabantidae > Anabas > Anabas testudineus. The sequence goes on from NC_046630.1 coordinate 17,488,923, forward strand.
AACTTTAAAAAATGCATGTATGTATTTTTCAGCTTATCCAGTGATGGGATTATAAAAGAGTTTCATAAGATTAAACTTCATGAAATTTTCATCAGAGGAGGTAGGCACAATCAGCCGAGTGATATTAAAACATGGAAATCACTAAATGTACATAGATGTGTGATAAATTTAAATGACACCAACAACAAACAGGCTCTAAAGTAGAATTATAGAAATAAATGGCTGAAAAATCCTTTAAGCATGATATAGACAAGGAGATATCATAAGCACAGCTACCTCATGCTTCCATGCGATTGGATGCAAAACTCTAACATCTCCAGTTAAATGAATGCTTTAATGCATTAACATATTCAAACCAGATGATTGATGAGTGCAGAAATGCTGGGTTTAAACATCGGAGCACACTTTGGAGCGTTGAGGCATCAACACATATCAGTCAGAAGGAAAGTCAAAAGGATGGATTATGAACCACGTACCATCAGAATAGCAGAGAAGCTGCGCGAAGAGAGGCGACGAAGATATAAGTACTGGGCTTCTCTGGACCAGCAGAACTTGCGGCTGGACTTGAGCAGGTCAGTACTCGTCTGATCAGAACCAAGCTGGTCCCTGTGCAAACAGAGTGAAACACGCTTTTAACTGATAACCCATTACTAACAATATATTACATTTTGGACATGACTAAAAATAAACCAGTGATCATTTATCTATCACAAAATAATCCTGATGATGACTTACAGTCAGGTTCATTGTGGTTTGACTGTTACACACCGTTTTCATAACTCTGGGTATACCATCACAATTGATCTGATATGAAATCAGCAGGTGCTGAATTTCTAAAAAAAGTTTTTTGTTTTTTTTTGTTTTTATTTCAACCACTCGTCACAAAACATTCATTCTGTGCCATAGTCAAACATGTCTTATTATTTCATTTACAACTAAACAGATAAAGGGTGTAGAGTGGATTTCAAGTGTGGCATTTGCGTTTGAAATCTGTTGTTGTTAACCGTCAATATGAATTCACAAGAGCTTTACCTGAAGAACACACTGGTGGCCAGTGCAAACAACTGTGGTGAGTGACAGAGAAATTCTTTCCCTGCTGAGGAAAAGCTCCTTTACAACATTGCAACCAAATCATCAACACCGAGGCAGATCGCCCACCCTGAGCCTGGTTCTGCTGGAGGTTTTTTTCCTCTAAAGGGAGTTTTCCCTCTCCTCTGTCTCCTAGTGCTGCTCAAGTGGGGGTTGTTGGGTTTTCTATATAATTCTGTATACGGTTATGTTTTTAACCTAAAAAGTGCCTTAAAATGACAATACAAATAAATTGAACTGAGTTGAATTGCATAGAATTGAAATGAACTGAATTAAATTGAATTGAATTTGTTAGGTTTACAAATTTGCTGGTGGGTGATTTTGACCATACATACCCCAGTTCCTATTAAACAAGCATTCCACCAATCTACTACTGCATTTCCATGAACACAGGGGCCTCACAAGAGTTTAATGATCCGAATCAAAGCAGCAGAAGTGATATTGTGATTTTTAATCTGTAGTACGGTTTAGTGGACAGTACCTTCCTAAAAATAGCCACCAATTGTTCTGTAGCACATCTTACAGACAATAAGCAGTCACATAGAAATATTTCATATACAGTATTCTGTACAATTTACTAAAGACATGAGACCTACATAAGTTTTTTAGAGCCAGTGCCATTATATTGTTATTACATTTTTATCATATATATAAGTCTGGTAGGTAGAAGATGCAGAAAAGGACAAACTAGTAACTTGTAATTAACCTTCTGATATTGAAAATGGCTAAAAACTGTCTAAAAAGACTGTAATTGCCCAGATGACAAGAGTTGGAGGAAAAGGCATCTCTAGACGTTCATACTGTTAAACTGTAGTTTAGTAAAGTGGGTAAATCAGTGTTGAAGGACCTGTTCAGAGCCTATAAATTATTACTATTATTACATTAAAAGTAAAAGATGCATGCCATTTAGTGGCGTAGTAGGTTAGAACTATGTGATATAAAGTAAAACATAATTTATCAGTTTATCATTCTTTATGATGAACTGGTTTATGAAGTAAGTACAAGTACGACATTTCTTGCTCAGAAATGTTTAGAAGCCAGTATCTCTGCACTGTTGTCACGCTGTTCTGTGAGTCTGTGTGACAGGAGACCTCATCAGCAGCTAGTATGTTTCAAGATTGCATCAGGGCTCCAGGGTTTGGGCAATAATTCCATATTATTGAACTCGTTTCAGTGGAATTGTGTTACAATCACCTTAAGATATTGGGATGGCGTGATGCACAATTATAAGCTTGTTCTACGTAATTATACATTTTAAACATGTTTGTTTAACATTTATACAACACTACAGTGTATGATAAATAAGTAACTGCTGTTACAGGTCTTGTAGTTGGTAGAAACTTAGTTTGTCTATAAGTACAATATTTGGCTAATGTGAAATAAGTTTAGTTAAAGTATGACAAACTTTCAGTTCATAGAGCATGCAAAAATAGTGCAAACGCTGATACTATGAAAAGCATAGTACTAGTATAGTACTACTGAATATGAATATATGATAGATGTATTGAATTGCCTTAAAAGCCCGGCAATCCAACCCTTCTGTCCGAATTACTGTACCTGCCGCAGTCTGATGACCAAAACTATTTAAAACAATTAATTTTTATTATGGCGCCAAAACTATTAGAAGGTGCTAAAGGATCAAATCACCTAAATGAATAAAAAAAACATACATTACTTCTAGTGGTATCTCACCACGTAGTGAGTTCTGGTTTTATTTGTTCAGGTTACCTGAGGTCCATCTGAGATACTGTGATGAATTATCCAGAGAAACTGGAACAAGGTTTAAGGTGAGACACATTGCTAAACAACATAATATTTCACTTTCACTGTATTAGTGCGACTGAACAAATAAAACCAAAACCATCTGCATGAGTAGACAAGAAAGCATCTTTTACATTTCAGTGAAAAGACCCTTTAACACGTCACCAGCAGGGCACTTTTCTGTTGTATCCCCCAACAGGACATTAGGAGGTAACCATATTTACTGAACATGATTATATCTGTTAGAAATAAACGGTTTTGGCAGTTCAAACATGTCCACACTATTTATATTGAAGACACCACACAGACGGACAGTCATCAAACTTACCCCGGGGGTCTCCACAGTTTCCTGCCGGGTGGCAGAAGCTCCCGTTTGTTTAGGGGTACGATCCCCATGGCTGCCTGCATAATTGTGATGAACTTCTTAAACTTCATCTTCTAATAGTGCACACCGCACCACTGTGACTGCTACTACACTTCCATCACTCATCATACAATTCATTAAAAATGCAAGACCAGAAGCAGATAGAACATCTCCACGTTTGCAGGACTGCAGCCTTGTCCTTCCCTCTTCAGCGCATGAATTTCTCCATGGCAACAAATCACATCTCCAGAGCTCGGAGCGGCGAGGTCCCCGTGGTGTGACTACTATGAGTCCTCTCCCCCACCACCAACTCTGACAGATGTCCTTTTGGCTTTCCCGAGCTTGGGAGGATAAAAGGAAAACAACAGCCACGTTTCTGCCAGGCGGTGGGCCAGCTGAGAGGGGATGACAGCACGTCACTCTTACATAATTCTGGAGCTTCTCTGGACATTACACTAATGAAAATGTAGGCTCTGCCACCACCATCACTGCTGCTGCTGCTACAGCCGCTGGGATAATTGTGGTACTAAGCCCTGACGGATCATGTATGCTCCCCGCCCCCTTTTCCTATAATCCCCCATCCAGGCTTAGACTTCTCGTCATTTACACCCACACAGACCCACCATCTACTTCACCATCACACACTGTCACATGCTTTCACCAGGGCATCCCCTTATGGAGGTTTGTTACTGACAAAATTACTACTAAAGCAAATTTAACATGTCAATTATTTTGCAATTCAATAGTGTTTCAGGAGCTTCTTTGAAGTGAGCTCTCACTGCTTTCATCCAGCTGTTTTGCCATGTTCTGAATGAAGAATGGGATCTTACAGAATTAAAAGCCAACCCTGGCATTACTCAGCGGTTTTTCTGATCACTCTTCCTGTCAGGTTTAGTCCTTCATATGCTTTCATGGTGCCATCAGTGAATAAAAACCCTCTCTTAGGTTCTTGCTTAGGACATGAATCTTAATCTTTCATCTAATTTTTGAAAATGCTCTAATTTCCTAGCTGAGTACTACAGGCTGTAGCAAATTTAACTAGTGGGGTACTATTTTCAGCTGCAGTTTAATACACTAATAATAATCATGATTATTGTATTTTCATGCTATTTGCTGAAAAAAATTAACACTATCACAAGATTTATCATTAAATAAATTCAACACATCTACAGAGCATTTCTTGGATGTTGCATACCTTTGAGATTCATGCAATAATTCCGTAGAGGAACAGAAGGATTTTAAACAATGATACCAATGATCTCAGTAGATAATATGCTAATTCTCTAATTCAAAACCATATTCAATTTAGGCTTAATCTCAAGAAACCACAGTCTTTCTAGTTCAGATTGATTGCAGACGTTTGTTGTATTGCTCCATTATTGGTTTCTAATAAAAGGCATAAATATCCATCCAAAATACCCAAATTTAAGCTGCAACCACATTATTCATTTCAATTAGGTCAGTGAGGAGATGCAGGTGCATTCACACATGATGGCATGGCAAAAAGTATTAAGTAAGCAGTTATGCAGTTTAGCTCTGTATTGCATTTCAGTGCACCATACACTATAACAGAGCAAACTACAGGACACAGGTTTAAAGAAGAAATGAAGGAAACTGGAAAACAACAGGTCTAACAGGATGACATCTGATCATCATTTTAAACCTCAATGTTCCAGCTGCTACTTTTTGACATATGTTTGGTTTATGTTAGTTTTGTCTTTCATGAACTTCCATAGTGCATCTCCAACAACTCCTCTTGATAAAGAGTATGCTCCTCCATGCACACACTCATGCCAATGCTGCCACACAGATTCAATGTTTCTTGTTGTCCTCGAGTCACCAGCTGACAGCATGCCGCCACGTCCTTAGAGGTTTTAAATTAAATAAAGAACGAAATAATCTCTGTGGCTTCTTGATGAGCTGCCAGCCAATGCAAACTCCAGACAGGATTTATATTCCCGCAGCCTGTACGTCTGGATTATGGCTCTGGATGGTCGTGCCATGGGAGATGCTGCAGCTTTCAGTGAGCAGCAGAAATCCCTCAGCACTCCAAGGGGGGCTGAAAATACCAGGCGCACAGCAGGGGAGACACAAAAATAACAAGTGTCTATTTTTAAAAAATGTTGGGGAACAACAGCATAAAGGAAGAGGAAGAAGGAGATAAGGTCTTTTAAGTTCACCCTGTGTGTCGTCTTTGTGAGAGGAGCACAAATTAAGAACTGTGAAGGGATGGAACGGACTGAACCATAAGGCTGTGCAAAACTCACGCAGCAGTGTGAGATTCACAGATTTATCATAATCCAACACCTGACAGTTATCTCACAGATCACACTTATCCAGCCCAAACTACGTCCAGGCAGAGTAGGGTGTGTGTGTGTGTGTGTGTTAAAATCCCAACAACACATGAACAAACATGTGCACACAGACAACAGGTAAAGGTAAACAATCACACCTGTGCACATCTGCTGCTCAATCCATAACTTCATAGCCAACATGATGGTAAATTGTACCCATTTCCTTGCCACAGATTTATGTTGCATTATTTATCCAGAACGATATATATTTTACCCATCTAATTTTCCTCGCACACACACACAAACCTGCACATTGCAGCTTTTACTTATTAAAAAGGCTCAGTTTTGAATTATGAATGGAGTCCTCTGACTGGATCCACTCTTCTGGCTAACTCCTTTCTCGTGATATGATTTCACTATTTAACGAAATCTGACAATGCTTTCTATTTTTCTCCTTTTTCCGCAGGGTCAGCAAATGCAGCTGGAGCCGTTTGGTCGTCTTAATGCTTTTACATAAGCCGTTTGCTTCTCTGCCCAATGTCACTTAACCATGTGCTGGAGGAGCGCTGTGGCGCTGCATTATTAAAGCCCAAGGCCATTATGCAATGTCCATATGCAATGCATGTGCAAGCCAGATGGAGAGACACATGCCAGTCCGAAATCTGTGATGAGTGTGAAGAGAGAGATAGACAGAAAGAGAGAGAGGAGGGAGAAGCTGCAGATAGCCAGGGATGAGAAACAGTATGTGCACGTGCTCATAAGTTATCTCGTAAGGCAAACTGCAAAATCAGAACGGCATATTGCACCATTGCAAAAAACACAAAAAACTGCCTGTTCCTTTTGCTGCAGGTTTTACGGTTGAAGAGATGCTTCTCTGAAATGGATTCCAGTGTTGTGCACGCTGGCTCGCCAGCATGACTTACTGGGACACTTGGTGGATCTCAGTCATAGCTAACGTAATTTGTTTCACATGTGCTTTTCCAGCTGAGACCTGTTAACACATCTGCCATCGGTTTCTAGAAATGTGTTGTTTTTATTATAATGTACAGTTTTTACACATGGTGAGTATTAACCACAACTGTGACATGTGTTGGAGTCAATATTAACAAACAAGACAGCTGCGTATAGTGCTTTACATTACTAATGCTCAGAGTCAGTCAGAGTAGGAGCAGCCTGGGATCCAGTGTCTGCTCACTGAAACCTCTAGAAAAGCACTGTTGTAAATAATAAAACGAACTAGGGCATTGTGCATGTGGGCTCACCGGGACACTTGACTGGGACACATTCATCAATAATCAGCATGAAATCTAAAAATAAACAAAAACTGGAAAAAGAAACGAAGAAGTGCAACAGCTTAGTAGAACTACATTCTCCATAATGACCATACAAATGAAGCTGCAGCCAAAAACTGACCAGTGGCTTCTGGGTGAGGCTGAGAGCCTCCCTGTGCATTGCTGTGCACTTCTTTTCACCTCCCTCTCCCTCTTAGCTGACAAACTGGCCCCTGAATGTGCAGTCAGCAGCACAGACGGGTATACGTGCTGCGTTCAAGGCGCACACACACCGACTGCAACATTTAGGCCTGACCATACTGTAGGTCATATCTGGCGCTTGGCTATCAAAAAAAAAAAAACCTTTCAGATTAAAACGAAAACACCAGACTTTAGCCACGAGGAGACCGACAAAAGTGCCGTTTGTAGCACTAAAGTGTCTCGTAAGGTGAAACTCTCCTCCATGTTACCTGTCCAATGACCTAATAAGGCGCCGAGCGGTGGAAACATGTCGACACCCAAGACGAACAAGTCAGGATCTACTCACCAGGTGAAACTCCGTCTGTTCCCACTGCTTTTATGCAACCACAGCACAAATATCCTCCAAATGTGCGAATGTGACTGAGACAGAGGACGGTGAGGGTTTTTTTTTTTTAATCCGGATGAATTCTCTGGTGACTGTTTTTGATTCCGTCAGGTCTAACTAAAGTGATTTCCTGGTTTGCTCAGGTATGTGGGCGTGGCTTCTAAACTACAGGTGTGCTGTGTGCACGCTGCTGGTCCACTGTACGTGACTCCCCTCAGATGAGGAGGTGAGTTTCACTCTCACCCACCCTGTGACCTGAATAAGACACGGGGATGAGTCGTTTTACTAAGAACAGACCACGTTAACAAAGAAAAAAAAGTCTTCATCTTTAGCTAATGCAGCAAAATTATAGGCATGACCTCATGTTATTAACCTCAGTAATTAACAGATTAATGATACATTAACTAACGTTATAACATATTCATTTCATATTTTCCACATGTGAAACGGGTTTCAAATATGGAAGACCACAGGTGTCATATTAACAGTAATGAAGTTAGAAAGTTATATTTAACTGGTCAAAAATGAAAAAAGGGATTAATGAAAGATTGTACACAAATGTATGTTTGTGTCCAAATGTATTTATCAATAACTTATTAAATAGTTTAGCATCAATAAATATTGGAATAGTAATCAAAGTTATATCATCCATGTTTGATGAGGTTATAGTGAAAATGTATTAAAAGTACATAAAACATTATAATGGTGATGCTGGCTGTAAATGAGAGATGAGTGATAAAGCATGTGTATCTGAATTTAACATGTGTGAAATATCTTCACATGTATATGATAAGCGCAGCCAAAACTTAACTCAAGGTGTCTAAATTTGTGAAATATTTTCCTTAAAAACCTGTTGTAAAAGACCTGATACATGTATTCTGCCCTCTAGTGGATTACCATTCCACTGCAGGCAGTGGAAAGTTTTGTGTGTTTTTCTTTTAATTTCTCTAAATGGTAGCTATGATGAAATCATCTACACACTTTTGGACAGGAAATATTTTCTGTATTGAAATAATGCATAGTTACTTAATAATTAATTATTTATATAACAGTTAAATTGTGTTAAAAGTGTGTGTATCAAATTTGATACTAAACACACCCTGTTTTGATTTTTTGATAATTAATAACTGAAATGTAATCTTAAAATACATTTGTGGCCTTTTTATAATAACAGTTCTCCAGAAATCATAATCAAAATGTTATATTGATCAGTGTGTTATGTCTGTATTTTTAGATGTCAAAAAGATTAGATAAAGAAGAGAGACAAAGAAAGTACGTTGAAAATATCATCAACACGATAGTGGATGGCAATGCAGGTGACAGGGGAAGATGATGAGGAGAAGGAGAAGGAATGGTAATGGTAATTTGGTAATGGAAGTTCAGATTGAAGACTATCAAGATGAAAGTGTAGGCTAGGAAAGCACGGAAGTTGAGTTCCCACCAACAACACATGACACAATCAGAAGTTATTGAAGGGCAATGCAAAAAGGAAAGAATGAAAGAATACAGATTGAGAAAAATACAGTATCAATTGCTCCAAAAATTAATTATTAATTATCATTGATTCATTATTAGAAGTTGCATATCCATATCCATTATAAAGAACACACAGATCAAATGAAGGACAGTAAATATTAATTTATTTCACAGATACAAATTAGCATAATACAATTGCAAGTCTATCAATCACATGAAGGCACAGATTTAACATTTTTTAAGGCACACGGGCATAAAGAAGGCAGTCATTTATCAAGATAGAGACACGCTACTTTAATAAATCCCAGTGAAGACAAAATGTACAATCTCTAGTGAGGGGCACCAAAAAAAAGACTGAAAACATACGATTACAGCATTTATGTTGGTTCATTTATGGGAGCATATCGCTAATTAATCTTATCAAAATAGTTTTACATTTCTATATAAATACATGATTTGAAAATGACGGGAAAATATCTTTTCTGTAACAGATTCAGTAATAAGACAGTTTATTTCCTCAGCGATCCAGCCACTGAGTTTGGACATTTACACAGAGAATGAGACATGTACAAGAAGTGAACAAACTAAAAATCAGTTTTTCATGTTAGCACAGTTTTTAAATTAGCAGCAAAGTGCAAATTAACAGGGAAAGAAACAGCTTCATAGTGTTTTCTATTAACACAGTGGTTCAGTGATTCTAATAACAAATATACATGTATCTGTTTCCACATCTGTTACTGATAGTAATTTCTATAAAAGAAACAAACTGTGATTTGGCACATTTAGTTTGACTCACAAAGGAAAGTCAGACAGGCACAGGGTGATCCTCATGCTGAAGCATGTTTCCTGTAATTTGTCGGCATGTTTACGCTGTTGTGAGGTCCTTGTGTCGTCATGCCGAACTCAGAGATCAAAGGTCAGAAGTTACAGTTGACCAAAGAGGGGCCATCACTCTTTTCTTCTCACTACACAAGAACAGAAAAAATATATTTTACTCATTTACATAAGAAATCACAACAGTGGGTATTAACTAAGACTATTAATCAAGACTTATCTAGACAATCTGTGTCTTTACTTGTCTGCACCCAGGGTTCCACTGTTTCATAATCTAACCACAATTATTTATTATTGTAAAGCTGTAAGCATGGAAGGCAGGATTGTACACATTTCAGTCGGACTTGATTTTGGATTTAAAATTAGAATTAGGTCAGCGTAAAGGTTTTTAAACTTTTTAAATGTAAGTTATTAGGAAATGTCAGGTCATAAATACTGCAAAAATCCAAATGCAATCACTTAATGTGCATTATATATCAACCTCAACCTTATTTATGTTAAGCATGCACCTGAACTCCTAACTCTAGGTAGGGATGTACTTTTTGGGGACTTGTAATGTTTGTACCTGTCAGGCAGCACTTCTATAGATTGTTAGGTTGCCCATCAAAGTACCATACATGGTGTTATTTTGTCAGTACTCTGCTTTGCCAGACAATAAGAATGCAATGCTCAAAATAAATAGATCAAATAAATCTATGTTTATTTTCATACCTTAATGAAATCATTGAAAACCAGAGGCCGCCTAGAAGAATGAAAACAGACATTCCAGTATTTAAAACACTAAGTCAGCTTTGTTCAGCAGTTCTTGTACATAATGAATTGGATATACCATGCAAATGAACACAGCTGTGCTCGATGTGATGTCTTAACTTTATTTGGGTTTAAGGGGGCATGCAGGTCACCCATCGGAGCGAACAGTTAAACTACTGTAAGTGTTAGGAAGACAAATGACGGCTGGCAGATACTGTCAGGTTGAAAGCCCAAATTTCCTTTTCAACCTCATTATAATTTCTGAGTCCCACTGTGTTCTGTCAGAGGCTTTGAGATTAGATTAACTTGCCTGCAGGCATCCCGCAGAGCCAGAGTAAAACTGCTTAATGTGGACTTCATTTAAGCCCGAATGAGGATTTTATGGTTATGTAAGAGACGTGCAGTAGAAAAGGGAATTTATGGCATTTTCTCAGGCTGACACAGAGCAAGGAGGGAGTGGAGGGGGGTACTGGACTTGGTTGAGTCACACACTGTGACAGATGTGACAGATTCGTGGAGTAGTTTTACTGGTAATCATTGATGGACTTCTTATACGTTTAGACAGAGCCAACGTAGCCGAAAGGCCTGCTGACAGTCTTTGTGCTATGCAAAGCTAGACTAACTAGGTGTAGCATCATATTTTATGAGAACAGTATTGAATGTCTTATGTTGGCAAGAAAGCAAATAAGCCTGTTTCCCAATATACATTTAATGTTGGGTTAATTCACTTCACTTTGTGTCACTCTCGTGCTTTAAGACGATGAAAGTAAAAAAGTTTGGCATGCAGATCGTATTAAACTGTAAATAAAAAATGTCATACCAAGTAGACGTCCAGTTCAGAGTCCGTCTGGCTCCGGCTGAGGCACGACAGAGGATCGTCCAGAGCGATCGTTGAACTGGAGTCTCGCCGGTCTTCACTGCACCATAAAAACACAAATGATTACAGAGTGAAGAAGATTGACATGTTCTCACTTCAACAATGATCCTACAAACATTTGTAGTTTGCCACCTCCCAAGGTGCACAAAGGCCGCCCTTCTCTGAGGCACCGTAACAGTCAAGGCCCAGCGGGAGTCATGACCTGTCATTATTCTCACAGCCACAAGAAGTCGCTTCTCATGAAAACAAAAGCCATGTGTAAAGTAGGAATGAATCCAAACCTCTATTTAAATTACATCTCTAAGCATTGATGAGTCTTTAACAACAGTTGTATGGATTGCCATGAAACTATGTGCATTCAGAGGCCTGAGTCTGGCATCAGACATGTGGTGTTATTCCCCTCAGCCTCAGCTGTGTTTAGCACTCAGTAAAATTATGTAGTAAGCCTAAAACACGGAACTAAGATGGTGAACGTGGTAAACCTGCTAAACATTAGTGTGTTAGTGGTCATTTTGAGTGTGTTACCATGCTGATGTTAGTGCTCACAGCTCACGCAGCACTGAGCTGTGAGCATGTCTGTGGACTATTTCCTTTGTTTCATTACATCTATATGTTGGAAAATAGAAATAAGAGTTACATTATAAGGAAACTGACCTTTTTCTCTAACGCACATCTTTCTCTATTTACATTGCCACTGCTCAGTTTAGCACCTCACTGTCTGTTCGACTGCCAGGCTGTCTCTCGTAGTTTCAGAACTATGTACGGAAATAATAATGGTAACACGCTCAAAATGAAATCACGAAGCTCACTCACAGACACCAAAAGCTGCACACATACTGTACTCTACCTCTTTTCAAGGTCCTCTTCGTTATTCCGGTCGCACTCAAAGGAAACAGTAGGTCTCGGAACAAGGTCTGGTTGTTTAGACGAGCTGTAAACTGTTGCAACAATCAATCAGTCAGTGATTCCAATATGAAAGAAAAAAAAAACTCTCTTAAAAAAATGATGATCATGTATCACATTAAATGTAAAATTGTGCTTTAAGCTTACAGTTCCCATCCAGGTTGTCCATGCTTTGGGCTTTCTTCTCCTCTTTCTTCTCATCCTTATGTGCGGACAGAAACTCCTGAGAGGCTGACCTTACTGGATGGAGAGAACCCCTCTTCCTCTTGGAAGATGCTCCTCTTAAAGCTGAAACACAACGAATAAGTGTTCAGTGTGTTCAAATTAAAAGCTCACTGTAGATGGAGGACATGGAGGACATTAATGTTCCCGGAAATACTTACGATGAAGCTTTTTGAAAACAGTTGAGCCCATGAATTTCAAAAACCTGTCTGCGTAAAAACTGGGCCTGTGAACTGACACTGTGTCCTGAAAAGGAAAGAAAACTATTACTGGACTACTGCTACTGTGTATACACACGTGCACGTGACAGATGTATCCAAATACAAATGCATGCAGATGGAAAAAGCAGGATTTGAAGTTACAGCACATACCCCATCGTGCACAAGAGCTTTCCAGGAGTGTTCCACCTTCTTAATGAACCTAAAAATCCCAGTTTAAAATGAAATATCATTCAACAAAACAATTGAATATACAATACAAAATGAAACATTTGAAAAGTTTTAAACAGCTTTTTTAAATGTTATAGTTTTTAAATATGGTGAAAGGAAGCATATTTCTGACTATGAGAGTCTGATGATGAAAGTAATTCATAGTGTGTGTCAGATACTGTGAGCTCACCTGTAAGACTGAAGGATGTCAATGATTCCTAAAAAGATAAGCAGGTTCTCATCTCTATGTTTGGCTGGAATTCCACCCAACCTGAAAAATAAAAAGTTGGTTTAATCAATATTCCACATTTGACTAAAACGGAATGTAATGTCAACATTACATTTTGTGTTTAGGATGAAACCAAGCTGTAAAATCACAGCTGTGCGTTTACATATTGAAAGCCCCAAACAGAGAAATAGTGACAAAGACAGAAACGGAAGTATAGTTTTCTCACGTTTCATCGTCAGCCACCGGTTCAGGGTCCTTCACGGTCCCTTGGATTGACTCCAGGGCGGTGGAGTACAGGACTTTCTGTCCTCTCCTGCTGTCACATCGGCTTCCTCTGTTCAGCGGCCTCCGATCCAGAACATGAATGCCTAGCAGGAGACTGTAGTCCATGATCTTAAAGCTCTCCAGCACCTGATACCAGACATAAACTGAATCTAAGCAACTAATTCAAAAGGTAATTAAAAGAAACTGTTTGGGGTTTTCATGGTATGTACAGTCATAGTGGAACAATGTTCCTCTGTCATATCTATGCTTTGCTGCATGGAGATGACAAAAAAAAACAAAACAAAACAAGACTTTGACTAGTGAAATAACAGTGTAAATGTCCTCTCACAATACAGGTCTCAATTAAATAATAGGGCTACATAAACCAGAAAACATGAGGTAACTCCTTTTAACAAAGACACTTTTCATTGTGTTACCAAACATACTAACAAAAACCTAATAAGAGCACATTAAACCCAGACGGGACAGTTTGTGCTCCATAGTCCAGCTGCTCAGCCTGATTACATGAGTCAGGTGCTTTGCTCTGCTGAGTGTTAATCTTCCATCAAGTGGCCACTGTTAATTCACGCTCGTGAAATAACATGCAGGTGCTAATGAGGTCATCATAACAACTTGAGACTGATTGACAGGCACGTGGCTCGGTGTGGCAGGCTGTTCCATAACACTGACAAAGGGGCAGTTTAGACTGTGTCCTAATAATAATGAACTGATCGGCTCATTTAACTGTCAGCAACACTATGAACTCAATATGCTGTTTGCATAGATTTGTCACTTAGCAGCAGCCTTAAGGAGGCATGGGAGCATCACACAACTGGTCTGTTGTCGTCTCTGGTTTAATCGGCAGCTATTTAGTTCAACAGCTACTCTCGAGATCAAGATGGCCACGGTACCATTTGCTGTGGCTGTTTGCATTAGAGCATTAGGGCATTAATCCTGCTGATTTTATTCCTAATCCTAATCACCTTTACCGTCATCCGCACAAAACATTCCTCACCCAACAGTTTGGTAAATACAAGGTAACCTGAACACAAATAATAGTTGCTTCAAATATTCGTTTCCCTCCAAAGAGGCCTGACTTTTGATTTAGGACCAGCCCAACAATGTCAACCTTGATGCAAGACACCTCATAATCAAGGAGGCACACTGCCAGACGTTTACTGAGCACTGGTGCTCCCTAGAGGATGACCTTTGATGTTGGTCAGTCTGTGGTCTTTCCTTACAATAAAGTTGAATAAAGAGCATCCAGATGCTCAGCTATTAGGCTATGTTACTTATCCATGTGTAGCACAATGGAGAATGTTGTCTGTGCACCTTTATCAAAAAACTAATGTTAGACCAGCATTTAAATTGTTAAATATCAAATAGGATTTAGCTTGTGACACAAATATAGAAGTTAAAACGATCTCTCCATCAGTGACAAACATTGTAATTCTGCTCTGACGTTGTGAAATGTACTTTTTATATTATGACGTTTGTAGAACAGCCATAGTGAGCTTTATATGACCCCAACCTCACTGGCCTACTGAGTAAACAGATATAAGATCTCTTGTGCCAACACACCCGACAATCCCTCTGCAAAGTCTTCATCAGGGCGTTGTAGGTGTCTGGGTCAAAGTACAGGCCCTCGTGCATTTCCTGAAAGTCCAGGTCTTTGAAAGTCGGTGAAGGTTTGGCACGCTCCTTGCGGTTGGCACGCCGTTTGTAGGAGGAACCCTTCAGGTCGTACTTGTAGTGCATCTTCATCGCACGTGGCAGCACATTGTTCATCACCACCAGACGCAGGGTGACACCACCGCACTGGATGCAGTAAAGACCGTAGAACTTGGGCAGCAGTGTCCTCGGGTTCTGATTCAGATTCTACAATTAGGACAAAAGGCACAACGTTAAACAGAGAGGACGGGTCTCAAGTGGACCGTTTTAAGGCAAACCGGTAAGAGAAACCTGAATTCTTAAACACATTCGCTCAGTTCATGATCAGCTTCTCAAATATAATCATGTTACATTTGAAAACCTGATCATGAACTGAGATAATCGACTGCATGACAAAAATGTCTGCCTCCACAGCTGAACAGTAACTTATTAGTTAAAACACACCACACACACAGGAAAAAAAAAAAAAAAGAGAGAAACTGAACAGTGTGCTGCAAACCTGCTCAAAATAAGTGGTGGTTAGAGAAGCAATGTGTTCAACCAGCAGCTGCATGTAAATGAGAGCTTTAGGGTAATCTGGGTTTTTGCATTACATGTAAATTCCACATCCAGACGTTTCAAATTAGAGAACTACACTTGTAAGTGAACTAAGTTACAGTAAAAAAAATAATAAAAATTTTTCAGCATTAATAATTTATTAGTGTGAGCAGGAGTGAGAGTAAAGTATTTTTAATTGAAGATATGCTGTGGAGTTTTTCCACCACTGCTGGTGCTATGGAGCAGTGTTTATATGGGTTTGCCCCTATTTTGTTTGGTTTCTTGCAGGAGAAGTTAGATGGTGCAAGCATGAAGGTGATGCAATACATGGTTCTGCTGACAGTATCACGCTATTATTCTGATGGCTGGTTAGATGGTTAGTAAAAAAAAACAAAACAACTTAATGTGTCACAAAAGGCAAGAAAAAGAAGTGGCTACAAAGTAAACACAGATATAAACAATACAACAAGTGCTTTGTGAGGAAATGCGTTCCACTGTATTGTTAGCTGATGTTATGAATATGTTCCTCTATGTGCCTGTAAATTCAGCGAGCGATTGTGTCTGCTCACCATATAGTAACCAGGGAGCAGCTTCTGCAGGAACTCAGCCTCTTTATGCTGCACGGTCTTAATGATGAACTCATCGTCGCTGGTGAGGTAGAACCAGGAACTGCTGGCGCCGGGGTTGGACAGCTCGATCAGAGGCTCCTTACAGATGGAGTACTGCAATTCAGAATGATGCAAGACAACGTTTTGCAATTAAGCGAGTGCGAGCTTTCACCTCATTGTGCTGACTCAGAATGACAAATATGACGTCGGCTGTCTGCGACAGTCTCCACACTGACCAGATAGTCATCAGGTTTGATGCCAAACAGCTCTCTGAAGTAGCGAAAGGCCAGCGGGGCGTATGTTTTCAGACGGAAGTCAGGGTAGTGATGTGCTGGAGTCATGTTGCTGCCCTCACTTAAGAACAAACAAAATATATGTAAATTATCACTGTACACTGACACAACAACAGCAATATATCATAGGAGGAAAGCTGATTATTCATTTAATTTGGCAGAAATATGTGCTCTGGGGTAAGTGGATTATCCAGAAGTAGCTGGAAACCATAGTTTAATTTAAAGTTAATTAACCTGAACATCCTCTTATATATATGACCTAGAAATAGGATGAGATGAGATGTACAGATGCGTGTTTACCTGGGAAGGAAGACGCTCTCCACCATGGAGAAGTCCTGCATGAGAACATCTCTGTCGGGTTTGGAGCTGAGGTTTCCCACAGCATAACCGATGCCCAGCTGGATGGCTCCTTTCAGGGCAGCTTCTGTGGGCTAATAAATCATAACAGTGGAAAAAAAAAGTTAACATTTTGACTTATTTCAAAAAAAGAAACCGATCGTTTTTTTCGTGGCCTTTTTGCTAACTAAGACTCTGATCGTGGTAAACATTAGGATGTTATCATTTCCTGTAAGAGCTTCATGTCTTTATTTAGCTCAGGGCTAAAAAAAAAAAAAAGATAGAAAACAGAGTCTTCACGGTTCAGGAAATGAGTTCTTTAGTTTCTCTCTGCTATGTTAAAATGTTTCAGTTTGAAAAATGACACCCTGGTGACACCTTTGCCACCTTCTGCCACAGAGGTACTCGGGCTATAACTAAATGTAAAACCTTCAGCACAAGAAAAACTAAAACTAAATTATTATCATTTTAAATCATTTAAAATAAGTCATTTTATTTATTACTGTATGTAAAGTTAGGGTGTATTGATATATAGTGTATTGTAACAGTGTGTGTGATATTTGGAGTTTAAATTGAATAAATTGAAGTTACAGTTATAGTTGTATACAGTTGCATATTATGGTATTTGGTTTATACTGAACAATTATAAATAAACATGTTGATTTGCTGTTTATTTTAATTGACAATCTTTAAACTCATTTATTCTGTCCGCTGAGGTGAAATCACTAATTTAGCCACAAACTGAAGCTGATCAGTTTGTGGCTCACCTTGTTCACTGACACTCTTCACTTCCCTCTATAAACAAACAGCTGTTGCATAACGCATCAGCAAAAAACAATAACCGCATCACCCATGGGTCCTTGAAATGAAAGTGTTCAAATTCATAAGAATTTTCGCTCTGATACTGTAACTAGGAAGTTCTCCAAATGTCCACAATCTTTGTTCCTATTTGTGCAATCTGTGTGTTTTTGTAACAGTGAGTCAACATATAATACAAACAGAGGATGTTTGAGGTCCTCTCTTCCTTGAATATAATTCAATTACTTACCTTTTTATGATCCTTTGACACTTTAGAGGTTTTGGTTCCTGTTCCTAAACTGTCGCCAGTGGCAGCTGACATCTTTTTGGACAGAGAATTTAATCAGAGGGGAAGCTCTGTTGTCGCTCCTCCAAGCGTGAGTTCCTTTTTCCCCCTCAACGATGAACGATCAGACGCTGTAATTTACCGAAACAGCATTTTACAGGTACGCTGCTCCTGTAAATTGAAGTAGAGAAGAGTCACACAATGAGCTACAGTAAGTTCACATGAAGATCAATGTGAAGCACATCAGCACGTGAAAAACTACACTGCGACTGAAATCAGTTTGTCTATTTCAAATATTAAATGTCTGATATGTCTTACTAAGCCTTACAATGTACAGTAGAGTCCTTTCTGTCTGTGGTGCTGAGTTCTGCGGGACCTCCCGTATTTGTGTGAGCTTTTAACTCCAGAATCTCCAAAACAACCCTTGATCCCAAATAAGAAGGATTGGAAAACTATTTCTTACCAAATCCGCTTATTTTATAACAGTACACAAGAGAGATTCAGTGCTTTCTTGCTTACATATGTGACCCACAATCCGCTAAAGCAGTGTGTGATGACCAAAACAGAAACATGCTTACCCTGCCTTAGCCTTGTACTTCACCTGCAAATCGCTTACGTATGTAAGGTGAAGCTATGAGTTATTGACCCTATTTCACTAAACAGTAGCTGTTTAAACATATTGTATAGTTTCTATAACTACTGTATGTTATACATTCACTCCCTTAATAGAAACAGAATGATTTGGGCCTCTGCTTTGATGCATCAGGGCCTGGCCAGCTTGGAGTGATTAGGGGAAAGATGAATTCCCAAGTGTACCAAAACATTCTGTCTGTACGTCAGCTGAAAAGCTGTAGAAGTTGGGTGATGCTACAAGACAATGACCAGACAAGTCCACAACAGAGTGGCTTCAGAAAAACTAAATCCACCTTTTGGAGTGGCCTAAAAGTAGTTAGCAGTTATTCATTCCAAGGCTTCACATACATTTTCCACTTGGACTATGAGATTTTTCTTGTTGTTCTTAATAAAGACATGTTATTATTTTAGGCACATCATATTTGGTAATTCTCTCGACTTAGGTGAAGATCAGATCAGATTTTATGACAAATTAATGCAGAAAACCATGAAATTTTGAAGGGTTCACATATTTTTTCTAGGTCGTCAATGTTGTAAGGTGACGTTATTTAATGTTAGTGATTAAATAGTGGTTCAAAAGTCAAGGTCTGATCGGTACTGTGGACATGCGGGATCACTACTGCTGGCCCAGAAGTGGTATGTTTTTTATTCAAAATCAAAACCTTAAAACCCAGAAAACATGCTTGGCTAGTAGCCTGACTGCCCTATATGTTTCTATGCGAACATCATGGTATAAAACTATTATATTTCAAACAAAACTGCAGGTAACCCACCACAGACCCTAACAGACAAGCCCCTGTTTATTTTAAGCACTGCCTCAGGATGTGGTTTTGTGGTTTTGACTCATGGAGAATAAAACGGCTAATTTCCCATTTAAATATTTTAATTGACAGTGAAGAAAGCAAGAAATGGGCTAAAGCTGATTGTTTTTGATAAACAGAATGATTAATGGTCAGAGGAGGGAGTGGGGTTAATTATATGCATGTAAGAGTGTAAGAGACTTTAGTGGGGGATTTCTGGCTTCCTCTGCAGTACCTCACATATTGAAACGATGCCAGGTGACGTAACAGTACAAAAATGTTTTGTTTCATTGGAGAGCTTACATACATGGACCTCCATTCAAAACGATAATAAAATAAGTTCTTAGCCTATTTACTGAGCAGTAACTCTTATAAAACATCACTTTGCTAATTGATATTAAATACAATATAAATATACACTGCTCAAAAAAATGAAAGGAACACTTAAAATACCCTTGATCTGGGGAAAAAATGATGCAGATAACTATATTGATATAGACTAGGTAATGTGTTAGGATGAAACAATGCGACATCCTTTGATGAAAATTAAAACTATCAACCTACAGAAGGCTGTATTCAAGCAGCCTGAAAATCAAAGTGTAAACATTATGCAACACATTAGTCCATTCTGCTCAAATCTCATTGCAGCAACTCAAAGTGGTACTCGGTTCTTTGCATGGCCCCAGGTACTTGTATGCAAGCCTGACGTTGGCGTCCTAATGAGAGGATGGTTGGTGTCCTGGGGCATCTTCTCCCAGATCTGGACCAGGGCATCACCGAGCTCCCAGACCGCCTGGGGTCAATCGGATTTATGTCAGGCGAGCGTGGTGCCCAGACAATGATATAAATTTCTTCATCCTCCAGGAACTGCCTGCATACTCTCATCACATGAAGCTGGGCATTGTCGCACATCAGGAGGAGCCCAGGACCCACTGCACCAGTGTAGGGTCTGACAGTGGCTCCAAGGATTTCATCCTGATACGTCATGGCACTCAGGGTGCTGTTTTCTAGCCTGTAGAGGTCTGTGCATCCCTCAGTTCATATGCCTCTGTAGACCATCAATGACCAAACATGGTCAGGCTGAACGATAAAAGGCAGCAAAACATTCTCCATGGCTTCTCCAGATGTTTCATGTCTGTCACATGTGCTCTGGGTAAACCTGCTCTCATCTGTAAAAAGCACAGGTTGCCAGTGATGGACCTGCCAATTCCAGTTCCATGGTGCTGGACAGTGAGCGCGGGACCCACAAGAAGATGTGGGGCCCTCAGACCTCGCTCATGAAGCATGTTTCAGATTGGTCAGAGACATTCACACCAATTCCTTTTTTTTCTATATGTCTAGATGTTTCTGAAGACATGGTTTGTGCCTGGAATATGCTTTAGTGGAAGACGGTAGATAAATGACTAGTTACAATCATGCAGAGATATAAACTGCGTTTAAATAGCAGCTGTATAAAGAGCTGCAGCTATGTGTGTTGGAAGTTTGACGAGAACTCCAGTCCTTTCATTTTAGATGTAGATATATTTGTAAATAAGACTGAGAGCCATCAGTCATGCTGGCTGCTCAGTGAGGATATTCTTAGGCACACTTTGAGCACGCTACCAGGCTAACATTTGCTTATCAGCTCGAAACACAAATTACACAGGGCTGCAGTTTTAGTCTCAAAGCAACATGTTGGACATGACACGAGCATGTTTACTACATTTTATGGCATCCAGCCTGTCAATACCACGATGAGTCAAATTTTTACCTCGCAGAAGATTTTAGAAAAGCTGAATCACCAAAGTCATCAGGCTGCATCATTAACACTGAACTTCCTTGGCAGCACTATTTGACGCCATTGGAGGTGATGGTGGCTGCATGTCAGACCCGTCATCAGGACAACAATCACACATGCCCGGTGACGGCCGTGGAGACATCGTGGTTTCGTTCAGGCACAAAGACAGCCGTGTTAGGGCTGGTCACAAAATATTCAGAGTTAAGTGAAAAGATAAAATGATTACTTCCTGGAACTGCCATCGCTACAACGGACGCATTGTGGGGAAGTCCTGCATGTTGTTGACCCATCCAACAACCCCGTCCACATTCTGGCACTGATGTTTTGCCTAATACACAACAATATCACTGTAGGTGTCACATATTTATGCACCTGGATGCTGTTGTAGGTGTTGGACATCCCTTTGCATTTCTCTGGCATCAGTATGTGACATTATCTGACAATCTGGGAGCGAGAACAGGCTGAAACTCTGCACAATATGTCAGGTTGTTGACATACATTAGAAATATTTAAATACAAATCTAAATACTTGGAGTAATTAAGCCCGTAAGGGTCAAAGATCTCTGTTACCTAGTGACTCGGCTTGGATCTAAATCGGATTTTACCCCCTTTATGTTCTGACAGGTGGTTAATCAGTAATCATTTACTAGTTCGCTTTATTTCGTTTTAATTATCAGCTGAATCACAAGACAAATGCAGTGAGGACCTGCTCTGTGGGTGAAAAGTCATGTCAAATACAAACAGATAAGTACAACAGCTGTTTAAGTAAATGTACTTAGTTACTTTCCAGAATCCCCTCCTTCAGAAACACCTGTTGGCACAGGGCTGAACACCACCACACACCAATCAGCACCTCCACCACTTCAACAAAACCACGATCACCTTCAGTGCAGTGGCCCCTGCTGCTGCAGGTCTGTCTGGTGGCTCTGGATCAGTGCTGGGTTCTGTTCCGGACGGACCTGGTCCAGGTGAGTATTTTTCCACCTGCAGTCACACGACAACGCTCGCGCCGCAGCTCTTTTGAATACATGTAAACGACGAGGAGCCCTCCCAGATTACTGCCGACATTTTCTTTTCTCTCTTTGCTTCGCAGCTGACGGGAAGACGAGAGCGAGTTTCCTCCTGTGATACAATCGGCGGCTCCTCTTCCTCCTGATCGACGCGCACGCTTGTTATCAAAGCCGCAGGCTGCGTGACGCGCAAGGCACAAGCTGAGCAGGCGGACCGACGCGCTGGGAACCAACGTGTACGGCTGCAGAAGTAAGAAAATCAGCAGCTGTATGGTCAAGTTGGCTCTCCGGCTTCTTACCTCAACAGGCATGGTCGTCTGCAGGCGGTGGTGGGAGGAGGAGGGGGGGGGTTGCAGCAGGTCAGCGAGACGCCGACGTTGTGGGATCCAAACTCCGCGGCGCGCACACTGACTGCGGTGAGATGAGGAGCAAAGTGCAGCAGCAGCAGCAGCAGCAGCAGCGGCTGTAAAGCATCCTCACCACTTCCTCCCTCTCTCTCTCTCTCTCTCTCTCTCTCTCTCTCCGCCTACCTGTTGTTACTACATTCATGACTCACATTGTGCTGCATGCAAAAGAGGCCAGAGAGCCGCGCATCAAGACGGTATTTACATCTAACAATGAGCCTCATGTTGTGTGGTTGTGTTTGCTGTGATGAATGAGATTAATGAATTTGTTTCTAATATTGTCAACTGCTTGCACCATCTACAAGCATCAGAGTGCTGCTGACCCACATGTTTGGGTCTTTTGCCATTCTAGAAAGCACTTCAATAATAAATAAATAGAACACATTAAATTACAGTTACATCCAAATACAGATAAAATGAATACATATATTTACATCTGCTTCTGCAACTTTAATATATAAGGTTCTTACTTAGTGATAGGAACAACCCACCCCCAACACCATAGACTGCATATTGTATAAAGATGGTTTTATTATACTACCTGGCCGCTCCCTGTTGTCTTTGACAGTAAGACTCTGTTCACATTACAGGCCGCGTACAAGAAGAACAACCACTTTATTTGTGCAGCTTTCTGAAAAACTACGATATGCTCGTTCCATTGTGGCTTGAGCTTCTTCAGAAATGTCCAGGAAATGTAAAACGTCCTCATCTCTTTATTCTGTGTGTATTTTTACTGGACTGTGAGGTGTGAATACTCATCGATGATGATTACAAGCAGTTTGCAAATGCACAAAGATGTGAGAAGTAAAAAAAAAAAAAGCTGCTCGTTGGTTATGACACTGGATATGAATCCGATCTGGAAGCACTTACAAAAGTCTGATTTGGTTTGTTAGACCCTGTGAAAAAACTCTCATGTGAGCCAATGGACCATAAAAAAAGAGGTTTGAGCCACTTCAGCTGTGATGTGAAACGCAGCCAGACTCCTTTAACACACACACACACACACACACACACACACACACACACACACACACACACACACACACACACACACACATTTATAAAGATAATGAGTCTTTCTGCTTTGAGTTTGACAAATGTTTAAGATGGTGTTAGTAATAGTAGTTCTTCAGTACTGAGCAGCACAGTTTGAACTGTTTATTCATTAGACAGATGACAACAAAAAACAGGAAGTGAGTGGGAAGAGAGATAGGAAATGACAGCAGAGTCCCCCGGTTGGACTTGAACCAGCAGAGGAAGGTAAATGTACTAAATGTACATTTACTTAGTTGCTGCATTTACTGTAAGAACTATTTTGAGGTAGGTTTGAGTATTTTATTTTTGTACTATTAGCTCCTTCATCTGGAAAAGCTGTACTTCACTTTACAGTTACCTTTCTGAATTAGACAGTACATTAGATGACACATTATAAAATATATTTTACAAGCTCATATGAGACAATGCATGGTTGAAGAGGAAACGCGTCGGCTTGTGACTCCTTAAAAGCTGTCTTTAAAGCTGTCTTGTCATGTCAGTCCATGCCTTGTTTCAGATAGACAGCTACAGTATATTTTAGCAGAAGTTTCCCCTCAACTGGCTTCACTTAAATTAAAACAAAGAAAGTAACAAAGGTGAGGGAAGTATAAAATGGAAATATTAAATTCATCTTCCCTTCTCTGTAAATCATCTCATGACCTCTCATGTGACAGTTTTAACACAGTAGATGTTATTAGCTAAAGAAAATAGCATCTCCTCTTAAGACTGTCCTCTTGAGCCTATGTATTATTATTATTATTATTATTATTATTATGTATAGTAGATTTTTGAAGATGGTTTTTATATATAACTATAGTTAAAACTACTAAATAAAAATACCACCCATGGATACTAGAAGAATATTACTCCTAGTTATCTGGATCTCAGTCAATTCCAGTCTCTTTATTGATGAACTACAGACATGGATTAGACTCTGACTCTTTTTAAATGGACTTAGATCATATTTAACAGGTTGAGAATACTTTGCTTGGAGAGTTCTTTTACTTTTCTGTCCGTTGTTATGCAGATGTCACACGGCTTTACATCTCTGCCATGCACGATGTTTCAAGCACTGTCGACAATCCCAGAAATTGTATCTCTGAAATCAGTCACTGCTGACTCCCTTACATCTGCTGTTCCTCAGTTCACGACCAAACTCCCCATGCAATACCAAATATTCATTCGGTATTAAACTATATTATATGTTCTTTTAACATATAATATACAAAATACACCAACATATTTTTTTCTACGCAGACTTGGGACTCAAATGTTGTTAACATTTTTTGTGGTTGGGTTCACCCATTCACAACAATGGCTTATGGTCAGGGAAAGATTGTGGACTGAGTTAATACAAAAAAATGTCACTTCATAAAGAAAATCTGCATTAAATTTAACCAAAAACTAAAGCACAGTCTTTCTCTAGCCCTAGCCCAAGCACTTTTCTTGTTTAAACCCAACCTGACACAGGAAAATGGACGGACTAAGGCCTGTGGTTTTTAAGTCCTACTGTACATATTATGCGCCCTCTATGCAAATCACTTTCTATTAATACATGTAGCTTCGTTCATTTAAAAATAGTTGCATCACAACATGAAAATTACATTTGCTATAAAAGTAGTAGTAGTTCAGTTGCATTTTCATGACACATTATTAATATAACTATTAAAATTTTTGTTGTTGTCTCTTTTTAGTGTTTTCAAGTCTCATGACTGCACAGATCACATCATGTGTCACGCAGAACACGAAAGCTGAATTTAACACCAGCTACTTGGCATTAGATGTTTGCTAAAACAAAACCCTATTTACTTACTTATAAACCTTTTTTAGTTTCCCCCCCCTCAACATGAAAACAGATCCCTACCAGGTTTTAGGTGTGACACAGTTAGTGTAATGGAGAATACCTGGATGTGTGTAATATAATATACTGTATCTGGAAGGTGATGAAGATGATGAAAAGCACAAGTTAGGGTGTGGACACTAGCAAAACATGTCTAAATCCACCTCTATCAGACCATCCTCAGAAACTGAGTGACTGTGCAAGACAGAGACTAGCGAGAGAGGCCACAGAGACACCTGACTAGCTGGGAGACTGTACGTACATCAAGAAGGTGTGAACTGAAACAAAGAGCCTGAATGCACATTGCAAATTTGTAAATGTTAGGACAGATGCTCCTTTTTTTCAACACCACTTGACCACACTGACAAAAGCCACATATGAATTGCACCACATTTGAGACTGTAAGCCCAACAGTTGCCTATGTAGCCGTCAGCCCTCACGGCAGATGTGTGAACAGAGATAACATGTAATGTAGACATCAGATCAACAAACATATTCACTTGTATCCACTCAGTCACTCTGGCAGCAGTGACTGCCACAAAAGATGAAATGATTTCTGGTTTTGTATCAGTCAGCAGAGGCAGAGCTAAAAATAAAATACAAATAAAAAGAGAAAATGTCAGTGTTTCCTTTTGACCTCTAGGAGGTGCTGTTGCAGCTCTGGCACTCACCACGCTGCAGTCCAGCCTGAATCTGCTGTACAGTGTATCATGTTTCCATTGGTGCTTCTGTGTTTTTTTGCTTTTCTGTATTTCTCCTTCCCTCCCTTCCTTCCTTTGCTGTTCTTTTCCTTTATTTCCTTTCCTTTGGTCATGATTTTGTGTTATTATTCATCCCCAAGAACAATTTTCTATTCTCTTTTTCGCACTAGTACTTTCTCTGGTTTGTCCTCTAAGTGGGCCAAAGTTCGAGTACGTTGGAGGTTTGTTTGGGAACACCAGAGGGGACAGGCTGCCTGCAAGTTGGCCGTCAAGACGGTGATTTGAGGCCATCAGATATCAGTTCAGTCCTCGAAGATTCGACACGCAACCTTTGTCACATTTGGCTGTGAGACAGCTGTGGGGGTGCACAGACACCGGTGCAGGTTCGATTTCCTGTTTGTCCTTCACAGTACCTTGCCACTATTTGGGTTTGGGGTTCAATTCCTCCAGTGAATAATGAACAAGCCTTTGTCATTATGTAATGGCTCTGAACCGTTTAGACCACCCCCAGATACTTATTTTTGATCTTATGGGAGCTTAAACCTACAGTTTCCCCTTCTATCGTTGGTTAACACTCCTGTGCAGTTTTTGTCTAATTACTAAAGCACATAGTTGATGATGACACTAAATAAAGATGCTACAGTTCATGCTGAGGATGTGTAAATTTAGACTCACAGTTCACTCTAACCACTTACTTTGCACCTCATGGTGGTGAGAGAGGAAAAGTCAGGTCAACAAAATTGTTCATGCTCTGCGGTCCTTTCGTTGTTGTGTTTGAAATTCATGCCAGTCCAAGTAGTTTTTATAATAATTAATTTGCACTTAAAGCGCCAACTAACTGGCAGGATGCTAACCTTGATAAAGCCCAAATTTTAACCTTCAATCACTTTTTTTATTTGCTTTACTTTATTTACTTACTCATATTGTTCTTTAATCTTTTTATTTTTTATCAAATTGATTATTTCTTTTGAATTTGCATTTTATTTACTTGCCCTTTATTACCATTTAATGTTTCTAATGTACAGTAAAGCAGTTTTAATTGTGTTGCCTTCCTTTGTTTTACAGCATTATCAATTAAAGCTATATTATATAACTCTGGGAAACTAAATCAGTTCACTCAACCCTGTCCAGCCCTTCAGATATAAAGGGTCTTTTTGAAATTTTGATAAATAGAAAGCTAGACAAATGAGTAATCAGTCTTTGACCGACCTATAAACATCTAAAATAGGTCAAGGTTATGCAGTGCTTGTACCATTTTATGCCATGTTACAGTATAAAGACTGTATTTAATTTGACATTCAGTAAAGGAGGTGTTTAATGTACACAAACCCAATAATCAAGTAAAAGTGCAAATATTTGATTAGAAATATATGCTTCAAGTAGAAGTACCATTTAGACAGGGGGATAATACATTAAGAAGAGTAGCAGTATTTTCTTCTGATTTATATTAGAGTAAAAAGAAAAGTAATATGAAATAGAAATGCTCCAGTGTAATTACCTCAAAACTGTACTTAAGTACAATACATGAGTAAATGTATGTAGTTACTTACCACCACTGGTAATCCTGCAGAGAACCTAAACACAAGCTTTAACTTCCAACCTCAAGGCGGCTTTGTTTAAATTCCTGTACAACTTGATTAGACTGTGTATTTTTAGATGATGACGCTCAGCGCGAAGGTTCGTCCGACTTCAGTGCATTTCTGTTTATTTGGGTGTGAATGTGCAAACTATCTTTCACACGACATTTCACCACCATCGTCAACCACAACATTGTGCAAGTCAGAGCCACAACACGGTGACTCAAGACCAGGAACGTTTTATTTTTGAACATTTTAAACAGAGGACAAGAAATTTTTTCAGAAGTTCACAACACAAGCTAAAATACTTTTTTTGTAACTGACGGGTTGTGTATTTACAGTATCTCAGTCTTCAGTAGACATACAGTTATTGTGACACGTCCTCCAGTGAGTGTCGATGCAGTTCATTCGATCAGTGTCTGTGTTGATGCAGCTGTTCATCGGACACAGTCGGAGTCGGAGACTGCACTCTGTGCTGGTAGATGACTCTCAGAAACCTAAAACACACACACAGACAGGTGGGAAATTTAGAAATGGATCATTGTTTGTCCAGAAACAGTAAGACTAATGTACAACATGACTGGTTCTGGGTATTTGACTAACATTTTTCTATGTTTGGTGAGGAAACCTTAAATCATCACTTCATACTGCGTTCTCTATGACAGTGAACTTATACAATACAAATACACATTAAAGTGTCCTTGTACCACTTTAAAAAGTTTCCAACTCCTATTGTCCACATAAGAACCTCATCCTGAATCAGAACACTGCATCGAGGATCCACGACAAAACTGTTCTAGTCTTCCTTAAAAAAAAAAAAAAAAATGCATCTCAGAACTTTTAATGAAAAACATATTGTGAAACTAAATATTTCTTGCTTGCTTCAGAAAGTTAAACTTTGTAAAATGTTCCTTGTTGTATTCTTCCCATCAAACTGAATTGTTTTGTATAAAATGTGCAAAATACAACAAACACTGCATATACAGAAAAAAATCCCATTCACATGTCCTGGACTGGGTCTCTTACAAATATCTTTGTTTTGTGAAAGAAAGGCAGATTTCATAGCATCATATTGCAAATTGTTAATCACTATTGTACAGTAGTTAGATGCAGCAGTTGGAATATCTGCATAGCAGTCCAGAAACCCATCACCAGCACAAGCGAAAACATCGATGTTTTTCATGGAAAATAAGGAGATTTGTGATCAAAGTTGTATTATGGTTATAAAATTACTGCTTCTACAAAGATTCCTTGAATAATTTCAATAATAGGTTCTTTCTAATGTAAGTGGTTATTTTAACCCTATAGTAGCATGGTCATCTACTACAGACAATTAATAAAGTACAAAGTCTCCTGAAACTAGAGAGACTCACCTTTGGACTACAGTTCATCCAAATGAAATAATCTTTTACAACTACTACTGCTACCAGAACCGTGCTAGTAATGGTGACACACAGGTTGCAGTTCACTTAGTTTTCCATGATAACATACATGCACTCAGCTGTGCAAAAGGGTTTTCTAATGATGTGTCAGCCTATTATATTGTTAAACATGCATTAGCAAACACAGTGTGCCATTGGATCGTTTCTTTTTTCCCCACACATTTGAACGGCATGTGTGTGTCTACCTGTTTCTCCAGCTGTTCAATGTGCTGCAGGCGTCTGTTGATCAGTCTGTCCCGGGCTGAAACTTCAGAGGTCAGACTGGCAAGCTGCTGGGCCTGTTTATCAATGATATCCTACAGCACAACAAAGATATGAAGGGACAAACCCTGTCAAAGATGTGGCTTCCAATGCCCCCAGTCATATTTGATCTTGAAGGTTTTAGATAATAACATCGAGCGAAACGGCCTAAAGTTGGTTTCAGTAGAAGAAGACTTTATTGGTACAGAGATCATTCAATGTGACACTGAACTCTGTTCAGGGATTCGCTCTATATGTGCATTTGTGCACGAGTCTTAATCACCTTCACAGAGCTAACGTTGATCTGAGCGTGGCCCCCTGACAGCGGCTCGCTCAAGCTCTTCACTTTCTGATGGATCCAGCTCATCCAGGTCTGCATGGCTCCCTGCTCCGTCTCCAGATCCTCCAGCCCCTTCTTCAGGTCTGTGACCGCTCTCTGCAGCCTGTCCCCTTTGGCACTCAAGATCTGCAGGTCTTTCCTCACCTGAACAGCACATTATGTCCCTTTATTCCAAGCATTCATCATTTTCAACACATCTGTATTCACCCACTGATCATTTGCAAGTTCTTACGTCTAACTTTTAAATTTTTTTTGTCTGTGACAGACTCTCACATTCCAATCTTTAATTAAACATAAAGCTCCCTCTCTCTCTGGCACAGCTTGAAATCTAGCACGCTGTTACAGTATGTGTCAGGAAGAATCAGCCACAAAAGTCAAATTATGGTTCAGTATAGTCCAACTTGTAACACAGGTTCTGCTTCAACTACTTAAGTCTCAAGCTCCGTCTAATATAACTCTGATGACATCATCACAGTTGTTTTATAAAACTCCTCTTCAGCTCAGTCCTGATGCAGTATCACAGGGTTGAAGTAATTAAGTTGTAATAACGAAGAAATGTGTCCATGATTTATGATTATGACTTGTTTCATTAGGTGTTTAAGTGCATTTCAACACGCTGATTTTGCCTGGAAATAATCGGAAGATCTGACACTACGTGTCTAGGCAAGTTACCTGGACCATGAAGACAATAACATGCTCTGAGTGTTGCATCATATTGTGGCTGCACTCACTGTAATAAGAATTTATGTTGAACATTTCACTCAGTATAAAAAGGATTAAAAAAAAAGGGTTGAAAGTGGGAAAAATGGGTTTTTATAAGTAACTCAGGGAGAATCACAGGGAACAGTGGGCTTACAATTTATCATAAAATCATGTAAGCTAAAAGAAAAGGTTCTGCTGTCTGAAATCAGGGTCAAATCTGAATCTGGGATTCTTCCTCACCTGCTTGTGAGTCCGTCCTGCTTGTAAGCCGTGCTCACGAAGACGCTCCAGACTCCTTGTGGCTCCGTCCAGCTCTGCCGACACCTGCTCTCCCTGTCGCTCCATCTGCTCGGCGTTCTCAGCCACCCCGTGCAGAAGGTGAGCCAGCCCCAGAGAGAGCATCCTCAGCTGAGATACAGGGACCCCACCTGTCTGCTTCGATGTGGAGGCACTATGTGGTGGAGGGTCACGATGGGCCTGACAGAGTCCCACAAGCAAACTGGACAGCTGTAACACCAGGCTGGCCTTCATACTCTGGCTTATTATCTGGTACAGACTACCAGTCCAGTTTTCTGCAGGTCTTAGAAGCTAGATCCCCAGTCCTCTGATCAACAGACGTGTGCATCCAGATACTGGCTTCTGCTGAATCCACATCTGCTGGACCACTATTGTCCTGCTTCAGATGTTCCCTGAGGAGGTCTGGAGCTCAGAATGGTGAAGTATAGAGGGATGAGGAGAGGGAGGAGAGCCAGACGGAAACAAGGCGGGAGTTCCCAGACTGACGTATGAATTATAAAATAGAAGAAGTTAACCCGGGGGCTCGATATTTATATAACGTCACAACCAGGATTGTGATTCTACTCTAATTAACCACATTTAATACACTCACAGCTAATTCTTTATTCCACATGTGAACATTAAAGACTGTCTACACAGAAAACAAGATTCATGAGCTCTGTCAGAAAAATCTACATTCATTCTATATTGCTCATAAATGCTGTTTCAGTGATGAAGTGAATGCTGCAGGTTTACAGTTGTCAATATTTTGCTGAACACTGAACACTTCTCATCAAGCAAATGAGCCTGAGTTACATTCACACTCAAACGTAAAACATGAGAGACATCTGCTGGGCGACCGTGGAGCCTGATGCTGAGGTGAAATAATTTGAAACTGACAAAAGCAATAAAACAAATGAAAAAAGAAACTTTACCTTTGAAATGTTTGACTCAACAGAATATTTTAGATAATGCAACAAATTAAAATGTCCTAAACCAAAATGACGGTTAATTCTAAATAACAGAATATTATCAAGGATCTAGAAAGAACTGAAACGTGCAGGAGGCTGCCTTCAACAATGAGGCAGCTGGAGCAGTTTGGTCAAGAAGAGTGAGCTGAAATACCTGTTTCCGGTGCAGAAGTCTCAGAGTTTGCTGTGATTATTGCCTCTAAAGCTTGTGCAAAACAATATGAGATTAAGGGGCCCAACATTCTTGTCCAGGCCATTTTCATTTTAAAATAAAAAATCTTATTCCCTTTGTTTTTTCTTGTGTTATTGTCTTGTGTACAGGTCAAGGTTTCTTTTCTTTTCCGTACACACTAATTGGTCAATGTCAGATTAAAACAGAAGGAGCTGAAGAGCAGATTATAATTATTATATTTCCTCTTTGTGGTTGGAGGAGGCCAAAGCTGCACTAAAATGGAAACTTAATATTGGCTTTATGTTTTCCAGATGACCAAACACAAATGAATACTAACACTGTTTTCCATTTGTTAAAAGTGTAATCATATTGTGTAATGAATTGAATTGAATTGAATTGAACTGAATTGTATTGAGAGACACGACTTCCTACACTCAGACTCGGACTGAAAGAGCTGCATTGTGCCAACGAGGGACAGACCAACAAACTGCTCTTTGAATTGTTTTGGAGTTGGGGCAGGCCTAATGCACAAGCGACACTATGTCAACTCATAAAGGCTGATTTGTAAAAGAGAGAACGGCGTCAGCCTCAGCCCACTCCTTCCTCCTGGCATTCAGGATACACAAGGAAGCTGCAGGAAGGCAGTGTCACGGGGTCACTGCAAGAGTACCAGGACAAAGCACGTTCTACGGTAAGAGGACATGTTTTATTTCATTTTGAGACATTCTGTTGACAAAAGACATAAAATATTCTTAAATTTACTAAAGAAAAAACAAGTTTCTTTTTATGTTTACAGACTCTAAACTTTGCATGGCTTTCAATACATTTTTGAGTCATTTGAGTAACCATAGTAAATGATTCTACATTTGACTAAATCCCATTATGATACCGAGATAAAATAAAAATAAAAAGCAAAAACACCAGTGGTCAGTAGATCAAAGAGGTTAAATAACACAAGACAGTGAATGTTTGACGCCTTGCAATCACATGGGATGCTATCAGCAAAGACTGTGGAGAATCCTTTGAGAACCATCAGAGAACATTTTGGCCTTTTTGAGCTGTTTGCTTCGGTTTTACAGCACATTGACTGCTTGGTTCCTCTTTGGCAGTAAAACCATCTAATGACTCAGATATTATTTTTACTTTAAGCCTCACCACCACCCTCCCCCCTACACCTATGCATGAATGAAATATATTTTGGTTTATGGTTGTGTGTTATTTATTTTATGTCTGTGTTGCATTATAGTCAACTGAGACGGGGAATTTGGTTAATATTTTTAATTTTTAATTTGAAATATATATCAAGGCTTTCTATTTTCAGGCTAAGAGTGGTTCTGACTTGAAGTTGATGAGTTGAATGAATGACCAGTAATTAAACAAAGTTTATAAAAAACACTACTGTTACTATACTTCCCAGCATGCACTGTTAAAGAGTTAAAAATCTTCAAATATAGTTAGTTTTCCAGTATAAAGAAAAAAACAACAACATTACAAATCTTGATCAACCAAACTAAGACACAATTTTACACAACATGCAATATTTGATCAAGACAACAAACATTAAGATGTGTAAGAAGAACAAATACCATTCTTTGACTTGATGTAAGTTTTCTAAGCAGCCTATTGGCTCATATTTTTCAGTATAAGCAATAAGTTATGAGGGCTGATAGGGAAATTGGAAGCAGGTGTGCAGATCGGTGTGAAGGTCGGGTGAATAAAGTGAAATAACATTTTTTACAAAAGGATAGGGCTGAGATATGCGCCTACATTTGGTAATATAGATTAAATAAGTACAATATGAAGTCAACAGCATGAAGACTGGAAACATTGGGCAACAGGTAGCCTGGTTAAAAGGAAAATATATACAGTATTGCTTATGTAGGTTTTTGTACACAGACCTTGGCAAATACAGCTAAAATTTTTAAAATATAATATAACAATTCAGATACTATTATCACTGTAATTATGTAGGGATCTAAAATATCTACAGTACATTTTGCCCCTGAACATATGAATAGTGGTTGCATGTTCAGGAATTTCAAACTCTTCTTCCACCTAGTTGCTCAAATTATTCCAGTACAAGCTCAGTCACCAGACCTGCACCTTTCATGAAGGTCTCAACAGGTCAAGCTTGGTTTGACTCGGACTCCCAGAGGTTAAGAGGTCAGAGGTAGGATGGCTGAACAGCTGGCGGGGGTAACATGCCAAGATCACGCTTGGTATGTCACGCCTCTGTAGATTAAACATGTAAAAACTGAAACCCCAGCGAGCAGGACCCAGCGTGTTATTGTAGTGTGATTCCCATTAGGCAAGCTCCAGCAGACACACGCACGTCTGCCCGCTCGACGTGCACCAGGGTTGTGTTAAGGTTCAGCCTGAGCCTGAGCACGTTTGCTGGTACCTGCTCGAACCGTGAGCGTGCTTTTCACAGGGGTTGGCTAAGAGCTGAAGATTTATTGTGAAAATCGTTTATGTGACATGAGAATCTGGGCTGAGTGACAGCTTCAAGAGGCAGCTGTGGAGTGCAGCTATAAACCATAAACCAGTCATCAGTGATTGGCTGCGTAGAGCATTTATTCACAGTTGACCTTATTTTGATCATCCTAACATCCCAGGCGTTCATATGGTGTCTTCATATCAATACAAAAACTAATGTGAACTCTAGCCTACTGGGCTAATTGTGTTGAATGTTTGAGATTCAGCTTCAGGCACCAACTGATCACACGATTACTGTTCACTATCATGTCCACACACGCTACCTGCACTACACCTGACAACACCAGGGTTTTTCTATAATATGAGTGACCTGTATTTGTTAATTACAGTATTAACCTTTTCATTCCTATTTAAACCTCACAAAGCCACTATATTTATGTTAATAACTCGAATGACTGCACATAGTGAGTTCGCTCGTAGTGGTAAACCACCAAGCCTATTGTGGTCTCACAGCTCTACAGAGCATTTCAGTGTCTTTCAGTGAACTGAAACTGTGTGAACAACTTTCTTAATTTTGGTCCATTTGACAGGTTGACATTAGACTTGATCTCCTGTT
Organism: Anabas testudineus; assembly: GCF_900324465.2. Lineage (NCBI taxonomy): Eukaryota > Metazoa > Chordata > Actinopteri > Anabantiformes > Anabantidae > Anabas > Anabas testudineus. Next base: position 17,523,772 of record NC_046630.1, read on the forward strand.
TCTATTGTTCACTAGCAGAATTGTTGTATCTTAAAACTTCTTCCTTTTTCCCATCAGCGTCTTCTTCTCTTAATCTGAGAGTGGGACTCTCCGGCTGAGGGCATCTGTTGATCTGTCGATCTGCTGATCCACGAGGGAACTTTTGCTTCTCATTGAGAGGTTTAAGGTAGTGCCCCCCCCCCCCTGGAAGGACCACTAAAGGGCTGCGGTGGGAGCCAGGGTCTTGTTGACAGATCACATTGGCTGTTCTTGTTTGGGAATGCAGAGGGACGCACAGATGGGTTTGGCTCCATGATGAAACTCCAGAGTTATTGCTGGTATGTGGCAGCAGAATGATTTGCGATAACAATGCACTTGTTCTGTTCGTCATTAGCTGAGCAGCCCCTTTATCTAGAATATCAACTCTTCCCTTAAACCTGTTACCTATTACTGAACCAGTGAACAGCACCGCCTTTCATAGGAATCAACTGTGTGCTGGCCTGTAATCTGGTGACTAACTCTTCCTAATACATCCACGATTAAGAGAGCTGGATGCCCTGCTGCCACTCAGTGTTTCTGTCTTTCTCGACCTTGTGGCCTGTTGTGGTACTGCAGCTAAAAATACCAAAAAACAACCCAAAGATGAGAACAGGAAAACCTCAAGCTACTAACAAGGTCAGCGGCCACGCTCTGTATTATTTATATACTTTCCCAGAAGCTAGAAAAGGGAGTTTTGTTGATCCTCCAAATACAATAATATGTATTGTTATATCAAGAAGGAACAGAACCACGTTCAGGTATTGAACGTGATGTGTGGTTTGTTAAGGCCTTGTGACATTGGCATGTAGCTGCTGTATGCCTTGAGCTGATCTGCTGATCTGCAAACATATTATAACTTCATCAAGGCTACAGAAAGGCCAGCCTGAAAGAACACTGATCATTGGCTTTTGAGGGAATTATTCTTTTAATGTTTCCTTTTTATGAATTGAAATTTACAAATCAATCTCTTAAATTAATATTAATAAACATCAATCAGCTCCACAGATGGAGTTTTTTTAATTTTGTGTAATAACTGTCTGTTAAGTCCCAGAACTCCCTCGCACCTGCCACGAGACCCATCACCCACCCAGCGGAGAGAGGGGGGGGGGGTGATTATCGTTAGTTACTATCAGACGAGCACGCTGTCATTTTATTTGAAAGCCAGACTTCCTTGGGCCTCTCTGGAGTTCCTGATATAGGCGTAACAGTTAATGAGAGAAATACCCAAAGTTAAACCGAGCATAGGAGCCTGAGAGGGGGCGAGTTGGGGAGGGAGGGGGGCAGAGGGAGGGAGGACCGGAGAGAGTGGAACATGAGAGGAAAAAGGAGCGAGATGACGCCAGGAGGCAGAGGTGTGGGTTTTCCTGCAGGTCGCTGGCGTGTCTTCGCTGTGGCTGTGTGGGTCTCTGGCATTATGATTTGGCTCAGAAATGTAAAAAATCACATTGCCAGGGATTACTACACTGCTACTGCGTCCACTACTGCTGCTGCTGTCTTTCTTTCTTTCTTTCTTTCTTTTTTCTTTTTTAACTGGATGCCTGGATATTTCTCTTCTTCATACCAGCCGGGTGTCACTCCTTTTTCCTACCTGCCCTTTCTGAACATTCCTAAGAGGGGAGTTCTTCATGCTGTCGGGCTGTGGATCACCTGGGGAGAAGAGCTCTTCTGAGGCAAGATGAGTGGATTAGTGTGTTGGTGCTGTGCTGTGTTGTGTCGCGTACCTGTTTCTGATCAGGTGCAGAGCTTAGTCGACTGCTGAACAGGGTGGTTAACAATTTGTTCACAGTGGCTAAGTTCTTCACTTGGACAGAATTGATGTATGACTAAATGATTCTGTTCCTCCCTGCTTCCCGCTGATGTATATAATCTTGTCATTCAGCATGTTCAAAATGATTTCAATGTTTTAATGTCCTCATGTGTAAAAGTGAACCTTTTCTTTGGGTCCAAATCTTAAACAAATTTGTGTTCATTTTTCATTTAAGGATGTGTGAAGGGACTTTTTGTTCACAAATGCAAAAAGACCAAAAACCACAAAGACTTGATTCTACTAACAAATATTGTCTGTCTTTCCAAAGCCTGGCATGTCTTATTCCTCTGAGCCACAAAGCTCCATTGTTGTCCACTAACGCATCCACCGCTGTAATGGGTAACATGCTCCCTAATCACTTCCACACACGCATTCTGTACTTTATTGAGATTCGGTCTCACATCGACCATCGTGCTGCTGTAAATACTCTCTAGAGCTGCAAATGTGTATTAATCCACAGCTGGAAATAGTCCCCAACAAATGTACCATTTACTCCCATTTGAGGGACGGTTGATACAAACTGCAGTGCCCAGATGTTTAGGAAATAATGGGGATTTATTTATCTTATATATCGAGGATTCAGTTTTAAATGTAAATCCTGTTCATCACCTCATTATTTTGTATGTTCTTTTGCATATATATATATTCATTTGTCTGTATAAACTGAAAGTATAGTATATAATTATAATGTATGAGTAGTGACTCCGGCTAGGATCCAGAAATCTATATCAGCCACAACATTAAATAAAGCAGGTAGTGGACAGGTGTGAGGTGTGACACAGTGCATCGCAGCTCGCTGAATGTGAGGCTGTGTGGCTGCAGGTCAGAGTATCCATGCTGACCTGACAGTTTGATAAGTTGCCCGCAACCATCAGGTGGATTTAATGTTGTATCTCCATAAGTTTACATGTCTCATATCACAAAAGGCAAAAGACACTTGACTGAGTATACATTAAACCTAGAATTATATAGCATTAGAAAAACAGATGAATGAAAGTTGGGGTTGTGTGAGGGTAAAAAGGCCCAGAATGCCTGGCAACAATAAGCCTAAAACAATAAAAATGGACAATAATCTGTGGAACATATTTTTGTTCCCTCAATAAAATATTTGGATACAGCTTAGAATTATCATTATGATCTAACAAGAGCTCAAATTTAGCCACAGATGTTCTGTTTGAGCCTCAGCGTCTCTGTACCGGCCCCTGCACCACTGGGCTTCTTGGAAAAAGGAGAGAATTCATCCAATTTATCAGATCTATCAGTATGAGAATTCAGTTTTGTGACTTGGCTGCTTTGTTGTGTAGAATGTGTGATCATCTGCAGTGTTGCCAGTTTCAATTCATTGGAACTTTAACAATGGGAGGATTATATTAAATGGCAAAATGATGTTTTCCTAACCTCGGGGCTGATGTTAATCTATAAGATCATATCATAAAATGAAATGCCTTTTGGAAATACAAAGGCTGAAGTACAATAAAGCAAACGTGTCTTGTGCATGGAAATGAAATTCCTGCTAAGTTTCGCTTAATGTCCAAAATGTTTCACTATTCTCATCTGCTTTGAATGGAACCATCAGCGGGACACTTGCAGTCTCTCGACCACGGGGGAACATCTGGCTTCCCTCTCGTGCCCGCTGAGCTGACAGCAGTTGGATTAAACACACTGGCTCAGTTCAGCAGGAACAAGAGTTGGGTCAACACACACACAACATTTTGACACAAATGCTAAAGCAATGATTTGTAGAGACGCCTTAACGAGAGCGTCTGAAATGCAAGAGGCTGCATGTGCATTTATTTTCTATCTAACAGTGAGACGTTATTATACTTTTGTATTATTAAGATAGTCTTTTTCTGTACAGTTATTTAAGATTCTGTCCACACATTAAAGTTTGTAAGATTGTGAGGCTGCATTTTTTACTTTTTTCAAATTTTTATTTTGTTTTTTAAACTCTGGCCTGAGTTTGTTATCAATCATGTGTATTTGCTCCCCTCTAGTGGTACAGTGAGGAACTACATATGTACATCAATAGTAACACTACTGGTCATTCCCTCTGGTCTCATTATTCCGACATTACAGGATACTGAGATCAAGTTAGCACCTAAAATAAGATTATTTATTTATTTAAATAACTAAATATTCACATGATCGTTGCCATTAATGTACTTAGTACATAATTCGGTTACACTGGTTAAATAAATTCTCAAACTGCTTTTAAAATTACGAAAGCTGAGAACGTCCATAGTATTGAACTATGCCGTTTGTTTTTCTAAATTAATGAAGGTGATTTTGCATTTTCCAAAATATAATAGAAGGTCAAAGATGAGCAACTGTGCTACCGCTTCACCTTTAGAGGGCGGAAGTGTCCTTTAACTGTTGTTACAGCTCGCTGTGAATCCCACGAAGAAGAAGAAGAAGAAGAAGTAGACGTAGTAGAAGAAGAAGAAAAAGCAAGACGAAGAAACAAAATGAGAGTTTGATAAGTGAACCGCAGCGGCAGGTTAAAGAAGTCCGTCAAGCTACTCACAAACATGTTCACCCTGGAAATATTTCAGAGTCAGTTATCTACTGTAATGGAGACCCTGGTGGCGGCGGCGGTGACGGAGCTCAGCAGACTTCTGGACCAGTGCTGGGCTAACGTCATGGCCGATCAGCACCGCGCTGCTGCGGCGCAAGTCGCGTTAATGTCTGTGAAGAACGAGGAGGCGGAGAGAGAGGTGACCCCAGCGGAGGAGAGACGGCGGTTTAATACAAATATAACGGTAACACACACACACACACAATTTCCTTAGCGTCCTACATCACAGAGTGCTTGTTTTAACTCACCAGTTTGAGCTATAACGGTAGCACAAACTACATTACCCATGAGCACTATCGGTTGTTGCCATAGTGAGGACTCCACAGCGACTCTAAAAGCAAAGTGTTTAATGTGCTTAAGTTAAACATCTTAATCATGGCGAAACGAAATGTCTTGTTGTACTTCAAACATAACCTTCACGTCATGATTTGAATCAGATCAAACCACTTGTTTAATCTCTGTCCAATATGCAAACCTCATTGTCCTCGAAGTGTCCTTTGTCCTTAAGATGAAGTTGCACAGCTGATTCAGGTCCTGTGATGTTCCATCCTCCTGTGTAGGGGATGTTTAGTTTCTCCAATTTAACAACTCAGAGCATTCGTCACTGCACTGGACCGCATACAGTGCAGAAGACAAGTGGTTTGAGAGAAGCCTTGCATGTGCAAATCAATAGAGGTGGCCTTAGACACAACCTGTCTTCTATTTATCATGCTGCCCTTTCATCAATCTCCAGAAAGATGAGGCCCAATTCACACCTGCACCAGGTTGGATTCACCTAATGATCCATTTTAGATGATAAGGGGGGTTTGTAGAGGTGTGACTATTACATCCTTCACAACCTCCTCTTTCACTGTTTCACCTAACGAGCTCAATCAGGCCAGAGTTGAAGTGAAACCAAACCTGGAGCATAAATTTGTGGTCTCTAATCAACCTTCTTCAGATTGAAGAAGCTACTTAGATGAGTAGAGAAATGTTCAACCTAACAAGAAGGAAGTCCAGTTGGCTGAATTTTCAGATAGCTTCACCTGGACGAATGAGAATCTTCACCGACCTATATATTTGTTATTAATGAGCATTTACATTTACTGTCACTCAGCAAATCAGTTGCTTTATTGGTTGTTGACTTGCTTGTTATTCATTCTTATCCATTACTTTACAGAACCAGTTTGCAACCCTTATGGAATCATGGACCAAAGGTGCAGTGCAGAAAATATCAATGATGTTGAAAGTGTCCATGTGTGAAGAGATGAATGAAAAGATGAACCAGAGAAGTGCAGAGCAGAAATCAGTGTGTAAGTCAGCTAATGGCTTGTGTGATTGTGGAGGGACTTTATTATGTTCACACACTGGCATTTTATGTGTTTTAATCAAGGTTTTATACTCTTGTTGTGAAATTACAGACTCAGCTGGCAGACGCTGTCGTCAGAAGAGAAAGAAAATTGAGAAAGGACCTAAAGAAGCATTAAGAAAGGAAAACAACCATATATATTTAAGAGGTAATTACCCACCCATGTGTGGTATGATTTCTTTACTGATATCTAAATAATTCAGAGCAAAAAGTTTAGTTTTCCTCACATTGCTACAGACTACTTGAAAATCAGGATGTGTTGAAGAGTATTAAGATTTTCGCTAACCCTAACGAGTATTATGACACTGACACTGTTGATGTTTTAAATCCCTCTTTACGAAGTGCAGTGTATGAGCTTCACCGATACTAATGTTGTATTTGCTGTTTTCAGATGAACAACAGAGTGAAGCATCACCAGCTGACTCAGAATCAGTAATTGAGCCTGGTAACCACTTTTTATATTTTTATCGAACCAGCTTAAATCTTAAGTTTAAATCTTAAATGATTGTCAGTGTGAGTATGGAAAGTTGATTAGTCATAAATCCCAACACCAGCATACACGTATGAACGTTTTCTAGTTCAATTATATCTGTTTTTCACAATAAAAACATTTATTAGCAAGTTATGTTTGCAATAAAAATAATATGAATAATAAAGTTATGAATCATATTTAGTATGCTGAAGTTTATTTTTCTATTCACAGTTGTTGCTTTTTTTATTTGTATTAGTTTTGTATTGTAGTTCTCTGCGTTTCGTTTTTACATCCTGAAAAAGGAATATTAACAAATAAAACCAGTGAACCGGGTTCTTGCTGATCTTGTTATTTTATCATGTTTCCCTGATTTAAAAACTAATTTTCTTTATGAATGAAAAGTGTGGTTATGCTTGTGCTGTGCTTTTTGACCAACATTGCTTGTGTGTCAGCTGTGTTTTCCCACTTTGTCTGTCACAGGTTCCCTAATCTAACAAAGTTTTCTTTTTGCCTCAGCTAATGAAACCAATCAAGTGATTAACTCTGGATCATCATCTGGACCTGACGCCTTGATAACAGAACCCACCTCAGAACTGTTTCCTGAGCAGGTCCCTGATGTGATAAAGGTGGATGACTTCCAGGAGGATGCAGAGTTTTTAACTTCCACATCCATAATAAAAAAGAAGACCACAGAGTCGTTCATATGTCCTTCTTGTGGCAAAACCTTTGCTCTCAAGTGTTTAATGGACAGACACTACCTAACCCACACCAAACCTCACCTTTGCTCCGAGTGCGGCAAGCGTTTTTCTGGACTCCGGGGACTCATTGCACATTCAAGACGTCACACCGGAGAGAAGCTTTATAAATGCTCAGACTGCGGGACAGAGTTTGCTTACAAGTACACATACGAGAGACACATGCGTCAGCACAGCCTGAAGAAACCAAGCACCCACAGCTGCACACTGTGTGAGAACCAGTTTTCCAGTGTGCTGGCGCTTCAGCGGCACAGGTGTTGTGCCCTAAGGAAGACATTTGTCTGCTCTCTTTGTCCAGAGACCTTTGAGTGCAGACAGCGTTTGGCAGATCACGAGAATCTACATTCAGGAGACAGAGATTTTGTCTGTGAAATGTGCGGCGAGAGTTTCTTCTCATCCTCATCCTTGACCACTCACCGGGTGACTCACATGCAAAAAGAAGACTGCTGCGATGTGCTCGGCCTTGGATGCAGCGATGAGAGCGTCCTCAAAAATCACCTGAGCAAACACACGGGAGAAAAACTTTTCACCTGTGAGGTTTGCGGCAAAGGTTGCAGTCACCAGAGCGCGCTGAAGCACCACATGCTGACCCACACGGGAGAGAGGCCGTACGTCTGCGAGATGTGCGGCAAGCGCTGCGGCCACGCCAGCGCGCTTCAGAACCACATGAGGATCCACACGGGGAGGAAGCCGGGGCAGCAGCCGGTTTGCGACGTTTGCGGCAAGAAGTTCCGCTGCATGGTCAATCTCAAGTATCACATGAGCATCCACACGGGGGAGAAACCGTACGCCTGTGAACAGTGTGATAAAAAGTTCAGCAATCCCAGTAATCTCAAGTTACACATGTCAGTTCACACAGGGGAGAAGATGTATGGCTGCAACATCTGCGGCAGGAGGTTCACTCAGTCCAGCAGCCTGAGACTGCACAGACTGATCCACACGGGGGAAAGACCGTATCGCTGTGTGATGTGCGACAAAGGCTTCTTGCACAGCGCTGACTTAAAGAAGCATCAGAAGGGTCATTTGCCAGACGATCCTGGAAATGAACAGTTTGAAAACACAGCAGAGAAAAACATTTAAAACTTAATCAGCAAGACTGATCTGTGGCAACATTATTGTCAAATGTGATTATTGTTTTAAATTCTCTGTCTGTGGGTGAAACATACACTACAAGGCCAAAAGTGTGTGACACTAAATAACCACAGGAATGAATTTGCTGCTATAACAGCCTCCACCTTTCTGGATGTCAGGCTTGGTGTTCTAGCAATGCTGCAGAGATTTGCCTCAAAGCAAAGTATTAGTGAGGTCTAACACTGAGTTTGGTGATAAGGTTCCGACTCACAGTGAGTTCCGGTTGTCTTGATGGCTGGGCTCTGTGGGAGCCAATAATGTTCTTCCACAACAAACTGGGAAAAGAGTTGTTTTATGCTCAAGGATATTGTCATTGTCACTGAAAAGAGCTTCAAAGCAAACTGTTATCCTAAACATCCAAAACGATATCTTCATGCTGTTATGTCATCCCTCATAGGGCCAAAGATCTCGAATGTTAAAAAACAGCAAACCAGAAGCTCCTATCTGATGAAGAGTGTCCACATACACATACTTTTGCCATTGTTTAATGATTGAATATGTTTATTGCCCACAGTTTTCTGGAGGTTTGACAAAACTGAGCCAAAAGTTGAAACTATTTTGCTGACATATTTTTATGTAGAAAATTAAGACAATCAAGAGATGTATCTTGTGCTGAGAACAAAAACACTAAAACAAGTTCTGTTGAATTTTTCCCGTGGTTTTAAGCATCGATTCTGTTCACATTGTCTTCTTAAAACACGTCTTTAGCAACTATTGACTTCTGTCTTTTTCATAAAGCACCGCTAAGGGTTAGGGTTACATGTGGGTTAGGGTTAGGCTTGTGTTACATGCTCACAGTTACATGTGGGTAATTTCCTTTGTCCTTAAAGGAAGGAGAGGAGGGAGGAAATGAGCTGAGCAGAGAAAGCAGATCAACTAATATAATTAACACTTCATCATGGCTGTGAACTTGTACAAAAGTGGGAAATGCATTAAAGAAACGCATCCTGATTTTGGTTCGATGTTATGATTTTGATGTAAAAAAAGTTGTATTTAAGTCTCTAATTTAAATTTAATGTTTTTTTTTTTTTGATGGAACGTTGATTCCACTCCCTTATCTGTTAGTCAAATATCAAGCTACAGTTATAGCTGGTTAGCTTAGCACAAAGATGGAAATGAAAAAAAATTATAACCCTAACCCTTGAAAATTGGTCAGAAGGGTGAACCTCGCTAACAAATCTTTAGAAGCAAATATGCAGACTAAGTACAATTATTATTATTATTATTATTATTATTATTATTATTATTATTTCATATCAATATATATTATATATGGGACATTCCCCAAAACCTTCACGTAGCTTTATGTATGATCATGGAGAAGATTTTGTGTGGATCATATCTGGGAAGATGGAATTCTTCTGTAAATCACTAATGTCTTCAGACATGGTTAATCCAGTGTAACAGTGAATCTACACATCCTGTTTTCAGTTGTCATCCACTAGATGGTGTTAGAGGACCAACATACATGAAACACCAGTATTAGCATTCAGCTGAACACACTCAGATATGTCCTTTCAACAGGTATGCAAACCACGACAGTCATTCTTTATTTTAACTCGCATGCAACTCATCTTTTAGAGAAAGTTATGAAGCAAATACTTGTGTAAAACACATTTTTCTTCCCCACGACCCTGTAAGACCTTATTCTACATTTCAATCAGCAGATGATAAGAGATTTGAATGGGAGAAGATTGGACTTACAAGAACATGAAGGTATTTAGTGTTTTTGCTTTATTTAGTATTTAGACATTCATCAATTTGCCACTCAGATGCATTGAGCAGCAAGATTCCTCTTTTTAATCTTTTCAAGTAGAGGGTAAATACGTAAAACCACGCAAAAAAAAAAAAAGAAAAGATAAAAGCAAAACAAGACAAACAAAATGCACTGATGCAATTTGAAGCAATTGTCAACATGAATGAAAATTCAAAAAGAATATTTTGAAAGAGCCCTTCATAGTGGATTACACACGATCATTAACCATTACGTCCTAACTGGCAGCCTGAGCTGTGGAAAAACTAAACTGAGGCTGCACTAAGCAGGTCACACACTTCTAATGCCAGTTTATTGCATTTAGTCTTCACCTTTCGTCCAGCCGTGCTTAATGCTGCTAAGAATTCAGTGTTTTTATGGTGATTAAAGTCCTGCTGACACCAAGATGAAGCTCTCTATGCAGGAAGTCTCTTCAGTAGTATCAGTATGTCTATAAAAAAACACACTAAAATGTATCTTAATATTAGTACAGTTAGAAAATAACAGGAGTACAAGTACATACTGTCTCAGGAGAGGCAGTGGAACCCAGACTTGTGTGCTGTGACCAAAAACTGAATAACTGTCACTCAGGAATTTCATTAAGCAACTGGAGTTGGTTGCAGACAGTGACAGGGTTCCTAATCAGTCCTTGTTGTGCACTACTTAGTGTTTCAGCTGCTTAGCGTAACAGTCATACCAGCAACAGTTACACATCAACAACATGGACTTTAATAAAGTCATGATGCAACACCCACCAGATTGACTCATCATTTGTTACCTGAATTGTGTCCAGATTTGCTGATGTAAGATGGAAGTATCTTTTTGTTGTTTGCTGAATAGTGAATGTATTAACCTTCTGAAAGCTGGCGTCAAATCTCTGGTCATGATTTGTGGTCTTGTTTCCACATTATTTATCTGAATATTTACTGACTTCTGTGTGCGGCTGGTTGTGCTTTGATAGTGTGTTGGCTCAGGACTTATCATTCACTTATAAAAGCTGCTATAATCAGGATTTTCATAGTAACAATGGATCCTATGATCATGTGTATGTAAAAGGGCTTATAGTCTTTTAGCTCATTGTTTTGGTTTTCTGAATTAGGAACTCTTTCGTAATAAGTTCAACATCCTGAAATACAGAGTAATATGATTTCAGAGCGCCAGGGTTGATGAGTGATGTGAGTCCTGTTATCTCAACTGTGTCCAATATAACAAAATATCTTCTTGCTTGTTGGGGCTGGATACTCGAGGGTGGACTGCACTGCACCGCTGATATTTTGGATGCAGACAAACGTTACTGCTTCAATTTATTTCTAAAACAGCAATATCACCTTAGATACCTTCAAATAAACCCGCTGCTGCCTGCAAGATTGACCTCCAGCTACTTTCATTTCTCGTCCACTATGCTCCCTGCACGTTGTCTTACTGTGATTAATAGAAGACAGTTTCAGGGGTCACTACCCTGATGGTCAGCTGGAGCCATGTGGTGACAGAGTGTCACTGACTGCAGAGTGATGAAATGTAGGGACAGAGAGAGAACAGGCAATCAGCATGCACAGGTTCTTTCCTCATGATGGTTCGATCCAAGGTCCTGATGACACGGGCAGCCAGACCTCAACTGCTCCTGGTCTATCTTATAGAAACTCCCTTCTAAAATGAGTAATAGTGTTTTGCTATTTATCGTATTTCCTGTTATTTGGCCACAGTTTAGTGTCTGTCTGTCTTTCTGTTTAGGATTGTTTCATCACTAGCTAATTTAATACATTATGTAGATCAAAGTGTATTTATGAATGACAAAAATAAAAAGGTGGTTGGATAGATAAATAGTTTAATGGATGGTAGGATGGGTAAACAAGTGGCTAAATGAATGGATGGATGGATGAACGTGTTACTAATTAGATAAATTGGAGGTCGGGTTAAAATATTGATAGATGAATCACAGAATAGATAAAAAAATGGAAGGATCACGGGATTCATGAGTGAGTGGTAGTAAAGGACAGATGAATTTACTGTAGTGAGTAGTAAAAGAACACGTGGATGAATGATGGATGTTGCAGTGGGGCCAATAATAAATGCATACGTGGATGGATGAAGGATAAAACTGGTAAAAGAATAGATACATAATGAATGGATGGATGTATCTGGAGCATTGGCGCAGGCCACAGAGCCAATCAATGTGTGTCAGCTGACTGTGTGAGAGCAGAATGTGATCAATCAATTGTGGGGGCACAGCTCGGTGACATGATGATCTTGACCTTGGATCGACACCATTAATTAAAACTCTGTCGGGCTCTTTATCACTCACTGCTCCCCCTCACGTGGACGGCCCATCAGTCAGCAGCAGCAGCTATCAGCAGCGAGCATGATAATGTGAGCATTGTGAGAGCTTACGTCACGGCATTATGCAACATTATCAAACGTATGTGGGCTCATCTGTAAGCTGAACTGGTGTCAGGGATGATGAGGGGCGAACAACTCACACACAGTCAATCAATGCTGAGTCTGCAGGAAGTGAGAATTACAGTTATTATTAACTGTTATAGACTATCAAAAGAAAAAGATATATTTTATTAAACATATTTAGGGCGCTTAGTTAATTTTAATGGATGGATCCTGTAACAAAAATGTTAAGAAGTCTTCACAGCTTATGGAGCCCCTGACCTACAGCCTGTACTGTAATCCATCAATGTCTTTAAGTCAACATCTGCAAAATGTGGTCAAGTATCTAGAGAAAGCAGTTTGATCTTAAGGAAATTAAAGGATTGAAACAAGCTTTAGTTCATAGGAAAGGACGTAAATAAATTAGGAAATAAAGAAAGAATAAAGCTAAGACATTAGAGGGAATAAAGAGAGAAATGAAGATAAAACAAGGACATAGACAAGGTAAAGAATGCTGAAAGAAAGATGTTTGTTTATCTTCTTAAGAGCAAAATGCATTGTCATGCACTGCAATAAAAACCTTATTTATCCAAAGCACAGCTGACGAAGCTGCCTAGAATCACTGCTGAGGTAAATGTGCGGCAACAAATGATGTATTAATTTTTCCTGTGCGTCCTCCTGATGAAAGTAAAGTTCATTTTATTGACTGACAGAGAAAGGTCAGGGGGAATGTCGCTCCCAGGCCTTAAAAAACAGAGTGATATTTCATGTGAAGAAATCAAAACAAGGCCTGTATATGAAGCCTACGGGGAACCCAGCTGCACTATTGACAAGAAAAGAAGAGAAATGGAGCTCACTCAGTGCTGGAGCAGGATCAAGTTTGACATTCTCACTGTCATCCAGCTGATTTCCCACTTAGCTCGCATTTTCTCCTACCTGTGGAAGAAATTTCACGAATCATGCACTCAAATACAAAACATTATTAATGATTTTATTACAGGTACAAAACCGGGATCAAGAAACATAAAGTATAGTTCTGGGAACAATAAAAAAATCTAAACATGAAAAACATGTGCTGCAAAATAAAGAATAAAGGGGTCACGTCATGCTTTTCATGCTCTGATGTTACATGTATACTTTGGTGATGTTAGGTGCCCGTGTTAACACAGAGCCAGACGCGCGGTGGAAGTCAATAACTGGCCATTGATTCTTTCACTGTAGAAACTTTAGAAAGCTTCAGAGCTGTCCGACTCCCCTCTGTGGGAGACATCTGACTCTGAAGTGGTGATGTCACAGCAGTATTTGATTTGATCTCCCCTGACATCACAGTCACAACACCGTTACCTCACAGATGATGTCACATTCAGTGTCTTCCTACAGAGTTAGAATTTACTAATTATACAGGTGTACAATGTTATGTTCACATATATTCATATTCCGTATATTCCTATGTTGGAGTGCAATAGTACAAATATGCTGTAGAAGAAAACTTTATATTGATTGGAGTTCACGATATGTGATTGAATTTACACATTACCTTCTAACTTTGACATAGCTTATTTTCCAATGACTGCTTGCTTGATTTACTGACATGATCGGCTGCTGTTTTTTTTTTTACAAGAGAAGACATCAGACTTCTCACATTGTTCAGAGATGTTGCTGAGTGATACCTCACGTTTTATAGACAATCTTTGGCTTCAAGTAGTGCTGTTATATTGAGACACACACAGCTCTGTCTGATGGTTGAGAAGGGGTACAGTGTTATACCACTCACCTGCAATAGACAATCTTTGGCTACATATAGCGCCGTTGCCTGTCTGTCCACCAAGTCACGCAAAGTACACACACTGTTAATAGAAGATGTTTGTTCTGTCATATTAACTTGCAACATGTAAGTATCTTACAGAAACTTTTTTTGTTTTTGCAGGTAGTTAAACGTTTCCCTGTTCCCATGTGTTTAAACGCAGCACAAGGTCAAGTGCTGCATATCCCTCAGTGTCTGATTTTGACATAGACAAAGAAAAGCATCAGCGTCGATTAAATATTCATCTTTTCAGCATCTACAAAAAAACAGTGTTATCAACTCTGATTCAGTGTTATTCAGCTTTTGAATATTCAGCCTCAAACTTAATGATGATTCTGATGGAATTTCAACATTGAACCGAAGTCACCTTGCCCTCCGAAGCCTTAAAGTAAAAGAAGAAGTACAAAAATGGCGGTTTTTAATATAATAATACTACTACTAATAATAACAAAACCTACACAACTAATAATTAGTAGTAAAGTAAATACATTAATTCTAAAGAGTGAACTAGTGATTTAGAATTCTGAAAGGTAACAGAACATGATTAGTAGATTAAGTACACGATTAATTAAATAACACCAGGATTTGTTTACAGGGAGGTGAAATCTACCTGCTCTTCTGAAACCCTCCCTGAGGACCACAGGCTTGCAGGATCACTATCATCTCCTAAATCACTTCCTAAAGCCTGTCTGCATTAATTTCATTGTGTTTCTATTTTCATTGATGCCAATAAAGTTCTCTATTTGTTCTTTGTTTCCCCTGCCACTACTATTCAATTACCATAGATTCAGTTAATAGAAAAGCCTTTTCCTAATAATGCAGTTCGGTCAGGGTCATATAAACTCTGGAAATAACGTAAGAGACCACTGCAAATAATCTCAGGTTATATCTTCTATAGGTGCATGTATTGATGAACTTTTTGTGAACTGCTGACAATATTTCTCCAAAACTCATAAAATATTATTTTATTAGAAAATACATTTAAAGGAAATGACAATACATCAAAAAAATGACCCAGTCAATCTGAACAATTTGAAGAAAAGTCTATACTAAGAAATTAAAAGAAATCTATTTACTTGTAAACAAAGTAATAATGTTTTCACTAGAGAACATACAAAAGTCAGTATTTGATTGATTAAGCCCGATTTGTAACCCCTGCTTTCGTGTGTTTTGGCTGCTCTCTACCGGTTTTTCACATTGCTGTTGGGTAACTATAAACCACTAAAAATCTGACCGGATTCAGGCGATCACCTAATCAGTACCTCGTGAAGCACAATTAGATGTGCTGGTGTAGGACTTTACAAGACACTGATATAAAATGAAGACTATTCTCATATAGATGCTATTAAAAAATTGCACTGGTCTGTTATTTTTTTTCCGGAGCTCTATATGACCAAATATAAATTGTATTAGGCCATGAGGATATGTAAATATAATTTCATCTCATAGTCAAGACTTCTGTGGAATTCCTGTGACATTTTCCTTTTAACTTTCTATTTCTGATTGCACTCACAGCATAAACGTGTAACTTGCTGTGCGCCCATGTGAGCCCGTCCGTATGTGTGACTAATCTGCTTGCTCTAATGGCACCATTAGAGTGTTTCATTGGGGCCCAAATAGGCTGAGGCCCACTCTTAATGGAGCCTGCGCAGCTCTAAACCGAAAGCACAGTCCGGTGGCTGAAGAAGGACATTTCGCTCCAGCAATAATAAGGCATAACAAGATCTGCAAAGTGTTCAAATGGCAAAATCAATACTAAACTGAAATGTTGCCATGGACACGTAGAAGCTGGCCGAGCACAGTGGAGAAACGAATGCAGTCTTGGGCTGGATTATTGAGGTTGAGTGTTGCATGGTTTTATCTTCATTCACTGAAGAGGAGAATTGAAATTGATATGAAAGTGCAAATTCAATTTCTAAATATCTGGCTTCATCAGAACAAAATGAAGGAACTGAAAATGCTAAAATTAATGATTTATTATTTAATTGCACCTTATGCTAAGAAAACACTGTGACAATGTATGTGCTAACATTTGCACATACACGCTTGTAATTGGTAAAAAATAATTCTTTTCCTTCATCGGTTGCCACTCTAATTGTAAAGAAAATGCTCGTGAGTTTGTTGTGCAGTTGCAACCAATTTAGTCGACTTAGTTCACCTATCTGTAGATTTATGTTAATTGGTGTCCATGCAGGTGGTTAAGCTGGTGAACTCCCACCATGTCATTATTAAGGCTGTGTTATCATCTGTGACATACTGGGTAACACCGCTAAGCATCAGTTATAAGGGTGCGTCGCAAAATATTTAGACACACACCAGTTTATTAGAGGACCCACAATTCAAACTGTGTGTCAGGGCATAAACCAAGCCCTGATCTCAATAATAAGATTTTGTTGTGAGATACAGACCAAGACAAAGGTATGATGACCTAAAGTGGCCTTACAGACACTTCTCATCCAATCTGATGGATGTTTAGAGGATTTACCAGAAAGAGTGGGATAAGTGGCCTAAATCCAGGTGTGTGTAGAGAAAATGTGACGCTGTCATCACTGCTTACTGTAACCACAGATGAGTTTCTTCAAAATGCAGCCAGAAGGGTGGCAGCCCTGCTTTGCTGTACTCATCCAGCATGTGAAGCCTTGGTGCTGCAGCTGAGCGTTACATGCGTAGTCTGTCGCAAGCAGCGTCACTAGGAGGATACAGAGGTAGACACACAACTCTCAGATATAAACAAGCCTAACGTTACTGTGTCAACAAAGAATTACAAAAGCACAATGAAGACTCTGCTTGTGTTTGTCAGTCTGGCTGTTGAGCAGTTTTAGAGGTGAACGAGAGTCACCGGAGAATGTTGTTTGCTTTTTTTTCCTGCTCAGAATGTCAGGTACACCGTTAATGAGAAAAGCGTGGATGTCAGAGTCTGAACTCATGGGCAGTTTCTGCCTGTCTCCAAGGAAACAATTAAGGCTCTATCTTCATGGACAACCATAGCCTTCATTTTCAGCATGCAGGAAATCACTCCCTCTGTTGCTCCTCTCTCTCCACACAGCCATCTATTAGGGATGTTTCTGAGAATTATAATAATATGTTTGGCAAAACACAATAAGTTCTGTGCAGGTTTTGGTTGTACAAAACATCTAATATAATGTGTGTGTGTTGAGTAATGCTGCAGATAGTTAATTGTGTACTACATGCAGGTGTTTCCTGGATTCATTTCAATTTAGTATCTCATGAAATTCACCATGCAGAGACTTGGAACATCCTTCAGTGAGCTGAAGGACCAAAACACACACATGTGGCTCTGTGTTCACTGACACAAGTCAGTAAATGGCTAGACAAACGGAGAAACAACAAGTTATCTATGACTCCCACGGGCATGTCAGTAAAACATCCAGTCGCAGAGGTTGTAAAAAGATCCACAGGTTGTTTTACAGTGTAGAACAATTGAGAAAGCAGTGATGGAACCACTTACAGCTCGTCGACAGTAGCTTTGTATTCGAGGAATTCTTTTCACAGTTTCACCTTCATTCAATGAGTGTCTGTTTGTCTGCCCCACTGTGCTAACTCTCCTTTCATTTCAGACAATGATACACCCACTTCAATTTCAGTAACCACGCTTTCCCACCACTCCAGTCACCTGGTGTCTTCAGACCCCTCTGCTTACCTGTTCCTCAGACAGTAATTCAGGACTAGTTAGTGGATAGCTTTCACCCAACAACTGCTAAAATCACACTTCTCCTAGATCGAACCAGATTCCTTTTGATTTCGATGATGATGATTGGGGTAATATCTCCAGAATTTGAGTAAGTGCAGTTACTGACTCTACTCAGTTAGAAACGGTCACCATCTACTGGTTTCCAGTGTGTCCACAGAGTTAGCACCGTGACTCGAATCCACACGAAAGGCACAAGCTGGGGCTGAAGCCTCAGAGCTGTTAGCATGGTCGACTCTTAGTTTTGTTTTTCAGTTCTTTACTGTAAAGTCTGATCCTTTCTGCTTCGGTAGTATCTGCAGGACTCTCCATAGTCACAATCGACCAGCTGCTCTATAAAGAACTCTCTGTAGCCTGCAGTCAGACAGGAGGGAAAACCATTTCTTTTTCAAACTCCCTCTCTCTCGCTCTCATCCACACACACACACACACACACACACACACACACACACACACACACACACACACACACACACACACACACACACACACACACACACACACACACACACACATTTTCTCTCTTTTCCTCACACTTTCCATTCATTCATTTCAACCATTGTGGGATCTGTCTCAAGGTTATGCCTTAACTGCAGGTGTGTGTGTGTGTATGTATGTGTGTGTGTATTTATGTGTGTGTGTGTGTGTGTGAAGCTCAAAGAACCTGTTGTATTGATTTCGACTGCGGGGCGAAGCTGTCAGGAGCCTTGAGTCCTGGTGAGCGCAGGGACACACAGCTAAAAGTAGATAGATTTCTGAGTTTACATTTAGCCAGGTTCCATCTCTGGGACTGCAGTCTTCAGCAGCGTGAATTGAGAAGGGAAATGCTTCCATTAATTTTAACATCCCTCAAACATGCGATCTGATATACAATTTATTAACATCATATTCTGTCAGTTGCAAAGATTTATTCATTTGAAAGAATGTATTTGTATTTGCACAATTAATTCATCACATGAGGGCAAACTGTGATTGACTGGTGTGTATTTATGTCTTTCTTTACAGCACACAACTTATTTTACTAATAGTTTTGAAGGACTAGATCAATACATAATATATTTAGTGACCTTACAGAAAAAGCATATAAACATATTAAGACATTTACTCTCAGAACATGTGTGCTTCCCTTAAAATATTGATTTAATCCTTTATAGCTAATACAGTGTTATTCTATTTTACACCATTACCAGGAGTCGCCAAAGTTCGAAAAATGCATTTTTTTGCTTAATTAATTTATCTACGGGTTAAATACACCCTAACCCGAGGTCATATTCACTACCCATCACAGACAGCAATGCAAGAATAGTAATGGAAATATTTTGCTAAAACTTGTTGTGAGTTACTTGGCTTTGCTGGTTGTTTTTAGTAGAACTAAGCGGAGCTCCCACCACTTTGAAATTCTTCGCTGGGCCTATCTGTATATTTTGGTCTCAACCACAGAGCATATGGTGCACAGGTAGGAAGAAAAACAAGAGGGAGTTTTAGCAAAGCCAGTTGCCTATGCTGATGTGCTCAGAATCTGAGAACTACATCTCTCTCCTGTTGCTTTGGTGAGTTTCTCAAGAAGAATAAATGAAATTCTTTGATTTCAGAGGATCTATGATCAAGAATAGTTGATTTACAAAAAGCTGGAAAGGTTTACAAAGTGATGTCAAAGACTTTAGAAACTCACCAGTCTACAGTGAGTCACAATCTACAAATGGAGACACTTGTGACTCGTGACTGTGGCTACTCTACCAAGAAGTACAACAAACACTCATCAGTGAGGTAAAGAAACAACCCAGAGTGACAGTCAAAGAGTTGAAGGCATCATTGGAACTGGCTAATATCTGTGTTTATGAGTCTACAGTAGGTAAAACATTGAACTAGCAGGGTGTCTATGGCAGGACACCAAAGGAAGCTCCTGCTTACTAAAAAGAACATTGCTGCATGCCTGATGTTTGCCAAAGGGCACATTGTTACTGCACAGCAGTATTGGCCAAATGTTTTGTGGACTGATGAAACTATATTTAACTATCTGGAAAGAACACACAGCACTACATCTGGCTTAAATAGTGCACTGCATGTCATCATGAAAACATTATCCCTAAGTATGGTGGAGGAAACTTCATGATTTGGGCCTGCTTTACTGCATAAGGGCCTGGCCAGCTTCCAGAGATTAAAGGGAAAATAATTCAAAAGTGTATCAAACATTTTTCTGTATGTCAGCTGGGTGATGCTACAGGACAATGACCTAAAACACCAGAGTAAGTCTACAACAGAGTGGCTTCAGAAAAACAAAATCCGCCTTTTGGAGTGGAGTCAGAGCCAATGGAGATACTATTAATAGAAAACTCTGTACGATGTGCAGGTCTGATCCACAGCTGCAGGAAGCACATGGTTGAAGGTGTTGCTGCCAAGGGGAAGACATGAAAGCTCAGAATTTTTTTTTGTGTCACTTTATGCACATTATAAAAAAATAACTTTTGACTTAGATGAAGATCAGATCATATTTTAATATTTTAAGTTAATGCATGGAATTCACATATTTTTTCTTGCCACAGAATGCATATTGCAAATTCTTTCGTCAATGCATTTCTGACGATATTTCACACTATACCATTGGCCACCCACATGTTTTCATACACACATGATAATTAACCAAACAAGATGCTCTAGTAGCAACTGTCAGTCTTGCTCTAAGTAATGTGATGAATGTTTCACCTTTTCTTCAGACAAATCCGCCAACATCTTAATCACTGCAGCAGCACAAGACACAGCGGTCACCACACAGATTGCTGTCTAAGTAGATTTATTTGATGTCATCTGTGCTGATTCATTGTGAAAACCGCCTGCCAAGATGAAGCACTGGGCCAGAGCTTTTTTACATTTCTCCCGATGAATTTCCTCGAGAAGTCTGGAAAGTGGCTCTGCAGTATCTCAACTTTTATAACTTCATCCCTCACCAACGTTACGCCGGCTTTCATTTCTCTTGATGTAAAACATTTTCTGTTAAAGATATAGTCTACAAATAGCTCTAATAATAAATCACATAATTATTGCCAGTCATCAGAAACATTGGTTATTATCACTCTCATTATTATGTAATAAAATCGTGATCCATGAGCTTGTGCTTAATAAATGCTAATTGTTTTCTCACTATGATTTTATTGCTTGAATTAATTTGTAACAACTTATTCACCTAATAGCAGCGTGTAGCAGTGATGATCTGACTCCAGACGGCACATTTTGTGTCTCTTATATTCTGACGTTTTTTTAAACTTAACAGTAAATTTAAAATCATAATCAATAGATCAATCAATAATGAAAACAATCTTTAGTTGTAGCCCAGCACTGCAAACAGTTTTACAGTGTAGTCGACAAATAAAACCTCCCACAGGTTAGGTTGAAACTATGTGGTGAATCTTTGATCCACTTTATCTCTAGCTTGTCTTCAGATCCAGATCTTAGTGAAGGACTAAACATTGTCAGCACTGGCTGCAAAAATAAAGAAAAAGAAACCAAGGCTGTAAAAAATAATTTCAGTTTTTATTACATCGCTGAGGTGAAATAACTTCACTGATGCAGAAGAATTATTTCTCCCTATTGGCAGAACTTTATTGTTTTATTTATTTTTACACAAAGGCCAGCATGTGGTGCGTGGATATATGAGGATGTTTGCTCTCTCAGTTTTCGCTGCTGACTGTCAGGATGGCTTTTGCTAATCCATACATCACAGTGGGACACTGCTAGCATCAGGAGAGGCAAAGACAAGTCTCCCACTGTCTCTGAAATGAGACATGCAAAAGCGATGCTGTCTCAAAATTAAAAGACAAATTGTCTGCGTACATAGCAGGAGCTCGATAAGGCTGTTAAACTAAACAACGGCGTCACCGCAGGCTCGTGATGATGAGCTGTACGGATAACAACTGAGCGAGCAGACATGATGTCCATCATGGACGGTGTCATAACTGGAGAGTTTTCAGAGATCTGCCAACAGCACATTGTTTGGGCGTTCTACGGCGAGTGCTGATTTGCTGTTGTATCTCTGCATGTGTGTGAGGTGGCTGTGACAGAGAGAAAGCAGGCCTGCAGTTAATTTTGGGTGATTAATTTTAATTACCAAGCAGACAGGCGTACTTCTGATAGCAGATGGAGGTGTCTGGTGGTCCGACGTGGCACAATTCACTCCAGCGACCTGCCTGACTCATCCCCTCTCTCCCTCAACACCTCCTCCTCCTCCTCTGCCGTCAACCTGCGGGGTCACGGGGGTCGCGGCTGAGCCCCATCCTTCAGCCCGGGCCCTGGCGGAGGAGACAAGCGTGAAACATAAGACGACGCCGTCATACTTCAGCGAGGGCTCCACTATGATGTGAAGATGTAATCAAGCCCCGACAGCTGCTCAGAGAAAGACAAACGGTGGGTTCTTAAATCTTCATTAGTCAACAGTAAATGAGGTTTGTTTTACGCTGCAACACACACACAATGACAAAAACACATGTGCACACAAACTGGCCATGTGCATATCCATTACACCTCAACTGAGAACCATGGTAATGGTGTCTATTGATTTCCTTTCTCCCCTCGACTAGTCAAGCATGTAGAGTTTGGATGCTGGGTAATGAAATTACCTACACTCTGGAGGATGTCAGGAAAATGTTACAGCTGGAGAGAGGCCCCTCAGTGAGCGTGTGCGGTAAACACAGCACCTGTTTGCATTGCCTTAATTCACAGCCAACTGCAGAGCTTCCTGTCTCAATCAACTCCTTCTTTTTTTTTTTTTTCCTGTTCACCCATCAGGACAGTGATTCATTTATTATTCATCTCATCAGTAGCACTAAATGATGTAAATGACCTTCTCTGAACTGTACGGGAGTCCATTTGGACACTGTCAGACACCATTAGACATCCACTGCCCGGGTTTCTCGAGAGGGTCAACCCTCTTAGCTCAACACTGTCACATAAAGCGTGACTAGGCTTTGTGCTCGTGAATAGATCTGGCCGTCCATGGCCGTTCAGGTGTGTGTGTGTGGGTGCTCGCTCATCCCCGCCTGCCTCATTGTCAAAACCTTTGGATGCAGTCTGTAATTGAGAGGTGGGGGCAAAAATGACAAAATGGTGTGAGTCACAGCTGAACCCATGACATACAACTACATGGTATGGTATGTGCCTGGGACATTTGAGTCAACAGGAAGTGTGCGTGTGCGTGTGTGTGTGTGCTGTGTTTATTCCCCCCTGAGCACTCTGCTCTGAGTCAGTAAACACAATGCCGCCTTTAATTAGCTCTGCGGTTCTAATTGATTAAAATTCCCTGTGGCGCAATTATGCGATTTCATAGACATGCTTTCTCTTTTTCTTTCAGCACTTTCTTTTGTTTTATAATTTCTCCGACTTCAGAAATATTTATACCCAAACATTTTTACTACTCTACTGGTCGTGGTCCTGGTGCTTCTGGTTGACCTGTAGCAGTTATATAGTTCTCCTTTGATAGATGCATTATAAGTGAAATTATCCAAGTAAGCAAATCTGTGCTTTTACATTATTATTAGAGATTGATTAAGAAAATAATGGACAGTTGAGGTGAAGACTTTGCTCTTCTTCCTGTTTCCTGTGTACCAACAGCAAGAAATCTTAACCCTATAAAGCCCAATATGTCAAATAACATAGTTTTCTTTTGTTCAACTATTTCTTGGACCTTACACTTAGCCCTGTTCTAGGAATTGTAAGCTTTTAATAATTTTTAACACAAATTAAAATACAGTTTGTGACCGTGTTTGACACTAACTTCCTCCCACAATTGCAGTGTGGATGGTTAGCTGTCTGTGTGTGTGTGTGTGTGTGGTAAGGACATGTGAAACACAGATAATGCAGTGGCTCATCCACTGTGCTGCAAAGTAAGTATTCAGACAGAGGATTGGATAAAGCCAAAGTTTTGTGTACATTTCTCATGTGTCCTTCCACCAAAGCATGACAATTTTGAAGTACCACCTTTGAGCAAAGCTGACGTTAGCACAGATAAGTGCAGCAGAGCAAAACTTGTCGCCAAAATGACAACAGCAAAGCCGACCAATGCCAACGCTAAGTGGATTCATTTGATTCCTCTTTGTTTAAGCAAGGACCTTTTGAAACAAGCTTTTTCTACAGAATGTTGTTATAAATAAGATACAAAGTTTGAGGTAAAGTTATTTTAATACATTAAATATTCATATTGAAATATGAATAACTGCTGTAGATAAAGGTTATTCTTGTTTTAAGTCTGGCTATTGTATGCAACAGGCATTTTCAAGGATTATCGTATAGCTTTAATATACGTATAGCTAATAATGCTGCATCATCAGACAGTAATGGGTCAGCAGTTTATGGTAAAAGACAAAAAAAGCCTTTATTGTGTTAACTGACAGTCAGCAAGCACTAAGGAAGTGTATTAGCTCAGCACAGTTCACTCTGTGTCAACAGTATCACGTGATCAGCATTACTGCTGTCTACATTGGGCTGCAGGCTGCCAGAGCAGATATAACACGTCAACAAGGCACTGAGGGCTCATCTGTGCCATCCCATATGATCCTCTTGTGTGAGTGTGTGTAATCATGTGTGTTAAACAGCTACCTCATCATGAGTCTGTGAGATATATACACATGGCCAGCAGCTCTGCAGCTCGTCAGCCTGGTGTTATTGGGAGGGAAAAGGCCCGTGATGAGGAGCCATTTCACTCCATTGAAATAACACTCAGGCAAATTACTCTTTGAACTTGACTACAGGCTACAAGAGCCTCATCACAGAGTCATTGCAGCCAGAATGGCAGAGTAGCAATAAAGCATCCTCACACACGTCGAGACAGCTCATGAATAACAATGAGGAGCAGGACACAATCAGGGTGACAGAGTCTTGAACAATGGAGAAGGGAAGGAAGTCTTTCCGCGACGCCTCCATTTGTCTTTTCTGTTCCTCACACGTGTACACACATCATTAACGGAGTCTGCACACTATTGGCAGAATGTAAAGGTCAAGAGGTCACGATCAGTGTTGCAGCCGACACTGTGAAATTAAAAGGGCTTGAATTTCTCAGCTGTGACATCAGAGTAATGATTGCCTCATTGACCTGTTCGGTTAGTGGTCATTATTTTCATTTCAATTTCACAATAATAAAACTGGATAAATAAATTACATAAGGATACACTAATTCACAGTGGGGCATAAAGTGTAATACATTGCCAAAGATTATATACATGTACAGTATATATATTTATATATATATATATATATCATGTTCAAAGGCCATAAACTGAAGTCATGTAATGTTAAGTTGCTTTAATCAGAACTGAGAACTTTTACATTTTGGACTAAATACGGTTGTTTCTGATGGCTAGCACAGAGATTGAGGTACAGTATATGGCAGAGACATAAAGAAGACACTGCCCTGGCACGTTTACTTTTTCGTTCTATTTTTGCCACTTGACCCATGCAAACATATTTTATTGTATGATAGCTACAACTTCCAAGCAGTCCATATGATAAATAACTATTCTCTATCCACTAATATTTGTGTGTTTGGCTCTGGCTCATTTATTGCGGCATACCATGGCCCCCCCACGTGGTCACACTGATCGACAGAAAGCACAGCTGTTACTGCCCAACAGTGGTCACCATTATCCCGGCCTCCCGTAGTTCCTCGCCAGATCCTTTGGTAATCTTCCATCCCACAGTGGGGCAGCCTTTCCTTGCCTGTTTCCCTGGCATGCATCTGTCTGGTTTCATGGATCCTGCCCTGTACCCGCTGGAATCACTTGCTGGATTTTCCTGACCCTCAAATAGGCTTCGTCTTTGTCCGCTGTTATTCCCTGATCACGATCTGTCTATCTGGAGCATAAGTAAAGCATGATTTGATGCTACTATACAGAATCTCTGTAGAGCCTACGCCACTGTGGATACATGGTGCCTTCACTGTACCTACAGTGCAGATTCACCACAGAAGCATAGATCAAGCTTGACTGCGCCCTTTTCTGACAGCATTAAATCATTTCTAATTTTATTGCTTCATTTATTGATTTATTGACTGCATTTGGGTTCCCCGACCTCCTGCCTAGTGTTTTCAAGCATAACGATAATTTCTATTTTTTAAATAATTAAAAAGTTAGGACTGACTTGCATGTGTTAAACACCAAGCTGCAAAGATGCACTTGAAGCCAGTTTTCGGCTCTTGTGAAATATGACAGAGATTAGTGAGGTATAACGCAGACAATGGCTGAAATCCTCAGATGCACTGCAGATATGTTTGATGATTAATGAGATGGTGTGATGGGCAGCACAGCACAGTTGTCCAGCAATGACTCAGAGGAAATTAAAGAGGACTTTGGCAACTGAGCTCACTGAACACTCCCCTTCAAAGCTTTATGAACAGGCTTTGGATCTGCTTCACAACAAAGAACATCTATCTATAAGACAGCCAGAAACACTTTTCTTAAATCAAATTTTTATTTTCTGCTCTAAATACTGTCTTTGTCAGCGCTCGTTCCAATGAGTAATTCAATAAACTACAGACTGTTTTCTTTTCATAGTCAGGGATGAGTCAGCAGTGTCATAGTCCGTGCGAAGAAATGCAGATGATTATGATAGATAGTTTATGTACAGTGCGGTTTCTGCCCTGGATGACCTTGTTTCAGGTCAGGCACAGGGGGTTGATAATCTCTTTATCAAGCTGCATGCAGAAACGCAGCTGGGCCAGCCGTATCCCAGCATGCCTCAGTTCACATCTTTCTGGCCAAAACCAACTGATTCTGCACGTAGTCAGGAATAACTCAGGCACAGCTTGACATTTGGCATAGGGAGAAAAGATATTGGATTTATAATTGAATTAGTGTGAGGAGAAAAAAAAAAAACTTTTGGGGAACTATTTCGCTGAAACATAATGACTTGTGTGCAGCACCCCCACCGACCCTGCCCCACCCACTCGCTCTTTTCCCATTTGAAGAAATAAATATCACTACAGTACTTTATTAAGCTTAGCTTGTGGACATCTTTCAGGTTTTACATGACTGGAATGTGTTTTTATCAAAATAAAAGGTCAGATTATATGTGTTCGGTGTTATTGTTTAATAATCGTATATATAGTTATTTTTATTAATATTTTATCATATATTTCTTTATTATAGTTTGTTTTATTTCCCACTACTCATATTATTTAATTTGCTGCATATTAAAAGTCTGCTAACACCTAAACATGGGTGTCACTCTGCTGTTGTAACAGCCTCCCCTCTTGTCCTCTCCACTTCTCCACGGGTTTATTTGCAGGGTAGTTTTGTGCAGCCACTAGAGCATTAGTGAGGTTCAGCACTGATGCTGGGTGATAAGGTCTGGATATAAGCCACTCTAGCTACGCAGTAGGGGGGCTCCACAAAAAAAAACTAAACTAAACAGAAAAACAAAATGCAGACAAGACCGTCGCCAGTTAGATATGTGTATCCAAGTGGAGGATTACATTCTAATGTGACATGAGATAAGACAAGTCTGCTGTGAAAACTTTCCAGAGTTTGGTTGCTTGAGTGTTAGAAATCATTGTGTATAGGTCTTCAAATGCATCTGTTACTTGGCTCAACTTCCTGAATCCTATTTCTATCGATCTCCATGTACCTCGCAGCAGCCCGTTGCTGTTTTAACAGAGGGTTGTTCGAATTTTAAACACTAAAGTAAAGGTTGCCTACAAACTTTCGGCCATTTTTTTTTGCCATATGGTGATTAACTTTGAGGACTGTATGTGACATTTTTGTTTTAGAAAAACTCCAAACATTTGAAGTATTGGAGTACTTTTTGTTTTGTTGTCTTGTATTTCATGTGTCAGCAGATGGTGAGCCCTGAGGGAGCACAGTGTGCGCCTCTGAACGACCTGTAGCATTTCCTAACAGCTTCATTTAGTTCCAGGCATGGTGTCTGGCTGGGTGCCTTAACCTGGCTGGGCCCTTTAGGGCTGCCAAACACCACAGCACCAGCCTTATTATTCCCCTCTTGCTCTGACTGTGTAATTTGATCAAGTTATTCATAACATTTCAGCTGACGCCTCTCCCTAGAGTTAGCGTGACATTGCTATTTGCAGAGGATAAATGCATTATAGGATGGCCCACTGCTAGGAAATTGAGCATTAATATTTTCTCTTGATGTGATGTATATAAACAGACAGATTTGCAGGCTCTTGGCTCCTTTATTGACAACCCACAGGGGAAGGGTGGCTGAATATTCAGGGCTGACTTGAGAGACGGGAGATAGGATAATAATAATAACAATTCATGTTTGTGTTTTTATCTGCTGGGAAGGAAGCCTGCTGCTTCCCGTCTCAGCAGTTTGCTTCTAGGTGAGGTGGTTGACAGCTATCAGCGGGGCCCCAGTGGTCGTCACATTGGGCTAATTTCACTCAGAAAGGATGCAGATGCAGCCGAAAAAAGGGAAAATGTGGATGAAAGCAGCGGTTGAAGGATGGACCGCTGGGACCATCCCCACAATTCAGTCAGGCCTGGTTAAATCGATGCCGCCATGTCCCTTGAAACACCAAAACCTGTGAGGCACTAAGTAGTTTTTTTGTGGGGAAAAACCCCTCTTTCAAGGCTTCCAGTCTCTCTCTGTGAATTCATTCAAATACAACAATAAAAGCCAAAATACGTCCCCATACATAACAGCCCTCCCGTGGGCCTGTGAGGAATAGAAATCGTTCAGTCCTTGGGGTCGGCACACAAGTGTTGCTCACTGCGATCTACCTTTTACATTTGACATCGCCCCATCGCCCCCGATGGAGCCCCTCAAAAAAAAAAAAAAAAAAAAAAAAAGTCACAGCATCAGGTTGGCCTTGCAGTGCAAATAACACAGTTTGACACTGTGGTCTGTGCTGGAGGGATGCATTTAAAAGTGTGGTGAGTTGCACAATAGCTTCAGGGCAAAAACTAGCCTGAAGTGACCTTTCATTTGTAGACATGAAGAGTCTAATGGACAACAGGTGCTGTCGTTTGGAAATCCGCCTTTTGATTTACATTTTCTTTTGATTTTGCTCTACAGTTGTTTTCTTGAATTCACTGTTGGGATTAGATTGGTATTAGATGTTGATGCCTGGAAATATTAATAACTGTAATAAATTACAGATCTGGTTCATCTCTGACCATCTCTGATGGAAAGTCACAGGTTCAGGCCAGTTTTTTTTTTTTTTGTCATCTGACAGAAGCAGCCAGAGGAGGCATCATATCCTGTGCAGATTTTAAGCTGCTGTGCTGACACTCAGTTCTTCACTGTCTTAACCCTGTGTTTTTTTCTAGTACCTAAAGATGTATTATATGTACTTGCCCAAAAACTTTAGGGAGTGTACCAAAATTATTAGAGTAGGTGAGAGGGTCAGAAATTAGGAGGTAGTACATTTTCTTTTGGCTTAAGCTATGTAGTCTGACCTTTTCTTGAAGGACAGTAGAGTTAAAAACTTATATTTTACTTGTCCTAAAGAAATATTAGGAATAGTTTTTTTTCTGTGACAAGGTGTACACTGTTGGTCTGATACTCACCATCTGGCCACCAGATGTCCTCTGATTTTCCTTCTTTTTCCTATCATCCAACCCCTTGATCCACCTGAAAACAACACCAGAATTGTTGTATTTATGTTCATTAAAAAAACTTATTTGCTTGTATTTGTGGTTTAATTCATTTTTAAGGTTGGCTTTCTCGCCCACCTATACACCTGTTTCTATTACTCACAGCTCCACTGCATTTACACTGATCTGTTTCCACCAGCTCCTTGGCAGATCATCAACCGTGCTACAGTGTTCCAGCATTCGTTCCACTCTGTTTGCCTGTTTTTGACCTCCTGCCTGTCTCATGCACTTTAACTTTTGCCTGATCCTTTTTGCTTTGACCACCTGGTGTTTTTGTGCCTGCCTGCCCGTCACCCGCTTCCTTGTAAGTCTTTGTTGTGATTACTACTTTTCATTATTAAAGATTCTTCACTGCACCTGCCTGCCCGTCTGTGTCTGCATTTGGGTCTTCCCTGCCTGTGCTCCATACACCAACCATGACAGGATTCAAAGAAAATATCAATAATCCTGTGGAGCCACGCTTTTTCAAAAAGGTGAAACAAAAGATTTTCCCTCTGACAGCGCCTTAATAATTTTCACACAGTCCCTTGCTGTGCATCCATACATGTTAAATTATATATTTAGAATACATATTTGGAAATGGACACAAATCTGAACATCTTAAAAATGTGTACTAGTCATACAGGGTAACCATGCAAGCATTACATTTTATCCAAAGCGTCTTACAAGTGATGTACAAAGCAAGCAAAATATCTAAGCCAAGGAGAAGAACTTTAAAGTACTTGTGCTATAGGAAGAATTTTCTCCATTACATGAAGTGCAAGATTTAAGGGCAGAGAAAGTTGCTGAAGAGTTCTGTTTTTAGCAGGTTTGTGAAAATTGGGAGTGAGGCTGAGCATGCAGAGGTGGGTATGTTGTTTAACAACGTTGCAGGCAAGGGTCAGGGCTTTGAACCTGATGCGAGCAGCTACAGGAAGACAGTGCAGAGATCTGAAGAGTGGTGTAACGTGTTATTTTTGGCTGATCAAAAATGAGACATTCTGCTGCATTTAGGATCATCTGTAGTGGTTTGGTAGTGCAGC
Source organism: Anabas testudineus (assembly GCF_900324465.2). Taxonomy (NCBI): domain Eukaryota; kingdom Metazoa; phylum Chordata; class Actinopteri; order Anabantiformes; family Anabantidae; genus Anabas; species Anabas testudineus. Next base: position 17,554,139 of record NC_046630.1, read on the forward strand.
AGCTAACCCTGTCAGTAAGTCATTGAGGTAGTAGAGACAAGATGTGACTAGAGCCCGCACAATGAGTTGTGTTGCATAGTCCGAGGGAGTGGGGTCTCATCTTTCTGATGTTGAAAAGGACAAAGTCTGCATGCCCTTGAGACTTACTGGGTACAATTACTGAAGACCCTATGTTGATGCTGATGTTGTGGTGTATTAAAGAACTTGTCTTGATGAGGTTGAGTTGAAGATGCCGTTCTCTCATTCAAGCAGAGATGTCAGAGAGAGACATAAAGAGATACATGAAGAGATACATGAGAGAATAGAGGAGGATCTGGTGGTTCACAGTGTCAAAGGTATGGTCATTCTCCCAGAGCCCAGATACCCTTTGAAGGAAATGAATTCCAGCTGCTCATAATTGGTCTCATTATTTTGTTCATTAGACAGAGGTTATAATTATATGAAGGCTTGAAATGTAATGTACATTGACTGGTAAATAAACAGCTTCAGCTTCATACACATATTTTCTCTTGGCCAGTTTTATTGACATTCTCGTGCTACACCAGAACATCTGTTGATCTCACAGTCCTTCTTACCTTAGCTTACCTTCCTTTCTTACCCTCACTTTTGAACAACACCTCCAATACTTGAACCCATCTGGGAACAACAACAACCTGTCTCCTGTTCTTTAACTACATCCCTCATTTTGTGGCTCAATTTATGATCATTAAAGGCCATGGGGACAAAGTGGACACTTTAATTGGGGTGTGAGGGGAGAGAGGAGGAGAAAAGCGGATCAGTCTGTGGGTTGAAGAGAGGCTGCCATGGTGTAGAAGAGAAACTAGGCAGGACAGAAAGATGAATAGTTTCATAGGCAGAGGGAAAGTAAAGGGGTGAAGAAAACACATTATGGTAAAAATTACAGCGATGGAGGGATGGAGGACAGAACAGGAAGAGTCAAGCAGAGACCATAATTTGCAAGGCAGAAATGGACCATGGACCACCATGGAGCTTAATTCCCCTGTTTTACATCACATCGAGTTCTCCTAGGGCTTACATGTGTACAGCTAGTGCTCAATTTTGTTTTAGCTCTGGCTGGAAAAAGTGTAGGGAGCTGGTGCAAACATGGAAAAGTCAAAGAAAGAGAATTACATGATGTGCTGCTTGTCAAATTGTGTAGATGGAGACTGTAATCTAGAGAGGTCCAATGGTGGTTTGCACTTCCTGAATGTCCCCACAGGCTGCAAAATTACCTTCAATTACAGTGAGCTGACCAGCAGGCCTTGAAGTAATTGGCACATGGCAATGCTTTCAACAACTCTTCTTTATTAAATCGAATGGTAATATTACATTACATTGGCTTTTGCCATTAGGCCAGTGAAGCAACTGTGCTTTTCCCCATCCATGCTAATGGCTCTGTTGCTCATTGGTTTGACAGATCTTCCCATAAATACAGTGTGAGGTCTCCAGCTCCATGTTGCTCTCATTACACGAGAGAGACTTCAGAGTTGTGTAGGTCTAATGGGTTGAAGTGAAGTGTTGTTTAAGTGTTGTTACTCCCCATCAGATGCCAGCTGCATCTCTAACAATGCCCTTAATACGTCCCATTTGCCTTCTTGCCTTGTTGTATGGTTGAGTTTCCATAAACAAGCAGAAGTGAAGTCAGGGAGGTGAGCATGTGCTATTGGCAATGTTAGATGGCAGAAAAGAAATTGTCTGGATATGATGCTTGGCCTTTAAAGTGTTGCCTGGAAATTTTTCATGTTATAGAAGTCTAAAAAACATAGTCAAGGCAGCCTATTATAAAGGTCATCCTCGTCAAACAGTTTGTTTGTAGGTTGCCAGACCCCTCTAGATGTGGCATCACGCTACAAAGTGAACTGCATTGTTGCTCAAAGGGGTGCATTTGTAGGAAATGTTGGACATCACAATAAAAAAAGTGACCTTATGTCATCTAAAATACATCAGGATAAACATTTGGCCATAGCATAGTCATAAGGCAACACAAGTTCAAATTTTGGCTGGAAAACTAGATATAGAAGCAATATCATCTACTTATCTATCTTATCCACTAGAAAACACAGCCAAATTGCCAAACGATTTCATTTCCTGTTTTCTCCATCGGGTAAAGCAGTTGCTGCTTGATCAACCTAACATACGGTTGATCAAGGGCTAATAACTGAAAACTAGATACGTAGTAGCCTAATTTTCTTTAAAATATGTCATTAAATCCATATTATTCCATACTTAATTCATGTTTTTTTAAAGTGGTAATCTTCCTCTCAGTGTTCTTCTAACCACAGTAGCAGGAAATGATGTGTCATTTTCTTATTCTCTTACTTTCCCTCAGGCAGTATTAAAGTTTCATCACATGTAATAAGTAGTGATTTCACGGAGTAATGTCATGTAGGTACAATAAAAGAAAAAGGTGAAGCGTTTGTGCTGGAACTTTTCGTCTCTTGGATGTTTTTTGACTTCACAGTGTCGCAGTAATCCCACTTGACCTCGTTTTAGTCTGGCCATGGTGCAGCAGAAGCAACAGCAGCATCGGAAAGGGAAACAATTGATCAGCAGCCAGAAGTTAAAGATGTCCATGAGTCATGGCAGACAGTCTGCGACTGATCTGGGATCTGAAACCGAAACCTCAGTAGCTGTGTTTGCCTCTTTGGGATCAAGACGTGACAGGCAATTTAAGGGCAAAGGCTCTGATTGATAGGGTTCTATCTCCCCTTTGGCACATTATCAATCTTATATCAAACCAAATCACCCTCCTCTCAATCTCCATTGAACCATGTGTGTCTATCAGCAACTCTATCTGGACCCCATGTTGACTGTTAAATTGATCGGCCCAGGAATAACACAGCATTTGTTGGAGTTTGTTACTGACCTTGGGTGAGAAGCCTGGTGAATGTCACTGAATAGTTTTATTCACACAGTGTCAAAGCACTAATAATTCAATAATTAACTGCCAGTACTTTACCTTTCGTGTAAAGAGCTAATCTGGAAGGAGGTTCGTCCTGATCCAGGATCCAGATACTAAAATATTTCATGCCTAGAGCAATGATGTAGGCCAACATGAAGTCCATGTAGTCAGGAGGATAGAGCAGGGAAATCCAATGTGTTATAATAATAACCCATTTTAACTTTTCACTCTATTTATTTCATATTTTCACTAAATCTAACCTTATTATAGTTTGTACCTCACCCTAACCCAGTTGTATTTGTGGCTACACTGATGATGTTCTCACAACTCCAAACAAGCAAACGTTTATGAATGCCATCATTCCCATGGTGTTAAATAGTGCTGCTTCTAGTACATTTAGAGTCCCTATCCTCTTGGCACCATAGATATTTTAATTTAGATGTTGTAGTTGTTTAGATGTTGCAGTAAAAGTAAAAAGATCAACCTGCTCACTGGAGGAAGAATCAGATAATCACCAAGGTCATTAGGATTAATCCTCTGGGGACCATAAATGTCTGTACTAAATTTCACTATACGTGAAATAATTTATACATAATACAATACAATATATACATAATTTCATTATTTCCTACTAGAACACTAAGCACTTAATTCTGCTACTTGTGGCAGAAGAAAGACTTTTGGTCTGCTGAAATGCTGGTGATAAAATTACTAACACTGATCTTTGCAGAATAAACCAACTCCAAAATAAGATTATTATCAGAAACTTACTGACCTGTCTTCACCAACTGAAGTTGCCCACATCTAATTGAAAGAAACACCAGAGACACCACCTGCATTGTGTGTCATTAGAATAATTTGCACTGATCTTGGTGTTAGTTGGTCGAAATCCACATCAATAAGAATACATCTTTGAACCTGAGGGGATTTGCATATACCTAGAATCTAAGAGATATGATTCATAGTGAAAACAGCAGTTCAGTGCAGACAGTGAGGCTCCCTTAAGATGGTTATAGCCTTCATGGAATCTGACCATAATTGTGCTCAGAAAACACAGACTGGATTGAATTTCACTGTAAAATTCTCATATCTGTTCATGTAATATGTTCAGTAATGTGAACAGAAAATCCTTTTCTTCAGTGGGTATGTTTTCAGCATTATTCTTCAGATGTCAAAGTTGTCTTGAGCTCTAAAGGTCAGGTCATAAAAGCTTTCTTTTACTTTGTTCCTTGTATGTGGTTTTTACCCACATGTAGAGACAGTGGACACTGCGCTTGTTTTATAAGCAGTGATTTCCCCAGTGCTTTCAGACCCACAGGAAATGATAGCACTTGACAGCTGCGTCCCGGTGTTTGATTTAATCAACTCAGTGTTTCTCTGTTTTACTATTGATTCATGTAGCTGACCCCTAAAGGTTAATAAAAACTATGATCTGAACATTTGATACTGATGTTGGAAAAAGCTCACCTTATGTCAGCACTTTAACAGATTATTACTGTGCAGTACTCTGACCCTCCTGGAAAGTGAAAGCTGTTTTACTGAAAAGATAGACTCTTCTCAAACTCTGTCTCAACTCCAAAGTGGCTACGTAAATAGAGGCGAAACATTAAGGACGTGCATCCATATTCATCAAAAATTATAGATACAAAATTCCATTTACTGTCTTTTTCTTTTAGTGCATGTGACTTCAAACCTGCAATAACAGCAGGTATTTTATTTTTGTTTCTGCCACTTTTCTTGTCACTGGGCTTCATTTATAAAATGTTTGTGCATGCAGGTCTTAAATTGTACACACCAAAATGAACTTTCATGCTGTTAATTAATCTACTACCAATGATCAGCAATGTATGCGATTAAGTATGTTCACATTGAAAGAGTTTTAATTTATTAATTTATTTTGTCAATGAAATCAAGGTGTTAAGGTCAAGGTGCTGTAAGTCACAACTTAGTCGTAACTACTACGACTACTAGAGAAGCCTAATTGTGATATGATATTGTTGGACATAATAACCTGCTAGCATTAACAACATGAGGACTTGTATGTTCAGTGTGTCAGGTTTTAGTCAATAGAAGAATGTAGAGAATAAAAACAGCGATTGTATTGTGAAAACGCTGGAAATGAATGCATAGTGAGTCCAGATGCTCAAATTTGTTTTTCTACAGGATAAATATTTAATCTAGGTTAACAACCTGGTCACCGGGGCTTCATCTATGTTTCTGCTGCATTGTGTGAGTGAGTAGCTTGTGTCTACAGTATAAGAGCCACTTACTTTGGTAAACCTATTAATATCTGTTCTTTACTAAAATGATTTGTCAGCAAACACTCAGCACTTTCAAAGACTGTGTATCAGCCTGGTTTGGGTCTCTTTTTTTTTTGGTACCACTGAACAGACTTTTTCAGACAAATTCAGACGTGTATGTTATTTGCATCTTCTAAAATTCATAACAGCTCTCTCAATTCTCTACAGACTCAGGGTAGCTTATTTGGTGGAATATGCACCATCATGTTGCAGCTCTCCTCTCTCTCAAACTGTGTTTCAGAACTCACAGCAAGTCCCACACAGAGAAGTCTGAGCAAGAACACTATGTGTTTCTGTCCAAACACAAACTGATTCGTATACATTACAAACCACACGCTCAAGTTTTCAGTGCAGCCTTTTCCAAAAACAAATCGCACTTTACATCGTGAAAAATGGAGCTCAGAGGATAAACATGCATGTATTGTAACAGAAAGAACATCATAAATCTGAAATTGTAACATAATGGTTTTAATCACCCAATTAACCACATTTGTAGTTAAATAAAATAAGATTTTCACCTTTGTATTTCAGTCAGAAATCTGGAAAAATCAAGAATAAATTAGGCCCTTTGCACCTGACAGTGTATGAGATCCAATTAAATTAATTGGCTGTTTGTTTCACACCTTTTCTCTCATTTTCACCACATAGAAGGTGGCTGAGTGTCACACACCGCTACCTCTAAACGTGCTCAGCTTCATATTTGTCTAATTGGACACTCCTGGGGACCTTTGAATATACTGCAGACGAGTTCTTCATCTTTGTCTCATATAACTGTCTCTCACATTATTGTATTAAAAAACGTGGGCACTTTATGTGGCGTTCTTTTCGATCTGGTTGCTGTTTTATTGGTTGATAACTAATTAGGGAAATGGGTTTCTGTGGCACATGCTGGGGGATTTGATTGTTGCCTCAGTGGCTGTTTTATTGACGTTTCATGACAATGTCATCTGACAAGACATATTACAGAAAAGAATAATTTCCTTTGATTTACTTCTCTCTGAGTTGACATTGTTTTCCTCTCTCGTATGGTTTATTCAGCATCTGAGCCCCTCTCGTATTGACTTTTGTGCTGATTGCGAGTTCTCCCTTTGTTTTTAATCTACTGTATGTTTTCTTTTAGAAGACAAAAGTGAATTTGTTTGAGGCATTTATGCAGATAAAAACTCAAACACCAGGACAGAAATCTGACAGACTGTTGTTGTTTGCTCGTGCTCTGAGTGGAGTGACGGGCGTCTTTGTTCTGAAATGTCATTGTAGAGCAGAACAATGTCAGAGAACTCACTGTTCATGCATTATGTCATAACAGAGAGCCGTGGCATAAGAGACACCTGCTGACAGGAGACTTTCCTTTTGTCTGCAAAAAATTTAAAGTAGTGCAGTGGACAGGAAAATTAAACCCATATGGCTTTTTAAAGAACCACTAAACAATTTGTAAGGCAAAAGAAGAATAGCCAGTTTTTAAAGATGCTTTGTGATTTTTGACTGAAGCGCCTGCTGAATATGTCTCGCCTTATTCATAAAACTGTCTGATGGATCTTTTCAGTTTGGCGTTAAAGCTACAAATTATACATGTAAATAACAGAACAGGCAAAGAAGTGAAATGTATTAAACATTATCTTACACATTTCCTTTTTAAACATGCTTTCACTGTCATTATTTGTTAAAAGAACTATTTAGCTTTTGCTTTTCATCGTTAATAACTGCATGTTCGTTATCATAGCACATTAAAATCAAATCACAACAAGGAGAACAGAAAAATGAAGATGGATCAAATTTCAAAGGTGCTAAAACCTGCAAATGCTCAATATGAAGAGCAAGTCATTCGTTTTAACGCATTCATTAAATGCTAATTAGCTTCTGCTGTCAGAGCTCCAGTTAGTGCTAATCAGTGCTGAATTACAATATTCAATTTAGGGTGATTAAACTAACGATATCATGATACTTTATGTTGCATCTTTAAAATGGAAAGACATATAGTAAAACAATGTATATTGCATTTCATTTAATTTATTTAATGTGTTTGTTTTATGTAGGCAATTTAAATCTTCCATATACTGTACATATGAGGAGTTTATGAGTAATGAGACAGGAATGTCAAAATGCAATAATTTAATAGGTTAATTGAACATTGTATAAAACATAAACAGTCACATTAAATCATTAACTGTATTTAAAGACTACCCAATAAAAATTCGATTTCAGGGGTTATTTAAAATAAAACAATGATTTGGTGAGTTTGAGGACCTCGGGTTTGGTTTAGATTGGTAAGGGGAGAGCAACTTAAAATCCAACTATACTGGCTATCAAAGAAATTAATAGCCAGTACAGTAATGTAGAATAATGTTTTTTTTTCTGGTTTCAGTTCATAGTTCATGCAGCTTGTGGTGGAGCACGTTTGTGTGTCGCTAAAATTAGAGAAAGGACTAATGTCCTTCATTAAAACCACTAAAATACAGTTTTAAAATATCTATATTTACATTTTATCCTTCAGTATGTTTCACTTCTGTTCCACTGCATTTCAAGTGAAATATTGTAGGATACATTTGGTTGATACTGTATAGTTAACTTATGAAATATACGGCTTTGTTTAAGATTTTAGTTGTGAGGCTGTGGGTTGATCCTTGGTTGGGAACCACAACTATAGAAAGAAGTTAGAGGTAGTTTTGTGTCACTTTTGACAACCTAACAATGCAACATATAACATCTATTGCTTATTTCCATCTGAAACTTAAAGTATTTAATATATTATTTTCTGCACTTTCAACATTTCACTTTTAGGAACTAGAAAGTTGTGGGTGAGCTGGGAGGGACAAACCCCTGGCCTCTTTAAGGGACACCCCTGCATCTTGAGTGTTTCAGATGATAGCTTCTAGCAGCTTTATGGGGAAAAAAGTCACCCACATGTACGTCTTGGGACCATTTTAGGCTTTATCATGAAACACCAGCAAGGTGGAAAAGTCATGTATGCACCAATATTCAAAACCAGGACCACTGGTAACCACAAACTCTATGCCAAGTATTTCCAGCCTGGCTGCTGAGGACAAAGCAGCGATGAAGCGGGGGAGGTTAGCAGCGAGTGACCTCATGGGCTGAAGCCTGTTGTCTCTGTCCAGCAACACCTCATGAACTGGGTTTCACATCCTGCTGGTGTTGGCCGGTGCCGCTGTCCATTGGGCCCTCTGCGAACCCGCTGCCTCTGCTCCATTTCCGTCAGCCATCTGAGGCAGATTACATGACTAATGACGAGGAGCTGCTGTATCCCTCACAACCACTTGTGAGAGTCGGAGAGTAAGTGAGGGTCGGAAATTACTCAGAGTCTCTTATTACTCACATAAAAGCATGAACTCGAGTTGCAATTACCTACCTGCACCTCAGGATATGTTCAAGTAAGTTCTGCTGTTGTAATTCCTCCTGAACACCTGCCTTTGGGTGAAGAAATATATTCAAGCAAGTTGATGACATGTGATGCCTGCAGAAAAAATTAGAGCAAGCGCTATTTCCTTCCAAACAAGACTTTTCCTTTTCTCATTTCAGTGCAACAATTCATATGGACCCTGGTGTTAGTGCATGAGTGGACAGAATGTGAATTTCCCATCCAGAGTTTACCTCATCTGATGGCTACCAGTGAACTGGAAATAGCAGCACGGCTATTTCATATGCAGTTCATCATTGTGTCAGGCACAGTGCACATGCAGTTTTCTTTACGGAAATGAATGTTTGTTCGTGGTTGGTATTCTGCAAGTGTGTGAACACCCATCCAGAGTCCTTTTCAGCTCTGACAGTCCAATGAAAATAAAACAGCGCTGTCAACAAACATGCCACGGCCCTCAGCAGCCCAGGCAGAGTTCCTGAAGTGATCGTAAATGTCCAACAGAGAAGAAGAAGAAGAAGAAACATGCTATTATCTTTCTGCTGTAACCATGCGCTTGAGCCCCCCCGCCATAGATGTTACTTTATAATTCCACCCAGCACAGCTCTGGTGAATTTATTCTATTATGTTGCAGTGAGTGTGCACGTCTTACTTGTGTGTTTGTGCAGATCTGTGTGTATGTGGATGCTTTTAAGGTCTGGGTTTATCAGTGCTGCTGCCTGAGAAAAACTCGGACTCGAAGATAAAGCTTAGGGGCCTGTGGGCTCAAAGCCAGAGTCTTAGTGCAGCACGCGAGCTGGTTGTCATTCAGACACGGTGCATGGAGGGAAAGATGAGGCAAGATTAATAGAGAGAAACATAGTGAAGTGAAAAGTGTGTTGTGATCGTGCATTTCCATGTGTGAATGTCTACATGTGCTGTATTTGGCGTGTGTGTGTGTGTGTGTGTGTGTGTAATTCAGTGGTCACAAATTACTGTTGTTTAAGGAGAAGCACTAGAGATTAGAGGAACGAGAAACAGGAGCGTTCTCAGGTATTTTTAGGGATTTGTGCCCGGTGCTTTCACCCAGCCATTCTCTAATTCTTCATTCACTGTTGCTCTCCAGGCCGATGAATGTCACTCTATTCTCAAAGCCTGCTCCACACTCATATAATCAAGGATAATTTCACCTTTCAAAAGTCCTTGTGCAGCGCTTGTTACTTGGACCAGTGCTTTTTCATTATTATTTTTAGCTGATGTCCTTATCCAGGATACTTTTGTTCACGCTGCCCATGAAGGTCGATGCAGGTTTTGGATTTTGATCAGCAGCTGCTTCATGTTAACATGCAACCTGTGCAACCAGTGCTAGTGAGTAGATTAATCGGAAACTGTACACAAGTAAGGCTCGCAAGCAGTTGCTTTGAAGGACCAAACGCGCGAGAGAGAACGTCTACTAACCTTATGGAGAAAATTGCACCTAATTTATAATTAATTATTTAATAATTCTACCCTAAAAGCACCCCCATATGTGGGACTAAGGATGGTTTACATTATCTGAGGACGATGAGAAAACATTAGCATTTTTCCTGAGATACTATTAGTCCAGATTCCTCATGGGTAAAGCCTTTTCTCTTCTGTTTATAGGTAAACCACAGAATACAGTAAGTCTACCTGTCAGACACTCCTCAGATTTGTCCTCACAACATTGGCTCATTTTTGAATTATTAAGTACAGTGGCTTTTCTTCCCAGCTGAAAAGAGCCTGCTGTGGTGCTGTTTGTGAGAGAGCTGATAAAAGACTGATCCATACTTTACAAGTTCTGTAAAACAGAACTAAAAGAGGCTTAAAGGCTTCTATACGGTTACAATGACACTGCTTCGCACACTATTCACAGCAGTTCCACTCCATCTTTTTTACTTCAGGTACCACTTAGCTCTGCCAGTGCCTTGCTTAAGGGCAGCTTCACCATTTATTTTACCCATCCAGATGTTCTACTCATGCTCAGAGATTCATGCATGCGTGAGTCTTACACACAGTAAGTGTCCAGCTCCCGAGCTCTTGCTGCTACGAATTGGGTGCCCTAGGGTCAGGTTATAATAAGGTGACACTCTCCTCCTCTCTCCTTTCAGTTATTCCTTCTGATGTCACCCAGCGCTTCCCCTCACCGCAACTATTCCTCCATCTTGCCTGGAGAAAAAAGGGGGGGCATAGTGCATCCACGTGAATGTCAGCGATGGACCTGTGTGTCGCCTTCAGCTGGGGGCTCTGTCTTCAAATCACAATGAGGAGGAGAGTGCTGTCTAATGACAATACCACTCACAGTCGTTCACTGTATGGAGGTTGCTCCTTCAATTTCTGCTGCCAAAAAATACTAAGAGATTTGAGAACAATGAGAATCTTCACCCCAGACGACTCCATTTCCAGAAAGGTTTTTTTTACTAAAAAGCATTATACAGTCAAACCTGTGATTTGTCAATTCACCCGAATCTTTGACTGACAACTACAAAGTACAAAGATTTGCATAGTTTTCACTTTATTAGAGTTTGATGCCTGTTAACACATTGGAAAATAAAACCAAAACAAAACAACAGGTATCAGGTGAGGTGGAGGTGTATATTAGAATTTTGTAGAGACATGGCGCCATAAAGGTGAAATCTTTTCCTCGTAAAGTCACTGGGTATTTGAGCAGGCCTCATTCTGCCTGTGCTACAACAGTGTGACTTCATTGACACAGTGTCTGCGCTTGACTGACCTGTCTGCAATCCAGATCAGTCTCATATTGAAAATGTATGGCTCGTCACGAGGAGGAGAATCAGACAACAGAAACCCCTGCAGCGTTGAGCAGCTAAAGTCTTACACTAAGCAAAAACTGGTTAAATATCCTACTAAAACTGCAACAATTTGCATATTCAGTTCCCAAACATCTAAAAAGTCAAATTGAAAGGAAGGATGATGCAACACGGTGGTAAACATGTCTCTGTTCCATCCCTTTTAAATTTGTTGCAGCCATCAAAATCTTAATTTGCTTTTATTTACACAATACATTTAAGTTGATAAGCGACACACTGAGAATCTTTTCCTTGTACTTTAGTCAGATAAATAAAGGTTAAAGCAAACGGACTAATCCCAGAGTGTGGTTTTTATTGCCTTTAAGAAAACATCTTTTCTGGCAATCGAATTTGTACTTTTCCCTTTTGCTCACAACGTAGCTTCATTACAACTATTAACTGCTCCAATGCAGGGGAGGATGGGAAAGACAGCAGCAGTGGACAAATTGATTTCTGAACAGAACATCCTCCTACATTTAGCAGAGCGCCGAAGGAAGCAGAGAGAAAACCACGCTGAGCTTTTGAAAGCCGGACAAGCACCTGTGTCAGGAAAAAGACAGCACAGCAAAGGCCACAGGAGCAGGGAGAAAGTGGCTCCATACAGTGACAATTCCCGGCCACACCTGGTCCCACTTTTTACTCCTAAAGCTTAAAAAAGGCAGTTGTTACGCACTGAATGCAGAAAGTACAGTTACAAAGACGACTCATGACCCATTGTGAGGAGTGGGCTGTAAGCCATATTTAGGATGTGTCTCAAAGTGTGTGTGCAGATGTTTCTAGAGACATCATTTAGATTTAGTGTTCTTTGCCCCGCTGTGTTCAGGACAGTCGTATACATACAGGGTATGATATGGTGGTCGCTGTCTTTCGTTCGCGGCCTGCTTATTCTCCAGAAACACGGTGCAACAGAAAGGTTGACAGTTATTAACTATTGTTGCAGTGAGGGACAGACCTTCAGCAGATACAGCACATTAAAAAGAAGAAACCGTGTTTATCATAGATAACATAACGCTGCAACACATGTTTTACTAACATCACCAGATATTTTAGAAGCAAAGTCATCGTGTAGTTCAGAGCCACAGGGTGATTTGTTTTTATCCCCAAGTCATGTGTGCGGGGAGCTGAACAGCGCCACTGGAGGAGGTGTCTGCCCTTTGGAAAAAACAGGAGGCTCAAGTTCAAGGCTGGGTTCTGGATGTGGAGATGAATGTGAAGTGCCCCCTGTTCCCCCCCGTGTAAGAAAGACACATCAACTATATTACATGATGCAAGTCAAAATATGTCCTGCTGCTGTTAGGTGTCTTGGAATTTTATATACTTACATACTTTCCCCAACAGCTGTAACATGATGACCAACATGAAGACCAGTTTGCTAAATGTGAGCTTGTACTGTAGTGTGAGTAAATACAATGATCATCAGTACTTTCAAAGCTCAAATCATAGAACTTCATGAGACTTTTTTCCAGCTCCAGGCATGAATTTTAACTCCACTGTGCTTTTTTTTCTTTGTCATGCACTCACTCATTCCATATCTCTTTTTCTCTCTCATGTAGAAGCAGCCACAGACATTTGGAGCGGTTATCTCAGTCCAACAGATGACTTTCATTAGCAACCCGAATCTCTGCCAAAATTCCCACACACCATGATCATCAACAGATTTTCAAACAAACGCTGATTTCTGTCCCTGTCAGATACAACATGTCAGTTCCACGGTGGATGGAAGAGAACTAACCGACAGCTCCCTATCACAAGGTACCAGCCTATGGTATGGTTCTAGCTAATGTCCCCTTTTTATGGAGGCATGGGAGTGCACCCCCCTGAGTTGGTGAAAAGGCTCGCAAACAATCATGCAGGGGGCAAATGTGCACTTGTTATGCTTTTGGCAGGTGTCATGCCTTTTAGTATTTTAAGCTGCAGCCTCACCTCACGTTTACTGCAAATACATGTTTTGCATGCTAAAATGCTAAACTACATGTAAGTAACATGGTAATGTTGCCTGTTTATTTTAGCCATAATTACATTAAAAGGAAAAATGTCTACCGTACTGAGGGTTTTATCCATGTATTTTCGTTAACATGAACAGCACAGAGGCTTTATTATTATTTAAAGGCTTTAAAACAGCAACATTAAAACTAAACAAACTGACATACAGCAGTTAACTGCTGGTCCCACTACTTGACCTCCGCTTGATGTATTTTATGGACAAGCTTAGGCCCAGCTTGTGCCTCTCACATACATTTGACTCCCAGTGCTAACTCTCCAGATGCTCTGCCAGCACGTGGAAGCTATTCCGTAATTTCATGCAGCTCATATTATCATCACATACATGTTTTTCTTTCAAAAGAGACTGAATCACTAACAAATAGTCCACTGTTGTCTGACTGAGCTCAGCAAAGGGAGTGAGATGACATCATTTGCAGTTTTGTGAAGAAGAAATTGACACGTGGTTGTGACACTTGTGAGCAACTCAGCTGTCAGTCAAACTGCAAAGCAAAGACTTAGAAGCTATAGGGGTATTTGTGAAATACCTCAAAAACATATTAACAGTAAGTTTGAATAATTCTGTGACAAACAAAAATAGGTGAGAGACCTTTGTAATTTAAAAATCTTTTATTGGTATTTCAACCTTGATCGCTCCTGCTTCTCCTCAGGGGTCCCCCAAACTCTTTGATGGAGATACAAAATCAGCTCACCTCAGTACAACCCGTCTTTTTGGACAGTCACTCCCTGAAGAGAAACAAAAAAATCAATTTCCCGTCAACTTTTCCTCCCTTCTCTGCACTTTTCCGTTTTGACGGTAACAATGGCGTGTGTGTACAAAAAGCGGTGTTGTTCTCTCTTGTCTTTCTGGGTGCTGAAAATTAAAGAGAAGCTTTTTTTCTAATCTAAGTTGTGTGACAAAGCATTCCTGTCATTCACGCTGGACATTTAACTGACAGCAAATTCAATGAATAAATAAGTGATGAAAACATTGTGTCTGATCACTACAGGATATATTCTCTATAAATGATGTTTGACAACATGGAAGTTAGCCAAAGTGATTCATTGTGAGACATTTGGAGGTCATGACATTTCTTTTTGCACCCTTTAAACCGTGGTTCACAATTTGATGAAGGTCCTAGTGGTCCAAGCTTTTTCCTCCTGTGGAGGAAGTCATTGGGTTTATAAATCATTCATAAAATCATTTATAAATGCTTTTGCAAATGGCTCAACGCGTATGGATGCTGATAGAGAACGCACCGGGACGGCCGTGCTGACTTTCAACGGTGTTGAACATACACAAAACATGCAGAAGAAACACAGGCTGGCTGTATAAAACTTGATATAAAACAACAAACGACGGGGAAAAGGAGATGAATCATGACCTCTCTGGCGTTCGATACCAAACAATATGAAAAATGCTAACAAAGAACTGGTCCCAGAACTGACTTCTTCAAACATCCTGACAGAATGTTTGTTAGTGGATCCATCAACAAGCTGCGTGTTTAAAGGCCCTGAATCAGTCAAAGTTCTGGCTATTTCAGACAATTCTGTGCTTTTTTTTTTTTTTGGTGATGCTAATTTCAGTGGCTTGAAGTGGGCGGGGCTCAGTGGAAAATGTGACGTCATTCATGCACTAATCACGTTTATGATATTATAATGTGACTCTGATGTTGCCAGGTTTGATAAAACAGAATATCCGGGATCTGATATCTAGTTTTGACTATTAAATGTATCACATTTACATATAACAATGTTTTTTCCACATTTAATACATGTTTCTATGCTTAGTCACAGACAGCTGAACTAAATACTCTATAGTCATATTGTGCTAACACATAGGTTGCTAATACGAGGCCGACTCTGCAAACCCTCTGTGTTGCCCATCAGCTGCACAATGTACAAAGCATATTAGGTGAGAAGCAAAGACAGAATGGCATCATATTTAACAGTTTCCATTTAGACATGACCTGATCTGTTTACAAAGTAAAACACTGCCCTGAAACATTTTGGCTGTAAGTCAATTCCAGAGACGGTCATTACAGTACCATCAGTGCAATCGTGTTTAGCATGGGTGGACCCAAAAGGAAATGGAGCTTTAATCCTGACATTGTTGGCGCTATGCTATAGAGGTATAACGACTCACTGATTTGAATCAATGCTGCTGTGTTAGCGCCTGAGATAAACCTGTATTGATTCCAAGCACTTGAATGAGGCCAAAGCTGCCAGAGAATCACAGGTGAGCTATTGATTCAGGTTACTGAGAATTAGAAAGGCTTTATTTTAGCAGCAAATAAGATCAGTGTGTGTATTTTTGTCAACCAGACAGTGCGGTCGGACCTGTGGAAGTTCCTTCGCCACTTGATGCATTAAAAACTCTGCGTGGCTCCTTCAGAATATAGAGCGGGCCGGGAGGTGGAGGCAGAGTAGAAACACATGCAGCAAACAGCTTCAAACTACACATGTTGACCTGTTTTGGATTAATGATGCTTGATAAAACATGCCAGCAACACAAATGTGTCAGTATGTGTTCAGTGATCCTCTACTGAGCCAGAGAACACTGAAAGTGATGACTACGGTCATAGCATTATATAAATACACCCTCAAGGCATCACTTTAATCAGAGGAGAATTTATTTTTATAGTAAACAAACATGAGTCAGCAAATGAGTCTGAAAGGAACATTATAACAGAGATAAAAACATTGTGATGTGAACATTTCCATTTTAAATATAAATAGCTGTGTTTATACAAATTCCATCTGGTGAAACGCATGTGGTTTTTCATTTCACTGAGATATGTATTCACCATCACTGATAAAAATGTATCTTCTGCGTAATGAGACGTGGCTCAAATCAGTGTCAAGCGCAGAGCTACACCTCCCAGCAGCAGTATTTGGTCTCGTCAGGACCCCAGAAAACAGTTCACCCCCGCCCCCGCTGCACTCATTTCCACAGGTGTGTGTGCATTTGTTCTGACGGCAGAGGAGGACGACTGGCACACAGAAACATTATCAGGTATGGTACGCAGACTTTTCTGAGAATGTTAGTCATATATACATCATGCATGGCAAAAGGCAACGTTACCGTAACAACTACACAAAAGCACTTCTCTGCATCTCTGAGGGGCACAAGCTGTTCCTACTGAAATGTACAAAAGAACAGCATGGTAATCGCTTGTTTCTCAGGCAAATGTTGAGGACAGTGAGCAGTTAAATGGACATGTGGCTGGTTTTTGTTGTTTTCCACCAAAAAGACAGAAATTGTTTTTTTCTTTTATATTACAGACACTGACCTGGAAGTGCACGTGGGTTTTTCAACTTTTATAAACTAGAAAGCTTTTTAGTTGATTGGCTTTCAAATTAATGTTTTTGTTGGTTGGGAGCTGTGTCAAATTAGCAGTTTAATTGCCTTCTCAGCAGCCTTTCCAGACATTCTAGTTGAGACGAATGAAAAAATACTGTAGTTTATTTCTGCTGTGTTCTGTTCAGATCATATTTTAGCAGCAAATGCAAGTACAAGTTTATTTGGCCTTAAAATGACATGACCGTCTCACTAAGAAACAAGAGGACACGCAACAAAGGTTTGCTGATGAAACTTAGCTGTTGGGATGAGGTGATACACACCTTAGCCATTCAGCTGATAAAGATGTTTCAAATTAAAAGCCTACTGACAAAAAGAGGGATTAAAAGTCGAACATACTGTGCTTGTCTCTGAGTGAGCAGTCATTGTGTTCATACTCCCACGAGCCTCGTTCTTGTCCGTGCTTTTACTCTCTGACACTCTCTGCAGTGGCCGCTAAGGACCACTCTACCTCAGCACACAGGAGGGCTGCTGTGCTTATTAGTGGTGCGATTTGGACGGAGGTGGAAAAAGGAAGTGGTTGGTTCAAGGTTCGTCCATCCAATGAACAAATCACCAACAAGTAGAGTTTCAAATATCATTTGACAGGCCTGGGTGGACATGATGTAATTGTGGAGGTTTATGCCATCTACACTGCTTGCAGGTTTTAACTGTGAAATATCTGGGCTGGAACTACCGAGTTTAAATGACTGCAAAATAAATAAATAGAAAATAATAAAATCACATAGAATACATAGAATAAGTTAAGGGTTAAATGTATCACAGATGAGTGGTCTTTATATGATCAGCATAATTAGAAATAAATTAACATTTTTAATGTAGGAACTGAAGTTTGTTTTTCCCTTTTAGTCTCTTTTCTAAATGCGGTGAACCTTATTTTCCATTTGCGAATCCACAAAGCCATTCATCTATCTGTAATGAGGCTCAGCAGGACAATGATATCAAAGTGCAATGAGCAGGGACCAACCTTGTACTCATAATTAATTTTTCTGTCTATGAGGCTCAAAGAAAAAAAAAAAAAATGGGAGAAAAGGCATCTTGTGCAAATTCATATTCTCAAGAATCACCATAGGATTATAATTTCTTTTTTTCAAGCAGCCTCTCCAAGTGCAACAAGCACCTCACTCAACAAAGAAGCCTCTTGAAACCTTATTTTGTCACGCACTGTGGCGTCTGTTACATCTCACAGTGGGGACAGGCTCGCTCCTGGATTACCTGATAGATAATAGGAGACTGTAATTAGATTGACATTTTGTGCTAATAGCTCAAACCACTGTAATTGCTTGTTGTTCTAAATTCAGGGTGAGGGCATTAGCGTGCTGCTGGCCTACATGTGGTGATATAACAGACTGCCCTGGGAAGATTACGTATGTCATGTATTATGTTAATATATGTCTTTTTGAAAATGTCTATCGCTCATTTTTTATGTTCTGCTGAGGTGAAGGTGTCTCTGTTTTTGCAAGATGCACCCTCTCTTTCTTTATCAACCAAATTTCCCTCATCTCACGCTTTCACATCCTCCTGCCTCCTCCCGCCACCTGTTACAAACAGCCCTCTCTAGATTTAGTCAAATCATGCTGCAATAAAGATGCTAATAAGAAACACATAAACAAGATGTGTCAACAGCTTCTTCTGGTGTTAACAGTATGAGATGAAACGAAAAGAGGAGCCTGTACTCTGCTTTACTTTAGCTAAGACACATGTTGTGACTACTGTATATCTGATGTGAAATATAGTGTATACACAAACCCTTATACAGAAAAGTTGGGACTTGTTGTCAAATGCAACCAGCATTTAAATGATTTATTAATTTGCAGTCCTTTGGAAACTGAGGATACTAACAGGGAATATTCCCTGTTGTCACTGGCTACTCATAACTCCCTGGCACAGAGAATACAGTATGTGTTTTCCCCAAAACAATGTGAACCGTGGATTCCTCTGTGCTCACTAACTGATCTGAACTCGGGGCTCAGAGAGTGCTGCAGCATTTCTGCACAGAACTAAATCAAGTTGCATTTCTGGATACAGCAATGCACTGTGTTAAATGGCATTGGTTCTCCAAAGTGGTTTGATCATGGTAGCGTGAACGCTTCTCACGCCATGCTGACTGAGGACTCAAACCTGCTAAATTTTAATATATCCAAATTAAATTAAATGTTAATTGAACATTTTTTGACATTTACATTAAATTGTTGCTTTTACTAATAGTCAAGAAACTTAGACACATTTATCCCAGTATTATTATTACAAATATATTTTCACGGTGTTGTGTTGCGGCTTTTCTACAAAGCATAGAGCATATGGATAAGTTGTCCATCACTCTTAAAAACCTGTCATGAACAAGAAGGATTATACATGTTTTTTGTGTAGATGGAAATTAGCATGTTTTGAGTTAACAGTAGCATAATCATCAGGAGCAGAAACAAGGAGACTTTTCCTCTAAAGCATTGTGCACAGATTGTGCACCAAAGATCACAGTAACTGTTTTCTGAATGAATCTGCATTAATGTAAAGACTCATAATAATGAATGATCAGAAGATTTCCATAGTAGGTTGCACAGTGGAAGAGTGCTGAGTGTGTGGAGGGTATGGGAAATGAAAAAGTGAAAGGAGAAGTGGAGGTGTGAACCTGGAGTGTTAGTGGATAAAGCCTGTATTCATGTGGTCTTGTGCTGCTTGCCTGAGTGTGGAGTGTGGAATCATGGGTCATCTCTACAGTAGATGCATTCAGAGGTGAGCTAATAGATCATCACTTCCACATGGCTGGACACAATAAATGAGAAAGAGAGGGTGTGATATAGGTGGAGGGACAGAGGACGGAAGATAGGAAAGGAAGAAAAGACAAATAAATTGTGAGGGTCGTGTCAGGAAAGGCATTAAATGTTAAAAATCGGCTGTGGCTGATAAACCAGAGAGAGTGATATAGACATTTGAATCTAAATAATTACAGCACCTGTAGACTACATATAGAAACTAGTTGTAAAAGATGGAAATAGAAAAGTACAAACAGGCATTTTTTATTTCAAATAGGAAGAATTGCACATTTTCTATTAGTGTTTTTAGTGTAGAAACATATTCTTTGGGAACAGGGTGTCCCAGAGAAGCAAACCACGAGCTGCAGCAGCTCATAGTGAACTAACCTGATGGTTACTAATGCAGCTGTTTTCTCATAAACTATAATTCACACAATGCAGTCAAGTTGTTGTATGAGACGGTCAACACCGGTGTTAATGTCTCCTCCTAAAGGACTGACCACATCTCAGCTCTGCTGCGCAAAGAGACAGAGAGGAGAAAGCAGGAGAGAGAGAGCTGTTCACGCTGAGAGTGACCAGGCAATTTCTCTCTGTCTCTAGTTACACATCAATAGGGTACTTCACAACCATAATGCACTGCAGGTCCGGAGACACACACCTCTCTGGGCAATGATGCTACACTTCCTCTCTGAGTCACGCACACGACATCCTGAATGTACCTTCTGGACCATGGCCAAGGCCTGACACACACACACAAATCACGTGACCTCGCACATTTTAGACTAGCCTTCAGACACCCTGCCACCCTCCACACCATGTGTCCTGCTGAGGCCTCTGTCAGCCGTGACTGACAGGATGACAGGGAGATGCTGTTATGAGTCATGCCTGGGCTGGTGGCCTCACAGCTGGGTACCTCCAGCACCACACCTGGGTAAACCGGCTGCCAGCCACACCAGCCAAACCAAGCTCTGACGGTGAGAAAGGCGAGCATCACTCAGACAGAGAGACTGAGATTCAAAAGAGATTATTCAAAATAGAAGGAAGACGTTGAATATGAATCTGTGACAGTCAGCCTGACTTAAGTAGCTTGTAAGGTGAAACCTGTGTAATAAGGGGTTATTTGCAGGCGACGCACGTGCTGCAACACAGCAAAGACAGAAAAAGGACAAAAGTGGAAAGTTTGTTTGAGGACGTAAAGCCACAGAGCTTATTGGTGCGGACTCTAGAATTAGAGGAAGATTTAGTGATTGGTGCCTGAAGGCAGCTCTCTTAGCAGCCATTAGCTGACCAGTCCTATGTGTTTACATCATCATTTGCCTACTTTTTTACATGAAGTGCCATAATCCACTCAGTCAGCTGGATTACATCCAGATAGTTTTATCACTGACAAAAACGTTTAAAGTGATCAACACCGCCCACAGCTACCCAAACGCACCATTTAGTCATGACAAAGGGTGTCTCGTCTCGGAGTGGATAAAAACAGGGATCAGGGATGTCTTTCTTATTTCTCCTTTTGTGTGTTACTGAAAAATCCATGTTGATAACGACGGCATGTGTCAGATTAAGCTGCATGTTGATTTTATTTCTTGTTCTATTTGAACCGAAATCACTTCTGCCAGTGAAGCCGAATGCACCGACTGATTACCCCTGTAGCTTCGGACCGGATGATTTCATCAAAGTTACGTAATTACATTTTATGTGCAATTGAACTGAAGTTAGAGCAAACAGTGAAATATGTTTCAAGTGAGGTAATGCTTAACTTCAAGCTCCTCTTACTCAGAGCAAAAGTGAATTTACAATTTTAATATTTCAAGTTATATTATTACATTATACTAAATCACTATTATACTTCATGTAATGGCTACTTTATAATTTATAAGTTTGAGTAACTCATCAGTATGGCATGTATTTGAGATATGTTTGTATTTGTAACAATTGTGTATTTATTTGTAAAGGGCCAATAACTAATACATATAAACTAAGTTACACCCAAATTCACCTATTTTCAATTTCTTACTCCTTCTGCTAGTAACGTGTGGATGTTGCAGTTAACATTAGATAGCCATGTATTCTCTTATGTTATAAGGCTGGCATGAGCCAAGAAGTTAAAGCTTGGATACAATTGGTTGTTTCAGCAGGACAATGTTCCTAAGGATCCCTCCAAAATGGTCATGAAATGAAGTAGACCAACATAGAGGAAAAAGGTTTGAGGAGTGGCCCTTTTTTCCTTCTAATCCCTATTTCCACAAGTTGTCAGCTGCAGTAAAAAGACAAAAATACACTTCTGATCTCAACAGTAGCTAGAAAAATACAATTTTCGGGTTATTGTTACGGATTAGGTTGGCTAACTACTGGATAAACAATTGAAACAGTTTGAATTGTTTGCCAGCTAGCATTTACTTTTTGAAAAAACAAATCCAGTTTGTATGTAGCCAGTGTGTGTTTGTTCCTGCACCGGGTGGACGATGTTCACCAAAACCACAAACAGTGCAACAGCAAAACAGCAGTAGTGTTGATCGTCGATCATAATCTTGTGGAAAACCAAACTGCACAGTTTAAACAAGCACGTGTTGTAGTTCTGTGTTTTTCCATCTTTACTAACAGTTCACTGTGGCTCATTTAAAACTGACCTCCTAAATGAATACGTAACACTAAATATACCAGATTTATTTTTTATAAGTCTCATCAAATAATAGCATCGATAACAAAACTCTGATAATGAAGTGCTAATTGCATTTACTGTAGCTGCTTTACATAAAAAGGAACAGCTTTTAACGTGAAGCAACAGGTGAACTTCACGCCACGTCTGCATGTTTCCTTTTCATCTATTATTGTTTTTTTTTTTTTTCCTTTTGCATAATGGCCCTTTTTACAAGTCATCAAATGCAGTGAAAAGACAAAAATAAAAAACCCAAAGTGGGCATTTAGAGAGCTGATCACAGAGCAGCCAGAGCCTCTGCATGAAAAGTGACATTTCTAGTTCTTGTGGAGAACAGCTACAAGGAGATGCAAAATGGCCACATGGAGAATAAGATACACGCAGTGAAATGTTAAACTACAAATACATCAAAATCACTACAAAAAACACAAAACTAGCCTGAAGACACAAGAGGTGCAAAATGACAGTAGATGACAGTACAGAATCTGAGAAGCTTCACATCTGCTTCACCTGCAAAACTAACTAAACTAAAACTTTGTTTTCTCACTCTGGTGCCTCACTCTTTTTTCTACGCAGGGAGGATGTGGAGCCTTTGAACGTCTACGCCCCGAGGACCTATTTTCTCATAATCCGTCTGTGCTTGCTCTCACCACGAAGGCAAAAACCGCCCGAGAGAGACGAGCAGATGAATCAGAGCGAGCTGCCAGCTGACCATCCAGTCCTTCTGTATGTACACATAACCGATACATCACCATCAGCCAACAAACCCACTGCTGTCAGCTCATTAACTTTCAACGAGCAGAGATATGTTGGCAAATGTGAAACACGGTCACCTTGTTTACTTGTTTACCGAGAAGAAAAGTTGGCTCGCTTGTAAGTTTTGGGTGACTTCGCCCATCAGCGGCTGATCACAGAGCAGCTGAACGTACAGTGACAGACAAACTCTGACCCCTCCGACAGACATGCGGCCAAACACCCGGGCGTCAGATGCTGCTAATCTAATCACCTCGTCCACATGGCGGTTCACCTTCTCTCAACTTGTGACACACACACACACACACACACACACACACACACACACACACACACACACTTAGGCACACACTCCAGAACTCGTTTTGCTCCAGCTGGGAGCGGAGCCACCCAGACACCCAGACACAGCTCACTGGAGCAGGGACCAAAGCAGCACCTGCTGCCTGGGAGAACCACACACACACACACACACACACACACACACACACACTAGTGTTTTTAACAGCCTCCCAGGCTCTCTTAAAGTGAATTCCCTGCCCTCCCTCATCAAATGACCTTCACTTCATTTATTTATTCCCTCCATTTCTTCCCAACCTTCATCCTGCAATAGTTTTCTCCCTCCAGTTTGCCTTTTGCAACGTGTCCCTCATTTCCTGTCTTTCTTTACTTGTCCTTACGCTTCAGTTAAATTTTACTGCTGAAATCCAAGCAGAATTATTGCTCGTATTCCTTCATTTCAGGAAGTCTCTATTGTGCATACTGTGGATATTCAATACAGCCGTGAGGCCCTGACTGTCTGTGGGACATGTGACCATTTGAAACGTCCTGTGTTGCACTAAATGTGGGTACTACAATAATGAAGCACCATGCACCACCGGGGTGTTTCTCCCAACATGTTCTTTTCGTGTTCATTTGGTTCATTTTCCTTAATGTATTTAATAGTTTTACCTCCTGAGGCAGCAGTGAACAGTACCAGTCGGCCTGAAGCAGGTAAATGGAATTCAGTAAATACCTGTTTTATCTATAGTCTTGTCTTGGTCTGAAGATGTTAGGTTTGGATGAATCAAAGGTTTGGTGTCTGCAGAAATCTCTATCTTTTTCCTCACATCTGCACAGACCTCTCATCTTTATTGACTAAAACAAACTTGATGCAGTTCTAGGATGGTGATAGTTGGTTCGGCTGTCGGAAAGATCAGCACTTAAAAAATGAAACACAAAGAACTGGTTTGAAAAGAAGCACTAGTTTCAAACCAGCCCTGGAACTGGCTTGTTGGAAGACAGGTTTGCAGAAGAAGTTCTAGTATATGGTCAAGTACATTTTTTTAATCAAAATGAACTTTCTGTTGATGTTATCTCTTTGTACTCTACTGTATGTGTCAAATTAATGCAAAAACAATGTTCACCTTATTTTATATTCCATTAAATGTATTTTTGAAAAAAGAAAAAATTCACATTTTCATGACACTAGATTATGGGTTTTGGAAGCAAACAGAGCAATATTATCAGTCAGACGTGTGTTTTTAGAAATTTGTTGGCAGAAACCTTTTTAGTGTGGTTGAGATCAAATTTCTTCTCCATTTTCCCCACTCCTGAACTAACAACACGCTGATGTTGACGGAGGCCTACAGTGAGTTTTTCAGCTAATGTGATTGTATTTGTGTAGTGGACGTTTCTCATTGTCACAAGACAGAGGGTGTCATTGTGAAATGGTCTGTCACCACAAAACTTCCACACAAACCACTGTAAAGGAGCAAAATACAATAATGTGTTAAATTACTTGCATACAAATAAACTGGCATCCATAGTAACTAAAATGGGGCTTCATTTTCTTTGTGCCCATTGTGGAAAAAATGTCATCTACCCATTAAATTAAGATCACACACACACACACACCCACACACACACACGATGAGATGCATTCTGCACTCATGCCTTGTTGGACTGATGCTTTGTATTTCAGGGTGCAGCTGTAGCACCTGAGCCCCCAAATCCTTTTTATTTATTGCCAAGGCAACTCTCATCAAGACAAAAGTGAAATGAAAGGGTATTACTGTGTAGGTCAATGATGCACAAACCAGTAAATGTACATACATGTATGATGTATACCTATAAGTATGTTTTTTAAATGTTTCATTTGTAAGGTTTCACTACAAATGCATTATGGCTCAAACAAACCAGCCAGGTTGTGAGACCCTCACCATGAATGCAGCCGAGGGATTTGAATTGGAGATTGAGCTGAAACCGTAGACCATGGTGACACCACATCTGCTGCCTCCTTCTCTGTTCGTTTTTAGCTCATTACAGGCCTGAAGATTTTCCGGCCACTGTGATTGTCACAGTCAGTGGTCCACGGAAAAGGCTGAAGAGGTCCTACTGAGCACATTCATGGCACACACCTCCTCTCAGCATCACACGCTGTCATGCACACTAGTGCATACTGCTGTAAAAATCACTAAACTACGGGAAAAACATCAGCACAGCCCATTAAAGGTGATTAAAGAGTGGATGACATATTGAATTACAAAGGCCACAATTATAATTTTTTTACATGAGACACAGTGAGGGAAAAAGCACCTATAAATAGATTTGTCATTGCAGCACATCACAGGATATTCTACTACAAATCATCAAGGTCTAAGCAGAACAGGTAGCAGTCGATTTAACACTCCAGAGAAATCACTCTACTGATTAGAAGGTAGATACTGCTTCCACGCAAAAGACCAGAGATCACTGATCACACTCAGACAGAGGCAGGTCACTTTAATTAGAAACCTCCTGGAAACCTCAGGACCTACAATATGAGGATGTCATTGTAATACTAAAATATCCTGCTGGTTATGTTCTAATAATAGAAGTAATAAAAATAAAATGTGTCTAAATCTGACCCTTGTCCAAATCAGTCTTTGTAGACGCTGCATTTTTCATAGAAGCATGAAGAGAATCTAGTATATTTAAAGTGTGAACATGGTGCCTCTGTGCTGTTACTACCATAATGTTGCAATTAGAAATTTCCAACGTCCTTATCATACTTACGCCTGCTAACATGTACAGCTTGGAATGTGAAAGTGAAGCTAAAAACAAATCAGCCATGACAGTTAGACCCAGATTTACACACATTGTGAATCCACCCTGTGTGTTTTTAACCCTCACGCAACCATCTGGATTTGCTCAGTGAAGAGAATGATGTCATCAAAATGTGTCCCGTCACTACCTTCAGCTCACGTAGGATAAAGAGCCCAGTGAACTGAATAGTTTCTTCTTCAGTGTTCATGCACAGAGTGAAACCTTGACTTTAATTAATTTAACTTGTTAAAGTAAATGCTACAGATTCCATAAAATCAAAATATGTCAGTTGAAAAGAAATATTTGGCTTTACTGGGAAATGTATGTAAAGAAAAAAGGAAAATAGTTCAAATTTGTGGAACGTGAAACCTTGACTTGAACTGATAAAATAAATTGAAGTTAAAGTTTCATTTTTAAAGTGCTGATCTTTTTTTTTCTCTGCTGGGGCACCTTAGACTTATGTAGAAAAGAAGATTGTTTTAGCTTTTTGTAATTAACGTGTCATTTCTTAAACTAAACTACTTTTTTGCTAATAAAAAAAAAGAAAACAAATGTGAAATGTACTTGCCTTTTCTGCCCATTAGCCATGCAAATAACATTTTATCTTTTCTTTGGTAAAAATTCAAACTTTAGTCACAACCTTTCCTCCAAACGGTGCACAAAACTAAAAAAAAAAAAGATGTGACTGGTGTTCTCCTAATGCAGGGGAGAAAAATCAAACACGAAAACACAATCAAATCCCAATTTCAGTAATCTAAAACTAAACACACAGAAAAATTGTTCAACAGTCCATTTTACATTTCTTTTGTTGACTTCAATTTTCTTGTTTCTCATCTGTGAAGCAGCATTGTAAACAGACCAGTCAAATCAATGTGAGTTCAGTGTGACCAGATGATGCTTTTGGTAATTAAGAGAGAAACGAAAACACAGACACAAAGCAATCTACAGAACAACAACAACAACAAAAAGTATAAGTTGTAGTTGCATAATGGAAATTTTTATACGAGTGAACAGCACTGATGTCTTTATTTACATTCTCATGGAGCCAGAACAGTGACTTTAAAGTCTGGCATTGAAAATAAAATTTGGCATTGTAAACAAAGCTCGAACTGAATGGGGAAACGCTGGCATTGAAATAAATGTCCTGGAAAAGGAATATGTATAAATATCTTATTTTTACAAACATCGTACATGTCCAGTACGGCCTGCTGAACCATTGTTCACGTACATTGTTGCATACTTTGTCTATGTCTGGACAATGTAAAAGGTAATTCACTAGACAGCACACGAGAGCCTGACCAACAACAGAATTTCTTCCTAATGAACTTTCACCTTTGCACAACATAAACCAAAGCCAAACTAAACCACGACTAGCTGCAGGAAACAATCCCACCACACGCCACATGGAAGCTAAACTGACACACAAATACATATCAAATTTATCGTCTGACAAATATTTTTGTGTTTTTTTTGATGGTTCCCTCTTAAAACTATTGGACACGCTCCTAACCCCATGTGTAAATAAGCCTTGTTTTTCCTACATGACAATTGTAACATCTGTATATTGTGCTAATATGTCAGGGCTGTGTGTGTGTGTGTGTGTGTGTGTCAGCTGGTTTTGCTTTCTGCCACTTTAAACAACCAACTTTTACCATTTTCTATTTAATAACATTGAAATGTAATCGACTGCAAGCAGCCGCTGGCACCAGGCAGGCCATTGTGTCATATGTCATGTCTCCTATGTTGGATAAGGGCTCATATAGGGTGAATAGAGCTAATAGGCAATATGGCTTTTGAAGAGGCATTACTGCCAGTTAGATGCATTGCAAGAGAACCAGTCATTATTGAACAATAGAGCTAATGGAACCTTAAGGGCTTGCTATTGATCAGTGAGCTGCCACTCTTTCAGACTAATGTGATCAATAATTCAGCCATAGCCTGGAAAAAATCATAACAGTGCCAGTAGCGTGACACTTAATTCCTCTGACTCCTTTTGAGAGAAATGTGAGAAGAACACCTTCCTACAAAACCTTTCCATTTGTTAGACTGCAGCAAACGCTGCGTGCTAGGTAGATGCTATTAACACCATGTATTCATGGAAGAGGGAGCACTTTTCTCTGAAAGGCAGGCTCTCCGTCTCAGGCAGGAAGCCGCTTCTGCATGGTGAAACGGTTTTGATAATGGGATGAAGGGAATGTAACTGAACTTTGGAGAGGGAGAGGAGAAGGTAAAAGAGGAAGATGAATAGAGAGAGGGGAGGACAAAGAGCCACAGTGTGAATCAGTCAGACAAAAAAAAAAAAAGGAAGCTGTTAAACGTGGTTTCATTTTGTGGCAAAATAGAGAGAAAGTACAGGGATGGAGGGGGGGACTTTGAAGGTTCAAGCTTCCATGATGGCAGGACTTGATTGTCATGTGCAGGAGCCATTTAGAAGAATAAATGGCCACTTGACATTGAAACATCCAGAGCGTGTGGACAGGAAGGCTTTTTTACTAGACAGAGCTTCTGATAGCAGTGCGTTACTCTGCATGCTTCTTGTAGACAATGGTGCAAAATGTCGCCCAGGCCCGGAACGTGCCACTCGATTTTTGAAGCTCTGTATCACATTAGCACACGCGTCCTTGTTGGTGACTGACTCACTGGTCAGACAGAAGCTTAACCATGGATGTATTATGTGATCTGGACACTGTCCATTTGTCCATATAAAAGTTGCTCTTCCACAGTTTTGGGCTCCTGGAGCTGACACACCGAGTACGTCCTCCTGTTTTGGTGCCCTGCATGCATGATTGAGGTGGTATCCGTGGTATCTTATCTAT
This sequence comes from Anabas testudineus, assembly GCF_900324465.2. Taxonomy (NCBI): domain Eukaryota; kingdom Metazoa; phylum Chordata; class Actinopteri; order Anabantiformes; family Anabantidae; genus Anabas; species Anabas testudineus. The sequence goes on from NC_046630.1 coordinate 17,582,903, forward strand.
GGATTTAGGGGTTTTATCAATGACATGCAGCTGCAGTCAATCATTTCTATAAATCAAACAGTGAAGACAGTTTAAAGATATTTTTTATGTTACATGAGTTACATGGTCATTAATATTTCTAAAGGCTTTGTTCTTAGATACAAACCTTTACGTTTAAGTTTTCAGTAATTTGAGTAATCTTAACAAGGTCATGTTCGAAGATGACTTAAAAGCAGCAAACACTGTCTGATAGTACTTTAATTATCTCACTCCCAGTCACATTAAAAAAGGAAGCAGCAATAAATAATGTAGATAATCATTAAACTACTTATCAACAGACTAAGTATCTGACTGTTTAAAAACACGCGGCTCTGACTCCACACTCGCTGAGGTGTATTATGTCACATGTCTCAAACTTGTTCTTTTACCTCTGGCTATGAGGAGATTGGATTAGGACCATATCCTATTATGGATAAAAATAATAGTCACATTCATCCTGCCCTGTTTTCATCTTTAACTCATGACTGAGCGATAAGTCACCATCAGTCAGGCTGCCTGTCCGTCTCTGTTTGTCTGCACGTGTCTTGCTGTTTTGCAAGTTTCCCCACTTCACCATCACAAGTGGTTACAGTCGTGCTTTAGCTGTGTTTAATGACTTACACATTGATACTAATTGTGGATCTGAAGCAAAGATAAAAAGACATGTAGGCGGAGATACATTAAACATTAGCAGTAATGGAATAAAATGACTGTCTCTTTGGCCCTTTGTCTGTCCAGCTGGTCCACGAGAGTCAACCACTGCCACTGCCAGCCATGCCACCCGGTCACACAGATTCTCCTCACCTAGTCATTATCTGGGCAGATATGCCTGCGGCGAGGATGACTCTTCTTCCTCCAGTTGCTCTTTTTTTCTTTCTCTCTCTCTCTCTTGCTCTCTTCTCCATTCTCCTCTCCTTTCATTCCTTCTTTGTACTACAATCTTTTTTTCCTATCAAATTTTACTAAAGCACATTTGACTTTATCACGGCTTAAATGACATATGTGAAATGTTCTATATACCGTATTTATATATTTCATATAGACGATTTATACAGTGCATACTGGATATAGATTCAAAACATCTAATCATCAAAACCATGTGTAAGGTATTAAAATAAGCTCCATCATCATCAATTGTAGCATTAAAGGTATGAACAGGTGAATGTATCTGTAGTTACTTTTACTTTTATTTTAATATTATTATTTAAGTGCTTTTAGAGCAAATCTTTTCTCTGATTTTATCTACAGCATCAGCTCATCTCTGCTCTGCTTCTCTCTCTCTCTCTTTCTCTCCTCCTTGCTTTCGCCAATAAAATTCACACAGATTAAAGTATTCTTGTTCACACACAGTCGAACAGGCAGGCGAACTAGCAACATATGAAGTACTACGAGTTTCCACTGCAGAACAAACAAACAGAAAAAACGTGTTTCAGTGCAGAGTCATTCAAGACTGCTTTTGACTTTATCAGTCCCATGTGTGCAGTTACTCTCCTCAGCTCCATATACCTCCTCTTCAAACTGCACGCTCCTGAAAGAATTAGTAACCTGCAATAACAGAGTGGCAGACTAAAGGCTACGGTCTGCTACACAGCATCAGCTCCACACTTCAGTTGAGCTGCTTATAAATCTTCTAATAAACATCTGGGCTTTCGATAAAAGCAAGAAGGGCTGTGCATGCGCGGCATACAGTATTCAACACCAGATACTCCCAGTGTCAGGGGGCCTTAAGGTCACCTAGAAACCCCTTTGTGCTTTTGCACCAGCTGAGAATGTGCATGAATATCCCATTGTTCACCAAACGGAACATCTACGGGGAAACGTGCACCATGTTGCTGCACAGCTTTTCTCTGGCGCCCAAACAAACTTACACTATATAAGATATAACGCCTGGACCCTTTAGCAATTACATTGTGTAATACAATATTTGTATGCTTCTGGGGATTCTTCGATATGCCGGCCTCACGCTGAACTGGAGATCTGGCTGCACTACCTCGCCGGTCTGTCAGAAGTAAATGGCTCGAGTGTTTTCCCGCGTGTTAAGTGCAGGATTAAAAAAACTAAGACTGACGTATTAGCTGGTGACAGGATCCATGTTGGGGCGTCGGTTTATGCTTCCAAGGCTGCTGATCTCTATGCTAAGCTGAAACTGGGTTCATAGGACTCAGGGACCTGCAAAGTTCCTGCATGACGGCCTAATGGCTTTATGTGTTTAAACAATGTGCACTGTACCATTTCATTGCACGAACACTATCTGCAAGATCTGACAAGTTGATTCCTCGGAGGAGAGATAAGAGCCAATTTGTTAGCCCTGCAGGATTAACTACGCCTCTGCTCTGGATTTTGGCCTTGGCTTTGGAAGTGACGGACAGAGTCCAGCTGTCAGTTTCAGCCTGGGAGACTGATGACGTTGCGGAGTCGAGTGAGGATAATCATTCATTCATTAATCAAGCTTTCTTCCATTATGATTCTATTGTGTTATCACTCTGTGTATCTGTGACACCCAGAAGTTCACTGGTCTGATTAAAACAACAGTCAGAGTTTGTGTGAACTAGAATTTGGACCTGAAACCACCTTTGGGAGTGTTGCTCCTGGCTGCCTTTTCAGACCTGCCTGTGGTTTGAAATGTGATTACAGACACAATGTGAGGCTCACAAGAGGAATTTACATAGAAACACATTAGTCATACTGTATGTCATATGTCAACTGAAATGCTATAAAATTCCCCAAATAAATGAATAGACAAAATAATTTCCAAGCAAAACCATTTTTTAGCCTGACATATCAGGGAATAGGCACATACTGACAAATGTTTATTGAATAGTCAGCAGTGTCATGAAAGCAAACCGTTTTCATATATTATCCTTGGTACTTTAAGTAAATGTGAATCTGATTAGTCTAAATGAAGAACAGAACATCTTTCTTCTCGTTCTCCTAACACAGGAAAGTTCTATGTTTCTCTCTCCTCATTTATCGATGCACCAGCCACGTTTCTGTGTCGGCTCTGCTGAGTTTTTCATCTCTGCCAATCTGCTCAACTATTTACCTTTTCTCCCCGTCCAATTAGTGGTTTTTGGTAACAGTGGGTAAGGTCCGCTGTCGTCCCTCTGCACCCCTTATTTATGTGCTACGAGGGGTTTGGTGGATAAATATTAAAACACAGCCGTTCCATTGGCTGCCAGCAATAACAGGCCGACTGGTTTCCTGTGTTAGGTTTGATTGGCTTACTTGCAGGGGCTTCTGGGATGGCGAGGCCATTAAAGTCACAATTCAGGGGAGAGACACCTCAGCGAGAATGAAGGTGGAAAAAAAGAACTACAAACCTGATTGGATGGAGGTCCAAAGTATAAGAATAAAAAGCTGAAGGTCATTTAACATGAATACAGCTGTATTCTTTTGAAAACAAAGACAAAATTGCTCATAAAGTATTAAAATGGCTCACACTGAACATCAACAAGGGTATGACCAGGAAATCAGTGGCAACCGTAGACACTAGGGTGTGAAATTTGAGATCATGTCCTCCAAAACCACAGTGTTGACTCATGTCCTTCCATATCTTCACGTATATCATCAGGACCAACTGCCTTTCCACTCTTCATCCTCTTAAATGTTCTCCTCACTCTTACTAATCTTTACTACTTCCTGCCCCACAACAGTCGCCTCTTTCATTTCCCTTGTTCATCAACTCTTCAAAGTATTCCTTCCATCTTCCCATCACACTCATGGCGCCTATCAGTGCATTTCCATCCCTAGCTTTAATCACCCTGGTGCACTCATCATCAGCATCTCACCTGTATCTCTTTTCCTCGCCAACCTGTACAAATCCACCTCTCCCTTCTTAGTGTCCAACCTAGCATTTATATATGCTCTTTGTTTTACCTTAGCTACCTCTACCTTCACCTTCTGTTGCATCTCCCTCCTGTACTCCTGTCTACTCCTCTTGGTGTCTCACTACTTCTTAGCTAACCCCTTTTTCTGTATACACACCTCAACTTCCTCATTCCACCACTAAGTCTCCTTGTCCACTTTGCACTTCCCTGATGACACACCAAGTATCTTCTTACCTGTCTCCCTGATCGCATTAGTTGTAGTTGTCCAGTCATCTGAAAACACCTCCTGACCACACCTCCAAAAACTACACACCATTCTTCCTTTTTCAACTTTCACCACTTTGTCCTTGTCCTTGTTCTGCATTAGTCCTCTCTACCTTGCTCACCACCATAGGACTCAGACACAGACCTCATGAAAAGATGATGGATGCCTGTCTAACGCCATCAGTGATGCATGGAGGTGCTCAGCAAAGCAGACGTTTGGGTAGAGCTGCAGACGACCGGGAAGGAAATATCTGCAAAAAATCATAGAATGCTACAGATTTGTCCGTCTGTTTTTTTTCTTTAGATACTTCTGCAGAGAAATAACTGCTTTGTTATTTAATAGTTATTTAATAACTCAGTTTTTTCTTGTTTTTCTCATCAAAGTAAAAAGTAAATTGACTTGTTTTATGTTTCCTGATCCATTGGACGGGAAAAAAGGATAAAAAGAATTTAGTTTAGGTGTTTCCAAACTACTTCTTGCCAGTGTACACATCTGTCCAAATACAGTATATACAGACCTGACTATGTGCAATCACATATGACTGTTGTTCACTTGTTTTCTTGCTATGCATGGAAAATGATGAATCATAATTAAATAAACTTTATTTAAATATATTTAGTGCCAAATCCTAAAAAAATCATTTGTGGCCTTTTGAATTTTACATTTACATGTAGTCATTTGGTAGACGCTTTTATTCAAAGTGACTTACAAGTGAGATACAAAGCAAGCAAAATATCTCAAGTCAAAGGGAAAACATTTAAGTAAAGGGTTCTAAGAAGAAATGTTTTCTGTTATCTGCTGATTTTTGGTAGCTCATTACACCACCATGGAACCACTGAGCTGAAAAGCTTAGCTTGGGAACTTTTGCTGTGTGGTGAGGGGACCACTAGATGTTGTTCGTTGGCAGAGCACAGTGGGCGGGAGGGATTGTAGACCCAGATGAGGGAGTTCAGGTCGGCAGGTGCTGTTGAGTGGGTTCAAATGCAATGCTGGACAAACCCCTAAGCAACATCAATTACAGGTATAAACTAAAATAACTGCACCACTTAGCACATTGTTCACTTACTCTATATATGTTTGTATTGTTTTTGTCTATGTGTCACCTGTTGGGTTCATAATGAAATAAAGAAAAGAATGAAGTCTAAGATACTTATGGGAACCAGCAGGTTTTCAAATACCTGTGAGTTAGCTACAACACCCATACAGTAAATTTTGTGTTCTGTTTTTGAACCAATCATCTCAGCCGCTCCCCAGCTTCTTGCTGTTTTTATATGCTTCAGTTTCGATTTCATATCAAAATCTAAATGCACAAAACCTAAGAAAAGGCAGTGAGGAGTTTGTTTGACTCAGGGTCTGTTGGACAAGAGTAATATTCCCTGAACAGCCTATCACTTTCAGAACACAGTGAGTCTTTTAACGCAAAAGTAGTAAAACCCCTGATAATAAAACAAAGACTTAAAATTAAAGATCAATTTCTTTTATTGCTTTTCTTTGAGGAACATGAAACTATGATCAGAAACATTTCAGCCCCCAATAACTGTTTAAGAGTTTGTATTGGCAGAGATGTAAAACAGCACTTCACAGAATATAATAATGACACTCAAGGTAGAGGAATGACAGAATCTCTAGTACAACAGCCATGTTTCTGTTCGTAAAAGTCACCTCTGTAAGTAAGTGCTGTTAAGTCACAGGTCCAGGAACAGATCTGGTCTGTGCTGAGGTTGCTTCTGGTGCTGAGGGAGCTGTCTTCTTCCAGTCTTCACAGGTGTTAAAGCATCTATAGTGGGGATGCTGGCGAAGGGGGAAGTGCCATCAAAGGATACCATGATTTTATCAGTATATTTTCAATTTCAGGTCCCTGACCTTTACAGAAAACTCAGGATGTGGTGGTCCTTGTGTCCAACTAGTGGAGCCAAGATAGTGGGCAGGCATTTATTAATGTTGTAGGTTACAGACTTAATGCTAGCGACTATGGGTCTACAAACAGAAACATGGCTGTGCAATGTGTTCCTCACTGTCACCCATTGTAGCCAACCTATATATAGAAGAAGTGGAGAGGAAAGCTCTCAACTCTTTCTCTGGGATGACACAAACCCACTGGTTCAGATATGTGGATGACACCTGGGTGAAGATCAAGATCCAGGAGGTACAGGCCTTCACAGACAACATTAACTCAGTGGACAATAACAACAAATTTACCAGGGAGGACACTAAAGACAACCGGTTGGCCTCCGTGGACTGTGCGGTCATTACTGGCACAGACGTAGACTGGCAAAAGAGATTTACAGAAGATCCTCCCACACTGATCAGTACCTTTTGTTTCACATCATCCACAACAACACAAACTAGGAGTCATCCTGAACCAAAGAGCACAAAACATCCCCACCTCCACAGAAGCCCAATTGAGGAAAGACAGCTCTCAAGACCTGTGAATATCCCAAGTGGGCCTTCAACAAGGCATCATCCTGTTCCAGAAAAAAAAACAACGCAACAAAAAAACCTGTCATCCCTTAAATGGCTGGGGTTTCGGAGAAGCTGAAAATATGTTTATGGAAAAAACAGCATTCATGCAGGGACACCTTCACCTGAAAGACCGGACTCCAAAACACAAGATGAGTATTATAGTGTATGTTATAAGGATGCTCTGAGCTGTACATTGGAGAAACAGCAGCTACAAAGGAGGATGGCACAACACGGCAGGAGCAACATCTCAGGACCTGAATCAGCTGTGTACCTTCATCCAAAGGACAAAAGATACTCGAAGATACAATGATGCTCGCATGTTGGACAGAGAAAACAAGTGGTTTGAAAGAGGTGTGAGGGAAGCCTTGCATGTGCAAATCAACACCCCCTCACTCAACAGAGGTGGAGGCCATAAACAGGAGACACAACCTGTCTTCTATTTGTCATGCTGCCCTTTCATCAATCCCCAGAATTATTTGGCCCCATTCACACCTGCACCAGGATGGACACACCTAACGACCCACTTTAGGTGATAAGAGGAGTTGGCAGAGGTGTGACTATTACATCCTTCACAACCTTACCCTCCATTGTTTCACCTTAACAAGCCTATTCAGGCCAAGGGGTGGAGGGAAACCAAACCTGGAGTATACATTTGTAGTCTCTAACCAACTATCTTCAGACTGAAGAAGCTAATTGGATGAATAGTGAAACATTTCAGCCTAATAAGAGGAAAGTCCATTCGGCATGACTCAACCTCCAGAGTATTCACTCTATTTGTGAATACTCTTGACTTAGATGAATATCAGATCACATTTTATGACAAATAAATGCAGAAAACCACGAAATTCCAAAATTTTCACATACTTACTGCATAATAAACAACACTACCTCTCTCTGACTTTAAAGTTGATACGGCATAAAATGTTAGCAAATAATTGCCTATTCTTGTGTCGTGCAGGTGTGGAGCATTCATTTTGAATCATGTATGTGCATCTGCATGCATCTGAAGTCTAATGTTCACTGTCCTTTTGGCTTTGGTTTAGATTCTATCAACAAAACATCTATACCTTTGAAACCACACTGACATTCTGCAGTCTGGTCCTTGACAAGTGTTAACTAAAGAGTAAGTCGCTAAACACCCATCAGAGCTGCTGAATTGGTGAGAATGATCTGTTTTTTTACAATAGGTTTAAGATAATACAGTGCACCCACCCATGTACACACAGTGGTGGAGGATTATGAGGTGTAAACAGACACCCTACTTGATTTACATGCAAGCTAGCCTGAGGATACTTCCAGGCATGAGGCATGTGAGCAACATTGGAACGGACTTAACAAGGCCTGCTCCAAATCCCTGTGCACCTGTGGATGGAGGCCTGTGGAGAAACAGCAGGATTACCAGTAAGAAAAATATGCTGACAGCTATGAGGTGGAGGTCATTCATTACACATGTGTACACATGCACACACACACACACACACACACACACACACACACACATCTGCACAGAAGTAGACACAGGTACATGTATGCATACAGCATCAGTTCTGTAGCCAGAGGGCAGTGTGATGTACCTGTAGCTTCCTGCTCATTAAACTCACCTGAATTATGTACACCCCTGTGAAATACAGTAGCTCATTAAGCTACACTGTGATTGTTACACTGTTTGTTGCGGGCGGTTGAACATACAACAGTGCAAGTAGATTTGAACAAGCATGCAACAAATCACATACATGCACAAGAACATGTGCTGCTTGAAGTACATAAAATAAAAAAATTCCTTCAATTTTAATTTCTAACAAATATTGAGATGCCAGGAATTAATTAAATCTTGAGGATGGTGAGTAATAACAAGGGCCCGTGATGTAAGCACCCTTTAATCTTTTAGTTATTGCCTCAGTAATTAAGGGCACATGCTGTCTGTAACAACGCCAGTCAGTCAACACCTGTGGTGAGTCAGTCAATTAAGGTAGCTGTTCCATCTGCTCTCCTCTGCCTCCCTTTGTTGCTTCTTGAAACTGCGTCAAATGTATTGATCCAAGCATGTGTGGATGCATTGGGTGTGTGAATATATGCATGTTCATGGTTGTACATACAGTATGAAACCTGTCAATCAAAATCAATATAGATTTTTGTGCCAATAACATATTTTTTTTAGTATAGATTTTTTTGCAGTAAGTCAATGATTGTTTACTCCTCATATTTATTAATGATGTGGATTTTTCCACTTAAACGCCGCTGGGAAAAAAAGACATTTGTTTTCTAGGTGCAGGGGTCTTTGGTGTCACCACTGTACACTAGAACTACACCAGTAAACCACCATATTAGCTTATTGTAGATGCTGTATGTTATTATTAGTGTATAGCTGAGTCAATAAGTATCAAGATAAGCAATGCAGTTATTAAAATGTCAGGAGTAGTAGTATATAGTAGACTGTTCGACTTTCAAATGTCATTCTCTGCATGTATCTCATCACTATTAAAACTAAATAAATTAGAGTTCCACATCATAATGATAACTATCTATCTATAGAAATGCTTTAAAAACTCAAAACTCCCTTTAACGGAAGAAACCTCCAGCAAACAAACACACAAACAATATCTAGTATATTTAAGTTCATTCATTACTTCCCAAGTGCATGTGGAATCTTGGTGTTATGCTCTCTTATGTCCTATCCCTCTCACCCTGATGCCATTCCCAGACAGGATATGGGTGCCGTCTCTATTATGCCAACAGCGATCGTGTTATAAAAACAACATTTGTATATTAAAGAACCAAAAAGTAGTTTTGCTTTCATTCTGCTTGACAAATAAACATTTGATTCATGTTTAATTCAGCTCTATGATTATTGGTTATGGTTTTATAGTGTTAGTCATGCCACACAAGTCTAATTTGTACTTCAATGTATTTTAACACTTAGTTAGTTCTGGTGTACTATAAAAACAATAATATTGTACAAACAAACACATAGCAAATCTTTGTCTTTCTACAACCACTAAAATTCTGGTGTCATACAGTTAAATATCATCTATTTAATGTACAGTAGAGTGGAGGAAAATGAAACTGTCTAATGTCTACTAATGTCTTCACCATGTTCCACTTTACTTGGAACATGGTTTGACCTAAAACCTAAACACCCCCATGAAGGGTTTGAAGTGGTGATTTTGCCCACAGTATGCGTGTCAGAGTCTTTGTTCTAGTTGTGAAAGAATTCCCGAGCTCATGTGCTTTGCTGCTTTCTTTTGCGCTGGTATTTCCCCGGCTGCACAGCTGCAATCATTCATATCATGTTGTGACTTTCCTTATGGACCACATTGACATTAATTTGCATAATGGCTGGAAATACTTACAAAGAGGAGAAAAATGTTTTTATTTCGTTGCCAGTAGATGTATTTTTAATCTTTATAACACACTTAGAGTTAAAAGAATGATCTCATTGGTCTCACATGGAAATAATGCCCTCATCTTTTTGACCTTTGGTTTCCTGTTTTTACTTATCATTAAGTCAAGTTTATATGTAATTTCCACCATTAGGATTTAGGAAGTGATGCTTCTCCCAGAGTATAAAAATCTGCAAAATGGCCTAATAAATCATAAGAAGTGGAGGGCCCATCACAAAACTAACTGAAATAAAAATAATGAATATACATAAACAGGACAAAATTTTTGCTTTTTTATTTTTTAGAGTTGTTGCCAGAGACGTTTCTACTATAGAAAATAACAGGCTCCTTTAATTCAAGACAAACAACTGAGTGGCTGAGTAGACGAATGATTACAGAGCCACTCCTCTGCAGGGTGCTCTGTTTAAATCCAGATTAACTCACAAGGGATACCTGCAAAATAGTATGGAGAGGGGTGGAAGCACAACTACAGAAAAAAGAAGACACAAAGTTAACGACAAGCAGTGATAATAAATATGAAATAAACAAATGGACAGAGAGAAGAGCAGTATAGAGGAGAGGAGCTCAGTGCATCAAGAGAGCCTGAACTGGGAACTGGATCCACAGGAGAGGAGCTTGATCGCTAAAGGCTCTGCCTTCCATTTTACATGTGGAAACTCTAGAAACCACAAATAGACCTGCACTCTGAGAGCCAAGTGATCTGCTGGGAAAATATGGAACTATGAGGTCTTTAAGATACGATGGAACTTGATCATTAAGTGCTTTGTATGTAAAGAGAACTATGTTGTAAAATGGTAACGCTAGACAGCTGAGTGGATGGATGAACTGATGCATTTGTAGGCCTTTCTGATATGCCAGACTGAAGGCAAAAGAATTATCATTTACCTCATTGAGAACAAAGGTATACTTGCCGTTAGAATAAATTGATGATGCGGATAGCATCATCAATTTGTGTTGTAGGAGTTTTTCAAAACTGTGTGATGAAAATGGTGATTCTCAGTGTCGCTGTCTTCTCTTTATTCTGAGTATGTGTTACCTGTTATAAATGAACCGTATCAGCCTGATATCACCAATCTCATATATCTAACTGCTGTTGCCATGTCATTAATTAGAAATCATCTGATCCCATTATCTTTCTCATCCCGAAAACAGTCTGTGGCGAAAACAATTCCCTAAAAAAAACAACAATAAGATAACGTCTGATGCATACACATTAAATAGAACAAAAGTTATTTGCCACAATATTAATGATTTTGCCACTTACATTTGCAAAAATCATTAGTGGTGTTATTTGCCTGCTGTGCTGAGGTGTTAGAAGGCGCCAGCTAATATCAGCAGTGAGTATGCAAAACCATGTCCTCTATCAGTCTTTGAACAGTGTGTTGTCTCTCCTCATACCACCAGCTGAGACGCACACCCACTGTCAGTATCAATTCCCAGTCGGATGAAGTCTCACTCTGAGCGTGAGTGTGTGTATGTAAGCCTCTGTTTATCATTAGGCCTTTGTAGACAACCCAATATGTTTGCCGTGGTTGACATCTTTGATGACAGACTCCGAGGTGATCGTGTGATGTTGTTCTAGTATTGGTGCGCATTTGTAGTTAGACACCATACCCCGCACCTCTCACTCTGCTTTCTGCTCTGTTTTTATTTTAGCAGCAACTGAGACAGATTTACACTGGAACTTCTGGTTTCTGTTCCACAGGTAAGAAAAGCTTCTCCAAACTGACTTCTGTAACAATATCAATAAATAAATAATCCAGCATTACAAAATAGCCTTGCTCTGTGGTATGTTGTGTGATCATCTATTGCTGTAGACAGACATGGTACAAAAACACACAAACAAGATTTCTCACTATGGCTTTTGCTACTTTTACTGAACAGAGTTGGCCACAAGCCTAAGACGCTGCAGGAAACACCTTTCTTTTTTGCAGGATCTTGTATAGTGGAGTACGTTTCCTGTGAATTTCCTTTATTAATGTTAATGGGTATAACTATATTTATAGTTTTCCAGATATGAATACATACAATTGTCAATTATTGTAAGGAGCTGTTTCCTGGCTGGCATTAAGGCTCTGGTTGCCTGGTAACTGACCCCAGTCAAAAAAAGTCAAACATGTTGCTCCCTGTAAAATTGCAAATTGATATTTTGACACAAGCTACAGTATTTTTATTAAGTATTTTGCTGTAGAAATATGCTTCAAAACATATCTACTTGTGCAGTGGTCCTTTCCACACCTCAAGTGTATTTAGTCAATTAACAGGCCTGGCAGCAGTGCAGAGATATTCTTCTAACAAATTTGAGAATTTGTTAGAAGGGGCGATTGATAGGTAAGATTGACAACTGCTTATTTTTTGTAATTAGATAATAACTGATACCTCATACCGCGTCATGCAGTGTTGCATGATGCAGTGTCCAGTGAGTGTTGCAGATAGTAGAAGAACAGAGCAGGGAGAGGGTGGGCTGGGTGGACTAAGGCTGAGGAACTGTTCTCCCCCAATTTCATACCTGTTCATTAGGGTATGTAATGATAGGAATTGATTTTTTTGAAATAAGCAGTGAAGGTGGGTTAGTTCTTTAGTATAGTATAGCTATAGAAGAAAATTGGGATAGTGCCAGATTGGGAGTTAGTGTTAGTGTTGAATTGATGATCTTGAGAGCTTTCCATTTGTCAGAGTTGAAGAAATATTGATATTCTTGAAATAGTTTTGCCCACAATTCATTTTTTAAAATATTTTTTTTAATTAATTGTGGCATGAAAGTGAGATCTGTGACTAAAATGGTTTTACACAGATTTTGCTCTAAATCAGTCCATGAGTGGTTGTAGTGATCTTTTTGGATCCATTTGACTAAGTATTGTAATTGTGTTGCTAGGAAGTAGTGTTGGAAGTTGGGTGCTTCGAGACCTTGCCTTGTGATATAGTGTAGTTAGAGATTATAGAAAATTAATTTGAAATTTTAAAGGTTTCCTGTAGTGAAATTTGGGAGTCATTTGCATAAAGACAAATTTTATGTTAAGTTTATGTATGTTATGTAAGTTTGGATTCCTTTAATTTAGTTATTTTGTCTATTGGATGCTGTGGTTCTACATAAATGGCAAATGAGAGAGTGGGCATCCTTGTCTGGTTCCCTGGTGACGAGTGAAACTTTGCGAGGTGACAATATTTGTGATTACTGTGGCCCTGGGTGAGGTGTGTAGTGTTTTTATCCAATGGATGAACAACTCTCCGAAGCCAAATTTGTGCAGCAAAAGAAATGTCCAATTCACTTCAAATGCCTTTACTGCATCCAATGATTTTAGAATTATGGTTCTGGGCTGTTTTTGCTGTGAAAGGTTGATTAAGTTAAACAATCTTCGAACACTGTCTGAGGGGGTCCTGTTTGTGATGGATCCTGTTTGGTCTGGGGGAAATAACAATGCAGTGACTGTCTCTGTTCTGGTGTAAATCTGTGTTGATAAGTGAGAGGGGCCGGGAACTGGAAGGGTGTGTGTTCTAGTAAAAGTGTTATAACAGCAGTGTTTGTATGTGTTGTGATTATTGAGGTATCTTTAATTTCTGTTATTACTCTGTGAAATAATGATGATAAAATTTGGGAATCCAGGTCATTTGTTATTTAGTGCTTTACTAAGTTTGACTTGGGTAAGGGGTGCATCTTAACATTAGGAAGCTGTCTATGACTAATTGACCTGAAAAAATGTTGATAATATCTTGGGGGTTTTGTACCATTTTGCCTGTAGAGTTCAATATTATTGTTATTACTATTGTTATTATTATATTATGATTGGAATAATTGCTTTTTCTTTCCTATGTTGCAGTTGATTTGCTAAATATTTACCTGTTTTGTTATTGGTATTTCTTACAGTGAAACTATTCAAATGTAAGTTGTTTTTCTATGTAGAATACTTTCATATTACATTTTATGATAGTTTAACTCATTTAGAGTTTGTTCATTGGGGTTGTTGGAACAGGAGTTTGTTAATTCTTTAATCTTTTGTTCTAGATTAAAGAGTTTTTTCAGTTCAAGAGTTTTTCAGCTCTTGTTGCTGATTGATTTTGTATGATAAGTAAGTAGATATTATTTTACCTCGTAATACTGCTTTGTCTGTTTCCTGTAATATTGAGGGCATTATATGAGGAGAGTCGTTCCTTTCTAGAAAGGATGCCCACTCTTTCTTAACGAGATTGTCGACTGCATTGTCTTGACGTAATGATGCTTTAAAGCACTATCTTGCGAAGGGTTTAATATGGTCTTGAATGTTTAGTGTGATAAAAATAGGGGCATGGTCACTAATTATTATTGGATGGATTGTGGTTTCTGTTGCATATCGTGTGAGTGAGTTACTGATAAGAAAAAAATCGATTTGAGAAAAAGTCTGATGGATGGGTGAAAAGTAAATATATTCTCTAGCTGTGGGGTGATTCATCCTTCAGCTGACATTAAGTCCATAGTGGTTAGTATATTGTTTTATTATTTCTATAGAGTGCCAGTATTTTGTATTAGTGGAGGTGCTTGATAGTTTAGAACAGTGTTAAAACGTCCAGCTATAATATTTGTTGAGTCGGCTAAAAGTGAAAATAAATTGATAATAATAATTGATGCTTTATTGATAATAAATCTTACTTCTGGGTCAATAATGCATGTATTGTGGACCAGTGGGATGTTTTTATTGATTAGGATGGAGACACCTCACTGTTTACTATTGTATGTTGACAGAATAATTTATCATATTGTTTAAATGTTAGCTTTTGCAAATCTGAGTTTGTTAAATGTGTTTCCTGTAAGATGCATATATCAGCTTTGAAGATAGTTTAGAGGGAAATATTTGACTTTTCTAACTTTTCAATGTAGTTTCTAGGCTTGACCAGAGTTCTCTCATTTTGTCATGGAGTGTAACTAGTAATTCAAGTTTTCTGTGATGGAAGTGAGTACTCTGACCTTAATTTCCGTTGTCTGTAACTTCTTCCAGGGTTTGTGAGGCGTGCAGAGTGGGAGGAGAATAGATGAGAGGTGAACAATGTTTCAGGATATTAGAGTATTGTTTAAGTTTAAGTATTGTGTGTAATCCGTCTTTAACTCCTACATGCCGCAGGCAGGATTATTGGTGAGCAGCAGTTCAGCAGAAGGCAAACATAATTACCACCATTGTAAACAGGCAAGAAAGTTTGAGGTGCTGTTTGAAGGTTGAGGCATCAACTCGTCAGGGCCACACATCCTTTTTTCAGTATGTGTAATAAAATCTCTTAATTTATTGCAATGAGTGTGCTCCCTCTGTAGTCACCACCAAGACAGTCCTCCTATTATTTTCTTTTTTTTTTAACACATTTATTGTTTTTTTAATTTGTTTCTACTCACTGTTAACATTTATCGTTTTTACTGCCATCGTGTCCTACTCTTTATAACTGTTTTTTAAATTGACTTTTCCCAAATAGAACAATAAAGGCTGGAATAAATGAAAAATCTTAATTGCAAAGTTACGACCGACTATAGCTGTAAAATAAAAGTAGCAGAGTACAAGGTACAACAATTCCCTCTAGGTGATGGAGTAGAAGTAAAACTGCATAAATATTTAAATAAAGGGTAGTTATGTAAGCAGAGCAAAAATGCCACTGTTCCACTGGTCATATTATGTTATATTATATTATATTGTGTTTTTGTTTTATAATCTTCGCCACTTTGTTAAAGAAGCATTTGACTGACTCGACTTTCTTCGCTGTGTTTTCTCTCCCCCTCTAAACTTAACCTGCCATTTATTTGATCAAACCACAGCAGAGAAATTAAGAGATTCCACAGGAAGATTTATTGTCAGTAATTCCAACTTTGCATTTATATTCTTTGCCCTGGTCTCCACCTTCGCAAATTGTGCTGTAACACCCATCAGCCTTGTTATGACTTCATGTGGAAAAATCCCTAGTTTTCCAAGTCATTTTATCATCCAGTGAATACTTTGTTTTTTTTTTTTTTTGGCCAGTCAACAACACAGAGGTGTGCAGACACACTGAGAATCATCATCAGTCCCAAAGGCTTATATCTAGGCTCCACCGCTCTCAAGTGAAAAACTATTAACAACTGCTGATTCAATTCATTTTTATTCCATAATTATACATTCTGTTCTTTTTCCACCCACTGTTGTTCTTGTTCTTGTGCAGTGGCACCGCTTGGGTTTCATGTGAGGAAAAGTCTGTACCACATGTCATGCCAAAGAAGGGAAATCAAATGTAGCATTAAAGGAAGGAGAGAGGCAATCATCAAAGTCATTAGGATTCATCCATTGGGGAAGACAATAATAGGAGGAAATGCACATTAATTGGCATTTTCCTTTGCCAGTTGCATCTTTTCTAAGGTGCCCGGCTTAGACATGAGGTCACGCCCCTCTCTCTCAAAGCTCATTGGCTCTGCACACAGCTGAGTGTTAGGGTTGAGTAAACTCAAACAGAGTAAAAGACTTTTGAATTGAGGACAAACTGCTGCTTTGAGTTCAATCACCAGGATATAAAATGTAACCAGTGTCCTCTCACAGAGCTAACGAGAGCCAGGCCAGGACCTGTGACCCCGGTGTGCTAAAGGTCGCCACGCTCATGTGAAATTAAGAGCTATTAAGAGAGAGGTCATTGCTAATGAGGACCCCTGTCTGTATGTCCGAAGAGAGTTCGGTGTGTGGAATGTGGACCTCGTGCTCTCTGGGAGGACTCTATAGCTCTCTTGACACTAGATAAAGTGACATCGGATTACACAATACACTGCATTTTAGGAATTTAGCCAACACTGTGGGTGTGGGTGGCAGTGAATGCTGTAGAAGGTTTAGCTCATGACAAACAGGAGGAAGGAGTGCCACAACAAATCTTTGTTTTTGTCCCCTTGAACTAAGTGTAACTGTTTTTGCTGCAGTAGAAAGACATCTGACACCTAACAACCGCAGATGAGATTTGCTTTAGATTTGGTTTTAATTCATGTTTCCCAGTAGCTATGACCCTCCATGTAGTGACATCATCAAGTCTAAATTTCCCTTTGACCAGTATTATAAATTATAAATTGTAAATATAATATGCAGTACAACCACAGTTTGTTATAAAACACATTAACTGACAGAGTGAGACTGTGGAGTGTGCTCTTCCCTCTTTTAGAGCCTATTTGAGTTTATTACATTTTGAATCCAGTCTGGAAAGCGTTTACTGTCCTTATGTCCTACCGCAAGCCTGTCTCCAACTAAACTGCAATAACAAGCACATTTTTGTGGCACACGTTATTGCAAATGGATGACATTGATGGTTAGCAAAATGATCATGCGTTCAGAATGAACATAAATGAAAAGTCGCAACTATGTGGACATATTTTTGTCCATCAAAACATCAGATCTATAGCATCCTATTTTCTCTTCCACAAAAAATATCCGATGTTGCAGTTCAATGTGACTCCACCGTTCTTAAAGGCTTCACAGTTTGTGGGTTGGGTTAACAGACAACACGTCTGCCACCCACCCCAACCACTTTTTGGTGACTCACTTTCCGTTAATAAAGGCGGATAGTTTCACTACAACATGACAGTTACACTTGCTACAAAACCATAATTATTGCAGTTTAGTTGTGTTGGAATGCAATTTGTAGGAGACAGGGTTGCATAGAAGACTACCCCACCAACTCTAGTTGGTATAAATTGCTATTAAATTACTGCAGCCTCCAAATGACACTTCAGAAGTTTTTTTTACTCTTAAAAACTTCTGAAGTGAAGTTTTTAAGTGTAGAAAAACTTCTCTAGGTGACAGATTCCTTATACAATAATTAGATTTCCATATAACACTGATAACACATTTTAATACAGGTAGAGAAACATTTATTGCCCTTCATATGTGTACATGTATTCTCAAACGAGAACCATAGGAACCAAGTTGACAATCAATGAAGACGTTGTTTAATTTCAAATGAAGATCCTGAAACTTTTTCCCATGCTGAGTTAGAAAAAACGTGATCTCATGTGCTTTTCTGCATCAGTCAGGATGGAACAACATGAAATGAATCAGACTCTGATCTGGGCTGGTGGTCAATCAAATGTGGTCAAACCCCACCGCACAGTCATGACCAGGCAGAAGAGCTGTCATTCATAGTTAATGCTATAGGGAACTTTGAAACCAAGCTTTCAGAGGCATGAAATACCATTTACTTCGAGCCAAAATGCCAACTTGTGCTCAAGATATTTGACAACAGGCAAACTGTCATGAAATGCTTCTGAGGCCACACACTGTTTTAATTCTCTGAGTGAATTTCTGAGTGCCAGTCTGTACAAATGCTGAAACCAGCAGCATGTTTTGCTTCAGTGCTGAGGGGGTGAACTTCAGGGAGTTTGGTTTTGTTTAAACTGTGACAAGAGATGATCAGAGTTGTAGTGTAGAGCAGCTGCATGATAAAGCTGGCGCCTGTGATCTATTCGTTCATGTATCTGCATTGCATGTGCGTGTACCTTTTTGTGTGATGGGGCTGTTCCACACCTTGTGTGGTTATGATTTCATTTTCTCCACCTGAATGTGACTACTGTCTGTCTGCGCTGATTTGAACTAACTGGATTCCAGGTAACTCATTATTTGGATTATTTGATTGGACTTTATTATGCCATGAACTCACACCACCCTGCGCTGCTGACACTGAGTCACCAGGAGGCACTGCGATTCATAACAGGGTGTGTTGTCTTTGAGTTCTATGGTAAAATAGCGATGATGTAATCTCTGCTTAAACTTACATGGCTAAGAGGGAGATTACAAACACACACACACAAACAAATTCAACAGTGTGAATCATCTTGTGTTTGCACTGTAGTTAACATTAAATAACCTCATAATCTCTTAGTTTACATAGCACTATCATGACTGGAAGATTTCTATCTAGCATCTAACTGCATCTGTTGTGTAAACTGTGTGTTAATCACTGTCATATCTACATACCCTGACGTTAATAAGCCATACTTCCAGTGACTGTAGCTGAAACTGTTAAATACCATTAGGGCATGACAAGTAGAAGTCATCTGCTGGTAACTGAAACCAGAAATACCGGAGACACAACTCAGTGACAGCAGCACTGTGGCTTCTGAGAAAGCACATCTGAACATGAAAGCATAGGAACTGAAATCTTGACAGGCTTGGTGTAACACTGATATGTCAGCAGCTGCAATGAGGGTGATGATACCCACTGTCTGAAGGCAAAACAAATACATGACAGTTAGTGCACAAGTTCTGGAGCCAGACGTTTGACCAGGTTTGCCATAGTAAGTTAAAAATAAAAACAATAATATTCAGTTATTCATTTAGTTATTTGCATATGAAAAATAAATGTACAATTTTTAACCTGATAGTTGTGTACGAACAGATATGAAAAATATGAAGCTGACTATTTCTAACTTTTTGTAATTCAGATTAATTTCAAATGTTAATGTGTAAACCCTGTGGAGTCCAAACAATTTATAACATTATAAAAGCAGTAGTAGTGTTAATAATGGTCTGCTATACTGGATTATAGTAGATTATACAAGTAAAATATGGAAATATGGAGCAAGAGTTTGGTTCACAGCTTTACTGTAAAAAAGACAAATGTTGAGAAAACACAAAAGTTACTAACTTTAGTATGCTAAATATAATGGATTACCTGTGATTATAGTTTATTCTAAGGGAAATATTTGCACACATTTCATGGGTATCCATTCATTTAGATATTTAATGCTATTTTATTATATATTTATTTATGCTGCCATGCATTCTAATGTGGTTCTGATTATGGGTCAGATTAGTGAAATTTCAGGAGTGTTTTAAAATATAAGTTGTGGAAAAGAGTAATGAAACTGTTTTGCTGATGACAGCGGGGACACACTGTCTCTATAACCAATGATCCCCTTGCCATGAGATAAGTCTCTGTTTACATTGTCCAGTTTTCAGGTAATTAAGGTCGATAAATCAAAATGTATGAAGTCAGCTTATCTGAACTAACGCTGTGGCACTGTGACAGTCGGGAAAATCCTCCAGTGGTTTTGGTTTATTCATTTCTGCTTCTTTCACATGCACATTATTCAAATACAACATAGCGATGACACTAGTGTTGAAAGGATTCTTTATAACTGACCAGACTGTACTCCAGGACACTTAACCACACACATGCATATTTCTTTGCCAGATCACAAAAGTTTGATTGTCTTTATGGGCTTTAACTCTCACCCCTCCATCGCCCACACAGATCGATGAATCAGATAAACGCTACAGCAGCTCGATGGTCATTGAATTTAATAGCATGTGTAGAAAATCATTGGAGCTGATTTTCCTTGTTGCTTTAATGAGACATGTAACAACGGCTCATTTCAGCCAATTATGGTGTAACTTAAGCTGCTGTTATCAGAAGGACAGAAGAGATGGACCATGGGTGTAGCAAGAAAATCAGAGAGCGAGTGGCTACTCATATTCAGAATGCACACACACACACACACACACACACACAAACACACACACCACTGATGAATTTCTACCTTTTCAGCATCTAGCCAGAATGCATTTCAAGCATTCGAAATGAAATGATCTTGTTTATTGGTGGTTTACTTAATATTTGGCCAAACAACTATTTTTTCCCAATCCTCTATCATTTTTTGCAGCATAAAGGTACACACTTTGTGGTGTCAGTGCCCTGCAGGACCAGACTTAATACTTGGATGTAGACTGGTAAAGACCATCACCGATAAACTTAATTCATGCAGCCACTACTGTACATTCCAGACACAGGCACCACAAAAGGTGACCTCCAAACAAATTGCACTGCGACTTTCCACAGCTACATGCTGAGCCAGTGATGATTTTGTTGTGTCAGCCATGTACTTGCACTTGAAAGGAAAATATTTTCCTGTTGTAAACTGTCAAAATGCACATGGTGTTGCTATTTTTTAAGTGTAATTTTTGGTGTTTGGTGCCGAGAGAAGCGTCAAAATGTCCAGGTTTCAGTGTCTCTGAAGGATTGTGTTTTTGTGTAGAACAGTGAAGAAACATCTTTGATGTCTAACTTTTCACTCGGGGTGGCACATAAAGCAGTCCATCTTCAGACTTGGGCTGAGTCTTACTAGTATAGCATGAGTGTATCTGCTGCTGTTGAATCTGACAGTTGCCACATAATGGATGGCCGGGGCGGCAGGGAAAACAGTTGGGGCAGTGCGCTGTGTGCAGGGGAGGTCAGACATGCTGATTTATGGCCTCTGTGATAAATCGCCTCCTCTTTCAAGGAGGAGGTCACCGTCAGATCCTCTTGACTGAGGAGCATCTGTGGATTCAGCTGTGGCCTTCCTGACCTGCAGATCAGGCCTTTCAATGCAGCCTAGGGCTTTAGTACCAGTCAATACGCCTCCTACTCCTTGTTGCACTCCTCATCCTTCTTTTCTTCTCCTCCACAATACTTTCCTTTAGCCATCTATCTCTTGCTTTTCATTCTCATGTTCCTGTACTCAGCCTTCCATCTTTGTCCTCCTGCTTTTATTTCTCCTCCACTTTCTGTCTCAAATTTCACAAACCTCTTTCTTTTCCATCGCCTGCTCCTTCTCCTGTTACACTGTTTAATGTTCTCGCCCTTTTTCTATACACATTTCCCTCCCACTCCCTCCGCCTCATCCTACTCTCTCTCACCTCTTGCTGCTTCTTGTCCTTTAATTCATCATTCTCTCTCACCAGTGACGCTGCTCTGTCACTTCCTCTTCTCTTCCTCTTCCTCCTCTTGCCCTGCTTAATCAGACAACATACATTAAAGCTCACGGTGTCATCATTTATATGGTCGCTGCAAACGCTTACTGTACTTAAAAACAAATGCAGCAAGGTGGCTTTGCCATTGCATACCACAATTTGAAATGTAAATACACAGAATGTACATGTCTATGAGGTAATTCATGTCAACATAAACTATATTATTATTATAAAGTAAGATATCATAAATCAAAATTAATACAGAAATACTTAATATGTAGTTGAAATATTGATTTGCTTGTTAGTCAAGAACTGCAGAGGTGCTTGGACAGAATTTGAATGGATTGTCCTGGAAAATATCAATATCAGCACCTAAAGGCTTCACTATGCTTCAAATAAACTCCTGTTGGATTATCTAAGGCTGGATTCACACCGATCTGCATGAAAAACATAGTCAATCACCCCCATGCAGTGCTCTCCAAAAATAAGCAAGCATCATCTGGCAAAAAAGTTTGATTTGGCTCGACTTTTTCTAAAGTTATACCAGCTTTCACAATTGGGAGGAGATTGTATGACCTGACATCATAACACTCACTTATATCAGATTACCTGGCCAATACCTTCCCCACAGTGAAGCACGGTGGTGGCAGCATCATGCTGTGGGGATGTTTTTCAGCAACAGGAACTGAGACACTCGTCAGTATTGAGCTAAAGATGAATTCAGTAATTTGATAAAAATGTGTTCCAGAGCGCTCTTAACCTCAGACTGGGGCGATAGTTCATCTTTCAACAGGACAATGACCCTAAACACACAGCCAAGATAACAAAGGAGTGGCTCGGGACAACTCTGTAAATGTCCTTGAGTGAACTAGCCAGAGCCCAGACCTGAACCTGATTGAACAACTCTGTAGATATCTGAAAATGGCTGTGCACCAGTGCTCACTATCCAAACTGATGGAGCTTGAGAAGTACTGCAAAAGTGAATACTAGAAACTTCCCAAAAATAGGTGTACCAAGCTTGTAGCATCATTCTTAAAAAGACTAAAGGCTGTAATTGGTGCTAAAGGTGCTTCATGAAAGTATTGATCCAAGCCTGTGAACCAGTTATGGACCAGCAGTTTTCAGATAAAACTTATTATTTTCATTTTGAATTTGAAAAATGAAAAGTGTTTTTTTCTAATAACAAAAACAAACAAACACACAAATGATACACGGAGTTTCTCTTCTCTCCATGTGGAGATTTTCAAAACATCTAGAAACATTTCAGACATGTTTGGTCCTTGTTTGTTTGACCCCTGTAGAAGAGCACTAGTGCTTGGGAAAATGAAAACTGCCATATGTTTTAATGTAAGGTGCCTCTCCTTGGTTGAATATCTTAATTGAAAGTGCTGGTTGCTATTTCTTTAATGAGTGTAAAAGGTGTAAAAGAGCATGACTCCATGACTGATTAATTAGTAGAAGTAAATGGGACTGTAGCGTGTACTGTTTCATTCTATATTTAATTCCATATGTTGCATTAATCTCAATGCTTTATAGATTTTTTATGCTTGGGTTGATGTTATTTCAAGGCTATGTAAGCCTCAGTTCATACTTTATGTAAGCACTGTTCACTGCTTTGGATGTGTATATATTATCATAGCCTGACTGGGCCTGCTGTGTGTTGAACTCATCACCCTGGTCATAATATTACTGCTATTACACAGAGACATCAAGGCTTCCAGCAGCTTTACACCAGATCTTCTTTCTACCCATCTGCTTTCAAAACGTGTCTGAAAAATACATGTATTATGTTTTTGTTGCTGCTCTGTGTGACCATTGTTGTGCTATATTTTTAAATCTATTTTCATTTTTCATGTGTGGAGGCAAATGGATGTCCAAACGTTAGAAAAAACGGTTTGTAAGTCTAATGGCCTGTTCAATCCCAGCCTGTCAGCCACGAACAGATTGAAAGTAGCATCCTGTGATCGGCGTCCCTCATCAATATGGAGCAGGTGATCTCTGCCTCCCTGTCTCATTCTCCACTTTTCACATTATCTCACCCAAAACAAACACATATGGACACAGTGATGGGAACTATTCACTCAGGAGATCAGTGTTTGTGTTCATGCTTCAGATTTGGGTGTGTTGGTATGTGCACATGATGCTCTGATATGGAGCAAAGAGCAGAAATCACCCACTGCCGCGTATTTGTTTGTATATGTGTGTGTGTGTGTGTGTCACCAGACCCTGTCATTCGATTACAGGTCACCCTAATCTAATCATCCAGCTGTGAGCTCAGTGAGCAGGCGTTTATGAAAGGGACTGTAGTGTTGGTGAACACAGACCTCAGTCTGTCACCACGTTACCTTTTGCTCAATGACAAGCCGTGTCTGGGCCGACTCTGATAGCCCGCAGCTGTTTCCCAGACTGATTACTGTGGGAGTGAGCAGCCTTTCAATTCAATTTAGACACCTCAGCAGCTCCAGTTAGACATGTAACTGTAAACAAGAGGTCACATCTGGCCTCCCAAATACATTATGGTCTTTCTGATACCTGGAGGATGTCCAGGTGTGATGGGGGACTGAGGCGCCTCAGAGATAAAGCTGTTATCAGTGTGACTTACAGGCTTGGATGGGACAAGCGACTCAGCTCTCCTCCCTGAAATCATATTGACAGGAAATGCGGTCCCCTCAGATGAACTCTGAGGTATCTGCTCTGGTTTATCATTCTCGGGCCCTCTTGTGAGGGTTGGCAGCTGATACAGATTTTCTCAGGCTCAATCAGCTGAGCTGCTTGAGGTAAAAGAGATCAATACTTTTCATTTTTAACACAGAGGCAATATCGACCGCATGAAACTGGCTCTTCAGCGGGCATGGAGACGTTTTCTTCACTACGATAAGAGGCGTATTATTTTAATCATCATCATCTTTCATCTGCTCTCCTCTTATCTGTCACCCATACACAGGAAGACGGTTGAGGAGGCAATATAAAAAGCTTCAGAGAGTGCTGTGGAGTTATAGAGGCAAAAACAGATTGGTTGACTCATCTCTGAACCAGTGACTTTTACACTCTGTTGAATTAAAGCTGCAGCTAATAGGATGACATGCTAATGCTGGGCTGTGTAACATGCTGCTATTAATTCATTACACATAAAACATATTCACACTCAGCACACACGACTTGTTCAGTATCTACCACCACCACCAGTAGCGAACCCAATACCATCATTTATATAACTATACCAGCAATTGGTGATGTAGTGCTACATTAATTTACTGATTTTACCATAAACACTTTTGGTGGCAATAGTGGTACCATTGCTGTCACAGCACAGGGAGTAGTTTGTTTTTCCCCCTATAGAGGAACTGATTTAACAGTACTTTACACTGTAATAAGACTTATAAGAAAGGAATTTGAATCCCATTAATTCCCGCTTGCCTTCAGCATTGACAGGTGTTGGGATTCAAGTCTTCTGGTGCACCATCAACCCTGAAGCTCAGTGTAAAGTTTAGATAACTATGCTAAAGGGCTATAAGTGATCACCTAACATGGGTGTTATCATGCACTCAGTGGCATTTCACTATTAGTATTTGGACCATAAATGTGGACTAGTAGAGACATTATTATGCACCATAGGAAGCCTAAATGAAAGCAGAATATCTGGGCTGCATTCCAAAAGTAAGGAAACGTTGAAAATCCCACAGAGATCTCCAACAATGTTAATACTGTAACTAAAAATCCAGCCTTGGAACATAGCTTTTTGTGACAGTATGTTGAGTGACTTTCTTAATGTGTTTAGCTGGCCAAGTATTCTAAGTAGTTCAAAAATACTAACCTAAAACATGATATTGGTTGATTTCATTATTGCTAAATGTGCAAACAAACATCTTTAAACTACATGAACTTAAAAGGTGATGATACATCTGTGTTGTGTTCACAGCTTGCTATTGCAGGCTTAATATACAGATACAGACATAAGGGAAACTGAAATAACTCAGGGATGAAGGTATTGTATCATAGTGTTCACTGTATATTACATATTAGACAAAAGGAGTTCCTCACTACTTAGCAGCACACTAACTCATATTAGTGCTTTTTCTTCAGTTCCTAAGTCGTCCAGCTCACCTGATATATTTATATCTTAATCGATCCCAAGTGTCAGTGCCAGTGGTTATTATCATAAGAAAACAATGCATGTACAGTATGTAGTTATGAATCATAAGCACATATACATAATTTCACACTCTAATGAAGCAATAACATTAGTTAACAAAAAAAAAAAAAAGAAAAGGAATAGTAATCATGTACCATCGCCGAGCCTGATGGAGATCACAACACTAGAGTTGTTTGTCAAGAGGCACAGCAACGACACAGCAGCTTATTGTAATTTTATTCATTGACTAAAGTGGCAGATGAAATACAAACCATATTCACAAAGTGGCAATAAGAAGCAGTGGCAATACAAAGCAAATGGCTCTGCTAGCGCAGCGGGGCTTGTTGTTTCACTGCTGTAACAGACTCTCAAGGACAAACTATTATTTAGAACTGGCCTTAATGTTTGCAGACAATCACACAATTATTGTGATAGATGAAATGCTTTCAACTTCAGCTTGAGTTTCTTTTTTGCTTTTTTTTTTAATTTTGCATTTTTGTTGACTTTAAAGTTTTCAAGGTACTAGACAAACATTATCCCATAAACGAATTCAAAACAATAACTTGTATTACAATGTCAAATGTCAATTCTGAAATTTGCATCACCTACACACATTAAACTTAGACAACTACTGTAAAACTACTTGGTTATGGTTAGTGAAAAATAAAGCCATAATAATATATAGAGTTCTCTGATGATGACAGTCCTAAAAGATGATAGCTTTAAAATATAATCATGTCTTCACTGTAAATTTCAGTTAGCGGTGCAAAAAGATGTCGTATGAGAGTAATAACTGCTAAAGATACTAATTTTATTATTAGTGAGTAACAAACAGTGACCTGTAAGTTTAAAAGTAGTGGACCTTCATAGTTTGTAACCACGCCATATTTTATTTACATTAGTTTGGTAAATTTCTTCATAGATTCATCAAACCAAAAAGACATACTCTCAGCTGTGAGGATCTAAATGTGTAAACTGGATATCTCTGTGTTTATGGGCTGTTGATTAGAAAAAACCTACATATGTCAAAACATTCCTGCATTGGATATATTTAGCCCCAAGTTATTCTAATCATATTTTAATATATTTACAAAACATCTGAGAGTAGATATTTAAAATAATAAAGTGTTAGAGTCTCCAAAACTACACTACAATAACGTTATATTATTATTTATATTCCATTTAAACACATTAAATATTTATTAAGAATGTTAAGAATGTCTACACTGTATTTCTGATCAAAAACATACTATTCAGACGGTTAATTTTAAAATAGAATTTAAAAACATACTATAATAAAAATATCTTATCAAACTTAAAACATTTAGTTATGACACTAAGTGATGAATTATTTCACATATGTTTAGTTCATTTATATCCATTTATTCATGAGGATATTTTATCATATCTTTCTTATATACACTATTGGTTATAATTTATTTATGGTTATAATGAATGTACATGTATAATGTACATGCCTGTCATGTGGTTTATGACAGCTACAAGAGGAGCAAACAGAAGAGACGACTACTCTAGTTATTTGTTTTTACAAACATACTGTACTCAATAGAGACTAATCATCATTCACCATTGGTTTGTGTCTTACGCTCATCCTCATTGCTCAATAACACAAGGTTTAACTTAGAAAGCACCAAAAGTCTGACGACGTTGCTGCTCTCAGGGTTTCATACAACCAACATTCTTAGATGGACTCTGTTCTCTATAACGCAGCTCACTCCAGTCCATTATGAGAATCTTTTGTTTTTTCATGACAGGGTTACAATAACCAGGCACCTCACTGCAGTAAAATGCTGATTACCTTGAGCTATCAGTGCTGCTCCCTTTCAACTTTTCTATGAATCACTTCAGCCGCATCCATTGTGTGACACAAACCAGAGACTGAGAGGAATATATCCACTTTGCCAGGTAAATGTGAGGGAATAAGAAGAAATTGTTATTTTTAGATGGATGAAACAAAGCCAATGTGGTGAAAATATTTTGATCTCTCCTGATGTAACTCTCCAGTTCATGCATCAACAAAACGTGACCACACCAAGCAGCCCCTCACAGATTCACTCGGTAATCCTTGCTCACAGCAGTGATGGCATTACGGATCGACTAAACAAATACATCACCTTTGGAGGCTAAATCTGTCTTCAAGGAGACTTTGGAGGGATGAGCCGCTGCGCAGAGAAATAAAGACAATGAATGAGATCAAGGTATCCATTTGTGAGAGCAGGGTGATCTTATAGCTTCTGAGGGCATCCGACAGCTGGGAAATCACACATTCCATCCTTAGAGCAGTCAACATGTCACTCACTGCTGAGTGTCCTTGAACAAATACCTCTGGTATATATGACCTTTACTGAGAAATATATGCAAATAAAGGCTTTATTTTGCTTTGTAAAGTGCTTCAACACCTCAGAAATAACAGAGAAATAAATAAAAGAGCCACAGCGCATGCATCTTGATCTCGAGAGGGAGTGTTGAGTTGAACAGTAAAGATCATTTTGCTCTTGAAGACTTAATGACCATTGAGAGTGGGAGGCATGTTCACTGGCTTCCCAGTAAATTCCTTAATGCATCAGTTTCATCTTTTAGTTGATTTGTTCTCTAGGCTTGTAGGTAAAGGCCTCTAAAGAGATATGAAAAGCATCCACATTTATTTTTGATAAATGTAAACACATAGGCTGTAAGCCCATTCTTGTGAAGGTGATATCACAGGAACGTCATGAGGGATTTATTTCATATTTAGAAGAACTCTAAGATAAAATTATTCGACTTTGGTGGGGCTTTTGGAGGGAATTACATCATTACATCTGGCAGAAATGTGCTTGGACTCATGCATAAGCTTATTTACGTATAAGTCGGGACACAGTTGCAGGTAAACTACACCTTTAATCATTCATGGAGCTTCAGTGTACACCCACAGTGCAAAAATTCCAGCTATGCCTCCACACCAGTGACCGCCAGGGGCATAGCTAGAATACGGCTTCTAATTTGCACAAATATTAGTTACAGTTGCCATTAGAGTGCACCTTAATGAGTTGGAGCAAGACAAACGTGGTATTGTATCTCCCTGAGCATGTCTAGCCTTGTATTTCTCTGGCACACATGTTAGACTTGTGCAATCGCTGTCACAACTTTTACACAAATGTGACACACAGGGTTAGAGTGATTTCTATTTCTGTGAATAATCACTATGCTATCGAGCTCGCAGCAACACCTGTTTCAAGAGAAGACAAAGAATATAAAATTGCCTCTACCACCTCTATATGAAGAATGAATGATACGTTTTTGTGTGTGCTATTGTACCCTTCCCCTAGAACTACTGCTTGAAGCCATTTTTGAATCAAAAGTTTTTGCGTTGGAAATCGTGACATCCTTTGTTGTTTCATGTATTCAAACAATTCAGATTCTTCCATTTACTACACGATAGAACCCATAGCTAACTTGCAGATACTTTGCATCTCCCTCTTCTTTGAGTCCTGTCCCTCTGCTGGGTTGGCACAGACGCCTGTGATCCATCATTACCAGCCACAGCCAATGCAGAGTCACCTCAGCCCCACACTTCTCTACAGGCTGTCTGCTAATTAGGAGAAGCAGAGAGTTGTGAAGTAGCTGCAGTGTAATAACATCTACAAGTTATGCATGGGTGCCCAGCGTGGTGAAGTAATATTTTAGATTTAGCTCAGTGAGGGGATGTTTAAATATGCCGTTACATCAAAAGTTTTGTCGGGAAATGGGATCACTTCCACTGAAAAGGCAAAAAATTAAAATGAAATATGAAAATTTAGTTTAGGAGATAAATGGAAGTAAAAGAGGAGATAGTATAAGTGCATAATATTCATCAGATACAGACGACCATTGTTTTAGTCATTTTTGGTGTACACAAATGACTGCACACATCTACGCTATGAAGGTGTGTGGACTTGTGCATTTCAACAAGCCACCTGTCACAAATCCATTTATTTTTTCCTACAGGGTGGAGAAATGTCAGTAAATGCTGATGAGTGCTTTCAGGTGATCTCTTGGAATGACATGTCTGTCTGTGTCGCCCACATACTGGTGTTACCACATGTCCCACCAATTGCTGAAATGCCACCGGTGCTTCACCTGGCAGCTGGTTCCTGTTGGTTGTTTGTCTGTTTCATGATAATTTGGTTGCTCGCGAGGTGGTGTGCAGGAAGTTATGGTGTTATGCCAACATTTGAAAGCCACAGCTCTACAATCGAAGAAGAGAAAAAGTTGACTACTCGTGATGTTTGGTGCTCCTTACATTCAACCATGTACCGTTTCAATCCACGTAAGTTTCTTTGTCAGATATTGTAATTCAATAAAATACTAGAAGAGCAATTCAACCTGCAGCCATTCCTGTACTTCAGAAGATTCTCAAATTTAAGAGGAAAGCTTTTAGACTTGTAGACATTCCTTGACTTGAAACAAACAGTTCTGGCTGCCAGTGCAGTAACTGATTGCTGTAATAAGATTTCTTAAAATAGGTCAGAATGTCCAGCTCCCAGAATTCTTCAAACAAGATCAGATTATTTAAAATTAGATTAGTGCTGTTCTTGTTTATGCACACAGTTACATTTCTCATGAAGCTCTGAGTAAAACTTTGTCCAACTGGGCCTTAAATTCCCCATCTGACAATAGCTGTGCTACAGTTGCAGTCAAAAGTTCACAGACCTGCATGAATACATTGTTGGGTTTTGAAATTGAAAGCCAAAAAGGTTATCATTTGTCTCCTTTTACCTGCGGTTTGATATTTAATACCTGTTTTAATCTAGTTTAATTTTGTCAGGAGGCATTTAGTTTGTTTGTTTTACATGGTGTCTCTATGCTCCACCACGTGTGCCGGCACAGATTGCACTGGGACAGGCAGTCAGCTGCGTGTGAGTGAATTCTGTCTTGTACTGCAACAAAAACTGCCCGTGTGCATCAGCGATTTCTGTTTTCATTAAATTGTGAACTACCTTATTGATCCCCATGGGGAAATTGTTGTTGGACATTTGCACACAGATGATGGTGCTACTACGGGGTGTTGGTATCATGTGAATCGGGAACCGAATCACCAATGACTTTGGAAAGACCATTCCAAAAGCATAATGTAATCCTGCTTTATCCATTTCACAACTACCTTTAACATGTTGGCAGTCGTTGCCCCACTTGGAACACCCAAGTGTGTCCAACTTTCAAAGACACCCAGGTAATCCTCCTTGGCAATCTTTCAGGAAGGTTATAATCTAGTCTGAAGTCATTTATATAAAAGCTACTAAAGTGTTTACTTTCTGTTACTAACCTGTGTCAATTTAATTTTCACACAGACCTTCCCAGAGGGGGATCAGATATCTGACGGAAGCAGAGCCAGACAATGTATTCCCTCCTGCTGTGCCATGCCACCCCCTCCCCAGCTCTGGGTCCCTTTCACGACCTTGTGAGGTCAAGATCTTGACCTGCCAACGCATGATTCCCCTGCCTCATACATCGCACAGAGGCACATGATCTAATGAGTCCTTTCGATCACTGGCGTCAGATCAATTTTACCGTTATTTAAGCAATTTTCTTCTACCAGTCTGATTTACATCTCCCTGATGTCCTATTATGATGAAGTACCCACTACAGCCTGCAATGTCTCAGATCAAAGGCTAATGAATAAAAGCTTGCTAAGCTAGATTCCAGACCTTTTCATTCTATAAACTAAAAGGTGTAAGTGCTGCATGTATAATTAATCGTTTTGATAGAGCTTAAGAGAAAGTGCTACTTCAACGTTCTGGCCGAGCTCTGTTTACATGCTCCACATACTGTACGGGACGCTTGTCAAGAGTGGACCTGGGCAGTATCACTACATTCAACCCAATACATACACAGTGTATCTCCCCAGCAATTTTCCATTCTGTCTTTCTCCCTCCCCACAAATCAAATCTGGACTCCCGCTGTTTTAGAAATAAGCTAATTTCAGGCTAACAATATTGTGTTATGAGAATGAGAGTGAGTGGATTGATTGAAAGGGCAGCACGGGCCGATCAATGAGCAGATGAGCGCTGGACTTTCAGCTCCACGCTGTGCGACTCCCCGAGGCAGATTTGGCTTTGAGTCAGATGACACCCTCTCATTTAGTCGTTGGGGCAATCATCCACCACACGACTTTTCCTGGCTTTTGAGTGAGGCTGCTGGGACCTGATCCTGGGATACCTGTATGAGTCAGTGCCATATACTCTTAGGGCCAGTGGGGAAATGAATAAGGGACATCCTGACCTCCTCAGGTTCAGAGATTATTATTCTACCACTGTCACACAAAAAAGGCATTTGTGATAAGTGAAGGGGCACTTTGGCTTACTACAAGGTAAACTCAACAACAACTCAAGTTGTATGTTGCACTTTTAATTAACTTATGATACTTAGGCACTAAGTGACACTTAGAGGACCTGACTAGTGATCTCCTTCAGATCAATTCAATTCAATTGGGTCAAAAACATATGCTGGATGGATAAACGCTACAAAGAAAGGTTCAATCCCCCTCTCCACCCTCCTCTGTGCACTGGTATAAATGTACAAATCTGGTGAGAAACTTCCCATATCAACATAGCTAGCATTCCAGTGTCAGCAACCCTCAGTTTGAATGACTTTAAGCAGGGCAGGCTCTACGGGTCACAGACTTTACTTACCTACATGCAGCGAAACACCACTATGAAAACACGGACGGAGAGCATTTTTCTCCATAAAACATGCAACACATTAGTGCGCGCCTGTCTTTGTGTGAGCTTACAAGCGCTCTCAGGCTTTTTGTGTGCAAGTGTGAGTTTGTGTATTTGTGTTTGCAGAGGTCATGTATACAAAAAGAGTTCAACCAGGTGCCACACACAGATCTAAAAGTGCAGATTCGACAGGAATAACTCAGACCTCCCACGTCTTTCTGGAGTCTGAGTTGGCCTGTCATCGTGCATCTTCCTCACACCCCTTCTCTCTCATCTCCTGTTTCATTTTGATTAGTATATTTTTCACCATGGCCAAATCTTTTATTAGAGGCTATTATTCTTTTAACCTCAGCATCTACGTCCTGTATGGGGCTTTGTGCAAGGCCAGCTGGGAAGGTTCACACTTGAGTTTTAGACAGAGTGATGAAGAAAGGGAGACAGAGGAATAAACCGCTTCCTTGGGGGAGGGATAAACATTTACTTTTCCATGAGGGGATGGCGATAGCATTACAAATAGTTGGAAATGAGTGAAAGAGAAAAGAGGAGACGGTAAAAGGAAGTCTAATGCACAGTGAGAGTAGAAGACACAGACAAACCCCGTGTAATGCACAATTTCTTTCCATAACAACGCCTGACCTGATCTGTTTTCCAAAAACCCATTTGAAAACTAGCAGAACTAGGCTTGTAGAATGTTAAGTGACCATAACCACAATCAGAATCTGGAGTTTGGCAGGTTACCAGAAAACATTACAGGGTTTGATTAAGAGAAGGAACAAACATGGTAAGCTTTGTTTACAATGAAAATGTCAAATAGCAGCTAGCCTGATCACCCAGAATCTGAATTTGTGGGAAAATGACTACACACCACACTTCTTTTTCTGTTTACTCCAACTGTTATTGCTTAACCTGTATTTGGTTTTAATATACTAAAAATAAAATACTACAGTAGTAGTAGTAGTTCACCTATTTTTGTCACAATGTTAGGACATGATAATAAATCAAAACCTTGTTTTGCTCACTAGCTTTTTAAAATATCACAACAACTGGGGAAATATACGAACAAAACATTACAGATAATGGTGACTGAAAAAACCCAACATTGCCAATAAAGGCAATTGAGACAGCAACTATGTTCCTCTGATGGTGGGTGTATGCTGGGGTTGTCTAGTGGTCTAATAGAAATCTCTTAACTAATCTCTCTAATATCATTCTCACAGGTACACTTGTCATTCTTCTATCAATAAATTAGCACAAAGCCATAAATGTCTTCGAGGAAAGGTTATGCTCGTGTGGAGGCAGGCTGTTCACCTTTATGCTCGGAACAATTAAACATTGTGACTTCAGACATACTCCTGCTTTCATTCCCCCTTCAAATATGTCCTCATTGTTTGAGTTGGTGGATGGTCACCAAAACTTCACACAGGAGACCTCTGTTTGTTTCCTCTTTTAAACCAACCACCCGTTTTTGACAGCATGACCATTATGGTCCTGTCCTTATTAGCTAACTATGTCAGTAAAACTACCCTCACCTTAACAAATTAGTCATTTTAACCCAAACCATGATGTTTCCTTAAACCTAAAACCTAACCATAACCAATCGCAACAATAGTTTTGGAATTATTATTATTATTTGAGAAGGCAGTGGCAAATTCAGCCAGTAGCCAGTTACAAAAACAACAATTCAATCAAGTACTTGGACATATTATGTATTTTGACATTTAATTTTGAGGGCTACTGGACTCACTGGCTGCTTTATTAAGTACACCTATACAATCTAATATAGTTAAATAGAGCCGTTCTGCCTTGAATTCTTGTTTTACCCTGTAGGCTGGCTAACGCATTAGAACCACTGCCTAATACTGTATAATGACCTCCAGTATGAGTAGAATTACCACCTTTCTGACAGTTTCAACACAAACTGACAAATTATAAACATGTAAACCTAGAATTCATATCAGAGCTGCTGTATTGGATTGTGTTAGATTGTAAGAATAATGTGGCAATGTGGAATTTTAAACCAAGGCAACAGGCAATCAACCATTAGACAGGTCCCAACTCTTAAATCTTTTTAACAAAGAATTCCATGTATGGTGACGTACGCCACTGTATTGAAAAAGAGACAAAAATACTTTCTGCACCTCATATTAAGTGGTGTGTGATGTAGTAGCACTAACAATCTGCGGAAATCTTGACAAAACTTTAGCAACAAGACACCAACAACTCACGTGGTTCAAGCACACATTTCATTTGTGTTAAGAAAAAGAAACCATTTGTTTACTTCTCAGCACCGAATAAGAATACTGAAATGGATTTTGCTTTGCAGAGCAGAATGTGATTACACTTTGTTTACCAGCTGCTAATGGAAGAGGACTGAAAGACTGTAATGACTGTGTCACAACATAAACACAGTGGCACGTTGATGGCACTGCCTTATTACAGACTACATTCATAAACAATGAAAAACACAAACAATCGGCAGCACTTGTCGCTGCCATCGCTCCGCTTACCAGGGAGCGCGCGTGATTCAACATCTTGGGGTAAAACCATGGTTGATACATACGTCAAATAGAGATCTCATTCCTGTGTGACAGCACACTCATAAAGCCATGAGAAACATTAGGATGCACCACAGTGTGTTGTGCTGGCAGCCCCACTGACCCTAATTTATAATGACTCCATTGTCTTGGGGAACACAGACGTATATCAGCCGTAAATGAAGTAGGACAGGCACTTTAGCTGGGGAGATGAGGTGATTATAGCTCATGGATTAGTCTGCCTGGGTGAGGTGGATGATCGCCCTGACGTGCACACATGCACAGAAGAGCTGCAGAGTCCTGTGTCTCCACGTTACAGGCGTGCAAGCACACACACACACACACACACACACAGTGACCTCACCACGACACCCAAACAAACTCCGAGGTGGATTTACTGTAAACAGAGCCCACAGGAACATGGCCGCGATGTGTGGGTTCGGCCCGCTCACCAGTAATCGGAGGATTGGCGGTGTTCAGCAGGCACATGTCACTGTGATTCACTCTACTCCTTTTTTAGGTGGTATCATCATCAGGTGACTCTGGGCCTGATAAGGTTACAGGTGGGTGTTTCATGTAGCTACACTCGTGAAACCTGACTTATTTAAGTCGAGCTTATGTTCAGGAACCTGTGTTTCATAGAGAAAGTCTAAATAAGCTTAGCCTGGTTCTTATCGGATTTGTTTTCAGCATCATCTGAGTACTAACCAGTGTTAGAAACTGGGTGTTAGTCAATCACCTGTGAGTTATGTTTTCCCCAATATTACAATTATGATTAAAAACACATGTTCTTTTATCCTTATACACATTTATCAATATATGTGTTTCATACCAATTATGAATATCAGACCTTTGATGCAATCTTCTGTTTATATACAAGAAGACTTTTTAACCTTCATAGAAATAGTTTCAAACCATGTTGTGCTGACAAATATACTGATATAATGTACTTGCTTGTAGTTTACAGCAATACATTTATACAAATGTTTCTATGCCAAGCATGCTGAAGCACCAACATAAAAAAAAAAGGCTAAGACCAGAGAATTAAATAACGTTGCGAGGGTGCAAGGGGCACCTTTGATTATTCTGGGAAAAGGGAAGGAGCTTGAACCCCTTGAGCCCCCCTCTTTGCATGTGCCTAGTTAGTCGTGAATTCTGTGTTCATTATCTGACAGTGGGCCTGTTTCAAATGTCAGAGCTGTTTAATGACAATGCATCTGTATGACTGTACTAGCACTACAGTTGTTATGCAAACAGAGCTCACATTACTCAAGCAGGACTCAAAACCGCACTATTATTACGAGCAACAACAGACTGAGCTGACAGAGGAGCTCGCTGGAATAAACGAACCTCTACTGTGCAGCATGCACTGAAAGTTCCCTTTCTTTGAGCTGAAGTCAGCCTTTCCAGCATCATGAAGGAGCTTGCTCACTTAACTGGGGTCTATCACCGTGGTAACCTCTGCAGCCTGGCCAGCCTGCTTCAGTGCAGGTTAAATTCACAGGATCAGATCAAAACCTGTCAGCTGCCTGAGCGGTGAGCACATACAGGCTATACGGTATAAGCCTAGAGGGGAAAACCTGATTCAGTCTCCACCTGTGCTGCTTCAAGCTGAACTTTGTCACGCAATACTCGAGTGAGTTTAACACTATTTAATGCTCGTACTGGTACCACTGCCTTTCAGTTTGATAAGCAGGTAGATGAGAGAAAGTAATGAGATAAGTAATAAATAGCTGTTCTGGTCTTCTTTAGTTATAAAACAGAGCTTCCAACAAAGCTGGAATATCTATCACGCTCGACGTATAATGATGATTGAAGGAGAAAGCTGACCATTTTGCATATTTTTGTTATTGTTAAAAAAACCCACAAAGAGGCTGAAGCCAACAATGACTGGCGCTCTACTACTCACTGTAGTGTCCTTGCTTATTCCTTTACTTGGACAAGCTGCGATGTAGCCGTGAGAAGTTTCTTTCACTCCCTAAGGATTTTTGTGTCGTTACTTTTCCATTGTTCCGTCGCTGCAGCTCAGAATAACACGGGACGACTTTGAGATAATAAAACTAAAGTCTCTGCTGTTTTTTTTACGAGAAATAAAAAAATAAAAAGATCTGCACACTGTTAATTAGCTCCCATGAATATAGATGAAACATTGGAGTCAGATAGACCTCATCAGGCTTCTCTTCTCTGTTCCTCTGTCTGTGTTGGCAGCAGACATTACTTTAAACTTATTGATGTGCATTAGATATTCCTAATAGTCTGTTCATCAGACCAGAAACTAAACAACTACTCCATACACATATACTGTATAACAACACACAGCCTTCAGTCAGAGTGAACTGATAAATAGCTTTGCTTTTATTGAAAACCAAACATGATTTGTTTCGTAGTAGCCTCTGTGACCTTTTATTTCCATACCAAACATGCAACAGGAGCTTTTGAGAGAACATGAAGATACAGATTGAACTAGATAGGTGGCTGGATACAGACCCGCTGCAGTTACCTTTCGGTGAGGCGGCATTGTGAACCACTGTGCTGCCTGGCACATGCAATAAAACCTCTGATATGATATATATAAAGCATTTGATGTGATTTCTTCCCGGTGCCCTTTCTATTTCACTTCATTTTGCGCGTGGTGGCCCCAGAGCTCGCATCCTGGTAAAGTAAAAAAAACAAAAAACAAAAAGAAACCCATCATGAGAAAAAGGATTTCTACACATCCATTTAACTGTTGCTTCTATAAAACCCTCTTTCATTCTGCACTCAGAGAAACTCAATAGTTTTAAAGTAAGTGGGTTATCAGGGGTCAAACAGATGGAGAGGAACTCTGAACCACGCGAGATGGAGGTCATCAGGCTCGTTCAGCAGCAATAAATCTGGCTGTTGGTGAATGGAAGCCACCGTCTGCGGACTGTTCAGTGTCTCGGTAAAGTTTACAGCCTCCCTCTGAGCGCCGAGGAGCTTCCTCAGTGGTACTGTTGTTATGAGGAGGATTAGTCCAACAACCAGACTGAGCTCTGTCTGTCTCTGCGCTGACTCACTAATGGACAATCTCCACCTGGTCATGTTTATACAGTCTGGATGATTTAGATTTCTCCATTCCCACAATAGAATTTCATCCAGTTAAATCTGTCTCTTTATTGATCAGGATATAGGATTTACACAAAAGACACCACAAAGCCTCAGTTAATTCGATGACTTTCTTATTGCCACCACTACGTGGCGCATTGAGTCCTGATGAACACGGCTCACTGTGGCCCCACAGTCCTGAAACCTGCGGGAGACCAAGTTTTATTGTGAATGTGTGTTACATTAATGCACTGCCTGTAAAATCGCTGAGCATATGAAATCCGATTGCTTTTGTAGTTACAAATAATAAATCTGGGGCTATTCTTGGATGCTGGTTGAGTGTGGAATGGAAATGCAGTTTCTCCTAAAACAAATGGAAAGTCTGGTCGCACAGATACTTATCGGCTTTTATTGGTTTCAGAGTTACAGAACCGTCCTGAAACTGGTTTCTGCCTGTTGTTGGACAGAACAATGCTGCTATTACTGACGACATAATCCAAGCTGAACGCTGGCTGTGGCGCAGTTGAACCAAATCAACTTTTTGCTGCAGGACAAAAGTGAGAAACTCAAAATATGGTTCAGCCAGTGAATGGGGGTCTTGTTGAGCAACGTGTTCATGAAACTATCTGGGACCTGAGTGCCGGCTGGGAAGCACAGATACCCCCCAAGGAGGAGGGATGTTGTTTTTGTAAGCGAAACGCCCGTCATTCAAAATCCAAGCCAATGAGACCGTGCGCAACTGTGAAAACTCTACACTGTAAGAAGTATCTGCACTGACGCGCTGTGCAAAAACAACCCTGCTTGCAAGTGACGGCGTGGACGCGCATGTGAACAAATGCGTGGTTTTTCTAGAGGATTGTAATGGCACTGGGTCGTGCGTTCAGATTGGATCGATCTGCATTGAAACTGATGAATGCATTCAGCACTTTTCTTCGGTTCCTTGGAGAAAACGAGCTCTAGTCAGATTCAACAGTCAGAATAAAACGCTTCAACTGTCAAGAAGAACATTTTTTGCAGTGTTCCCGGCTGGCACAGTAGGAGGGAGGAATAGAGAGAGAGAGAGAGAGAGAGAGAGAGAGGGGTGGAGGAGTCGGAGGAGGGGGGGCAGGTCCTGGAGAGCATGGCCGCAGGAGCCACATCGCTGCTGACTTGGTTTGGCTCCTCCAGATTGATACCATCGCTTCTCGTGCGCTCTCGGTTATGTGGCAGAGCCGCTCGTCAGGGGACATTTAACCCGGAGACTGTGCGTGCGCGACCAGCGGAGAGGTCTGATTTACTGCGCGCGTCCTCCTCCTCCTCCTCCTTGTTGTTGTTGTCGTACGGCGGGGCAGGAGCGCTCGGGCAGCTGCGGGTTGAGCCGGAGCTGGAGCTGGAGCTGCCGGTTTGAGGCTTCTTCTTGGTTTCTTGCTGATTCACACAGAAGCAGGAGGACAGATCCCGAGCTGGAGATCAGCCGCGACGGGAGGACTGTGACTGTGCTGTGTGTGTATCTGCACTGTGGATCATTTATTGACTGATTTGCAGAGTTTCCCTCTGCGCACGCAGCGCTGCCTCCTTACTGGGAATTTTAACGCGAGTTGGAGAAAGTGTTGGCTGAGCTGCTCGGAGTTGAGCCGGAGACTGTTCGTGGCTGAAATCAAAATATTGAGGATTTCCACT
Source organism: Anabas testudineus (assembly GCF_900324465.2). Classification (NCBI taxonomy): domain Eukaryota; kingdom Metazoa; phylum Chordata; class Actinopteri; order Anabantiformes; family Anabantidae; genus Anabas; species Anabas testudineus. The sequence goes on from NC_046630.1 coordinate 17,622,656, forward strand.
GGCTGATTCCTACTTTAAGTAGAACTGGTGTTGACTTAAAGCGAGTGAACATTGAGCCTGTTGCAAAGCAAACGATCCGACTGTTAAAAAACATCGGACTGAACCAGAGATCGCTGTTTTCAAAGAAGTGCATTTAAGCTTTAATTGTGCAACAAACTCAGAGACATTTGCCACATCAGTGCGGGAATAGGTGAACTCTCATCCCTGACCGTTGCTCCATTTTCCCCGCCGCGTCCATCAGAACCTTTGAACCCACCCCGGCAGGGAGCAGGGATCAGCTTGGCTTCGTCGGAGTTCCAGAGCAAATATGCCGCAGGTGGAAGTGCTGCTCATCTTCCTCGTCCTCATCATTGGGATGTGTGTGTACGGCCAGGACCCGGCTTCTAAGGTTGTGTCCGACAGATACGCCGTCTACTGGAATCGCACCAACCCCAAGTAAGTCACACACCCGCCCGCTCAGCCGTTTCTTCCCGCGGGGATGCTCCGGCTACGCAGGGGGGCTCCCTGCGCTCGCAGGGGGCGGCGGGCATCACCCTTGACGTTGCCCGGCTGAAGGTGCACTCTAACCGGTCTGCAGCAGTACATCATGATTTTTAACACTTCACATGACGGTCAAAGTAATCAACTTAAAGAAGCAAACAAAACCTCAGTTTCTACATTTTAACAAATTAAATAACGGTGTAAAACTGCACTGAATTACAACCGTCGGAAAACACAGGGTTGACAAATTGACTGTCAGTCATTTACAACCCTTGTATTTGTCCTTACTGATGGATTGTTACCACGATTACAGTTCTGATTCTTTTTCCACAGTCTGTGCGCTTTTACGCACATTTACGCACTACCACGCTTAAATACTCGGTGTTTTCTGCACATTAAGCTCGAGAATTAAATGCACTAGGAGTGTTACAAGCGCTGGGAGAGCTATGAGCCTGCTGGGTTAGAATATAAGATGATATGAGGTGATGCTGCCGTAGATTGGGACTGACATGTTTTTTTTAAATGCTAAATGGAGATTAATCCAGGGGGAGTTTGGAGATATTTTTAAAGTTATGTCAAGTTTATGCTTTCTGTTTAATTGCTGATAAACATAATTTGTTGCGTTTGTTGACTGAAGACAGTTCAAACTTAAAGCTGCTCCCTGGTTCTAATTATCACAAGTTCTCTCCAAAAACTTTTGAACCGGAGCCCAGATTCTTCTAGTTTGGATACTAAAGTGACATTTCTCCTCCTGTGTGTGTGTCAGGGCACCTCCCTTGGTGACTCAGTGCCTCACTCTTGGCACTTGGGCACATTGTGATATAATGAGTGTATGTGTCACTTTGTTTCAGTTGGACCGCTTTCACTCGCTGGTTTTAGCCAGCAACAGCTTTACATGAGTCAAAACAAAATATTTTATATTAATATTTGCTGAGGGACAAGAAACTGGTTTGTTGGGCTTCAGAGTCCAAACACACAACACTGCTGCTGCAAGTTTTCGTAATGGTGACCCTGAGGCAAAGTGTGTGCACACACAGTTTCATGGAGAGTAGTTGAACTGACAAGATGTTAATGATATAAATGCAAATTCTGTGGTAGCGGCATCAAAGGCTGTTCCTGCTCCGTAACAAACAGATATTTGAGTCTGATAACAGCTTTCTATCCAGCTCACAGGCTGCAGGTTGTTTTCTCTCTCTTGGCCTTTAAACAGTTCCCAGTTCCCAAGTCTGGTTTCCTAGTTGCCATGCTCCCCCGTCCAAGTGTCCCCTCCACCTTCTCTGCCCTCCTCCTCCTGGCCCATGCTGGGGCAGACAATAATGGGGTACACAGGGGTACTTTGGTAGTGGCCAAGACACAGCATGGTGCTCAGTCTTATGAGAGATCCACACATGCTGAGGTCACACACTCAGTAGTAACCAGGCGATTTGCGGGTTAAGCAGCACAGAGGGGACCGTTGTCAGGGTCAAAACCAGGGCAGGACCATCGGCAATGGGGCCCGGTTACGGCTCTGGCATGGCACCCTGCCTGGGCTTTGTCGCTGCAGAATGGGGGCTAAATAAATGAGTAATTCTAAATGACTGTCTCCTTTTCTCATTCATGACTTTAATCAAAACCTGACCCAGTCAATATAATGTAAGAGAGGGTCATGCTTAAAGCTTTGGGGCCCCCTGACCCGCAGAAAAACTTAACAGGATTCCATACAAGCTCACGGGCCCTGGATCCCTGCTGTGTAATGTAACTATACTCGGTATAGGAGCCTTGGGAACCTGCTGTGGTACAGTTCCAACTTCCAGATGAGCTTTGGTACCCCCCTATTCTGCCTTCTCTGCTGCATATTTGACCAAAGTGGGGAAAAATGGCATCCGGAGCAGCAGTCCACACTCAGCCATTCATGAAATCCCCTACAGGAGCTCTGGGATTGAAATGGGAAGTGAGTCGTGAAAAATGGAAATGCAATGACATCTTCATGTGTTGCTGTTGTTTTAAAGTGGCCAAAAGGAGCTTTATCAGTAATTTAGATAAACATGAGTTTATGTTGCTATGCTTTCATCTCAGGGAAACATCTCCTTTCGTTGATGCTTGTTGCTGATTAGGCGAGTGGGACTGAAAGCGTCGGAGGAGGGTTCAGCCTTGCCTGGAGTTTGTAAAGCTTCCACGGTGACAGCAAGTAGCTGCGCTTGTATGAGCTACTCAATGAAATTAAAGGAATCTCAAGTATTAGAGAACCTTGTTAGAAAGACACTCCGGAGATCTGATGTAATAACTTCTGGTTGTTTTTTTTAATGCCAAAAACCCCAAAACTGAACCATATTAGCTTCAGATAACTGGGATATTTTTGTATTTATCAGTCAAGTGTAATTATCCTGTTGCACAGGCTGCAGGAAAATATTTTCCATTGTTCAGTCTACTGAAAGTCACTCCATTAGTCTTGGCGTGTTATGTGCATAGACTGTGCACACAGTTGCTGTGCATGTCTGAAAAGTCTGGGAACAGTCCTTATTTGGATATTTAAAAAAATAAATTAAATTTCACAACAATCTGTTAAGAGTATGTTGCAAAACCCTGGTGATGCCGTCAGTTTCTGTCGGACTTGTTTGAGCTGCAGACTCAAAGTGGTTTCATACATTGTCTTGGAATTAGAGTGAATGAATGAATGTTTATTACCATAAAACTGTTCTCTTGTCATATTGCCAAGGCATTAGCAGTAGGATTTAACACGTATAGTATATAACTTGTTTTTATTTTTTTGTTTCACTTTTCAATGGGCTTTATTAATAACAATTAAGTATTACTTCGTGTTAATAGTAATAAACAGTTGTCAGAATAAGCTTTAGGGTCCTGGCTGCAAAAAGAGAGACGGCATTGTTCAACCTCCTATCCTCACATCTAGCAAATTCCAACCATAATCAATAACAAATTTATATTTATAGCTGCATACGTGATTCATTATTGTAACAGAAGAAACTTTTATTAATGCCTTACTCGAAGAAGCATGTCAAAAATGAAAAACATCTGCAGCAAAATATAAACTTGTATGGTTTGATTTCATTACTTTATTATGATAAAATAATGTAGGATAATGTGTAACTGCTGTTATTTTGACAAGATACTATTAGCAGGATGCATAAGTGACACGCTGTTGCAAGTGATAAATGAACAATTCATTAATACTTTATGAATCTATGTATATGCTAATGCTAAATGCTAATATGTGATCTATGATGTATTAGTAACTGATTTATTAGTATTATTAAAAATGAGCTAAAATTTATAAGCCATTACAAATATATATTTTAAGAAAGTTAATGAATGTACAGACTTACACAATTCTTGCTAACAGCTTATGATCAAGTATTAGCTCTAACAAATACGATTCTAATTCCAAACAATACACATCAATAAAGCCATTAAGTAGAACTTCTTATTATTTCTTATTAGGACTGTCCTTCCTGTGTGGTCTATGAAACATTATTAACTGATTTATATATCATTAACACGTGTGTTAAGTAGACGTAAGAAAGTCATCAGGACAAAAAACGTCCCAGTGAAGGCAAGGAATCGAGGGCTGGAACAGAAACTGTAGTGTTTCATGGTGGAAAAGCTCATGTAAGAAAAATGAGCCACAGATGTTCCTTGTCAGCTTCGCCGTCTGTGTTGGTAACCAAATGATGGAATAAAATGTATGAGTGGGGTATTTACCGCTGCTCTGACAAGGAGCTATTAGTGAATTCCCTGCTCACCAGCTATTTAGCTGCTTCATTAAAACCTACTCGGGTCCATATGGTCCGCACGCAGGCGTTGCCGTGGCCCAAGGTGTTTATTTGTTGCTGATAGGTGGGATCAACGGAGAATCAGGGCCGAGTTCCGTCCCTAATCTCCCAAGCTGTTTGTGTCCCCGATGCCATAGAAACTGATACCCCTCGTCATCAAAGAACCTCATTGGGTGGGACTAACGACCTGACAGCTGGGGAGAGAGGGATTCCAGCATTCAGGGAGAGCACCGTCACCCCAGGGGTTTCCTTTAATCCCTGATAATGCCCATCCAAAGCTTTCTGCAGCAGATGCAACATACTTCATAAGACAATCAAAGAATCTTTGCAGTGGCCTGTTTTCCTGTTGGGTATAAGTATGGTTATTGACTTTATCTCTGATGATGGTAGTTGCTTTGCTTCCTGGACAAACTGCGCTGTTTTTAGTTGAGCTAATACCCTTGCAGATATTTCTTCTTAAAGCAGAGTGACCTCCGCTGTTTGCTTTTCTTACACTGCTCTCTTTTTAATCTCCACTTAATGAAACAATATACCATTTTTCACTTGGTGGTGAGCCGATGTTGTGATAGTTTCCCAGTGGTATTGTGAGCTGCCCCATTTGCATTGTTTCCAGTGTTTACCCTTGCTTTCCACTCTCAGCCTCTTCCCAGCTCCCTGCTGCTTGGGTTCCGCTTGGATTAAAAACGGACACAAAAAGGCAACCACGTCCAAATATTGACTGGGTCTCAGGACCGCAGCCCTCTCCCAGCGCCCGGCGCAGTCTGCCTGAAAGGCCGCTATTGTTCCGCTCATTCTCAGCGACCCATAGCTGGCTTTAAGCTATGCAGATAGACAGACTGCGAGAAGGAGGCGATGGGAGAGGGAGATGTGGTTGCGGAGAGTGTGCATATGTTATCCGAGGTGGGCAGGGGGGATTAGAACAGGAGGGACAACACAGTGGAGAAACTTCCCAATAAGAGGCCCGGGGCTATGACAGGGAAGAGTGTTGAGGCTGTGGAGTCCCAGGGTGGGGTCAGAACCAGTGTTTCCACCCTGAGGAAGTGTCAATCTCAAATAGCCATGAAAGAGAGCTGCCTGATTGTCATTTCCTGTGCCGAAGGGAGGAGGTTCAGAAACTGTCAATAAACCAAGGATGAGAGGCTTCTTATCTGAGGTTTACCTTCCGTTTTATTACAAAGTGCAGGAGCATTAAGCCTCCTCGCAGAACCTCAGTCTCCCAGCTCATGAAATGAAAGAGCGTCACATCTCAGATAGGAGATCTCTCATATTCAGGGTCTCATATCCTGTCAGTTTCCTACCACTCTGTGTACTTTAATCAGTTCTACCTTACAGAATGTACTTAAAGAGACTGAACCTTCAGGTCAAGAAGCCGCGAGCTTCATATACACAGCTTTCTACAGAGGGGGGAGAGGCCGGCAGTTCCTCATGCTCAGTACGACCCTGCCTGTAGAGAGGAGCTGTCCCAGCCCTCTCTTTATGTTCTGACTAATAGGATGAGGCCATCATTCTGCTGGGCGTGATTGACAGGAACTAGTGACGAGAGGTTAAGCGGGGCAGTTTTATTGGCTTATAGCAATAATTATCTCAACTCAGGCACAGCAAACGCACTGTGGTTATAATACTTCTTGAAAATTGGTGGTGTTTCCTTCTCTTCCTTAAAAGTTCTTTTACTGCTAATGTCTGGGGCCTAAAAATGGGATTTTCTTGAATCAAGAGCAAAACAGTGACCAGTGCAGCCTGATAATGTAGTGTCAGTCAGGAAATCACTGGTTTAAAACGGACCCAGTGTTGAGTCGATATACTGTAGCACTGACACAGTAAAAGGGTTGTTTTGACCCAGATGAAAAAAATATAAAGAACAGCACTACTGGGTCAAAACCAAAATCACATTGCTGTTGGCTAAAGTAACCCAGTGTTGGATTAATGCTACACTCTAAACGTCCCTGGGTTAAAATTGATTCAGTGTTGGGTCAATATTGAGCCTACTCAATACTGAGTTAAATTTACCCACGTTCAGTGAGTTGTAGTGGCCCACTGTTGTTAGTTATAAGTACATATATCACTGGGTCCTTGTTGTGAAAGGACCTGTTGTCCTGGGTATTTTCTCCCTGTGGTATCGGGTATATTGTGCCCACACCGGATAAATGTTTTTTAGAGCACAAAAACCTATTTGTGATGTGAAAATACATTGTCTTGATCTAGACAATCTTTGCTTAGAATAACTTTAAAACAATAACCAATGCAGCCTGATTATTACATCCAGATTCCTGTAGATGTCAAGTTTTATGAAATTTCTAGATCTGAATTGGGACTTTTGAACACATGGAAACAGAAAACCCTTCATGGAGCACTTATTTTTATTTTTGCAAGATTAATCCACTTGTTTAAAATTGAGTGTCAGTATCTTGAAAGAAACAATAATAAGACAGATTATCTTCAAAAACAACTCTTCTATCTAATCTATCTAAGTGATACATGTAAAACTGCCAGTGAGGTGTAAATGTTTCACATCAGTCAACATTTTCTAATACAAATTGGCTTGTTTCAGGAATGTTTTAGGGCCAAATGGCGGCACTTCTATCTAGAAAGCATAACTTAGCTGAGGGAATCAAATCTGTTAGCAGTGCAACTATTCAATCTGTTTTAAAGCGGTCTCTTTTAAAGGGGATCCAGTGCATTAAGGGAAATTGACCTTTGATTGTACAACATTTTCTAAAGTATTGACTGGCAATGGAAAGAGTTTGAAATAATGTTTCCGCACGAGCATGTTTGCCATTATTTTAAGACTGTAAACCTTAACATGATTCAGCAGTAGCCACAGCTGCCTTGATAAGATGCAGTGTGTCGAGATCAGTAACTGTGTGAGTTTGGCTTTTTCTGTTTGATATGCGCGACAGTCAATGGATTAGCAGGGGGACTCTTCAGGCCTAATCTCACAGTCTCACTCCACTGCACAGAGGTTCACTTTTCTGCCATTTTAATCTTAGTGGGACTTTGTGTGTGTGTGTGTGTGCGCTGTTTAAATGTGAGTGGTGAAATGGCATCCCCTGTGTCTTTGTAGGCACCGGTGAGGGTATTAGCAAAGAGGCTCTAAGGGGCTTAAGAGGTCAGCAATCCCTTTGTGTGGAGACACAAAACACTTCCTGTGGGACCCTTCACCCCTCTCTGTTCTTCCCTCAGAAAGCCAGGTCCTGCCTGACCATTCACATTAATCAGCCTTAGCTCCTAATGACTGCAGTAAAGCTTCGAAAAAGTGCTTCCAAAACGGTCCTAAAGAGTCACTAAGCTGCTAACAGACAGGGCACGGCTGCTGCTGTTTGCACGGCATCACACGGCATCAAAGATAGCGGTGCAGGGTGGGTGCTCAGCACATCCTTGCTGCATTTTAAATTTTCTTCAGTGCCATAAAATAGTGAAACATGAATTCAGATTGTTTGTCCAGACCTGCTGTGTAAACTGGTGTCCAAGAAAAACAATGACAGTTTGTCAGAGAAAGCTGCAGCTGCAGGGTTGTGCGCATACAAAGGTTTTGTGCAAGACTTCACTGTAAAAATCAAAATTTTAGGGGGAAACTTAAAGAAGTGTTTTAATTTTGTCTTTTGCAATAATTTTATGTCGACCTGCTTCCAATATAAATGAACCCACTTTACCTAGAAAGCTTTTGACATTTTACTTGGTTCTGGTTCAATATCAGGCCATACCTTGTGTTCATTCTCACTAGAACATGTTTGAAACCAGATGATTTGTGTTGGAAGCAGGTTGAGACACAGGACAACCTGATATCATGGATATCATGTTTTTACAATGTACAAGTTAAAAGTGCATTTATTCTTTATGTGGAGTCAATGTAAAGGATGATGAATAACTCACACTTTGGGTGATTTGTAAGCTTAATTCTGGACTGAAAACTGTTGGGTTAACATCTGCAGCTTTTACTTGTTGGTTGCGACACTGGTAGTTTTATTACCTGGCGTGGATATCCTGACACGGCTTGGCTGTCTCTTCTGGTTTAAGATAAATGGAGGTAATGAGAAAATTGGCACATCAGTAGATTCAAATCATATATGATTACAGTTGAAATGCAAATTGGCTTGAAATACAGGCTTGATAAAAAGCAAATGTGATCATTTTGACAGTGGGGGCCAAACCTCCAAGTTAATGTTTCTGGAATTATATTTGGGTCACTGTGGCTTTGGAGGGAGGCCTGAAACATAAAGTATGTGTACCTCCTCATCAGGGCAGTATTTCCTGATTTTAAATGGCTGCTGACTTTTAGCTTTATGTTTATCTTGGAAGAAATTAGACAAAATCTGATGTGTGAGCGTATTACTTTTCCAGTTTTGTGAATCATGTGTGATTCACAGAGTGATGAAGCTCTCGGAGCTGCACGTATGATTTAGCCAGTTTGACTCTTAGTCAAAAAAGACAAAGCAAAACATCTCTGATGGAGGAAAAAAGGCTTTTGTTGGGAGACGCTGCTGCTGTCTAATTACTTTTGTTTCACGGGTTCAAATGTCTCATGTAATCATTTAGGAATGAGGGTTTGTCTGATGATGGTCTGGAGCTGTGTTTTTTCAGACCACAACAGAGAAGAAGTCTGAGCCTGTTTGGCCATTTTCAGACTCCCGTGGTGAAAAATATTGAAAGGACAAATGTTATTTATCCCTGTGTGAAGAGCAGTTGCTGTTACATGAACTTGGTGTGACTTTTCGGGACCTTTTGTGCGGCTCTCTGGTCTGTTAGGACTCAGAAGTGTTTCCTCCTGTTGGATTCCAGCACACTTGGTGCTTTGGGACCCATTAAATATTAAAAAAAGCTGTTTGTGATCTCACGATAAGACCTGGACCTTCACACGCAACCAGGAGAAATCCAGGTCAGGAGCACCACGACTTTAATAGAGGGGTCGACATTATGCTGACTTCTCTTTATGTTTTCTTCTTAAATCCTTTCCTGGCCTGTGTTTCTTTGGTGATGAATGACTGCGATTAGATTGTTTTTGGTATTTTATCATCACGCAACTTGAGTTGCAGGGTCATTAATTGAAATCTCAGACTGCCAACATCTGTACACTTTCCATAGACGTGGCTGACTCCTCTTCGCCTCTTCAGTGTGGTGTGTGGCGAGGCGAGGGGGTGGGGTTGGGGGGCACAGGCAGCCATTTTCTTAATTCAACTCCATTTTGTTTGGGGGAATAAAAGTAGGTTACGAATCCTGGGACGTCACTTGAGCATTTTATGGTCTTTCTGATGCAACATTTAAACTACTACCAAAAAAAACCTTATTTTTTAACGCAGACATTTTTATTGGTTGAAGCTAGTTTTTATGCAAACGGGAAAAAATTTGAAAGTAAAGTTAAAACTGTTCAAATCTGGATTTGGAATATGGAAATTATTTGTCTTTTTTTTTATGTGTAGATTTTTGTGTCATGATACAGACATTAAATGTCATCCTTACTGACTTAATTGTATGATGGATATCTTAGTTTGTAGGATATAAGCTCTCGCAGATACCTTGTAGTCACTTTAGAACCAGGCATTCTCGGATAGTTAGATAATACTTTCTTACTTTATAAGAAGATACTTTATAAGATACTTTCTTTGCCAAACAAAGAGCAGCATTTTGATATATGCACAATGTTGCTTGTAAACACAAACCTCTTCAACAGAGGCACTGTTAATGTGATAAGATTTCCTAAAATCACCATAAAAGTCAGGCAAACACCATCCTTTAAAGCTGACGACCTGAGGCTTTAGGATAAGGATTCTTAAATCGACATTGTTTCTTAATTTCCCTCAAGTCAGTCGGGGTTATTGAGATAATTGAGCAGTTTTTGTCTTGTTTTAAATTTGATAGATTCTTGGAATTAGTCAAACCAAATAATCCACTTTTCAGACGTGTCTCTTGTGTTCTCCGTCTGAAAAATAAATAACAAAATCAAGACCAATTGCCCTAAAATATGTGTAGTAATCCAGTGCAGATGTGACAAGCTTATTTATTTATGGAAATAATCATTCTAAAACAAGGTTTTATGACTTTGTTGAATAAGCCTTTCTTCGGGGAGGGCTATCTCCCCCTTTAATGACCTACTAACTGAATGATGTTCATACAAGCTGTCGTGTTGGTTTCTGCACAAACCCGCTGGTGAGTGCCATCGCAGCTACCCTACATGACTCTGTACCTTGGCGCTCGTATCACTGGTCGCAGCAGCAGCACGGTGGGAGCACGCAGGCTGACGCTGCGAGAGCTTGTGCTGATGATCCCCTTTTATGTCTTGGCTCCATCAGGGCCCTGAGTTATTCTAGTGCATAATTGATGGAGGAGTTAGAATAGCAGAAGTAATGCGATGAGAGGGTGCAGCCAAGCGGAGCGAGGGATCGCGTGCGTGGGGCTGCAAACATTGCAGGGGACGAGAGGAGGGCATCTGGCGTAACAGGTCCCATTGCTGAGTCTTCACAGAATATGTCATCGTCTCAGCCAATCACTGCTCACTCTGCGCTCCTTTTCCTGCCAATGAGATGTCTCCACTCGAGCAGAGTACTACGTTTGCATGATTCAAAGAGACTCTTCAGTTATTAGTGCATCTCAGAGCTCTTATAGTCTTTCCCCTTTGTGGTGTTAAAACTTAAAAGTTGAAACACCTGCATTACTGAGGTCATTTATATTTGAGTCGAGACTCCACTGTAAAAGTACTGTAGTAAATATCCTCGGGGTGGTTTTGGCCACAGAAGACTCCCTTTGTCCCCGTGGTGCATTGTTAATGTCACCTTTGTGGTTTTAGCAAAGACAGGGTGGATATCACACCTAGAAGAGCACCTACAAAGACGAACTAATGGCCCAACAAGCCTTCATTGTCTGTTTAACAAAAGAGACAAGGTCACGTATCACAACCTGTCTGGTTCTGCTTCAAAGGACCCGACGAACTCTCCGGGAACAAACAGGAAAAAGAAGAGGAGAGACGGGTTTGAAGATCTGCCTCGCCCAGAGTTTCACTCTGTTTTAATGTAATAAAATTCTTATTTTCGAGAATAAAAGATTCTGATTCTAAATCAAGTATAAAAATAAAACAACTGTACTGAATAATTGTAAAAAATATGCATATACAAATGTGAGTGATTTTGCCTGTCAGTGAGAAGATGAGGGACTAGTAAAAAAATAAAATTAAAGAAATAAAACTAGAACCTAAAAAGACTAAACTTCTCATTAGTTCATTGTTTCACATATTCACATAAAAACTTAAAACATAAAAACTACTTTATGCTCCCGATTAAAATAACTTTTTGAATAAACTTTTTTATAATAATAAATTAAAGCTTGTATTTTAAGATAATGCACTTTGCATTTTTTGCAGTGTAACCAACACACTATAAAACAAAAGTGATGGAAAATTGCTTAAAAAAACTTCACTTTATCTCCTATTACACAGACTGCATGACTCCTTCTCACAGTGTTTGTTGTGTATCAATCAGTTCCATATTCTCTGTCTTAATGTGCAAAATGTGCATTAGACACAGCTAATGGGAATTTATTGTAATTTCACGGGCAGAGAAAGTGTTCTTTTAATTACCCAGCAGCCTGGCGTAATGAAACAGTGAGTTGTGCAGAGTTCTGTGTGTGGCTGTGCAGGCAGTAGCTCGTGTATGAAGTCAGTTCTGAAGCACAGACTTGTCCAGCGGAGCACTTAGAGGCCACTGGACCAAGACTGTGCCTATTAAGATCATAAACCCTGCTCATAAAGATGTTTTATTTGTTTCCTGAGTGTGCTGGCTGCTTAGGTTTCCATCAGAAGTCTTTATGGCTCAGTGCTCATATTTCTGTCTCCACCAAAAGTTCACTAATTATTTTTTCCTGTTTCTTAATGGACTTTTTTTTCCTGAAATGTGATACTTTGGAATAAATGTCTTTCTAAATTATATCTAAATATTTGAATCTGTGATTTTTTTGCGTTTCCATAGAATTTTTATTAATATATAGGCGTCATTTAAACGTCATGTCTTAATAATATATATTAATATATATATATATATATATATATATATATATATATATATATATATATATATATCATATTTTTTTACATATATTGTTTTCTATTCGTAATGGCTTAAATATATTTTCTAAACCACAAGTATTTAAAATATTCTTTAAAGAAAAAATTGTGTGAAACAAATGACAATTTAAGCAAAGAATGTATACACTGTACATTTAAAATATAAAAATAAAAATTATTAGTTTAAAATAAAATAAAATGAAAAATAAAATCATAAATATGGTCATTTACGTTTACATTTACAATTTAAAAATATTGATATATTATTTGTACATGCATTTGTTGGAGATGAAGTATTGCAGCTTTAGCAGTGTTTAATATGATTACATATACATTTTATTTAGTAACATTAAAATTAAATAATCATAAAATTTTAAAATAAAATAGCCAGAATTCATTAATTTAACAAATTTTGTTACATTAAGAAAAATAATTCTAAATTAAAAATTACTGTTGAAAATTTACTGATTTTGAATCTCTCATAATTGTATGTTTTTTTATTTCTATGCATCTTTTGCAATTATTCTTTTCCATAGTTTGGAAAATGTGGCTGATGGCGAGTCTTATGACTGGGGTTTCATGGAAATGACGGGAAATCCGTTTTCAAAGGCGAGCTGGCATCTGCAGGGTTGAACCTGGCTTTGATGCAGCCATGTGTCGTTGGCGCTGGTCTCCACTTCTGTCACTCTGCCTCAGTTTCACCTGTTTAAGCCTGCGTGATTATAGACTGCAATAATGGGGAAGAACTGATTGAATAAGAAGAAAAGAAATAATGGGTCTGATGTGTGGATGTTGAAGTCCTGTGACTGCTCCTGTGGGTCACATGGCCCTTCCACAAGTAGTGCTGAGGAGGTGTAGACACGCGATACACAGGGGGGTTAGAGAAACACGCCAGGCTAAGACGTCACACGCGTTTACCATCCACCAAGCCACTCCTGTATGGAGGCAGGCATGTTCTAAATTTTGCCCAGCAACCCAGCTCTGTAGTGGGAGATGTGGTGGTGTAGCACAGCACCACAGTTTGACGCAGTTCGTTCCTTTTCCAATCAGACATTACATTATTTTTTGGTTATTTCCGTACAGTAAAGAATTAAGACTGTGTGAGTATACATTATAGTTATACTCTATCGCTATAACGATGTTTTTAACAACTTTACGTCTGAAGAGCATCTCTGGAGGCCAAAGCACCCGCTGAGTAGTCTTTTTACATTTGGTGATATCACATCTTTGTCATTTGGAGCCCAAACTGTCCAAAAATTAGGTTACAAATCCTCCACACTACAGTGAAACTGGATAAATATGCAAATTTGATCCAAGCCCCCTCCCAAAAAAGAAGTCTGGGGTGTGTCCTTTCCATAAGACACCAATCAGGATTAACCCATAACTGCGCAACAGCCAATGAGCCGTAGAGCAGCTGTGCGTTCATTGGCCCGCTGAGCACTGATAACCAAAAACTGTGCCAGATACACCAGGGTAGAAATAACCCAGAATTCCTGCAGCCTGAAGGGAGCCAAGCTCTTAATGCAGCATGTTGAATTCACACTGCAGCGCCTGCCTCTTTCTAGGGGATGCAAACTCAAATGCCAACTACTACAGTATCTGAACAAGTCACTATCTGTAAGGTCTCTATGCATTGTGGCAAGGACACTCAATCACACGAACACACTGCACTATCTGCCACAGTGTGAATGTTAGAGATGTTACAAGGTTGCAGGGAGCTGAGGTTTCTTTCTCTCTTTCATGCTTCTTGCTTGCTCCTGAGCTCTTCCAGTGATTCTCATTCCTCTCTCTCTCTCTTCTTTTACAACTTCCCCTTCCTTTTCCTTCTAGGACGTTGAAGTTTTTTTTTCTTCAAACATTTATGGACAATTTATGACATGTTCAGGTAACAGTGGGTAAAATGTTACCCTGATTGAAGGCGAGCAAATCTATAAGCATAATAACAGGCATACAAAACCAAACTGCAAATTTGATGAACACAACAATCTGTATTAGTGATTAGTTTAACCACCATATATATATTTTGCATCCATGTATTGAATTTTCACATGCCCCATGTCTCCTAGATTTGATGCCACATTCCCAAAGTTGTTTTATTTGTGATATTTATAAATCTAGAAATACCGGATTTCTTTTCTTACAATTTGTCCGTCAAATTTACAGTTACAATATAATCTGAAACATGTTCGTTTTCACAGAATTTAAAAAAATTTGGCTTAGTTATTTATTCATAATAATCTCAAATTTTGTTACACTTTCAATTTCCCGACATTTGATGTAGCCGCACCGAAAAAAAAAAAACGATTTACAAATTATAGTTATGAAAAAATATTTAATCCTGTAATCCATAAAACCGTTTTTATGTCACGAGAATGTGTTATTGGTTATAAAATCTTCAACCTTAGTTTTATCACATTAAATGTAGTATATTCAAAAAAAAAAAGAAGAAATTTGAAAAACAAATTGAAATTCGCCATTACAAATATGCAAATCCCTAAAGATTTTAAGAAATACAAGCAAAATGAATCACTTTATATTTTTTTATTTAAAGAAAAATTATTTAACCATTTTTTATGTACAGCATTACAGACATGTTATTATAAGAATTTTTTATTGGTTATACTATATTTTATAAGAATAGTAGAACGGCCTCAAATGCACAAATATGCTGTAGATACAATTCACAATTTTTTTTAAAAAGCCAAAATGTAAAATAATATGCTTTAATGCACCTATGAGCATTTCTTCGAATACAAGCTTTATTACAAACGGTTCTTAGGAAAACTCAGCTCACGTTCTCAGAGGCTGCCTCTCCGTGCACACAGCTCTGCTAACCCTGGTGTCCAGATGTGAGTCACCCAGCTGTTGACTCCCGCTGCACAGCGATCACATATGAGAAGAGCGATTAAGGCAACTCAGACTTCACAGCTTTGTTCTACCAAAAAGATAAAAACCCCCCTCCTGAGAAGTCAGCTGACTCCTCACCTTTCTGCCAGGTTTAACTTGAAGACACCTTGTCCATGCGTGGATGTTGCACACACACATTTGCAGCTACAAATGCTAAGCGTGCTATCGGCCTCTGGACAACATAAATGTCACCTCCTTCAAAAATTTGATCCCTTCTGTCGTGATCCTAAATAGAGAAGAATCATGGATGAATGTTTGTGCTTTGGTGGTAATTTGGCAGCATGTGGACACATTTACCCTTCTGTGGAAAATGAGTCTACAGACTTTGGAGACACACACACACAGGCCTGCACATAGAGCCCAACGCGCACAGATGCAGACTTGTGAGCAAGGTGTCATATGTTTATACTGTAACTCAGCTGTTTGATCGTAATTTGTGATTAATCAGGCGTGAGAGCTTTAGAATGAAATGCAGCTTTTCATGTCAGAGTTACTGCCGTCTAATCCGTCTGGCCTTTCCCAAATGCTTTATAGTTCAGCAGAGCAGATGACACAGAGCAGGGTGGCTGGGTGCTGGTGCTGGTCAGAGAGAGTCTCAGGACTGGAAAGCCGCAGGTTTTAGTCCCAGTTGTGACTTAAGTGCAATAAATCCCTGCTCTACTGAGTCAATGCGTATCTTTGGGGATTTTTTTTTTTTTTTAGCAGCATGCCTCCACTTTCAGATAGCTTTTCATTTCTACACAATATAAAGGAAGAAATGAGTTGAATGTGCAAGTTTGTCCAAAATGACGCCTCAGATGAGATGTTAGAGGACTCAACTGTTTGCTCTTAAAAGCTTGATAGTTCAGTTTTTCTTCACACGTACCTAGGTATTTTAATATTAACCAGGTACAGCACCATGTAGCCAACACACCTACTGTAGCAGTTGTGCCAGTGGAAAATTGAATTGGTTAATTTCAATTTATGTAAAACATGCGGCCAAAGTTTTCACTGAACTGTTGTTCAGTTCACCTTGACCACCTTCAACATTCTTTATGTTAATTCATTTTATAGATTGTTTTGTTTTTGGAACATATGAATGGATTTTAAAACAACAACAACAAATAAATAAAATAAACAGAATATCCTTTAATATACAGTATGTAGGGCATAACACAGTAAACAATCTTTCTTGGAGTAAACCCAGGCTTTGTGTTTACAGTACTGTAAAAGAATAAAATGCATTAAATCCAAACTGCTCTGAAAAAATCAGTTAAACCCTCAAATGACAAGTGCTACTTTCACTATTCTTTGATGTACTGTGAATTATCTCATTTTCTTCCCCACTTTTCAAGATGAGTCAGCTTAGAGCTATTCTCACATTCAGCTCTTCTTGTTTCTTCAGCCATGATATTTCTTTCACACACTTATAAAACACAAAAGTAATTTAATGATGGGTGTATTAGATTGTTAAACTTTTTTAACAACTCCCAAAAGTACCTGAGCCTGTTTTTAGGTTTATTGTCTTAGAGTTACAAAAAAGTAACACACTTGGAAGTGTATAATATTCAGTGAACAGCAGTTTTAATGCAGAATCTGGAGTCAAGTTGTCTTAAGTTCCCTTAAAATTAAGTTTTTGTGACCCTATTTCATTCAGCTCTTCTTCTTTCTTGTAGTTAACTAGTGACTTGAAAGCTCCCCCGCCTGGCTGAGCATCATGTCACAGTTAGGGGACAGATATGTGCTCAGTGTGCCATGTTGTGCAGCTCTATCTTGTGCAACCTTGATTTTGTTTTCCACTATGTTGTTGCTGTAAGCTGTCGGTCTGAGGAAACTATTTCCTGCCATATTCATCACTGCCATTAAAATGCCTTAAAATGCATCAAACTCACCCAGCATGGCATGCCCTGGGCACACTGGTCCCTCCCCATAAATGTTTCTCCTACTGCCCTTTTGTTCCGCTCCAGAATGGAGTTGACGCGTGTGAAACCGAACGTGATACCAGGGGCCCGAGAGTTCATTATTCGCCGCTGTTCTCACGGGGCGAGTGAAAAATCACTCCTTTGTGCCGAGGAAGAAAGAGCCTTCCTCTGACCTCATGGTTGCGCAGTGTAATGTCAAAAGGCCCAGAGGTTTGTGCAGTGTAGCCACTCCCACTCTGTTGTGGACCCACTGTGGAATCCAACCAGGGTCCCTCAACCCGGAGAGAGAAGCTTAGGGAAGAAAACAGCCTCTTGTAAACAAATGTTTGGATCCTACATTGTATACCACACTAATTGGACCTTGGCTGCTCAGAGGATCTTTTTTTTCTCCACATTCTCCATATACTGACCACTTCAGGCCACACTTACTCTCCAATTAGCCTCTTTTAACTGACATGTTAAAGATTTCTCACTGATGCAGCCCCGTCCAGTTTGAGACAGGCCTCAGTTATAGGTCTTTTTTTTTTACATCAGCTCAGTAAGTGACTGTCCTGTGCTGGCCACATCTCTCAGCGAGCTGACCGACATCAAACAACCGACTGCCTTCATCAAAGCAACTGGAGAAAGTCATTTCTTAAGTGCAGATCGTGCACGTTGATGGATCTGAAGAGGTGCTCTCAAAGCTAACAGATGACTGAATAACCCATGCTAATGTGTGTGTGGTGTGTTTTTGTTTGTGAGGATGTGCATGACCAAGTGGGCTTTTGCCATAAATTCACCTCTATATATGAATTATGATAGGATTGTTGTATATTATCATTATAATCCAGATGCCACACATGGCAAAATGTTTAAAAATGACTTTTCTTTTTCTTATTTGCCAAAAACTGGACTTTGTAGTGATCAATAGCAAAAGGAAGGAAACAAGAATCAATTTTGTGAAGAATTAGAATCTCTTTAGTCTTATTCTGGCTTTAAACTGCAAATCTGATTTTAACATTTCAATAACAGACAAAAAAGATGAAGATCATTTGCAGCATTATCAGCAGCTGCATCTTACGGTAGCAGTTCCTCGCTCTCGTATTCACTTTTTAGACTTCCTTTTCTCTCCTTATCTTTTTTTCAGACACTCATTCTTGAAGATTTTAAGTCTTTTTGAGCTCAGTGATTTACCAAAATATCATAATAAGATGGGAATGTTTTTTGCCATGGTTGCAAATGTCTAATGGGTTAGGGTTAGGTTAGGGTTGTCTAATCTTCTCAGTTTTTTCACAATAATGATTCAGATTTCTATAAAAAATCTTGAGGCATATGGGTTCAGTAATACACACCCTCTCTTGACAAATGCACACTCAACTCAGATCACAGGCGGTAATGGAGTTTTCATAATAGATCCTGGTGACTGTGTGATATATGATAGTGTACTTTAATCACTCATAATTATAACACCACTCAACCAAACGGGCGTTCTCATGAGGTTGATTTTGGACGCAGCTGCGATGTTCCATCCAGCTCCTCCGTCTTTCCGTCGTCTCCCACCTCCCCAGATAGCGCTGCCTTGTTAGCCAGGAATGTGGAAATGGCACATTTCTGTTGAAGTGAACCTTCATGGGAAAGTGTTGGTTCCTCTGTGGAGGAAGACCTGTTAATGGATTAAGTGGCTGCAGGGGCCAAGCCTTGATCGTACCCAGGTTTATTCAAGCTACATGAGCCCCCCCTTCCCGTCCCCTCCATCTGCACGCAGGCTAATAGGCATGGCCAGTGCAGCTCAGCTTTAGACCCCGGTCCTCCGCCATGAACTTGGCTTTCCTGCCTCTCTTTGCCCCATTCATTTCAGCAGGCCCTGGCATTCTTGTTGAGCTTTTTAAGTGTGTTCACTTTGGACGGCGATGAAAGGAGTCGGGATAACACGGGACCTTAAATCACTTAATGAGGGGAGACAGGCAACGCTTTTGTCCAGCGTGTTCTGTGGCTGTGTCCAGCCAAAGTCCTTTAACGGGCTCTGACACTTTGCTCTGCTGCAGACCTTGTGTGTGTGTGTGTGTGTGTGTGTGAGCGAGCGAGTACTTGTGTGTGTTGGTGCATTGCCAGCACTCCTTCGGCCAGCCTGGCTTCAGTGTCCACACAATTTTTGTTCTGCATCTCAGCATTTATTTGCATTTCCTCACCAGCTCAGGATGTTTATTTGGTCTCGCCATATATCCTGTGTCTTTGGATGGCGGGAAGCATATTTGTGCATGTGGTGAGGGTTAAGGGGGAGGCAGAAAAGAAGCTGCATGATGTGTTGGGCGGCGGTGACGAGGACAGGGACCCTCCTTTGCGGGTGTTTGGCCTTGGCCTGCAGTTAGCATGTGCTGACTGAGCTGGAGCGTGAACCCAGAGAAGGAAATAAATAAACAAGTGGCAGCAGCAGCAGCAGAGACCATGAAATGTCTTGCACACACTCCTGCAGATCCAATGAACTAAACACACAAGTATTTTAATGATGGGTGTATTAGATTGTTAAACTTTTTTAACAACTCCCAAAAGTACCTGAGCCTGTTTTTAAGGTTTATTGTCTTATAGTTTAAAAAAAGTAACACACCCAAAACTGTATAATATTCAGTGAACAGCAGTTTTAATGCTGGATCCGGGACCAAGTTGTCTTAAATGCCCTTAAAATTAAGCGACCTTATTTGTTTTTATTTAATTATTTTATTTGATTTGAAACAGAGAAAATAAATAAAGCTATGAGGCAGAAATATGTTCCTGATTGCGTCATCTCATTAATCATCAGATTTATCCTGCAACGGCTCTGTGGACGTGATACAATGGTACAACAGCAATAGTTTAAAGGTTTTGGTCACTGGCTCTCATCATCACTTAAGAATATTGGCTTCAACTATTGTTTACAGCTGCATTCACATATTATTCATATATCATGACCATTTAGATGGAAAAGTAGCTTAAATAAGTATTTTTTTTAATGTGCTACATATGTGAACTGCTTGCTAATGGATGCTGTATGAACTTTGAAAGCCATACAGTAGCTCTCGTTTAGTTAGCAGAACAGATGCTATTAAAAGTAACACACACTAGCAGCACAGGACACACATTAAAACAGCTGCCATTGTTTTCTATCTAATTTTTCATTATCGTTATGTGTGCCACTGAGTTTTGACGCACAAAGGATCCATGATACCTTGATACTCCTTCTAACTGCCCAGCTGTACCGCCTGTGGGCTATGTACACCAATGTATTCATCTCAAAGAACTGTGCTGCACTTAAGTGGTGACATTGGATTTTATTTACTTATTTTGGCCACCAGCGTGTTGAAACTGTGGCCTTTTTGCCAAATGGAAAATAGTCTGACTTGTAATTACAAGTAGACTAAATGGCTTTTCTCACTCCACTGCTCCCATTAATAGTCTATGCAGAATGACTTTCTTGATGATACAGTACGGCTATGAGCTTGTCTTTGTTACCTGATTACCTGAGTAACACTTTGAATAAAAAAAGGTATTCCCCATAGCGCTATGTAAATGAATCTACTGTTAAAATCAGCTCAAACTGTGTGAAAAGTTCAGAACTGAGCACCAGTGGTCTGATAATGATCAGAAATTCAAGGGCAGTCAGAGGTCAGGCTTATAGCGGAGGCCTCCGCCCTCACAACACAGGAAATCCCCTTTTCTCCATAACCCCCAAGCTTCCTCTATCCTCACATCAGCCACTGGCCCCCTCTCCCTCCTCGACACCCTCTGCTCTACACTCCTCCAGCCGTGAGATGAGCTGCTGTCTCCTCCACTGCTAGTTAAGTCTACCCACCTCACTCAGTCCATTTTCACTCATGCTCCTGCTCCTTACAGTCTCCCACATTCTTCACCCACACTACTTCCTCCCCCATTTTACTCTGACATTTCTGCCCAAGGTGCGTATTAGTGCTGGGATAGCTGTTTGACTTTGACACTTGTACTACTCTCTCTCTCTCTCAGTCATAGTCTCTCCCTGTCTACCACCATCTCTCTCGTTCACACATGCCGGACACACATTTCACACATGGAACACACACTGACTAGCTGGCAGGCTACTGTTCAGCTACAGGACACCCTTCAGTGTTTCTCCTGTGTCCGAGATGTGTAAATGAGTTTTGGTGAACTTGTCTTTATTAAAACTGGGGCTTTTTGGAGGCCAGTTTGGGCACCCTGGCTGCAAACCTGCCTGGAATGAATCATTAACGTATCAGCTGTAAACAGTTGTTACCGTGGAGCTGCTGTGCATGCCAGTATCTGCACATGTGTGTGTGTGTGTGTGTGCGATTGCGTGTTGATGCTGCTCTCTAAAAAGCCAAGATTTATATGGCATTCTAAGTTTAGCTTCACTGCAGCCACTTCTTGGCTGTTAGGCCACGCTGTTCTTTTAAGCTGGCTCGAGTCTGCTTCCTTTCACAGTTCACCAAAACAAGAAGAATGCCATGAAGTTCCCATGGTAAATCACATTCAAATTTACATTTTAGACCACATCCAAAATCGAACAAATACTATGGGAGAGACCTACTTCTACAGTGCATCAAAAAGCAATACGTTCTGCTCTGGTGTCACTAGAAGTAGCAGTCAGAAGATTAAAAACAGCTACCTAATACAGTTTGGAAGTTTATAAGACTAAGTTAATGTAGGATCAAGTCGAAAGACAACTGTAAATGAAGATAAAAAATTAAAAAAAAGGTAATTCATATATCAAGAATCATGTCATCTAATAATAAACAGTATATGCTACCAGGAATGTGCACTTACACATCAAATTGCAGTGCAGTGCCTTTTGCACATGACACATTCAGCCATTTTGCAGATGATAAACCTGTGTTTCCTGCTATCATGGCACCCTGCTGTGCCACCAGAAATCTACTGGAAACTTTTTTAAACCATTGTTGTCTGACTGGACGTGAACATATGTTTCTAGACTGGTAAAAGTGATGAGCAAATAATTGATAATCTGGAATGATGGCTATTAAACAACAGCTGCCAGTGCTTTGTACCAGTAAGTTGACAAAGGAGATCTTTCCCAGAAAATATGTGACCACGTCCGTGTCTCTCAATACGCTTCACATTACCTAGAAAACATGAGCAGACCGGTTAGTCCTAGTCACTAAGCATAATTTTGTACTTGCACCAAATCAGCATACCAACTCTAAGAATCATACGTTTCAAATAATTTGGTTTCCGAACTGAGAACAAAACAAACAAAAAAAAAAAAAACCTCACTTCAAACAAGGCCAGTAATTACAATCACTTGTGCAGGTGGAGGCATGAAGGATGGTGAGCCCAGTTTCACGAAGCCTGCAGTGCCACTGGCCCTTTCAGGATGTTTATTACACTTAAATGAGAAGTTTATGTGAAACAGAAAGTACATACCGATCAAACCACAGTCCACCCAAGTTGTGGCTCAGGAACAAATCCTGTTTCCAGAGACTCTGCATCCTTGCCAAACAGCACTCATGCCAGTCCTGCCACATCTGTGCCTACTCAGAGTTTTTCTGCTACATTCATCTTCCCCAAAATATGTAGACTCTAGATGTTTTCAATCAAATTCACTAAAACTCAAATAGAATAAGACAGATTTTTCCAATTTATTCAAGATGTCATGTGACTACTGTATAGGAAATATACCCATTGACTTTTCAATGGCTAAGGGTCTAGATGAAATGACTTTTAAAACATAGCATTCATTGTTCATCACTGATATCAGAAAGTGCTGAATAAATATGGATTTACGCTTGTGCGACCTGACTACAAACAGACATAGTTTGTTTTGCAACTGCTTTGCATGGTGTTTGAGTGGGCAGTTCCATAGTCCGTGAGACCATGAGAAACCACCGACATAAAAGGCGTTGTCTGCTCACCAAGGAAATTCTTCTGACACCTAATCACAAAAAGAGGGGAGTGAAAAAAAATCAGCCGGGGCCCAGGGCGATCTCCGCGGGTTATCTTGAGGGAGCGTAACCTTTGTGACATTGATAGGATTGTACACAAAAGAAGGCGGTTTGGTTGTGCGCGCTCCAACACACACAACCTCACCAACTTTCTTTCATTAGCTTTCTTTGGAGTGTTGTCGGGCTCTGGAGCAGCGGAGGTGATGGATGTCAGGTTGCCCTCTTTCGCTGTTTTACTCAACTCGCCTTAATGGACCTTTTAGAGACTGAAGAGAAATGGATGGGAAAGCTAATCCCCCAAAATAAAACCCTGACTCTTTTCTTTTCTGCTCTTTTCTCAGGCTCGCAACTGCACGCCGCCTTATCAACACCCAATATTTTACACACAGTAAAACCTCACATAAAAATCTGTTTCTCTTTACCTCGCGTAGTTGGTCAAAGCCTACGGAGCTGAGAGTGAAGTTGGGCTGGACGGCAACCAGTGAAACCAGTCACTCCTCTTCTCTTACACGTATTTTTCAATGTCTTTCTTTCTCCTCATCTGACAGACTTTTCTCATGTCAGGCCAAACATGTGATTCTCTTTAAGTGCTGCCCCGGAGCAGCTGATAGCCCAGAATGCTTCTCTCCGTGCAGGCAACAGCGGAAACACAAGAAGACACAAGCCTTTAGTTTATTTACTATTTTTGGAGAGTGTCTATTTCTGAGGGAGGTGTAAGTCCACTTTCACGAGGTGTTTAAATCAGCAGGGATAAAGCCCGAGCTTAGGGCTCTCTGATGGTAGAGAGGTTGAAAAAACATTTACTGTGCATTCACCTAGAATCTGGTTGACGACACTTTTCATGATGAAGCTGGGAAGTTGCATTTGAATTCATGATCAGAATAGCAGAAGTAGTTTTTAATCAACATCAACATAAAATGCCAGTTGCAGTCCCTCACTCACATGAATAAGTGATTGAACATGTGATAATCACTTTAATAATCTAATCTTACGTCTGCCACCACTTACATCATGCAGCTCGGTGCGCGGGTACGGCTACGTGTTGGGCGGTCTGACTCTGAAGTGCCGTTTGTTGATAACGTACTGCCGGAGTCGCCACCTGCGGCGGACAACTGAGGCACAATAAAACAGGCCTAATTGGAGTCTACTCGAATGTTTGCACACGCGTGTGTTTATCACAGCAATCAGGTTCAGAGATAAGAGGACAAACAACCAGCAGGAAGTCACTCAACACACGCACACACATAGCCAGAGCCTGACTCAGTGCGAATGAACAATATTGGTTTTGCTCATGTTTTGTTTTCCATGCCCGTTAGTGCATGTGTTTGTGTGTGTACGTACATGTGTTGGATGATTTGTATGAGATTTAGAAGTATATTTGTGCTCTCTTGGTTTTTGTTTTTGTGTTTGTTTGTCAGGTGTGATTCGCACTGATATGTGGTTTTCTGTGAGCAACAGAAAAGACTGACACTTTTAGAATGTTGAAACGGTGTTTCAGCCATTCGTGTGGTGTTACCCCTCAGTGCTGCAGCTGTGTTAAAAGTTTGCTTGCAAAGTATTTCCTTCTACCCATTTCCTTCACCACAAAAGTGGTATAACACTCTCTTGTAATTGTGTTCAGCCCCACAATAGCTGCGATTCACCGTCGCATTCCGACTACAACTCCTAAGGAAAGATGAGAAATTTGATACCACTTCACTGTCTGCGTGGTAAATGTGATTGTACCACCAGCAGCCTTAGCTTAGCACAAAGAGTGGAAATGGGGAAACAGGGAGCCTGGTTTTGCACAAAGGAAACAGACGTCATCTACTTGTACCCCTAGAGCTCACAAATTAAGTACAAGGACAAATTGTTAAAGTAGCACATTTCTTTTCACAGGGTTATGTGTGGGACTATTTGTTGGCCAGGTGCACTGACTTTCTGGAGACTTTGCTGGTTTTCTGGCAATCTAATGACATCTAAACCACAAACATATTGAAATATACAATGTTTTAATTGCAGTTCAACTTTTGGGAGGTGAATTATATAGTTGCACTTGTGTAGTGTCATGAATTACACTGTTTTTTATGTTAGTCATTTAATAGCACATCAGTAGTAAGCCTTGCAAGGATCAGAGCAGCAGTGACAGGAGGAAATGTGGCTGTTTGATGGCAACATAATGTTGGTGTTAAGTCATGTTAAGGGTTTTTGTGGAAAATCAACATCCAGCCATTATTGGTTTCTTTTTTCCTTGTGTCATTTTATTCCTGGATGTCAGCAGAGGTCAGCCGACTTTGACCTTGCGACCCTTCTGTTCTTCAGGAGTCCACAAAAGCTTCAGACGTCGCTCATATGATCACTGCTGACAATACACGCACCCCCAGTCTTTCCAACCCCATCCAACACGTCCAGCCGCCATTGTCTAAATGTCATCCTGCAAACAAATGCCTGTTCATACGGAGCCGGAACGAAACACAGCATCCCCCATTCACACTGTCAAACACCCCAACTAACGCTGACCCCCCTCACAAAACAAAAAAAACCTCTCTGTCTCGTTTCTTTTTTTGCATTATGGAGGGCAGAGAACTTCTCACCCCAGATCAAAGAGGATATCATAGCAAACATGGCACACATCCCAGGCCTGATATCCATCCTGTGAGTGTGTGTGAATGTGTGTGTGTGAATGTGTGCATGCAGGCTATGAAAAAGCCCATTGTGGTCGTGCCAGTATGCCTAATTAGTGTGTACACAACTATGTCAGTTGTCCTGTGATCTCCCCTTGTTTGACTGTTTGTGGGGCTCTATTGTAAGCCAAGTGGGAATGCTGTGAAATCTGTGTGCATGTGTGTGTGTGTGTGTGTGTGCCCTCTATATGAGCGTGTGTCTTATCAGAGACACATATCAGCGTTCCCGTCTGTCTGCTTGCGGTCTCCTCTTCGTCTCACCCGCGAACTCTGCGTCTCAGATGCCTCTTGATTTACGGTGATGGGGCCCCGCGGCTCCAGGATCGGGTGGCGCTGCTGCCCAGTGTGCCATCCGAAGGCCAGAGGAGTCGAGTTCATATCGGTTGTTTACTTTGTGCCCTTTAATAACCAAAGTTATCAACTGGTTTTTATAAGGCCCTTCAGGGGTCAGGTTTCCCAAAAGTACCTGACGCTCTCTCACAGATAACATGAGTATTACCCAAAAGACTATTTAAAATACACTTCTTACTGAATTTACTTGTTTTTCCATTAAGTCGGGCAAAACATAATCTAATTTAGGCCAAGAGTGAGAAGAAAACTGAAGAAAAGTCAGTGTGAAGAAAATACTGAAAAAGTCCTTTTTTTCTTACACAATATTCATTCTCTCATGCATAATTGCCATTAACAATATACTTTATTGATCCCCTTGAGGAAATTGTGGTTGGACAGCTGCCAAACAAGTTTCAGTGTCCTGACACCTCGACAAGTAGCCAGAAGGAATTAGGAATTGAACCACTAATCCTGGGTTTGTAGACGACTGCTCTGCCACCTGAGCTGCTGCCAGTCGGTGATGGTACACAGAAGAGCACTAAACAGCACAGAAAAGGCATTTTACTTTTAGTGAGACCTTTCATTGGTCCCATTGTAAAAAAAAAAAAAAAAGTGGGCCAGTTCAAACTGTTGGAAGATTAACTTTGACTTGATCAAATGTTTCCCCCCCTCAGCCTGTTTACACAGATAAAAGAGCATTGTGAATGGGCTTTGGAGTGGATGAGGGATAAGACTATTGTCTGAATTGAGCTTTTACCGAAATTCAGTTTACCTCGTCTGTGCTTCATTCGCTGAGTTTCCAACCACGGAGACAAACAATCTGACTGAGTGTTCTTGGAATTTCTGCAGTTTACAGTATTTCTTTTTGTAACAAAAGAGTTTGTATCAGCTGCAGACGCTCCAAAATGCAGCAGTGTTGCTTTTCCACGTGGCACCAGGTGCATATGTTTTTATTGTTACTTCTTCCAATTAAAGTGGAGGCTTAGCTGTTCAGAAATCTATGAATATATTACATTTCACAACATCGTCAAATGAGAGGAGTAGTTAAAATTCTTTGAAAAGCATCATTATCTTTACTTTCTGCATTTCTATCAGCGTGCTCCTGCTGTTTTAGTTGATAACTATCTTGGTTTTGAGCAAAAACATTTCATCAGAATAAAGCATGCGTTTCATCTGCTAGAATCTCTTTGAGATGGATTCACCCTGTTGAAGCCTCACACTTCCTTGCTCTCTTTAAAAAAAGGGTACTGGTGTGTGATGGGGTGATGTTGTAGACAAAGCCATAGGAAGATAAGGCAGAGGTGTGTTATCAGTCTTTAATGCTTTGGTATGGCTGTCTGAGTGTGTTTGTGTGTGAGTCCTGCCTTATCAGCACACAGAGATGTAAGGGAGCCCTGACCTTATCACGGTGCCACTGCCTCCTCCTGTATCCCTTCCTCCCCTCCTGCTTCTTGAGGTCGTCAATACAAACATACACGCGCAGCCAAACAAAGCAGATCAGAGGAAATGCTCCAAAACAGTTCAATACATCCATCAGTGACGATCTCTGAGAGGACAGCATCCCTGCCAGCGTGTGCTGATGTGTCTGTGCAGCGGATATTGATAAAATCCTGGATGTCAATACAGTGGAGGAGTGGGATGGTCCCCTTATTGACCTGTGGTTATACCGAGAAGAGAGCTGCAGTAGGTTTGGGACTTGTGGTCCTGTGCAGGTCAGTACTGTACTGTACATGGGAGCGAGGCCGTATCCTATTGGCACTGCATTGCAAAGCTTCCTTTGTAGACCTGTTATACATCCAATTAAATATTTCATCAAATATTTGTTTGGTTTAGTTAAATGGTTACAGGCAATATTTACAATGTGTTGGCCCCGGACTAAGTAAAGGGCCTGTGCGATAAAAACTGAAGTTTGAAGAGGATGTATCTCTATTTATACTGAATACATCGGAGTTAGATTACATACCTCCAGCTCACGTCTTTGGTATGAATCCTCTGTACCATTACTAGAGCCTTTTTGAGGTCTAGTTTCCCAGAGCTGGATGAAAGCTGCCGGAGGACACTTCTCCGAGAGCAGAGGAGAAGGAGAAGGCCTTAATTTATATCCTGTTTTTTGCTGTGTGACTGTGTGGTCACAGCCCTCATCTGTTTCAAAGCACGGAGGGGAAGTCATTCTGCAACCCCTACGCATGTGTGACTTGTTCGCTAACATGGCCATTAGCCACAGTTAATTCGTTTCTCTTATTGCTGAAAGCCCACAGAGAGACACATAAATATCCTGAGTGGGAAACGAAAAGTGAGGACACATGATCACTTCCTGACCATCAGCGGCCCAACTAAGCTCTTTTTGGTCACGACAAAGTCGCCGACATTCCTCATGAGCGCTGACGCTAGTTTGCCACGGAGGGAAAAAAGAGCGTTCCCACACGTCACTTGGTCTTGATCAGCATGAGATTTACAATGACCTGACCTAGGGAAGGCCATCATGGGGTGTCTGGAATGATCCCGGGTTGACTCCTCCAGAGAGCCGCTGCCAGAGGTCAGGGTGAGGGATGCAGATTTATATAGCTGGAACTACATGCTGCACATGCTCGTTCTCCATTTAGCTAATGGGTCTGCTGCCATAATAACTATGCTTTCAGGGAGGAAGAGTTATGGCTTCATTGTCTTCCTGCTGAAGTAGTTTGCATGTTTTCTTCTTGGAAAGCTGGGAGGTTTGCTGCTTTAGTTCAGGAGTGCTGAGATGGCCTGATGGCTTGTGGCTTTAATGTCACATCATGTGGTTTGATTCCTGCAGGAGCCACTGGGTGCACTCATGTTAATGTTCATGTGTCCTTGACCAAAACACTTAAATGTAACGTAATGCTCTGGTTATAATAACAGTTGGTGTGTGTTTTAGAAGAACTGCAAATAACAAACAATGCTCCTTCATTATTATACTTGGGTATATGTGGAAAGCTGAAGGGGTCATAATTTGTGTACTTTTCACCAACCTTGGGTGGTCTATACCTGTTTTAGTCTTGTAATTAAAGTATTAAATTGACATTGCAATTGGCATTTGATGTTTGTGAATGCAGCTTCATGCACCACTGCACATGTGCCTGGACAGGGCTCTCTGCCAGCCGCCGCTCATTTCCTGGTGCGTATGAGTGCCATTCTGTGTGAAGACAAAGCAGCCACGTCTGTTGACGCCAGTGAATTGCCGGCACACTAGCGTCGGCAATTTCACTGCGGTAAACTGTCGCCGGATGCTGCCGGATTTGTCACTGCACAGGACGGTGTTCATGTAAATACCAAGAAATAAACATCAGCAGCATTGGGCCCCAGCGGACCCTCATGTGTACCAGCACATGAAGAGTATTTACAAATGCTTTTTGTAAAGTTTCCTTCTTGAATTCTTAGATGGCTCATCTGCTACTAGATAGAAAAAGCAACACCCTTATTGTCACCTAGAGAAAAAAAAGAGAATAATTTTGATAGCATCTAGCAACTACAGCTCCCATAAGGCTTTCACTTTATACCAGAAGCTCAAGGGCAACACACTGTAACGTCATGTCATCTGACGCCACATATTTATTCTTTGATGACAGTTGTTCTACAAATTTAAATGTTCTTCAGGAGGTTCAGGAGCCTTGAGGTTATGGGTCACATTATCCTTTTTTCTTGATTGTCTGAGCCGAGTGCGCACACAATCCAACAACCAGGTCCACACAGTGAACATCTGTACGACATTCCTCTCCCATTCACAGTGCAGTACAGATCCCAGTGTAAAGGCAGCAGGGCGGTAGCCTCCAGCTAACCTCGAACACTGCGGATTAGCCACGCCACGCTGGCTAACGGCACAATACAAAGTGTTGAGAGGAGCTAACAGGCCATGCACGGCTTGTATGTGGAGCAGGTGTGCCAGACAGACACACACACACACACACACACATTTATCCCACATGTGTACCATCAGATTCATCATGAACTCATCACAAACCCATATAGACAGCACATACAGGCCGAATGGGTGGTTATAGATCGACACGGGCCATGCGCCAGCAAGCAGCACGGCCATTAGAGTGAAAAGGGCGAGCAGAAAAGACAAGGGAGGAAGAAGGAATTAAGAATGGGAGGGAACTCTTAACCTCACGGGGGCCATTTGTCTTTCTAGCTCTGTGTATCACATTAGGAGGAACATAAAACTTTATATTGTCTTAGATGAGATTTTAACTTTGTTTTAGACCAGCTCTTGCGCCAGAATTAATGTTGTGCCCCTGGACAAGCATTGAGCTGGTGCATCACTAAAAATCTCCACCGAGACCGATACTAATTAAATTCTTTCAGGCAGTGTGACATCTCAGGTGCAGACTGCTAAATGCTGCTAAATGCTCAGGAAAGCTGGAGACAATGCCATTTCATCTGTAAGGATAATTGATAATATTGACCCTCAGCTTTCTTGGTACTTCGTTTGGTTTGGTTTATTTGATGAGAATGAGAAGATCATGTGATAAACTAATGCTACAGTGGAGAGTATGCATTGTCTTGTTAGATCTTAAAAACACACTTTCTATAAAACTCTAAAACGTGGGGAAGAGGAATTTGTTAAAAAAACAAACAAAACAACCTTTATATCTCTTAAAGTGAAGAATCACAAAAACATACTGTCTAGCTATCTGTGCTGAATTTCAGGTATCAGCCCCATAATCAGAAAATTTGCAACAATATCCAGGCCCCAGCAACAGATGACAGTGAGAATTTATTGCTTCAATTTAGTTTTTACGTGTGTGTGTTTCTCTTTGTGTGTGCAGTGTTTATTTAGGTAGTAAATCCCCTGCAGGCAGGGCCGAGTCTGGCAATGTGGCTGTGTGTGTCAGGACTTACTCATCGGTGTTTGGGGAAAGGATTATGAGGGATGAGAGACCTACATCCATACAAAACAGGATGAAGAGAAGAACACGAAAGGAGAGAGTCCATTTACTAACAGCAGGCGTGTTCTCCTGTCTTCCTTTGTCTTTTGTTGTTCTGAACTACACTCCTGCACCCAGCGCCTTTTTCCTAAGTACCTCACCGTGCCATGCGTGCATACATTTTTAGCACACACCACTGCCATCCTGGTGCTGGCAGTGCCATGCGCTGCCATATAAGCTATGCAGGACCACACACATCTGCTTCTTGTTAGTCCTCGTCCTCTTTAGTTTCTGGCTTCTGTAAATTATTAGAATTAAGTCCAGATTTTCTCAGCAGCTGCCTCAGTCATGGTTACACCACAGTGGATCAAATGACTGTGTAACGTGGCAGGTGTCACTCATAGTCACGAACCAATAAAGAATTATCACCTCGCTCTGCAGTTTTCAACATCCATGCTGCCTTTCAGCTGATTGTTTTGGTTTTTATAGCCCACACCTTTACTGTTTTGGTTCACTCTCACCCCTTTAGAAGGCTTGTTTTTATTCACAGCACCTGTGCTGTAAAAAAAAAAAAGCTATAAAAACCGACACTATATGCCTACCAGCAAACAGCTGACAAACTAAGTTAGCAACTTATCGGGTACAATTTAGCAGCTTAAGACTCAGATATTTCTCAAGCATGGACATGCCCACGGGTTCCCTAAACGAGTGGGTCAGATCTTCTGTATGAAGTGACTGTTCATGCTCAGTCTAGTTGTAAACATAAACAAACACAACCTAAAAAAACTAAAATCTGTTATTGCAGTTTTAAGGCAATACAAGCATAAATAGTTTAGTAGTAATATATGTTGGCCCAAACACAATACATAGATTTTTGTACCTTAATGATGCACTCCCACCAATTCCTGTTAGTGGCAGACAGATGTATGGACATTGACAACTTGTCAAATAAGTCATGGGAAGTGAAAGGCATGTTTTCTTCTACTTCTTCTTATATGTGTCCCTGGTTTTGTGTTTTTTCGCCATTTTTTTCCTTCCATCACTCTTGTCGCTGGTCCTCTGCAAGCTGTCAGGCCCAAGTCAGGGGAACAGATGACAAACAAATGGGTTTTGTCTGGCATACATGAGGCAGAGAGATACGCTTATCAGTGCTGCAGTGGTGGGCTTTACCCAACACACCTCTGTTTCCCTGAGCCACTGTCCCTCCTACTTTCTGCACCCTCCTGTTCCTCTCTACCTGCCATTTTATCGGAGGCATGTGGGAATGCAGCGGGACCAGGCACAGGAGGATGAAGGAAAGGATAAAGGGTAAAAGATGGAGTTTCTGGGTGCTGACAGGCTTGCTCTCCATGCCGACACTTTTTCCTGAGCCAAGGCGGATTAGAGCCTCAGAGAAGGGCCACAAAGCCCCTCCTCCATGGCTCCCACGCATCATCCCTCACCAGTCCCCCCTCCTTCTCTGCTTTTAACCAGTCACCAATACTTACTCTTACAGTTAGGGTACAGTAGGACTTATCACAGCTGTCACATTAAAAAAAAACCTGCCTTGGCATTCTGGTGATTTTCAGCTGAATAGAAACTGCAGCTGGAACCTTAGCTCAAATAAAAGATGGATCAGCAAGTTTTCTGTCTATTGAGGTGACCAGCAGTGGTCAAAATAAGTTTGACAAAGGAATGAAAAATCAAAGTCAAAGATTTAGTTTTAGTTAGTTTTCCTGTTTACTTTTTGTACATCTTCACCTAAAAATCCCAGAGGCATTAACAAAGGCTTTAGGGCTGACTGAGGAGGAATGGTTGGCATGTGGAAAAAGAGAGAATGCAGAACAAGGCGCTTAATCATTGGCGGGAAAAACATGCTGGACAAAAAAGCGTTCAAGACAGACTTGTGTTAATCCAAAATAAGCATAAATAACTGTAACTCACTTTGTAAGAGTGTGAGCTTTTTCTGAGCTTTAAAACATGGACACTCTGTTGGATCCACTACATCATAGACTGTTTTCAGTCTGTAAATCACTACTGATACCAGACTTGATGTTGTGCTAAATCGCTGGTTACTTCATCACTCCGTTCCTTTCTTTGAAGCATCCGTGGTGTCAGAGCAACCTTTGGACAAACACTGATGCTCTGTGCTGCAGAAATCCACTCGGGGCCATTTAAAAACTCATCGACTGTAATATCATCTTTTTGTGCAGTGTTCACTGTCAACACCCTCCACTTAGCTTGGCCGCAGATGCGCATATCGGCCATGGTTGGCACCAAATCTGTGACATGTCATTTGTGGGCCGGTCCCGCTGACCGCTGGGCCACCCCGATGCTCTCATCCATTTACGGGGAGGCAGTGAGTGCTTCAGTCATGATGAGAGGCCCAGAGGCAGAGCTGGCAGAGCCCAGGAGTGTTTGTGAGAGTAGGTTAGTGAGTGATTGAATGCAGCCCTCTGTGATGTGTGTGTCAGAAGCAGAGAATTGTGTCAAACATTGGGCCATGTGCACGCTCATTCTGCTGAAAGAAGCCTCATTTGCGACTCACAAGCTTCGGTGTCTGTGTGTACGCAAATGTCACTGCATGTGTATGTATCTGTGAACTTCAATGCAGTGTTAATGAGAAGCAGAGCAGCCTGGAGGTGTGTGTGTGTGTGCTCATGTGTGTGTGTGTGTGTGTGTGTGAGAGTATAAGCTCTCATCTCCGGTGTCAGATCATCGCCACAAAGAGAGGAAGCGGAGAGGTGCGTATTTATTCCAAACAGGGGAAATTCCTCTTTATGAAGACAAACACAGGATGAAACGCCGCCAGAAAGAACTTCAGAATTAAAGACCATCTCAAAGGTTCATTAGAAGTTATTAAAAAGTGCGACTTTCTCCGACTTAATCATCTGTCGTGATCTTCTGTCTGGTTCGATATGCGCTACATTCGAGAACAATAAAGGACATACAAACTGTGTGACTAGCAAGCGTTTAATCATTAAAGAATTAATTTATCACCAGGAAACATTAAATAGGCAAGAATTTGTCTTAA
Source organism: Anabas testudineus (assembly GCF_900324465.2). Classification (NCBI taxonomy): domain Eukaryota; kingdom Metazoa; phylum Chordata; class Actinopteri; order Anabantiformes; family Anabantidae; genus Anabas; species Anabas testudineus. The sequence goes on from NC_046630.1 coordinate 17,656,562, forward strand.
TGATGCTGCCACAGGGACTTTCTGACAACAGTTTATACTGAGACATGTGGTGAAATATAAACAGGACCTTGCATGTAATATACAAAGACACAGTAAGACATACTGTGCCACTCAAAGTAGACTATACATACACTGGTACATGTAAATATCCAATATTCTCTAACCATGTGGATTTTGTGCTTATACCGGATAGTGTAAGTATTTTAGTTGACAAGAGTTGACAAGTGTGTGCATAAACCACCAAGTCAATTATCTCAGCTCCCTCGTCTGTCATTTTCCTCCTCCTTCACTCCCTCTGTTCTCTTGAGTGAAATGAAGCCAAGTGAGCACAGCTGGTTTGTGACCCCTCGGTGGGGTCTCAGCCTCCTCCTGGAATCCCCCAAACCCTCCTCCGATACGCCTTTATTTCCACCGCTGCTCTGCAGGAGAAGCCTTTCGAGACAGAGAGTGTAGGACCTGCGCGTGAAGGCAGATGTTTGCGTGCAAATGCCAGAATTTTGACTTTGGTTTCTAAGGGAAATATGTCATCTAAACATATAATCAAAATCAAACAGCAAAACTATAACCTAACCTCCCTTTTAGTACAGCATTTTTCAAAAATGATCCGTCATGGAGATAAGCGGAGACAGAGATTTGAGTTTGAGAGGTGACGAATGCTAGAAAGGTCATTTACATTCACTGCATGTGCTGTCTGTCTGAAACCTGCTCCTCATGCTGGTGGGCTGAAAAGAGCAATGTTGTTCCTTCCAATTAAGACCCCCCAACACACATCTCACCACCAGCACGGCTGCCTCTGACCGCTGCGTGTCCATCTGTCTGACTTTGTCTGGCTTTGTCCACCCAGACGCCTCCCTTTGTCTGTCTGGACAGTTATTAAATATATTTTTAGGTAATGTTCTTCAAATCCAAAGGACACCAATTGACACATTTGACCTGTTACAGATACTGTTTACACAGTATATTTTAAATGGGGTATAATTCTTTGTGTAGGGTTTTTTTTATTTTTATTTTGGTTCAGTGTGTAAGATTTAAAGTGATCTATTAGTAGAAATGAACTATATTATCCAAAACTGTGTTTTCATTAGTGTGCAATCACCTGAAAATAAGAAATGTGTTGACTTTAGCTTAGAAGAAAAAGAAGCTTAGGGCAGCTTACAAGTGGAAACAGGCCTCTGTTGCCTAATTTAAAACAGTTATAAACCAGATTTTTATCCTAGTTGTCCCATGTTGAGTTTTCCCCTTCAGACCATGGTGCTGCATGTTTGAAACAAACTCTCGAGTCTTCAGGCCACAGTGGCCACCGGCCTCCATCTGCGCCCCAGAGCCCCGGCTCTTGTCACCTGACACCATCTGCATGCTAACAGGCCTGTGAGAGCCTCTTCAGGCCGGCCGGCACACACTGCGGGGCACTGTGCTGTCCGGTGACAAGTGTGGAGGGACAAGAGCCAGGAGGCACATAGGAATGCAAGGCACTCTCTGCATATGTGTGTGTGTGTGTGTGTGTGTGCGTGTTTCTCCCGTTCCCTGCACAAGTTAAGAATGGAAGAATTGCTCTCACTGGCTCACTGAAGCGGATTCTTGTTGTTTTCTTCGTTTGCCTGCCTCTGGCTAACCTGCGTCACTTTGAGAATCTCAACCAGTCTGCTGAAACAAATCCTTTCACTTCATCTTTATGTCCCACCAGTTGTGCTGTTGCCTGTTCTCCTTTACATGTCTTAATTAATATTTAATTATCACCCTAGTGCATGTCAGAAAGATGCTTCAATTAAAACTGCTGCTTTGGCTAATGAAAAAAAAAGAAAGCCCTCAACTTTCCTGTCTGCGCAAGAAGAGCCCAGTGAAGTGCAGTTGTTGTTAGTCAGTCATGTAAATGTCAAAAGAGAAAATGCAGAACATGTTGACATAAGAAGCGGAGGTTGCTCTGAAGTGATTTCAATGAAGATTTTCATTCTTCATCTATATTAGATAATTTTAAAGTGGATTATTGAGCTTAGAGTATGGGAACGTGTTTCAGCCTGGATTCTGGATATTCTGATCCAACTAACAGTTGTGCATGTATCCAAAGCCTACATGATGATATTTATTCCTAATTATGAATGATATGCCATTGTTGTCCAAAAGCTATTAAAAGCTAATCAGCCACACTTTTGCACCACATCAGCAAATGTGGATTAATTCACTGCTGTAAATAGTCCCCTATAAATTGAGTGCCACAGAGGGAATAGAAGATTAGGTGTCTCCATGGACTGGGATGTTTGCGGATGACATTGTGATATGTAGTGAAAGTAGGAAGCAGGCTGAAATGAGCATGGAGAGATGGAGGCGCGCACTGCAGAGAAGGGGAATGAAATCCAGTAGGAGCGAGATGGTGTATGTGTGTATAAATGAGAGAGAAGGTGATGGGATAGTGCAGCTGCATCAGTGCAGGTGGATCGGTTTAAATACTTAAGGTCAACTGTTCAGAGTAATGTGGCAAAGGAGTGAAGAAGAGAGTACAGGCAGAGTGAAGTGGGAGGAGAAGAGTGTCAACAGATAGAGTGATCTGTAATAGAAGAGCTGGACTGGAGACAGTGGCACTGACAAAACAACAGGAGGTGTGCCTGGAGGCAGCAGCAGAAGAGATCAGCATATCCTAGAGATAAAACACATAATGTACATACACGTTTACTGAATAATACAGAATAAAATAATCCCATATATATGTGTCAGTGTAACAGGGACATTCATTTTAACTGTATAGTTGCCATATTATTCTGCATTTAATGTCCCTTTTCTGATTCATTACTCTTTATCTGGGATCAAACACTTGACGCACACCATGATTTAGATTAGTACCACGCTATTGATTAAACGCGGACACCTGCCAACCAATCAGACAAGTGCTTACTTAGTGAAATTTGCATCTTTATTAGTTATCATTTGAATGGGCTGTCACGCTTCATTAAGAACTTCTTTATTTCCAGGAGTGTAGTGTCTCTGTTTTTGCTGTCAGTCCTGACCCGAGCTTAATCATTCGGGGGATTACGGGGATTTGAGTCTTTACCTGCCGTGTGAAAAGTTGACCTCATCAATCTGTCTGCCTGCGATGACTGCAGCCCCCTATCTCAGCACTGGGCCGTCTCTCGCACTGAATGAATCACACATATATAACCACACGGGCAGGCATGGACACAGTGTTTATCAAAAGTGTTTCCTCTGACCTCATACCGCCTCAGCACACACACACCTACTCAAACACACAGAGTGGTCAGTAGAGCCACCTGTGTGTATAGTGGTTAGGTTGTAACAGTTTGCTTTACCTAACTGGTGATCGCTCAGGCTGTCAGAGCAGCAGAAATGCTTTGTTGAGGTGGATTAGCTGCTTGCAGAGCCAGGGCTCAGGTTACCCTCCGGTTTAGGCTCAGCTAGTGCCTAATGACGGAGGAAAGGTGCACTCTCTGACCTGTAGGTGTTAAACTGAGACCTTTTCTCAACTGTGATCACCTAGCTGCAATCGGACAGGTTGAATGTGCTAAAAGACGCCTTTACCATAACTGGTTTCCCATGTGAAGGCAGCAGGGTTTGTAAATGCTGTGTTGGAATGACTTGCCACAAATGCAAAGTCTGGATCACTGGCATTTCATCAAAAATATGAAGTAGTGCTTGTTCCTCTCGGTCGATTACTCAACAAATTGGCCTTTAGGATCTTCACTTGACATAGAAATCTTTACCCAGTTAGTCCATTTTTATGGTCTTTTGATGGCAAATGAGGATTTACCGGAGACCATAAGTTAACATTTAACAGTTTTATTTTATTTTATGTGTCCTAAAGTTGTCTTTAATGTTGCTGGTAAGGATGATGTATTTTTACATTAATTATAGGAGATGTGTCAAATTGGTTCCAATGTATTGCTCTTGCTAAAGTACAGTGGAGAGTCATAACTCGTGTCTGAACATCTAGAAATGTGAAACGTGTCTTCAGGCAAGCACACAATTCAACAAGCATATCACTGATGTATAAATAAATCTGAATTTAAAGTGATTATTGAATTCTGCAGTTAATTCCCTTTAGAAATCCTTCTGGAAATCAACAACTGCCTACAAACTTAACACAACCTACTATACTCAGACAACCATATAGTAGCTTTGCCTGGGACAAAGAAAGGCTAATTTGACTGGGTTTCCAGTCGTATTTATACAGCACTTGTCATCAGAGTCCATAACAAATAGTGTAAAAATATGGGAAAATAGTAGATGTGATAGATGATAACACTGACAGAGTTCAGGATGTTTAACAGTTACTGTATGAAGCCTCAGTTGATAAATGTTTTTACTGGTGTATTTATTTCTATACTGACTTATGCGGTTCACTTTGATTTTATTTAATTTAACCCAGACAGTATTGTGTAGAATAACATGAAATATGTCCAAATGTTTGTGTCTGTGTGATTATAATGGCCCTGGTTTGGCTGCTGAAAACCCCCCAGTCCATGTAATTGGCTGTTGTTCGGAGGGTAAACACTATCTGAGAAGTGTTGAGCCTGTGAAGTGTTCAATGTGTGCGTTAACATGGCGAGTGCTGAGTGCACTGTGGGTAGTGTGTTTGACAGTGTGTTTGCTGACTGATGCTGGTTCTGAGTGATTTTAAACTTTAGCCCCTTCTAAGCGGTTGTTTCTTTCGGTTGTGAGTTTTGGTTGAGTTTTGAGCAATACTCCTTACTTTTAGTGAATTCTGAAATATTATTTTCACAACACGCCCTATTTCCTTTTCGAAGATGTGCTGTTAAATTAGTTTGCATTTTCACTTTCTCTCTGACAGATCTACAGATGTGCGTTTACTACAATTGGGGACACGGACACGTTCCAGACATGTGTAATGTAATACAAAACATGATGGCACCTCTGGATAGTAGCAAGAGAACAAGAAAAGTGTCAAGGGCTGGTGAAATAAATCTTACATATTACATTTAATGTGTCAAACTGGAGACATATGTTTTGTGTGGAGAGTAGGTCTGATCACTCATGGTGACAAAAATGACGTCAACACTACTGTGACATAATCTGTCTGGCGCTTTGATTAATAACGTGATTCATCCAGGCTAACAGCATCCATTAGCTGACTCTTTTGATGAACACAGTGAAACCAAACCAGCCTGAACAGCCTAATAATAAGTATTTTTGTATTTACATCAATTCGGCATGGCAACTGTGAACTATGACAAGCAGATTGTACTTCATTATTATGTGATTCTAATGAAACTTGATCATCAGTGTTATTGTATTGCTGCCCCTCCCTGCTCAAAGAGTCAGCACTGACTCAGCTTAAAGACAAAGCTCTGCTAATTGGTGTAGAGATTGAACCTGTTTTGATAACTGGATGGTCTCTCCCTCTGCCAACCTTCCTCCTCCTCTAAGTTCAAACACTGAAGGACAGGAAGGATGTACATTAAGGGCCAAAGTACTCAAAGTCGTAAAAAGTAATGACAGTGTCTGCTGATGCTGGTGAGCAGCTACAGCCCAACCGCATGCCTGGAGTCCATTATTTGAAGACACTTTGTGAGTGGTTGTATTTTTTTTTTCCAATGTTCCTAATGGTTATGGATGAAAATGATGGCACACATGATGATGCCGCTCTTTCCACAAGGCGATAATGGCGGTCACATGCCATTTAGGATGGGAGAGGGGGGTTGCTAATAGCAGAGAAAGCGAGGAGAAAGGGGGATGGAGACAGAGGGTTAGGGGTCGTATTAAGACGATTAGGGACGCAGTGTTAAGATGGCCGTCGCAAGCGCGAGTGGAAGATGAGTAAGCAGAGAGATGAAGAAATAAATAGTGCTGAAGTGTAAAATGAGTAGAGTGGAGGGGTTAAGATGGCAGGTCCAGCCCCGGTCTGCTCTTTCTCTCTCCCCAGGGGGTAGATGAGAGATGAGAATGCCTGTCTTTCAGTGCTGGGGAGGATGGTTATCCAACCCACCACCCCAAGACTCCCACTCAATGTGCTTCCTTTTCTGTTTGAACATCTTTCCTTTCTTCACTTTCCACTTTATAATCTTTCATTTTCAATATTCTCCCTTCATTTCATTTCTTTCGTCACCCTCACATCTCCCTTTGTCTTTGAAAGTACTCATGTCCCATCCCAGGAGCCGCTCATTTGATGATTTGCAGGTTTACTACCATCAATGATTTCCACTGGTTTTGCACATTGTATGAACTCTTCAGTTCAGGATAATAGTTAGCACCTGTCATTTGCTAATAGAAAATAAGACACATTTTGTAATTGATCACCCAGTCTTCATTGACATCTACCTAAAAACAGACTAAATGTGTATAATTGCTGCTCCACCTACATTTCAAGTTTTCTTCTGCGATTAGGAGACATTCACGGGTACTGATCGTACCACCAAGGGACAGCAAAGTCTCAGATTTCAATATTAAAGATGTGCATCGATCACTGCGGGTGTGTTTTGGCAGCTACTGCATCACAAATGTAACTGAAGAAGAATATTGGGCTGAATCCAAAGTCAGATTAACAACAGGATGTAAGACAAAGTGTAACACCTACATTTCTTTATCCAAACGTGCTGCAAATTTGGCACATATCTTGCTAAATTGGCTTATTTAAGCTCACGCCACCTTCTCTAAAGTATAGAGACCTGAGCTTACGGCCTAGGTTCAGATATAATATGCGTGGGGCAAATGGAAAAGTAGCACTTGTTCACTCCCTTATCAACACCACTGTGAGTAAAGCCCTTAACCCCAACTGCTCAGAGGCTGCAGGTCAGAGTGTAGCTGCACCGAGAAGCTTCCATGTGTCACAGTGTGAATGTGACCAATGCATTCCTGAAAACAAAGCAGGCCTTGCTGCAAATAAATTGTTCTCTAAATAAATACTGTAGTTTCGAAATATATAAAAAAATAGCCTATTTGAATGACTGAACAATAAAAACACAGAGACATAAAAATACAAAAATATACAATCCACACATGATGCATAAATATAAACTTAACATCAGTATAAACAGTTTAAAGGTGAGTACAATAACGCACTCAGTGTAGCCAGAATCCACACAGGTGAACTCCTTTAATAAAAATAAGAGTGATAGTAAACACACACAATAAAAATACATACAATACAACTTTTGACCTACTAATCCCAGAAGTAACACGTTGCAGCTACGCTTTTCATGATTCTGGCTCAACACATCTCTTTATCTGTGTTTTCGAACTCAACTCATGCATTTCTCACCCTCACTGTTGCAATCGTTTGCTTTTGCCAAATCTTGATTTCTCGTCTTTCTTCTCCTCAAACAAGGCCAGGCGCTAACGTTGTTCGCCAGCGACTGTCAGAGTGTGAGCGTGGAAGTATTGTTGCGTGTTGCTGTCTGGCCCCGACAGACAGCAGGCTGGTATCTCCACTCCAATAACAATTACATCAAGTGGTGTGTTAAATGAGGTGACCCACAGTTCAGCGGCTGGAGCTAATCACCGCAGTCTGCTGCCCAAACACAGCGTTAATGACCGGCAGAGTGGAGGATTCGGTTGCGCTGAAACGCTTAATTTAACCCAGGCACATACTGTACATGTAGAAACGCACATGGTGGCCGACGGTGAATGGAGAGAAAAGAGAGTTTCAGACACTGAGATTGTCAGAAAAATAGATACACATCTGTCTAATGTGTCCTTCCCTTTGGCCAAAAAGCTGACTGCTTGTATTCTCAAAGATGGGAACCAGCCTGCGGTGAGATGATCTATCAACAGCAGCTCTATCTCTCCTTTATGGCCCTCTCCATCATCACGTCGAAGCTGTAAATCTTTCCTCAAACGGACACGCAACTGCTGACATGTGGTTCCTATCTAGCGACTTTACAACTGGCCCATATTCAGCGGAGATGATGGTCACATTGAGGCGAGGAATGCGCTGATAGCCGATCTGGGGTCAGTTGCGAAGTTCAGAGGGCACTGGAATGATTGGAAATGTGTCAGGAGTCGCGAAAACCTATGAAAGGAGGACGCGCACGTGGCGTTTGTTGGACGTGCAGCGGATGTGTGTCTGCTCAAACGTTTGGAAGGCGTGTTTCTGTACGTGAGTGGGCTTGATTCGGTTTAATGGTGATCAGCTGTTGGAGGGCAGCTGGTGATATTTCTTTTGGCCAGTTCATCCCTGTCGGACTGACCTGTTTCGTCCCGGGCCAGATCTCTGCTCCTCTGTTCCGTGGCCTTTTGCTCAGAATAATATGAGCTGTGCCTGCAAATTGCATGTGGGTGGATAGATTTGTGTGTTTTCTCAAAACTATTATTTATCCAGCGTTTTTTTCTCTCCTGGCAACGCCCTGCTTTAGACTCACTCTTCTATACTGAACATACTGCAGGGTTCTTATTTCAGTTCGGGTTCCAAATTAGCAAAATACTGTAATTGATAAACAATAAACACTATATTTTTCCCTTATGCCCAGTGCTATGAAGTCAAAAAGAAGGTTTTGGGCTGTATAACTGCAGAGCATGACGCCTCTGCCTCGGAGACGACCACCTCCTGTAACACAACTGTGGTAAATGCAATGTCATTGGTCTTATAGCCATATCATCACACAGGTTATCTGCAAACTGTAACATTAGTACAAAAATGGTTATAAATACTGTGATGAATGGGTTTAATTGCTATTTCTTACCTTTTTGTTCCTGTTGCTTGTGTGTGTGCATGTGTGTAAGCTTCATGTATTCACATTGCTACAATTTTAAAGCACCGTCGTAGTGGGAAACCATTTCATACGCTTTGAAGTTTGGCCAGTATCCTCCTGACTGCACACCTTGCACAGAGCTGAATATGCCGATAGGGAACATGGCTTCCACAGGCGCTGACACTGGAATGCTTACGGAGGGTGTGAATATGAAATACGGCCTCTTAAGGTGGAGCACGCAAATCGGAGTCTAGGATTTCTAAAGCCGGTGTGTGGGAATCCAAGCCAGGCCTCTCTTAAGTTGGTATGTGCAGATCAGAGATAGTCACCCGTTTGCAAGCTGATGGACGAGACTTTGACAGACATTCTGTGTCAAGGGGAAGAGACTGAGGGGTGTTAGAGGGCCCTGCAGGGGCAGATTGAGTGGGCCAGGTGTTACAGCCTGGCGCTGGCATGCAGGGCACTCGGAGGGCGCTTCTATGTTTAGTCCTTACATGATGTTACATGTGCTGTTTTTTCTGGACCTGCTGTAGGATGTAAAGGGGGCAGAGCTGTGCCTTTTAAGTGGTTTTCCAACTGTGGCCCTTCACAATGGACACTCCAGACTGCTTTTGTTAGGACTTTTTAAGTGCTGCCCTTATGATTTTTCATTGTAGAACATACAAAAATAGATTATTAATGTAATGGAAATACAGTTTTGTTAATTTAATTCTCCCAGTGGTGGAAGAAAACATACATTATAGAAAGAGGCAATGTGTCTTTGATAGGCCTAAGTCATAGTTCCACTAAGTAATTAAAAACTACATGAAACATAATGATAGATAGTATCCAACTCCCCACCCCCGTAAACATTTACAATTAAACAAAGTTCAAGTGTGCAGCCTCTTGTAATGTCTGTGGTCCAGCTCGGTTGCAGCTCTGTGTGTTAAATTACAAGCTAGCCATTGAGATAAGCATTTGTCCGTCTGTCTGGTAAGACGGTGCCTTGATTTAACCAACTTTAAAGTACTCACATTTTCACTTTTCTTTAAATTAAACGGGCTTACACTGTTTTACTGTGTATTTTTTACATGATCAGATCCTTGTATTCTGAATTGCTCTTGACTGTAACAACTTTCCATATCACTTACAATATCACTGAGCAGCCACAACAATGACTTCAGGAGGGCCGCTGCTTTAGCACAGCAGACGTCTAATGTAAGCATTATAAGAGGATGACGGATAAGTAGGCAGGAATAAAGCTAGGTCACCCAGTTTCCTAAAAACTTACTTGCAGGACCACCGTGACATGTGAGTCACAGTCATTTCAGAAAATTATAGAGGTAAACATGACAGAGTGTTTAAAACGCTTCTCTGATATTCCCTTTGCTGGAAACGTAGATAGTGTTTTACTAAATGCTCACTTCTCCACTGATTACATTTACATAGTACGAGTTGCCCACTAATGCCCTCACTGCCTCCATTGATTATACGACCCTCACCTTGCGACCCATTGCGTGGTCGCCACCCGCTGTGCTGCCGTGTCGGAGCGCCTCCCCGCCGCAACTTTCCGAGTTGCACTCCTCAATTGAAAAAGCAAAGCATTTCTCCCGGGGGACACATGTTTGTGTGAAAGTACAACGAGGATTTTACTCCCTCAGTCTCATTTGAAAAGTTGTGCTGAGCAGGGAACTGTTAAAACCGTGGGCCGGTACAACCCGCTGAGACACTGTATGTGAAATCGGGCCAAACAAATAAACTCACACACACACACACACACACACACTTACACACACCCAAACACACATGCACAGACCTCCTAGCTGTTATACAGGACCTGTGGGAGCTTTAAATCAGGGATGTGCTCTTTCCCACTCCTCTCTTTCGTATCCCTTAAATTTTCTCACATCATTTTGGCTTCTTCTTTCACATTTTTCTCTCCAGTCAATCTTTCACTGTGTCACTTCTATTTTTCCTCTCTCTCTCTCTCTTTCTCTCCCTCTCTCTATCTCTCAGTCTTTCCAAACCTTTAATGTAATCCTCTCTCTCTCCTACTCCCCCCCCCCCCTCTCATCTCAGAACCTTGAACACAACAAATTTTCCAAGCCTGAGTTTTTAGCATTTCACCATCTCCCCACAGAACGCCTATTACTCAAGCAAGTCAGCTCCGCTGCACTTTGATGTGTGTGAGACCTCACTGGTGGATAAATGCTGGTGTTGGTGTGTGTGTGTGTGTGTGTGTGTGTTTGGGTGCAGTAGTGGTGGTGGTGTGTGTGTGTGAGAGAGCATTGCAGGCTTGTCATGGGCGGTTGATTGAGTCCAGACATTGCGGGTTCCTCTTTTCACCGCCATAGCCCTCCTCCCCCCCGCCTGCTTCTCGAGGGTTCAGAATGTGTTGGGTCCTAGGCGGGTGGGGCCACTGCTCCCTGGGGTGCAGTAAAGTGATAGGGCAGCTCAGGGGGCTCGAATTGCCCCTGGAGAGAGAGGTCAGAGGTGAGAGTCTCGGCCCTGCCAAGTGAGGATCAGGGCCGTGTTAGTCAAACATGCTTCAGGTGGGGCCGTCCTGCATTTGTGGCTGCTTAGACTAGACCACATCTGGGTTTCTGTGTGTGTGTGTGAGTGTGTGTGTGTGTGTAGGATGTGCATCAGTCCAGCCTGTTTGTCTCAACATATTCCTCTGTGTATTCCTTTTTATGACCAGATTTATTTACATTTAAAAAACTAAATAAACATGTCCTCACACATTTGCACATAAGTATCTATAATGATCATCATATATAAATAAATCCAGGGTATGTGTTTATCCTAGAGTTTGAATTACATTGTAGACATAAGTAGCCTGAAATCAATAAAACATGTTAATAAAAATGTTAAAATATCAACTATAAAAGCCAATAACCCAGAAAACCAAGCAAAGAAAAAAAGTGATAAACTACTGAAACTTGACAGGGTGGTTCCAGATTCCTACTTCTGACTTGATCCAGTCAAATGATTTCTTCTTTCTGTCTTGACACCGCCACGAAGGCGCTTGCGACATAGCAGTTACCGCCAACATGTGCCGCAGGCATGTACATTCATACTTGTACATGCCAGTTGCATGTGTGAGTGGCTCTGCCTGTACAGACATACTGTGTGTGTTCACGCCTGCTTTAGTTCTGTGCTGTATGTGATCCTTCACAGTTAATGACAGTCACTGATCAGAGGCGTGCTAACCAAGACCGCATGGGTCACACATATTGGCATATCTTGCAATACCAGCTACTGTGGGGCGGGGGGGGGGGGGGGGGGGGGGGCACAGATGGGCTTCTGTGCATAGGGACTCCCAGATTGTAGGATCGCCACTGGTTGAGGTCATGAGTGTACATGGTGAAGATGAGTTGCTGGTTGAAGGCAAGGAATAGAATAATAAGGACAAAATCACTGAAGACGTGAGAGCAGCAAAAATGTATTTTCCAAAAATGAGATAGGAGATAGGGATAAATAGAAAAGACAAAATCAAACTGGAAAATAAATGAATCAACCAACAGTTTCACTGACGTAAAGCAGCTGTTTTCCCTTATTTCTGTCATAGCATTTTTCTCTTTTTGTTCCATGCAGTTGACAGTGTCCTCCTACAAACCAAATGGGAAAATGGGAAAGCATCGGCAATATGATGATGCCAGGGACCAATAAAAATTAGTCAAGTGTTAGCTATCCCTTTAATATCTCTGGCTGCAGCGATGTATTGTTTGCAGTGTTGTAAATCAGTGAGGGCGACTTTTTACTGGCAGTATTGCATTTGACATTTATATGATTGTTGAATCAGTATTTTGTTTTGTCTTAGAAGAGGGTGATGAGATACACATTGGACAGGAAGCCAGTTCACATGAAGTTTAGTTAATGAAGCATGAAGCACTTCGTGAAGAGTTGAGTTTTTTTTTTTTTTTTTTTTAAACTTCACCTTCCATCCCTCAGCGGCTCCTGAGATGGACGGGACTGAGGTCAGTTTGTCACCCGGGCTCAGACGCTGACTAAACACTGGCTCTGAGGCTGAATAATTGGGCTGTCACTAACACCTGACCTCAGCGCCAGAGTTTAAGGTGTCAGATCCATATCGGCCCATCGACAGTGAGCGGATCGCCTGGTGGGAGGGATCCTGGGATGCTCAGCCGCTCTCACTTTGTGCTCTGCTCTGTGGTCACATTAACTTAAAATAAAAATACATTTCCTCAGTATAGAGTGTGGTCATAATCATATTCATACGGATACACAGTGAAGCATCCTGTAGTTAGTTCCTCTGTACACTTGCCTAGCAGGTGCTGATAGGACATATTTCAGTGAGGTTGTTTTAACAGAGCCTGCTCTGGGCCTCCTGGAGTCATGCGGCATTCGAGGTGGTCAAGGAGGTGTGTGTGTGTGTGTGCCTGTCTGCATATACACACCGACAGGTATGAGCACTATGTCAAAAGCAGAAAATCTGTGGTCAGGACATTACGTTGTTGTAAACTTGCGTCATGGCAACGCAAATAACCATCTTGGTCACATAGGGGGTTTATGAGTCGGTCTGTCGGCCCCTTGAGGTTTTACACTGACTGAATGATGGAGCCCTGCTGTGTGTGTATGTATATGCGTGTGTGTGTGTGTGTGTGTGTTGACTGCCCCCATGCTGGTGTTGATGCTTTGACCTCCCTGACACCAGAATAGCGTTGTCAGTAATTAACCTGCCTCATTCATGTAAGACAGGCGGAGAATCACTTGTCTCACTCAGTCTGTGAACTGACAGAAACAGTCAACTTAAAGGGTCAGTTCACTTAAATCATGTCACTCGCCGGCCTGATTACCTGCTGTGGTTTTGTGGAAAAATACTCAGCTAGGGGTCAGCTGGTGATATCAGCTTAGTTTGAATTAACGTTAACATGTTTGCATGTTTATGTTAGATAGTGTTGTTTTAAGGTTTTATTCAATGAACAGGATGCTTATGTAAAATTAATCTACTGGCTTTATATGAGCAGAAAGTAAAGTTGCCATTAACAATAATTTATATTGACTTTATTTTGGTTTAAAATTTGTTTAGTTGCATTATGGGAAATGTAGGATAATCAAATGTTGATACCAGTTAGTCCCCCAATATATTTTGCAATGTATTCTGGATCGTCCACAACTTTTCTTTAAGAAATGACTAATATTTTAATTACAAACAATTTCAAGACACTTTCTCAGCCAATAAAAGAACATTTGCAACCCAGTTTACCAACTGAGAAAGTTTTTTTTTTTTTTATGTAAGTAAGTATTATTCAGGGTTTTTTCCACTTCTACTCTGTTTTCCCACAGTGCGTACTGACACATGTGGAACAAAGACAAGTGAAATCAGAATATACATGAAGCTTTACATAAATCACTCTCTGTTTGTGTTTCTTGTTAGCCTGGCACACAGTGTGTCCACAGCTGCACTGTAGGGCGAGTTAGGGATTGGCACCAGCTGGGACCACCAGGATCCATAAGCGGGCCTCGTTTCTCGTTCTTCCTGCTTCTGCTTCCTCTCACTCTCTTCAGCTTTTGTGTTGGTTGTTAACTATCCGAGGTGCCTTCCCACAAGCAGCAATGTGTTTTCAATTTGAGGCCAATTATTCATCTCCCCTGCTTTTGTTCCCAGCAGGAAAAAAACACAGAAACAGCAAACTGTCTGTATTTTACAGGCTCCATTTTTCCCAACTTCTCCGCTGTCAACGCCCAGTCTGACTGAGCCCCCTAGCTACAACATCATGTGTTTAAATACATTCTACATGCGTGTGTGTGTTTGTAAGTGCCCGGACAGATGTGTATATATGTGTATATAATTAGCCAACTAAGTAATAATGGCTTTAACTTCCCTGCAACAAAAAGCTATGAATGATGGGACAGGTGGAGGGAAGCAGATCGAGACCTCCCAACCCCGAGGAAAACAGGATGGACAGACCACATCTGGTGATATCACATCACATGACCAGGTCACTGATTGATTTTTAATGGCCCCATAAAGAGTTCCCCCTAGAGGCTGTAACCAGGAACTGCAGACTGTGATAGCAGTGTTTTAAAAAAAGTCAGTTTGTGCACACATCGGTTTGCAGAGGAGTAAATTGAGGAACTTGATATAGAAACAGCATGAGGTCTGCAGTTTGTGGTTTGTGTGTGTGTGTGTGTGTGTGTGTGTGTGTGTGTGTGTGTGTGTGTGTGTGTGTGACAGGAGCTTCATGTGTTCCTGTGGGCTGAAAGCATCCCTTCTTTTCTCTCTTTGTGGTCTAACCCTGGGAAGCTGCCCCTCATCTGACCCAACTGTGTTCATGAGGGAAACAACAGGAGGGCTTTATCCTCCTCCTTCTTCTTCCTTTCTTCTCCCCTCTTCACTGCATTCTTCTTCTACAATTTGCTTCTCTTCCGCACTTCTATCCTCCCTCGCGCTTCCTCCTTCTTCTTTCCTTCTACCTTCCTCCTTTTTTCTCTCTCTCACTCGCACCTTCTCTCTTCCTCCAGTCACTTTTCGGCGTCTCTCCTCATTTCTTCTCACCTGTCTTCTCCTCTCCCCCCCTTTTTTTCCTATTGTTCTACCTTCTTCTTCCTAACTTTCCTCTCACCACCTCTACTTTTCCACATTTTATTCATGCCAAGAAAACTGAGAAAATGAATAAACGAAGAATTCTGCACTTCTTTACCAAATGTAATTCCTGGCTTTACTGTAATACAGCATATAGATATCATAGTGGGAAATAAAACTGTTTTTGGAGTCAGAATTTCCAACAATTTCCTTCACCACTTTCTTGGAAATAGCTCTGTAATCTGGCACTAAATCCAGTGCAAATACACACACACAGTCTTATTTTAGTTTGTGTTTCGGGAATTGTGTCACGTTTATAAGAATTAGTTTGTTGCCAGAGAAAAATACAATTAAACCACTAATAGAATAAAGAAAAATTTAAACAACTCCAAATAAGAAAAGTCCTCTCCCGTTACCTCACTCCACCTCCTTCCTCCTCGCCCTTCTCTCCTTGCCTCTGGCTCCTCTTTATCACTTTCCATCTGCTGACTCTGAATGCACACAAACCTACCATCCCCACCACCCCTCTGCCTGTTTGGGTCTGCTCTACCTTTATTATGCCAGGCCAAACACACCAGAAGGGGATAAAGAAAGCAAACAAGTGAGGGGGGCAGATTGAAAAGGGGGATTATCCGTAGATGTGTGCTTTGTTAAGAGCTCCAGTTACTGATTCATTGATAAGCCCCTCTAACTGGCCGTGAGTAATTGAGCCAATCAGGGATCATTAATCCCCAAGACAAATAGATTTAGGACTTAGGTGCTTTCATTTTGTTAACGGCTCATTATGACACATTTATAACTGATGTTGAACTGAAACCATGCAGTTTGTTTCAAAGTCTGCCCATTCTTTCTGACTCCTGCTATCAAAACCCAAAACCCTTGATCAGCACTGACCGCCTCCTGCTGCTTAGAACACTGCCGAAAGGAAAACACAACTGCTGAAATCAGCGCCGTGAAGGTTTAATGACTCACTAAATAGCTTTTAACAACAAAACCATTTAGAAAAATCAGATGAATAAATCTTCCTGGTAATGATAATGAAGAAGCCATCATGCAGAAGATTGCAAACGCTCGGTGAGTGAATGAACTCAGTCCAGCCCACGGTAGGCCGGGGTTCTCACAGTTTCAGCATGAAAGTCTCTGGTCAGCTGACTCTAAAGGAGAAACCAGAAGACTGTGAGACTTGAAATATCATCTCTGCGACTAGTCAGGCTCTGTGTTTATGGCTCTGGGTTTTATCAATATTTCATTTCTGCCACTCAAAAACCTCCTTATAGCCTCCATCTGGCAAACATCTGGGACGCGTGTTGGGCACTATCGCTGCTCTCACTGTGCATTTTATCGCTTTTGGTAATAAGCACTTACAATCTGTGTGCAGATTCTTAACTGCATATGTTTGGCCACATTTGCCCATGTTCATCCAAGTCCGGTGATCTGATTATAAAGACAAGAATATACATGCACATTGGAGATTGGGCCTGTCACCAAGACAGGGCAACATTTCTTTATTCTCTGGCTAAAGGACTAAAGTTCTTAAAATTCCTGTGTAATTCTACTTGTTGATTATTTCTCTTGTTGCATGGTTCCCATGTGGTATCTAGATAGCTTAAACCAGCTTAATTCTAGGATTGCTTTGGGGCAGTCATCCAAAAACATTAGGAGTGGCGGTTCCTCCTGGCCACATGTTGAAGTGCCCTTGGACAAGACACTGAAACCTTATATTAGCTCCACCGTCCATGTGCAGCTGTCCAGCACCAATTTCCCTCCTGAGGATCCATAAAGTAGATAAAAATGTAAATTGTTTTCTATTGTTTTCCCTCTTCAATACAAAGGAGGTGGTATTCAAAACCTTCAAATGTAAGAGCAACTGTAGAAAAGGGTGATTGTTTCTGCAAAATTCCCAGAACTCACCGTCAATAACTATAACAACTTTGCTTTGGTGATAAAAAAAAGTAGTTCCAAACAGTAAATCAATCTGCACTTTGCCACTGACTTATTGTTTTGATTTTCATAGAGGAAGTGATGTTTTATTTGTTTCTATCCTGTGTGAAAGTGGAATCCAATCAGAAGTGGTCACTGGAGACTGATTGCAAAAAACGAGTTGACTTCAAGAGTCAACAAGTGTTTTATTTCCATCTCACACACATTGTGAATCTATTTCAACATAAGTATCCAGGTGTAAACAGAGTGTTAGTCGCTTTCACAAATCTTTTCACACTTTTCTCTCACAAAGGCTTTAGTTTGAAACTTTGCTTAATCCCAGTTAATCTCTGCTGCTACTCCTGGGTCAGGTTTGATTGACAGCCAGTGACACTTGTAAGGTTGAAGCTAACATTTAAAGCTAAGAGAAGGCACAAGTGGACAAAGCAGGCTATTCCACAGTGCTTCTGGGAGCCAGTTGACCCCTGGTAGTCATAATAACATCCAGCAGCTCTGAAACTGAGCCCATGCTGTGACTGTGTGGAGCCAAAGCGCTCAGCTGGTGCTGAAGGGGGAAAAAAAAGCCAAGAGAGAAAACAAGGGCTTTGGTTTCTCGTTTGACCAGACTATAATTAGAGAGAGAAAAAGATTAAAATATGGCTGACAATGCCACAAGACCCCCACGCACCCTGTTATCTTGCACACACGCACATCCGCTCATTTGTGGCCCCTGCAAACCCAGTAGGACAGCCGCTAACCCTGCAGCACGTTTACTGTGCAACGACAACCTGATACCCCCAACAGACTGTGGCGAGCATACACCCTCCTTTATTGTCGTGTAACACGTACGCGTCAGGGTGCAACAGCTGCATCTCAGCCCCTCCCCTTCCTGTCTCACCTGGCCTCAGATCAGCTGACTGGTGCAATATCTGATCCATGGCCGTTCTGTAAAACTGCCTCCCCCCCCCCCGATGGCCTTCACTGTGTCAACGAACAGAGGTGGAGTATTGAAGACATCCCCAGTATGTCAGTGATACTGCACCGCGGGCCATTAGCAGCTACAGACCCTCAACCAGCAGGTCATCCCAAGCCTAACCTATCTCTGTTAAAAGCCTCAAGTCAGAAATACAACCTTACACGATGCCTATGGGAATATACGTTTCCAATCACTCTCAGGAATGAATACCTGGCATATCTCCCTGCTGCACTTTCCACCCCTGATTCTTCTGTCCACTCGGTTTACAGTAAACACCAGGCGTAAAATGTTGGGCCTGTTTCAAGGTTAGGCTTGAGAACATGCTTCATTTTCCCAGACTCAGAGATTCCACGAGGGGCTCTTCCATCAAACTGTCACACTGGGCTAATGAAAATCTCATTCTACAGAGGGATCCTCTTAAAGCTGCTAAAGGCACATGCTAACCAGGGGATTAGCCCTGTAACGCTAGGGGACTTTAATTTCAGCACCAGCATAAGTCATCGGCGCTGAGCGCTAACATTGATATATGGCTTAGGACTGACTAGCGTGTGTCGTAGGAGGTTTCTCCTGGGCCGGGTGTGCTGCAGGGGGGTTCGCTGGAGTCTCACAAGAGGCTCAGGATGATTGAGACTGACATGATGAGATCCTGTGAATAGAACCAGAGCAGTCGTAGCCTGTATGGGCCTCTCACAGTCCGGAATTACTTTGCCACAATATGTGGTGACTTTTTCTTCAGCTGCGGCCTTGCTGGGAATACCCGAAGTGCCATCTGTTGTCATTAGGTTTTGGAGTACTTATAACTCGGTGGAGAGCTCATCTTCATAGGAGCATGATGTTGAGAGACTTCCCAAACAAATGAATGGGCGACTTTCTTCTCACTTCAACAGCTGCGACTGATGGACTGAATGTTGAATATGTGCAAACCACCAGTCAAGCTGCAGAGAGCACATGCCTGCTCAGCGTATTTAGAAAGCGTAAAAGATAAGGAAGATCAATGTTGGGAACACACAGTGGTACAGTATGGTGCTGTTGTGGAAATGACTTGACCATGTAAACAGGTAGAACTACTATATCACCTCACCAGAAATAAATTGCTGTTAATTCAAGTGTTAATGCCAAAATCCAGTCATGTACATAATAAAAACATGCTTCAACATGTTTTACCATCCATGTTTTCCTTGCTATTTCTATCCCGTCATAAAAAACAGTCATCAATAGCACTACTGCTGGTCAAAAACCTTGAAGAGCACCTTTAAGTTTCTAAAATAAGGATTTTAGGCTCGACCTCATTGAGATGCAGCACAGACTTGACTTTGAAAATCCAAAACAACTATTTAAAATAAGACACTGACAGATTGTTATACTATAGTTATAGTTACATATGAAAATGTCTCAACCCACACAGATCAAATGCTCTGGATAAAGTAATTTACCTTTTTTTTTCCTTTCATTATCCTCCAGGTTTTACCGGGGTGATTACCACATCGATGTGTGCATCAATGACTACCTTGACGTTTACTGTCCACACTACATTGGTTCCGTGCCAGATGAGCGGGCTGAACGCTATGTCCTCTACATGGTGAACTACGACGGCTACAGCTCCTGCGACCACACTGCCAAGGGGTTCAAACGCTGGGAGTGCAACAGGCCTGTGTCACCAAATGGACCACTCAAGTTCTCCGAGAAGTTCCAGCTCTTTACTCCCTTCTCCTTGGGCTTTGAATTTCGCCCTGGCAGAGAGTATTATTATATCTGTAAGTATGCACTTTCAATCCTCTTTCGTTTACAGTAATGCTTGTACTGTAGGACTAAGTATCAAATCTGTATTATTCTAAGAGAAATGTTTCTATGTAATTATACCATTAAAGTTTTAACCTTCATAGTCCTGGTTCCAATCAAACATTTGTTGTTTGATTTAAGACCTTTATAGTCAGACAGTTTTAAACAACATTAATTATTTAAATGACTAAAGAAAGGTTGTATATATTTTCCAGCAAGAATAATCTAAAACCCCTTTTATCATTGTATTTAAATCTTACACTTACATTTGAAGTGTTCAGGTTTTATTTTTCAAGCCTGTGGAATGAGGGCCAAGCCAAAACACGAGGCAGGGGGAGCAAAACATCTCTCCAGTTGAGGTCTAAAATGTCTATTGTTGCTGACTGTCTGAGCTCAGCTTTCTCTTCCTCGTGAGAAAACAAGCAGCTGGAAAGTCATATTTTCATAAGTGAAGTCGGTGCCCTGCAGGGGCAGACGAGAGGGATTAAATAAGATACAGTAAAGCACCGCACCGTAGTTTTTTTTACGTATTCAGCTGACCTTTGTGATGAGAGAAACTTCTTTGGTATTAACAGGAAACAGTAATAAGGAGTGCAAATGTCAGTGGAAATGGAGCAATAGTTTGGCAGCGCAACAAAGTACAAGATCAAGATGCTAGATCCAGGGAAAATGCTATTTAGTGTTTCTTCATTTCCATGCAGGTGTTAAGTCTCCAGAGGTAGATGAGGTGTGTGTAAAAACTTGTTTTTTGTTGTTTTTGTTCATGGTTTTCATTAGTTTCACCTGCCTAATTGTGAGCCTGCCTGCAATAGATGCACAATCACAATCACAGTCAAGGATTGTTTTTTTTTTATGTATCATTTCTGTCTTTGCTAATCTCTAACAGCGCATCAAGTAAGCATCTGGGATCACAAGATCATCAAGATTGTGCTCATACGAGTTTAACCCAATCTAGATGTGTATTTTTATTGCAGGATTTTGTATTGTGATTTATTACCCTTTGTTAGATGTTTCTGTTGGATCTTTGTGTTTGTTGGCCAGTCTACTTGACTCCGTTGCAAAAAAATGTGGCTGTACTGCTCCGAGAAGTTGTTGGTGGTGTTAAGTTAGCCATGCCAGAGAATTGTTGACGTTGTTGCAACTCCTTGGATGTCGATAAGAAATATCGTGAGTTGACTAAACAAAAGAAGCTGAATTGGGTAATCACCACAGAGTGATGTGAAATTGAGTAAAGATGATGTTCCTGTAGACTGTGACTCTGAGAGAGACGAAGGCAGAGAGACGATCCATATGGCTTCAAGCAGTTTCAGGCCATGTGGATCTCTGGCTGACTCAGATTGTTGACTCATCCATCAGGTCCTTGTTCACCAAAGACACTTTGGGATCAGAGGATCTGAGCACGGGATGAAATAACAAAAGACAAAGACACCTCTGGGAACATACCAAGAGCTTTTAGTCAGAACATTTCACATCATACAGATGTGTGTCCTCATTGTGTAGATTTATGTAGTTGAGCTGCTTCCAAAAGTATTTCTACCACTAAATCTCCCATTCTCAAATTTTCTTTTAATGAGATCCTCACTTTCGTCAACATAGACATGCTAGAATTACCTGGATAACATAAATATACTATGTGATTTATGTTTTCAAATTATTTTTCCCATTTGTGTGTGGTATGAAGAATGGTTCTAAACACTACACACACTACCACATGAGCCTCATTTGCTGTAGCTGTGGAAAAGGAGTTTGTCAGAAGCTGTAATCATTCATGGGCCTTAACTGTTCAAATTTAACAGTTAATAAATTAATCTAAATTAAGTCAGCATGAAAATGAACTTATTTAGAGCAGCATTATTTTATTTTATTTTATTCCTTAGCTACAGTAAATGTAAATGACTACACTATAGTCTCATTAGCTAGTCACTAAGCTTTATTTGCCTACAAACAATAGTTAAGGTTGTGTGACTGAAAAACAACAAAACATTAAAGTACTGAAGTGAAATTGTAAAAAATTAAAGAAAAAGCTGAGATTACAATGTCCCATAGGCTAGGAGCAGAGTTGGTGAATCATTATGATTTACCTCTTTCACATTACGCAGTCATTTACTCTGTTATTAATTAAATCAGCTTTAAGCTGATGAACGTTTTATTAGTTTATCACACAATATGCTGTTTTTCAACCACATACACATATAGTTTCAGTTTACTGTTTTCAGTTAGCGTGCAGACACAGAATTTTAGACTTTAGACTTGGTGTCTGAACGTTTTCCACCACAAATGTTTTCACATGCACATACCTGAACCTTGAACTGAAGAACAAGTTGTATTTTAATACAGCTTTTAAGCCTTTAATTGCTCAAACTGTTTTGGAAAGAAAGCAAGGAAGACATTTTTCCATATCACATATCACAATTCGTTTTTCTTCATTTTAATTTATTATTATTCATTATTGTTTATTGAATGTTTTTTTTTCCACCACTTTTTGAAAATGTCTTTCTAGGGGCCCAGAAGCTCATATAGATGTCAGTAAGAAAATATGTAGGCTACCGCTGACCCACATGAAAAACATATTTTTCCAGATGGATTCCTTTTTTCCCCTGCAGCCACATCCACAAATTGTGGTTGCATTAAACTACTGGATGTTTTATCAGCTGCTGGTATCAGTGTCGGATTGCTCTAACAAAGCCTAACAATAGATGATAGTTAATACCAGTGTTGTACATATAATATGGTTTGGAAGTCTGTTAAGTGTTCATGTAAATGACATATCGGAGGGGGGTTTGTGACTGCTTGTCTCTGTGAAGACAGACACTCCTTTGTCCTCCTTTGTGCTGATCGTCATTTGCCCTAGGCAGGGGGAAGATGGGGTGGGGCCATGTCAAAAAAGATGACACCTGCTAAGGGCCTGTCCGCCTGGCAGACAGACAGACACCCGAAGGCAAGCTGCCCCTGTGTGGGATCAGTGCTGCGGCTGGTCCTAGGAGGTCAAAGGTCACATGGATGACGACGAGGTCTGCACTGCAGGCTTCTCATGGCCTCAGAGGGCGGTATGTTTTTCTAATAGAGCCCCTTTGGAGTGAGGAAAGCCTGATCCTAATCTCAGAGGATAGAAATCCAATTTTCAGAGGAGACAGTTAAGAGTCTGGCTTTCCGTGTGTGAGAGAGACGACTGTCTCCCTGTAAAACCCTCACTCTTCAAACGCCCAGGTCCCGCTCTGTACAGTCAGCACAGATCTACATCGATAATGACACCAATCCCGCCAGCACAGTGCCCCGACAGTTTCCTTTTAGCTTCTCGCAGCTGAAGCAAAGACAAAGAGCTTTGTTCCCTAAGATAAACCGATCATCACAAGCAAAACATCTGATCCGGCAGTCTTTATCAGGATCTGCCTACTACGCCTCACCAAAGCTCAACCCATAGCTCCCCAGCCAGGCCCCTTCAGAGATCCAGTCTTGCCGGTGTCAAACATGCAATTGCCATCATCACAAGACTGAACTTGTAATGTGTGTGCGAGCGTGTGACAGGGAGGTTTAGCATTGTCTCCTCATCATCATAGCGAGGCGGCGGCCAGATGACCTGACTAATGCTGGGGGTCTAAAGTTGCAGGCAGAGCTGGAGTTACAGTCACGGTGAAGCACGGCTTGCGTTGCTCGAGGACAGAAAAACCCAGACTCTGACCTCAGTGGCAGACATGGGAAAAAGACAGAGAGACACTTGGGTAATTGTGTGTGTGCTGGATTCTTTAAAGAGAGGGAAGGAAGGATGTAGGCGAGTGCGAAATGGCAAAACAGAAAAATAAGAATGTTTTGAAGCATAAAGGATCTTCCTCAGGTCTCACAGTGAAGACCTCACATACCCAAACGATGACCACAACATAATCAGAACCAAAGTGTATAACAACACATGCTGGCATCTAGTAAAGAGTACTAAAACAAAAGATTTATCTACTTACGAAATGCACATTAGAACACATACATCTGTCAGTCATTAAAACACATAATTCGTGAAGAGGCTGTGTGATGAGACACGTGGCTGGTTTTTATTTCTCTGGGAAAAAAAAAATACTCCCAAAGCATGCATTTCAATGAGATTTTAAAGTTACAGAATGAAAAACCTGAAACGCCGTAGTCCTCAAGTGCTTATTTCAGGCTGCTAGGAGCAATAGGTGATTTAAAGATGCTGATCAATAATGAGAACACGCTGTTTTTCATTGTGGCTGTTAGCTGTGACTTCAATATGTTGCCGTTTAACATATGTAGAAGAGTTAAACCATGTCTGCTTCAGCAGGGAATTAATTGGCAATGTACTGTGTGGCATATGTACCGTTGCTAAGGTTACTCGCTGTTTAATGTACTGTATCTCACTCAGAGTCAGAGATTTTTTGACTAAAAAAAGTACTGGCAGTAGAAATCAATTCAAAAAATGCTTATAAAAATAGAAATCTGGACAAGTGTTTAAACATATGAGACCTTGCTGGTCCTGTCACTGTAAATTTGACATTTTCAGGTTCTGGACCGTTGCTTAAACCTAATCTCCGTGGACTGTAGGAATGCTTTTTGCTATCCTGACATTTCATAGACAGAAACATTGATCACTGAATCAAAAAATTGTCAAGATACTGGATAGCTGCAGCCATAATGTGCACAATTTCATAAGATAAGTGCAATAAGTGCATAATATATGGCATAATATGTCTTGATATAGCTGTCCCCCAAGACATCTCATGCAAGAGAATACTTTTTATGGGGGTAACAGAAAGCATAAGAGGCATGAAAAGAGAGAAAGAGAGGTTTTGGCCAGTCGAATTCAGAGACAGAACTGAAACTGAGACAGTGAGCTCTCCCGTCTGTTCCAGCCTCCGTCGGGGTGTGAGGTAAGTTACTTGATACCCGCTGACACAGACAGAAGCAGCGTGATTGACACCGTTTCTCTCTCATTTATTTCCTGCCTCTGCTGCTTCACTTCCAATATTCCTCTCATGGTGAAGTTTTAAAGACAATTTTTGCCTCCACTCACAGTCGCGTGGCATCTGATAAACTGCCTTTTGAAACAGGAGCCCAAGTTGTTGGCGACAGTGGAAACACTGACATGGTATACTTTTATCAGCAACTCACCACTGGGCCTGAATCCATCACACGGAAGCGTCTGGGTGAAAGGACAGAGGAGTGTCTGTGGACAAACTATGGACACGTCTGTGCACAGATGCACATAGTTGGGAAACCACAGCCACATATGTGCATGCACACAAACCCGACACGTGGTTATGAATATCCCAATGCACTCAAGGTGGTGTGTGGAGACGTTTGAGACTTGGCAGACTGCAGGAAATGACAGAGGTCAGAGAATTGACGCGAGGAAAAGCCCCGAAAAAGAAAAGAATAGAAAAATCTATTTTGGAGTGAGGATGAGGCCAGACAAAACAGGAAAATATTCTCGCTAAATGTGCACGTCAGCGCTCTATTAGCTCTGATTTGGACTGCAGCACGATTTGAAAACTAATTAGTTTTGTTACATCGGCAAAACAATCACAGCAAACCAAAGGAGAAAAAAAAAAGGTTTTAATCTTCCACAATCGAGAAACAGAGGAAATGAGATTTTGTAGGTGAGCATAACAGCATGCTGCGCACCTGCAGAAATGACTGCCCATGGCCAAATTAGACTTGGAAATACGAGGGTGACATTGAGTTGTTTCACATCATAAAATATGGAGCAGAAAGCCTTTTACATCAGGATGAGTGGGGCGGGGGTTCAGATGGCGAGATGAAGCTCTTCAGACTGTATTTAAAAAGACACAAGTGTGGAAAACCTCTGATGAAGAAACAAATCGACCTTGTCGGATTGTTCGTTTCTGCCGCTGAGCTGATGTTTATGAATGAAGGTAGATTTCAGAGTGTGAAGGGGTCTCGGTGTGAAGCAGTGAAGTGAATGTTGAGTGGCGGCTTTGGCAGGACCAGGACGATGAAACTCATGCCGGAATGAGACCATGTGATATTTCTGCCTTACGTGCAGATCAGACACTTTGGCCAGTTTGTCTTCTTGATATAAGGCTGGAAGATATTTCCTGTATACTACTGGAAATGTGGAGTAAAATGTCTGATTCCAAAGATTCCAAAACTTCTTAATCATGCAGCATCAAGGAAGGTATTTTGAAATAGAAAGTGTAGGCAGCATGTCAAATACTGTTCCTGACTCTGTGATTTCTCCACAGCCTCTCTCACTGACAACAAGGGGAGAAGGAGCTGCCTTCGACTTAAAGTCTTCGTCAGACCTCACAGTGAGTCGCAGATTGTTATGTCTGCTCTGGACAGTTTTTCATTCAGTGGTTTGCCAGCTCGTGATCAGGCTGTGAACCAGTGACGTTTGACTTGTCTAATCTTCATCTCTCTTGTTTTTTCGAAGACAATTGTGTGAAAAACACTGGGACTGTACAGGAAGGGGTCGATTTTGAGGACAACAACCACAACTCTCTAGAACCAAGAGGTTGGTGGAACTATACAGTATGTGTGTGTGTGTGTGTGTGTGTGTGTGTGTGTGTGTGTGTGTGTGTGTGTGTGTGTGTGTGCGTGTGTCTGTATTTTTGCTTATACACCAATGGGGGCATTACCCATACTGCATACTGTAGCTTTATCATCTGTACCATAATGATAATACTTGTCATCCCTTTTTTTTCAGACGGTATCGGCCATGAGTCACCAGAGCCAGCACGGAGAGACGTGAACTCTGCTGGCCGGCACCACACTTCACTGTTCTTGCTCAGCTCTGCTCTCATCCTCCTGGCCGCCATCTTGTCTTTATAGCCCGCAATGTGCGCCCAGTGTGAGGAGTCTCCTAGGAATGGACTGTTCTTATTGGATCACAGGCCGCCCTACCCTGCAACCCCTCCCCTAAGAGAGCACTTTTTAGAAAAAAGAAAAACACTGACAATCTCTCTTAGTGGACAGAGAGATCAAGGGACTTCGACATTGAAGCCGTTGTTGTTGTTTTTTGACTTTGCAAAATGCCAACTAGTGTGACTGACTTGACTGTCATGACTTTCAGCATCAGTGGGTGCTGACGGCCGAGGCAGGCTGGGGTGTGTGAACGCCTCGCTAGCATTCACAGTATGCAGATATTACACATTTACCTGTGTTCAAGACAAGCACACATACATGCTTTTTGACATATATACACATTAAAAACAAACACAATCACTCTTTAGCTTGAATGGCAAAGAAGCACAGCAGGATCTCTCAAAAGTTTACAGACGATTAACTTCTTTTTTTTTTTTGGTCAGAAACATCATATAACCCCCCCACACACCCCCAACCCCCCCAACCCCATCCTACCCCTCCACCCCTGACATGTAACATGATTTAATCTTTCAAAGAAGATCCAGGAGTGGCACATCATATACAGGCCGACAGAAAAGGAAAAACAAGAAGGATGTTGTTGCTAGGACACTGTTG
Source organism: Anabas testudineus (assembly GCF_900324465.2). NCBI lineage: Eukaryota > Metazoa > Chordata > Actinopteri > Anabantiformes > Anabantidae > Anabas > Anabas testudineus. The sequence continues at coordinate 17,683,866 of NC_046630.1, forward strand.
CCAAGGGCAAGTGGGGGTTCAAGATGGGCCTGTAATGACTTAACCTTGCTCTCAGGTTAAAAAGGACGCTTTGTCTCAGACTGTGGAGGACCCTTGTTAAGAAGGAAAAGGAGAAATTGAAAGAAGCACTCGTCTTGTGCTAGTGTTTGGATAGGGGTGATTTAATGTTCGAGTAACATATTTGTTTTTTAATAACTTGTAATTCATGTAATTCAAAATAGCAGCCGACACCGGTGTACAGTAAAATATTTGAACTGAGCGTAGAAGTCGATTTGGTATTTTGCCAGGCAAAATGTATTTTCCTATTTATTGTGAAGTCCTTGTGCTTTTTTCTGTTCCAGTTTAGTCTGTAAGTACAGTAGTAAGGCAATAAAAAAACAAAGTACACTTACCTATTAAGTTAGTTCATATTACACACTGTTCATTTGGTACAATCATACAAGAACACTGAGAACAGTTTATGTGTTGCTTTAGATTGTTTTTTAAGAAAGTCCAGAAAGGAAAAAAAAAGTCTGATGTGCTATCAGGGTGCAGAAATAGTGGAATCTTTGTGTTTGAAATTTGTCTTTAACGATTGTCACAGTTTTACTAATACACTATTGCGTTTGTGAATCACTGTCATAATACAACTATTGTAAATAGAGGCAAATGTCCTACAAATTTCAGGGATGCGTCCATGCCTAACATGAGGTTGTTTTTTTTTAAATCAGGCGATGGGTTTGGATTATTTTTTCTTGAATAATGCAGCACACGTTTTCTATGGCTAAAGATGTTTGAGCGAGACAGTGACAGAGTTACAGAGCAGGTGGTAGTGTGGAGTGTGTAGAGCGCAGTCAGGGGTCATGTGTGATTCGATTGCATTCTTTGATGGCGTGTAAAGTGGCGTCTGCACAGAAAATACACCAGGGGCACCCTCATACCAGTTATTTCTGGAGTCGAAGCTCGACCACCAGTAGAGATGGAATAAACCGAGCGAGGTGTCCTGTTCTCACAGAGGCGAACTGAGACGGGAGAGAGAGGGAGATGGGAAAGAGAAGGAGAGTGAGATGTGAAGCTCTGTAGTGCTCCTGCTGAGATCAATACTCATGTTCTTCTTCTCCTTTTTTTAAAAACAGGAACATGCTGTAAACATATCTTTTCCACTCGTCACTCTCAGCAGCACCGTTACCTTCACATGCACTCACTGCCAAAATAAACTACAGCCCTCCTGAAACAGAAACCCAGCAGCACCAGTTCATTTTCATACAGTGCAAAGGAGTTACGGTCATGTTAGGGTGAAAAACATCAGAGATTGAGAACAAATTCATCCTCATTTTGATATAAAAATGTTAGAACTAAGTGATTTAAGTCATTATTTTAAAAATTACATTTAAATTTACAAGAAAAGGTAATAATAAATAGAGTTTAAAGTTTCAATTACAGTAAGTAGTACAGTAAGTAAATCAGAACAAAATTAAAATAAAATGAAAAATAACAAAGCCACAGTTTTACTCATATGTACTCCCATTTTATGGGAATGAAGTCATAATTTTACAATAACAATGCTAATAGAAAATTCAAATTGCAATTTTAGAAAGAAGAAAGTCAGAATATTGCTGTGTAAACACAATAGCACACAGAAAGTAAAGGGAGTACAAAGTACTATAAAATAAAAAAAATATTTACACGTTTATTCTCATAACAGTGTTTCCTTGAAATCGGATATTTATTTCACTTAACAGAGGCTTTAATACTCTGTCATAGTACAGAGACTGCTTGGTGTCAAGGAGGAGAAGAACTTGTCATGACTTGCTATCTTTAGGTGTCTTCATTATGTCCATAAATTTCAGGCATTTCAGGGACGTTTTGTCGTTTAAAGTGGTCAAGATTGAAAAAGTAGAATCTGACTTTTAATCTCAAATATAGGTTAATTAGGCAAAATACTGATTCCTACAATACTAACAATGTTAACAAGTAGTGTCCTGATAAATGTGCACGCTTTTCAAACTGTACACCACTCGTTTGTTGTTTCACATTTTGCCGTCTTTAGGTCAAAATACTGACAATAATAAACCTCATCATGTCATAATGATGTCATCAGAGTTATTTTTTAGACTTCAGACAAGAAGATATGCTGTCTCACACTCTCTTTCTATAACAAGAGAACAGATGTTTTGGTGGAGTGTTCCTTTAAAAAGTACTTCCTGCCCTCAGTTTACAAAGAAGTCCTTCAAATTGCAGAATTTTGCTGTTATATTTATTTCAATATTGTAGCATTATTACCTCCACCCCACAATACTCTACTACTTTTATTTTGTACATAGAAATAAGTAATTGATTTAAATTACTGAATTTATCAAACTAAATCTCAGATTATTAGAACCTCCCACTTCTTTTCTGTTTCAACGACAAAATAAATATATATCTCAGCATGAAATTTTTAATGTGTCATTGGTCAATTTTCAAAGTGAATAAATTTAAATTTCAAATTTAAAGATGAACATAACCACTACTAAGCATTTCTGCCTGACACCTTTCAGCCTCCGTACGCTTACGAACATTAAAAGTCTACTGAAATCATTGCCTCTAGCTACGCCACAATGACAAAAAGCCTTCAGTTTTGTGGATACTGTGTATCCAGCAATTAGTCTGTTGTAACATACAGTGTTAGGTACTTTCTCTTTTTTCACTCCTCTTCTGAAGGGCAGTTTAACTGACACATTAATGTTCTTAGCAAGACAAAAAAGTCAGTGTTTGATATAAAAATGCTTTCTTTCATTTTATATGTCTTTTATATGAAGTAGAAAAACAAACAGGATCAACACGTCACCCTGTATCTGTAAATGTTTTTGTGTAAACATGGCGCATATCAGACATGCAGTGCGGTCAGGTTACAATCATGAATCAAGAGGCCTGAAGAAAGAACAGATGCATCTCCAAGAGCTGGAAAATCATATTTTTTTCCTTTTCTTTTTTTAAATAAAAAAATCTGATTTTGTTTATTGTATTATTGCATCCAAACTGCCTTCAAAGTCCAGGATGTTCTTTCTTTCTGTGTGTGGTCTCTTCGCTAATCTTCACCTCCAGCTGTTTCCGTGCCAGGCTGCGGCTACCATCGCCATGATGGCGATGCTGCGAGATTCAGGCGATGCAAGGTTTTACTGGTGTAGCAGCTCAGTGTGTTTGTTTGTGGCAGCACAGGAAAGTCTGTTTTCCATGTCAAATTGTGATGGTTAGTGTTTTTATTTTAAATTTTTTTTTTTAACAAACTGAGCTACAAGGCGGGGAAACATGTTCTTCTTCACCATAAAGGATTTCTTCTCACCTTATTTTGGTACCATGTAGCCTGAAGCTAACACCTCTGTGTTGCTGGTTTGCAATGTCTGTTCTGAAACTTCTGTATCTTAAAAAAGAATGTGCACTTTTGTCAGTGCATCTAGGCATTGGGAACATTTTCTTACTTTAGCCACAGCTGTGTTTCTTCCCCTACTAGACATGGATGTGCCACAAAATTGCACATTTCTTTTATCATTGTAGTATTTGTACTTGTGCCTGTATGAACCCCATCCTCTTCTGTACTCATCTAAACTATTCTAATGTCTGTTTCCTGCTCAATCCCTCACTAGACTTTTCTACAAAAAGACAGTTTCTTTGTAAATACACGTGTTGGAGCAGCTCTGACTAACTAAATCAGACAACAACATAAAAAAAAAAAAAAAGATTTAATAAATATTTCTTTGTCGTTGTAATTATCGTGTCTGATTTGTTTTATTAATCAGTATGTAAATGAGTGGCAGTTTGTGAAATGGAAAGAGCATAGAAAAGGCGTGAAGGCTTTGTCAGAGCAGCCCGAGCCCGAGCGAGCGCTGAGTGTTTGTCTTGGTTGTCACTCGATGCATAATCACACAGGCTGAGTCCGGGGGAAAGTGGGTGAACAGCTGTTTCTCTATAATCTGGAGGTAATTCGCAGGCTGAAAAAACAAAAACAGAAACAGCTTCAATTAATCTTGTGGGAATGTGAAGCGCTTCAGGGAGCTCTGCCAAGAAAACTTTGTCTCACACGCTCTTTAGCTCCTCGCCTCACTCTGCCTCTTCTGTTGTCTGCTTCAATTTCTCACTATTTGTCTCGGGCTTCCTCTTCCTTCCTCGGTCTCTCTGGCGATCTTGCCACCTTCCACCTGATGAACCAAAACCAAAAACTGTACGATTTTAGATCATTGTATTTGGACAGTGTTGTCACAAACAGTTGGAAACTTCAACAAAAAAGGACAAGAGCTCACTGTTCACTGGTCAAACGTAGCAGCAGCTGAGGTCTCTGAATCAAAGTGTGCTGCTGGTTGAAATCTTAGATTTCTGCCAAGATGAACTCTGGTGGACGAGATCTTTTGCACAGTAGAGAGATACCTTTCTTAAAGTTGATGTAGTTGCAAAACTCAGAATAAAAACTAAATTTGTAAAACTCTAAGCAGCAGAAGCCTAAACACATTAATTCTTATTCCTTTCAAAAGATCAAGCTTCAAAACATGGATCCGTCATTTCCTATATATGCAGTCTGATACTGTCTTTCATTAGACCCACCTGGATGCTAAATGCTTTTGTCTTTTTAAATAATTGCAAATAAAAGTATAAGTAAAGAATCAAAAGTGAATTTCACAGTCAAGTGAAAACCTGTATAAAAAGCAGTATGAAAAGAAAGAAGGAAGGAAACAAACAAACACGGAATAACTTCCAGTAAAGGGAGTCTGAGCAGTTTATCTGCTCTGCCGTGGACTTTGAATATATATTTTCCTTTGTGAACAGTGAGGGAGAAATACCACTCTTGTCCACAACTACTGGTGATGACAAAGTCCAACGCCACACTCCATGTTTGTCCTGAGGGGGCAGTCTACAGTCCTCTCAGACAGCCCCGGGGGGTCATGTGCTAGCAGAAGCACACACTCCAGTTCATCTTCAGATGGTACAGCAGTGGTTACAGAAAGACTACCACCCTCAGCAGTTAGAGACACTTTCTAAAAGCACTAAGGACTATTTCAGCGTCTATGTGAACCCAAATTGTCCGTCCCTCTAAAGTGTTCTTCAGAAAAGCAACTACCTCGCTGAGCCTGTTGACTCATCTCCACATACTGTAAGCAGAAGGTAATAGATGGATGGATAATTGAGAAATTAAATTTAGCTAGCAGATACTGTTAATTGCAAAATATTAATACTGAACATATGTGCAAATTGATTTCTTTTCCTGTACTCTTTGCAGTTACATCATTATTAAACTTTTAATAATTGCTTCTTTAGGCTTACGCTTTTAGCGTAACAAAATGTTTCCCTAACCTCAACCAAGTACTGCTGTTCAAACACAACACGTCTGTTCATTAAGCCAGCCACAACCTTTGCCAAACTTCAACCAAAGTACTTTTTTTACCTTAACTACACACAGAATCTGTGTCATCTACTTTGTACGTTCTTCATTCCAACTGTTTCTGTTAATAAGGGTTAAAAAAAGTTATGTGTAGAAGGCAACATTAGGTTTTAGGTTTAATATCTGAAGCATAAAATAAAACTAAAACCATCTCTTACGTTTATGTCCAGTAAATTGTTTTGCCAGTTATACTGAATGAAATTCTACATGTGGTCAGAGGATAGTCACACTAGAGTTCACATCCTGAATCCTGCCTGTGGTTTGGTTCAACCAACAAAAGCTGTAGGAAAAAGATCATGGTATCAGTAGAATGTTAAATAAATTTGGATCTGAAGTCACTGCAGACATTTTTGTGTTAAACCAGATTGTGGGCTTCCCCTATCCTAAACCAAGTGGTTCTTGTTTTCCAAGATCAGATATTTCACGGAAACCGAGTCATTTCATTTTACTCATAGATTCAGTATCAGATATTTGCTGCTTGGCAGTTACATGAATCAACAACCCGTTAGTAAACCAGACAGCAGCATGTTTCCCTCAAAAAGTATTTGCTGTTGCAAATTAGTTGTGTATAAACGTCATTTCCAGGACATGGTTGCCTGGAGGTATGGAAAAGGTTTTGAAAAAACATTAAGACCGTCATGAGGAAAGATTATCTATTCATTTGCACATTGAGTTATCGCTTTGTAGATTTTAGAATGACTTGCTGAATGACTGGAATTAAATCCAAATACTAAAGTTAGAAAAACAGTATGTGATATTTTACAGGCTTTTTGTTTCTTTGGTGGTAAGTCAAAACTTTCCTTAAGGGTGTTACTTGTAAAATCCCAGCGACAGGTTGGGATATAATTAGCACGATCAGATGTAGGCCTACAATGCACAGTGGGTGGATTAAATAGTGTGGAGACTACTTAGGTGGTGTAGGAAGGCGTAGGTGTTTGATTTCATGCCAATTAGCAGTTTCCCACAGTACGTTTTAAAAAGCAGCACAAAATGCAGGCTAGGTTTGCTTTAGGGTTGCATGAAATGCAAGTGCTTTAGCTAGAAACAATAAGAAAAAACATAAATAAAGGTAATTGAGTTAGAAGAACTGCTCCTTAGAGTATTTTATCTGATATATATAAAATGAAAATATCACACTAAATTCTTACAATTCCCTCTGACACTGTAAATGTGTTACGCTTCACACATTATATGTCCTGACCTTGTACAGCTGTTACAACAGCCCTTAACTGTTATAATGAATAACAACCCACCTTTACTGACTTGTTTGTACCTAATTCTCCTTCAAAGTAAAAGTCTTATTTTTGCTACTTCCTGTCCATGTTTCATGTTGACAGATGCTGGATTGTGGGAATGTCTCAGACTGGACTTCCCACTGATAACCAGTCTCCTCTTATCTGTGTTTTGGTTCTGTGGAAAATGTGTCAGGCAGTCAGACACTTCCTGTTCCACCTGCTCTACTCCCTGATTTTGTGGCCTCATCTACGGTTAAGTCAGCAGTGATTTCAGTCAAATCTCATGAATGCAGTGTCAGTGTGCATTCATTGTTCTATACGTCACCCTGAAGCATATAATCAGTGTTTAAGATTAAGGGATTCCTCTTATGTTTCAAGAATTTATGCAAGATTATGGAGGATGAATCCAGGAACCTGTTCACAGCAGCAGGATTAGCTGCTGACAGACTCAGCATGTCTACTGTGCTGTTCAACTAAAGTCTGCAAACGCTGCTGATTATCATGATGTTAGTCTTACAACTGATATCTGTCCTGTCCAATACATCAGCTTTCTCTGAATTAAGGAAGACAGCCTTGATTGAAGCATTTTAACAGTTTTTGAAAGGTCTTATTAGCCCGAGACGATGCTTCTATCCCATGAAAACAAAAACAAATATCTAATCCTCTCTAAATGCACCGGATTTGGCAGTATGTGATTTGCTCCGGACTGTGATGTGACATCATGGTAGTGTCGTGCCGCATCGTCTGAGTGTAATCCAGCATTAAACCACCTGAGAGAGCAAGAGTGAGGAGGAAACCAGCATCATTTTCTTTGAAACAGTAAAAGCCTAGAAGCTGTTTTCTGTCAGCCTCTCTGACAGCAGTGCGCCTCACGCAGCAGATGCCTCGGTGGGAGGTGCCAGGCGCGTCACTTTCATTAACTCAGCAGTGAAGAAACCTGCCACCTTGAGGAAATGTCAGCTGCAGGAAGTTGAGTCTGTAGGTTGCTGTTGTTTGGTCTGAGCAAGTAGGAGATTAAGTGTAGACGGGCATAGCAGCTGCAATGGGTGCGCAACATGGCCAAAACTATGTGGACACCGTCTTTGCTGTGCAGAGAGGCAGCTCCATAAAGAAATAGTTTTCTCAGTTTGATGTGAAGAAGCTGGCCTGCACAGAACCTCCACTTCAACCACATCAAAGATCTTCTGGCATGAACTGGAGCAACGCGAGCCAGTCCAACATCAGTGTTGGACACCACTTATGCTGTGCTGGAATGGGAGCGCATCCCTGCAGCCAGGCTCCACAGTCTGTTGGAAAGATTGAAACCAGAGGAGTGGACCAGGAGAAAGGAAAATTCGAAAGAAGGGTTTGATCTAGCTCTCGTATAAATGTAGCACCTTTTTGTCTCAAAGAAATCACCTCTTGAGACTTTGTTGATTTATAAATCACATTTTATTTTCTTCAACGTTCCTGCTTTCTAATTCACAGATGACAAAGACATTTATGTCAATGCTGTCGGGTAATTTTCTTGCTTGCAAGTGAGTCGGGCTAAAAAAGAAAGGAGCAGCACTGTACCGACAGCTCCTAGTGAATTCAACAGAGCAGAGGTCTTCATTGTTTCATACCAGCGGAGCACCCCTAAGCAGAACAGGAAACATGAAGACACAAAAACAGGTGGTTGTGATCCACATGATTGTGAGTGTGTACTAAGACTGGCCCAATCAGAGACGAACTGGTTAACACTATGCGAGTTTCCCATATGGGAGAAAAAGCTGCATTATATAAATACAAAAAGGTGTATTTGCACTACCTTTCTTTTTTTTCTTTTGAGAGGCATGTTTAGGAGGAAAAAGTTCAGACAACAGTTCTCTAGACTATTGTGAGGAGCACAGTTTTTCTCTGTGGGAGGCTGTTACAGCAGCACATTAATGCCAGCGCTCCCTTTTCCAAGAGCTTTTTCAGAGCCTTTTTTTTTTTTCAATAAATGTTTGTGTAATTTTAACTTTTACTGGTTCTAAAAATATTAATAGAAATAAGAAGGAAAATGTGTTTATGGATAACTGTGTACAAACTCTCATGATAAGTTTTACTTTTTTGAAATTCAAACATCTGTGAGTACTTTTTGTAAAACTCCATTTCAAGGGACAAATAAATAAAAATAAAACACTAGGATTAAAGCAAACAAATAAACGAACAAAAAAATAATAAGATGAGCATTATTTCCATTTATTATCTTTAGCTTATGGAGATGAGACACAGTATATCTTCCCAGCATCTGCCTTCACCTGCAGCTCCAGCCTTGCTTTCATTCATAAATCCCTGATGAAATATTGGTTGTTGGTGCTGTTAGTTGGACCAAAGAGGTCAGCTCCTATTTTGCTTTTGATGATTCATATAGTGCATCGTGGAAGTTGTAACAAAGTCAGACAGAGAACCCGCAGCAATTCTTTGGTTTTATGAGTCTGTGTTCACCTGATCTGACACAGTAACCACACCAGAAATATTGCATAGTCTAATCCAGGTGTCAGAGGAGAGGCAGTGGGGAAATAAGGCGGCTGATTGATGTGGATTTTCAGTATGTAGTAAATAAAGAAATCAGAGCTTAGGGGAGAAAATGAGTCATGAAACTGAGCTGAAATGTCAGACTATCCAGCACAGTATACAGACTAGTGTGTTACCACTTAATCATTCATTTTCCTGATTAATTTCCCTTTCGTCTTGGTCTTAAAAGTGTCCCACGAGGCTCACGTTAATTTGATCTCACAGGAAAAGCTCCCCGTAATATCTGCACTATAATTCTCCATTCTTCAAGTCTCTTCAAACTTTTATTCCTGTCCTCTTCAATTTAGCTGAAGGCTTGAGCAGATGGAATTTGTTCGACAAGCGCCGGTAAAGGAGTCGCTTAAGGGGAGCGGGTCTTTGTATCAACAGCCAAACAATCGCAGCACCTCTTCAGGAGCCGTGACCTTCAGCCGCGTGGCGGCGCAGCTGCAAACCCAGTGGACAAACCCATTTCAGAAATCATCATGGAAAATCATGTCGGCCCCATGCGCAGGCAACAGGGGACAGGCTGCATTACTGAACTACCCCGTATTCCTATAATAGAGACCACACAATGGCATGCAGGCCAATTCTCTGCCCCGCTGTTAAAATGAAGCCCTATTCAGTTTTATGTAGGCCATCTGTAAGTCTACTCAAACCTAAAAATAAAGACTGAGTGGAATAGAACATATTCATCGCTCTCTGCTCTCACTGTACAGTACATGGCTCCAAGCTGAATGGGATATCTGAAAGGAGCAAGCTGAGCCAGAGAAAACACAGAACACGGCTCTGTGATTGACTCAAGGCCAGCGAAACAGACTAAATCTATTATTCAGACACGTACAGGACTGTAGGGTAAAGTCCATACCTTCAAAAAAAAATCTATATTGGCAAAATGGACTGTTGTAGTGGAGCAGCGCAATATAGAGCATTGTGATTAATCATTAGTCGAGTCCTCTGTACAACAGAGCCTCAAATAATATTATCCTGTCAGTCATCGAGCTCATTGTTTTATACCATGTTTGAATTTACCTGTTACGCTGCCTGCCCGCCCCCAAAAAAAGTCACCATCTGAATTTCGCTAAGCAAATAAGTAAAAAACGTCCACTGGATAATTACCGCAGTGATTAATATGTTTCAGCTGGCAACACAGAGGGGTCATGTACTCAATGTGTTTCCATCACTGATGACACAGACATATTCCAGGATGACAATGCCAGGATTCAGTGTGACAGACTCCACCAGTAAGGAAATGAAACGTTTCTCTTGTCAAATGTGTTTATTTGAAGTAATGAAATGATCTATAACTTGATGTGTTGAAACTGTGTTTAAGAGGTAGCTCAACCACCGTCAAGGAAAATGACCTGAACTCAGGAGGCTGAGATACTGAAGGAGTTTGTGCTTCTCAGCTAAGTTAGACAAGTTACCAGTTAACAGGACTATTTGAGCAACTTACATGCTACAACTGACGGTGTAGATTCACTGTGTCTGCTGGTGCTATTCCTCTCAGCCAAGCTTTATGTTGAAGCAGGTTACAGCCTCTGTTATTTACTGTATCCATCCAGCTGCTGTGTCGCATGCTGACATTTGTCACCCTTAAACAATGACATAGGTCATCGCACAGCTGGGACTCAAACCATGGTCTCCTGCGTGGAAGGGCAGCGACTGCTACACTACCCAGCCGCTAATCAAGTTGTGTAAGTGAGTAATGCCTGCTTACAGCCTTCAGCAGCGTGTTACAGTAACTGTTATACAACAACAACACGATGCTGAAACACATGGGACCACACGGAGCTGCAGGCTGTGCAGAGGCAGGTGTTGTCCCAGCTTGGGGCCTCGGGAGGCCACCTGGCGCTCAGGCACACACACACACACACACACACACACACACACACACACACGTTTACTGTATGCAGATACACTTTGCAACATTGTCACTGTACGGGATCCCAGGAGCCAGCTCACAGACAGGGCAGCTCTATGACACACATTTAAACATACACACACACATACACGACCTGTCGCCGAGGAGCAGACCTCTGTGCACGTAGAATTAGCACGAGATGGTGAAAAAAATAACTGGAACAGTCAGTAAAGTTTTGGAAATCGAATCTGGAAGCGCTGATTGTGCTGTTTATACAAACAACTTTGACAAATACAGGCAGGTTTGAAGTCACTTCGAGTTTAAAGAAACATGTTCCGAGGAAATAAAAACCAGATGAGGTTTGAAAAAAATCCGTGTTCTGCTCAAGAAAAATGGTTTGTTGTACTGTTAATTTTTGTAATTAGGCGTTGGATTACTGCTTATGGACATCATTTCACATGTCTTTTCTGCTGTGGGAACATGCAAACATTCTCAGGCTCAATCTGTATTTTGGATTTAAGTGTTAGTGTTAACAGGAGCAGGGAAAGTGAGGTTTCCGCCCTTAGATTCTGGCTGGACATTGCAAACTGTTGTAGGCTACATCTTTAAACATTTCTCATGCTGGTTGCTGGGGAAGGGTCTGCAAATGTCAGGAACGTGACACACCCGAAGACCAAGGCAATGAAAAAGTACCGAGATACGTTTAGGATCGAACCATTTCAATGTGGAAGTAATATGACATAGTGTGCACTGGTCTTTAATGTAGTTACTGATAATCTGTGCAGTGTGAGAGCACAAATAAAACATGTAAACGTTCAAATATAAAAGCATTCCAGTTGTCCAAATGAACAGAAAATGAGCTAACGTAGCAGAGGGAACACTGCACAAACTGCTATTAAAACAAGTTCTGATGAGGTACTTTTACCATTATTCCCAATTACCCTGCAACAAGTGTACATTTTCTTCTTTCTAATACGACTACAGAACCACAACTTGGTAAGAAAGTTTCAACAGTGTGTACGGCAATCGTGCATCTGGTTTGTATGAATCGCTGTGTTGATAATTAAGGGCTGACACTCAGAAAGGCGTCTTAATATTTAATGGCTCAGCTATTCTCAGCTGGCCCATCGTACTGCCGCTGCTTTCAAGCTGACAATTACATCTCCGCAACCCCAGCTCCATTTACGACAGTTGTGTTTGTTCTGTCTCTTTTTAAGCCTCATTAGGACTAATGTTTGTTTGGATTTTCACTTCATTTATTTTCCCTATAGTAGAAAGACAAAACACTAAGGGCACTTCAGGATCTTACGAACTCCGCAGGTCATCCTGGGCTGGAGGAAACACTTTAGAAAGTCAACACGAAGGGAGTGGCATTCAGTGAGAAAAGGTTGTGCTCGAGTTTTTCTGGAAGAACACATTTCCTCCCATCATTATACCATGAATCATATTCAAATCTCCTCTTTCAGTGCACCACACAAAAAAAAGAATGGAAAGAACATGATCGTCAATGAAGTGCTGAACATAACCCTGATTTTAAGAGTACATAAACGTATTATTAGGCACATGTGTGAGTTTATGTGAGCTTAAGGTAGTCCTCGAAACCACTAAAAGACTGGCAGGCGTACAGAGCAGGAACCACACAGGTCCTTATAAGCGACCACACCTGTAGGCAAACAGCTTGACAAGTGATCACAGGTGTGTGTTTTTCCTAAAATGACTTCCTTATCAGGTGGAATAATCAGCTTAAACACCATCCATCACCATCAGCATACACTAGTGTAAAGAGTGCACTGTTGACTAGTGAAGCTACAGGAGTGGTACTGCTGGGGGTGGATGGGGTGGCACAGCCCCCTGCATGAATCTGAATGGCCGCCCACTGCTGGAGTCAGAAGGTGCTAATTTATTAATTAAAGGTGTGTTCAGATTTTTCAACACTATGTGACAATTCTGCAGCTGTTATACCTCCTGAATAGAACCAATTGCGTAGTATATACATTTATACAATTATTATTTTTTGTTCTCCTAGTTGTCAAAGTGCAACAGGGCACAACATTTGAAACCCGCTGGGTGCCCTAATTTTGAAGACATAATGTAACTGATATGCAGGTGAAGCGCAGTGTGGGTGTAACCTGTTTCTCTGCAGCTCTGTTATAAAAGATTCAGCCAGAACAGGCTTTACGCCACTCTCGTAAATACTTGTACAACACACATGTGCTCTGGAATCTAGAAGTTCTTCCTGTTTTTTACTTTTTACAGCCGATTTTACTGCTTCTTTTTGCACCTGGATTTTTTTAGTTTTGGACTGATTGCAGGTAGCTTCCGTAACAAACCACCACCAAACTCTACAACATGTTTATAGTGCAACCATAAAAATATCTGTATGAAACATGTATTTATTAATAAAATAAAGGATAATCAGAGACTGGTCTTTGTCTGTCTTGTAAAATGACTTAAAAGGGGAAATTCAGTGATCAAACCCTGATATTGAAGTCCAGTGTGTTTCAATCTTAAGAGGTACGTGCCAGGCCGCCATTAGGGTGCAATTTGAAGAGAGGGGTGCTATTGCCAGAGATGCTTCTGTGAGCTACAGGAGAATAGTGATAACCCTTTATGGGTTTTTAGATCAGAAAGCTAGTCAGTTACTAAGCTTGATTCCTTTGGAGAGGCTGCAATTAGAAAACAGACCTCAGCACAATATGGAAGGGTAAAATATTCTTACATTGTGTCAGGAAAATACAGATCCACTAACCCCCACAGTCAAACAGGGGACCATTAAACTGGAGCTTAGTCTCCCACATTCCTTCCTTTGTGTGCTGCAGTTTGAATTGCCCCGTCCTCCTCCTCCTCCTCCTCCTACTCTGTTTGACATTCCTTCCTTTTATAAGCCTTTTCTTTGATAATTAGCCTAAATGTTTTTATTGCTTGGCTTATTAGCATAGCTTTACAGTGAGGTGACACCATGGTTCGGTTTCCCAACTACAGTACAGCACCACTTAACAGTCCTGGGCTTCAGGAGATTTTACTTGTATGGTGGGTTTTAGATGCCTGGTCATGACGTTTGATGGCCGGATGACTGTGGTCCATTAGTCATCCAGCATCTCTAACAGGCCCCCATCTTATCAACAAATCCTGAACTATGTGGTAACCAGACGTTCTGACCTCTTTAAGGCCACTTCATGGTTTTCATTTGACACATGCTCAGTACTGGCAAAAACATGCATGTATTTAAACTAAGTAGAGACGTTTTAACCATACAGATTACAAAGCACAATGACATTGCTGAAAAAAGAACAGTGTCAAGTTACTTGTCTTGAACATGCAGTCGCTCCGCATAGTTTGGACAGACACAAATATTTAGGCTGCACCTGAAGGTACACTTAGATCCAGCTCAGACCCTCCTAGAGACAGGTTGGCAGCTGACAGAATTTAAATTGTGCACACCCTAGTGGACACACAGGCGCACACATGAAGAACTGGTGTGTGTTTCACTCCGTCCATTGGTTCCTCATGAACATGTAAACAACCCACAAATTATATAATTCTTTTTTTTACTATCAAGAAGAAAATATCAGCCCGAGACTATAGTATTTTTTGCTAAATGTCCCTCAAACAGAAGGAAAGAAAAGCATTTCTGCAGAAGATTAATGCACATTTGGAGTTCTATTGACCATTTTTGGCAGCAGGACAGCGAATGTGGGACTGAGTCAAAATAAGCTACAATTTCTGTTTAAAAAAAAGATTGATGTGTTTTTAACAGTTTTATTGGACAAAAATGGAGCTCTTTTATTTATTCTTTTTATTTCTGAAGCATAAGGTGTGCAAGCACAGGTGGTTTAATGCAGACAGACACATAAAGACAGTGAAACTAACACGGTGACTGTTAATACAGTGATGAAGGGGCAAGGACTGACTACGGCTGACAGTAGAAAAAGCAGCTAGCTGTGACCTCTAACAGCAAATCAGATCAGTGAATGTCTAAATGAATGTCTCTGTTTTCCTTACTAGTCTGCTGTGAGGCGGTTTGAACAAGACGTGTGGATCAGATCAGATGTCTCTTTTTTTTCTCTTTCTCTCTCATATGTTTTGAGCACGGCTGAGATTGTTGTTCATATGCAACTGAAGGAGAAAAATGATTTATATAGTCTCCCTCCCGCCCCACAAATCTCACATTACATCCAGTAAATTGCTCAATAATAAGATAAGCATTTGTCAGTGCCGTTTGAAAAGCAGCAATTTCTTTGGCGATAAAGTGAAATGCAAATGCTTGAATTAAAGTTAGGAGTAAATTTGGCTCAGTCAAAAGTTGAATCAGGAGGAGTGTGGGGCGTACAGATGTTGCTATGCCTTAATTCTCACACTACAGGATTGTACTGGGAGTGTTTATAATCATAGTTTACTCTGAATCATGCTGTTTGAGGACATGGACACGTCTATGTCTCTTATGTCAAATGAAAGAATACTTAAAGTCTCAGCAGTTCACCACAGTGGCAAAATATTCCCATCCGCTTTTTCCATAGCTGCGCTGTCAAATCATGGTCCAATAATCCAAACTCACACAGGAGAGTGAAAGTGAATATTTGTCTTGGCTTCCAATGTGTCAGGGAGAAAATTAGCCATGTGTTAGAATAACAGCGCGTGTCCAAGTTCTGCAGCAACGTAGAGGCCTGCTCCTCTGGAGGAGAGAGCTGAGGTGTGTTTGAAGGGAAGCTGGAAACACACCGGGTGCTGTCACCCCTCTGGCAGTGATGTTATGTGAAGCCAAGGTCATAGGTCAACCACTTTCTCAAACCAATACTTCCCCCTGGTGAACACTCTCCCTGTCCAACTACACCTAGATCTGAGGATGACATTCTCTCATCACTTAGTAGAAGATTTGCACCTCAATGTACAATTGAAGGACTTGATTGAAATATTTTGATGTTTGCAGCACACACACAACTGCTACTTCAATTAAAATACACTAAAGAAGGTCTTACCCTTTACTTTTAAATGTTGACAAATGTTGGCGAGAAAGATTGCAAAGAAACTTAAATTAAAAGAACAGGGCAAATAAGGAAGAAGAAAACGACTAAGAAGGGAAGGAAAAAAGCTAGATAAAAAGGAAAGAAGGAAGCAAAGATGAGAAAGGAAATGAAGGAGGCCAGACCAAAATAAGATATGAAAAAAGGAAAACAGAAAATAGATGGATGATAAGTCTCATAGAAGATAAGAAACAGCTTGGATCTTTTTAGAAAATGTCAAAAGACTTTGATTAATTTTGCTGAAAGGCTGAGATACAGTTCCTATGTGAACAATGTCACATTGAACGGAACAATGTCCAAAAATGGAGAAACAAGTTTTTGTCAACGTACTGAAAGCTTGTCTCCGTCATCTGCATTCATGAAGGATGGAAATAAGGAAAAGAGAAAAATGTGCATAAGTGAGGATCAAAGAAAAAGGAAAGGAACAAAGGAAGTGGGTGACAAATATTGAGGGAACAAGTAGGGAAAGAAGAAAAAAACACAATGGAAAGAAAAAATAAAGGAGACAAGGGAAATAGAGAAAAGATGGAAATAAAAGGAAGAATGTTGGATATGGAAATAAAATGAGAGGGTAGAAAGCAGGAACACAAGTGTGAAGGAAAGCAGTGAGAAAAAAGTGAAAGAGAAGGAGAAACACAAGAAAAGGGAGACAAAGTCAAAACAGGAAGTTCAATGAACATTAAAGAGAGAGCATAAAAGACGACAGGACAGGAGAAAAGAGAAAACCAAAAAATGAGAAGAGAGAGGAGAGGAAATAATGAAAGACAGGAAGGAAACAAGGTAAGAATTAAGGGGGAAGAACAAAAGTAGAGAGCAAAGATCCAGAAAGGATCAAAAGAAGGAGAAAGAAGGAAAACAAACGAGGGATGGAAATGCTTTGAGAACAAAATGCATGTATGTAAGTATTAAAAGCTGCTTTACGAGGTCATAACCTGCAAAATGCATCTCAAGGTGGATGCAGAGATGATCAGCAGCACTGAAAACTTCCCAAAATGTACAGATTGCATGAGGTCCTCCAAAAAATATAGTGTTTCCATCCAAATTTCTAGTTGATGCTGCAGGAATGAAACATTAACGGACCTCCATCATCAGCCCCAAGACTGAACATCTTGTTTCATGTCAGGAAATGATAAATTATCAAAAAGAAAGAAGGAAAATCACGGAGCTGGTTGGATTTCCTCGGCCCAACATGTGCTGCTGAGAACCATCCCACTTATATGTTACTCTGATGCTGCTTGCAGCTGGACCATGGATACGGAGAGGCAGCGGTTCAAGAGCAACACTTGGTAGAAAAACACAACGGCGCTGAAGGTCGCGCTTTAGTAGGAATGAAATAGCGCATTCATCAACCGCTTTCATTTGTCTGTGTTCACATGCACTCGGGAGGGAAGTGAAGAGAATGTGAAGCTGTTGAAAAGCAAAAGCGTTCGGGAAAGGCTTGATTTGTGCTGGACGAGGTGGTGCAGCATCCAGGGAGGGTATTGAAGAGTTCTGCAATAATACCAGCAAAGAGTGGTCTCTGCAGTGGCTCCACTTTTTCAGCAAACTCGGAAGTGAATTGTCTTTTAAATCTGGTCCAGTTTGTGTTCATACTGCTCTATCGCACACGAATCAGGAAGAATCGATGTGACAGGTTTAGAGCATCGACTGGAGTTCACATTTCTGAGTGAGCCCGACCCGAGCCAGAGAGTGTGGTGGCCCTGAATCTGACAGGAACCCAACAAGCTACAACCAAGGGTTTGGTTCCTGGTATCCACCATCTAGACATGATAGTGTGCTATTCTGCATAATCAGGTTGTTACGACCCACGTGGGGAAATCAGCCAGTCTGGGGAGTCGGTCGAGATATATGGTGCTGCAGTGCTTTTATGATTATGTCTGATGAGCTGTCTTGTTCTGTGCACATGAATGTAATTTGTAAGAGGTCCCATTTTGGCCCCTTGTTGTTGAGCTGCTTTACAAGCTTCTTCTCAGACAGATCGTTGATATTTTCAGCGAGGTAAGCAGAACTCCCAGCTAACAGCATTAGAGACTCGGTGCCAGATTTGGTGTCAGTCTCAGGTTGCTTTTATGCCACAGCCACAAAGAGCAGAGGCAACTTGTATGAAAAGCTGGTTTCTCCAGCAGTATCAAAGATGCTGCTGGCTCTTTGTCAAGACTGAGACGTAATGATATGTTAGCTGCTCCGAGTCAGCCCCTGAGAGTTTCCCCTGCCAAATGTCCGGGGCCAGCCGCGGGTCAAGCCTCTCCTTCTGATTTATGTTCTTCTTTATCAGACATAATGAGTGTTCTCACAATTAGCTGGAGACACGCTATCAGAGTCCAGTTCCGTGTCAGCACTGACCCTCGCAGACACAGCTGCTGCTTAACAACGGCCAGAGCGAACCTGAGGTCTCTTTAATGGGCGGAAATCGCAGCTCGGCCCGCTGCAGCCGTGGCTCGTTACCCCGCCTCACGAGAACAGCTCTCACCTCGTCACTGCTGAGCATCGGTTTGGTTTTTATGCCCACATCCTGCTGCGAACTTTGAGGTTTTTTTTGGGTGCCAGTAAATCACCTTTGTTAGTACCTGCTCACTGCATATAGGTGTCAACAATGGTAATTTAAACAAAGTGAGTTGCATATTATAGGTGTCGTGTGTGTATGTAACTGTTAAATAGTAACAGAAGGGGGTGGGGGGGTCATCGCATGTCCTTCATCGATCTTGTTATTTCAATTCAATTGAATGTAGCTACAGTTGATGTCTACAGTTAATAAGAAAAATGTAGAACCAAAAAAAATATTGTCAACTTTACCAAACTGAACATGACGGTCATCCCAGTGCAATATTGAAGTTTTTGTATTTAGGTTCATATTCGGATAAATCTTTAGCTGTTAGGATGTTCAGTGGCTCTCACCAGAATATGCTGGGTGTAGAGAGCCATGCTGTTATAGAGTCTAACCCAGACTGTATTCTTTACACCACATTAGCCTTGTCTGCCACCATTAGGGGGCGCCAAACTGGATCATCCATCATGAGGCTGTCTTATGTGGCAGACTAGGCCTTGATGGAAAACCGTGTCAAATGAAGCATTATCCGTGTGTTTGATTTGTCACACGTTTTTTTTTAGCAGATGCGCGTCCTGACAGAACCATTAGTCCAGACTTGGGAAAGCGACTGGGTCAGTTCACCCCATGTATAATCAGTTGATCAGAACTGATCATTTCCGCTTTTTGTAAATTTTAGCTTCATGAACACATTTAGAGATCACCACCAACTACTATATACACCGTGAAAAGAACACTTGAAGCTCCCCGTGTTTCACTGCTGTCTTGTGAGGTTTAAGTCTTTTTAAACTAGTATATAACTTCTGAAAGTAACATTTCCCTCCTAAGTGAGTATACCATAACCCATGAATCTGATCTTCCTGTACATTTTCTGTTTAGGGATTTCTTCAAAAACAAAGCTGCTCAGACTGTAAATCTCTCCACAGAAAAACAGGAATAAAGAGAACATGTATTTTCTCTCCACTCAATAGAAACAAACACTGATGCCACCTTTTATTTTAATGGCTAATATAAATTAGAAATTGTATATACCTGTTGCAGTAATTCTTGTTCCTTGTGTCTTTGGGAGACAACATTAAAAACCAAACTCAGTAATACTGTAACTCAGCGCAGTAAGAATGTCTTTGTTTCAAACCTGTCAGCAGAGAGAGAGAGAGAGAGAAACATTATGAAATAAAGATCAAAAACTCAATCTAAATACTGGAGCTGTCGAAAAAATAATCATGTGTTTGATTTGGCTGCACA
Source organism: Anabas testudineus (assembly GCF_900324465.2). Taxonomy (NCBI): domain Eukaryota; kingdom Metazoa; phylum Chordata; class Actinopteri; order Anabantiformes; family Anabantidae; genus Anabas; species Anabas testudineus. The sequence continues at coordinate 17,703,688 of NC_046630.1, forward strand.
AACAATTTCAATGAATGTCTCCTGCCTAATGGGAAACCTGATGTTGAACGGTACCACCCACTCCTGCGATATGTTGGAAAACTATTTAAAAACCTGTAATGAAGACTTTGCTTTGCTTTTTTAATGCTTTGCAAACATGCCGGTTAATTTGTTCACGGATCTCTTTACAGAGTTACACTTCTTGCCTAACCTTCTTTTGTAAATGTAATAGGAGCTTCTCATACTGTACCACTACGAAGTAACAGATGGTGGAGTATAATTTTAATCACAATAGATGAAATGATGCTGGTTAAACATGTAGATGAGATATTTCATTTAGACCGAATGATAATGAGCTTGTTTAAAAGCCTTCCTTGTGCTCTGCTCTGTTAGCCAGTCATCTATTGTTTCCTCAGATCTAATTAATATATCCATGCCTCAGGCTCCCAGCATGCATCACTGCATGTTGCCCACAGAGCCAGACTTCCTGGCAAACTGGGACAACACAGGGACACACAAATTCACAAATATTCACATTTTATTCACACATTTTTCAAACACATTTATTTTCATTCTCCCCAGAGGATGACCTACATTGTTCCCGTACTGAGTAATGGTTTCCTATTAGATGTCTTCTATGAAAACATACATGTTTTCAGCTGTGCTACCATAATTAAAATATGTAGATTTTCTATTTACAAAGTCAACAATTTCCAGCTACAATAGTCAATTCAGTTTGATGTTATAAAATCAGCAAAGCAAACAAAGTCTATTTCTACTTTAAGTGACCACAAAGCTTTGAATGGTGGTGTATGTTGCTTGGCAGCGATAAATAATGAAACTATTGTGTAAAAGTGGCCTCAGGAGAACTGCATCTTAGATTCTCACACATTCATGTGGAGTACTATTCCACTATGTGGACCCATGTAATGTCCGTTCTGGCTTTCATCTGGGGACTTTGTGTGTCCTCCTGTGACTCACTGCCTCGTCTATCTCAGATTTCCTCCGTTTCCAGGCCCATATTAACCACAGGGCAGAAACTGCTCTTTATGGATCGACCCAAGCTTAACCAGAGCCATCAATTACAGGACAGTCAGACACAGCCAATATTTGGTCATAACTCAGCGAACTGGCCACGCAGGCAGCGAACTCCTCCTGCAGCATTTAGCCAGCTAATAATGATTTAATGAACAGGCTTCAGCAAAGATAAACAGTAACTTCATTCTTGACAGGGGAAGCTACTAATTACATCACAGAGTAGAGGCAGAGAAACAGGCTGTCTCTACATGAGCAAATAACCGGGTACATATGTCTTCCATATGGAGGGCTGAGCCCCCGGGCTGCAGCTCTGCCCCTAGAAACAAGACGACAACGAACCACCAGTACGAGCACTTCCCGGGGAGACGCGTTTGAGCCGACTTTGATCATCATGAGCAGGAAAAGAAGAACGGGGCTGATGATCAACAAACTCATCATAATGAGCTCTGATTTCACTTATGATCATCAAAGGCAGCTCTTCGCAGCACACCCATCGCGCACTTGACAATAAACTGGATGTCGCTGCAAAGAAGCACAGGCAAAAAAAAAAAAACCTGCCAAGTTTCATTATTTGGAGCCACTTCCCCTTTTCTTGTAATGAAGCATTTCAAATTCATAGCAGGGGCAAATGCTCTGGTGTTAAGTGTAGATATTTGGAATAATTTTACCCTTGAAATGTAATGATTATACTTTTGGAATGATGGCTGCATTATACAGCTGACATCTCTGGATAAGTGATCTGTTCCATCTCTCGATGCCCTGGGAGAAATAATTTTAATTTGCACAGATGATGATGATGATGATGGGGGTGATGATGGGGGTGGGGGTGATATAGTTCAGAAAGTGCAGTTTGAATGTTTATCAAACAGCTCATCATTCTGTGCCTCTCTTTCACTTTCTTTGAATCATTGGTTCACAACCTGGGGGTCGGGGCCCTCCAAGGGGTCACAAGTTAACTGAGGGATCATGATGATGATAATGAAGTAAATCAAGTCTAAATGCATTTTCTCCTCTTTTCTCTTTTCTTCTTCTTTTACTTTTGACATTTTTTTTTTCTTGCTGACAGGAACCAGTTGGAACCAGTTCTCTCAATATGTAGCAGCAAACCCAATAAAAGGCTGATGTAGTGCTACAATTATATTAAAAGTAAAACCACCATGTTATTGTGGTTAAATCAATTTAGAGTAGAAGTGAACCACCCACATTTTTTTCGTTGTAGTCATAATGTGAAGCTTCTTATAAAAGTGAACAAATGTTACAGAAAGCCCTGCGTTCATCTAATTACTCTGGTCAGAGATCAGTGGTGCTCAGGCCTGGAGCCCAGGGTGAAAACATGATTCTCAGAGTTGTGGTTTGGACCTCCACGTAGTCATTTTCCCTTCATATTTGCATGTGTTCATATCATTTGACGTGTCTTACATTCATACCTCTTATGCTGACGTATCCTGTGACCAACAAACATATACTGCAGACGGTCTGGGTGCTCATAATTTGTTGGTTTCTATTTTCATTTTTGTTTCCAAGGCTTGTTTCAAATCATTTAAATGTGTTTTTTTTTTATATATATGTTTTTATAAAGTTGTCTACACTGACTAAATTACAAACACAAAAATCGGTGGCGCACAGGCTTCACCCAAAATGCATCAATCTGTCCAAATAGCCCCACAAAGAGCAATTCATTACGTGTGATGTTTGCCTTCAGTGATGTGGCCAGTGTGGTCAACAAATTGACTGATTTTAGTCATAATTACTCGTTTAGACACGAGACATAACACGCTGAGCTTGAGCCCCACTCTCTGCTGCTGCTGCTGTGCCTTTCGCTCACATTCCTGGTTAATCCCGTCATGTTGCAGTGTTTGTCTAACTAACACGATTTAGCCCATGTGCACTGGGCCAGAGCCCTCACTCGGTGCTGCAGGAGCCTGAGTGGCATATTAAGTTTTAAACAGACCAACACATGGAAATAGCCATTTTCCATTTTGTATTTTTTTTAACCGTTGTGCTTCCCTGGAACTCATCCTAGACATTTATGTCTTTCAGCAGGATTACAGTGGACCGAAAACTCTCAGAAACAAGAAACAAGGCTTGCACAGGCAAATCAGGCTTGCTCTATTAGAAAGGTGCAAAGGGTATTTATTACAGCTTTAAGCAGCCAGCAGTGGAAAAAAAAGAAGACACAGGGATGTAGGAGATAACACTTTTTGAAATATTACTCTAAGTGGAATTAATTCCTGGCTGCTAAGCACCTGGACATCCCAGGTGTTACTATGAAAATACCATCTGGCTCATTAATTGGAAGTTATTCCAGACGATTACCGATACCCCGGAGGACCGTCGTCCACTCTGTCTGCACGCATATTGAATTTCATAAATAAGACACGCCTGGCCCCGGGGAGCGGCTCAACCCGGTTTTTATGGGTGAACATTGATTATCAACAGTTCAAGGTAGTTTACGCACACTGAGCAGAATTCACAGGTGGAGGAGAAAATGAAACCTCAGAGTGAAAATATGAAAGAGAACCAAATTGAAGCGTTTGGAGAATCCAGACAGTGTAAAACTATTGTTATAATTAAGTTAACTTCCACAAAGATTTTTCTCCTGCCACTGGAAATTGAGTTTTTTATGCAACATAAAACTAGGAAACTGAAAATGAAGTTATTTTCAGAGGAAGTAGAGGAGATCATTAAACGCAATTGAAAAGTTACCAGTGTTTGAGGGCTTTACACAGCCCACACCTACACTGTGGATTGCCTGGTCAGTCACGGCCTGCTCTTAACTCTGACCTGGCAGCTCCTGACTCATTTTAGACTCGGGACACGGTCTGAGAACATTCACTTTGAAGGGCTTAGTCACCTGATCTAATGTTTCAGTGAACATGGCTGTTTGATAATTGGAGAAATTTCTGGCAAGCAAAGCACGAGCAGTTGCCCAGTCCTGTTTTTTTTTTTTTTTTTACGGTCCTGTTGTTCGAGGAGCTTTTATAAACAGTACGAGACTTGTGTTAACATTACAGGAGCAGTTAGTGAAGCGACAGCGTGTAAAAACATGTGTTAGCTCTTCAAATATGTTTAACTTGCAGAGATTTAAATCTGGCAAGTGAATAATTTAATTAATTTGCAAACACAACAAGTTCAAATCCATGAAATTAACTCCACATGAACTCGTGGGGGAAATGAGCGAGTAAGTAGTGTTACTTCTGTTCTGAGCTCAGTGGATCCAGTGTGTCGGTGGTCTACATACTCATCCTGAGTCTTTGAAAGCTTGTGCCCATTGATTAAAGAGGGCCGCCTTTGGCCTCTGAAAGTCGGGGACGGGGCATCAGTTCTCTGCACCTCTAACCTCACCACTTAACCGTGACCTCTCCAAGACCAAGAAACTGGTTCTCACCATTTTAGCTCCACTCACAAAATAGGTCCAAGTCCTGTTTTTCAATTGTAGACGACTATGCAAACAAATTCAAGTCTTCGTACTAGTCTTTACTCAGGAATGAGCCACCTTGTGTCCCAACTTGAGCTGATGTGGCCCCTCGCTTCCCTCACTTCTTAGATCCACCCAAGGGGGTACGAGAGAGAGAGAGGGAAATCCCAGCGTGAATTAATTTAATTATAATGAAGTCACAGACTGAAAAAGAACACGTGACCCCTGAAGACTGCAGCTCCACTATCAATGCTAGATCTCTAGTGGCGTCCAGGGAGTTATGAAATGTGGCTGATTTATGAATGTAATATTTGTTTGCAAGAACAGAATGCATATGAGGGAGTAATAAAACAACTCTTAAGTGCTCTAAATAAAAAGCAATGCTTTGTTTGTGAAAGACAGCATGTGCATTAAATCTGTCTATTTCAGGCTCTGAGTGATGTGATATAGGACTAATAATAACTGCAGCTCAACATCTTGATATAGAAACATACACACACATTTAATTACTCTCACTGATGCAGATCAACTTTGGTTGTATGGATGTATACATGCACCAGAGGTTTCTCTGACGCTAACGATCCCACCGTGTTTGTTTGTTGGGATATTGGAGGATACGGAAAGTGTCAAAAGCTGCAGATAAAACCTCACATCCCTCTGCAGTTTAAACTTTAAAGTTGAGCTTTTTCTCTAACTCATCTGAGAGTGAGTGATATAATTGGTTGGCTGGAGTGTTTCACTAATCAATATGATTGCCCCGCAAACAGCCAATCAGTTGTCCAGGTCCCCGCATCATCCGGTCCATCCACCACCATGAGTGATGGCGACAACTGTAATTGGATTCGCTCTGTGAAACAACGGAACAGAGGAACGCTCTGGAAAAAATGAGACAATTATACACAACGGTAATGTGCTGCGCTGCGGATTTAGACAAACTCATATTTATTCTGTGCGGCAGAGGCAGAAGGTGCGGTGGGCACTCTTCAAAGGTGTTTTATTGAATTTGTCAGGCTGTTTCCTTCTCCGAGGCCCAATCCTTTCCTCTGTCTGTTCTATCCATCACACACACACACACACACACACACACACACACACACACACACAGATTCTCACAGACACAAACAAACTCAAAATGATGGGTTTCTCACTGCACCCCAAGGCTCGGTCGACCCCTGCACCAGATTAAATCTGACACTCATGACCGATTCTGACAGGGGAGGGGGGGTTGACTGTGGGTGATGAAGGAGAGAGGTGGGAGTCGAAGGTGGAGAAGTTGTGGAGGGTGAATAAGGTGTGTCTGTGTGTGTGTGTGTGTGTGGTAAGTTGGTATGGTAAGTTTGGAGTGACAGACTAATTAGGACTTTCCTGTGTGAAGCTTTATTTTCATATTTACTCTAGAGCATCAGAGTCCAAACAGCACTCTGACCACACCGGTCTAAATTATGTACCACACACACACACACACACACACACACACACACACACACACACACATACACTGACACACACGGTGTGAAAACTTCACCATAGCTGTTCCACAAAACTGACACAATCTGGCGACAAGATTGACACTTTTGTCAAAACCCAGAGAAGAAACACGATTTCATCAAACTGGAAAAGAACGGCGCCCTCTGCTGGGCGAGACAGAACCAGCACAACATCATAGGGTTCATGGTGAAGTGATGAGATCCTGGGTGGAGGAGCAGAAATTCCTTTCAAATAACATTACAGTTTTTAGGAATGAAAATTAGACCTTCATTGGACCTGGAATCATTTTTAAAGACCGGTTTCCTCCATCGCTAAATTGACATCCTACTAACTTACATCAATATTTCTTAAGAAGAAGAATCTTTCTTTACATTTAGTTTATAGGGCACCACAGTTCTGGTGAAACTCAAACAAGAAAATATAGTTCAGTTGTTGTTGTTGAGGACTATTTTCAATAATGGATCAATCCACATTTGGTACAGACCAACCAATGAACCCATTGTTTTAACACAAAACATCCACGGTCCATAAAGTATTTTAAAAACATGAAGTACTTCACAAAGCAATGGGACACATGTATTTGAGGTTCTGACATGTTTAAATTTCTCAGGGGTGGATTTTTCTCTACCTAATCGTGTTCAGCAGTTGCTACATACAAGATAGAGAGCTCCTGTCAGAGCACCCCCGTAGTACAGCTGTAAAAGCTCCACTGACATTGTAGACCTGGTCCCTGACAAGGTTTCTATTTCCAGAATTCTTTAAAACATACCTCAGATATTTTACTGTGCAGGCCAAAGAAGATGGGGTAAAGGAAATATCAACTATCATGCAAAACAATATATCCCTCTACGAATACTGTTAGTAACATTAGATATTTGCCTGTGCATCAGGCGGTGTGGACGCAGCTGTAGAGGAAGCGGTGGTGAGGAACCTGCAGCACTTGGCTCAGTGTCTCCTGAGAAGTAAAACAAGATGAGGTCATTTTAATATTTTATCACTTAAAAAAAACAAGATACCCCCTCTTTAAAAGAGCCGAAATGGGCACACAGACATGCGATCGCGGTATCACTGTGAAACACGTTGCTTTACCATGAATCACGACACATCCATTTCCTGTATTGCAGTTTGTGACTGATCTCTCCCTCAGGATAATTACAGCCTCTACAGTTTAGCTTTTCTCCAGTGATTTCCTGCCCCGTGAAATTAGGCCTCACCGAGTCCATTTATCATCCCATTACTACAGTCCTGTCTTCTCTATATATAGATCCAGGTCTGGAACAAGTGGAGATCGAGAGCCAATGGTGCCAGCAACAACAACAGCAGCAATCACACAGTCGGCCACTTTGCTTGATTACAGCACTTTAGATAAGCCGCATGTTTGAAAATAAGCTACGAACTTTGTCTTAACTGTGCCTCGACTGATTATGGTCAGGTTAAAACTGCACAAACAGCCGACCTACGAGACCATTTCCTTTTGGGGCTGTGTCCAAAAATCTACTCATTCTAAATTAAGAAATGAATTGATCAGTGATGTAGAGCCGAATCGTCTTTTTCCTTTCATTGCGGTGTAACAACTGTTTCACAGATACTTTACATAGTAATATTGTAATACAAACTTCTGCTGCCTCATGATGGAGAATGTAAGTGATGTCCACAGTAAAACAGACGAGTTCTCAGCTCTGATCAAGGACCAGATAGTGTGGCCGAATGAACTCCTTCCAGACTCATTTGGAACTGAGTGGTTTCCAGATGGTGAAGGTGAACAAGCAAACAAAGGTAACCGTCCTGAACAGCACCTTCAGTAACAGGCTGCCCCCCCGTGTTGAGTGGAGGAACGCTGCCACAGCTTCGTCTCGGCTGCCAGTCGACTCGTTCTCCACCGTTTCCCAGCAAACTCAAGTGACCTGGATAATTACAGGCCTGATGCTGCTGATTGCACAACTCTCCTGTCAATTTTTTGTCATTGTTGCCTCTCTGTCGGAACTTTTTCTTCTTTCAGAGTCACACACTTCTCACCTCCCTTATTGCATATTATTGTTGCTGTTGTTATTATTATTATTATTATTGATGTGACACTTGAATTTCCCTCTTATTAAAAATTATAATTTAGATCTGATGATGACTTCAGAGCAAATTCAGGATGTTTGGTCCTGAGGGAACATGAGTGTCTGTACAATACTTTTCTGTCAATCCATCCAATAAATATCAAGACATTTCACTAAATGTATGATGAGTTTGACCATAGACTGGGATCATTGGGATTTATCTTCTGGGGACCACGACTATCTGTGTATAATATCATGACCATCCATGCAGAAACCTGTAATGATCGTTTGCATGTACAGAACAAGAACATGTATGATAACATTTACAAGGTCTACACTTTCATGTCTTTCTTTCAACATGACTCCACTGTTAGGAATAATGCAATAAATACAGTGGGAGAGGAAAGTCCTTAAAGTCAGCGAGATAAAGCGTGTGGAGGCAGCACATTACTCATCGATGTATGATAGTCCTAAATGAATATCTGGGGAATTGTTTTGTACATCTCTTGAGCTTTTCTCTCTCTTTGCTTTATGGTTAAACATTACATTTCTCAGACGTTTAAATTATACAACACTTCATTAAAACAAGGGCTCCTATTCAGCCTTTTCCCCCTCCACCAAAATATGTTTCATGCGATTAACATTCAGTTAAACATGTAGGACGAACTCTCCAGAGAGGTACAAAATAGTAGCATAAAATATGATCGCGGGATGTTTGACTTTAGTGGGGAAATGAGAGAGCGAGCGCTAACACTTAACATGATGTTTATTTGACAAGGTTGTCACTCCATAAGGAACCTCTGGGCTGACCTATAAACACACTTCACCTGCACTTTAAACAGCGGCTAAGCTTAAACGCTTCATTTCTATGTGAGAACAAGCCGTCTTTTTCATTCTCTTCATTGTATCATTGAAACAGCAGCAGGGAGTTTATTTTGAAAAGGGCAAATAGGAAAACATATTTGAGAAGACTCTGACCTATGGCTTTGGGTTGAGTTTAGACTGAATAAGGTGGCAGCGGTCATATCAAAACGGCCTATGAGGCCATCACGAGGGCGTCATTACGTTTGTGGGAAAATGAGATGAGGGAAGTGAGAAGTGATGAGGGTCACAGCGGGGTCGTGACATGAGGAGCGGGGCCATTTGAGTGAGGGGGCCCCGGGGGCTCGTGCTCATGCATGAACCTCCTCAACCAAACAAAATATTTCATCTGAGCACACCGAGACTCCCGTTCCAAAACATATATCCAATGCGGGGACATCTAAACAAGTCAAATCACTCAGCACGCTGGAAATGTGCAACACTAGTCTGTGAAAAGGGTTTTCATCTTGAAAACCAAACATCCTCAAGTCTCTCAAAAACTAAGAAAAATACCTTTTTTAAACCACTAAAGCAGTGAACTGAAATATTGGTGATTAATAGCGATTAGGTTTTGCAGGAGATTCATGTCGCAGTGAGCAGGTTTTCAGTGTTTTCATTTGGCCTAAGGTTTACATACTTGGCCGTGACTAAATCCTGTACACCACCCTAACCATGTCTACTAACAATGTGGAGCTACAGTAAACATAAAATAAAAGGGTAAAACTTCTCTTGGACTGTCCATCTGTTCAAAAATTGACTATTAATTGTAATATTATTAACATTTAAACATTATTATCACATCATAATCACATCAAACATAAGTTAAATAGTCAATGGATCCAAACCAAAGATCTGAAAATAATGAAAATGTTCATTGTTTATGTTTTATTTCTATATATATATATCTTCTATTACTTAACTCCATCAGTGAAGTGCTGTACACACACACACACACACACACAAAATATACATATATACTCTCTATTTCCTTGCATAGCTTTCACCCATTTGAACAGATCCTGGTCCTGTCAGTTTGAATCCACGTCAAATGCACGGCCTTGTCTTTTGTCTAGATGAGACTGAGGCCTTGACCAAATCTGATGTTCTCTTCCCCGTAAATTTTATTCCTGCTCTCATCGTATTTCCTCCGGCAGTATCTGTGTCGCCTCTGCCCGCAGAGCACTAACTCAAAACATGTATGCACGTGATCTGGCATAGCGAGCCCAACCGTTATTTGTTCTTTAAACAGAGTGTTCGTTTTGGCTGGGAAGAAGATTGGGTATCGGTCATCCCGTGAGTGTGGAAGAGACTCTCTGAGTTGGCACGAGGGGAGAATTCCTTAGAGGAAAATAATGTGTCCATGTGAATGTCAGTCAGGTGTGTCAGCTGATTAGAAAGCATGTTTCCAGTTAGGTCTAGACATAATAAACAATCATTGAAGGCCTACATTCAGTATTATTCGAAGATGAGATACAGGAAAATAAACGTACACACGTGCATACGTGACACTGACCCTGGTGTAAAGGCATGTGACAAATTATCACTATTGATGATATAAAAGCTGCCATTCATTAGAGACACTCGTTTAAATGACCTTTCCACAGTCGCAAAAGCCCTAATACTATATGACAAAAAAAGGTTCTCATTATGACAATAGCAAAATCATAACTAGCACCAGGTACGTTCAAAATCGAAACGAGAATTTAAACGGTGCCTCAAAGTGATAAGTTACGGTCACTGGATGTGTTTGCAGAGTTTAAGAGTGTTTTTGCATTACATCTCCACATCAGGGAAGCTTTCTTTCTGGTACTTGCAGGATAGGGTATCATGTAGTGATGTTTTGGCTGCATTTCATTTGGCTGCTTAAGTTTCAGGGTCTGTCATGGCCATCTCTAATGTTATTAGTAACACCTGTTCTTTTCCTGCTTTGAAAGTCAAGTTTACTTAATATTATGTGCCTTCAAAAAAAACTAGAATGAAAATATTTGTGAGGTCCAGGATTCATTTTCAATTTTTAAAATTGATGGATTTTGTAATATGAATCTTCTCTTATACTACGTTAATCCCTGCCAAAAGAAGGAAACTAAAAATTCTTGTTCTTTTCTATCACTTTTTCCTTATTTGGCACCACAAATTGCAGTTCAGTGAAGTAATACATATTTCAGCAATACTCTAGTTCGCAGGAGTATTGCATAAAGTTATTAACTATCATCAAATTACAAAATGGTTGAAGTAGCAACAAAGGCCACGGTATTCTGAAATTTAGTCATGCTCCAAAACACTTACAATATCTTATTATGTTGCTTGCTCCTCTAACCTTAGCATCCTTCTTTAGCCTCTTCCTGCTCAGTTAAGTCATATTTATATAACCTTCACCTCATTCAGTTCAATTTGAAGCCCAAGCTGAGATAACCCTGATTACATCTTAACGACATGATCAGGGTTTTGTTTTTATTCTTATAAAAGCTCTCCCTGCAGAGCAGCACTGTTAATGCTCAATAGTTATAATATGGTGTTTCTAGATGTCTAAAATGTCTATTGAGCAGAACAGATAAGAGAATAATAGTGCATAAATGATTGTCAATGGACAGTGAACCTAATAATCTCCTGCCTGATCATCACTAGGTAATGAACTCAAAATCAAATCAGTTGTGGATTTCAACAACTCCAATTATAATTAAGAAAATGATCATGATGACACTGGCAGAGATGACTCAGCAGTAATTAAAATTGGTACAATGGAGACGAGGAGAGCAAACTGTGAAACTAAATTATCAGTGACAGAAGTGCATGGGAGACAAATAGGAGGAATGAAAGTACTCCACAGGAAATCTAACTCGCCTCTCCTCTGACTCCAACTGAGTCCAGAAGATCAAGTAAAATCCTCTGAGAGGGAGTAATTTAACTGTCTGAATTTCTCCAGACCCAACTATGTGCTATTCACAGTGATAAATTCCAGGCATTGTGTAAGACTTGTGTCACTGTGGGAAATGTTTACAGATGACCTGTCAAAAAAAAAACACTATGACTTGGGAACATGTGGAACATTGAACAAATGCTAAAATTGTGTGCTAAAGAAAAAACATAAGAAATGTCTTACTGGCATTTCTAAAAAGTAGTTTCATATAAGTTACCCTTTGCAAACAAAATCTAATGATTGGCCACTCATCACTCACTGCAAAACGGTTTCAGCAGCTTTTGAAAGTTTGTCTTTCCTATTGTAAGTCTGTGTTTCTGCTGTCCTCAGTTCAGTTAGGACTTTACTCCACTACTTTGAGTCCAGGACAGAGGAGAACCTGAGAGGAGTGAAGAGTTATAACGGAGTGATGGGGGCTGTATTTATTAAGTAAGTTTCTCTTAGTGCTTAGCAGACTATCTCTAGAGTTGCTCTATTCCAAGCTCTGGAGGACAGTTTCCCAGGGGTTGACATGAATACCAGCATATCTAGATTAGCCGTGCAAGTAACAGCAACAAGCTTCTTTATGTTAAAAGAAGAACTGATTGCCTGGCTGGCCCCTCCTCTTTAGCTCATGTCACCTGATAGGTGTTAACCCTTCAGGTAGTCTGCACATAGAGAGAATGCAGATGAGGTAACCTAACTTTGGAACCTGGTCTTATATTATTGGGCAGCTGAGACACATCAGTGTTCACACCTGTCAATATTAATATGTGTAGAAGGTGTTTCATTACATTAGATTTCATTACTTGTGCAGTCAGTTCTGCAAACAGTCCGATCGTCAACATGCTGGCGGGCTGACTTCATCTACTGTAGCCTGCTGTCAAACCAGGGGTTGGGGGATTGCGCAGTCCAGTGCGCTCTCACCCAAACATCCACTACATCCTCTATTGATGACACATTTTCCTGTAATGTCCTTTTGGCATCAGCAATACACTAAAAACATACGTTGTCCCAGACCACCTCAGCAGGTGGGTTTGAATGCACACTGGCCTCTACTGCAGCTGGAGCTTTATCTTTTGTTCTGTTTATTTAGTCTGTCCTGCTGCATGTCAGAACTTATATGATTTTTGTGTTTACTCATGTCAATCAAAGAAATGTTGTCTCCTTGCATACCATCCAATCTCCTCCACTCAACAACTTGGATTTCTTTCTCATGTGGTTTCTGGCATGATCTGGCTAGACTTCTACATGCTGCAGAAATACTTACTATTATCTGAGTTCTACTATTATCTCCATGTCTTTGACCTTTACAATCTGGTTCTATTTTTCATCAGTGAAGCTTCCTGTTGGAGTCATACAACTTCAGAGACGTAGACAAAGTCTCATTTTCAGCAGCGTTTGTAGAAGAAAAAAGATCTGAATCATAATTGTGTTGTTGTTGGGAGGTGATGGTGTGCATAAAAAAACTCTTTACAGGCACTGTGTCTTTTGTGCACAGGCAGAAAACGGCATTCCTGAAATAAAATGGTTTAAGTGGTATTCAGTTGAGTGTGTTACATTCATGTCCCTGCTTTCTCATGAAAGGTAACATTCTGTAGTTTACTACTAGTTACTACTACAAATACTAGTGCTACAGAGGCACGAACGTGGTTGAAAATACTCACATTTGACTTAGAGAACTCAGGCATGACGTCTACCAATTTCTTATTGTTTAAAATGTCTGTTAGTCACTCAGCACATTTGTTGAAACATGATGGTTTCAGTGGTGTAATACCTCTCTGCAGAATGTAGCATGAGTCTATCGTTCAACAGCTTATTAATGAAACGTAAATATACATTTGACAGAAGCTGTACATCTAGAAATTGTTGTGTGGGGAAATGCTAATCTACTCACGAACTCAAACCTTGGTTGGCTGTAAAATTAGATAAAAAGTTGAAGTTGCCTGAAACTGAAACTGGGATTATGCCTATTTTTTCAAAGATTGTATCAAGACAGACAAAGCTTTGGGTTGTGGCTCTACAGGACCAGGGCTGCCTACCCCTACTCTAGTTCTTAACCACGGTCTTCTCCCAGTTGGATGTACTGTCACGGCTCCAGCTCCACTTCCTGTCCCATGCTTTTATTTTTTTCTGTTTACAGTCATCCTCTGTTTTCCTGGCGTCTAGATTTCTCAGCCTGATTATTTTCACCTTTTAATTTGAAAGGGCAGCGGTCCTACTCCAAAATCCTCATTAGTGCAGATGCTGCAACAATCTGCCTGTCAATCTCTTGACAAAACCCCAAGATACTTGAAACTTCTTCACTTTGGTCAAGGACCTGTTCCCAAACCGAAGAGAGCGAGCCTCGATTTTCCAGTTAGTCCTGTGTGTTAATCAAAATATTTAGTTTATTGAATCGCAATTAGCTAGAAAAATAATCCTAATGTAGGGATTATTACACATTATCCCTACATTTCAAAAGCTTGGGACACTTAATGGAATATCTACATGGACAAACACAGGTTTGTCATCAGCAAACATTAGTGCTGTGTTCAAATGGCATGTTGTATTTACTAATGTAAGTTTAAAAGGCTCAAACATTAGAAAACACAGCTGAAACTTATGTTTTCACAGAATACAAGGACATTTATAAGTGATCTCAAACCTTCGAATGGTAGTATAAACACAGCACGTAAGATATTATACCCTGGAAATCCCCAAAAATGAGTTGTAGGATTTAACAATTCAAAACCTGTGTGATCATCAGGACAGTGCTGTTTTTGTAAATACTAATTTACCATTCAAATGCCACTGAAGAGCATAACAAGTAGAAACTCCTCATATATATTTACTTCCTTTTTCCCAACAGCAACAAGCACCTTGAACTCTTTTAAAATCATGAAGTCGCCGTGCAGGATAACCTCCAGCCTCCCGTCCTCAGGGCAATAGAAGAGCTGGCGCTTTGGGGCCGTGCTCTCCTGGTGCTGATTGATTCTCTAGTAAGGAATGAACAGCAACGCCTCGTACTTTGGATAATTGTCATATTTGTCACCCTCAGAACTGAGCTGAGGGGCTAAGTGCGAGCAGCTTCGGTGATCTAATTGGACAGAGTTATCAGACACTGAACTGCGGCGGCAGAGCAGCGAGCTGCAGTGATCCATATCCTGCTCACGGTGAGAATGAGGAGTCGTTAGGAGAGACAGAGAAACATTAGGAGCGTCGCACACATGCATCAATTCACTGACACGCTCAGAAATACACACACATATTGAGTATATCATGTTGATTTTACTGTCCATATGCCTGCTCAGATTTATAGCCAAGACTGGTTTACTCATGTGCACGAGGATATTTATCTCCAGCACATCATCATAACAAGAGCTACAAAAAAAATACAAAATCACACTGATAAAAAACACTTCTGCATTACATTTAACAATTGAAGAAAAGTAAATTTACACACTCTTCAATTTACATTTTTACATTTCAGGATGATCTTTGTATATGTATAGAAACTTCATAATTGATTCCTATACTTGCAGACCCACCTTACACTATGTCTTTCAGACATACATTCAAGTCACAATGCTTTGCACCGAGAAAATCAATAATGATGTTTTTTGTTTCATTGTGACATTTTATTTCTCGTATTGAATTTTTTTTTCTTATAACATATGGATACAATTGCTGTGGGCACTTTTTGGATAACCAGTGCAACAAACTAGCGTTCAGGCGGCGTGTCTGGTTTCAGAATCATATTCCATTTGCACCACCTCCACTCTATCATGCTATAATGTTATTTTCTTTCTCTTGAAACACATTCTTATTTAAGTTATTACATGTTTATACAGTAAATGTACATAATTTACTGTCTCACAATTTAGCTCAAATTCCAAATACTACATTGCACATAGAGCCTCTGAAAGTTATGGTCATGGGAAACTTCCCTTTTGATTTTCTACAGTGGAAACAGGGCCTCGGTCCAATTTCCTTTTCTGAAACAACATAATGCTGCTACCACCTTTTCAACCTTGAGTCAGCACCTGTTATTTGAGAACAGTCTTGTTCCTCGATATGAACAACTGATGGTTGTCTATAAATGCTCCAGAAGTGCTGCATAAAACTCTGGGCGTGGATTTGTCTTCATAGGCTAAAGTTCATCTTGTAAAAAAGGCAGAAATAAGTAAAAGACAAACGAGTCTAACAAGACAAGCGAGCGCATGTTTATAACAACCTGCATGAAAGGAGGAGGCTACCTTGTTTGGGAATTTGTGATCAAAGAGTTGAACTAATGCGTACGTGTTCTCAGAAATAATTTATTACCCCCTGCAGCTGTGCAAATACCAGTGTCGAGCAACATTCCTCACTGCAAATGACGGCCTGAGTTTCAGTATTATAATGACAGATCAGCGCTGGATAATTCATCTGAGGGCCCTAAAATATGCAATTACTCTGCAGTTGCTCCAGATCCATATATCACAGCATTCAGGCATTCGCCTACAAAAGGCAGCACTTGTCAACACAACAGTTAAAGGATAGAAAGTTATGGATGCACACGTTCTGTTGTTTGTTCTCCTTGATCAAGACAAAAATCTGATGGACTACAGGAAAACAACAGGAAGGTGGGGAAGTATCACGAGGTACGAAATTCCCCCACTGTGAAGAGCCAAGTGTCCTTTTTTGATCGATGACCCCTGCAACGAAAAAGCCGGGGAGTGAATGAACAATTTCCAAAACACAATCAATCCATCGTGAAACAAAGACAAATCATTCCCCGAAGAAATCTAATGTCCAGGTCCGTTAATATCTCATTATCCTGTCAACAAGACCTCTTGGCTCCTGCCACCCTTTCACTAACTATCATGAATTGATTTCATTTTTTACCTCTCTCTGTCATGAGTCCAACAGCCATTTCTAGATGCCAAATATCTCATTTTGGAAAAGAATTCCAGAGCGGACATGATTGAAAAAGAGCCTCCTGTTGTCTTCTGCTGTAATAAAGAGCGATATTAATCAACACGTCTGCCAGAAGAGCTGCTCTCTCCTTTGATCCTGGAATTCCAGTGTGTCTAGAGTCCGTGATTGAGGTGTCTTTGTATCTCAGATAAAATTTGAAAAATGGAAGTAAATGATTAACTGATGTGCTTGTTGTGAAAACGTCTGCAACTTGACGTTCTTCAGTTCAGTTTTTATTAAAAAAGAAGTCCTGGTGAATAACTGTTTCCATGGGTAAGTAACGTCCAGCCTTTGTCCTGTGACCGTGGGGACTGGGGCAAATGGATGGTCGTGTTGTTTTCTTTTAGTGGCCTTCAACATCAAGTGGTGCTTGAGGCTTAAGCTCATGACCAGACACCCTCTCTGGGAGTAAACACTCACAAACAGTCACTCTCAACTCTTGGTCAACCACTGTTCTCTGTCCGCAGATGCATCTGAGTAAATGACTCTGCTCTCTAGTACCAGGGGACAGCAGCATCTGTCCCCAGAGCAACATACAGCATGTACAAGTGACAAGCCCTCTAGTGGCCATAGAGCCACAGTGGGTCATTGACAATCTGGCTTTTCTTTTTTCTTTTTTTTTCTTTTTTGAAACACTTAATTGATCCTATGGGAAATTGTCAATCATCCAAGAAGCTGCTTCAGTCTCCTTTCCAATATATGACAAAAGTTGTCATATTCCATTTGCACCTAATTTAACCCAAATCATGATGTCTGTGAAAGTCTTCACTCACTTCCTGGTCAGTAGTATCCTGACTTGCTAAAAGATAGTTCATCTCAGCACCTGGTAGTCCAATTTTTCAATAAACCTTACAATGCTGCTGCATTTTTAAAAGGGTTTCTTTTCCTCCAGCGATTTGCAAGGGTGTTAAAAAAAAACGTTCTAGAGGGCAGAGGCAAAACAATACTGTAAGGAAATTCAGAAAATAGTCAAATATAAAGTCAAAATCATCTAGGTATTACTGTAGAAAGACAGAATCATCACATGACACTATTCAAACTTTAGAAGCAGACAGAAGAAGGTCAAAACCTTTAGCTGAAATCAAATCAAGTCACTAAAAACGTCTGGGTCTCTCCCTCCACCGGCGTGCTTCTTGATCTGACCTCTGTGGAGTCTCTGTAGTGCTGTAGGACAAAAACAGCTCATCAGCAAACACATCAGCGTTTATTTACGCCTGCTAACCCACTCAGCAGCGCCTGTATATGGCAGATGAAGCCTGCTCCTTTGATATCCATTACCGTATTATTCGCCAGTAATATCTCTGCCGGCATTATGCCTGTAATTATGACTGTCATTCAAGCCAGGCTTTTAACATAATTGAGTCATAAGAAATTAGCATAAAGGCTAATTTGTTTGATTATGCGTGAATTTGGGGAATTACGGTGCTAAATGATGATGCCTGTTAGGCAGGTTAAAAATAAGCTGTGGGGGAAGTTGTTTAAGGGGCTCCATGCAGCCTCTGCTCATAATGTGTCCGTCATGCCTGCAGGTCACCACGGCCCTGCCAAAACCTCACAAATCCCACCTGTGACTTTCATGGTTTAATATTAGCAGATAGATCGCACGCTAGAATAACAGGAAAGGTCACTAATTAAACAATTACTGATGGTATGGTAGGCAGATGTTACAGGCTGGGTCAGGCTAGGAGTAAGCTGGTCGATGCTTGGCTGCATGTAGCTTCATACATAATCAACAGTTGTGGGAACGGCTCCAAAGCAAATAACTAACACTCTCCACCACTGAAGAATTACTACAATGTGCAACTAAAACAGCATCAATGCACTTTGGTATTGATTTTCCAACTCTCTTGAACTCTACTGGAGTCATAAAGAACATCCTTCAGAGAGATCAGTTAGGGTTTTGATGATGACCAGATCCTGGTCTTCAGCGAAAAGCAAATACAAAGCAAATCTGTTGTACAAACACAGACATAGTTCTGTCTATGAAGCGGTACCAAGATAATGCAACACAATCTTTCCCAGTCGGTTGTTGACTTCGACTTCATTCGCTGAGCCTTTCTGTCAAACTTAATTAACATTTGTGCTGCAGGGCAACGCTGTAATGAGACGTATTAGAACATTACACCAGTCCAATATGGGGAATGAGGAACGGGAAGCTGATTTTGGTTTTAAATCTAACAGGATTTTTTAGCTCACGGGAGAATTTATACAAGTAATTAGGTAGTTGGCGTTGTTGTAGTGAAGCGTGTCTCTGAAGCGTTGTGTTTATTTGTACGTTTTATTGCAGGTTTTGTCCTTCTTTTTTTTTTTTTTACTAAGACTAAAACACAAATTCATACATTTCAAGTATATTGGTTACCAAAAGTATAGTCAAGGTTTGTGGTGCGCTGCTGAAATACACATTCGAATGAAGATGGTTTTATTATTTTATGCATTTTGCACACATTCATTGCAAACTGTCTCATTGTGTAAAATTTACTGCAACAAAACACTGGCCAAAAATATAGAAACCTATCAACATAATGCCAACTCAACATATATTTGTGTACTTTGAGGAAGTGGCTGTTTTTCCATGGTTTATGATTCCACAAAGAGAAATCTTAGTGCTGCAGTGATACATTCATTTGAAGAAGTTCCTTTCCTGTTCCTGTTGTTTCATCACTGTGTTGTATTCATGTGCAAAGTTTATCCCCCGGTTGGATGTGGAGAAGCCTCGCCTGCACAGAGCCCCGACCTCAGCCACATCCAGCAGCTTTGGGATGAACTGTGACTTATAATCCAATGCTCTTGTGACTGAACAGGAGCAAATCCCTGCAACCACATTCCAAAACCTGGTGGAAAGCATGAAATCACGATGTTAGAACATTGTATTCGAGTATCAGGTACGGGTGTAATGAGGAAATGTCCACATACTTTTGGTCATGTGATGTAAGTTCTAGTGTAACTGTCCCAAACCAGACACTCGTCTTTTTTCAGTTGGAGAATTTAGCCGTGTTGAAGCGCCAGAGTCTCTCTCCTGAGTCTGTGTTCCTGACTGTCTGCAGGAGGCTTTGTGTCCTGCAACACACTGATACTCAAAGTCAGTGAGGCGCATGAATCCAATTTGCTGTGTGGGAGCATTAGAGTATTAGACTCCTGTGTTCATTTCTTTCTGAAATGACTTCCAGTCTGAGACCCAGAGAGAGAGAGAGAGAGAGAGAGAAACAGGTTAAAAGGGAGACGCCGAGGGGAAAACAGAGTCAGAGAAAATTAGAAAGAGATAAAAACAGGAGCAAGCGTGGGAGAGCCAAACTCAAATTGTTCTCCGAAGTAAAAGCATTAATTCCATTTACCCACAAAAATTGTTTAAAGACAATAAAGTAATTTGCATTCATCAACCATAGCAAACAACAAAGAATAAAATCTAGGATAAAAAAATCTAGTAAAATCTTTAATGGTTCCAAGCGTTCAGCCACTTGTCATGAATGTCCTCAGCACCAGGGCTCAGTTGTCTTCATACACAGCCACTTGTAATCACCTGTGTTCATGTTGACTCCACTGAAATCTTGTGAACTCCTCTCTTCTCACTTACCTAACTGAAAAAAGAAATACAGTGCTGAGAAACTATTGAAAGAAAAGCTGCATTTTTGTTTTTTGTTTTTTTGCCAGAGAACAAAGGGGAAAATCTAGAGCACTTCATTCTCCTCTGTGTTTCTTAAATCAAGCGAATCGTTGCTTTCAGTCAGCGGAGTCTCACTGTGCCTTAAACTCTCATCTGTCTGTCCTCACTTTAATCGACTTAAGCGTTTAACCATGTTAATGCCCGCGCTCCACTCTTAGCTGATCAGAAGTAAACATGGGTCGACCTCTCACACAGTCCTCTGACCACACAAAGATCCTCTATTCACTGCCTAAAACGCTCACTGCGAGTTAAAACCACGGGCAGTGTGTTCGATCCTCTCCTGATGGTCGTGATGAGTGGGTGCGCAAATGCACGTTGGATCAATTAATGAGCTAAGAAATGTCAATCATATTCACAATCACAACTAAGAGTAACAATAACTGAGGTGTCATTAGTTTCAGGATTAAGTTTCCCCAAATATGATAAAAAATACACTGGAGGTTAGTCATACATGGCTCCCTTTGGGACTGTGTGTCTTGGCCGGCCTCAGTGAGCATGCAAAATCAGATTTCAAACAAAGCAGAGGCAACTGAATATAGGCTTTGTAATGTTTTTGTAGTGTCCTGTGTTTTGTTGTGCAAGCTGAACATTTATTCAGTAAAACCCTGCAACATCTTTGTTTTGCTTTGTATTTTTCATCTAAATTCAATTTGCACGGTAATTGCGCTCATTTATTTTAAAGATAGGCTTAACCAAAAACAGATGGGCAGATGAATATCAACAGTTAACCTCATTTCTTTGTGTCTGCAGGAGTTTACTCCAGGTACTCCATCTTCCTCCAACAGAAGACATGCAGTTAGGTTTACTGGTGACTCCAAGTTACCTGTAGGCGTGAATGTGAGTGTGAATGTTTGTCTGTCTCTGTATATCAGCCCTGAGACAGCAACATTTCCAGGGATGTACCTAAAGGTTAAAAAGCAGCTGGGCTAATGCACAGATTAATGGAACCTCGTAATGTGCTGCAGGAGTCACTCTTGACCACCAGGTGGAGTTGTTGCTCTAAATGGAGCAACATGAGAGGACTAGACACACCATGACAGTTAGTACCAGTGTTAGACCACAGGATGGCACAAGAAGACATCTAGATGATACTTGCAACAAAGTATTACAGCAGCTTGTTCAGCATCCTGCTCTCAATAACCTGCTTTAAGGGTCCCAGTGAAGTCCCCAGCACAGAGCCAGCCATCGTGTGTGTCCATGAATCTGATGCTGCTGCCCCAGCAGCAAAGAACATTGCATCAGCACAGGCCTTCAGGACCACCAGTGCACTTCAATTTTCGTCTTCTAAAGGTTTTTGAGTGAGGCTTCTATCCAATCCAAGGAGTCTTTGGGTATTATTTTACATTCATGTAGTTGTGGCTGCTGAATTGTGAATTTGCTACTTTGGTGTCTAGGGGGCGCTGTAACAGCCCCTTCCTGTCCCGTGTGCACTCTTCAGTTTTTCACCTCACTGAGACTGAAAACAATAAAGTTTAGTGTCATGCTACTGCTGATAGATCAAGAACCACATAATATATTATAAAGTGGATTTATGCAGAGAAGATCCATGAGAGAGTAAACACATTATCTGCTGACTGTGAACATAGAGTTTGTGAGTTTATTATTAATCTAGGTTTCTTCTGTTCTACCACTGACTGGTTCTCTCCAGTGGAAATTGAATGAAGAGCATATAAAGGATGAAAACACAACCAATTACTGGAAAATAAGTCAGGGCTTACTAAATGACGTTTTCAGAACCATGTATACAACTTGTGAAGTGGGAGGAATTTCTTAATTTGCACTGTGTCACCAACACTAATCAGTCACTTGCACACACACACACACACACACACACACACACACACAGACACACACACACAGACACACACTCAAAGTTCATCCTGATGCCCAAACCAACAAAGTACCTTCCTATCTGGCTAATTGAGACACAGTGTTAATGGCAACGTCTCTACAGCCAATCAGAAAGCAGAGTCGTGTTGTCGCTGGGCAGAGCAGGGGGCAGAACTTGCACTGCAATAGGTTCTGCTTGAATTTCTTCTCAATGGTTCCTGAACAGATGATGAGCCTGGCTCCATATGGCAGACCTCTGGGGCTCCTTTGTGCTGTGACTGATGTGACTCATGTCAACTTTAAAGGCTTCCTCCTTTACTTTATGGCCCTCCCCCCCTCCCCCTGCTGCTGCTGATCTGCAGGATGAATGGGGAGTCAGCTCCACGTTGATCTGGCAAAGTGTGCCTTTCGTTTTGTATACACCCCCTGTTCTCTCCTCCCTTGTCCCTCCTCCCTCCTGCAGCTTCCACACTCACAGCTCCAGACTTTGAAAGGGACCATCTCAAATTTCCAGTGCAGCCAGCAGCAGCTGCTCTTGGACCTCGCCATTCTTCAGCACAAAAGAGGAGAGAGGGCCCGGGTCTTGGTGCACCTTTGTGCGGGGCCCCTCCTGTCGCTTTTCTGCTCTTTGTGACCACTGACGAGGGTGTAGACATGATGGCTGTAGCTTTTGTCAAAGTTGTGTTTTGACGAGGGTGTGCAGTGAATGGGGGTGCACTACTAGCACTTCTAGCCATCTGATCTACAGCACACGCACGGCATGTATGCACACAGACAGAGTCACAGACACAAGTGTGCAATTCAGTCTCACTTCAACCCAGTCACTTCACTGATTATCGTGATTTTAATCATCACAGGCACATGTACATCGTGTTGTTAAAAGTTGAGAGAAAAAGCTGATTTAGTTTTTTACTTGTTTTCAAAACTTAAAGCTAAGAATGAACTTTTATGCAATATCTCAAACACAGCACAGTGTTGCTATAGTGTCTAACTGAGGTCCCAGCACTGAATGGGGAAGTGTTTTGGCAACAGCTGGCAGTGTGTGTGTGTGTGTGTGTGTGTGTGTGTGTGTGTGTGTGTGTGTGTGTGTGTGTGTGTGTGTGTGTGTGTGTGTGTGCTGCAACATTGAACATACCAACATAAAACTAGGTACTAGAATTAGAAACAGACAGAATCTAGTGCAAACAAAAGCCCTTTCACTTTGAACTAACATCAAATTATGCCGAAACACTGTTTTGTATTAAAGAGATCATGTAGGTAAATTAAACAAATCTTTCCACATATGCAAATCCAAAATACGCTTGAAAACAAGCACTGAAACTAAACCAACAACAGTTTAGTTCAGAATTCAAAGAGATCTGCAGCCCGAGGGGTTTCAGATTAGTTGATGTAATTAGTGACGAGATTCATAATGAGCTGAAACAACCCTGACTGATGGAGATCAGAAGCGTAAATTAGCATCAGCACCAGCAGCTGATCATTAAGGCAGTGGGTGGGCGTGTTTGCGTGTGCAGATCTGTCTGACAAGTGTGTTGCCTGACCACGAGCCGGCTCTGACCCGCAGCACAGCGACAGCAGGCTCATGGTAATGATGGAGGACGATATTAGCATAGTTAGAAACTATATTAGCATAGTTACCAGACGGAGCAAGTCAGCAGACATTAACCACTAAACCTCTGGATTCATTTTTATAAAATCCACCTTTCCAAAGTGTGTTATTCTACAAATAAAAGATATTTAAAAAAATAAAGTTGACTTTTTGAATTCAGGTAAATGATAATGAAAATAATATTAATAGATCAACATTAATATGATCTGATCATGTGTGTCACTAAATATATACATGAATGAATCAATAATAAAAAGTCAAAGCAAAATAAAGTAACAGTAAAACTGAAATATCTATTTGAGATGTGTTTAAGAGTGATGAGCTATGAAGGTGTTAGTAATCCCTGTTTCCTAGGCAACCTGCATCACCAAAACACCAACAACCTAAGCACAGAAAGGCACGCACCAACATCTAACCACGTGCGCGCTCATTGAGCCTGCAGCCCGTCACCACCATCTGCTGCAGTTCTCCAGCCCACAGAGAGGAGGAGGAGGAGGAGGAGGAGGAGGAGGAGGAGGAGGATGGCTTTTATGTTGAAAGGACACTTGAGAAGCAGCATGTGGCTGCAGCAGGAGAGCACTTTAAATCCGGGGGTGGAGGAGTGCAGGGACCTGGACGTGGCTGCAGGCCGAAGCTAGTGAGGGAGGTCTTTAAATGTGTAATGCCACCAATGGCCACTAGGTGCTGACAACAATTGACTTCCTTTCAAAAAGCATCAATTTGTCTCTACAGAAATACTAAGTCACAAAAATTCCACATCAGATCTGATCGCTGATGTGGTCGTTGATTTGGTCTCAGTCGTTAACTCCTCCACCTCTGCACAGAGGATGTGTCGAGTCACACATATAGAAGAGAAGTGCTGAAAGCTACATTATGCAACTTCAGCTAGTTCTACACTCCAGGTCACTCCAGGTCACTCCACTCTGCTCCACCTCTCTGCTCTGCTGCCCTCTGCTACGCTTGGCTCTTCCCAGCACTTCAGGTAGTTGTAATTATGAAATTACAGTAAAATGAGATTGCTCCAAAGCCCGCTATTTAAGCAGAAGTCATTTTAATATTACTGTATTTTCTAATAAAATACTGACACACAGTTCTGCTGTGGATGATCTTTATTAATCACACTAAATAGACCCTCACAGATGCTGAGTCGTAATATTTTCTTAAGTTCAACATTGAGTACGATACCAAATGCGATTTAGTGAGCTTTAAAGGTGATCTTCTACTCATCGTTTATGCTAAGCTAGGCTAACCTCCTCCTGACTGCTCTGTACAGTAACACACAACGTGTCTGAGCTTACTAAGCATTCGTGTCCCTTTAAAGCACAGCTGATTATGCTCACTGGTTAATGCAGTGATGAATCAGTGAGTGGATTGCAGCTCCACCCTGGGGGAGGGTGAGGGTGGGGGTGCTCTTGTTGTTAGTCAGGATTTGGTTCTGAATGGCTGAATGGCAGCAGGCTTGTGCCGGGCACATGGTCTCCTCCTCTGTGTCTCTCTTGGTCGTTAAATTGGACAGCAGATGGAGTGAGTGCTGGTTTCTGTGGAGATTTAAAGGGCTGCTGCCTTTTTTTTTTTTTTTTTTTTTCCTTTTTTGTCCCTTTTCGACACAAGGTGTGTGTGTGTGTGTGTGTGTGTGTGTGTGTGTGTGTGTGTGCACATGAGAGTGTGCAACACAGTGGAGTACAGCAGGACTGTGCACTCTGTTGCACTGTTTGTGGATTATGGTTAACAAAACAAATTGCTGATAAGATGTGTGTGAGCATCAAACCAGGTTGTAATGGGCACTTCGAGTGAAAGAGTGAAAGGAAAAGGTCGCAGCCATGTCTGCGTGCTGGTGCGTGTCACGGTGGGGGCGTAAAGGCTGCACCAGCTGTTGACTTCACAATAGATCGCAGTGACATGCAACACGCGGGTCCGAGTGACTTTGGAGTTTACAATCCAAACACACAAAAGCCTCCTGAATGAGCGAAAGACAAGACAAAGCAACGTGTGCCAGGAGCAAAAGTTCATCTTTGTGAAGCTTCAGCTTCAGTTTGAAGTCAGTTTGACATGTTGCTGTTAACTGATCTTCGAACTGGCTCCAAACATTTCTCCAGCTCATTTTGACATTTTGAAAATGCACCTATTCACTCTCTTATTAAAGGAGAAGCTTGCTGCCACTCTTCTGTGTGTGTGCTTCAGACATGAAGCTAAATCCAGAACGTGCTTAACTTAGTCACAAAGGCCAGTTTATTCTCACATCTTGTGTTCATCTAGTGGGATGTAGTCGAGCTGGTAGGTTGAATTTGTTACTCAGGTGTCTCTTCCACACTCGCACTCCATCTACAAAACATCTAAAGCATTGTCAACTCACAAAGCACAAAAATACACATTGATTTGTACATTTACACATATTTTATCAGGCTTTAGAAGACACTGAAACACATGCAATCAACTATTTAGAGACAAAATAAAGTAAGGTTTTACATTAATCACAATATGGTCATTTGACACTATTTGAAGATTCGTTTTTTGTGATTCTATTGAAGAATAATACCTTTTAGAGCGGATCTAAAGGGCACATATGAACTTAGTGCTTCTTGGATTTCGTTACGATATTTTTATGCTATGTTCTTATTATCTTAAATGTTCTTATTCACCTCTTGAAGGAGTTTCCCCAAAATGTTGGACTGTTCCTTTAAATTTGGTTCTCTAAATGTATAACGTGTACAATAATATATTCAGATTTTGATGTTTCTGAACAGATGTTTAGAGTTATTCTCTACGGGTTCATGTGAAGTAGAGAATTCAGGCACTTGTACTCAAGTACATGCGATTTTCATTTATTCTATTTTTAATACATTTGCAAATATTTCAAGGAAACTTCTTACACTTTGCCATTATGTGGTATTTTTGTAGAATCTTGAGAAAAATAATGCAATTAATTCGTTTTGGAATAAGGCTGTAACATTACAAAATGTGGAAGAAGTGAAGCACAGTGAATATTTTCTGGATGATTCCTGCTTCCAAGCATGGAGAAGTAAAAAAGTGTGATGCAAACCTGACAAAGGCTGCAAGTCAAAACACGAGGGTCGTACAATAAAGAAAACTGCATGATGGATCCACCTCATCACAGACTTCAGAAGTCATTTGTTGCCTCTTCTCTCTACAGAGCACTTCACTAGTTTTGGTTCAGTATTGTACATTTCTTGGAACGATATTCCAAATCAAAAGTGTGTTTGTAGAGATGATAAGATATGTGAACGTGTGTATGTTAATGCAGACAATGCAGACTCCAATTTGGAAGTAGAGGAGCTTTAAAAGGGCTCAGAAAGTCAAACCCAGAACATCAGATGAAAGTGTCAGGGAACAACCAGAGAGTGATACTGACTTCAAACACTTTATTTCTAGACTTTCATACTGTAGTACAATAAAATCAGATACATGACACAAATAAAGCTGAAGTGGAACCTTCAGGAAGAACTACTTTCACATCTTAGTTTTTAGTTTCCAGATTTTTTTTTCTCTCATTTCCATTTAAGAATCAAGATAATTTTAACATTAATTTCTCATTTAAACACTTTTTAAATGGTTTCTTTTTTTCTTTCAATGTTTAGTATCTAAAGTGAAACCTTTAGATATTTCTTTTCAAACCTTTTTTAAAATAATATTTGTTCTCCTTGTTAAATTTCTAAAGTGAAACCTTTAGACAATTAAGACAACTCTGGAAAGTGGGAAACATTTCTGCTGACTGCAACTGATGTAATGTTGCTCAGCAGCAAAGAGGACATCTTTAAAAAGTCCCTTTTTAAGAAGGCCTCCTCCTCAGCACCGCTTCTTCTCCTGCTGCGCGTGCTTCAACGTGCGACATTTGCTCTGTGGGACCACAGGACGCAGAACTCGCTTCTCCTTCCTCTCCAAACCTCATCCGCACAAAGAATGAGGGTCGATGTGTCGCTCTCGTGGCATACCTGACCTCGTTCACATAAAGAATGAGAGTCATCTTGGCATGGACGGGACAAGAGGCGACGGTTCACGGGGGCCCTCCTCGGGCCGGCGCCGTGCTGCCTGGATGGGATTCCTCCTCAGGAGAATCCAGGGATGAGAAGAAACAGGGTCATCCTGTTCATAAGGATGAGTATTTCCAGATAATAAGCTTCACAGCAGCTGTGCAACAGAGGAGCCCAGGCCCGGATCAACGCTCGGGGAGGCTGATCTCGGGAACCCAGTCGTTCAGACGCCGGCTCTCCTCGCAGAACAGGTGCAGCTTCTCCAGAGCAGGGTCCTCCCAAGACCCCTCAGCTGGGTTCTGTTCAGACAACAGGAGGAGAGAAGCTTTAGTCACACGTTTCTTTCAGACAGACATCACATAAGTTTCCTTTCTCAATAATCGGACTCCTTTTACTGAGCTCTACGTACCGTGATGAGGACGCAGTGAGCATCTTCAAGCTGCTCCGTCTTGTCACCAACAATCTCAGCCAGACGCTGCATGTCGCTCACTCGGACGATGCTGATGTCGTTGTCGAAGCAGAACGACTGGATGAGGGTGAAGTGGATCTGGAGAGCGATGTCACACTCAAACTCCTCGTCCATGGCCAGGACACAGAAAGACACGCTGTCCGGATCACTGTGGAAAAAAAA
Source organism: Anabas testudineus (assembly GCF_900324465.2). Taxonomy (NCBI): domain Eukaryota; kingdom Metazoa; phylum Chordata; class Actinopteri; order Anabantiformes; family Anabantidae; genus Anabas; species Anabas testudineus. Next base: position 17,732,071 of record NC_046630.1, read on the forward strand.
ACACTGCCTGTTAGCTGCTGCCTTCAGATTGTCTGGTATTTTTGAACATGATGCCAAAGTCCTGTTAAATTGTGTTCAGTGTACTTACTCAGTCATAATTTTAGCGCTCTCATAGACGCCCACAGTGAGTCGATCCTCGCTCTGAGCACACAGCAGAGCTTCCTTCAAAGATTTTCCAGGAGACTGCATGGTTGTGTTGCTGCTAACAGTTCAGCTGATGTGGTCAGAAAGTTCAGAGAAGAGTGTTTGTGCTGTTTCCTTGAATGAGCCAACATTTATACTGAGGACCCGGCACACGCTCACTCCCTGATTGGCTGCTTGGAGCACAAAGGCTAGAACAGGCCTGCAGCCCCCGCTACACCCACAGAGACGCGTGCCTATAGAAAGTCTAAAAAAGTTGGGGGCAGCTTTGGTTGAAAGGATTGGATGCAGAAACACTCTGACCTTTAAATGACTCTTTTAGCTTACAGGAATAATTAAACCACACATGAAGACCTGACTGGGTGTCAGCATAGTCCTCAGAGGTTGGGATTAATTGGACGCAATTAATAGCTCAATTTTTAATGTAACTTTTTTCCATTTCAGCCATTGATTATAAAACAGGCACTTATATACGAAACTCAACTTACACCATCATGTAATATTATAGAACTCTGACTGTACTGTTGATTACACAATTCAAGCAAATGTCATTAAATGTCATACGGTACAGCAAAAAAAAATGAGAGTCAATGGCCGTCTGGAGTAGCACAGGAAAGTTAAACTCCTGCAAAAGCTGCTAGAGCTCTGTGATCCATTACAGTAAACAAGGAGCTTGTGGGAGTTTCTGCTTTTTATGCTGTAATATGGTTGATAGCGATGTATAATAATAAGGTAACTGACAGAAAAGTTTGCAGACTTGATGCTCACACAACTCAGGCACGAATTGGGAGCTTATTGATTTGTTCTACTCACAGACTGAAATCAATGGAAGTCAATGGCTGACTAGAGAAAAGCAGCTAAATGTACATATACATAAAGTAGAACACAGTTTTCTGCAGTCTAATGCTGATCTATCCTCCATATTAATGTTACTGACACATTTATTTGACTCGTGACCAGTTTCACACTGTGAACTTTTTTGTTTTGTTTTGTTTGTTTGGAGATTGGACAGTGGCACGCGCCGCTGCTTTGCATGCGTAAAAAGCTCGTCCTCACTTGAGGCGCGTGGCATCTGGAGATGCCTGCGTGCTTTATCTCTCTGTCTGCATCACTCTCCATAGCAACGGAGACACACCATCTGTCCCCAGGGTAGGGTGGGGTGGGGTGGGGTGAGGGGGGGGACAAAGGAAGTCACGCAGCACCTGCTGAGCGTGATTGCTGCAGTTTTCCAGTTTGACTTTTCAGTGAAACTAAATCCAAAACGCAGACGTTTAGCAAAACCACACGCAAGTGTAATGAGTTGAGTATGTTACATGACTCACTATCACTCATTTGATCACTGAAATGAAATAATTATTCTACTTCTACTATATTTACTGGCCTATTCCACTCATTTCCCTAAAACCAAGTAGTATTTGTCCACACTAGAAGCCAAATATCCAAACAGCCCTCCATCCTCACAAAGGGGTTTAGGGGTTTTAGGGCTTTGGTGAGTCGCCGCAGGTCACCAGAAAGGAGCTCTGACCAGCAACACCTGTCGCGCTGCGCCGAGGAGGCCACCGTCTGGCAGATGTACTTCTCCAACAATGGCTCGGTATCGATTTGCACGCGCCTGGCCTGTGGCCATGCAAGCTGATCTTTTCCTAAAATAGTTCAACTGAATCTCACTCAGCTGGATCTTAATCAAACTTTACCCCCCTAAAAAAAAGCCTCTGGACAGCTGAGGGGTTTGCAGCTGAAAATGGAAAGCGCTGTAGAAATAAACAAAGCGTGTTGCTGCAATAATGTAGAGATAAGAGAGTTGTTGTGAAGCCAAACACGCTCTCTGCATTCTTGCACGTGTTTACAACTCAAACTGAAAGTGATTTTAATCTGCCATCACACGGCACACACATCTTTTGGAGATAACAACGTTCAGATCCTACGATCTCCTCTTTGGCATTCAAATTTAATCAAAACTCAGACAACACGCTGGATAATGTGCAGACTCGCTGACAAAAGATCGGCGCACCCTGGGGTCGGGGTTGACCTGGGTTTAGGAGAGAGAGAAAGGCAGGGCGGGAGGGAGGGGGGTCCCTCATAGCGACAGTTCTCCATCTGCCGTTCTGCCTTCAGCAGAACAATAGCGCTGAATCAATCACCGCCAACCTGTGTCTCCTGCACCGCCTCTCCACTCCAGCCCCCTTCATTTACGCAGCAGTGGCAGCAGGCCTGACCTGCTGCTACTTATGTTTTGTATTATTGTGCAGCTTAAGTATCTCCAAATACGCACGCTGTGGAGAAACTGAGAAACTGATCATTCAAACTGGATAAAAAAAAAGAGCCGTGCGTAAAATAAAACATGTTTATTTAAAGCCACGCGTAAAAACATTTAGTGCTGCACACCACATACTTAACAGAACCAAAATAAGCCGTGTGCAGAAGTTTCATCAGAGTAGAAAAAGGTTTCACATAAAATAACAGTGGGGCACATTTGCTGGATCTAGCTGCAGCCAGTGGAGAACCACGGTGCGTAAACCCTGAAAAGTTCTCCTAGAGAATTCAGCCCGTGCCGCTCCTGAACTCCCCAGAGTAAATAAATAAAAGAGAACCAGCGAGGATTTTTGTTGGCCAGCTGATGGCCACGTGGTCAGCGTGGGCCAGCAGTGCAGATTGTGCAGCAACACGCAGCGTTCTGGCACGCGCGGGTCATTTGCATTTGTATGGCCGCTGTGATAATGGAGGGCCTCTGTGTGCACAATGAGCCCGTTTTATGGCCGGTCCACAGTCCACAGATGGCATCATCCACCTGCCCTTTCTCTCTGCTGCTCGGGGGGGAGGAGGAGGAGGAGGAGGTGGGGGGGTTCACACTTTGTCCATGTTGCTGCTGAAATACAATCAGCAAAACTCTGCAAGATGCAAAAAAAAAAAAAAAAAAAGCATCAACGCACATAAACAGTGTGATGTTTCTGGATTGTCTCTGTCATTTATTTATTTATCCACGTGTAATGGCTGGTTTACGGGGCTCATAGTGTTCATAACTAGTTTTTGCATTTCCAGAATAGACAATAAGAAGCTTCTATGCACTTTAAGAGTTGAATCAAAGCTTGTAAGAGCTTCACCAGTGCACTCAAATGCATCAGATTGCAGTCAGATTCACCTGCTGCGTTTTCTCTTATTTGCGCGAAACTGTAAAGCAACAATGTGAAACTCTTTCTATTTTACATTAAGCTATTTTTAGTTTCAGACCAGGCTGCTGCTGCTGCTGCTGCTCAGAGAGCAGTGGGGGAGGGGGCGTGCGTGGCTCGATGACCCCCATCAATCTGCCACGAGCCGAAGTGTGACAATGGCATTATCATACCAATACACCATTGAGGTTCAGCCAATCAGGGCGCAGCCGCTTTCACTGCGCCGCAAGAGCTGCAGGGTATAAAAGAGAGAAGGCTGCGGCTCTGACAGCATTCTGCTCCCTTTCGGATTTACTCTTCCTACCAGCCTTTCTAAAGCTCTCCCTCTGCGGAATATCTTCATCAGCTTCATCATGACTCTTGAGGAGGTTCTGATTCAGAAACCCACCGAGCGCGCTGAGTGCGCCGGCAAAGCCCTGGAGGAGGTTCTGGTGTCCGCCAAAGACAACGACTCCCTCACCGTGGGTGTCTACGAGTGCGCAAAAGTGATGAACCTGTAAGTATGAGACTCAGCTGCTGATTAACACTTTACAGCATTTTCACTCAATCCTCCGATACTTTAGTCAAATATTGAATGAAATCTAAAGAAGTTATCTTTTTATCTTTTCCCCACAGTGATCCGGACAGCGTGTCTTTCTGTGTCCTGGCCATGGACGAGGAGTTTGAGTGTGACATCGCTCTCCAGATCCACTTCACCCTCATCCAGTCGTTCTGCTTCGACAACGACATCAGCATCGTCCGAGTGAGCGACATGCAGCGTCTGGCTGAGATTGTTGGTGACAAGACGGAGCAGCTTGAAGATGCTCACTGCGTCCTCATCACGGTACGTAGAGCTCAGTAAAAGGAGTCCGATTATTGAGAAAGGAAACTTATGTGATGTCTGTCTGAAAGAAACGTGTGACTAAAGCTTCTCTCCTCCTGTTGTCTGAACAGAACCCAGCTGAGGGGTCTTGGGAGGACCCTGCTCTGGAGAAGCTGCACCTGTTCTGCGAGGAGAGCCGGCGTCTGAACGACTGGGTTCCCGAGATCAGCCTCCCCGAGCGTTGATCCGGGCCTGGGCTCCTCTGTTGCACAGCTGCTGTGAAGCTTATTATCTGGAAATACTCATCCTTATGAACAGGATGACCCTGTTTCTTCTCATCCCTGGATTCTCCTGAGGAGGAATCCCATCCAGGCAGCACGGCGCCGGCCCGAGGAGGGCCCCCGTGAACCGTCGCTTCTTGTCCCGTCCATGCCAAGATGACTCTCATTCTTTATGTGAACGAGGTCAGGTATGCCACGAGAGCGACACATCGACCCTCATTCTTTGTGCGGATGAGGTTTGGAGAGGAAGGAGAAGCGAGTTCTGCGTCCTGTGGTCCCACAGAGCAAATGTCGCACGTTGAAGCACGCGCAGCAGGAGAAGAAGCGGTGCTAAGGAGGAGGCCTTCTTAAAAAGGGACTTTTTAAAGATGTCCTCTTTGCTGCTGAGCAACATTACATCAGTTGCAGTCAGCAGAAATGTTTCCCACTTTCCAGAGTTGTCTTAATTGTCTAAAGGTTTCACTTTAGAAATTTAACAAGGAGAACAAATATTGCAAGAAACATAAGAAAAAAAAAAGAGAAAAGTCTGATCTCTAAAGGTTTCACTTTAGAAAAAGGCTGAAATAAGTTAATGTTAAAGATTAAACGATTTTATAAGATGAAGTTATATAAAGTTCTGCATTAGAAACGTTTCAGGATCTACTGAAAACAAAATGTTAAGCATAATAGATTTGAAGTTGGAATATTGTTATTAATAAGTGAATTGATGTCTTTCCACTTTCACATTAGACACTGTATGTGTGCAAAAGGCTCAATAAAAAATTTAAACTAAAGATTATTTGGTGTTGTGTCTCTTCACTTTCTCTTGCCCAGCTGCCAAGAGTTATGTGTGTGTTTTGGATGGAGGAGGTGGTGAGGGGGTCAGAGAGGATGGAGGGAGGGGAGGGAGGCAAACAAAAGTGTCAAACTCAGCCAAATTTGCATGGAAGGCGCTAAGGCCTGTCATCTGTTCCCTGGTGTCCGTAAAGTTAAAAAAAAAAAAAAAACACACCCTCTGCGGTCCCTCCTCCTGCGGACCTCATCTGCATGTGTATGGCGCAGCGCACAATGGCGGAGCTGCGGGCCTGTCAGCTCCAGCGGCCCGCACAGAGCTCCTATTGTCTCTGCTGCAGATGTCTCCGCAGCCACGCCGCGCCATCTGCCGCTTCCTGTGGGTGGGGGTCGGCCGGGGCAGGGCTGGGAGGAGCTGGGGGGGGTTTGGCTCTTTCCAGTGCCATAGGGGGCACCCGGGTCGGGTCTGGCCGGTTTGGAGCGGTTGTGGAGAGGAGAGGGGGGCTCCTGAGTGTCATCTGGCGTCCTGCCAGCTGCTGTCGGGACTATTATTTACTCTCAGGCACGAGTGAAACTTTGGTAAACAGAGCACAAAGACGCGAGATCAGCTCTGTTTGGGTGCAGCAGCAGACACCTGCCCTGAGCCTCAACAATGACACAGACATGCATGACGCATCAGTTTCTTACAGCACTTTATTCATCTTTTCATACATAATAAGACTTTTTTATTTATTTAAAAGACACGATTGGTGTAAATGGATGAAAGTCCCCTGTTCACACTCCAATTATTTAAAGTAAAGTAAAATGCATAAAGGAGGGTTAGAGTTACTGGGATATATAATAGAAAACCAACCACATAGGTTTTATTTTGCAACTTATAAAGACAATTTCACAAACTTTTAACAGAATTTTTTTACTTTTCGTCTTCAAATTTCTAGATGCTCTCATGTCAGGCCATTCAAATTCGGGATTCAAGATGAAAATAACAATAACAGTAATATATACATATATATATAATGTGGAAAGTAAAAATCAATTTAGTTAAGTTTAATCTTTTATTTGCTTCCTTTTATTTCTTCAGGCACTTTCACATTTGCACAGAGCTACGCCAAAAACGTTGCAATGAAACAAAGTAAAACAAATTCATATATAAAAGAGGTCGGTATAAAAATTGGGCTCAAACGTCTCATAACAGTCTGTTAGGAAAGCACACAGAACTTGGAGGTGTGTCTCAGACCCCTGTAGGCCCGGAGCCCCTCTCTCTTAGGGTCCCTCACCATACCTCGGACCACTGGTGGACTGTCGCAGCCCCTCCTCTTCTGGGACTGGTGCAGCAGGATTCGATAAACCCCTGTGACGGGGCTGCGGCTGTCGTTGAGCTGATTGTTCTGTAGGTGCTGTGTGGTAAAGCCGAGCTCCTCCAGTGAGCTCCTGATCTCCTCCTCCTCCTCCAGGTCCCTGCACTCTGACTCCAGCAGGCTCTGCAGAGCGTTTGTTGGTTCAGGAGGCACTAACGACCAGGGGAACTCCACAGGTAAGAGCCAATCGCAGCCCAGCATCTGGTCGACAGCATAGCGCTCGGCTGGGACCGGCTTCAGGATGCCCCTGATGAGCCTCTGACAGGGGCCGGGCACCCAGGGAGGAAGGGTGTAGATGCCTTTGATGATGTTGCGCCGCAGCTTGCCCATGGTTTCAGCTCGGAACGGCATGGTGCCAGTCACCATGAAGAAAAGCAGGACCCCCATGGCCCACACGTCCACTGGGGGCCCCAGGTAGCACTCATCCATGAAGAGCTCTGGTGCAGCGTAAGGTGGCGAGCCACAGTAGGTGTCGAGGGTGACGCTGCGGTTTGAAACCCGCGTGCTGAATCCAAAGTCAGCCACTTTCACACAGCTGCTGCTGGTGAACAGAACGTTCTCGGCCTTCAGGTCCCGGTGGATGATGTTGATGTTGTGCTGCACAGTAAAACAGATCTGATGACAGAGTCTGCAGTAACACTCTATGTCGTTTCAAAGTCTTGGGTATCAGTTCTACTGGTTGTGATAACCTTTCACTTAATAGTTATAAAGAACTGATCCTCAGGGTTTGGAGCTGTTATAGCTTTAAAACCGAGGGGATCAATGAGCATGTCTTTGGCAAATCTTTGATTACACAAACATTAAACTGATACTGATCTCCTCACAATCTAGGAAACAGAATTCCAGGGGCAAAGAGATAAGAATGAAAAAGATAAGAATGAAATGAGTGACCTGTTTGTATGTTACTAACCATATATTTGATGGCAGAGAGGATCTGGGCGAAAGTGATCTTGCTGGTGTTATCAGATAGTTTTCCCTCGTTGCAGATCTTGTTGTGCAGGTCTCCTCCTCCTGCGTATTCCAACACCAGGTAAAGACGGCTTGGTGTCTCCAATACCTCGTACAAACGGATCACATTGGGGTGCTGCAGAGACTCCATGCTGCTGATCTCCCTGGAGAGCAGACGGTGGGCCTGACTGTCTAGCCTCGCTTTATCCAGGATTTTCAAGGCCACTTTGTCTACAAGAGTGACAAATAAAGAGACGTGGAGACACTAAGTCTGGTGGTCAACAATTGGTCACAGTAAACAGGAACAATTAACCAAGACATTCCTGAAGTGACAGTTTGAATGATAATGGATAATAAGGAATGAGTTTCATGTCAATGGTTCAAATGGGACTGATGGTCAGAGGACAGATGATTGGGCTTGAAGTTATGGTCACCTACCTTTTGTCAGAGCATTAAAAGCCAGTTTGACCCTAGAGAAGGTGCCCTGGCCGATCTCTCCACGGACCTTGTAGAAGCCCACCCTGCGGCCTATAATCAGTTCCTTGATGGTCTTCTCATCCTTGCACATGTCCATTGTGAGCTTCTGAAGAGGGGTGAGGCGTACGGGGGCCTCGGGCTCCTCATCCTCGGGGCCGGCATCAGAGCTGTCCGTCAGGCTGTACAGGCTGTGGTGGAACTTGGTGCTCATCACCTGGTACTGGCCTCCAGGCATTTCTGCAGCAGGGCGGAGGTAAGCTCATCTTCAAAAAAATATGACAACAGGGTTGAGTCATTTCTACGTCATCCCTCATCAATAAAAAACATGAACACAGTCAACAGGTTAAAAAAAGCTTTAAAAAATGTATATATACATATATATGTACAGGAATACACCACCCTTGAATTACTGCTGAAATGTAAATATAAAGTTAAATATGAAGTATAAAGTATAGAAAATAACAATCATATTTTCTTACCAAGTTTCCAAATTGGTGCTTTGCATCAATACGCAGCCATAGAATCCAGTGCAAGCAATCGAACTAAAGAAAGAACATCCTCCTTTTGGCCCGCAGCACCAATAAAAATGATATTTCTTCACTTACATGCTGAAGTCTGCTTCTGTTTGTGCCAAAACAATTTCCCGTGAGCAGAGCGCTGCTCTCCTTCTCCTTCCTCTCTGAGAGAATACTGTACATTGGTGGCCAGCAGCACAGGGGGGGGGGGGGGCGGGTCTGTTTGAGCCATCACTCACAAAGACAGTGGACAGTCCTGAACTGGCCACATGCTTCAGCATCATGGATGGATAAAGGATTAAGGTGTGTGGTGTCGTGACGCTAATCCTGTTTTACTCCAGGTCTGTCATAATGTCTTACATCGGGTAAAAAAGGGGCCAGGCATTTGTAACAGATGAAAAACGTGCACATGTATCTGTATCTACAGTAGATGTAATCTGAATGCTTTTCTTTAGTGGGTTTAGCAGAACACACCTGTGTAGGGAAAATGGCTGTGTTATGCAGCTAAGGTTGATCTCTGGGTGTTTGTGAAGATGAAATGTTATGCAACAGTGTTACCCAATGTTCCCATAGAGATTAACTCCCCTTTAGACGCAGGCTGAGCAGCACAGATAAAGAGATTACAAAGCATGAGGTCAACATCTCACTGGGCGGAGCGTCTTCATTCAGGTGTGCCGTCCCTGTGAGCAGCAGTGGGGGCACACCAGTCAAAACACATCTTTTACATTAGCGCCACTGAATCGTTACATTACCATGACTGTTAAACCAGACTATTAATGCAAGTGTGGTTGATTAACTGTATCAGTTTATGCAATTTGGTAAAAATAAACTGTACAATGACAATGGAGAGACTGATATGACTGACTGATAAGAGACTCTAACTGCAAACAGGACTAAGAAATAGTTCCCCACATGGTTTAAACAGATGAAATAATATTTAATAAACGTTAGATGATGTTACCTTTGCACTGTTTTCAATCTACATGCTGAGCTAAGCTGAGCAGCAGCTACAACACTTTAAAATCTACATTTGTCTACTGTGTGTGATGAATGTTCAAACTCCAATCTGTTTAAAGTACACAAGCTAACTCTTCTCACTAATTATTTAGGTGACGTAAACACAAAAAAGCTGCAGACCTTTTCTAAACATGAGCAATGGGAAATCCTTGAACAGAAATTACAAGAAGTCAACTTTGAGCGCTCTACTTTTCCAAGTCTGAATTCAAAGAGTCTTAAAATAACAAGGAAACTCAACCGATTCTGTTTTTCTTTGAATGAATGGTGAGAAACGGGTTTAATTCCTTGAATGAGATTGAACTTCCAGCTATCTGACTCAGGAGTGCACCTCTCCTGACTCTACGCCTTCCCCTCCCTCTCCCTGCTACCCCTCCCTGCAGGTGTCTGATTGGATTAACGCCTAAGATAAGAATACTGCCTGTTTAAACACTGCTCACCTGCAAACAGAGAGGTGAAACAGCAAATCTAGCCTTATATGACAAGAAGCAATACATAGCACGTATAGAACTACTCTGAAGAACTAGAGGTTTGAACTGAACCTGAAAAACAAATGTGGATTTTTACTACTTAGCTTTGTCAGTGTTTAAACAAACTATATCTTTCTCTTCTTCAGTCGGCTGTCGTTGAAGCTGATGCCGCGCTGGTTCTCCTCTAGCTCTTTGATTCTTTGGCGCAGAGCCAAAATCTCCTTGTTCTTCTCCTCCTGGAAGAACTGCAGCTTCTGAAAACATATATGCACAGCTACTATACACAGAAAAGTCTACTCTTTAAAAAAGTCTGTGGCGTCTGTGACACAGACTCACTGAAAAGCCTCCGGGCAAACCCTGTTCTTCTAACCAACCTAACCAAATTAGTATTAGCTTTTATAAAATGTTGCTATGGCTGACTGGTAGGTTAGCACCTACAAACACACATCATATGTCATAAAAATATAGGAATAGGACCAGGTAACAACGCAGCTACAGGGCTAGAGCAGTAGAGTGGTTTGATTTTGACAGCATTAGCTTTATTTCTAGAACATGCATATTGTAACTTACAAATATTTAGTGTCTTAACTGTCACACACATTCAGTGGTACAGTATATGTAACTGTAACAAAAGTAAAAATAAAAAAAAAACTCAAACTTTTTTCTAAAGTTGGCGTTTGGGACTTTCAGATAAATAAAGGGGAAAATAGAGGTTAACTAGGAGGATGATATATGCAGGTAAATTGTAGCAGGAGTTTGGTCTTCTGAGGTTTCCATGCAAAGAAAACAAAGGGTATCATACAGGATCAAACAGCAGTAACATCTGTTAGACCAATGAGTCCTACCTTACTTATAAAATAAGCTGCTGCACACTAGGACTTTACAGACTCTGTTGCCACTTGCATTTGCTTTATTGATTATAGTCTATAATAAAAAAAAGAGACAGAGGACGTATTTCTGCCTGGGCAGCTCACCCTCTTGAAGACACTCTGGGGAAGCAGGTTGGAGCCATGCTGCTGCTGCTGCTGCTGCTGTTGGCTCCAGTGAGCTGCACTCTGAACTCTGGCTAACTTTGCACCAAACTGTCAAAGCATACAGAGAAAAGCACTAGTTATTATTGTAAGGTCTAACCTGGTGGGGCTTGTTTCACGAGGTTAATCCTTAACATATCCCACGTTACACTTAATGAGACTATATAGTTGCACTGTTTCGTGGTCAAGCTTCTCAACTCTTGTACGTTAATTCAATTAAATCCAAAACACAAAGATTGCATAAAAACGTCATGTTCTGTCAAACATGCAATTGTGTAATCAATCACACACTTAGTGAGAATCATGATATCACATGAAATGTATTCATACCAGTGCCCAATGAGAGCATCACAGTCACAAATAAAGTGCAGCTTTGCATTTACCTCCATCTGTAGCTTCAGGAGCTCGCTCTGCCTCTCTCTCTCCTGATCCTTCAGTCTCTTTTTCATCTCCTCCAGCTCCAGATCCCTTTTTCTCCAGGAGCTCCTTTACTTCAGCATCTTTAGCTTCCACTGTCAAAGAATAATAATAATAATAATAAAAAAACAAGGAAACACTGGAGTCATTTCTTTCTGTTGCTTTATTTTGTTATACTTCTGTCCTGCTGCTCTGCTCTGATGCTGTGGCCTGATGGCCTCGTTCACTTTTCAGAAATGACTGATAAGAGACTCTAACCACAATTTCAGCCTCACATTTTACTGTTCATAGCAATGTGTCAAGGAATCGGATTTCACAAGGTGCTGCTGCATTCATAAGACAACATTTAATTTAATTTAACATTTAATATCCTCCCACAGGCCTGCGCACTCACTCACACACATACAGTGATGCCAGAGGTGACGTTGGTCTGTTAAGGTTTGGTCCTCAAGGCTTAAGGTGAGTGCAGTGTGACGTGTGAGTTCTTACACTGGGTGATAACCTCCCCGTGAGCGCGCTCCACCTCTGTCTGCCACTGTTCTCTCACAGTCTGCAGCTCCCTCTTGTGTCTCTCTTCTTCTGCTCTCATGTCACTAACCAGCTGCTGAACCTGAGCCTCTCCATCCTGACAACAGCAAACAGGCCAGAAACCACATCGCTGACTGACAGCAGAGCTGAAATCATGACTGACCTTTGCTGCATAGTTTAACGACTACAACCAAAGTTTACATATTGGGACCTCTAAATCAAAATGCTGATGCTATAGGACGTTTTCCACAAGCTGATTAGTTACTGCAGTCCCAGTAAACCTGTGGTGTAGTAGTCTAAAAGGCAAAATCAGGACAAAAAACTCCAAAAGGTCTTTTTGGCTGTTTAGGTTGATACAGCTATGTGCACAGTAATAATTGAATCCAAATCCAAATAACACCTGAACATTATTCATAATTCAGAACCTCTCTTCTTTGGATTTTGGCCCATGTATAATAAAAAGTTTAGAAAGATTTTAATGACTAAATCAACTGAAACTGTAAAGTGGTGGGGGACACAAAAAACTATTTTGTAATGTGGAAACTGCATAAAGCCTAAAATTATTTCTAATTCTAACATGAATGCGATGCCAGAACTTCAGAGAGACATTCCTATAACAAGTCAAACTATCAGTGCTTACCTCTGCTGCCTGTGCAGTCTGTTCTCTCAGGTTTGCCATTTCACTCTTCAGTCTCTCATTCTCCACTACAACATTAAGAGTAGGAATATTCAAACAGTGGTACCAACTAACACCAGAAATATTATTACCTCTTGCAAAAGACCAGTGTGCATTTTGGAGGACTCTGCGATTGTCTTGTTTTTTTTTTATTCATGTGGTTATTACAGTTACCTCTGAGGTTGCACTGCTCCTGCAGGGTCTGCTGCAGACTGTTCACTGTGACAAGAAGGCTCTCTCTCTCTACAGCCAGTTGATTAAAGAAAAAATAAATCAGCAGCTTCCAATGGCTTGTGTTTACCTGCTACACATACACGATATATAAAGAGTCAAGAGTGAAGCAGCACAGTGGTGCAGGTTTATCCTTCTTATATTGGTTGTTTGCACTTATAAACTTATGTAGAACACTATCTGAAATGAAAACTGCCCCTTCTGGTGCTAGTTTACTGTACAATCGTTTTTCTAAACCGCCGGCAGAGGGAGACAAACACACACACACCATGTGAGGCCCCAGCGGTGCGTTCAGTGCCTCACACACTCTGTGGTAAATTACAGGATCCATGTGAAACACGACAAGACTGAATCTCACCCTCCATAAAACTCCTCTCCTTGGTCACATAGAGTTTCAGGAGTCTGTTGGCGTCCTCCAGCATCATCTCCAGCGCGTTGTTTTTGCCATTAACCTCTGTCATTTGCTGTCATATAAAAGTCGAGTTGAAATACTTTAATCCACCGTTGTATCAAATAGATATGCAGCTATAATGTAACGTTTATTTATATTACTAGGCATTATCATATTGGAGTATCTCCATTACTTATTACATTATATTTTAACTGTATCATAACCTAAATCTGCAGCTCTTAAAGAATCTAATATATGAAGGGGCAGACAGCCACACGTTAAGCTAACGTTAGCAATCAACACCTTAGCTAGTTAGCCTAGCTTACCTGTTCCAATTGAGCGAACTCCTCCAGAAACTTGTCCAGATTAACGCAGTTTAACTTAAGCATTACAATAGTGTAGGGAAGAGCTAACAAGTGGAATAAAATAAATAAAAAGTAATGTTATCGTACTACAGCTCGAGTTTTAGTCAAATGTGCTACACTGTCGTTCAGCTAGTAGAGACAAACTCAGGTTTAGCTGCTCAAACCTCCCTGTACCAGCTGGTAAACACTGAAAACATTTAACACGCTCATTAAAATAGTTTCCTAATGACTACATTGTAGCCTACTGTAAACACGTTTGTTGAATTAAACTGTGATGCAGGACGTTTAGTTTCCTCTTCAGTATCTGTGCATTGTTTGAGGTAAGTTACTATGAAAAGCTGAAACCAGCTGACATGAAGACTCAGGCTAAAGTATGAAAGCAGTTTATTAGTAACATAAGTTCAAAACTAAAACCTTCGACTTTTAATGTTGCATTAAATTCACTGTTAAAGGACAAAAAATACAAATAAAAAACAGTCACTCGTGAACTTAAAACAGATCCAAATAATTAGCATGTACAGCACGACAATGAGTAGAGGCGCATTTAGGCCTTTGACATAATATTAGCATTAGAGCACTGTAATTGTGGTTATGTTGATCTTAAAGCTTTAAATAAAATGGGGATTATAGTTTTATGAAAAGCCTCTTCTCCCTGGTACAGAGCAGCTGGTAGAGAAAGACTGTGAGAGTATTAAACTAAGTGGCTGCGCAGAAACAGAAACAGCTCCAAATACATGGAGCAGCGTCCCTCAGTCGGCTGTTGAACCAGGAAAGTGTTTGACAGAGTGATGGGGGAGTTTTTAAGCGTGTGGAGTGATGGTATTCGGTCCTCTAGTTATTGAAAACATAGTGGCTGTAGGTGGGTTTAGTTGTCAGATCATCAGACTATTAAATTACTGAAGCAGCTTTTATTTCCCTTTGAACGCTCCCCTTTTCCCTAACCTGCAGTTCTTGCCTGCTCTTTGTCTCTCGTACCGGGCGCGACCCCGCCGTCGGAGGGTGCAGTGGAAAGTTAGACGAGGTAGAGGTGGCGGCAGGACAGCCCCAGGTGCCCTTTCCAACTCTAGACATTCAGACCCAGTCTTGTAAAAGTCAAGCTGTTCCAGAGCTTGTTCCAAATTCTTCATTTCGCACGGTTCACCTCTGATTTATGGCGTGACGTTTCTCAAAAGGTCCGGGGTCAGGTAGCCATCTGGTAACGGCAGAGTCTTTGGCATCATCAGCTGCAGGGCGGGTGTCGGGTTTGGTGTCAGTAAGAGGCTGTTCTGTCTGTCAACACCATCCACCATGGTGTAGACGGGTGGAGGGGGGAGCTGGGACTGGGCCGTAGCATCTGGCTCGTAGGAAGGTGAGGGCAACGGTGAAGACCCCACGTCGCCTTCTGTCTGGCGGGGTTCACTCACGTCCCCCTCAGAGGATCTTAAGTTCATTTTCCATGCATTGAGCTCTGAGGTGTACCCTCCATCATCTGTGTTCACCACGAGCTGAAACTCGTCCTTCTTTTTCTCCTTCTCTGGGATAATGTCTTTCTTTGAGTCTTTACTAGTGGTTTTCTCCACCTCAGTCTGCCCTTCAGGGGACAGCAGCACCCTGCCGGATGACCTGACCTCGCTTACTTGTGTGTACATGGTCTCTCTGCCCAGAGCTACAAAAAGAGGCTCCGCTTTGGGTCTGCCCAGGACTGAGGAGCTTTGGTCCGAGGCTGCTGCGCACGGCAGTTCATTACTGAGGGTTTGGTTTGGGATGAGAGGGTGGAAAGGTGATGCTTCTGGGTCACTGGGAAGATCTGGGTCACAGCAGCTGGCTCGGCCGGAGTCATCGTCTCTGAAACTGATGGAAACGGGAGAGCAGTTTGATGACAGCGAGCGATCCACGAGACAGTCCGTGTCCAGGCCTGTCAGTCTGTCGTTCTGCTCCTCAATGTCCAGGTCGATGAATTCTACCCAGGGGTCGCTGTTGTACAGCTCTGGCCTCAGATCAGGGGGGCCACCCAGGATGGATGTCAACTCCCTCAGCTTCCCACTCTGTCAAATACATAAAAAGCAAGTAAGCGGTTTTGCCTAATTGTTTGTGATTAGTGATTTAATAAAGCTATGTTGACCTAGATGAGCAATGACTCTGTTTTTTCACACCCAACATGCTAGTAAATTAAGGCAAGTCATGGTCAAGTGTCATAATGTGTCTAAATAGGGTACATACCTTAAGTAATTCAGGGTCAATTCCTTTTATTTTAGGCCCAGGAACAGGAGGCAAAAGAATAACCATCAGCCTTAGGGAAAAAGAAATGGAGAAATGTGAAATCTGGCTCACACAGCACAAAAATGTAAAAGGAAACACTGCATGTACAGAAAATGTCTTTTTTTTTCAACTCCTATGAATGATTCTACCGATAAAGCATAAACACTCAGGCAGTTGTCCAAGGTCTAACAACCCACACAGAGTGCAGGTTACTAAGCAGCCCACAGCACTCGCTTATTTCTGTAAGCTTTTTGAAACCTTCTGCTTCTGCACAGAAATCTTGGTAGGCTGTAAAAACTTACTTTTCCTGTTGTGATATGATAAATAGCATCAGGATAGCCACTAAACACAAGGCACCGAAGATGAGCAAAGCCGCCACCGGGAAACTTGACTCTGTGAGGGAAAGGACACATATTCACACAAATTTAACATAATCATAAAATAATACTTATTATTATTCATGGATGTCATGATTATTATTATTATTAATGGTTTATTCACTGTAACATGAACATTCAAGGTTCATGTACAACCGATAAACCTTTTTAAAAGCACTTGTAACGCTGCTGTGGATGCACACATTGCATTAAGTGTTTACCTTTCGATGGGATGTGGACAAACACTGAGCTGCTAAATTCTCCAAACTCTTTCCCACTGGGCATTTTGCAACGGATCCGAACCTCGTGATTGACGTTAGTTTGAAGCCCGAAGATGGAGCGTTGTGTGGTTTTCACAAGGTCAAGCTGTGGTAAAGAAAATATGGTTCAAATACCAGGAGCAGTGTACAGCATCATCATCTTCTATTAGTAAGAAACGTCCATGTGATCTTTGATGATAATAAATTCTTATACAATTCAATCAAGATATATAGCGGTGACTTAAACATCAACTGTAGTGATGCAGCATTTAATGTATGCAGTATTATAATCTTTTTGCCAAACACATAATGTATATCTGCAGTAAAGCCTCATCCAATTCATGCTTCATTTTAGCATTCAGAAAGAAAACCTTGGAGGCACCCACCACTTCCCAGAGGTCTGAGCTGGAGTCACGGTACTGGACCTCATACTGCAGCGTCATCCATCCCATCTCCACGTCTGCAGACTGAGGCGGCTTCCAGCTCAGCATGATGTCATAGTGAGTGCCAGTCAAACTGACATTAAGCAGCACCCAGTTAAGGTCCACTGGAGGATCTGGTTGCACTAAAGAAATAATTAAGTATTAATTAAGTATTTCAGTAGTAGTACATAACCAGTAGTAGTGAATGCTCTAAACACTTAATGTGTTTCATATATAACAACGATACGAGCATCTAGTCTATCTTTTATCTCTATCCACTACATGTAAGCTGGAAATGAACAAAGTCAAACCTTTATTGGTGTGGCTTTTGTGTCTAACTGTCTTTTACGTTTCTTATGATGTTATTTTATTTGTGTGTATTCCTCTGACCACTTTGGGTATTCCGTCTTTGGATGATCAGCTTGGCAGCCTGGTACATTACCTGTTTTTGTGATGTAGAGCTTTGATCCACTCACAGTTGACCATTAGCACAATAGTAGATAGTTTATTGTGAATGAAACTCACTGAAAAGAAGAGCACGAGGCAGTTCTGAACAAAAAAAGGTTTCGCAGAGATGGCTGATCCTCGAGCGAGTGCACTGTGCCTATCGATGTCTCACGAGGCACCGTCACTCACTCCACTCTTGAGTCAAATGTGGGGATCTGCAAGGTACAGGAGAGAAAATAGGCAATCTAAAACACTGCATGAACGAGACTCTGAAAGGGTCAGAAAAGCTCAAACTTTTTCACAGAAAATCTGTTGAACATGCTTTCATTAATTTTCATCAATATGTGAACAAAGCTGACATTGTGGCCTGAGGAAAGTGGGAGAGATGCACTCCCTAATATATTGAAATCCAATTTGCAAAATGTGCTTCCAGTGTGAATAATCATGGCCTTCTGCTCACTTGATTTATATTTTTTCCCTAGTGTAGAGGTGGCCAAAGTACTAGAAAAGGTCACTGGGTGAGATAATGCATTAGGATTGATTCTCTGAGAACCATCAATATTCAAAACAAATTTCAGGGAAATAGATTTTCTTTATATCCTGTTAACAGGTTGTGAAACATCCAATTCATTATGAATTATCCTGTGCAGACTACATATATCCAAAGCTAACATCTAAGTTTTAGAAATATCTGATATAGAAAGGCTAATAATAATAATAATAATAATAATAATAATAATAATAATAAAGCTTAGCTTTTAGCTGTTAAGAAGTTCCTTAAAAAATATGAAACTCAACAATAAATTGATTTTACTAAAATATATTGTAGCTCCAATATATCTTATCACCCAGTTTTCCTGTTGTCTGTGTTCCATGTGCATAAGCCACTTAATTTTTTACGTTCTTTCAGTGTAAACACAAATAGTGCTGCCTTCAATACTCACTGGAGCTACAAATATGTACTGATATACAGCTGACAATAGTTCCCAACAAATGCACCATGTACTCTGACTACAGTGCCCAGCAAAACATCTTTTTAAAACTTAAAAAAATGATATTCTAAGGATACATTGAAAAACTGTAAAAGTATTTATACTTTAAAGCAGCGATTTCAAGAAACCTTGTGGCCTTTTGCTATGTTGTTATATATTCAGGTCAAATAGAAAAGGAAAAAGAAAAAGAGAGGTAATGCCCTGGGCTTTGGTTGTTAACTGCTTTAAAATGAAGTGCAGCTTGAACTGGACTTTTACCTTGTCAACACAAAATGAACATGTGCTAGATAAGGCTGAACAACAATGTACACAACGGAGCTGTAGAAGCAGTGACCCCACTTTAGCACAGTCACCTACAGTTGACGATAAAATTAAAACACGTGTGAGTCTCAAACATTCACATATTTTCTATTAACTGACATTTCCTTTTTGTGTTTTTTTGTGCTAAAGACACATTTTAATCTCCATTTTCTTAGACCATTTTATAACCAGGATGGTCAAGGCTTTTATGCTTTGTTGCAATTAATAAATGAATTGTACTTTTCCTACTTCTACTCAAATACAACGCGGATTCAAACCAACAGTGCAAGACTCCTCCTCGTCTTTTTCCAGTTCTAAGTTGTTAACTTCATTTCCTTGAAAGCGTAGTGGAACCACATATTTCTGATTTATGTCACATAATCCCACCATTTATGTCCTCACTTTTTGTCAATGTAGAATAAGCGGAGCTCTCCGGGCTCGGAGAGGTTCTGGAAAGAACCGACATTCCATCTGCAGCGGAAAGTCTCCATGTTGGCGGAGACGCAGCCAGTGAGATGTGGGCGTCTCTGGGGGAGGACTGTAAGAAGACAGATGGGAGAGGAATGTAATTACATATCTGATCTTTTTTTTATGCTGTAAAGATCTGCTTTGCTTTATTTTCTTTGTTGCAGCTGTTGATGGTTTTGCTGCATTTCAAGGACAGGATAATAACTGTAACCTAACTCCAGCGAGCAGCTCAGCCACAGGACGAATATCAGCATTTTCCTGGAAGTCATTTTACTGCTTTCCAAGCAAATGCTGCAGCTGGGGAGTTCACAGCCATGGCTGTCGTGGAATAAAGTATTTGCTTTCCCTGAACTCAAGACCACACTTGCATGTAAAATACCATTTGGATCCTGTTTTGTTGGTTGTATAAACTCAAAGCATGTGTGCACAGAGCAGATTTATATCTTGCAGAAGGCCAAAGCAAATTCCAATTCTTGGTGTATAATCTATAGTGCGCTCAAAACAGTCTGCACAATTAAAAATGTGATAAGTGCTAAGTGTGCTGTTGATTATTGTTGATTATCACGCAGAATGATGCACAAAAAGAACCTGAAAAGCTCTGCACAGTTGTATGAGCTTCCAAAAAAAAAGATGAATTTTACCGTCATCCGTGTGAGAACAAAATATGTTGTTACAAAACAGGCAAATGAGAAATGAGAGAATGCTAAACTTGATGTTTTTTACATTAGAAACTGTAGTCTTAAAAAGACATTTCAAATAAAGAAAACAAACTAATAAAGAACTAAGAATCCACTCTCTGCAGCAGCCTTCAAATCACAATAAGAAGCTGCAGACTTTAATAATCGAGCAGAAGTCGTTGAAAGCCTCTGATTAGTTAGAAGAATGAGCCCGACTCCAAAACCTTTAGAGGTAAATATCCCTGTACTGCTGCCAGCGCTGTTCAACAAGACTTCACAAGAGACAGCAGCAGCATCTCTCCACATTAAGAAAAATGTAAGAGTAAAACATTTTATGAATAAAATCCACGCTTTGCTTAAGCTTCCAATCACATCTCACAGCCTTCATCGAAAACACCTGAATGAGTAGCTTCTATAAGAAGAAGTGAGGAACCTGTCCCTTTAAACAAAGACAGAGAACAAACAGAGTTTTTTTTTTTATATTTATATTCTCTCCGTACTCCCTGGAGACGTTGTGATCAGTGGTTCTGGGGACAGCAGCAGCAGCCAGCTGACCACATCAACACTTCAGGGAGGGACAACAACACAAGGCCAGGCTGGCTGAGTACTGAGAAGTGTGAGAACAAGATGGCTCCTCCACAGCTGAGAGGCAGCGCTGCGAGCAAATGATGAATATCTGTGGCCTGTTAGGGTGCTTCAGGGAAGGGGAGTTACAGTTAAAAATAACCTGTTTACCAGATCCCTGACACCTCCTCGGAACTGTGCTGAGCTCAGGATTAAGAGAAAAATCAATACGACACTCAGCTATGCCCAGTTCAGCATTTTCGCGGCTCACTTTAACGTGACCAATTTGAACATGTGTGTGGTTTGCAGATTGTGCTGTATATGTTAACTGTATTTATTGGTTTACTGCATCAAACCTTGGAGACAGCAGCACAGTATAGTGTGTAACTGTAATGTAAATTCACATCAGGGTTTCCAGCTTCTCACAGGACTTCCTAAAAATCATAACACAGGACATTATTTAGAGATATTGGAGTAGTAGTACATATACTGTGATAAATATAGGGCAGGCTACCCCCACCCACGTGCCCAGTACTAGACTCCAATTTATACTAGTGAAACACTACTTTTTACTCCATTACCTTTAATGTAACTGCAATCTTTTCTTCAAGAAGATCGATGTTCATAAACTATGAATTTGGGCTACATACGTACATTTTAAGGGAAATGTTTTGTTACTTCACAGTGTTTTTGCAGTTACATTTGTTAGGTTGGAAGATGGACGTACAGAGGACAGGACTGTGACATCATAGACCAACATGTGGTTTTAGGCCTCAACAGCATTTAGGGTCAAAGTCTGGTAAGCATGTCAGTTCTTAAAGCAGTGTTGACTTTTTCTGTAGCCAAGAATATGACTTTCCCGCTATAAATGTTCAAGCACAACCATAAGCACCTTTAAACCAGCTTTAGTTGAGTTTATATTTTATTACCAGACAAGAATTGTATGATACTGGACACACACACAAAGTCTGTTTATCTGATTACTATTTCTTCACAGATGCATAGGAATGTGTAAAGGTGCTGTGTTTCTGTGAGCCAGACAGCCTGGCAGCAGAGATTTATCCTTCCAGATGTTTCTGAGCGAGGCTCAGCCTTCTAACCTATCAGAGATCATGTATTATGTTGGCTTGACTGGTAGGATATGCAACATTCATTACTAATTGTCATTTAATAAGGACTTGTGAAGAGCTGGCAGCTGCAAAGATAATTTGATTTTGAATATACATCAAACTATTGATTTTAATACTGTGTCAATTATTCAACAACATAATTAGATTAAACTGTATATATAAAATGACAGATTAATTGCACCCCCATCCACTGTTTCCACTAACCAACTGCATATTGTAGAAATGAGCAAATTTAGAATTTGATGTGTACAAAACCTTAAAAAAACAGAGGTTGTTTATCAAATTCAAAAAATGCAAGGCACCCATGCTGTAAACTGACGCATCCACGAACCACAGGACTGGTTCGACTCGCAGTACCTCCTGTCCACATGTCAAAGTGTCCCAATGTGGACAAGACACTGAACCATTGCCATTGCTCGAGCTGAGTGTGACCAAAGCAATGTTGAACGCTTTGAGTTTTGATATTGGGTTTATGTGTTTAACTGTTTTAATTAATTCATATTTGGTTTTAGACATACAGTACAATATGAGGGCCCATAGCACCTCCAGCAGCTGATGTTCCAAGAGTTTGGAGCAGGTTCAACCAAATTCATATTTCACAGATACTAGTCTTCATTGCATTTTAGAAAAAGGTTGTTTTTGGTTGTTTTCAGTCAATGAAAACGCTGTGAGATTAAAACAAGATCAAATGAAACAAAAAGACGAAAAAAAGTGTTGTGTTTCATGATATTTAACTTAACATACATAGAACTGCAACTGAGCCACTCTTGGCAGAGAAAGCGGTCACATTGCAGCTCTGGCGGGTTTGATTTTTGCGATTATACGTCAAAGTGCTGCTGCGTTTGCTCAGCAGCTGCCAAGCAGAGTTCACCGCTGGTGTAAGTAAACATGTGAGCAGTAGATGTGCAGCGTTTCTGAACAGTAATCAGACCCGCGAAGCACAGAGATTATTATTAAGATGATAATATCAAAATAAGCAATATCTTCTCATTTCAGGATTCCTCTGTCTGGGCAAACTGCCACAATGCTGTGAGGTAAACATGTTTACAACATGACTTTTCTTGTCCTAGTACTGCTGATACAGACTAGTTGAGAGGGAAACCAAACATCCTCGCTCAATCCGTTTTGATAAGCCCAGATGCATTTACTTTTAGCCATGATTTTGATATGTTAGGAAATAACAGCTAGTATTCATTTCCTTTACAGCACTCACTGATACCTTCAGCAAATCTCATAGATTATAAAGTGGAACACAACAACAACCTCTTCATGATAATTAGTGTGTGTGTTTTTCCCATTACATTATCTATTAGCATTGAAAATTGTGTTGGTGGGAAGCTGTCGTTAATGTCTTTCCTGTGAGCACACACACACAGGGCAAACAGTTATTTAGAAAGTCACATGTGAAGACATTAATCAGAGCGCTCTCTCTGGGGAAGGCCTCATCCTCTGCATTTAGAAAAGCCATTTCCTTTGTTGGCCAAGGGCCACAGTGCCTTCATCAGTGATTACTGTTCTGTACCATTCACAAACATAAAAACGCTACGGGCAAAACAGGGAATAAAGCCTGTGTTAGTGTGTCTGCACGTAATGGACAAGTGGCAGTATGACCTTTCCAGTCAAGAAAGGTAATCACGTTAACAGCCAATGTTCTGATTCTTGAGTGATATAAACCGTGATGCTCAGGTGGCAACAAAGAAAAAAAAAAGAAACAACAACACTTGTTTACCCCTAAGAGACCGTTATTAAATTCCTAGAAGTAGTACCTCCAGCCTCTGGTGTTCCAAGAGTTTGGAATTGAGAAGGGTTATTTTGAGCAACCAATGTTCTACAGGGAAGACGCAGATTCATTTTCACATAGTGCCACTAACAGGGAGCTGAAGATTACACATGTTCAAAGATTCAGTAGCTGAAATCGTCTCCCTTTCGGAATAAAATGGACAAGTTTCACAAAATATAATAAAGAAGCTAATTTTACTCATATCTAACAATCCAGTAATATTATCATTCTTAGGATGCATGTTTGTGTCCACGTGGCAAAAGTAAGCCTACACACTTTTTTGCTCTTTTTTGGTCTCTACTAACTCTGAGGGAACTATGAGGCTCTTCAGCTGCTAAATGCATGTTCACCAGCTAGTCATTAACCATATATACTGTTTTTCTTTGGATTAAAATGTGGTTGCTACCTGCTGATGCTAAAAAAACAATGCTATAATAGTGGTGGAATAACCACTACATTGATGGTCGCTCTATAGATTGCTCCTGTAAATATGTGTTAGACAGGGGTAGCACTTAGCCAGCCAACATACACAGCCCATCCAACACCTTCAATTTATATTTGTAGTAACTAATTCTCCTACTGGGAACACAGCCAATCTCGAGAGCCACATCTGAGCAAGCTGAATAACTCAACAAAATTTAAGATGTGATTAGTCTAAAGGCCATTATAAGTTGGCTAAGTTGCTTCCCTGCATAAACAGTTATATTTAGATGAGGCACCACTGATTTCTAGGAACAAGTTACTGGCTCTCACTCTGACCTGTTGCTACAGGAGAAAAAAAAACATGTTTGTCAGAAGGAGCCTCGTTTCATCTAACATCCAGACATAAACCAAAGACAGAATAAGTAGTAGGACAGCGGGAGCAAGCAGGGGACATGCTTTGTCCACGTCTTGTGTTACGTAACAAGACAAAACACAGGATGTCTGTACGTGACTTTAATGGCCAATGCAGACCTAGTTTATAGCTGTGGATAAAACATAGCTCAAGTATGCAAATACACAGCCTTTCCACCGCCTCTCAATGGCTGTCTGGTAGGAAGGGGGGGGGGGGGGGTGGGGACTCTACACATAAACAGCTTCCCATTGTTCAGCAGCGCAGTGCTCTCTGCTCTCCACTCCAGAATTCCTGGGAAGCCACTTCACTAGAAATCTGCTTGCTGTTCTCTATGGCTCTCTGCGGAGCCCTTTGCTATTGTGCAACTCATTTCATTTTCATCTGAATGCCAAAGCAGCAAAGTAACTGTGCAGCATCTAATTGTTCCAAGCTGATTTTGTCCTGTGTCCCAATAAGGTTTTTTTTTTTTTTATTACAAACCAAACTTATTAACAGATGTTAAAGATCATTGTTGCTTCATCAATGCCAAGTATAAAAGTTGCAAACAACTTTGCATTAACTGGTTATAGCAGGTTGATAATAAACATAATTTCATTTCATGTCTCACGTGCCAATAAATGTTTTCAAACTTCTGATCTACTTATGTTATGCAAATAAAAGTAAAAGGCACGGCAACCCAAATAATATTCATAAAAATACCTTGCTCAGAGGCTGATTCCAGGGCCGCAGCAGTGGAGATGTGAAGGACGAAGAAGAGCATTGTGAGAGCAGCAGCCATGGTGTTGAGCTGTGGAACAAACGTGGCGAATGTTAGTTTTTCATTACAGTCCACCCAGTTGAGCCACATAGAGGCCCAGCCCACTACCACTATTAAACACTCTTGCCACTCCTTTTTTCATTTTAGAGGAGAGATTAAGTACACCCATAATACAAGTGCTTTGGAAAAAATGATTCATTTAGGACAGGATCCCGAGACAGTCTTTCAGCTTTTAAACCTTTTACATTTTCTGATAAGTAAATAATCACACTTCAACTCCTTTCAGCACTTCAACTAGTAATTTAAATTCACTCAGCACCTACAATCAGCTGTCAATTCAACTTCAATCCACAAGCACACCTTAACTCCCACTTAAACTGCTTTCAACACTTAATTTTCACTCCCACTTAAACTTAAATCTGCTTGGCTTCATTCAATTGAAACAATTTAGCTCCTTCTGTTTACAAGTGTTTATGCACAAGTGTTTTCAGAACAGCCACATCACTGCTCCACTTAACTTTACTTTTATTTTTTTGGCATTTCAACTCATTTTTATGCTTATATGTCATGTTTACGCTTCAGTTCCTTCAATATTGTTACTTCATCTAAAAGTGTATATAAGTTCACTTAGTAATCACAGAGCACTCTGAAACTTTACAGTCCATCACTCTTTGCTTTTTACTGAAGATTTTCTATCACATTTTCTTTAAAAACTTTTTTTTTTTTTGGAGGAACATTATTAAAAAATAATGCATGTTAAAAACGTAAAGTAATGAATCAGAATACAACACACTTATTTGACAGGGGAGAGGGCATGCAGCTCCAAACCTGAAGCTGCACATGAGCGTTCATTAATTTCTTCCTGGTAATCACACTGTTTATCCTTCCTGGAGAGGCATGTTTTGCAACAGTAAACACTTTTGTTCTGAACATGCCATAGCTCTAGCCAGTTGGATGTCACGCTCTGTGTCAACACTTGTGAAATCCTTCCCCACTAAGTTCTGGGCCTCATTTAAATCTTGTTTAGTGATTATTTATTGAACCCTCTAATGCAAAATGTTTCCAATCTAGAAGATGAGGCAATGTGGGAATTTGTGGTTTCCTAAGATATATTGCATTAAGTACCACATTTAGTCATTTGCAGGATGCTTTTATCCAAAACGACTTACAAGGGTAGAAGGTACAAGACAGCGTAAGGAGGTCTTGCCTAAGGACCACTACTGGAGCTAGGTAAACCCCAGTCTCCCGCAGGAGGGTGGGGATATTAACATTAATTATCCATACCATTTATTGAAGTATTTCATAAGATATTTAAATTATATTCAAAACTAGTTGCATACTAAGAAAAAAAGGAATGTGGTTATTAGATTTTACTGACAGTGTAAAAGCTGTTTAAATGTAAATATTTTGATTATTCAAGGGCCTAAAACACGGGTCAGAGAAGAAGATAATATACAATTATTTTTTTAAATGACAAAGTTACATTTACAATTAAAGATTACAATTACAAAAGAAGTATCACTAAAAAAAGTCAAAACATAACAACTACTCTTATTTTTCACAGACACTCTACATGCAGATAAAAACCGTTTTCTCATGCCGATAAGACGGACTAACAGACTAAACTACCCTCACAGGTGTGGGCGTACAAGGTCATGACAGAAAGTATAGAAGAGCCTCTTACTGTGACTTTAAAACTGAGCTTACTGCAATCAGGCCTCTGTTTACTGATTTGTAATACCTGTAGACTTTATGTCCATTTGTCCAGCCTCTGAACTGGGAACATACAGTTCATAAAACTTCTTGGCATGCATACAGACTCTAGTTTTTAGACAGTGAGTATTTGGTATACTTCATTTAAACTTAGCTGGAACTGTTCTGCTTAATAAACTGGAAATTCTTCGTGCAAATACAACATTAAACTGTTTTTGATTTATTTTATTACTATCCTAAGGCTGTGACCTGCCTACCTAACATTGCTGTCAGGAGACAGACAATGTGAATCCTGAGATGACAATGAGACTAAAGTTTTATTTTTAAAATTCCAAACTAAACAGCACTGAATAATGTACAAAGTGTACAGATGTCCTGATATGATACCGTTGTTTTGTATGTCTGTGTTCAATGGCACATGGGTTGTTGACATTTTGAAGGAACTGTAGATGTAAAACTATAGGATGAGAACACGCTACTCTGAGAACATAATACTTGAATAAATAGGACAGGTGTCACTTCGAGGAAGCAGAAAACTAAATACATGGACAAACGAGAGCTTGCAAAGATACAAGCCTTTGAGGCTTCTGTGCTAAATGCTGTTTGGAACTTTTTCAGTTTTCATGTAGTTCATTCATTGCTGACCTCTATAAAATACATAGATTAGTGGTAATGTGTTTAAAGCATTATGAATCAGTTAACATAAAGAACTTCTCCACCACTATTCATTACCATTAATTAGGGGTTGTGAAAAAATATTGACACACTTGATTATTGCGATTTTTTGGACTTTTGTAACAATTATCAAAATTGATGTATCCGATTTTAATTAATGGAAATGATTTTATAGTATTTGGTTAGGCTGAAGAGACAGAAACAGACACAAAGCAACCTTAGCATTCATTAGCATCCTACGTCCATCAAGTTTCTGGGCTCCTGATGAATTCAAGTCCAGTTGTCACTCTTCTTTGGAGTGTGGTCTCTTATGAACGCTTGAGAAAAATATCTAGTTCACCTTTGTTCACCAGCTACTCACTAAATTCATCTGACTTTTCTGGTTATTTTCTGCAACAAAAATGCTTGTAATAGTTTTCATTTAAAAAACAAAAACTGAGAAGAAAAATTCTGCGAGTCAGTCCTGGTATACTAATATAACATTATTAATGGTAAAAAAGACAATGTGAGGAAAAACTTAAAGGAAAGAGTGAGTGGGATAGGTGTTGGGAAAGCTGTGGAGCGAGGCTTCCACACGCAAGAACTTCATTGAGCAGTTTACCAAAGAAACTGGTCATAATGACTAACAACAGGGGAACATCAGGTGGAGGTGGCAGCAGACAGAGCTTGTGAGGATGAGAACAGTAAAAGTGCTGTGTGCTGCTGATGGTGAGTAAAAAAAACCCTGCAAAATCACTGATAATGTGTTAATTAAAGAGTTGGTAGGATTTTCCAGGACTTGTCACGAGCGTCAAGATATTTTGCTTGAAAGTTTCATAAAGTCATGAACTAGAAGTGAAGTACTGCCACTGACAACCAGTAAAAAAATATCTATTAGTATCTAACAGTATTATCAGCTGATGAGAAGTTTTATATTTATATACATTTAAACTCAAAATGCCTAATCCACTGTGGCCTGAATATATGTCTATTGTATTGGATTTGAACATTGATTTTTTTTTTTAACAATTGATCATTCATTTTCCACATGTCAGTGTGTTTCCATAAATTGACAGCCTTAATAATATAATAATAATATTTAAAAGTGACCTGTTGAAGAAGCTGCTACTCCCTCTGCGTATGTTTGATATGAAACATATGAATTATTATAGAGATATAATAGGAACACCTGTGGTTGGGTTACTATGTAATTGACCTGGACTCTTACTATTGTCAAGTAAGACTTTAGTGAGTTCCTGTGTGCTGGTTTTTGTGGGACAAATAATCCAGGACTGTTTCTCAGTCCCAGTTTGCCTCTGTCAACAATCAGCTGATAAATTTGATTTGATTATATTTTCTTATGGTGTCATCCATTTTCCAATGACCAGGCCACATGGGCTAAATAAACACCAACACCAACCACAACTAAAGAAACTAAAACAGCCATTCCAGGACAAAACAATCCAGAAACCTGCTCATAGACTATAAATGTTCATAAATAAATCTGTAAATAAAATGATGTCCTTTAAAATCCAAATCCATCCAAACCTCCACAGGCTTTTCTCACTTGACTTGTTGTTGAACCATGTGAGGCTGGACCTGCTGCTGATCACTGGGATCTGCAGCTCCAGCTCCAGCTGCAGCTCCAGCGTGTTTTCTGCTCCACCGTCCTCCACCCTCGTGGCTCGCTCCATATCCGGAGTTCATGTGCGCGATTCGTGGAGGAAAACGTCTAAACGCTTTGGCGCAACAACGTGTTAAAGGACTCTGTGATCTGTGTTTTGACAGTTTGAGGTTACATACGTCAAAGCGGAGGCCAACACGGCAACAAGCAGGACGGACGCGAGAGAGTGAACTCACCTCCGTGCTGGAGCGGACAGCAGGGCTCCGACGGCTTTCCACAGGGACACGGGGGGAAACGGCGAGCTCCAAACACGCACAAGACCTAGTCCTGAACTGGACCGCACTCTCCACACACACACACACACACACACACAGAACAAGTCAACCAGGGATGTGTGTTTAACCCAAATCCATGCAGGCTGGAAACGCTGTCGAAGAAATAAAACCTCCCACAGTGGTCGGAGCGCGTCCGCGACGCCTCTGCGCCTGCGAACGGTGGACGCGGCAGAGGAGAGCTGGAGAGCTGGAGGAGAGCTGGAGGAGAGCTGGAGAGCTGCGCGTCTGTGCATCTGTGCACATCACCCCGGAGCTTCTGGAGACAGAGACGCGGACGACATCTGCCGACGGAGCGAGGCTGCGACAGGAAAAGAAGCAGCAAAGCTCCAGGAACACTAACAAATCCAGAGGTCAACAGTCCAGTGTCCTCACTGCTGCGGTGGAGAGGCATTAAAATACATTTAAAATAGCAGAATACCATCTGTAGGCCCACATTAAATAATAGAATATAGTAATATGAACACTGAACAACAGTTTATGTATCTACACAAATCATATACTACCTACACATATCCAATAACTAGCTTATATTAAAGATGTCTTCATTTCTTAAGATTTCCAATTGGACCTAAACCTACCTCCTCTGGTTCAACTGTGGCTTCTGTTGTTGTTACTTGTAATCAAGTAATAAGCAACTCTATTAAAGTGAATTGTCAAAATTACATTTAGAAAGAAACCAAACATTTTACGTATCTCTGCAAATTAAAGTCTCTGTAGTTTACTTTTAAGTAAAAATTAAAAGTTAAGTATTTCCTTTTGATATTAAAGAAAAATGAAAATTGAAATATCTTCACATTAGTTATGTGCTGTAACTCAAAAAAGCATGTTTCAGTTGTAAAATACAAGTTATATTTCCCATGTACAAAATAAATGCAAATAGATACT
Organism: Anabas testudineus; assembly: GCF_900324465.2. Taxonomy (NCBI): domain Eukaryota; kingdom Metazoa; phylum Chordata; class Actinopteri; order Anabantiformes; family Anabantidae; genus Anabas; species Anabas testudineus. The sequence continues at coordinate 17,762,112 of NC_046630.1, forward strand.
CATACTCAACATAATGGTAAAACATTAAACAACAACTAGAACTGGTGAAGGATTAGAAAACCAGTTTGTGTTCGTGTTGGAAGTGTTCCTCCACAGGCTCACAGTGGTATTTCCCAGCCCCTGGAGTCACATTTCAGTAACCTACGTGTTCATTCGTTGGTACATGTGAGTCTCACCCACTCACATGTCAGCAGCAGCGTTGCCTTGTTTTTGGCTCTGTGCCGTCAGACCACTGAACACACTGCAGGGACCACCCACACACACTCTCCACATGCTCTACATAGCACACATACACACAAACACAGCTACAGTGGCAGCAAGTAGCCATTTAGTCTCTACTAAATACTGAGTACAGCACTCAAGCACAGTTTGAAGGTTCCCGTACTTTACTTGAGTAGTTACATTTCATGCTACATTTCAGAGGGACATTTTGTACATTTTACTCTATGATATTTATTTTACTAGTCAGAGTGGCTGTAGACCCTTTTTAGTCTATCTGTCATTTTAGCCCCGCTAAAATCCTAAACTATCAAATTGTTAAGTATAATTTTTAGTATAATTTTTTACTTTTTAAAATAAAAATGTCAATAAAAAAAAAACATCCCTTTTTTCTTTTTTGTCAAGTAGAATTGTTTTGTTATTCTTATATAACAAACATTCCTCCTAAAACCATATATTAAACATTTTTTTCACCTACAGTACCTAAGTTTACTCGTTATTGGGGTCAAGGATTAAAGTAAGTAAAACATTTAGATTAAAGCTGCACTAACTCATCTTTGGCCACTACGGGGAAGAAAAGGACATAAACAAGATCACAAATTAGCTCCATGCACTATGGATGTTGCCAACATGTTATTTTAGAAGGCGTTCTGGGCCATACATGAATTAATAAAAGTTACACCAAGTCTACGAATAATGTGGTAAAAAGAATTAACTGATCAAAACTAGAGGAGAGGGGGAAAACCACTTTAGACTGAAAGGTTCTGATTAACCTACAGACTTGAGGAGACTTTTATTTCACTGACCAATTTTCTTTTTATCTTTTTAACAATGGTCAAATGTAATTGAAAAAAAATATTTTTTTTGTACTAAACAAACAACGGGTATGTGCATTTTGAACAATTTGTAAATGAACATTAAAATCAAATGCATTAAAATCTGAGCCAAACAGGGATTTTTTGACATAGTATGACGAAATCATGCAGACTTAGCTTGTGGTTGCCTTATCGAGGATAAACAATTGTGATGCAATTTCTGATGTCATACTCTGCTGAAGCTCTTCCAGCAGATGTCTTGTGCCTTTGAGCGCTCAAAGCAAACAGGATTATGGTTAAATTTACTGGAATAAAGCTCACTATGAACACAAGCTTGGCTGTGCTTGGGCTTAAGCTGTGGAAAAGAACACTGGGTCTTTTTGTATGAGTCACGGTGTGAAGAGAAGTGACCTAAAAGTGGTCGTTCAGACTCAATGGATCTGAGTTTTGTCTGTGTGGGAATTCCTGAACTCGTGGTTCTGTTGAGTAATACACCTCTCGCACTGCTTAAATTACCCTGCGTCTGAGAGTGCTGGACCAGAAGAGGAGGCCAAACTGTGAGGAGCACATCATGAAGGTACTCTAATCTCCACAATATATTCACTATTCAGATATGGTGCAACTATTTCATCCAGTATTTGATGGTATTGTTTAGTATTGTTGTGGTACGATCTGTTCTAATCATCACTGATCGTTAGTAATCTAAAGATTTAAAGGGCAGTTTTTTAACTGGATATTAATTTGTGAGACTAAGTCAATCATTTTCTATGTCTTGATCAGCTGAATTTAGCCACAGTCCTGTGTTCTTTGCTGTTGTCGCTCGTCTGTTTATCTCCAGTTGGGTAAGTGCACACACATGTAAACCTCATGATCTATCCTTATATTCCTAATAATGCATCCTAATGATTGTGTGGTTCTCTTTCAAACATTATATGATCCATGTATGGATCCGTGTGTGGATCATATATATGGTCTTGCTGTAAACTGTACTAAGCAATAAGTCATCAAGAAATCTTTATATTACAATTACAACATGTCAATTCTTCTCAGGTGTCAGCAGCCTGTAAACTGCAGATGGGGGCCTTATGGAGAGTGGTCTGAGTGTGATGGCTGCAGCAGTACAAAGGTACATCAGAACACACAGTGTATATGTGCAGAATGTAATCATAAGTTAAACTTAATTAACGTTAACCTAATTTCTGTAATTCTGACTCGAATTCCACATATTAACAGTAAAACACTGTAAATGACTAAACTTAAATAAGAGAAAAGTTTTGGACAGTAAGAGAAAATGTGAGTACATGAATGTGATGTAATACAGAAACTCACTAAGATTATAATTACTAAGCCACAATTTTTGTCATGTCTGTTGTGTCAGAGTACCAACCCTGTTATGTTAACCCACCAAACAGACAATGAATCACCATGTTTGTATAATCCAAAGAAAATGCACAGTACAGTCAATGTGTCCTTGATTAACAGTTGGTGTTGGAGGCAGAGTGATATAGAGCCTAGTAGCTATAAATTATTGAACTAACTAGCAGCATTAACAAGCTGCAAACCTGCAAGGCTAGCCAATAACAATAGCTTTTCAAACAGCTCATACCATTTATTAATAAAGTGTTGCATATTAATAACAATAGCTGCCAACATACTAATTACTCTTGTGTACTACTGTACACTTCAGCGTAGCACAGACGTACAGTATAAAACCTTTGGTTTCAGTACTCACAAAGGTTAGTACTGTTTAGACTGTTGGTTGTTAGTCAAGAATGCACATTCAAGTGTCAAAGGACCACAAAGCTAAACTGGATTACAAAGACTTCTAAAAGAAATGCTGATTGTAGCAATCCTTCAAAAATGCATAGATTTTTATCAGTTGTTCATTGGGACCATAGATGTGGGAGAGCAGGGCCCTACTCCACTTCCTATCATTTGAAATAGAGTCACTGGAAAGGTCAGAAAAACAACTATCTGGCTTTAAGTGTTCAGTCCTTATTCCACTGTGGTTCTGAATTGAATGAATGAATTCACATGTTGCTTATCACAAGTTGTTCTTTACTTAATTTAATATGTATAATTGCTTCCTTTGTAGGTACGGACTCGACATGTGGAGATCTACGCCCAATTTGGGGGTATGCCATGTTCAGGAGAGGCTACACAAACACAGCGATGTGTCCCACAGAAAAGATGTCCCCTGGAAACAGGCTGTGGAAACAGATTCCATTGCACCTCTGGTAAACTGCAACATGTAGACTTTGCATTACTTAATATTTAATCACCAATGATATTTTTCAAAAATACTTAACACATATGGTCAATCAGAGTTCAATTCCTTTTTTTCTAGAATATGTGTCTTGGAAATGAAATTAAATCTAACTTTTTATTGAAACCCCTGATGCAGGTCAGTGTATCAGCCGCTCTCTAGTGTGTAATGGGGACCAGGATTGTGAGGATGGTCTGGATGAGAGAAACTGTAACTCGGACAATAGTCAGTATTCATGTGACCTTGACAAAACGCCTCCCAACTCTGATTTCACAGGCAGAGGGTGAGGAGCTACAACTCAACACCAGGACATTTCATTATAACTCAGAAGTTAAAATGACTGCTTGCATGACACAGCCAAAACATGTTTAGATAGGTTTATTTGCCTTGTTTTATAGGTATGACGTGCTAACAGGGAAACTGAGGGCAGGAGTTATCAACACTCTGAGCTTTGGAGGGCAGTGCAGAAAGGTCTTCAGTGGTGATCACAATACCTACTACAGATTGCCACAAAACACCCTCAGGTACAACTTCGAGGTGAGTTGAACGAGAACTTTGTGGTTAGTGGTCATTTTTATGAAGCGTTGCAAAGTCCTGATTTCTTTTGTAAATGTAATATGACTTAGATAAATACAACATTGTTTCCAAGAAAGGTGGAGACTGTCATTTGTAACATGGCACTGTCTGTTGCTGTTACTGAAAGCTGTTGTATTACAGCAGACACCATTTTGCAATTACAGCAGATACCTGCTGAATATGGGAGAGTTGTTCCAGCAAATTGTTCTATAGGTCATGTGAGAGGACTAACACATTCTGTACAGCGGCAAGAAAAAGTATGTCAAATTCTGTGGTTTTCTGCATTAGCAGCAATAACCTCAACCGGGCGCTTCCTGTAACTGTAGACAGACCCGCACATTGTTCAGGAGGAAGTGTAGCCTATTCTTCCTGCAGAACTGCTTTAGCTCTGTCATATTCTTTGGACATCTCCTGTGTGGCTCTCTTAAAGTTGTTTCTTAGCATCTCTATTGGGGGTCTATTGTTGAGGTCTGGGCTCTGACTCCACTCCAAAAGGCGGATTTTGTTTTTCTAAAGTCATTCTTTTGTGGACTTACTCTGGTGTTTTGGGTCGTTGTCCTATTGCATCACCCAACTTCTACAGAGTTTCAGCTGATGTACAGAAGTCTCACATTATAGGAACTTTTTGATACACATGGGAATTAATCTTTCCCCCAATCGCTGGAAGCTGGCCAGGCCCAAATCATGATTTTACCCCCACTATACTTTACGATTGGAAAGATGTTTTCATGATGATATGTAGTGACCTTTTTACGCTGTGTGTTCTTTCTAAATAGTTTAATCTTAGTTTCATCAGGCCACAAAACATTTGGCCAATAATGCTGTGCAGTAACAGTATGCTCTTTGGCAAACTCCAGGCGAGCAGCAATGTTCTTTTTAGTAAGCAGTGGCTTCCTTTGTGGTGTCCTGTCCTAGATCAATGTTTTACCTACTGTAGACTCATGAACACAGATGTTAGCCAGTTCCAATGATGCCTTCAAATCTTTAACTGTCACTCTGGGTTGTTTCTTTACCTCATTAATGTTTGTTTTGCTCCTCGAGTCATTTGGACTAGCCACCCACTTCTTAGTGGTGGAGCCACAGTCCCAACGTGTCTCCATTTGTAGATTATTTGTTAAAACTGGAGACTGGGGAATTTCTAAAGTCTTTGACATCACTTTTTAACCTTTTCCAGCTTTATGTAAATCAACAGTTCTTTATCCTTTTGGACAGGCATGACTCACATAAACACATTCTTCTTGTGCGGCGCAAACTCAAAAACCACAAAAGTCCAAAAGGTTCACCTACTTTTTCTTGCCACTGTATTTTTACTACCTGACATAGGTCCAAGTACTGGACATAGTGTCAATTATCAGAACATGGTAAACTATTCTTACAGTAGCTAAGGAAACTGAATGTTGAATATTGTGCTACAGGTGACAGTAAACAATGACGAGAGCGACGAATCCTATGACAGCGCCTGGTCCTACATGCAGCACATTGAGTCTAATGCCTTGGTAGGACATGACCGTCGTACCTTCCACAAAGAGCTTACTGACACTAAGGTAATGATATCTTATTATCACCATGCTTTTTTACGCTGCTTCTGTTGGTCTATTTTTCAGATTTCTGTCCTGAGTTTGGTTAAGGTTTTGTATTCACCAGCTTACAGAGAGTGACCCTTCAGTCTTTTGTTAACTTTCATCTAGGCTTACAAGTTGATAATCCTGAAGAACAGAGTGGAACTGGCTCAGTTCCAAAACTCTGCCCCTCAGTACCTGACTCTTGCTGAAGGTTTCTGGAAGGCCTTGTCATCTCTGCCATTCACATATGACTACTCAGCCTACCGCCAGCTGCTACAGAAATATGGCACACATTACCTCTCTGAGGGCTCATTAGGAGGCGAATATCAAGCCTTGTTGGAATTAGACCGCCAAGCGCTTGCATCGACAAGTAAGAACTTTTGGTGCATATTGTTGCTGTTTTTATTAGGAACTAAAGAAACATTGATTCAAAACTAAAGGCAACAATACATTTGAATGCCTTTGGAGAAAATTCAATAACAAGAAACATGTTGTTTTAAGTTAGATCAAAGAAACTGAGTCATGTTCTACTTATTTAACTGTAATTAACTTAACTCTGTGAAGTGTTACCTGTTGTTTAGATTTTACTTTGTATTTTTTCCTTTGTGAGTGTATTCTCTACGTGTAGTACCTGTCAGCTGATAAATGTAGTATTCTGAACTAACAAAATACTCTTGTCTTGCATGTTCTTGTCTTGCTTGTGTAAAGGTACGACAGATATAGATTACCAGAGATGTTGGAGAAAGGTCAAACGTCGCCTGTTCAGGAAGAAAATCACAACAGTCTGTGAAAAACTGACACGATCTTTATCATCCAGCTACGGTGAGTGAAAGCCTTCACATTTAGACTTTCAAATGGCACAGTGTATCTCCAAAGGTTATAAAAATCTGTAATCTACATCTACAATTTAACTCTGTTGAGTTTGTATTTGAATAAATTTAATGAAACTTGGCAATCCCACAGTCTGGTTGAGCCCTGAATAGTCTCCATTGATATTCGTCTGCAGGACACAATGTAAACAAGATGCCTATTAAGGTCAACGTCTTTGGAGGAGATCCAGCTTTCATAGGTGCTCTGTCTGTTCTGGATCTGGACAATCCAGAAGCTAATGGAGAGGTCTACGATAACTGGGCTTCGTCTGTCAGAGACTTCCCTGAAGTCATAAACCAGAAGGTAGGACAGTCTCTTAGCTGCTGTTTGCATTCACAGTGCTAATGGTGGCAAAAAATTTATTCATATTATAAGCAATGTGTCATTTTCCAGTATGTTGAGGAAATTAAATGATTACTTTGCTGTTTCTGACATACAAGACCTGTTCACTTGCTCATTACAATATATAACATGACAAGCTGATATTCTTAGATTGAAGGACTTAGAATTATTTATTTTTATTTGTAGTATCATGAGTTGACACATGTTTGGCAAATGTAATGCTGATTGGGCTACTAGTTTGGTTCAGATCCATGAAGTGTAAACTTTCTCAAATTCAAAATGTGACAGGACAGACCTTTAAACATTAGATACTTCACAGTAGACTTGCCAGTCTAAAACAGTTTTCTGAACACATAACAGCACAAAATAAGTAATATCTACACTAGTGTTGAAATGCTGCAACAGCCATTTAGCTGCTCCATCCCTAACACTGTACTCTTTGTTATGGTGAAGCTATAGGGCCGTGTATGGTATATAGTATGATATATAAAATAAAAATTGTTTAATTTACATGTAAATGATATCCTTAAATATTAATTGGTGTCTCAGATGTTTTGAATGTTTTTAAAACACCTTGATTTTGCTTCCTTTTCTGTATATGCACATAAATAGAGTGTAAACTTGTTTTTCCAGTTGCGTCCTCTGTATGAGCTGGTGAAAGAGGTGCAGTGTGCTGGTTTAAAGAAGCTGCACCTGAAAAGAGCCACAGAGGAGTACATGGCGGAGGAGCATCCCTGTCACTGCCGGCCCTGCCAGAACAACGGCCAGCCACTGCTGATGGGCTCCGAGTGTCGCTGCGTCTGCCAGCCGGGAACTTCAGGTCGAGCCTGTGAGATTGGAACTGTGATTGGAGCACAACCAGGTACACTGCCAATAAACTCACAAATTAATTCTAGTTTATAAATTAATTCTAAATTAGCCAAACTAGTGAGTTTAACTTTAAGTAGATGAGTGTGACAAAACAAGACTTGGGATAGGATTTAAACATTTTAAAGATATGAAATAGACAGTTTGAAATGTAGTTAGACATTTATAGAATTACAAGATTATCCAAGATTTAATCTAGGTTTAAGGTTAATGTAGATTGTTTTAACCCACCTTCATCTATGACAACTCAGAAGCTAGAATTAAATGGTAAATGGTCTGCACTTATATAGGGCTTTTCTACCTAGCTGGTACTCAAAGCGCTTTACACTGCATCTTATTCGCCCATTCACACACCGATGGCAGAGCTGCTATGCAGCTGACCTGACTCACCGGGGGCAACAAGGGATTCAGTATCTTGCCCAAGGACACTTTGGCATGTGACGTGGCAGCCGGGAATCGAACCACCAATCCTGTGATTGGCAGTCAACTGCTCTACCTATTGATCCAAAGCCACCCCGAATTAACATTGTACCAGGTCTAAATGATCCTTCAGCAAGAAGTCAGTATAAGAGAATCTTTGGTCTTTCTCTCAGGAGTGATCCATGGCAGCTGGAGCTGCTGGTCTTCTTGGGGTTCCTGCTCAGGGGGACAAAGGACAAGGACTCGCAGCTGTAATAACCCTGCCCCTAGTCGAGGAGGGCACCACTGCACTGGACTGCAGGTGGAGCAGAAACCTTGTGAGGACTCTGATATCCAGTACTTACAGTAAGTCCTCACAGTCAAATATTACCTCGTACTTTTTTGTGATGTTTTTCATTCTTTGATTCTTGTTATTTATGTTGTTGTTGTGGGCCGTGGGTCTTGTTATATACATTATATGAGCAGCAGGTGTCTGGTGGTATTTGACTCTTCTCGTTGTAACCTTTGTGTGTAGGATGATGGAGCCTCAGTGCTTTAGTCTTTCTGCGACTCCACCAAAAACATGTGGTCCACCTCCAACCCTGAGGAACGGATATATTCAGGTGAGGGTGTACTTAAGATTTTTAACTTTGGAGAGCTGCAGGCTTTTTGGTTTCAGTGATGTATGACAAATAGGAGGATACATGACTAAGAGTACTTGTTCTCAGAATCCCAGAGACTTTTACCTGGTGGGAAACACAGTGGAGTACTCCTGCATAGAGGGACATTACCTGAGTGGAAGCTCTGTGGCTCAGTGCACTGAAAACCAGAAGTGGGCGACAGAAGCGATGGTTTGTAAAAGTATGTCTTCACCTTGTTAACAAGAATTATTTTTGTATTCTGGTTTGTTAAAAAGAGTTACGCAGCTTCTAAATGCTGTAACGTTTCACATTACGCTGGGATTGTCAGTGACACTTTGACGTACTTAAAATCACTTTATTTCTGTTCCAGGTTCCACTTGTGGCGTTCCTCCACTCAACAGTAAAGTTATATCCACACCTACCAAAGCAGCCTATCAGATCGGAGACAGAGTGTCCCTGTCTTGTCCTGCGGGGTCACTGTTGGACAGTGATGTTTCAGAGATCATATGCAGTCCCAGTCTGCAGTGGTCTCCTTCTCCTGAAGGCGCACATTGTAAAGCAGGTACTTTTGTCCCTGAGAGGAAAATGTTCCAGCCTCATATCTCATGTCTAAACTGGACCAAAGGGCAGAATGATACAGTTAGCAGCTAGCTGGTGAAGACAAAAGGAAAATTAACCTTCTAAGAAGCTACATATGTTTCTTAGGAATGTCCTGAGACTGAATCAAAGATAACAAGACTGGACTTTTATTGAGGGAGCTACAAACAAAGTTTCAGTGGGATGATAATTTGTTCTGTGTCTGCTAGAGGCTGAAATAACCATCTAAGCCAAAGCAAGTGACTAACTAGTATATTTTAACAGATATTCAGTCCAGATGCAGAACAGTGAAAAAACTCATCCTGGTCTGTGCTGGGCAGTCAGAGTTTATTTTTATTTTGTTGTCACACAGCGAAACAATTGACTGAAAGCTCTGTAGGTGTGAGGGACGTGGAGACTTATGGTTGTTCTTATTATTGTTCTTTCACCATGAGTGGCTCTGTTCACACACACACACACACACGTGGTCATGCATTAGTGTTGTGTCTAATCCTGCGTTCTATATTTTCTTCTCAGTGCCCACAGCTCCATCACCACCTCCTGACCTGAAGTGTAAACCATGGGAGACTGTGGGAAAAACTGGCTGTGTGTGTAAGATGCCGTTTCAGTGCATGTAAGTAGGATTGTTCGAAATTATATTTTTATAAAATATGCCATGATGTCCCCTGGCTAACATTTTAAAATACAATCATTAAAATGCTTTATTTTTCTACATATTGTCTCTACGTAGGACTTCTTTGCAGGTTTGTGCCAAACTCAGCTCAAGCCAAATGCGGTTACTAAGTGTTTGCCAGCTTGGAGCACTGCAGTGTGTGGGACGGAGCTTCACATTGGCCAGTGACAGTGATTGTGTGTGGCCACGGGAGACGTTCACGTCCTGCGAGAACTGCAAACCAGGGACAATCTGTCAGGGTGAGTGTGCTGGATTCCTTTAAGAGTTGAACTGCTTTATTATTTGTTTTGACCAGCATTCTTAAAAAAATAACACCATGATTTGAGTACAAAAAAACTTTGCTCTTGAATATCTTTTAATCTTTTGATTTTCAATTTTAGAATCAGCAAGAAAATGCGAATGCCGGAAAGTGTCTGAATGTCATAAGGACTCCCCTCCACTGTGCGTTAAGTCTGATGTTGGCAGCGGCGCTGTGACGATGACTGAATGCGAGGTGGGGGCCAGAAGGTGTGCTGGTGAACAGGTGGATGTGATCAGTATTGAGGCTTGTCCTGAATAAAGATGGTGGTTTCGTTCACTGTGAGTTCTTATATTGTGCATAAAATAAAAACTGGAACTCTCTCAATAACTGAACTGTAAATAGAAGCAACACTTGAAGCATAAGTGAAGCCATTTAAATGTAAATTGTCATCAGGTTATGTTGGCAATATCTTTTATAACTGCATTTGTTAAAGATTTTTTAATAGTATTTTGTAATAGAAAGTTAAAAAAAAAAAACGTTAGAATACATTTTTGCACTGTTGGTTTTGTTACATGGGAGAACATGCTAACTCCACATACAACCCTGCATGAAGAGCATACAGTACTTTTCTACCTGGCCATTCAACATCACTTTGAAACATCACACAATTTTGTAAATTGCCAGTAAAATTAAGTTCAGCACATTTATTCCAAAATACAGCAAAAAGCTGCAGACACATCTGGACTTAAGAGCAGAATTTCAATACATTTTAAAATTTGGATGTGCTACAGTATCAAATTCCTGGATCAATTGTCTTTTGTTATTGGCATGTTTGTTTGATAATCATGTTCATTTCTTTATTTCTGCATCAATTTCGTCTAATGTCCGTCACTGTGAATAAACATCTGTATAGGTAAATATAACTAAGTAGTGGGGATTACATTGTTGAGTAGGTAAAGAGTGACAACGACGAATGAATGTAAGAATGTAAAAACAGACAGGAAACAAACAAGATGACAATTTAAGACTTTTATTACTGCATTTAAACTACATTTAGCAAGTTTAAATTCTCCACTGTGTAACTTTAGATAGACTTGACTGACACTGGCTGTAAAATGTGCTGCACATCCTGCATAGTACATGACATGAAAACTGTGTTCCTGTGATCTCAGCGTTGTTTTATACTTGTAATTGCACATAAGGTTGGTTTCTGTTCGGGTGGGATGCATTTTGGAGCAGATCTGAGAATCCTCAGGTCTGTGCAGGTTAGGCCTAAAATGTACGCTTTAATTTATGTACCATCAGGTTCAGGTCCTTGATTATAGGTTGTGTCAGATCAAGCTTGCTATAATAAATATAATGTCATTTTTAAGAGAATAATATAGTGTTATGTTGGTGATACGTTTCTTAATTTGTGGTTCTAGTGCAGTTAAAAGAATGAATAACTGGACTTAAATGAAAATCACCTTCAACACACCTCAGTTAGATTTATTCAGTGGCTGAGAAAACCTTTACCATGATCATCTGGACTCACAGACGCCTTCATTGATAACCTCAAACTGATAGCTGGAACATTTGAGGGCGGCCATAGAACAAAGGTCCATGCTGCGAACCCTCTGGGTCCTTGTCAGCTTCACACAGAACATGTGCTTTTCCACTTTGGGGCAGTCCCGGGCAGCTCTGCACTCACACGTCTTGGATACTGAGGACACATGTGAGATAACATCACTAAATGCATCTGATATCACTTCCACTACAATTGTTGCAAACGGCAGAAAGGTATAACAATTTGCTCATCACATCCCCTCTTAGAGTGAGAAATTAGCTACATCTTTGCAGATAAAGCAAAGACATAACCAAGCTGACACAAAGAAGAAACAAACAGCAAGAAAGGCTGACTTGAACAAACCACAAGGATTACAGGCAACAGTGAAGTAGCCTGCACATTCAGTGGCTATATGACAGGTAATAATGCTCTATACCAGGAGGTGGCGGTAATCGGCATTCTTCATTCATAAAAGGAAAGCAGAGAAATAGAGAACACACAGAAGTGTAGGCAACAACACCAAGCCACACAATTGGTCTTAAAGACTACATTTAATCATATCTAAGCCTATGTTTGAGTATGTAACCACCCATTCTAGTTTATGGAGCTACATAAACCACCCTTCCTATCAGACACACTCACCACTGCAGGTTTCCCATTCGTAACAGGTATCAAGTTCACAGGGCTCCTGAACAGAGCTCTTGTTGGACATCTTGGCTCTGAACTTGGCCCACTCCAGTTTGGCAGAGTCAGCGGGATTGCATGCACCCTCGCTGACAAAGAAGAGCGGATCCCCATGACAACGACCAGCATGGAAGGAGCAGAGGGACATCGACACGGTGACACCGATGTCAACGTTTAGGACGCAGAGATTTGCTGGTTGTGAACTGCACACGCACAGACATACACAAACAAGTCAGTCAGCTGCTGGTAAGAAATCACAATGCATTACACATATACACATAGTTTACATACATGCATACATCCCCCATATGTTGGATATGTTTCAATATAATCTTATAATATGATTGTAAGACAAAAGAAAATCACTTGCACTATAAAATTGAAATGTAAGATAAAATAAAAATAAGTAATTGGAACTTACAGGCAGCTCTCCCGCTGGATACAGACACATTGAGAGTTCTGTAATTTCCGCCCTGGACCACACTGACCTGGAACAGAAGGCTTCTCTACTGATGAAGTAGAAAAACAAACATAGGATATCAATAAATATCAATATCAATCAAAATAGGATCTATAATACAGAAATGAAAACGTCTAAAAGTAAATTATGTGTATTTACGTACTACACCTAGCTGCACGAATTATTGCATCAATGCAACACGACATGAGGGTGATTAGCCTGTTTCGCTGTTGGGATGTTATCGAAGACCAGTTTGGTTTGATAGCAGCCTTCAGCTCAACTGTATTCCTGGGTCAAGTGTTTCTCATCATTCTCTTGATTATACTCCATAGATTAATCCAAATTAAAACAATAAAATGACTGAAAAATTTGTCTCAATGAACCTGTATGCTGGTACATGTTTAGATTGTATTATTAATTCCTCTTTATTTCTCTAGTATTTAGTGTTCCAATGGGCTGACCCTGTATAAAAAGTGTTTTATTTCCTGTCACAGTGTAAGCAGTGATCTATTGTACCATCGATGCAGTGCAGGTCAGCAGGTATTGAGGGCTCCCAGGTGAGGCTGCTGCTGCATTTGAAGGAGCTTTGTGGCTGAGGCACCTGGCCTATCTTGTTACAGCTCAAACTCACTGACTCCTCTACCCTGTACTCGTCTTTGTCGGGGAGCAACGTCATTCCATCAGGGATGTCAGGAGGAAGGCAGATCTTCCCTAAAAGCAAAAGACGATATTTGAGTCAGAAATATCCAATTTAATCTCAGTGGTTCATTATGTGCGGAAATAAAAATAGACTTAAAAATAAAAAGGCCAAAAAGGGCCATTGTTGAATAAATCATTGTTTAGTGGTGAGAAAAAACATACTTATGCATTTTCCAGTTGCTTGACTCCAGGTTCCATCAGGACGACAGTTGATAAACTGAAAACCTTCCAGCTCAAATCCAGTGAAACACTGGAACTCCTCATCCTCACCAAAGCTATAATACTCCTTTGCTTTCTGTCAGTGGATGGAAATTATGAAAAGGACAAAAGTTAGAAATGTTCCAAATATAACATAGCACAGCTTAATTTGTGCCTTCCTGTTGCTTCATTTTCCCTGGCTAATGATATGTCCTTCCCCTTCTGCTTACATCTTATGACAGTGGTTCAGTGCTCCTACACACAATGAGTAGCACTGATCAGAGCTCCCGTTGTCTGAGTTGGATTTTACTTTTCTTTCAGGTGTCATGATGTGTGCCCTTATTTATGTTAAAGACAGTTGTGCATTGTACTTCTAGTAAGTGGAGAAACTCATCAGTCTCCTGTAGAATCATTTCTCTGAGACTGGAGTAGAGAGAAGTCATTTCCAGTAGTTTAGACAATTAGTTGAGACAATTTCAGAGTTATTAGTTTAGATTGTTGCTGATGGGTTGGTTTTACCCGGAGGAAGCTGTTGGAGGGGCTCTGTGGCCTCAGACAGCCCTGAACACCAGGGGGCAGCTCATTCCTCCAGCCCACAGTGAAGTCATCATCATTGTCACAAGTGTTCTGTCTGCACAAGAGAGTACGAACCAGAACATTAACAGTAAATTAATACTGACTGAGTAATGAAACACAATATTTGCATTCATGCAGTGTTGAATATCAGTTTTTTTTTAAATAACATTCACCCTACTTTGCAAAGATGGAGATGTGACACGACTCTTCCTGTCTGTCAGGACCTTGGCAGGGCTGACCTCCTCTCATTGGGGCAGGATTATTGCACTGCCTGGTCCGATGTCTCTTCATGGAGCTTGTACAGCGACTCCATGGCGTCCAGCAGCTCCAGTAACCATCCATCTCCTCTGTTACATAGAAAATTGGGTTTCTGAACTGAAGTATTGAATTGTCCAACTGCCATAGTTATGGTGGCTGTGGTTCTCTAAATCTGCAGTTAATTAGCATATTTTGTCTTTCAGCTGTCTTTGTGTACCTGAAGTGAAATCAGGAGCTCGTTTCTCACAGTAGGTGCCAAATGTGCCAGTCTGGCAAATGCATTTGCACTCAGTCCCAGAGAGAACTGGTCTAGCATTGTTGGCGCAGGGAGCACACTTGCAAGTGTCAAACTCCTCTAAGTACTGCAGCAGGGCCTTCCTCAGGTGCCTTCTCTTTGTGGCAGCACAGGGGATCCCCCGGACCAGATCTATGATGGACAGCAACTGGAGAAACACACACATGAACAAAGTGTCTGCAAGGGGGTATGTGTTCTGAATGAAGATGTCTGAGTGAGGCGCTTCACGTTTTACCTTGTAATTCACCACAACAGGGTTTTCAAGAACAGACTTGGCCCAGTTCTTGAAGGATTCTTTGTCTGGAGTGGATCCCTGTCTCTCCCAGGCCAGAGCTGCAGCTTCTCTGGTTCGACCTCCCTTCACCATGGAGAAAGATTTCTCTGATGCCTGAATGTATGAACCTGGAACAAACAATGAAGGCAGAGCATGATGTTAACAAAATCTGTGCTCTTTTCAGAATCCGATGAGAAAAGTGGACCAGATGTTTGATGTAACCTTGATATTTCTGAGTCATCCTGTCATTACTACACCGGGTTACACTGCTGTGTTCGGTGTAGAGGATGATGGTCCAGGTGGTGTCTTTGCCCAGACAGCTTGACATGTGCTCTTCTGTTACACCTGTTGGAGTATAGTGTAGAGCAACAGGATTTAGAAACAAAGAAACTCACAAATAGGAGCATATGACGTTCCATAGGTCTAGCATAGGTACACTATATTATTCTTAAGCTCATGTTAGAGCTATCTTTCAAGAGAGTAAGATGGAAAAAATCAGCTTCAAATCTTCAGATTTTACATGTTCATGTGGAGCAAATATAGACACTATATTGTCATTGTACCTGAACTAATGATCTCCTGTCGATTGTACTGGTACAGGAGATCATAGTGTCCTCCAAGTGACCCTGAGCCGTAGTAGTGTGTTCCGAAACGCTGGAAGATTTCCCTGTAGAGGGCATAGTTGTAGTCGAGAGGAAGAGCATGGAGGAATTGGACGAAAGGCAGTGACAGGACGAGGTCTCGAGGTTGCCTCAGTTTGAATGTAGATACTGGCAGAACCTGGTGCACCCGGAAAAACTTGGAGTCCTATGAAGAGAAATATCAAAAGATACATCTATAAAAGAAAATTAAAAGAAAAAGTATAAAGAGTAGGACTGCAACCAATGTGTGTGCGTGGGATCAAATACAGTACGTGTGTGTGTGTGTGTGTGTGTGTGTGTGTGTTTGTGTATGTGTATACTCCTTGTCCTAACATCGTTGTTGGAACCACCAGTAGACCTTGATAGTTAGGACATTTTGTAAAATGACGACATGCATTATGTACATCTCAAGTATGTCTACATCTACAAGTGTGTGTGTGCGTGCTGTTGTTTGAGTCAGTTACCATTGTCTTTGAAGATTCAAAAGCATCTTTCTTGGAGCTGGAACGCGTCATAGAGCCACTACTGAAGTAAAAAAAGGGGATAATTAAGGGAGTGAAGAAAAAGAAGTCTTTATCGCTAGCACTGTCCCCATATGGACCACTGGCTTTCTTCATATTGATGGGCCCAGTGTGCAGCGTCTGCGGCTCGATGCTGAAGTCCTCCAGCACTCCAACCTTTACAAGCATAATTACAAATGTAAGCAACAGTCTCTAACAACATTAATGACAACAACAAAAAACAAAACAAAACTTTTCCTGAGGTATTTAGTGGTAAACCCAAGAAAACACTAGTCTTGTTTTTAGTTACCATAATGACATTATTTCCTGTATGTTTTATCCAAGTAATGCCTAGACATATATCTATTGACTCATTTGAATCCCTGAACAAATGAAACGTGTATGCTGTGTTTTAGAGAACTTGAATCAGTCTAACTTATAAAAACAAAAAACCTAGACAGTATTACCTTTATGTCGAAGTTCTCAAAGTTGTAAGGGACTCGGTGGTAGATCAGCGTGCTCTGAGGCCTTTTGATATTACAACTTCCTCCCATAAACATGTTGTCCAGCACTGCTCCCCTGGGCTCCTCTGCTAAAGCATCAAACCTTCAAACACAAATCAAGGAAAAGTCTAATTGGATTTACTTGTCTTGTCATGTTAGCTTAGACACATCACAAAATGTTTATTTTTACTTTTTAGTGAGAATTTCTTTGCCTTGTTTTAATTATTTTTAAGCATCAATACTTGTATTGCCCTTGAAATTACAGTACGACCCAAGCTAGTTGAATTTTTGTCCTTGCAGCTATGGTACGGAAGTTAGTGCCAGTAGAATATCACAATGACTACAAAAGCATGTTTTTAAGAGGATAAACAGAACACAAGAGAGCCTGACAGTAGGGAATGTAGTTTATGACCACAGTAGGTTAGGAATGTGGGCTCATTAACATTAAAACTGATAGCTTGACCTTTTCAACTTCAGCTTACCCGTTACCCGCCAGGTCAGCCCCGGGGGCCACTCTCTTCTCTGGACACAAAGTGCTGGGGTCGACACAGCCCCTCTCATCAGAGTTATCTCCACAGTCGTTCTGTGAGTTGCATGTCAGGGTTGAGTTGATGCAGCGTCCTGCAACAGAAGAAATGTGTCAGATGTGTGTGTGTGTCTGTATTGCTGATAGTGTGTTTGTGTGTGTGTAGCAGATGAGACTTGGCCTGTGTCTGAAATGTTGGTTTGACTCCCTCAATCAGCTGCGACAAACATTCATTTCCTCCTTCTAGCAACACCACAGTTTTTCTTTTTCTTCTTGTACACACTTACCATTATCACACTTAAAGTTGTCTTTGCAATCGATAGGGGGCAACTTGCACTCTGTGGACGGGTAACAGGGCCTCTCCTCTGTCAGCTCGACACTGCAGTCGGACCCACCAAACTGGGATGGCCTCATGACAGATCGAGTCCGAAACTACGACGACAGCATGACAACACAGGAGAAAATAATGAGACAGAAAATACCGTTGCAGAAAAAATGAGTCCATTACAGGATTGCAGAGACGCCTGCCTCTGTACGTGGGGGCACACTTTCACTCATATGGCTTGTATGAGAGGGGTGGGACAAACGACTTGGAGAACACGTAGGGTATTCAACCCCAAAAACATCAATATATATTGTTAAGCAAGGTGATGGCAGCATGAGAGCCTTCTTAAACACACAGTTTGTTTTGCAGTGTGATGTGTGTGTTTCTTGCCTGTTTCTTGGCACAGGGTGAGCATTCGGACCAGGGCCCGAAGTCTGTCAGCTGGCAGTTTATTGGACAGGCCTTCTCGTTACAGGCTCTTTGGTCGTATCTCTCACAGAGCTCATTGCAGCTGCTCCTCCAGTAATAATCATCATACTGAAAATTCCTGTGGAAAGGTGATTATTTTTACAAACGTAGCTGTTGGCATCATCTGCATAAGGCTTGTATTTCACAACACTAAATGAAAACAGCTTGTAAAAAATAAAAAAAAAATTCTACAGTTGCTTTTGATTTCACTTACAGAAGTCCACAAACTAAAATGCTCCAGTACATTGGTAATTATGACCTCGACCTGTCTGTGCTGTGCCTCACCTTTTTCAGGTTTTTAAAAGTATGTTTTACAGGAAGTGGAACACTGCATGCTGTAAAATAATATACAACTTAATATGAGTACTTAAATGCACCATAACTCTAAGCTGCTTTGATTTTTGTTTTCTATCTTTATTATTTTGCCTGGCTCTCTTGCCCAGCCCTGAGCTGCACCTTACCTGTTTCTGTGCTGTGCGTCATTCGCTCGGTGTCTCACCTGTGTCTCTGCTGTGTACCGTGGTTGCAGGTAGTGGTGCAGGCGGACCAAGAGCCCCAGGGGTACCGCTCACAGAAACAGGCCAGGCCAGCTGATATGAAGCTGAGAAGCTGTAGCAGGAGGATCAAGAAACTGGAAGGAGCCATCTGGGAAATTCAAACTCGTTTCAAACCTCCTCTGAAAAAGAATCATAAAGCATAAAAAGGTAGAAAACAAAAATCAAAGCAACTAAGAGTTATGGTGCATTCCTGTAAAACATACTTTTAAAAACCTGAAAAAGGCTCTTACCACATAAAAGACGTTCTCTTCAGCAGATTTTACACCATGTAAGTCATCAGATCCTTTGCTTGCATATATATTTAATTGGCTGTAAGTCCTCAGAGAAAGTTCGCTCTGCACTGCAGACAGAGCTGAATGTAACTGGGAGGTTTGCGTCTGTGTCAACAGCACCACTCCTCAGAGGATTGGGGATCTTCTCACGTGTGGACTGCTATTGCCCAATTTGTGTCCGAAAAAAAGCCTCTACCTAATAATGGCAATAATCAGAACACATAGAAAACAGAAAAGTTCTTACATAACCCTCTTGTATCTCCTTGTTACGGGAATTGCAGCGCTCTGGAGTTTCCCAGCTCCTGAGACATAAACCAGATGTTTTGGGATTTGACAGCTGAGATACTGAGGGAGGAGCTGTGCTTTTCGTTCCACACTTTCTTTAGCTGTCCAGGCTTTTTTGCACAATCTGGCACTAAACTGTTCCAATGGTTATGAAGAATGCATAATTCAATTTCACCAAAATGGGAACAAATGCAACAAGCACGTGTCTTACAATGAGTAAACAAAAGTTGATTTGGTGTGATGTGTTTTTGCTTCACACACTCTGTGGTAATGTTATAGACTTAACAGAGTTGGTTAAAATATAAATGATGTAGAAATACTCTACTATGAGGAAGCAGGTGCAAACACACCTCTACAGTTATGTGAAACCTTCCCAGAGCCTCGAACGTTTAGTGAGAAAAATGTTTCCCCTGCTTCCGGCCTCAATGCTAAGCTACACTAACTTCATTCTGTCTTAACTTCTAGATATGAGGCTACTGATCTTGTCAGCTCTTAAAATGAAAATAGCTATATTTCAAAAATGATAAACTGTTAAAAGAATTACCAGAAATACACATCGTCTTATTTTTGTATAAAACTTTATTCATATTATAAAATGTCCTAAGCTGTACATAGTGGATTCTCTATAATGCAGGACACACTAACTATGCATGGCCTTGTCTGAGTCATACACTTTACATGCCACAACAAAGAATTTAGATATTTAGACATCACCACATCAGAATACATCTAAGAAAAAAAAAAAAAACACGCACACACAAATTACAAACTACATTGCACTTACATTCAATGGGAAAATGTCTATGGCAAAATGCTTTAGATGAAGCACTTACAATTAGTTTTTAATTAGTTTTGTTGTGTGTTGTTTTTCTTTCTCTTTTTTTGTTTGTGGAACTTCTACAAAGCCCTTGGGATGAAAAAGTAAAGCTGAAACGTTATTTTCAGGTACGATTACTAATGACAGCTTGCACATACTGCATAAAACAAAACTACAGTGACAAGAAAATGCATGTGAAACCTTCTCTGCATTAAGTTCTCATAAAACATGATCTAATCTTCAGCTAAGTCGAGAGTATTGATAAATATGATGCACAGCACAAAAAAAAGTCAGATCTTTCATGTCTTCCAAATTGTTCAATCTTAGTATTGTCAGTCCACAAAACATGTCGTGTCACTGTGCTCTTTGATAAACTTCACGTGTTCAGCATTGTTCTTTTTAGTAAGCAGCAGCTTCCTTCATGGTGTCCTGTCATAGACACCCTGCCAGTTCAATGTTTTACCTACTGAACACAGATGTTAGCCAGTTCCAATGATGCCTTCAAATCTTTGGCTGTCACTCAGGGGTGCTTCTCTACCTCACTGATAAGTATTCATTGTGCTCTTGGGGTCATGGACTGGCCGCCCACTTCTTGTTAGTGTAGGCACAGTCCCCAAGTGTCTCCATTTGTAGATTTTTTAACTTTAGACTGGTGAATTTCTAAAGTCTTTGACATCACTTTGTAACCCTTTCCAGCTCTATGTAAATCAACAATTCTTGATCATAGCTGAAAGCTCCTTTTGGCGAGCCATGGCTCACATAAGGGTATTCTGTGGAGCAACCCCAAAAAGTTTGAGTTGTTTTTGTCAAAGTAGCTCTAATACAAACTAATTTCCTTAACAAGACTCCATTAGCAAAATGAGGTTTTTATGGTTGAAATATTTTACGTTATTATTTTAGGCACCTTATGTTTGTTAATACTCTTGACTGGATCACATTTTATGACAAATTAATGCAAAAAAAAAAAAAATGAAATTCCAAAAGAGTCACATACTTTTTACTTTTTACTTTACAGCCACTGTAGATGCCTTGCTAGCGCCCACTAAAAGCTGCAGTAATCGTTTCACCCCAAACTATTGAAGCTTTGGACATTTTGACCAACATACAGATATAGTGTTTTTTACAATACCCTTCTGTGAATATTAAGAAAAGAAAATCATAATATCTTGAGAAACAAGTTGTTATATGTCAAGAATAAAATGTCATGTTAGGATTAGATCTGACGGGTTAGATTACGTGTCCTCAGTTTCCTACCACAAAATAATAAAAGAATATGTAAAATTAACACTTCTTCTCGTCTAGTTTGCCAAGTTACAAAAATTTAATATTTTCTAAATATTAATATTTTCTGAATACAAGCTGAGGTTTACTACTGTTGATTAGGTTGAGGTCAGTAAGATTATTAGTATTCATTCTCTGGGGATCCAGAATATCCACAGAAACCTGACATGGAAATGAAATCTGGTCTAATAGTTTTCAAGGTCCTAGTGTTGTACTACAACTGAAACTGACAATTTCAAACCTGGTGCCAGTGAAGACAGTGAAGTCACAAAAAACTTTAAAAGGTTCTTCTCTAGCCAAACAAGACCTGGCCTGTACTGAAGTGGGAACTAACCAACAACTGCATCACTGTGTATCACTGACAATACTGGAGCAAAATAAAGGCTGAAAACATCTAAGAGTTTGTGTTTAGGCAAAGCTTTCAAACAGCCGTGTCACATCCAGCATGTTTATTTTACATGTACACTGAATAAATTCAAAATCCTTTTTTTCCAAGAGTAAGTAAGAGTAAGTGTTATAATTATACGAGCCAGTTGTGTGTCTGCACCATAGTAGAGGAAATGACTTGATTTGTCTACATAGTGACACTAAGACTTAGACTTAGTCTCTACTAAATGATGCTCCAATGAAATACACCAGGTCGGTGCTCGGACTAAAACATATCATAGTAGGACACATTCAGATATGGAGGATGTGACACAAGCACAGCAAGACACAAAAACTAAAATGCCTGTGCATAGCCTGAATATATACATTTATCTTTCATTGTATAAAGAACCACAACATAAGGATAAGGAGTGAAATAACTGTTTGTGTAAGTTAAAAAAGATGTCTGACCTTAACTGAAGGAACTGATACACAAACTCAGTGTGTGAGGCTAGCTGAACTCTAATGGAGCTGCTTCATAAGCGTTTACCACTGGCTATTGTTTTTCTGCTGTTCACTTAAAGACATTCTTATACAATTTGGGAAGAGTATAAGTTAATTACAGATCAAAGCCAGAAATCTAAGAAAGCTCAGTGGCAGAACTCAAAAACCAAAAGAAAAGCCAGCAAAAAAATAATGATCAACGTTTAAAAAAAGGGATAAAATCAAGTAACAGATCCACTGCCTGTCCAAAAAAAAAAAAAAAAAAAGACAGTCAACACCTGTATTTAATTAAGCAAACAGGTAGGAGCTTCCCACTGGATAATTACTGCATGGATGATTATGTTTCAGCTGGTAACAAGTTATTTAACCCTAACTCATGCAGTGAATAGCTTCTTATTTCATGTCTGAAGACACATCCTGTGGTTGTGGAAAAGATGTTAATCTATTTCAGAAGGGTCAAATTATTGACATCAAGCAGAGAAAACATCCAAGGAGATTGATGAAACTACTAAAACTGTCCACTGGAAGAAGGTCATGTGGTCTGATGAGTCCAGATTTACCCTGTTCAAGAGTGATGGGCGCATCAGAGTAAGAAGAGAGGAGAGTGAAGTGATGCACCCATCATGTCTAGTGCCTACTGTATAAGCCTGTGGGGGAAGTGCTATGATCTGGGGTTGCTGCAGTTGGTCAGGTCGAGGTTCAACAACGTTATGTGTCCAAAGAATGAGGTCAGCTGACTACCTGAATATACTGAATGACCAAGTTATTCCATCATGGATTTTTTCTTCCCTGATGACACAGGCATATTCTAAGATGACAATACCAGCATTCATCATGCTTAAATTGTAAAAGAGTTGTTCAGGGAACAGATCATTTTCACACATGGATTGGTCACCACAGAGTCCAGACCTTAAACTCCATTATGAATCTTTAAGATGTGCTGTAGAAAACTTTGTGCAGCGGTCTGACTCTCCCATCATCAATACTAGATCAAGATCTTGGTGATAAATTAATGCAACTCATGACAGGAAAATATGTGACATTGCAGAAGCTTATCGAAACGATGCCACAGTGAATGTGAGGTGTAATACAAGCTAAAGCTGGTCCAACGAAATATCAGTGTGTGTGACGTGACTTTTTTTTTGGACGGGCAGTGTATTACACATTATAATTTCAGATGATGTTTAAAAAATAATGCTAGTAGAATGAAATAAGATTCATACATCTGGATCAGACACGAAAACAATTAACGCTCTCAGCCAGACACCATGCAGCAGAGTCCAGGGAAGCGTCTCTTCCTCTGTCTGATCAACGGGTCAGGAGTCAGATTCAACAAGCTGCTGTCATCTGGAACAAACACACACACCTCAATAAGTTTCAAAGTTAGCTTTATTTCTATTAAGACTTTTTTTTTCTTTTCTTCTGACCTCCCTGTTATTTTTTGTTTGTTTTAAATTAACTTTGGTCTTCTATCTGACTGACTATCACTCACGATTACTCCATTGTCCTGTTGCTTCTACTGTTTGTTTTTGTTCTTGTTAAGTTGTGAGTAGTTCAATAAAAAGTAAACTGCCTTGTTAAAGAAACATTATGTTTTGTCAAATACTAAATAAATATTGATTAGCTTAGTTTAGCATGAAGATTAAATGTGTGTTGCCCACAAATAAATATGGGTCTGTGGTCTGTCAGTCCTGCACACTAACTAACTATTTATTAGACAATCTCTTACATTCGTCACATGACTGCTTGCGGGGATCAGTAATTCAATACATTAATTGGTGTGGTAATGGTTTATCACTGTAACTTTAATGAAGATTTGATTGTGTTTTAGGACTTCTTTATATATTAATGCAGGTCATTCCAAAGGGCGAGCATTTCCCCAGCATTCGACAGCTATCTCGAGTCTCCTTCACAACATTACATACCTTGGTTTTTCAGTGGCAATGGCATCGTGTCCCTGAGTTTACTGAGTAAATTTCTCATCTCTCTCATATCTCTGTGAACACAAAGAACCAATCAATCAGCAAATCGTCATTTTTTTAAAGACAATTACTCTGACTTCACAAAAACTGTTCACGCTGCATTAAAATCATTGAGAATGGATTTAAAAAGCAGGCTGAGCCAGCGTACCTCTCTATGTTCTCAATGTCATTTCCCACCAGCCATTGCTCCTGAGGGAAGTCGATGGGTGAGGAGGATCGGTCCTCCAGGATGGGAACATCTGAGCTCTCATCCACCCTGAAGTCCACCTTCGGTTCAGAGTCTGTTCCTTCAGGACCGGTAAAAAACAAAAGCACGGAGGCACTGTCAACACGTCAATAAACAACTACATCCACTGTATTTGATCTCAGAGTGTAAGATATGGTGTAAAAGAGTTCCTGTCCTTCTAAACACTAAGAGATCTCTGCTGCCCTCTGCTGTCTCAATGGTGCTGGGTTCGGTCTGTATCTCTTCCCTCCAAAAACCAGAACAAATAAAACACAAGTTCTTGTCTTGTCTGCTGGATGTTTTACTGTATGTCCACACTGCATTGTTGAACTGCGATCGTACATATGCAAGTAAAAAAAAATCTATGTGCTTGTTCCAGGTTCTCTGGGAATTTACTTTAAAAAAGTTATATTGTTATGGTTTTATAGTCAGACAAAATAAAATGTAAATCATCAACAATCCAGACATTTGTTCACCATAAGAAATACTAAAAACATATGAACATATTTTTGATAGGAAATTATCTAGTGTGTAACTTCATATGGCCAAAAACAATGAACAACAACGTCTTTGCTGATGAAGTCCAAGTGAAGTCTCAAGTTTCTTATGGTTGTAAAAGCACTGCACAGCTATATCTAAGGAATTCAATTCATGTGCTGCATGATCATCACTCCTTATCTATTAGTATACTCTACCAGCATGCTGTAGTTTGTTATATAAACTTTAAACTGCAGCATGAGAAAACATTCCTAACTTTAAAGTTAACTGTAATTTGGAACCTTTTTGAAATGTTTTGTTCTGCAGACGTGGGATACGTGACGTGGTTGTAATCTGTGTTGAATTGTGAAGAATTGCTGGAAGAACAAGGTGCTGAAACCAGTGACCAGTAGATGGCAACAATCTGCCCTCAACTGCTCATTTGCTGATTTTGGCATTAGATTGTTTTCATTCTGAAACTAGAGGTTAATTAAGATGACTTTTCACTATTTCTATATATATTAATATATGTGTTACCATTTTATGTGTTTAAAGAAATATTAAAAGCTTCAGCTGTCTTTAGCTAATACAATTAGAACCACGTTCTTAAGGAAAACTGTTATTTTGTATTTTGGCATGGGAACCAAATCCAAATTCAGATTTTAAAATCAGTCTCTTTTCTTGTCAAACACATTTTTACCACCTAACTTTTAAATCTATTTTCACTTATGTCACTTACTTTGCTTTTACCTCTGTTTAATGGCCTGTTTACTTCATGCCAGCGTGTGATTACTGTAATGATTATTTCACAGATTTACTGGATTCTTTTTCTTGTTGTGATGGGCAATGTCCAGTGTCACATGATTCACATGGAGGTGGTTCAATGAACTCAGTCTGTGTTTGTTAGCATTCCCTATTGCCAGTAATCTGTTAGTACATGAGAACCTCAACTTGTGATTTCTTTGATATTGTCATTTTGTCATCTGTGATTTGTACTTTTCCTGTGAAGTTGCAGCACCCCCAGCAGGCACATGGATTTGAGCATCTCTGTTATGAACATCTCCAGGCAGCACTGCAGCTGGATGAAGAGCCGACAGATCTCAGGGTGGATCTCTCCGTCCTCTGGACTGCAGCGGGAACGGGGATGAGGAGGAGGAGGAAGAAGAGGTGGGAACAGATGAGAGGGAGAAAGGGGATGACAGAGAGGCAGGAGAAAATATAATTTGTCAAACGGAGAAGGGGAATATGACGCTAACAGGAGACAGTGGATTCACTACCACAAAAATTTAATTCCATGTTTTGTTTCTTCCGTTTACATTTTGAATTATTTCATGTGCCATTATGATCTTGTCTGATTCTTTTACCACACTAGTTATATTTGTTTTATTAAATGTTTTTGAACATTTTTAAAGAATTGCTATTATTAGGCTATTGTAGCCATAGTATAGCATACTGCACGTTGAAGAGTGTGTTGGATCAAGCAGATGTAGCCTGAACTAAGGTTCAAGAGGTCAGAATAGAGTCAACAGCATTTCAGCAACATGGAGAGTAAACATAAAAACCTTATTTTGCGCTTCCCGGTCATCACACTGTGATTACTTCTTACCCTGAAACAGAAATGACGGCCAGGTCCTGGTGCGCAGCCCGGGCCATGGAGCAGCCCTTGGTCCGCGTTTGGTGCATCTGAGCCCGCAGAGACGGACAGTCCGCGGACATCTCCCCGACGGATATCACCTGCTCCCGGTACAGCGCGACGAGGGTGTTGAATTCCTGCACAGTCTGGAAGAAAATGTCACCACCGACTGCTGTTAAGCCTGAATGCAATGAAGAAGTACAACAGAAAGCCTTCAAATGAATCTAAGCGCTTCTGTTTTCGTCCTATTTTCGCCACCTGTACGACGGAAATCAGTAATCTGGTGCAGAGCTGCGCTCAGCATCAACCATTTCTCTTCAGCATCTCAGGACTCACCATCCTGCTGCAGTCCACAGCCCCCTCCGTGCTCTCCCTCCGCTCCAGCTCCGTCTGCGCCCCTTTACTGATGGGGAAGATGCTCCCTGCTGATCGTGGGCGCTTCTTCCGCCCGTACGGTGCAGAACTCATGCATGCACATCCACCACCGAAGACCAGTCAAGGTGCAGGCAGACACAGAGAGTCCCCCCCCCCCTTCCTTTCTGGTAGCTCTTGTGTCCTCTGCAGAGAAAAGAAGAACCCGCTCAGACGCCGCAGGGTCGACGGGTTGGTGAGAGTTGAAGCTCCAGCAAGAGCTGTGTGTGTTAATCCCTGGAGCAGGGCCGTGAAGCGGGCCGGACAGACCCCCAGCAGCTCCACAGCAGCTTCCTCTGCATCCCAGCCGAGAGGAGAGTCACCTTCAGCCCCTCCTGAAGGCCGAGACGGAGGCTTCTCCGTCTTCCGCGGCGCGCTCACGTGTGAGGAGGATTCAGAGGGAGCCAACAGCAAAACAAGTCGTCACCCCGACTGACAATTAACTGTTTAGTAGCACCAGTGGTCCAGAGAAAAACAGGACTCCCAGGATTCCTTCATTTCATTATTCAATTAAACATCATGATGCGTTTTCACACATCATGGGTCTTTGTGCTATATTTGTTAATATAGTGCAAAAATATTGCACGTGTGTTTTTGGATTTTAAATTTAAGTTTTGCAGTGCAAACATACTTGTATCTGAATATTTGGGCACAGAATCTAAATTCACATTTGTGTTTCTTGTGCAAAAAGTAACTTGATCTTATAAAATTGTTTATTTACGCATTTGTCGTCCTGCGGATACAAATCCTCTCACACACATCAGCCAATCACGTCGCTGTGTCGCGCAGCCAATCAGCGGACACCACAACTGACCTTTGACTCAGAGCCCCGACTTCCGGTGGTCAGCAGAACGAATCAGCGTTAAAAAGAGTTACCACACCGTCTCAGAATGGATTGTGTCGAACAACTGTGACATGTTTTCACAGACATTACTGTTCAAACTTAATAAACGATTTAAAATGCTGTATTAAATGATGTGCACTTAATTTTAAGGTAAGTTATTGAATATTTTACAATTTTTGCTAATGCTAACGTTAGCTTTACTGTAATGTTACGGGCTAGCGATCATATACTGTATATTACCCATGTAGAGCTAATTGTGTCCCAAACTGTTATTTAGTTATTTATTTACTAACGACATACTCAATTATGACATTAATTTAAGTTTTTTTTATGAAAAGCTAACTAGTGATGAATGCTTTGCTAACCCCTTAGGTTAGCGTTTGATATTACAGGTTATCATACAGCAACAATAAAGAGATGTCATAGATCGATTCATACGAGGACCCTGGATGAAAACCTTTGGGTTTCTTATTCGATTAGTTTAATAATATTAAATATATAACGACACATTAGATTTAAAAGTATCATTGTCCACATTCATTTTGGTTACAACTGGTGAATGTGAACATTAGGATCAAATTAAGATCAAATACAGATCTAGTCATCGAGTCTAAATAATAATAATAATAATAAATGTTACCCCATGACTGGTTGGCTCTACCTGCTGATCCGCAGCTTACCAATGTGGTGATTTTACATTCAATTTAACAAAAATATGAATAAAATAAAGCTAATTTTGAAAAAGTGTTCATGTTCATTTTATTTAGAAGTTGCTATGTTTTACAGAGTCCTCAAAACATTTGGTTTAATGATAAAAGAAGACACTTTTATGTTTAACATTAGATAAATATATTGCCAAGCTTATCTTTTTATCAGGATGGTTAGTATTGACAAAACCATCTTGACAACTGGACCATGTTGACTTGACTGGCAGCTGTTGTTCTTATATTGGGAAATATATACATGTGTGTAAATATAGTATATACACAAATATGTGCAAACTCAAAAAACCCACAAATGCATAAATGAATATTCGTACTTGAATAATTGACATTTTGCACAAAAAATTACAAATGTGAATTTACGAATATTGAGATACAAGTAAAATAGTAGTTTGCACTGCAAACAAAAAAGATGCCATCTTAAGGAAAGATTTTTAATATATGCAGAGGGATGTTTTTCAGATGTACTCTCTAATCACAAAGCTCAGAGATGTTGTTCATCAGACCTCTTTTTAAAGCAACTTTTACTCTTTTGACCACTAGAAGGAAGAAAACCTCTGAACTGTACTGACAATGACACTATAGTAGTGTTTACCTTAAAGTAACATGGCCAGTGTACGAGTTTACAATGTAGAAAGCTTTTGCAAATAATAGATGTAGATCAACGTTATCATTCCACTGTAGACATGTTATTTAACTCTAACTGATGCAGTGAGTAGCTTCTCGTTTCTTAAACAACCATGTCAGAAGACACATTCTGTGGTCGTGGAAAAGATGTTAATCTGACACATAAAGGTCACACATGGATTGTCCTCCACAGAGTCCAGACCTTAACCCCAATGAGAATCTTCTGGATGTGCTGGAGAAGGCTTTGCGCAACAGTTCGACACCAATACAATGAAAAATTAAAGCAACTCTGGACAGAATAAAAGTTGTGACATTGCAGAAGCTTATTAAAACGGTGCCACGGTGAATGAGTGCTGTAATCAAAGTAAAGGTGGTCCAACAAAAATATTAGTGTGACTTTTTTCTATTTTATTCATAACCTAATACCATTAACTCACCTGGTGAGTAACCTGATCTGTTTTTAATTTTCATATCAGTACTCAGCAATCAGCAAACAGAACAGACCAATATGAAAAAAGAATAAAAACTAGCTTGTTTATTGCTTTTAATTTTACTCTCCTAAGAACAAAAAGCTAAATCTAACCATGTATGTTTAAAAAAAAATGCATATGTGCACAAATCAATGAGAAATTATTTGTAGCAAGACAACTATTTCCACAGAATACTAATGTTGTTTCCAGTTGCCCATCATCTGTTGTAGACAGAAGGCACACAAAAAGCAAAGAGGCACAATGCTGAAATGGGCATTTTACCCATTTGCAAGACTACATTTCTGCCTGGTCTTTCTGCTCAAGCTGCTCTTTTTGTTTGTTAGACATTTGGTTCCTGAGCGTCCCCATACATAATCCCTCACTGTGCCTCACAATACATCGGATTAAACCTTCTCCAGTAATACTGGAGTAAAATGAGCTTGGTCACTCTGACTAAAGACAAAGTAGAACATTACTATTAATCAAGAATCTGAATCAGGATGTGATGAGTCTACCTTACCCAAATAGTTCCTCAATAAACTACAAGTGTCACAGCATGTTAAACAGCTACAGCATTAACAGAAAAAACTACTCGCCTTCACTTCTAATTGTGCCCTTTAGCTCTGTACATCAGAACACCTAAATCGTATACAAATGGTAAATGGTCTGTACTTATACTGTATAGCACTTTTCTACCTACCTGGCTCTCAAACACACACACACACACACAGCGATGGCAGAGCTGCCATACAGCTGACCTCTATTTAATCTGAATTAGTGTACATATATGATGGGGAATTTCCAGGGACCAAAAAAGGCAGAAAAAGACATATTTATCAAATTAGCTTGTAGCTACTTAGCCCATAGTGTATAATGTGCAACCACTATGAGCTTTTACACATTTCAAGATTGTGCTTTTACATGTCCTGATAACATCAGCGACAGCAGATCAGATACATTTTAACACTGAAATAACAGGTTGGAGTTGTGACATCTGCCCACTGCTAAAGGAGAAAAATGCATATGAGATGCTCTTTAAAGAACATGAAGACAGATGAGCATGTGCTACAAACACTTGAGATCTCCTCAGTGTCTCAAAAGAAGAAGTAGTACATGAGGAAACTGAGCAGCAGGAAAGCCAGGATCCAGTTGACTGAGTGGATGTAGATGATGACCAGGCCGATGTCGAAGAGCCAGCCTCGCATGTCGGTGAAGTCCAAAGCGTGCAGGGTGAAGCCTGCATGGGTGAAGCGCCAGCGTCTCCTTGCTGTGGCTCCCTGTCTCGGTTGTCCTGAATGTAACAGATAAAGTAAGAATCTGGGTTCACAGTCACTAAGCCACTTGTTACCTAATTCTGGCTCAAATTTCTTGTTTCTTGTTGCAGTTTTTTTTTTTTTTACAAAGCAATTAATTTTTATCCCAGTAAATAATTTCCCACATGCTGTATGAATTTACAAATCTCAACTATTGTGCACACACTCTGAAAAAAAGTTTTATTTACAAGAAATACTTTTGTTTTAAGTTCGCATTCATGTTTGTCTATAGCTATGAATCTAAATTACTTTCCCTCCCCCCGTATTATTCCGTATATCCCATTTCCCATTATAATTTAGTGTTGTGCAGAACACAGAAACTTCACTGTCATTACGATAGACCTACTGTCAAGACAAGATTAAAATATGTTCATACAACTACATGCCAACATTTTCAGTTCCTCACCCCAGAAAGAGCGGAAAGTACGTTTGTGACAGGCGGGAAGAGGCCATTTTGCACACGGAGCACTCTGGAAATTCTGCTTGCGGCCGCAGTAGACTTTTGGGAAAAATGTCTCTGCTGTTTGGTTGAGCTCTGAAGAAGAAACCAAAAAGCACAGTGAGAAAAACAGCAGAAGATTAAATCATCATTTGTTATAATCTGATCAGTAGTCAACATTTCACATAGCATATAGTACTATACTTTTGTAGCTGTAGCTGTGGACGAGGTTCACCTTTGTGAAAGTTGGTATGTGAGATGAGCATGCGACAGAGAGGGCAGGGTGTGTTTGTTGGCCGGTTCCTGGCGAGTGTGCGAAGGCAAGGTTCGCAGAAGACGTGACCGCAAGGCTGACAGCTGTACGGGCTGAAGTAGACGTCGAGACATACAGCGCAGGTGAGGCCCTCTCTGACCTCCTCCTCACTGTCCAACAGTGAACCGCACACACTCCCAGCCTGGACACAACATAGGTTAAATGTTTCCCAAGTTAAACATCTTTCAATAACACAGGTGGAATACATTAATTATATTTAAAGTAACTTTTAGTTTAAAATCCTGTCATGAGACAAGATACTGTCCACATCCTAATGTCCAATAATTAAAAAAAATATTTAAATGAATTTGTAAAAGAGTTGTGATAGCATTGTTGTTAAGCTTAAGTAATTTAGATTTTACTCTGCACCAATGTAACGTAGAAGCCGGATCTCTCACCTGCTCCTGCTCTATCTGACTGCGCAACCATCGCTCTCTCCTCCTCTGTTTCCTGCGTGCACTCTTCAGACGGTTCTTCTCTCTTTTGCTCAGTCTGTTTGAAGCTGGGGAGGCTGGAGGCTGTCAAGGACACGCGCACACACACACGCACACAAAATCATGATCCCTGCCATAGATTCAAAAGCTGAAACAACAGAATCCATCAGCTCAGTTCCGACCATGATCAACACGTTGAATGATTGTTGGCATAAATCTTAATGCATTGTAAGGCACTGTTGGATTTACTGTGAAAAGCACTAGCAACGTACCACCACTTCATCCTCCTGCTCAGAGACAGTTCTTCCTCTGAAGAACAGGTCAGAATCTGAAATGTCTTCGTGGACAGCTGTGGTCTCTACAGAGGACTCCACATGCTCCACATTTTGCAGCAGCGCTCGATCTGACCGTCTCCCTTCAGAAATTGATGGACGGTGGGCGACAGTGCTGAATGTGGCTGTAGCACCTGTGTCAAACTGCTGACTTGTAGGAAAAGAAATAAGTGGCATTGTAGCCTCATCCACCCCTAACCTTGACAAATTAGAAGCAGACTCTTCCAGGCCTGCAGGGCAAAAACATGATGACATGAAGGCGGCATCATCTTCCATACTGCACCTTCTCCTATGAGTGATGCAATACAGAGGACTGAAAGAGAATTTGTTCTCACTGTCAGTCACTGTCTCTGAGGGCTCTGTAGGGCTGATGTGGGACGTGACAGCAGCACAGTTAAGCTGTGGACTGTGCAGTGCAGGCCTATCCTCGCTGTTCTGAGGGTGGTCTGACAGCAGACTAGCCCTTCCTCCCTTCTCAGGCCTCGTCCTCCTCAGCTGGACAATAAGAACGTGGTGTTTTTGGTCTGGATCCACACGGCTTTTGTTAAGGTGAACAGTGGCGTCCCGGCCACAGGGACACTCACAACGGTTAATGAAGTTGAAACCACCCAAACGAGCTCGGCAGTTCTGGCAGTTCAGTTTTCCTACAGTCCACTGGGCCTGGACAGAAACCACAGATACATAGATCATGTAATGTATTGTTATTGGATGTAAAACTTGGACTGGAAATACACCTAAACTAAACATGTTGTGATTTGTATAAACTATACCGTACGTATGTAAACTGTATGTACAAACCATTTACAATCAAATGTATTTTAATTGCAAAGACATAGATAACACACTAACCTGGTGAACAGAGGTCAGAATCCACTCTGGTAACATGTCAACATTCACGTGCCAAATACTACAAACAGCGGCTGAGCTTTCAATTGTTTCCTCAACCTGTTTTAACATTAAAGACAAATATTAAGCAAAGGCAGTTCCCATCAGACCCCAACTAAACTAAAATAAACTTGAAAGAACATTGGTGATTCATTTTAGGAAACCCACCAACTGATTATTCAACTAATTGTTAGAGCAGTGTGTGTTGGCATATGTCAAAGAGTGGCAGCACAGACACTGAGACACTTCACCCACCGTCTCCAGGCATGTTGACTCTATGACACCTTTCCGACACCTCCTGCAGCGGAGCATGGTCCCCTTTCTTCAGGCTCACCAACAGTGAGTTAATCTCTGTTGATGATGATGATAATTACAGTAAAGACATGTAACTGAAAAACATCTTCACTAACATAGTTACACTTGATTAACACTTAGCAGTCCTGCTTCTTTACATATGAGATAAACTGATGCTGTAGCTCCTCTGCGTTGACACCATATGGATGTGGCTGCTTTTAGCCTGAACCCCAAAGTGAATACAGTTGACACATTCAGAAACAATAAACTTAAAGCATGAATGTAACATGTATGACTTGAGGCACTGTCTCTTTCACTGTGTTCAAACTACCACTGCTATATTAAAGTTTTAGCATGTTAGCACTACATAAGCTAGCTAAGTGGTGGAATAAAAACACAGTCACGTCATGGTCAGTAGCCGTGTCAACAACAACAGACTCTACTGCTGCGTTTAAAACGCAGAATAAGAATGAAGACACAGAGCATTTTGAATTTTAAAGATGTGAACTCGCACCCGACCGCTTTGAAGACTTTGAGAGTAAAGGTAACGACGAAAGCCTGTGAATAAAAACAGTAAAGTTAATAACGCGGCAGCCTTTTTACTTTAAGCGAGGCCGTGACGTCATGAAAACGATGACACTCCTACGGAAAGCCCACTACACCAAAAAACCTTCGCATACATAAATCCACGTGTTTCTATTTATTGTTATAGGAGACAATTCACTAACTGTCGGAGAAAACACACAAGCTCTATCTATCTATCTATCTATCTATCTATCTATCTATCTATTTATCTATCTATCTATCTATCCATCTATCTATCTATTTATCTATCTATCTATTTATCTATCTATCTATCTATCTGTCTATTTTTCTATCTATCTATCTATCTATCTATCTATCTATCTATCTATCTGTCTATTTTTCTATCTATCTATCTATCTATCTATCTATCTATCTATCTATCTATCCATCTATCTATCTATCTATCTATCTATCTATCCATCTATCTATCTGTATATCTATCTATCTATCTATCTATCTATCTATCTATCTATCTATCTATCTATCTATCTGTCTATTTTTCTATCTATCTATCTATCTATCTATCTATCTATCTATCTATCTGTCTATTTTTCTATCTATCTATCTATCTATCTATCTATCTATCTATCTATTTATCTATCTATCTATCTATCTATCTATCTATCTATCTATCTATCTATCTATCTATCTATCTATCTATTTATCTATCTATCTATCTATCTATCCATCTATCTATCTATCTATCTATCCATCTATCTATCTATCTATCTATCTATCCATCTATCTATCTATCTGTCTATCTATCTATGCACAGAAGAAACTGGGAAGAGGCTGATCTCAAACTTAATGCAAAATATTCCTACTTGCGTCTTAATGCAGAAAAACGTATTACTATATTTACTATATTTACTATACTATATTTTTTATAAAAAGAGATAGTGTTTTCTTTATTAGAGATGGTGGTATGGTGATATTTTAGACTAACCTAAACATTTTCACATTTATTAAAAAATGTCATATCTGAAACAGATTTTTCAAAATATTTTCATCCAAAGATTACAAGAATCTGGAGAAATCTCTGTGAGCCAGGGACAAGGATGATATAGTATGCGTGTGATCTTCGGCCTCCAGGCGGCACTGCATTAGAAACAGGGATCATGCTGTGATGAACATCACCGCATATTTTCTTTTAACTGAGTAATGGCTCACAAAAACTCACTGTTCTGAGGGAAACTTCAGCATTTCACAGCTTTAGCTAATTACTTTTTGCAGATCTATAACCACTTACACATCAGATCTTTGTTTGTATTTTTTTATTACTTTACTACTATTAATTTACTATTAATTACTATGTATGGAAATTTTCGAATTGTCCATACACGTAGCATGTACTTAATATGTACTTAAGTCTTTACACAATATTTGAAATTGTGTAAAGAATTTCAAGTGATAATTGTACTAAATTAAAGTATTTTAATAATAATAATAGTAACGATAACCTAGTTATTGCAAAATAACTAGGTTATATAATAAGGTCATTTTTCAGTGTTACTGTTGCTTAAAATAAGTTTTTTAGTGCAATAGAATGGAAGTCAAAGTGGACGAACACCAGGTGGCAGTGTCCCACCTGGACTCTCTATTGATCTGACCGTGGTGCTGAAAACGGAGAAAAGCGTCTATTGGTGGATAAACAATATATTTACTGCTCACAAGTTAAACATAAAGCAATTATTCCTTTTATGGCAATGGTTACGTTCAGTGGCTTGTAAAATGAAATAAACCTTAATATTTTTGAATTATTATACCATTATTTAACTATTATAAAGATGAAACAGGAAAACTGGGATTAGAAACTGACC
This sequence comes from Anabas testudineus, assembly GCF_900324465.2. Taxonomy (NCBI): domain Eukaryota; kingdom Metazoa; phylum Chordata; class Actinopteri; order Anabantiformes; family Anabantidae; genus Anabas; species Anabas testudineus. Next base: position 17,798,022 of record NC_046630.1, read on the forward strand.
AAGTTCTTTTTCAGCGAAATGAAAAAACCCTGTGGCTTCAAAAAAATGTACATCTATTAAAGAAATTTCAATAGACTGTCAGTCTGAAGCAAAGTCAGTTGGCCTGTACGTTTTTTTAATAATACCGACATCTTCACTGTCTGTGCTGCCGACTAAACAGATACAAACAGCAAGACTGTTACATCCTCACAGACAAGTGACGCATTTTCCATCATCAGTATAAATACGCAACATCATTCTCCGTCAGCAGCGGAGACTCACAGACCCTCTGCAGCACCAAACAGTCCACTATGCCCAGCACAAGGTGCCACGGTGTCATGCGCACCGGGCTCTCCAACAAGTAATCCCAGGTCTCCAAAAAATCGACGTTACCGGCAATGGACAGCACAAACAACACGACGGCGTGGTCTCAGTTTGACAACCCTTATAACAAAACTCTCAAACCTGAAGACGAGGAGGTGAAGCTGAGTTATCAAGTGGTCACATCGTTCCTGCTCAGCGCGCTCATCCTGTGCGCAATATTTGGGAACGCGTGCGTCGTTGCAGCTATCGCCTTGGAGCGGTCTCTGCAAAATGTAGCCAACTACCTGATCGGTTCTCTAGCTGTCACCGACCTGATGGTGTCCGTGCTGGTGCTGCCTATGGCGGCGCTTTACCAAGTCTTAAACCGGTGGACTCTTGGACAGATTCCGTGCGACATCTTCGTCTCCTTGGATGTGTTGTGCTGCACCTCGTCGATCCTCCACCTGTGCGCCATCGCTCTGGACAGATACTGGGCGATAACAGAGCCCATTGACTACTTGAAGAAGAGGACGCCCAGAAGAGCAGCGGTCTTAATAAGTGTCACTTGGTTCGTCGGTTTCTCCATCTCAGTGCCGCCTATGCTGATCATGCGCTCCCAGCCCGGCAGCGTGGCAGAGGACAGGGCGAACCCTAAGCAGTGTAAAATCAGGCAAGACCCCTGGTACACAATATACTCCACATTCGGTGCTTTTTACATCCCGCTGATACTGATGCTGGTTTTATATGGGCGGATTTTCAAAGCTGCCAGGTTTCGGATCAGGAGAACGGTGCGTAAAACGGAGAAAAAGAAAGTGTCCGACTCTTGCTTAGCGTTATCCCCCGCTCTGTTCCACAAAAAGACCCACGGGGACGCGCAGGGCAAAAACTGGAAAAGGAGCGTGGTTCCCCGGCCACTGCCGAGCGCCAACGGCGCGGTGAAACACGCGGAGGACGGCGAGTCTCTGGAGATTATCGAAGTTCACAGCAACTCCAAAGGCAACTTGCCGTTACCCAACACCCCGAGCTCCGTGCCCCTGTTCGAGAGCAGGCACGAGAAGGCGACAGAGGCGAAGCGCAAGATCGCGCTGGCACGAGAGCGCAAAACGGTGAAGACCCTGGGCATCATCATGGGCACGTTCATCCTCTGCTGGCTGCCTTTCTTCATCGTCGCCCTGGTCATGCCTTTCTGCCAGGAGTCGTGCTACATGCCTCGCTGGCTGGCGGACGTGATAAACTGGCTGGGCTACTCCAACTCTCTGCTCAACCCCATCATTTACGCGTACTTCAACAAAGACTTTCAGAGCGCTTTCAAGAAAATAATCAAGTGTCATTTCTGCAGACCGTGATGCTTTCGGCTTTTGTGGTGTCATTAGAGACTCACCTGATCTACAGAGATCCAGATGAAAAGTGGAGCAGCTCTAAAACCCAACAGCCCGTATCAGTGGCACAGAGAATAAACATAATCATATAAAGATAACTGTTGATCGCCATCGTTAAATATTCCCAGAGATGTCTGTAGTCTATGCATAGATAAAGCTGTGATCGTCCGATTGAAGCTCCATGTTTCTCATCCTGTTCTGTAATGTTCAATAAAAATACTTTTCTAATTAATGTCTTTTTCTGAGGTCATGATTTTAAAAGAGTTCACCTCTTTTGCATCTCAGATGGGATGATTTGGTGCTTTTCTCTGTCTTGTATTATTGTAAATAAAATATCTTTGGATTTGGTGCTGTTGGACAGACAGGAGCAACATGCAGACATATTGATGAAGAGTTTTCATTATTTTATAACATTTTATAAATCCAACCCCAACACATAATGAAATAAAAACAATATTTCCATCACCTTTCTATTCTATTTCACTTTGTATGTTTGAACGATTTAATGTGGAGCCAAATGAGCAATATTTATTCATTAAATTACTAAAATGAGACATTCAGCATCTGAACTAAGAGATGAAAAAGTCTCACGCTGCTGCCAAATATAATTTTTTTGCTCCATGAACAACTGTTAGTCACAACATCAGCTTCTTCTGATCTTTTCTTGAGTAATAACTGTCTTAAAGTGCCAATAATTGCAAATGGTTTCTGGATTCATGAAAAATACGACATTAAACATTCTCCATGAATGTAGTGGAGACACTTTTCCTGTGGCTTCCAGATCTACAGTTGATGTTTTGTGGGTGAATGTGAATTTAAAAATCCTTGTCTGGCTAAACCTCCTCTGTTGGACAAGAATTTGAAAATGTGATTAAGAAAAAACAACCATAAAAACATGGAGCCTATGATCTGGTAATTATGCAAACACTTGACAATCTGGAACAAACTGAAACAAAAAAAAATCCTGTCAGCTATCGCGGAAACAGATTTTAATAACAATGTTTATTGAAAAAGAGTTGTGAATTTAAATTTGTCACTGTGGGTTTTTTCTGCTGAACTTTTCAAAGACTTTAATCCCTTGCACCTGAAAATATGTCATCCTCCTCAAAGTGTCTTCAAACAGCATCCTGAGCCCCCAGATTGTTCCCCCTGAGGTCCACCTCTGCTCTGATCCTCTCATATCATGCATGTGTGGATGTGCTGCATCTCAACAAAGAAAATCCTTATTACAGTCAAAAAAGAAATGCATTTTGTCAATCCCGGGTAGTGACACTGACACGGGAAAGCGACTCAGATATCGTGTGCGGGCAAACAGACATAGACAGACTCAGAGAAAAAGAGACAGAAACAGAAACGCACACACACACACACACGCACGTTCGTCACGGGCTGTCATTAAAAGGTTGGCCGGGGTGCTTCTTGTAGCAGCATCTCTGCCCTTTATCCTCCATCACTCACAGCCGCATAACACACACGTCCATCTTAAAAAGGCTGCGATGGGGGCACGCAGATGGATGCTGGAGAGGTGGTCGCCATAGCAACATATGGGAGATGCAAACTCTGGGGGCCGAGGGGCAATTACCTGATCAAAGGCCTGTTGTGGCACAGGAATACAGAGGTGTGTATGAGGGGCCCACAGCTGGCAGCTACTCAGACAATAAGCAGGTGTGGTTTGTATTTTGGATATTTTTTTCACAGCCACTGTTTGGGAGCTGCACGAGACTGAGCGAAACTTTCTCTTTTACAGTTGTACTTTCCACTAACTCTAAGGTTATTAAAGTAAGAGTATACACATCGTTGGTTGGCTTTATAATTTTAAAATAATTCATACAGATTTATAATCCAGGTTTATTACAAGTTGATTCCTGGGATGTTGTCAGAGTTTGTCTGCTAAAAATTGGATTACATTTAAATATATAAATACATATAAAAGGTCAAATTTGTATACTCCTTTTAAAACTTTTTCCTTGCCACTATTCCACTTGCTGCACTAGACATTTACTACATTTACTATACTTTGTAAGTTCCTATGATTATGGAACCATCACAGTTTGATTACATTGCGGCACATAAAAACTTGCTTTGGTTTTAAACGACTTTCATCCTCTTACACCGTCTTTCCATGGCCACCTAACTTTCTCTTTTGCTCAGGTCATTCAGTAATTACTATGGCACTGTACTGTGGGTGGTACTAACCTGCTGGCATAAACAACATATGGAGTCATTTTTTACAGGAGGACCCGTCTCTGCCTTCCTGTTTGCTATTTGCTAATTACTACAACCTCTAAAGGACTTTGTCACCTAAATATAAACATGTCATTTTGGGGCATTTGCCAACTTTACAATTAACTGTGTGTCATAATTGGTTTTTCACCAATGACATGTTTTTTAATAAGAGGAGAACATTTGCATTGATTTACGATTACATTTTCAGGATCTGGAAATCTAGTTGAAAGCACCTGGCTGCAAGTTAGTTAGTTTTTTTTTTTCTCTTTTTTCAAACAATTTTAAAGCATAGAAATAAACTTACAGTTGTAAATTATTTTCTGTGTCTTATTACATACCTGTATGCTGATGACACCATCATCTCAGCTCGGCACTGCAGTAACACACACTGTTCAAACTTTGGGTATAAACTGACACAACTGTTAACCAGAATATTTTAGCATGTTTTTCTTTGGTTTCCATCCATTCTTCAAAGAAAGTCTGTCTTTTCCTAAATCAGCAACTTTTATAGACGTTACTCGCCCACCACCAAGGTTTTCAGGAAAACCTGCTCATATAATAAATCTACTCAACCTACCCGACCGTCTAACTATTGAGCACTGAGCTGCCTGTTCACACTGTAAATCCATAGTTAGGGCAGAAAGATCAGTAACAAAAAGGTTTCTGATCATATTGTAAAATCTGTATAGATATGATTATTGTATTGATTGATTATTCTGTCCCTTCATTGACTATTTCATCAAGTTTCCCATCAAACTATAGAACAAAACAAGATTTAACAGCCTGAGACAAGACTCTTCCCTGACAGGAAGTCAATTCCACAAGGTTGCTTGAAAATAATAAAAGCACTAAAACATTTCACACCACGTTTTAATGTATGACTGCAGATGCTTGTGTAATCTCCAGGTTTGTTGTCTGTAGCTTCCTCAGAGACTGTGGCCGAGTGCACTTGGCTGTAAATCAGCGTGCATATTGAAGGAGGAGGTGAAGAGTGTGGATTAAATTTCATCCATACTCTCTTGAACTGTTCAGTCATGATGGTGATGTTTCCCGGCAGGAGTGCCTGTGGCGTTGTGCTGTCAGAGGAATTACGTTACGGTATTTCATAATCTTGCAGGAGCCAAAGAGAAACACTTCTCATCTTTTTCGGATCTCTTCTTGGAACCGGTGCTATTAATGAGCTCAGAGGAAAACAGCACAGCAGGAACCTGCAGATGATTCAATATAAGAAATGTACCTTTCACTTGAAATAGTGCTTACTGTATATGCTGTACATGCAGCAGCAGTATGCTGCACAGTTAGAGGCAAAAAAAGATTTGTTAATAAAGCCCCTGCATGTAGAAGTTTGTCATGATTGTGATTTATTTCAAATCATTCTGATGCAGAAGAGTTTTGCTGGTAGAAAAATGCTGTGCTTCATTTTTTACTGTCCTTGGGTTGGAACCCTAAGAAATTCAATTTTGGGGTTACTTACAAACAATGCATTTTAATTAAATGTAACCTAGAGAGGCTTTTAGCAGTGCACAGTTCACCTGAAAAAGCACCGAAAATGCTATTTAAGATGTACTAAAAGCAGCTAACGCTCAAGCAGCAAAATCCCCAGTGTATTTGTTAGGGAAAAACCTAAAACACGGTGTCACTTTAACTTAAAAATACATTATCATTATTTATTCATAATGCTTTTTATGCATCAGATCAGTGCCACAAAAAGGCAACAGACAAGTGAAGTGTTGCTCCATAATCCTATTTTCTTCTTCTTAATGTTGTATTTAATCTCTCGCGGCCTCTTTGGATCAATGTACTCAATATTTAGCTTCTTAAAAATAAACCCTTATCATCTTAAAGCTCTCTGGAGAACACAGTAAACATATCATTGTTATCGCTTTGCAGCTACCAAAGTGTAACTTTGTTTCTTCACCGATCAAACTTTTGTTGAAAGGATCATGTTAAAAATGGATTCCTGGTCATGCACAAGTGTCTCTCATGGAGCTATAAGCAGACAAATGAAGTCTCTGCTGTGAGGTCGGACAGTTTCACAGGGCTCCTCCAACAATAATGAAGTCACAACTAATTATGTGTTCATCTTTAATAAAGTAACTTCACCAACCTAAGGGCTGGTCAAACTTTGCACTGGTTCTGCATGGAAACCTGAAGTAAAAGAGAAATATTTTTAGTTAGAACCTCGGTGAGGATAGTTTGTCATTAGTTTAAAAAAAAATCTATTTAACCTACTTTTAAATAAAGCTTTTTAATGTCTTCCTTATTCTGAACTCCTCAAATATGTAATCCAGTGGTTATTTCCCATTCTACCTCCTAGAGCCACACAAGCTGGTTTACATTGATATATTTCCAGAAACTAACTGTTTCTAACTAACTGGGAATTATAAATAGCACTGACATACTGTATCTTAATGGCTTCGGATGAGTAGGAGGCGCTGGGGAACATCAGCCAATTGTTGGTTTCTTTTTTTTGCTATGCTTTTTGACGCTTTTACTGCATCCTCCTGTACTCATCGTTTGACATGCATGCATGGGTTAAGGTCTTGTGAGTGTTCAAGTAAGGATCAGACCTGGAGGCTTACTCGTCGTCTATCCTGGACTATGTGCAGTACTGCACAATTGCTACATGCCTTGACCATATTGTTGGTCAAGGGATGCTGCCTACAGGTCATGTGACAAGCTGGCTTATAGTGTGGCTTGGAAAGAACTGAAAATGGGCATCGGGGTGGCTAAAAACAGGTATAAAGAATGCACTGATGAGCACATTGATCACAAAGTGAGGCATCAGGACCATAACTGACCACAAGAACAGCACAGGGGGTCATATGATGTCCTCTACGGGACCTTGACACAGTCTAAAGACTCAGACTCAACGCAAGTAGAGTCCAGAAGATGGCCAGCTGTATTGCTGCAGATCCCACCCACGCAGGTCATGGACTGCTCTTTTGTGCCTATTGAAGGAGGAGGTGAAGAGTACGGTTTTTCTTTACAGAAGAGGTGCAGAAACATAAGGACTAGAACTAGTTACTGACACGCAGCTTCTTCTGATCAACTGAGCTTTACCACCTACATCTCTACTGCTGCTACTTATTGTAAATACTATTTGCAAATTTGTTTTGTTTTTTTACTCCATTTATTGTTATTGATTATTACTGTTATTATTATGTGGTTTTTTTTTTCATTCTTTTTGACAAGAGCTACCAAGCTAATTTTTGTTATGTTTATGTATAATAACAATAAAGAATTCTTATCTTATCTTATCTTGACCTGCTCAGTAAAACCTTATATTTGTCTCTCTGATAAAGTCCCATGTTAGAGGTTAATCTTGGTCTTATCAGTCAATAAACAGTTGCTTCTGAACTTTTGTCTTTCTGATTCTTACTGCTGGTTCACATCTTGTAGTTTCTTCCCATGAAGTCTTCTTCAATAGTCGAGGTTGTGGAGGTTGTTGGAGATGTCACTGCCTTCTTCATAATGTTCAAAAATGTTTCTATCATTCCGCTGCTCAGTACACAAGAGGTTTCCTTCTTTTTTCTCTCCTTTCTCAGATTCACAAAGACTTGCTTTCATGTTTTCGTCAGCTCTCTGTTGTTCATGTTTCATATTCAGGTTTATCCTTTTTAACAACAAACCCAAGGCTTAAACCAAGATTCAGAGGTAATTATTGTTTGAACAAGCAACTTCAGAGTACACACCAGGGAAAAAGAAATACATTTCAGTCATAATTTCCCATACTTTTGCTCACATAAAATGTGGGTCATCTGATTCAGAAGGCGCGACATCCTGTGATGTTTAATGTATCTAGGTGTGTATCTACCATCAAATAAAAGCTGAAATTCTCAACCTTTGTCTGATCTTCCTTTTTTGATCTTAGCCCCAAATGTCTTCAGTGTACAACAAACACAAATCAACTGGCCTTGCAGCTCCAACAGTTTGGGAGGAGACTTTACATGGCGTAACTAACTAATGTTCATCGTCTTTGTCCATTCACAAGCTGCTTTCCCTTCTTACTCCATCACTTTCCTAAACCTTAAAGCCTGCTGTGTTTTTGGCTCCATCTGCCTTCCACACCCGAACCAGTAGCAGGTGTTAGCCCCATCACTTTGGGTTCACTGTCAGCCATTTTAAGTAAGACATCAAACAGAGGCTCATTGTTTGTTGTCTTGCTGTTTGATATGTTTGACAGGTGTTCCTGCTCTAATCCGATTTCAAATATAAGAAAAGTTTCCTGTTCAACTGAGTCATTTGGTCTGGTTTTTGCAGGCTAATGGCATTTACTGAGAATGTAAATTACTTTGTAATTACCTTGCAAAAGGACTACTTTTTATTTGATTCAGTGAGAATCAGTAACGCCAACGATTGCTTTATTATAATAGCTAACAATGGGTAGTGATATTTTGGGGGTTTGTGTAGGGTATTGTCCAGATTTAACGACAAACCTCAAGCAAGTCCAGTTAACACTGATTCTCCATGAGCATCAGAGGTTAGGAACAAACAACATATATATAACTATACCACAGTTTAGGTTGGACAACAGCCTGACACTTAGGTAAATTAGATGTAATGAAACTTGCAGCCTTGCACTTTGAAGTATTTGACTGCAGTTTACAGCACTCATATAGCAGACATGAATGCATGTAAAGGAAAAACATCACTAGTATCTATCATGAATTTAATCACTGGGAAGGGATATGACTATGATTTTTTAACAGGCAGTAGCAATCCCATCCATTTCCTAACTGTGGTCCATTGTTATCATTTCCTAAATGACTGTAATGGAACAAAAATGGATCTTTTTCTTCCTACAGAAGAATGGAAAACACTTTATTCTGAGGGCACACCATTCGAACGCAGCAAGGCGTGTGTTACTTGTCAGAGAAATACTCAGTGTTATTAAGGTTGGATCAATCCATGACCTTTTCAATGTGTTTCTTGAAGCCAGTTGTCTGGACCAGACCGTCCAACATTTCAACACTGATGATCTGGACTTTTTGAAGCTTTTTGTTTTTGTTTTTTTTGTTAAGTGATTAATGATAGTCATCAAACATATTAATGATCCTGCTATAAATTTATAACATAAGTAGCAAGGGACTAATTTACTGTATGTTAGTATTAAAAACATATTAAAGCAACAATGACTGTCCTGCTTTTCTTAAACAACATATGATGTGATGTTTTATCTGAAGCTACAGAGATAAACACCTAGCAGTAAGTTGAAAGACACATATCATGAGTACGTGGTACTAGTAGCATGATAATCACATTTCCTTTTTTCAGTCTGGCGTTGTCTTTAAGTTAGATGTTTCAGTTTATTTCAACTTTACCAATCAGTCATGCAAGTCAGTTTTAGATGTGGCACTGATTCAGATTCTTGAACCAGGCTCTCATACTACATGCATACAGCAGAGAGCGGTAAGAAATCAGTGAAACTACTCATAGTGAAACCTCCTCCTGGACTGCATGTCGGGAACACACTCTGGGTTCTGATTGCTAAGCCCTAGAATAGAGTGTATAGAATCAATTCAAACTGACAGTCAGACCTTTGACCTTTTATTTTAAGTCATCTTTCTTTTAAAAGAACAGTTTTAAAACTCAGGTTACAACCTGTTTCACATACAATATGCTAAATGTAAAGTAATATTATTTATGCCTTTTGAAATACAACCTTGAAAATGTGTATGAATTTATTTATTTGCTTGAGATGAACGTACGCCCTCTGCATACTTACAGTACACATGAGGCAAAGTGTGGAATTCTGAACCTTTATTTTGGAGCGTCAATTATTTCTATGATACAAATATTTTTAAAAGTTTAGTATGAAGCAAAATTAAAAACGTGTGTAATATAAAAAAGGATCCTGAGCATTTCTTTTGTCATGGTTACAGAAATCGCTTGCTTTGACAGAAGCAGCTACTTTATATGTTGTGTGTGTTTTGTTTTGCTTGATAAAGAATTTCATCTTAATAATGGAGAGATCTTTAGCCTTCAAAGTGTTTTTTCATCTGTTTGACCAGTTGCAAAATTACCACTTACTGCATCCCACAATTTCCCAAATCAAGAGCTTGTTTTGATATTATACAATGGTAACAACAGTGAGGAAAACGCAAATGAACACCATTTCCCCTCACTGTGACTGCAGAAATTAGAAAGTGAGAGAAGGGCTAATGCAATTACCAAGTGTCTGTTCTTTATAGCCAAGGGCTTTAGGGACAAACAGTCCATTATAGGGAGTCTGGGTCAGATTTACGATCTAGCTGATTGTCAACTCTACTCTGTCCCACACAAACCAGTGTAATTATTGTGACACTTCAAACCAGGCTCAGCTGATTTCACACAAGTTTTCCACATACTGCCATCGCCACCTACAGACAAGGACAGTAATAGCTTCTGCAATGTTTTCAACTGTGCCTCCTACAGGCAAAGAGAGGCACTGTAGGAAGTGCAGCTGCTAAACATTTGTTGTCACACTCGAAAAAATCATCTGCCATATCCAAGATTCAGATTGAGAAGATGCAGGCCTGCAGATAACGCTGAGTGTTTTGAAAGCTTAGCAAAATCTTTAGAGCTGACAAACAGTGATATTACCAGTGACAGACAGTAAGGCTACAATTACATACTGGCATTCCCCCACAAACATGCTAAGGAGCCTAGATGAGCTGCAACACATCAAGTATCACATAGTCCATTTCAACCAGGGATGGTTTGCAGCGGTGGAAAGTGGTCTGGAACAAAAACTGCATACATTAAGGGCTAGGATCTGGACTATCATGAACAACAAGATTAACTAAAGCTTTGTGGTAAAGATAAACATCAGTCTATTGTATATTATATTTTATTATAATGTGGCGTGATGGATACAATGTATTTGATTCTATTACTTAACTAACACGTATATATATTTGTATGTTTGGCGTTGTTGTGAAATTAGAAGTGAGGTATTTATGTAGCTCTATGGTTGCTCTCTAGCCTATCCTTACATGTGTCCCCAACCTGGGACGTGCAGAGAGTTCCTCAAGTGCAGGTGCCAAAATATAAAAAAGGGCTATTTGAACTATTTAAAATGCTGAGAGAGGCACCTTTGATTTGGGAGAGCCCCTGCACATATCTTCCCCTAACTCTCCACATCAAACTGCACAGCCATGATGCAAGCAGTCCCTTTCCTGTTTCTCCTTCACTCTTCTCTGCTTCCTCTAACAGGGGTTTCTAGCAAAATCTGACCTTAAAATGAACAGTTTGACTTGGTTGCAGAACTGCTCTGAAGACTGAACATCTCCCCCTGGTGGATAATCTGCAGTCTGCTGCTTGTTCTTGAGTCTGTGGTTGCAAACCACTTCTAGAGGTGACTTGCATATTAAAAGGATTAAAATGATACTGCAGCTCTGCATAAATAATGTATGTTGAATTTGAAATGTTTTATAGAGATTTTATATTTTGCCTTTATGAACCACTTTGGTGAGAATGGCCTCATGCGTTTTCTTAAAACAAATTCTATTCTGAAATGCAAATTTTCAGTTAATATATTATTACACTTGTCTGCATTGCTGCACTGTATGCACAGATTGAATTAACATGCTATTAATATGGAGACAGAGCCCTCACTAGCAGGCTCACATAGAGAATCAACTGAGGGGGCATGTTGAACAAGGTCTCGGTTTTCACCTCAGCAAGGAGAAAACAAACCAGCATCAACTAAAACTGCTTCACTCATGAATTTACAAACTCGTGCTGAAATATTGATGAGAGACTTGTTGGGAAAATCTGTGTAAATAATGAAAGATAAATCAACTTAATAGTTTGTTACGACCAAGGTGGACACAGTTGATGTTAGCTGTGTGTAGGCAAAGCTACTTTACAGAGTCATCTGTGCTCATGTGTAAATGCTCAGTATGGTAGCCACTGTGGAATATGCAGTATGTGGAATTATTCCAGTGCTGCACCAGCACTCGTTATACTATACAATACTATACAATTAAAAACACTTTGCCTGAAACGTATGTTTTAGTTTAAAAAAGCAACTGACAAAGAGACAGACTTAGGGGAAACAGAGAATGGGAGGGGATGCTGCTATGGCAAACAATCTGAGGAAGTGCCTCCCATTTGACAAAACAATGGCCTCAGTGGTAATACCGACACTGCAAAAATACCAACAAACATATTATTTACATTGTAGAATGCAGGAAAAACGACTTTCAGTATTTCTTCTACTTGGAATATGTGGAATAAGATTAAATGGGCTTTTTTTTCTTGCTGCAATTAGATCACAAGAACTTCCATTCAATGGAAACTAAACTGATTTTGTTGTCACACTGAGAGTCATTTCAGAACTTTTCAATCTGGATCTTTGGGAACATTTGGTTTCTGCTGGTGGCACAGATGAGAAAATGTACGCCACTCTCTATCTTCTACTACTATTGTTAGGCCACAGTGGTTGAACAGCATGTCAGCTGAGATTAGCACAGGGGCTGGAAAAGCAGTTTTTTCTGCATGTGAGTCACTCAATGCTGTCCTAACTCAATTTACATGGGTAGCAACAGTATCAACTGTAATTCTTACATGTTTTTATCAAGTTACCCCAAATGTGTGAATGCCAATTTTGACAGCTTACAGAACAACAGTAGTGTAGTATAATCTAGTATTACATAGTACACTGACCATGGTGATGTGTGTGCTTTTCTTACCAAACCATCACATTACTTCATCTGAATTAAATTGGAAAGTCAGCAATAAGCTAAACAAGGTTTTTAGTTGATTGAAATAGTAATTCTGAGTAGTCTATAATTAGTTAAGAGTGCATCTGAAGTAAAAGATCAAGTACTCTGTGTAGTTTTTTTTATTTACTGAAACTGAAAAAGTGTAAGTGTAGTACACTAAATGATGATTAATTGACACTAAATACAATTCTTTGTTTACTTAGTTTTTTAAGGCCGTTGTTTTTTCGGAAAGAGTGACTACAGTACAGTCTTTCGTCCTATTTCTACATTCTACAAGATTTTCCATGAAACATCCTGAAAGGACCAAGTTGTTGTTAAAGTTATTGTTAACAGTGCTCAAAATGGGCATAAACACACCTTTTTGCAAAGCCGAGAGAGCTGAGTGTATGTGTAGCCCATTTCTCAGAGGACAATTACCACAGTAGGAGAGTTGTTGTGATAGAAAGTCTGAAAAGCACAGCTGTGTCATCACCAGCTGAGCTAACAACAACTGACAGAGATGTAAGTGCAAATAAACACATAGCACATGTTGTTATTTATCAATCAACCAAACTGAAGTTCCATAGAGATTCACTATCCAGTATCCAGTATTACTAGAAAGGCTGTAGAGATTACAAAGCAGTCGGCAGATCACTTACACTGAAACGGGGACAGTTGCCAAAAGAAACAGAGGTGTGTGCATGTGTATGTATTCCTCAAAATATTGTACACATAGAGATAAGATAAAATAAATATCTCTTACGGAGTACCGTGTTCTGGGTGAAAAGCTTTAGGGCCAACATGGAGAGTAGGACTAGTTACAGAAACCAAGACATATTCTCACATGCATATGTATTGTTTGAGGACAGATTTGAAAACTCTAGTTCAATAAAGCAGACTTAGCAAGCAAGTTTTGAATTATATCATTTAAAAAAGACAAGATAAGTTACTCCTGAGTAAACTGAAGGTTTTTTTTTTTTTTTTTAGATGGATCTATTTTATTACATTAATTTCTCAAAATTCACATATAGGAAATAAAACTCCAAAAGACTGAAGATGACGCTCTGAATAACAAGCCTCTCTCAATTTGTGAACAGTCTTTCTTTATGTGAAAGTGTCTTATTTAACTGTGAAACAGGTTTCAGAATAGACGTGATGCTGTTAAAGTTCTTGAGGGAAATAAACTTCCCACGTCTGTTTCCACCAGTCTGAATTAAGTGCCAACATCCACTCTCCAATAAAACAAAACCTAATTACAATTTTCTTCCACTGGTCTGGCAAAAAGTTTGGATCTTTCTAGGGGATAGTAGATAAATGCATTCAGTGGCTCTCAAAACCCAAACTTCATCTTTAAATTTGTGTAGAGCGCTGAAAGTAATAGTCGGTGATACCTTGAATGAGCACATCATACACAGCATCCCCTGGATAAGTCGTGTTCTAAGTCAGAGAGATGAGTGTTCAAACAGAATGACCGTTGAACGGTTGGAGAGGCCAGAGAGCCTGGAGGGCCTGAACGCTCTGATCCTCGAGTAGACGTCTGTGTCTGAGCACGCTCCCCATGAGAGGTGAGGGCTGGGCGGGGTGGTGTGGATAACAGGAAGGGGCAGCGGCAAGGTGAGGGCAGGAGGGGGTGGAGGTGGGAGATTAGGTGGAGCGTGGACAAGTAAAGGAGGAGGTGGAGGTAGGGCGGGAGGTGAAGGAAGCGGCAGTGTTGCTGCAGGTGGGGGTGGTAGCGGGTGATGGGGTGTCACTGTGGCTGCGGCTAGGACCGGCGGAGTAGCGTCACAGATGACCCCATTCTTGGCTGGTGGGTCCTGACATGGCACGGGGTGTTTGAGCGTGTAGGTGGCGCTGTGGTAGAAGCTGTAGTACTCCAGAGCATGCTGCGCCCGGGCCAACCGCAGCCTGAAGGACGCAACACACCAATAAACACTTTATTTTTTTTATTTAACCAAGTAAAACTCTCATCAACACTGTAACGTTTGCTTCTTAGCAACAGAACATCTAAGACTGACAAGAAGGTTGTCGTTATAAAACCATCAAGGTTTGGTTGGACCGCATGAGGACAGACAAAGACTTGTCCTGAGTGACTCCATCGTTATCTTTGTCTGTTTGCTTTGGATCGTTGTTGTGCTGAAAGGTTAACTGTCACTCCTTCAGTCTCACATTTTTCTGGAAGAACGTCTCTATGTCAGGCTGCATTCATCCTTCCATCAATGCTTATTAATCTACTCTACCTGACTGAACATATGTATATATTATCTTTGGGCTGCGGTTGGTTTGTAACACCATGTCATATTCTGTGGCAAACACGCACCTGTGTCTCAGCTGTAAGAGTTTGTACAGCAGCAGCAGGATCACAGCTCCAGCCAGAGTCACCAGGAGCACAGCCACCCTCACATCCAAGCATGATTTACCAGCTGTTCCAGCTGAACCACAGGTATTAGGTGACTGTGATGCTTGTGGTTGGAGGGATTCCTCCACCCTGCGCTTTGGGTTAATGATGGCTCGTACGAAGGTGGGCTCGACGGTATCCAGCAGGGTCGGGCGTCTACGCTGAGGAGAAATGTGGAAAGATCTGCTGCCCGTAACCTGATAAAGATACTGCATCGCTGCCAGGTTTGATTCAGCGGAGGAGCACAAGTGGAGTGTTGTTTGCTGTAAACCATCTCCCCATGTTGAATACAGATGTTCTCTCTAAGTGTCTGATGCTCTGTAACATAAAAGATTTTCATCACTGCACTGCTGTGGTTACAAGTGCACAAATGCTGTAGGTGAGGTAACAATAAAAGACTTGAGATTTGCAATCACGGAGCATAACGAAACTGTTTTTTAACATGGGGGTCAGTCACATATTAAATAATGTAATACAAATGTTTGCAAAGCCATTTTTGTTATGTTAAATAATTGTTTTCTTGTCCATTTTGGACAAACATGACCACACAAGACTAGCACATCATCACACATGATGCATGTTCTTATTTACACATTCCAGCATTTTAGAACTCTATTATTATTTTTACTTGATTAAATTTAAATCCAATATTCACTCTGCTTCAGCTCTGTTTCTGTTTTCTAACCAACTCTTGAGGGAGATATTTGCCTCTGGCTGCTAAACGCTCCACTTTGTCCATCAGCAAGTTACTAACTTAGTTACTTTCTCAGCCTAACTACCTGCTACAGTAATAAATGCTGCTATGAGCGCCACGAGAGTGCACCTTAACAGTAAAGTTGTGGTTCAGGACAGTCAGTGTTTGGAAGAGCATGAAAACACAGGTTGAACTGTTTATTAGGACGCACTTGTAAAACCAGTCGTTCATAACACAACTAACAGTCACGACTAACTTCAAGTCACCTACAGTTTTTAAACGGATGACGTTATCTCAGTGCTGCACTTTAGTCAAATCACATTCATTACATTACAACATCAGATTAGTTTACTAGGTATGTAGGAAATAGTAATGGCATTGATAAAGAAAACTTCCTCTGTTAAAACTACGAGTAGTTTTATGTTAGTATTTTACAAAAAAAGATGTTCAACTTACGTCATTCAAATTTGATGGAGCTGTCAATAAATTAAAAAGAAAAACAATGGCGCAAAATAGAGAAACACACACACACACACCAACCGTAGCCACACAACACACGACAGGCTCTGGTGTGACTTTCCAAGACCAAATGCAGAGTCCTGAGCACATGCCAATGGGAGGAAGCTGGTGAAAACAGCAGGAAACAGTGCACTTCCCTAACACGCAGCACAGAAATTGGATTGGAGAGCACTTCCTATTGCCATGGTTACAGGAAACCGCTCAAGGATGTTCATTTTGAGTTGAGTGTGTGTTTCGTCCTGTGAGCAAAACACACGTGAACACATACATACTCAGAACAGTAGTGTCCACTGGGAGGAAGAGCTACTCTTCCAGTCCACTTCTAGCTATAAACGTTACCACACATTATCACGTAAAGGATAAGAAAGTTAAAAAAAAAAAAGGCCTCTCATCACACGTCCTACGAGCTGTTGCAGAGGATGAGAGTCGACACCTCGCAACACAAAGGAAAAGCTTTACAAGGCTTCTTTATTTTGATAAATCTAGGAAGAAAACACAAACTAGAATAGTGGATGGTGTACACAGGCTGACCTTTAGATCTGAGCTTTATCTGGGGAGGGAAAAAAAAACCTAATTGAACAAAGGCGGTTTCAAAGTGAAAAGGAAAAAGCTGTTTCAGTACCACCGAAGCCCCCCACATTGGTTTTCGGCTGTGCCAGCACAGGTCAACAGATGCAGGGAGATGGTGGCTGCTGTGAAAGGCTGCGTGCTATCTGATTGAGCCAGTATTCAGGCGATGAATAAATGACACGCGGGGCCGCAGAGAGAGGCCCGCTCCGACGCAAGTCCCGCTCTCATTTATCTGTCTAATAAGTTCTGATGCTGGGCCAAGCTAAAAGGGAGAAACTCTTAGCTTTCGCTCAATATCCTCACAATCCTCTGATATTGAAGAACAGAGTAATATTAAAAGATCTGTTATCAGGGACCCAATTGTGGTTCAGGAGGGAGGTGATCTGCTCAAACAATGTGCAAGGAAAGGATTCAGAAGCTATGCTATTTCTTAAAAAAGAAAGCCAGTTATAGAAATAAGTGTCTGATATCTTCAGGTAGCTTATTATTCTAAATATCTTTAGATGAATTAGTCTAAATTCAGCTTTGCTGAAGGCCAACAAGAACTTTTTATATACACTGTTTATCCATTAACTTTGTCAGGTATGTGGATGCTAGAACACTTCCATTACCTGATTGAAGATGAGGATCTCTTGTGGTTGATTCCCCAGCACAGGTTTTACAGTAAATGATAAAATCATTAGAAAGTAACAGAACATTCTGTCATCAAGCTTGTTCTCAAGTTGTGAAACATGAAAAGACATGTGAAAAGAGTAGTGAAGGATGTGGGTGATCAGCTATAGTGACAATCTGATGAGAATTAGATCGGAAAGAAAATGAGAATTATGAGAATTCTGATGAGTGTTGATGAAGGTGAGAATACTGGAGGAAGTTTAACGACGTTTCCTGTTGTTACTTTTTTTTTTTTACATAATCTCAACATAAAAACTAAAAAAAATTCTTCCTCATGGCTCTAATACTTCGTCGTACTATACAGCCAAAACTGTCACTTTACCCAAACTCTGCACTTTTCTGTCTTTGTGTGTATGTTTTTTTTATTTTTCAGTGTAAATTGCACTTCATATAAACACAGCTAGCTGCCAGTTAGCAGGGATGCATGGTCATTCTCATGGGATTTGCAGTATTGTCGACTGGCAAAATGTCTAGTTGTTAAGTGTGTTGCATACAGTTGAGGAAGTTGTGAGTGTGTGCCGCTTCCAGACTGTCACATAGTAGAAATCAGTCTGTGATCTCTTTGGGAGTGAACAGTCCAGTCTTCTAAAGCCTGCTGAACTACCAGTTCATAGTTTCTCCTCTTGCTGTGATTCTCTTTTCTGGGTGGTCAGTGTGGGTCACATGATCAGTGCATTGTACAATAAGTCAATTTCAATCCATTTAATAGATTTGTCTTTGAAGGTTCTCAGTCATCCAAGTGAAGTTATCTGGAACTAGAGTCATAGTAACTGGACCTGCTTTAGTCACCTTAAAGTGTTTCATCAAAGTACCTTTATTGTAGTAGTATCATTAATCTTAATGCCCAATGAGTCCATAGCCCTCATTTTACAGAAACCCCACTTTATTTTGTGGTCATGCTTCAAGGCACCTTGATTATTTAAATGGAACTAAAAAACACCACCTAAAGGGCTTTCCATTTCACACAGGTACAGTATCAGCTCTGTGACATTAAACATGACGTGTAACACACGTTGGGATATATATGACTTATCAAACAAAGTTAATGCATGGCAAGAACAACATGACCACAAAAGATTATGTTCACTGCTTCGGTTTTGTGCAGTAGCACGTGTGATGAAACGATGGCTGAGAAATAGGGAAACTGTCTACAGGTCGCTACTATATGCAACTCTGGACTATGCAGAGGCAACTGGATGGAGGTGGAGTAAGAATGAGGTTAAGCACACTAGCACACGACTGGTTGGGCTATATCATCACAAGAATGGGGATTCAGACCACTCATCCATAACACCAGCAAAGTGTTTTGTCAGCAAAAGTCCAATAATAATTTGGTCTGGGGAATTTCTACTGTTAGTCTGGACAGACATCAATTACTTTCTACTGAAGAAATAATCCCTATGAAAACAGTGTGAGAGTGTGGGCTGTGAACCCCCACACCCACACTGGACGAGGACTCTCTGTCCTCACAAATCCTCATTTAACCAGTGCTAATAGCGATTTGATGACGATGAAAACGCGGCGGAGAAGAGGATGATTGCATTGTGATGCGATGACGACGATGATGATGATCTCGTGGTAACAATGTTTGATAATGAAGTGGGTGAAGTCGAGGCGTTGAAACTGATGGCGATGGCACCTGCGGCAGCGTAATAAAGAGTGTCGTGTGAAAGCCAGTGGAGAGAATCCTCCAGTTAATGATCCCAGCGATGTAAATCTATTCATGAGCTCTTAATGTGAAGAGCAAATGTGGCCGTTTTCATCTGAATGTGGAGCCGCTGCTCTGTCAGACTGATGGAGCCCTCAGACGTCTGAAGTAGGAGTTCAGTGATTGGACTTTTTTTTTTTTTCCCCACCATGTGTGTATGACTAAAGACTAGCAGGGAGCTGTTAAGTGCTCTTTGACTGCCCATCCACTGTTGATCCACATTGTTAAACTCAAGACTGCTCAACACATGTTACTCACAGCAACGACCTTCAGTGTTTAAGTTTGACGGAGTGCGGGGGAAGAATGACATGAAGAGAAAGAAACAGAGGATATGGGCATACAGAGTCGCATAATGAGTAGAAAAAAGTTTTATGTTACTGTTACTACTAAAATTAAAACTGTAATTTCCAAGGCAGTGACTAAAACCTCTGTAAAATGTAATATGTGTAAGTTCCTCCTTTTAAAATTCTAAAATCAAACTTTCATTTCGCAGGTGACTCTCTCTTAGAATGAAATGTGCTTTTTACTCCATGACATCATTGTGAAATGGGACAATTACTGGAGAGCTGCAGGGCCTGCCTGAGCTCAAGGTTTAATTGGGATCTTTTGACAGTAGATGAAGGTACACGTTGAACACAGTATCAGCAGGGTTTTCAAATTTCTGGTGACCTTCAGGTCTCTGTCTTGGGAGCAGGCCTGCATTTTGCAGTCTCTGCGGAGTGGTTATGCCTTATCTATTCAGCCAGCCATAAGAGGGTAACATGACTAGAATTTACACACACGGCTGCACAGCATCCACCACAGTGAGCTTCGCCAACTGGTGTGTCGTCAGAAAGTGATTATAAGCCCAATGATACATTTATCATATTCATATCAGGACATTTTACCTATTGTCAGAGGTCAGGCAGCTCAGAAAAAAGTGGCCCTTAATGTTGAACTTTATAAGATATCAAGTCGAAAGGCAGTGGCATCAAATGTATGTTTTTTGATTCATGATGGAAACATGAATTAAATTGACTTGAGCTGACATGAGTAGATGCAAACTGCTTTATCGAAACAGGAAAGTTTCTAATCCCAAGCTAAATTATTCATTATTTGCATAAATCATTAAGGGGAAACTGTGATTGCTAGCCACAAGAATTTTCTGTCTTTTTTTTAAAGCTAGGTTACAAAGTTAAACATTTTTCATTTTTTTTATTGTACAAACTCTGGAATCCTGTAAAACTGAACAATTAGACAATTAACAATGAAATTCCCCAACAAATTGACCTAGGTGCAGCTGAACTCAACAAAACATGCTGTTAAAAGAAATGTAAATAAATGAAGAAGGTGGAAATAATTCTAATAATAATAATACCAATAATAATATTAATGACAAAAACAACAACAATAATAATAACAATAGTTGTCTCAGGTAGGTTTTCATTTCTCATTAGAAATAAAAATCCTTCGTACATGCACAGGGACAAGGACTTCTCATCTATCTGTTGAGTCACTGTCAGTCAGGAGTTAACCCCCCAGGTTCTTGATCCTGGACATGTCAGTACTGACTGACTGCAGGGACTGAACTCCTGACCCACATAATGTGCCACAGTGACAACTACTCACCACACTGACTCTATATTGGCAATTAGAAAGGAAAAAAGAATTGAGCACTAATTTTTTAATTGATGTGCAAAGTGTTGTTGTTAATGACTCAACGCCTCCCAGTCCTACTGACACCATGTCTGTCAGTCAGTCTGCATCCTGGTGGCTATCTGTGCTCTCACATGTGTGTCTGCGGCCCCAGGCCTCGCGCTGTCAGATCAACTTTCCATGGCAGACAGCACAAGGTCATCAGATGACGACCCTCGGCCGGGGCTGCCCCGCGGTCGCTCAGCTGTCCACACTCATTTTCAGTCGGCCTCTGTCCTGTGCTCACAAGCAGACAGGGTGGCACTGTTCTGCAGCAGGGCCACATAAACACACTCACAGTTCAACTACGCTATCGTAATCGGAAAGCACAATATTTTGGGAAATTCACTGATTTGCTGTCTTACTGATGCTTAAATATTAATAACAGCTTTATGTTTAAACATTTAGGAGAGAGGCAGCCCATGTTTTACAATGCCATACATCTGAAAACATGGTTCCGTAGGGATTTATTTAACAGCTAAAGCCCAACCCCAGTTCTTTCTCTATTGTTGAACACAAAATGAGATTTTAACCCCATGAGCACACACAGAGTGTATAAGAGCACAGTAGAGGAGGGCTAGGTGGCACATAGTGGACTGATGCCATATTAGTTTAATGGAAGTGTTACCTTGAGTTGTTCTAACGTAATCGTTATTTTGTCAGTAAGGTAAAAAAAATATCCACATACGTGAATTCAGCACAAAGAACTAATTCAATCAGCATAATTCACACTCAACAATCTAGCATCCTGAGTTTTGCTCTTATGGTTACATATCATCAACCTGGAAGTGAAACGTAAGACAGTGAACCACAGTGTTCTTATTTATATGTTGCTTTTTGGCTGTTGTATTTGCTTCCTCGTGATTTTAAGTGTCCATATCAGCAAATGCAAAACCTCCACAGTTTCTTCACCACTTTGAGCCTTTGAGATGCGAGTGTGGATTTTAGCATTAGTTTTCACTGCTCCTGATTCAAAGTGGTGGTGAGTGTCAGACTTGGTTTGTCTTCAATACAGAGATGAGACGCGGGTTAAAAGGTGTTCATTAGTCTCAAGCCAAACGCTTAATAAATGCTTCATGCTCATCAAGCAATGCTTCAATCAACTTCTTAATTTCCAGGCTGATTCAATATTCTTGCCTGTGGCATACAGGTCAGAGTTTGACCTTTGAAACAGTGGTTAGGCAACACAAAGTGTGAAAAAACCCATAAAAGTTTTCTGATGACAACTTTTGCATTTCTATGGAGAAGTAATGTCATCATTCAAATTAATGTCAGCTTACTAGGTTATTCTGATGTTTTCAATTGTATCTGGTGGTTGTCTCTCATAAGATGTACACTCTTTCTGCACAAAAAATAAAATATGTGACTTGTTAATTAGTTTGAATCTTTATTTGTCTGACAAATGTACAAAAGAACTTAATTAGGATCAATTTAATCGCAGTAATGAATTTCAGCAAATGGGATGACCAGAACATGTGTGTACAGTCTTTCAGCCCATGTGACATGAGCTCATGATACGTTGGTGTTGACTTTGAGTTGCAAATTAGAATTTCTGGAGGCAGCAGTGAACTGTGTGATTTGCCTGCAGTTTTCCAAAGTACTCCCGAGCCCATGTGACTATTTCATCACGGTAGCATGACGCTTTCTAATGTAATGACACCTGAGGTCTTGGCACAAAGTGATGAGGCACAACCC
The DNA here is from genome assembly GCF_900324465.2 of Anabas testudineus. Lineage (NCBI taxonomy): Eukaryota > Metazoa > Chordata > Actinopteri > Anabantiformes > Anabantidae > Anabas > Anabas testudineus. Next base: position 17,820,526 of record NC_046630.1, read on the forward strand.
ATCTTTGCCTGCAAAGACTGAACCTTTTAGACAAGCAGCCTGAGCCTGAGTCAGGTAAATCCCAGATTTTAGTAAAATACAAGTCCAAGTAGCCTTTGCGCCAGTATGCTATTACCAATATCAGTGACAAATTGTAGGCACCTTTAGCAGCAATGGTAATTATTACACAAGCAGAGGCTTCTATTGGTCATTTAAAGGAGTTTGAGGACTTGTCTGTGTCCACAGAAAGTCCTAACTCACAGGTTACATTACTGGGAATGCAAAATGGAATTAAATATGATTGAATGAAATATACAGAATATGACAGTGTGTGATCAGTCATTCTAAAAAGAAAGGCTGAATTCAATTTGCAAAAATTTTTGCTATGACGCACATTAAATTACAGAATATTCAGGCAAGAAAAATTGGGATCATTATTCATTATATTAAGACATTTCTAAATCACCAGGAAAGGATGTGTTGGCTTTAATTTTTCCTGGCAAGAATAAAAAATTTCAAAACCTTACATTCGTACTCTCCAAAGTACCTCTTTTCGTTTTTTAGATGGCATTATTACAGCATAATCGCGTCCAAGAAACGTCTACTGCACCTACCTGCAGGTCACCTCCGGGAAGAATAATTAACGTTTTATTATTGCCAGCCAGACGTGTCCATCACTGAGTCAAATGAATAGCTCTGAATCAAATGTCACTCAGTTGGTCTGCCTCATGACTTTCGTAACGCAGCAGATGCTGGTTTTCAAGGCTTTAAATGGATTTTCAGTCAGGCAGGTGGCCAGACACCTGCCAGCTCTTTTGTGTTCAGTAACATACACACATTTATCTTTTCATAATTGCCACGAAACTCATTCACATTTAAGTTCCATTGCCCCTAACCCTAACTTAATCCTGAAACAGCTCTTTGAAGTTGTGAGGACCAGGCTAACTGCCCTTATAATACCAAAATGTCCTTATGCTATTGAAATAAAATTTCTCTGCAGAATCAAGAAAAAGCTATTTAAAAATTATTTAGTGAACAAGTGAAAAATACCTGTGGATGTGTGAATATACATATGATAGAATCGCTAATCTGAATCTAGTTTTACAGGCCACAAAAGCCACATGATCAACAGAACAAATGCATCACTGCACCACAAATTACTGTGCAGTAAACATATTCAATCTAATCCTGTTAACAACATCACTCCTGATTGCAGTAAAAGAGCTGGACCAGATTTTGTCTTACTGAGGGCAACACGAGGACACAGGAAGAAACAGTCCAAAAGCAGAGTGATTATGTCTGCGAGTAAAGTGGATCAATTTCTCTGAGTCTATAATAGGTGTTAAAATTATACATGTGCCTCTTCTACCAGCTCCTCCATTGATGGCTTTTGATAGTGAGAAAGTAGGAGCTTTCAGAATGAATGCACTTTAAAATCCACACATCCTGGTAATAGGAGATTAGAAAAAGAATTATATTGTCATGATCAGTTACTGTAATTGAAATGTTCTGATATAGTAAACTTTTATAAACAAACCCTTGAATGGACACCTTGGGCTAAAGTGATAGGGCACCACGTTTCACTCTATTTTATGATTTTCAGTGAATAAACAACTCAGCTCTACTGTAATATGCTCATGTAAGAATTTGTTTTAATACATTAATATGGCACTATCACATTATTTTTGCATTACCTAACATATGATATATCAAGATAACACTGCTCTCTAAAAAGCCAGAGGTCATGTCTTCACCATGTATGAGTGTGCTCGATCCACAGTATATCCACTGGGATGACTGCTTTCTTATCATCTAAGGGTTTTTTAATGCCTGTCCAGTATTCTCCAAAGGAGCTAATGTTTAGGTCTGCAGCCATTTCATTTAACTGTCTGCACTGTTCATCCAGTGTGTGTATCTGTTGCACATATTGACACCTGTCAGAGCTGTTTAGTGAGTAAGAGGTTTACAAGTGACTAAAACAAATTTCATTCAGTGTCTGAGCTCACTCCAAGTAAAGAGTAAGACGTTCAAACATTCAGAAGGAGCTCACAGTAGCGCCACCATGCTGCTCTGAGGACCTAGTTGAGATTGTTCAAAAAAATATGATTATTCAGATTTCTTGGCATGTCCTTGTAGGCAGAGGCAGGAGATCCACAGGGCAGACTTGAGGAAGCATGCATTCTCTAAGCAGAGCCAGTGGAGTGGGTAGGGAGAAGGATGGATGGGCCACCTTGTTGGATTTAGGTGAACAAAGGAGACGACTCGAAAGTCTGTCAGACTAAAAGTTAAAAGCATCTGTCAGGAGGAGTGGGTTTAACTGCCAAAATCCAGGCAAATCTTGATCTGAACTTGAAGCTACAGTTTCTGCCAAAGGAGCTTGTACAAAGCACTAAATTACTTGTCCTTCTGTAAATAAATAATTTCAAACATCTACACATCTGCAATGGTTCAGTAATATAAACAAAGGTGAGATAAGCATGTAAAACTGTACTTGGTAGTTCCATGTGTCCATGTAAACTATGAAAAGTTCTTGTACACAAGGCTTGGTGCACTGCATCATCCAACCTGCTTTTTCACAACATGGTTTCCATTCAGACAGCCTTATTAAATCTTAAAATATGCTCTTTGTCCTGGAAGGAGTGGGCATGTACAGGACAGTCATGCTCTGAGGTAAAAGTTCTGACAAAAAAGTCATATGCTTTTAGTCACCATGGTTACAGTTGGATAATGTAACACATGAAAAACAGACATTTAGTAAAATGTGGGTCATGTGACAAGTTAATAATAGTTGACAGTCTGAGCAGGACAAGTTTATTGATTTTAGATTCTTTAGCCACTAGAGAGTTAAAAATGTGGCCTCAACAACACCTGTAGATGCATGAAAGAGAACCAGCGAGTTTTGGAACACATTATTTACTGTAATAATACAGTTATTATAGAGTTTATATAGATGTAGAAAGGGAGCCAAAAACATCTCAACACACACTTAGAGATATAACAAGGTCAAGTGATGTTTACAGGGTGTTAGTATAAAATAGGGAAGAGGAGGAAATGACCGTGTATGGATTAGAATTGTATATATACAATAAAACTGCAACCCCAAATACGTAATTACAACCAGATCACATTTTATATTACCATAACAAGAACATGTTGATTTACATAAATGACAAGTCTCAGATTACAGCATTAGTACAGTTTACTACATTTGTGTTTAGAAACTCCCTTCACTTGGTTATGGTTACAGAAATACTGTGTCCTGCCTTAAAGGGGAAACATTTAATAATTCTGACAGATTTATTTTACCTTTAAACAAAACTAGAATCTTTTCCTAAGTGCTTTTGTCACCTAAACCTAACCACTGGCAGCCAAACTCTGCGCTATATTGGTACACCTGCCATCCAACCCAACCATCCTTGTGACTCTGTTTCCATTATTACATGTACTTCATTTAATCAAATAGTGTTAGATACATGTGATCAGGCTAAACAATACAGCCTGTCTGAATATATAATAATAACTGTTTAATGACTCTACCAATAAAAAGAGAGTGTGGTGGTAGGTGGGCAGACGTTTTTGTTGCTCAGTCACTTAAGCTTTTTGAAATAAGCCTGCCTGTCGACTACCTGCCGCTCTGCAGTGGTGGCTGAGTGAAACCAGACAGTGCTCAAAGTAGAAAGAATAGAGTCTGTTGTTATAGGACTGAATCTAGTAGAGGTTCATCGGACATCTGGTGCCACAGGCAAGACCTATCACCACCTCGCTGTGTCTGTTTGTGTGGTACATGCTATACAGTGGAGAGGGAATGCTGGCACAACAGTATTTGAGCAATTTTTGTCTGGTGTGGAGTCACTTTAGTGAGATTCAAAGCATCAGCTCATACTCCTATTGAAGCTGATTCAAGAAATTAGCACAGATTTGCTGTACAGTGCACTAGATGTGTGGTTCCTGTTCACATCTGTTCATAGGACCCCTATGCTATTCTCCTTTAAATTCTGCAAAGAGGCAACACAGCAAATACATTTTTTATAGTGCAAATGATCATTCCTGTCTACTTCAGGATAAAACCAAATTTGATATCTCAACTGAGTGCAGATGAATGGATGAATTGCTGGTTTTCTAGCAGGTAATTTGATTCAGCCCACTTTCCTCCTCTACAAAAGTATTTCTTTTCAGTGTGACCTGACCTTAATCAATCTCCAAGTTGTAAGGACTTTTTCATCAGTAGTGACGTACCAACAGCCCTTATTTCAGGCATCGAACAATAAACACATTTAAAAAACCCAATTGACATCAAGATGAGAGAAAGGGAGGTGCTAAAATGCTAACTAGTTTTTAAGATTTAAGATTCAGTTCTACAGCATTCTATCATCAAAACTCTTTGAGGCAGAAATTAATACAAAACTGGTGACAAGCTTAGCTAACAGCTTAGAACTACCGCAGCGATTATTTAGGCTGCGAATGTGTGAAAATCAGAGTGACGCAAAATCCAGAGTTTGTCCACCAGCTCACATCAAGGACCCTCCACTGAGTTGTGATTAGTTTTTAAACGAACTGCGTAAACTGCTGTCTGCTCAACATGATAATGATAATTATCACTACCCTCAGGATTTAAAATCTTGGCGCTTTGTAGTGCTTTCTTATACCCACTGGCTTCTAATTATCTGTCATTACCAATAGCAGCATGTGATAGTTGATCAGAGACAACATGTGCCAATCTGCACTGACAGAGAGAAGTACACAGTGACAAACATGTGCACACTAACTATGTTCCCATATACTTTTATTTGCACGTTTCAGATTTGAGTATGAAATATAAATAAAGCTAAAATCCCAAAAATCGAAAAACAATTATTCATGTTACCATGTATGTGTTTTATTGTACTCAATGTAGTCTATATTACTGTAAGGTTGGAGGGTTTATCCAAAAAAGTTAGAAAAGCTACTTAATATAAAGCAAAAGTATTTACTGCTAGAAGAGATGACTAAAAACCCAACCCAACCAACCCAATGTGCCGGATTGGGTAGTGCTGATCCTAACCTTCTTATGGGGACTGAGCATCTCCGAGATGTGACCACATTTCAACAAATCCTTGTGTTTGTAAAGATAAAAACCATCCTTATCCCATTTTTTAAATACAAGTTTAAGCTGCCTGTTGGGGCCTTAGGTACCAGAGCTCTGTGTTCAACAATACATCTGACGATTGGCACAAGAAAGAACTTAACACATTTCTAATGTGCTTTGTTTGTTTTCTGATATATACTGTCTAGTGCACTACAGCATTATAACACCTTTGGTTTTGTTTAGTCACCAGCAGTACTTGATTAAGTCTTAGAAATCACTGTTTAATACTAATAATCCACAAGGGGGTTGAGGCATAAGACAGAATGTGTTTGTGTTTGAATTGTAGCTAACCACATCCAGGTAGCACTGGGACATACCACTCTATACAGCAGGTGGTAGTACTCTGTATTTGAGAAGAAATCCTAGGACGGAAAATCTACAAACTGTAAAGAAAACAACCCCACTGAGCAGCCATTTTCTAATGTTAAATTTAGTTCCTTTACCTTACGTACAATCCCAGCACAATGCACAACAGTGCTGTCTTCATTAATAATTCAAATGTTCTGGATCTTAGGAACCTAAACTAATACATTTGATATAGTCTCTAATAAAATGATCCTCGGGATTCGTCCAGCACTATCAAAGTTATGGTCAACACAAGATTTTGCCTCTGGCAGGGCTCCAGCAAGGTCAGGGAACGTCCTGAAATAACCTTTTGAAACCATGGAATTACAAAGGTTTTTTAGCCTTGTTTAGACAACAAGAGATGAAATTCCATTAATCTACAAAGGGCCTTTCCTCCCAACAGCTACAATGGTAACTACATTTTCCTCATACCTAATTAATTTCTCTAATGAAATACAGTAAATGTGCAGGTCTAAATACCATATACCCTAATAGTAATTTGAAATGTTGAAATGGAAAATGGGATACTAAATGATAAGTACATTAATGTGTGACATTCAACCATGAAGTGCACATTTAACATGCAGCCTTGATGTGTGTGCACACCACATGGCATTCTGCTATGACACCTACTGGGGACATCACCTCTCTGATGGGAAGATGGACTCATTTGAGAGAGGAGAGTTATCAGACGGCATCTCGCCCACACATCCACTGATAGCTGCAATCAGCAGAAGAAGGAAGAAGAGGACTCAAGAGGGCAGCTCGTCAGCTCTGATAAGGCCTTTTGCATCACTTCTGATTGAGTTGGAATACTTAGAAGATGCACTGTAATGATAGTCATCTCGGCTAGTGCCTGTCCGCGTTTGATGTCTGAAGATCTCTGTCATTTTATATTCGTGTGAGTGTTCAGGAAAGTGAGGGAGTGATGAGAACAAGTGAGACTGTAAGTGTGTTGTTGTAACTCATGCTGAAAATGATAAAGTCAATGTGGTTGGTCATTTTCTATCAAGAAATTCAACCTAGTGACTCTTTGGATAAAACATGAATGAAAAATAAGGTCAGTTGGGTAAAGAAATACAAAAACTACACTGTCACTGTTGATACTCATATTACACCTGTACAATAATCATAAAGGTTAGGGTTAGGGTTAGTACAGTACAGTACAGGGAACTGTACAGTAAACACAGTTCACAGTTATTCAGGTAATTACCTGCAAACGTTCACCGTTTTTTATTATCTAGTCTAAAATCAAGCACTTTGCAGGACCCCTGCTGGTTTCTACCCTTTAGGGTAACTTTAGGGTTAGCAGTTCACGGCCTGAGTCCTCCTGGCCGTATGTTGAAGTACTCCTGTAAAAAACACTGAACCCTCACACTGTCCCAATGCCTGAGACACTGAGGATGCACAAGCCAGTGATGCTGGTGCCTGTCCCAAGCCCAGGGACAGTTGGGGAGGGGTTTTGTCAGGCATTCGACATTTAAAAAAAAAAGTGCCAAATAAATGTGTGCATGGATCATGGTCCATGTGGCAGCTCCACAGCCAGAAGCAGAAAATGGAACTGGCTGCGTGCCTGGAGTGCCCTTAGGGTAAGGTGGTAATGGGATGGAAAAGTGTTGTATGAGCGTGGGTCTGAAAGGCAGAATGAGAGAAACAAGTAGATTTTTAAGGAATTAAAATAAAAGGACTCTTTGAGCTGAAAAAACACTTTTGGTTTGAGATGGTAATGACGTATTGAAAGAAAGGAATTTTGACAGCGTGGGAAAGCTGAAATGATTGCATTAGGTCATCACTACTAGTGGCCTTTACCATTACATGTTTCATTTGAACTATTGTTAATGTAAAAGAAGTAAGAATGGGACCACAGGCTTCACTCTTAATAAAATTCAAAGCACAGTATGGGATTAACAATTTGACATAGATTTTTACAATGTAGTTAAACACCGAATAATAATAATGTATGACTGCAAAATATGTGTACTTGATTTAATTTAATATTAATAAAACAACCACAAGATCAGCAAAGATTCCATAGAAAGGCTTGTGAGAGCAGCTGTCAGCTTCATTTTAACAGAGATGGGGAAAAGAAAACAGATACAAATTTGCAAAACGTGCTTGTTACAGTCAGAACAGAAAAAAACAGTTTTAATGCTGTTGCTGATCAGTGTAGTCCTCACTGATCTTTTGTTGTTGTTATTATTGAAATATAATAAGACTTTACAATATACCATCACATCTTCAAGACTATAAACACCAAAACACTACATCTATATACCAAAAGCTATAACAGCTTTAATTCTTATGGTTCTGTGGCTTTCTACAAATTGTTGGAGCCTGGCTGCTGAGATTTGCTCCCATTCAGCCACTAGAGTGTTAGTGAGGACCAACACTGATGTTAGTTGACAAGGTTTGGCTCAGTCAGTGTCCAAGTTCATTCCAAAGGTGTTGGATGGGTTTGAAGTCAGGGCTCTGCACAGGCCAATCAAGTTCTTTCATACCAAACTGGGAAAACCATTTCTTTATGGAGCCTGCTTTGTTCACAGAGCTACCTTTGTCTTTCTCTCACTGTGCTGTCCATCAGCTCAAAAAATCTTTAAAATAAGTTGTAAGTTACTGAAGCCCAGTGGCTACATGAACTGTATATGGTTTTCAGTAAACAGGTTACTAATACATGGGTAATCAAAGAACTGTGTAACCTGATTTATCCAGATAACCATTTTGCAAAGTTAATGTAAACCCAATGCCTGTCATATTTAAACAGGAAACACTTTTGTTGCCACAAAGTTGGAACGAGTGTTTTTTTCCCAGCTTAAGAGTGACAACCATACCGTGCTTCTATTCACTGATGCCGTATTTTGTTATTGAGAATAAATGGCTTGTTCTTTTTTATTCGCAGCATGTCTTCCCAGAAAGCTGTTTGGCCTCATGGAGCTGTCAAAATGTAGAAGGTCCCATCCAACTGAGCATGCTGTGAGTGAGCACACGCCCAGATGGCCAAGGCCCTCCTAAATTTACTGTATCTGATGTTGTTAAATGAAACTGGTGTATGGACAGTCTGTCCCACATAAGTTCAACATTTGTGCCCCATCCACTCATACTTTCCTAGACAAAAAGTTTATTAATGTGATTTATTGGTTGGCAATTCAGCCTGGTTACACCACATGGATGAAGAGAAAAGTATGAGTGTAGAATGTTAGTTTCCAGCTTCCAGCCCTTTTCCATGTGTGGAGCTATACTCTCACAGTTAGACTGTAAGTCAGAACTCAGCTGCTGATTATGGGGCTCTGCCAGTGGGTGGAGAAAAAAAAGCCTATAGCTCATTTTGCCCTTGGAATTTAAACCTGCTCCCTGAAACTTCATTCTCCCTGGACTACATACTATTCAGATAGAGGCATGGCATAATTGCAATTCACAAGCAGTGCAAACTGGATGAAAACTGGAGAGACAATTTTACTATTCTTAGAAGTTTAACACTTGTTATGCTTTTGTCAGTTTTTCCTAAAGCTGCGATGCTTACTTGTTACTATGCATTCATGCCTACATCACGCAGCATTCATTCCTTAGGAGTGTTTGTTGTGTTTGTGAATGTTGGTGTTGCACATCTGCAGCATGCAACTTAGACCAGGACGACTAGGGCTAAAAAAGGTCAGCAGCAGTTTTGGATCACCACAACAGTAGGGGAAAGCTGTGGAAAGAAAAAACATACACAATGTCTTGTGAGGTCACTGGCAAACTACCCCCACTCTGCATGGTATGGCAGATCTCAGTAGTGATCTTATTAAAGTCGGCTTGAGAAATCACTCAAGAGCCATAACTGCAGCAAGGCTACTCAGCATTGCCCAGATTGGTCTGGCCAGATTACAAGCTGCAGCTGATCATGTCTACCAAGAGTGTCAGTGTAATTTAATGGCAGGCTGTCAACAATTAAAATGACCTGCAGAGAGCAGAGAAAACTATGACAGTGTATACCGCCTGTTTCAATCTCACCAAAGCAAGCGAGTGTTCTCATCAAGCTTCCACAAACTGGTTTACCTCCAAACCTCCTCCATTAAGCATGAAAATAGCTGTGTGCCACCTAGGAGACCTTCCCCATGAGGTTTGTTACAGAACCTTTGACATCACACATTTTTGGTTCCTTTGTCTTTATGTATGTAGTTCCTCTGTGATGGGCCACCTAAACACTAGTTTTAATGAAAAGCTCCTTCGGCAGATGCAAGCCAAAACCAGTCTGTCAGGACCTACTCAGAAGCTTCCTCTTTGCTGATGATGCTGACCTTGTTTCCCGACAGTAGGAACACTTTGCAAAGGTTCATGGGCCAGTTGTCAGGCACATGGTGATTTTAGGCTGATAATCAGCATGGAGGACACCAAAAACTTCCACTTGCCACTGTAAATGAACAGTAGTGGAAATTTTTGGTGGGAGGTACCATACACAATTCCAATTATAGTGGCCAAAATGATCACAGATATCAGTATTACCAGTCATGTTAAAGGTTTCTGAAAATGTAATGTTTATTTATTGTTATTATCATTATCATTACTAAAAAGTAATATTCTCTCTCACACACACACCTCTAAAATGTACTAATAGTATGAGTTGTGCACTCAACATACTAGAAGCACGACAACAGACAGAGTTTTCTCTCACATTGTCTCAGGCACATCCTTAGGATTACATGGCAAGACAACATCACCAACTCAGAGGTCCCCGAGCATGCTCCGTCCCTTAGCAGCCATGCCATCCTGAGGAAGAGATGCCTGTGGAGGATGCAAAATGGCAGGGTCCCAGAAGACATCCTGTATGGTGAGCTTACTTCTTGTCTACAGGATGACCCTGCCTCAGGTGTAAAGATGTCTTCAAACGTGACATAAAAGCTACTGACATGAGTGTGGAAACGCTGTGAAGGAGTGTGTATCCTTGAGGCAACTGGTGGAACTAGGAATGGACAGAGATGAGGGGCAGTGGAAAGCAGTGATGATATAAAAGGGAGAAGCCAGAAAACAGAGATCATCTAACATGAGCAGATGATCAGCAGCCGTGCATGCATGGGCTTGCTGAGTCAATGCAATTGCAACACAGCATACTCCATCCAAGGAGTTTTTACTGTGTGTTTATTGTCTGTATGACTTTCTACTGAATCATCGTCTCCTTCACTGTCAACATTATTGATGTTTTGTGATTTTTAATTATCATTGCTTGCAAAGACTAAGACATTGAGTCTCTATGTATCCACTAGTATACAGAAGGTTAATTACACGATTATGACTGAAAAAATAAAATAACAAAATTTAAAAAAAGACAGCAAGTAAAGTAAGTTATAAATTTCTTGTCCTTCATATTCTGTATCTTTGTGAACAGAAACACACAGTGACTCAGAGTCCTCTGGAAGTCCATGTAAAGAAATAAGTACAGACAACAGCCTGTACATCTGTCTCTGGCATTTCTCAGGTCTGAAATTTGACAGGATTCTGAAGAAAGTAAAGTGTGATTACCTGTCATGACATATTTTATTGACTGAAAGAAAGTCTGTCCTCTTGATAATCACAAAGTGCCACACTTCCTGTCATTCACAGATCCCTGCTCATCTGTGTCTTCCAGTTCTTTGTGAAGTTAGTAACAGACTGCATCTCCCACTGCTCCCATCTGCCAGTCTACAACAGCCCAACATCGGTTTTCACACTATCTGCATTCATCAGAACAAGCAATGACCTGAGACATGCTCCAAAAATGTTCCTAGATAAACAAACATGTAACGCAATCATAACAGTCTTTCCATTCAAGAAAGCCACTGTGCGAGTAATTATAAGGGAAAGAACAATTTTGCACTTGTGAACTAGAAAGAGTTTGGGATGTCTTCATACACTATTTTGATCCTAGGGAAATCTTTCTATTAATTACAAAAACTAATTAAAGGTAATTGGGTTACAGTGATATTACGATATGGGACTTAATTAAATATCAGATGTCCCTGATAAAATAATGACGTTCATATGTATTTTCATAGTTATAGATAAAATAGGATTTACATTAGCACAATGTGAAATTGTTAAATGAAGGTGCAAAATAAAACTGTGTATACTTCGACAGAAAATTCAACATTGTGTGTGATTTCAAGTTAATGATTACTGCATGAACAAGTCTGTAAAATGTGATAGATAACAGCTTTTTCGGTCGTATTTTCTCTGGGTTGAGTCTAATGGAACAGTTGGGTTTGTAAGTAGTAGATTTATTTTTGTCATTTTTTCCTCTGTACACCACCACATTGAATTTCAAACGAAACACTGAAGATCTAAGCTAAGTCAAGATGTTCAGCTTTGATTCATTGGGTTTGACAAAAGTTTACCATTTACCATTTAGGAATTCCATACATTTACATACACACACACTCATTGGTATCCTCACAAAACAGCACAAAACTGGCAGATTAATCTTATATGATATGAAAAAAAAACCTGATGAATATTGGCAGCACATTCTTCTGGTCAGATTTAACCAAAGTAAAATATTTTACTTCAGATGAGGTCCAGCATGCCCAGGACATGGACTAGTATGATTACAGTGAGTGTATAGTGCCCACTATAAATCATGGAGGTGGGAGTGTGTTAAGGGGCTGCTGCCGTTATGAATGCAACTTTTAATTCTTAATTAATCAAGCGTTTCTCTATGTTTAATTAAAGTGCTTGTGTGTTCTTATATTCGATTGTGATTAGAAATGAAACGTATGCCCCTGAGCGAAACACAAAGTTTAAAATAAATAAATTAATATTTTGCTTCAACTGAGGGGGTCAAAAGTTTTGCAGAAGATCCAGTATGTCATTTATCTGACTGCGTCCAGGCTGTAGCTTCTGCAACCGCCACTGCATCAATCATCAAATTCCTCCTGTCAATATAAATGCAAATCATACAATCTGGCAAGGCTGTGTTGGATTATGACTTAGTAGTAGACCCTTCTGAGCAAAACGATGCTGTGAAAGGTCACTGGCTCATTAAGTTCGGGCGATTGCCCAGACTGGAAGAGAGAACTTAAAGGGGATCAGCTGACTCGTCTGTACACTGTAAAGAGCAACAATATTGCTTTTTTCAGATGTGCAGAGCTGGGACTGCTGCATCGGGTGGCAGCTGTATAATGTGTCAAATCCCTTACAGTGAGGTAAACCTGCCCAAGAGAACCATGTAACCTTTTGTCATTTCAGGCACTGTCTATATACACGGTGAATTTGGTTTATTTCCTCTTTGCTAGATCTTTTGGTCTTTAGTTCCATTTTTCCTTCTTGATTCGTTAAGATGAGGTGATTCGTTACCTTGAAACTTTTAAATCAGAGAATAAGAATGAAAAAAAAAAAAAAACGGAACCATTTTGCACGGAGAGAATGTGTGAACACATGACCTAAATGACTAATAACAGCCAATAGCCACAGAACATATTCAGGAGCTTCACTGGCCAGATTATATTTTGCTAATTAATATTCACAACATGATCTCAGGATAAGTTCTTAGTGATGCAGTGAAGCAAACACACTTAAACATGCATCCACAAATGTCAGGGTATTACAAATTTAGAAAAAAAAATGTTTTTTTTTTTTAAAGAAATTATAAATTTTTTGTTGAAACAGATGATTTAGTTATTACAATGTCTTTAGCAAGTTACTTACAAAAGGTCAAAAAGACAAATTTTCTGACATGTAACTAACAGATGTACGTGTTACAACAGAGTGTAGAATCTATGAAATTTCTCAGTTACTGTGTTTTGAAAAAACCTGTGCTCCAAACTAAATGCCCATGAAGTAATAAGCACACAACTCTCAGCTTCTTCCCAGTTAAGACTTTCTTGCTTTACGTTCTCTACAAATTTCTTTCAATGTGTCATTGTCATTTGGTCAACAACTAGATTGAATGCAGCCTTCACTTTTCCTCTAGCAACATCAGCAGGTTACAGCTGCCTGTATGTCGTATTCATTAAAATACTTAAATGCCAACTGAAAAAAAAAATCCATTGATGTCTCAGGATAAGCTTTAAAAGTACAGTAGTATTGTGTCTAATGCTGTAATTAGATTAATCTAGTGCCATCATCTCGTCTGGCAGACCGCAGTTATTTTGGTTGTTAACTTTGATAGCTTTTGTTCATCAAGGTCCCTTCCACTCTGTACAGATCTCCTGTTTTACCACCTCCGAAGCACCCAGACCATCACGCTGCCTCCACCATGCTGGACTAAAGGTATTAAGCACTATTTTAGCATCTTTTCATTTGTTCTGCATCTCACAAATGTTCTCCGGTTTGATCCAAAGACCTCAAACTTGGACTCATCTGTAGACAACACTTCCTTTAGTCTCCCAGTCTCCAATGTCTGTGATTTTTTGCCCATCTCAGTCTTTTGCTTTCATTGGCCAGTCTTAGATACAACTTTTTCTTGGCAATTCTGCCATGAAGTCCAGCATCCTGAAGTCTCCTCTTCCACTTGTGATGCTGACACTAGTGTTTGATGTGTTCTATTTAGTGCAGCTTCCGGTTTAGGACATGTGAGGCATCTCTATCTTAGACTACACACTCTCAGATATTTGTTCTCTTGCACAGTTGTGCATTGGGTCCTCCAACCCCTTTTTCTGTCCCTGTTAGAGTCAGTTTGCGCTGCTTTCTGAAGGGAGTAATAACAGCATGATAAGAAATGTTAAGTTTCCTCACAATTTCTAGCATTGAGTAGCCTCAATGCGAGAAGGATAACAATAGACTGATGGAACATGTAAACAAACAACTGTTGATGTTCAGGTACTACAAAGGGGTAACAAAGTGATGTCAAAGACTTTAGAAATTCACCAGTCTATAGTTAGGCAAATAATCTACAAAAGGAGACACTTTGGGACTGTGGCTACTCTACCAAGAAGTGGACGACCAGTCAAAATAACCCCTAGAGCAAAACAAACACTTATTAATGAGGTAAAGAAACAATCCCAAGTGGCAGCCAAAGATTTGAAGGCATTGGAACTGGCTAACACCTGAGTTCATGAGTAAAACATTAAATAAGCAGGGTGTCTATTGCAGGACACCAAGAAGGAAGTTGCTGCTTACTAAAAGGAACATTGCTACACACCTGAAGTTAGCAGAAGAGCACAATGACACTGCACAGCGGTATTGGTAAAATGTTTTGTGGACCGATGAAACTAAGAACTATTAGGAAAGAACGCACAGCACTACATCTGGCATAAAAACGGCACTGCATATCATCATGAAAACATCATCCCCATCGTAAAGTATGGTGGAGGAGACGTCATGGTTTGGGCCTGCTTTGTTGCATCAGGGCCTGGCCAGCTTCCAGAGATTGTGGGAAAGAGGAATTCCCAAGTATATCAAAAAATTCAACATAACATCTTCAACATATTGTTTGGCTTCAGAAAAACTAAATCTCAACCCAATAGAGTTGCTATGGAACAATTCGAAGAGAGCCACACACATGAGCCGTCCAATAAATATGACAGAGCTAAAGGAGTTCTGTCTAGAAGAATGGGCTAAAATTCCTCCTGAACAATTTGCAGGTCTGATCCCCAGCTACAGGAAGCACTTGGTTGAGTTGTGTAAATCAGATCATGTTTTATGACAAAATAAAATCATAAAATTCCACATTTTACATTCAGCACAGTAGATGTTTCATATGATTTCTCCCTTTACTTGAGAACCACACTTTTCCTTATAAAACACTGTTCCATGATGCTATACTTAACACAGAAATTGGACCAATTTTTAGATTCTCATAATTAGAGGATTACAACATGTATAAAATGGAGACATTCCTGTGGGCATAATCTCATAAAATTCAATAAGCACATTCACTGTCCTTTTCAATTAGCATTTTAATATCTCATGATTCTCTAGTACCATCTTTAGGACAAGCTTCAGGACAAATGTCCTTGTTTAAGGCTACAGACAGGAAAATTGTCAATGTGTAGTTTGTTATGTTTTTTATAAGTTTTAGCATGTATACACAAAGGAACAGGCATGTACACACAAACAGATGGGGACCTCTTTTCTGCACATAATTTAGTAGTGGTTTAACTCCAGCCTAGTGAAACAGTCCATTTAAATTGCAGACCTTTCTCCACTTCAGGGATAATTACCCCCATTATTCTTTTGATGAAGTGGCACCTGAAAAACCGCTTTAATGTTTCACTGTCTTTGTATTTTGCAGCAGCAATGCCTCCTGTGTTGCATAAAGCGAAAAGTTCTTTTAAAACAAAAGTCGCAATGACTGTTTGGTCGCCAGTTCAACCTCCAGAAAAACCAAACATCTACTTGTGTCAAGCTGAGGTAAAGGAATACTAAACTCCACCTGCTGCTTCTCTGTGTTTAGCCAGTGTCAATTAGACCTGTTCTTATCTTTTGCATATTCTAGGATTATCAGTGTAAAACGAAAAAAGAAATATAAAGTCATTTCCCAAATATTACAAAAGTATAAGTGTTGCTATTCATTTATGCTAGCCCCTCTTTCACTGCCCTTCCCCACATGGAGGTTTCAGTGGCATGGCAGCCGTCCTCATTTGTTTTGCAAACTAATTCAGGGCTATCAGCAGCCAGGCAGATTAATTAGGCAATCAGTCGGCAGCAGAGGGAGTTTGTCACAGCAAGGTCATTGCATGAGGGTCCATTATTCCCATCTCCCACAGAGGTATATGTAAACCTCTTGCTGTTGGCCTTTATCAGTGAAAGCAAAACTCACTCACAGTAGACATGTCTTAACATCACTGCACATTTCGGGATTTTGGTCCTATTTGTGCTTGTTTTAGCTTGTCCTTTGAGAAGCAAAAACCAGAAAAAAACAAATAATCAGCTGCTTCGAACTTGTATGAGGTAAAAAGGGCAACAGGAAGTTAGGTAGTATAGTCTGGCTGATCACCATCGGGTCATTGACTGTGACACACAGCTCATGGTGGCAGTTAACTCTAGGCACCCAATTACTTTTTCTCAGTCAAAAATTTTATTCTTTCTCAGAATCAAGACAGAAGACTTCTATATATGTTTAATCCACTGTGACATCCACTTGTCAACAATACCACTATCTCTGACTTCCAACCCAAATTAACATAAATCCTTCCCAGTTATAATGTAAAAACAATGTTTTCATGTTGCTGCAGCACATATTAGAGAAAGCGGTTTTAGTTACTTTTTAAAAAGTTAAAAAGGTCTCTAACAAAAGTCAATTTTGGTGAGAATATCTTGTGATTGTTCTGTATGATTTTAAAGGTGCTGTCAATGCTCTCTGGTGGACAACAGAATATTTACATTTTGACAGATTTAAAATAAGTTGCTCAGGCCTAATGGTTATTTATTTTCTTTCTGAAGGTCTAAATTCTGAATTCCTAAAAGCATGATTTAAAAAAAAAAATGCAGATACCTGCGAATATGCCTCAATGCCTCATTTATTTGCATGCCTGATGTTCTGCATTGCCCCAACAGGAGTGCACCTGTCTCACTGGGTGAAAATACAACATGAATCAATAATTGTGTGGTCCATGAAGTCTTTCAAAACACACCTGAAGAGTTGATGGGGGAATTGTCAGTAACACGACCGATCACAACTGCCGACTCATCTACCCAACCTCCCAACTAGCCTCATCACCACCTCATCCACCAGTGTTGCTGCCTCCACCTCTACAGTTTTATCTCAATCTACAGACCTTATGATAGCTAGAATTGAAGAAAGCAGCAAAGCCAGTTTAGTTGTCGATACAGGACCATCTAGTGGCAGCACCCACGGCAACATCAGATCAAAAAAGTAAATGTATCAGCCAGAATGTCTTAGATAAGTGGTTTAGAAATTTTGAGATTTTGGCCTAGTGCTTTACAACTGTGCTAGTCCCTCTGAGAGGCCCAGCATCTTTTCTTTTCCTAAATTTTTTTGGTTTTCTAATCAGGAAATGCTAACACTGCTAACATGCTGGCAGTTTAAAGTACGCTATAGCAGAGTTTAATTTGCAGGCAACACACTGGACAAGACTACATTTTAACATGGTTCCACCAGACTATCTGATAAATGACAGATACTGTAGTCAAATCACAGGGTGATGATGGTGGTACAGGAAATGCCGGTTGCTCACCAAATCAATGGAAATATCATCTAGGAACCAGCAGAGTTGGGCCATAATTTTATTGCAGTCCATCTAATGATATTTAGTCTCTAACAAAATGGCTGACCAACAAACTGAAAGATTAAAACACAGATACTGTCGTCAAAAACACAGACAGAGTGCATGGCTATGCAGAATTAAACCTAGAACACATAATCACATAGAATGATCATACATTCACTCACTGATGTTTATTTTATTTTTTTCTTTATCGTGGCCTCAGATCATCAGCACATTAACTCCAGGCCTTGTTAAAAAGCCACATGCCACATTCTAATGTCTGTGCTGCTCTCTGCTGGCATGCATTAATAATTACAATGAAACATAACTCGGCATAATTAAAGCAGTCGTAAGTACAGGGACTAAAACGTTATTGGAAAAGAATGGAATTAATATTGACATTTAAGCACAACTGCCTAATGAGAAACTCATACTGTAACGAGAGATGACAGGGTATTTTTAAGCTTTCTTTGCTGGTTTTCACAGCAACAATTTATTAGAGAGTACAAGAGTGTGTACAGAATATTTTGGGGCAATAGGTTAATCCTGTGCCCACTAGATGTTATTTATGCAAAAAATAGGAAGAGCAGTACAACTGTACATAGTACCATCATCTACAATAACCTCACTGGTAATTTAACGTACCACATAATTTACATCAAGCTTTCAAAAAAAAAAAAAAAAAAAAAACAATACATGATGCCATCTATTATTGAAATTCCTGTGCTTTTTAGTGTTAAAGCCTTCATCAGAGTAGCTTCATGACCCAGCCCCCCTGTGAGGTTTTGACTGTGACTCATCAACATGTAGCCTCGCCTCCAGGCTCTTATAATCAGTCACTTATAGTCACAGGCGGCCATACACACTACAGCTGCTCGCAGGGAGAGCAGAGCTGCAACTACACAAATGTTTGTGGAGATACACAGTCAAACGAGCAAAATGACGAGGTTCCGCCTGCAAGCCGCGATAATATGTAAGTAGATTCTGATAACAAAGCATTTCATTTTCAGTTTGAGTTTCATTTTCTGACAAGTCTTCTCTTACTCTGTTTAGGAGGACTTCAGCCTTTTTGTGTAAATGTAATGCAAATCCAAATATATAAATATATTATATATTAAATATATTTCAATAATGTCAAACAGTTTTTGACATTAGCAAAACATTATTCACTTTTAATAATTTACTAGTTCATTGTGAAATTTTGGCACAGGGAAGTAAAGGAAACACGTGTAAGTTGACAAGCCACTTCAAGTGACAGCGAGATTGTGATTAATAAGCAGGCGCCAAAAAAGAACCGTCTCTGTTATTGTTAAAAAGCCCTTCAAATTTAATTTAAGTTCCATTTTAGTCTTCTGTTGAAGTTTGTTTCGAGCATTTTTCCGTTTCAGTTCTTCCACTTTTAAGAACAGACTTTTTTTTTTAGTGAATCACGTTGCCACAAGTTAATTTTCAATGGAAAAAGTTATTTTTCTTTTAGTTTAGTTTGTTGATTTTGTACAGAGCCTTATGATCACATTGGAAATGCATGTTTATTATAGCTCTTCATTTGTAATTAAATCAATTTGTGTTGTGGCTCTAAAACTATGAAGAAGGAAATGTTTTGTAGTTTGTTGTTTGTACTTCAACTTTGGCTGTGTGAAACATGGGTTGTGATGGATACTGGATAAAGTATTATCAGTCATCTACTATATTTTTGCTGGTGCTTTAGCTACTCCATTGACTAAATTCAAAACACTGACCTGATTACTAAGAAGACAGGAAAAGCTTTAGTACCATACATCATACAAGGTGATTTCCGGTTTACTCAAACACTGATGATCATGATTGTTAACTATCAGCCTCTTAAATGTCTATTTTTTTCAGAGCAACATCACAAGTTGGTGAAGTTAAAGTGTTTATCACTGACAGACTACACTGTTAAAGAATATTTCTAGAATTATTTTATGTTTTTCTTATTATCAACAAATCATCTGGAAAGGAAATCACCAATATGCTATTCCTGCTGTCAATACTTTTTTATTTCTATGGCATTTCTGTTTCCTCATGTGTGGTGTTATCATTGCAAACGACTCCTCAACCTGTCCCACAGAAATTTTGAAGGAGCTCCAAAAGTGACAATGATACTGCTTCAATGCTGTCTCCTTCCAGTCAGTGTGGGATGCGCCTAAGATTTCCTCTTTAAGAATGTTGTATTCAGCAGTACGAGCACCAGGTCATCATCATTTGATGTGGAATAGTATTATTGTAGAGCAACTAGAACATGTCCTTGCATATTTGTGTCATCTTTCATGTGAATGTACATCTGAGAGGACAAATACTTGATGTGTACAGGTGAAAAGTTAATCAACTTTGGTTTCCTGACAGATTGGGCAGAATATTAATAAACTGAATCAGAGCATGTACTGTATGACTTTAATCTGCTCCTGACAAGTAGCATCTGTTTTTTTGAATTACAGGTCTACTGTTGGGTTGTGCAGTATCAGAGATTGCATCAAGCCAATCCTCCACACTACCATCCTCTACAGTGACCTCTGCGTCAAACACCCTAACCTCCTACCCCATAACTGGGAATTCACCAACCACCCAACCTGAAACGTCAACTGATCTCACTGCAAGTTCAACAAGTTCAACTATGTCCACCAACAATATGGTTTCTACCACTGTACATACAAAAGAACCAATGACCGCCAGCACTGAAGAAAACAGCTCTTTAGGTTCAGCCTCTACATCTTCTTCCCCATACCCAACATACACATCTAACACAGCTCACACCCCGGACAATTCTTCTGTGCCTCAATCAACATCTGAGACCCCGATGACAGGAAACATTACCTCCACAGCTGACAGCATCACCAGCCTCAGAACTACTCCAGTCAACAGCACCCCCAACACCGACCAAACCAACGACACAATGAGCACCACCACCATCAGTAGTATCTCCACCAGTACCACTAACAACACCAACCAAACCGACGACACAATGAGCACCACCACCATCAGTAGTATCTCCACCAGTACCACTAACAACACCGACCAAACCGACGACACAATGAGCACCACCACCATCAGTAGTATCTCCACCAGTACCACTAACAACACCGACCAAACCGACGACACAATGAGCACCACCACCATCAGTAGTATCTCCACCAGTACCACTAACAACACCGACCAAACCGACGACACAATGAGCACCACCACCATCATCCCACCCGCAACCACCATCATAACAGATCAAACCACCACCACCTTCAATACCCCCAAAAGTACTATCTCCGACCAAACAACCATAACCACAACGGTGCAGGAAGAACACAAGTCCCATGCTCTGAGCTCAGGTACGCAATACCATTTTTTATAAGTATGTTTAGATTTGTGTCTGTAAACTGTAAAACTGTAAAAACACAATGTAAGATATGTGATTGCAAAAACATATACATTTTAGATTAGATTTTTTTTTTTTTTTCAATTTTACATTGAGTTTACATTGAACTTCACAGTCCTATTTGTGGTTTGTAGGTGCCGTGGGCCATTGATTGGCAACTTCCAATGCTTTTTATGCCAAACCTAACCATAGATGAAACTGTGAAGTTGCACTCTGGGCTTTAATGTGAAATTTTGTTTTCCTATAAAACTAATTTGCCCTTATAGATTACTTGTATAGGAATGTAATTGTGGGGGCCCTTTAGCATGGCTAACAAAATATACAATATATGAGCAAATACATTTTACAATACACTCACAGGTGCTGAGCGCCTATATAAAAGTAACCATGTTGAAAGAAGCACTACAAAAATGTTTCCATGCAGTAGTAACGCTTTTTTGGTATTTAATATACAGTACTGCTAAATCTTGGTGCTTTGTCTGGACACGATTCTGCTTTTTGTTTGTCTTGTTTTTTTCTTTATTTTTTTATTTCCACCATCCACTGCACACAAGCAGTGATCTTAGACTTGCTGTTGGTCTCTGACGTGCATGTTACTCATTATCTTCTTAGTATAGCCAAAATATATTTCCTGTAAACAGGATGTTATCTCACACCATAAATTTTTTCTCATGTAAATCAGATGGAAATCATCATAAAAACTCCAACTCTGAATGTTTCCGAATGTGTCAAATGTTATACATTGACTAACTCACAACAGGAAGAAATCTAAAAATGATGTTAGCCACACCTGCCTCTATGACCAGCTTATGTGCTGTGCCAATCTGTGGTTAATATGTGAACAGAGAATCTGCCTCTCACATTCCATTCTTTACACTGCAGTCACATCTTTACAAGATTTATTTTATTCTGTCTTGGTTTTTGAATGGTTTACCTCTTAATACTGTACCTTATGTACTTTGATGTTGTTAACTAGGTACCAAACCTCAAACAATTTCAAGTATTAGTTGTTGTTGTCAAACATAGTTTGAACTCTGTCCCTTGTGTGAAGACAATTTTCTTTCCATCATCAGTTATTGCACGAGTCACATTTTTTACGACATCTTTTATGATAGTATTGAACTTGACAAATAGGTCAGTACTTTGGCAGGCCTGCAACTGTGATATGGCTTGATTACAGCTGTATCTGTAGCTGTCTCTGCTAATGCTGGAATCAAAAGCTTGACAAGCTGCTAGTCAGTGTAAGATGTGACTGTGTAATTCCAACATTGTTTTGTTCACATGTTGTGTGAGTTTGTTACTGTAGCTTACTAATATAAGCCACAGGCATGCCTACATTCAGGAGTCACCTTGTTTGTGAACCACCAATGTTGAGCTAGTTGATGGTCAGTCAACCTTTTCAAATTGCTTCCTGTTTATATTACATTTACATTTAGTAATCTGGGCAGATGCTTTTATCCAAAGCAACTTACAAGGTACAGCGTACCGATACAAGGCAGTTGGCAGCAACTGGGCTCTGGCAAATCTTTAGGTATGTGAGTATGTTATGTAGATCATGTAGTTTACATACTCCAACTCAAAAGCTGTGTAACCTACATCATATAATATATTATAATATATCATATATAGGAAACTACAGAAGAATATTTTGGTCAGATCATAACTTTATGGAAAGACTTTTAATTTACAATCCTTGTCTTTTTCCATCTCTCTCCAGGAAGTGTTGCTGTCATTGTCTGTGTGTTCATTGTAACTGTCATCCTAGTGTTGGGTGCGCTTTACTACTACAAGATGAGGTGAGTCCAGAGAACAAACACATGTCCTGGAAAAAAACAATCGACATAGCTGTAACTTTGCTGATATTTTGTGGGAAACATTATATGCTGACAGCATACTGTGCAAAACAATGATTATAAATTTGTCTCTGGCCTTAAGGTCACTGAGAACAGTCAGGAACCTTTGGCTTGAGCTTGGAAAGGCATTGTTCACTCAACTGTTTTTTTAGATGTAATTTTCTAAACTTTCTGCTTCTGTTTCAATTAAACTAAATGGAATTCCACTGGTAATGCAGCATTTTATTTATTTCCATGAACAGTATTCCAGTTAGTCACAACTACTATACTACACTGTGGTTTCATAGGGACTGTTCTGACTATAGTTTATGATCACGGTTCATTTAATTGGGAAATATTTCTACTACCAACCAATCCTTTAGCTGTCTACTGGCATTTGGTGTGGTGTTGGGTTTTTAAGTAATTTTATTGGGCTGACTTTTTATTTCGTTCCTCTTTCTCTGCTTAATTTCCTCTTTTCTGTCTTTATTGTTCATTACAGACGCACGTCTTATGGTCCCCTACTGGATAATAATGACTATGGCACATTGGGAAACTTCAGCAATCCTATGTACGACCCATGAAGTGTCACCAGTCTGCAACGTGATTCTGATCAGTGTTTTCAAACTGTGTTCAGGAGTGCTGCCTTTTATAGCTGACATGCAGCCTGATAGCTTAATTGTTCTCAGTTGGAAAACTAATGTGACATATCTATTGATCTTTGTTCAACTAGCCTAGTTTTTATTACTGGGTAAACACTGTTGCAAATTTTACTCAGGTAACTTTTCAGAGCTCTTTTTGCATAGACACAGGAAGGTTCTAGATATGTCGCAGGTCATTAGAGGTATCATTCATACAAAAGATCTGACATGTGGGTTAGAAATACTTAATGAGAATGTATTTTATAGAAAAATAAAGATATTACACCATAATTTATGAAATTGTAGAAAGATATGACTAAAAGAACAGTTTAGAATTGCAATAGATGACTTACTAAATTTTGTAGTTGCCACCTACAGAGGTACATTTTCCTGTGA
Source organism: Anabas testudineus (assembly GCF_900324465.2). Taxonomy (NCBI): domain Eukaryota; kingdom Metazoa; phylum Chordata; class Actinopteri; order Anabantiformes; family Anabantidae; genus Anabas; species Anabas testudineus. Next base: position 17,844,345 of record NC_046630.1, read on the forward strand.
AATGATGTCATTTCAGATGTCTTTGTTCAAAATTTTAAATTATATTTTAGCAATCTAAACAATTCAGACTCAAGATAGCAAAATGTCCTGCCTTTACAAATCATTTTAGCTTCATTGGATCCCCAAGAGAACACGTGCAGGACAGAAGCAATGGAAGTTCTGAAAAAAAGAATGACGAAAAAGCATGACAAATATAGCTGTTGTAGCTTTGCCTGTGTGGTTTGACAAAACAGCGAGGGGTGGTCTAAAATTAGAGTAACCAACCAGAAAGTAAACGAGACTAAAGACTAAAACAAAAAAAAAAACAACAGCATTGCATCACTTTACCATTACAATATTTAATGCTCTGCACTATTCAATTAAACTAAAAGCATTAAAATGGTTGATTTGTTCTTTGTAACTTATCTTGCTTCTACATATCTTTAAAAGGCTTTACAAAATTTCTCCTACTAGCTGAATACAAAATTCAGATTTGATCAAATATGGCTTCATTATTAATATTTCTATTGACCCTGTGCAGTTTCAGCCACCATTCAGAATGAATGTTATTGAGGTAAAGGTTTGTTCACTTACTGAGATTTTTGCCTTTGCAGCTCTGCCAGGCTGCGTGCCCAATTGTACTTTTTACTTTGTACGAGTATTGTTTGTTTGTATTCAGTTGAAATATAATGTGACAGATTGTATAATATTTTGTGCAATAAAGTGATAAAGGAATACTATGAGTGTGTTACTGTTGTTTAGAGGAAAAACAGTGGTAACAAATGACATACAGTACAGCATGAGAAATACAAGCACACATAAGCATTATAAGTACACTATAGTCTTAGGCGTGCTAGTAGCATGGCTCCAGGGTCCAATCTCAGTTACGTCTGTTCTGTAGCTATCTAAATACAAAAGCATGATAGCTGTAATTACTGTTCCAAAAATGTGAAACAAATAAAGTGACACAACAATGTGTGCATGTAAAACATGGATAGAGGGCTTCAGCAGAATGCATTTGTCTCTGCTCCTCAATGAGCTGCAGAGCATTTATTAGTGACAGCTTTAATGAGGGTCCTATCATATGTGCCCTCCTACCCTTTACTGCTTCCATTCTTCCTCTTTTTCACAGTTCCCATGAAACCCTCCTCTCCTGCCCCTGCTATCCTTCTTACTGTACCCACACCACCTTTCCTTGTGTTGTTTTTCTGAACTTCCACCTTTGTTCTTGTACTAATCTTATTTATTAATAGCACAAAGTGACACTGCACGTTACATGACGTGTCAGCAAAATATGTATCAAAAGCATTTATTACTGGCCCCTTTCAGAAGCATATATAAATACTGTATTCTAATAGTATGTACCACAGCATACAAACTGTGTGGATTATAGTTACTGATGAGTTAATGTGCCAACAGCAATATTTGAATGTTACACTTGGTTGAGGCAGAAGTAAAATGTACACTTTCTAAAAATGGACAGGAAAAACTCCCTTTAACAGAAGAAACCCCCAGTAGAGCCAGGCTCAGGCTGGGCGGCCATCTGCCTTGACGGGTTGGGGTGAGTGGACAACAGAGAGGATAGTAGATAATCTGTTCTTTTATGCTCCTTCAAGTTTTGTTTAAGGGAAAGTGGAACGAGCATGTTGTAACTGAGCAGTTTTTAGAAACCAGCATAAATTCGCTCAAATTAAGCTGTTATTCTTGTTTACGTGTCTCACAATTCAGATAAGTCTGTGCATATGTGGCAGTTTCAGTGCCCCAACTGTGTTCACACTGGAGTGGGACAGATCTGAATGAATTGTAACCAGGAACTGAAATATCAGAGCTCACAAAAGATTTTGAATTAGGCACTACTGCAATAAGGTGAACTTCTGGCAAACAGCAGCTGCTGTGGCATTTACAGGATAACAACACGTGATTTATTGGGTCTGATCAGGATATTGTATTACTTTAACGACAAGTAAGCTACTGATAATGTTTGTACATTCAAATACTTCAGTAACTGCGCAACCTAAACAGTGTACTGAATTACACTACATGTCCTTACTTGTAGTTACTTTCCTCCACTGGTACATCACCTCTCTGTTTGTCGTCATTACTGGGCAGCAGCAGTAATAACAGAGGGAGCTGAACAATGCACTGCACTGTTATTATCAGGCCACAAATAAATATATGCAATGCATGTTGTGTGTGTATGTGTGTTCTTTTTGAGGACAAAAAAGTCCCCATAGTGCCCATAATCTAATCCATTACATTTTACAGTGAAGATGCAGTTTGATGTGTGTGTCTGTGCATCTGTGTCTATTATTACTATACATGGACTACAGGCCAGGTCCAAGGTTCAAGGTTCGTTTCAATCCTTTACAGTTGTGTAGAGAGTGAAACGAAACAATGTCAAAAACACTTTGTAAACACATCAGATCTCAATAGGGAAAAAAATCATGCTGGATATGGATGGATGGTATCCTGGGGTATCTCCTCCCAGATCTGGAGAAAAGAGCATATATCGCTCTTACTGATGGGTTAAAGACCTTCTACGGCTCATTCTGGCAGAATGATTATTAGGATATAAACTTGTGCACCTTTGTGTCAGTAGGCTGACTATGAAGATGCTTTCTGTTTGTGTTTATTTTTACACATAGTATAACACATGAACAGTCCTCTATTGCTGATAAGATTTTCAGAAAAAGCACAATATGAAACTGATATGCAGTATGTGTGAACAACACGTTTTTTTTAGTTCATTCACTGGCCTCGTTATACAGAACTATGTCAGACTATAAGAAACCGGAAGAAGCCTTTTCCTCTCTGCATTTTTTTTTTTTTTTTTTTTTTTTTGTTGCTCACAGCTCACAGCAGTTAAAAACCACAGACTGACAGCATGCAGTATGACAACAGTGCTGAGGATGTTCATCGTTATGATGTCTCCTCTACTTTTGCTCTAATTAAACTGATCAGAAAAAAGCCCTCTAGGAGACAGGGTAATAATGAGTGGATGTAAAATGTAACCACTGCATTTGATTGAATGGGTTCAAAGCCAATAAGGTAGTTTTATATATTAAATATATATATTAATGTTTATCTACGAATTTTGGATTGTGTTACTATATACAATACTAGCTATCATGTACTAATTGACATTTAACATAAACTTGGTGTGAATAATTAAACTAAGATTGGTTTCGAAGTTTGATCAGCTATGACTGGTGACCATGCAGCTATAGCAGATATCCAATTCTGGTATGGTTGATTGCCAGTCAGGTTTTTTCACACACGATTGTTGTCAACACCTAGTTACCCCACAGTTCCAGCTGGAGCTGAGTGCTACCGCTAGTTATTAATTACTTTTTGCAGATTTAGATTTTCTAATAAAAAAAAACTTTATAAACTAATACATTGCTTATGTTTAATTTATATCTTAACCCTACTCACTAAATAAGGTGGTTAAAATCAACCCAACCTTTACCAGCTGCTGTTTTTGTTCCACAGTCTGTAGGTAACGACATATTTTTTGTCATAATTTTCACCTTTGAGAGTTCAAAACAAATCTGGAGTAGACAGCTACATTTACAGGGCTATAAAACACATCAAATTCAACGCTCGTTTAAACTACCAAGTTGCTATACATGTGCTTTGGTACTGAAAAAAACAAGGTACATCTATTTGTTGCGCAGCATTTTTCTAAGAAACACTTTTACTGGAGTATTGAGTTTGAGCACTTTAAACACCTCTGATTATTATGAGTTATTGTCAAGCTATTTCAGTCTAACTGAAGTGACTGACTGACATAGAGACTGACATTGCTGTATTTCCACTTGGAAGCTTGAAGCATGCACACACATACGTTTTACCTTTGATCTGATGCTGTGATACTGTTAACCACACACACACATACACACACACACACAGTTTATCGGCCCACACAAACACCAGGTCTAACAGAACAGAAACTGTGTGAATTGCAGTTTCATTTACATGGAAGGTAGCTCTCACTTTCTGCGTCCCTGGGAACTTTCTGCTCACTGAAGCTTATCTGCTTCTGTTTTTAACTTTTACTTTTATGTTTAAACTTCAACATTACACACTGAGACTTTAGAAACCTTTGGGTTAATAAACTCTAAACTACATGTAGAATCTGGAAAAGGAGAAACAAAAAAATATAGAAACGAAAAGGAGATTTTGAAGATACAACAATAACAAATACAGTGTATGAATCACGCGTCATGATAAAGCAGTTTTTTTCAGGTAGTAAGCCACTCTGTGGCCAACCTGTTCGATGTTCCAAATACAACCGCGTGGTGATGTGGAAGCAACTAAAAGCAGAACTACAAACTACCTTTGAGGACTGGTTTAAATCAACTGTAACTTCTGCTTTGATGCGTTTTTTAGAAGTAAAATTCAACACAAGAAACAGACACTTCACCTCGGCAGTTTTTAGATGTTAGTGAACCACACGCCTCTGTATTAATATAATAGCTTGTTTCATCTGTCCACATCTAAAATGTGACTGATGCAGCTGAGTTTCAAAAGCCAAGTAATGTTTTCTTAATCACAATCAATATGAATTGATTAGTTTAAAAGAAAACCAAACACTGGGAGCCCTTACAAATTCATATTAACAAGAAAATTTTATTCATTGTATTAGGTAGAACTGGGCAAAAGAACTATTAAAATATTCATTTTATAGCGCCGCCAGCCAATCACGTGTCTGGGAAAGTGAAAGCCACATCAGGTTAGGTTGACGTGCAGGGCCCAGACCATAGTATCAGCTGTTAGCAGCAACGCGTGCTAATGTTTGGCTACTGCAGCCGTGCACAGCAGAGGGTCAGGAGCAGGAGAGACATAAGAGAAAATGACAGTAAATAATTAAAAAGAAAATACATTTACCCTTCAATTTGATGCAGATACTCATTTGGTCCTGTGAATTCTCCTCTAGCGCTATGAGATTGATGTCAGTGGTTTAGATTGAAACACTGTGTCAACCATATAACTGATTGCCATGAAATTTGCTCTACATATATTTACCTATAACCTAATTTAAAATCCGCTCTGACATTGCTGGTTCAGAGCTCTTCCCTAGCACCATGGCATTAATATTGATTTTAAAAGCTTTACAAAGACACTAGCTTGTCCGTTTTTCAGTTTCAGCCTTTACTTTCTTGGCAATTGTTAAGACAGCGATGTAGCTTTTTGTGAATGGAATAATTCTTTTAATAGACCACCTAATGTAAGTAGTGTAAATGCAGGCACTGGACACTGGATTAGAGCATAGTGAGGATCATGAATTGGACATCATGTTGAGTGTGCATGAATAAGCTACATAAACTCCATAAAAGTAGCTAGTGAACACACAACACTTCATATTTTCAGTTTGCAAAAGTTTCCATTGTAAATGTTAAATGTGTGTTGTGAAGTACTTAATAAGATAAGAGAGAGATAGAGAGATAAACTTTTATTGTCATTGCAACATCTTACAACGAGATTAAGGTGCCAACCAGTATGTGTAATGTATATATAAAAAAAGTAATAAAAGCAGAATAAATAATTCGAAACAGTATAAAAAACAAACATCAAGTAAATAAAAGAACCTCACATTCACACTCTGGATCAGCCTAAATAGAGCAGACGCTGCCTACACCCACACAAGTAAGCATTCTGTCTTAATATAGACAGTATACAACACCTGGATCCAGAATTAGCAGCAACTGGGGGATAAAAGATCCCTTTTGTGTCCATGTTGGCAATGTGAGGACTTTCTGTTTATCTGTCCACCACTGAAACTGCAGTTACTGTAGAGTAAGATAAGATTGCACCAGAGTCTAACGACCTGTAGAGGTCGCTCATCACTCACATTTGTAACATGATGCAACAGGCTGAGACATTGAGCATGTGTTGTCAACACTCTTTTAGTTCAGTCTTGCTCATGATGCTGTCACAAACTCGAGTACTCAAGTACTTCAAGTACCTGGAGCAGAATAATTTATTAATATAGTATTATTAGTATAAGACATTAATGTATGTGACATGTGTAGAACAAAGAAATCCACATACTGGTGTGTTGGATCATGGTCTTTAACGTGTTTTAAATTACAGATCAGAAGAACACACAATCAGACAACTTATCAGACCCGAGGACAACATTTCATTAGGCTACACTTTATTTGCACTTTCCTCTTTTATGGTTTTAATAAGCGAATCCTAGGATTCTATGGAAGCGGAGATGTTAAGGACATGTTTGTTATTGAAAAGTAGGACTTCATTTCTTTCAGGGAAACAAAAACTTGATTTCTTAATTAAAATTCTGTGATTGTTTTGTAGAAATGCAATTTTTCAAACTTCAAAGGGCTGGTAAAAGTATTAACTCTTACATTTTAAGGTTTTGTCTTAATCAATATGTAAAGTTGGCCTGTGTGGGCATGTGATTCAAGTTTTAATTGCACACTCTCATTTGAACCAAAAATGGAACTACTTCATTTTTGCTAGCACAAATACCACATTTAGCATCATTCAGTTTTTCAGACTGAAAATGCAAAATCTAGAGATGAAAATGCAAATTTATGCAAAGCCATTTTTGTGTTCTTTATGAGCTCCCAAAAATGAGGGGGTGTGTATGAAAGTGACTCAAACCCCTTGAATTAACACTGTAAATTTTGACTTTGCTTACATCTTGAGTGGTTCATTCCACATTCAGTGTGGTGGAAATGCCAAGAAATGCTGCCATGAAGGTCAGATGATGCTCTGATTAGATCTTCTCACAGCACATCTCTGGCATAAAACATTTAGATAATTATCATTATGATGATGAAGATTATTATTGCTACTGTGATCATGTTCTTTTTGGGGTTTGTTTGTTTGTTTTTTTATGTTGTCTTTGTGTTCTCAGCCAATCCACCTTTTTCCTGTGCCCTTCTATGCTTGTTATTATGTTCACCTGTGTGCCGCACTTAATGTACATCACTACCACCAGCTGGGGCGTTGTTATTCCTGTGCTCCTGACTGAGTGTCATCAGCAGTCGCCTGTCTCCACTACAGTGTGGCTGCTCTTCAAACCCTTTTAGTTTGTCCGAGGTCTGTGGTTTTGGACAGTTGGTAAGTTTAAGACTGTTTAGAGCAGCTTTAATGCTACATACTGTGTCTGTTTTCATCCAGTTCTGAACTCCTCTTTGTCTTTGTTTTTGTTTAGCTTCTGTTAATTCTTAGTAGCGAACCGAACTCTTCTTACTGAAGATACGTTCAGAGACTGCTTCGCCCCCTTTATTATAGATTTACTTTGCTTTTGTTTGTGCTGGGACTTAAAGGCTGTTTACCTGCAACTCTGTGTCTGCCCATTTGGTTCCTTAGATATTATCAGTAACCACCTTAACCTCACACCCGAAGTGTGTGCGCTTGACTGGCTCGTCTGCAGCCCTGTCTCTTACTAAAAATATGTGGTGCATAATGAAGAGGAGAATCAGACAAACACGTCCAACATGTTTAGGCAAATATTCCACTCCAACAATTAATATTATAATAATAATAATAACTAATATAACCACACAATTAGAAATGTAATCAAAAAGGAAGGTGATACAGTAATTCTGTGTAAAACACGCCTCTGTCCTTAAACACACACAACACTCACGTAAACAAAGGTTCAAACTAATTAATAAAATACAGCTTTTAGTTGTTTCAAGGCACAACTCGAAGAAAACACTCTAGTGAGCTCAGGTACAACAGTCTAGAAGAACACTGGAAAAACAAACTGGTTGATAACAAAATGATGCCATCACTGTTGGTTAGATCAAAAAGACTCTCTGAGATTTGAATACAGTTGCAAGAATGGTCTGGCAAAGCCCCTTTCAGAAAAGAAAGCCAGCAAATATAAGGGTATTTTTTACACATTTGTTTGCCCTGGTCCAAATCACAAACAACATATTTCCTTAACCTATTTGCCTAACCACAACTAAAACATGTCTTCTCACATATTGACACTGTAGGACTTGACCATGGCATTTCCTATTTCTTCCAGGTTCCCACATACACTAAACATTTGACATCTATTTGTTGCGCAGCATTTTTCTAAGAAACACTTTTACTGGAGTATTGAGTTTGAGCACTTTAAACACCTCTGATTATTATGAGTTATTGTCAAGCTACTTCAGTCTAACTGAAGTGACTGACTGACATAGGGACTGACATTGCTGTATTTCCACTTGGAAGCTTGAAGCATGCACACACATACGTTTTACCTTTGATCTGATGCTGTGATACTGTTAACCACACACACACATACACACACACACACAGTTTATCGGCCCACACAAACACCAGGTCTAACAGAACAGAGACTGTGTGAATTGCAGTTTCATTTACATGGAAGGTAGCTCTCACTTTCCGCGTCCCTGGGAACTTTCTGCTCACTGAAGCTTATCTGCTTCTGTTTTTAACTTTTACTTTTATGTTTAAACTTCAACATTACACATTGAGACTTTAGAAACCTTTGGGTTAATAAACTCTAAACTACATGTAGAATCTGGAAAAGGAGAAACAAAAAAATATAGAAACGAAAAGGAGATTTTGAAGATACAACAATAACAAATACAGTGTATGAATCACGCGTCATGATAAAGCACATACACATACACTAAACATTTGACAAAACTAATGAGTCACTGTGGTAACTTGCTATTAATGTCCTCATACTGGCTTCTTATTACTGTTGCAACAATGTCTGCAGTCCCAGACTGAACTGAACCAAATGACCATGAGTCATTGTTTTTCCGTCACACCAGCATCATTACGAATGATGACGGTAATGCACACTCCACTGTGAAAGTTGTGTTGTGTTTTAGCCACAAAGAAGGTGAAATGTCATCAGACCATTCAAAGTTCCAATAAATCCTACACTGCAGGTAGTTAAATCCAGTCACTAGCAAATAGGTAAAAGCCTCCTATTAGATAATTACTGTGTGGATGATTATTATTCAGCTTGCAACAAGTTATTTAACCCTAAATGATGCAGTGAGAAGCTTCTTATTTCTTAAACAACCATGTCTGAAGACACATCCTGTGGTTGTAGTGTTGTGGTTGTGTTGTTATTGGCATCAAGCAAAGTAAATATTTAAGGAGACTGAAACTACTAAAACTGGGTTAAGAACTGTCCACTGGAATTAGGTCTAGATTCTAGATCCAGGTTTGGAATCCAGATTTACCCTGTTCCAGAGTGATGAGTTCATCAGGGTGAGAAGAGAGGCAGGTTAAGTGAATCAGCTATTATGCCTAGTGTCTACTGTACAAACCTGTGGGGGCAATGCTATGATCTGGGGTTGCTGCAGTTGATCAGGTCTAGAGTCAGCAATGTTATGTGTCCAAAGAATGAGGACAACTGAATTTACTGAATGACCAGGTTATTCCATCAATGGATTTTTTTTTTCCTTGATGTCACATATTCCAAGATGACAATACCAGGATTCATCTAGCTCAAATTATGAAAGAGTGGTTCAAGAAGCATGACACAGAATCCAGACCTTAACTCCATTGAGAATCTTTGGGGTGTGCTGAAGAAGACTTTGAGCAGCAGTCAGACTCTCGCATCATCAATACAAGATCTAAATAATGCAACTTTGGACGGGAAGAAATGTTGAGACATTGTAGAAGCTTATTTAAGCAATGCCACGGGGAACGTGTGTTGTAATCAAAGCTAAAGGTGGTCCAACACAGGAATTACTGTCTTTTTTTTTTGGACTGGCAGTTTTTGTTGTTACAGATCTTTATCCTCTCTTTATGCATTTATCTTATGCATTCTTAATTTGCATTACCATAAGCAGCATTTTCCCCCTATAAAATAACCATAACCACATGAAAATACCTCTATGTACTATATCTAGAATAGAAATATCTTACATTATCCATTCATACACCTTTAGTCTAAAAATGCAATATATTTGACTAATACAGCTTATGCCATTAGTTGTAAGACAGTAGCTGCAACTCATGGGAGGACACGTGGTTAGAATAATGGTATAATGGAGAGATGAATAGTAGCTGATATTTGTTTGGAGAAATGCAGTAACTGCAGGGTCTCTTTCTGGTTGTGGTGGCATATCTATCATGCTTAGTCTGTCTGCATTTGAAAAATTCAGATATCAGTTTCTCACACTGGAACCCTGAACTTCTGGGCTGCAAGTGAAAATGCAATCGTCCAAAGCAGTCATCTTATCGATTGGCCAAAATGTTACCTGCGAGCCCCTAGTACAAAGTCTGTGTGAATAAACTGTGACTAACATGTATTGGTTTTACAGCAAGCAAGGGAGCATTGACACAATCAGCACAAAGAAAATATTTCCTGTTGAATAACTATGCATGAATGTGAGAATCTTCACAATTGGCTTCTAAGACAGAATAACTAAATACTTGGTCGGTCAAGGAGGCCCAGTGACTGCAAATGGGTCAGATGTATACTTCCTTCTTTAGGTACTGCAATAAGGGGTTTGCATATCCAGCCACAATGTAAGCTACTGCAAGATACATTTTGAAAGAAAACAACAGGTACAAAGCAACTCTGATGGTAAATGAGCAGCAATGTCCACATTCAGGAAATGTTGTTACACTGCACTACAGCAAAACACTTGTGACAGATCCTCTGCAGACACCAAATACCTTAAAATCGAAATCATCTCTAAATAAAGTTTCTATTATTGAACACAGAAAGCAGTCTGAATATAGGAAAGCAAACGGAGGTAGAAGTGTTAAAACAATAGTTTCTTTTTTCCCCAGCTTAACAGAGAACAAAAGTGTAAAGATACATTTGCTGTTCAGCAGTTCAGTACAAAGACATGGTTACATGATGGTAATAAGTGACCATGGCTGAAATTTTCCCCTGAATGCCCCTGGTTAAAGTGTAATTAATGTGGCTAAAATGGTTTCCCGAGTTATTTCGGACTCTGACTCAGAACAAATCATGATGTTGCAGACGTGCTTCCACTGTTGCTTCTCTTCCCCTCCACAGACCCACACACATGTGCAAATGCTCTTGCCAAATTGGGAAGTGTTTTTATACACTCAAAAAAAAATATCAAAACTTATTAGTTCAATGACTTATACTTACACTTATTATAAACCCTGTTATATTTTAATACATAGTTATAAATAAAACATCAAGTTGACGTCATCCCTTTTGTGTGTGTTAAATTATTAATTAACATTCCAAAACATTCTGGTTAATCATTTATCAGATTAGTTTGAATAGCCAAGTTGTGTATTACACCTGTGTTGTAGTACTGCGCTGGTAATCCACGAGGAATTCCTTTAATTAAGTGGTGAACTGATCAACCGAAAGCCTGGCACTGCCATCCCTACTGAAAGCATCATTCCTTCAAGAAGCAGCAGCAAATTTTTCCTAAGGTGATTTTCGTGACAAGAAAGGAGTGGAAGAGTAGGGGAGGGAAGTTTCAAGGCGATGAATAAACAGTGTGTCACACACACAGGATCAAGGGGTGCCTGCACTCACGTTATTGAACACTCCTAGAGTCTGTGTGTTGGAGCATGTCTCCATGACATCATTCAGACTTCAACCAAACGTCTGTTTTCAGTGGCTTCTTGTTTATCCTTGCTGATGACATTCTGTTCTTCCCAGGATACCTGCATATAGCATCTCTGGTAAAGTTAATGTTAGAAAGATTGTGGATACATGTAAAAGACACCAAATCTTAGCCTATTGTTTTAAATACACATGCGAGAAGGATTCACTTTTATCAATCAATCATAATCATATGCTACTTAAAAGTTCTCCACTTAGGGTCAAAGAGGCTTCTACAAGGTATTAAATTAACAGATTTCATCATTACGAGTACGAGTGTAAGTCTTGACTTTTTGTTTTTGAGACCAGTTTAATGGGCCAAAATGACAATTTACAACACAGTGAAAAAAAAACGAAGGATAAAACTACTTAATAGAATAAAAGTACAACTGGAAACTAAAGCATTTAGCGTTCTTCCATGATCAAATTGTCAAAATGGTCTTAGACTCCATATTAATATTACTACACCCCAGTTCTGACCATATTTCTCTACAAACATACATAGTTTATGATTCTTGGATATATTCTTCCAAAGTTATATAATCAAAATACAACATGAACTACAATCAGCTGAATCATCAAGCATGGTGAGGTACATGAAGGTACTTTTTGATATAGTACCATACATATTAGTAATTCAGATGTTTGCTATTAAAATAATATAATATAAAACAAAATATCCAATATATATATAATATTAGTTATAGAAAGTATTTATCCATAAAGTATTAACCAAAAAACAACACCAACAAAAAAAACATAATTTATGAAACAAACTTTGCCAACGATTTGTCACCTCTTCAGCCCCTCCCCTCCTCTATAACCCAGACCAGCCCCTCTGCCCAGGCAGTATATATGAACAGCAGCTAGCTCTGCAGCACAGAATCCATCTAATTTATAGAGGATTTAAGAGACATTAGAAGGAGCTACAGAAGAGGAGTGCTACAGAAAATTGGTAAGTTTAAATATATGAATACCAATTTGTTATTTTATATCTAATGACATTTTGCAGGTGTTTCTTTTCACCAACTGAAAACATGCATGTATTCAGTAAAGAAAGTTGAATCTGTACTAGTTTAAATCTCTGTAGGATGAATAGATTCTCGCAGTTTTCCAGTAAGAGCCAGATGCTCACAGTCTCTTGTTTCTGGTTTACTGTAAGTGTTTTTGTTTGTGGCTTCCCTCCTTCCCAGATCTGAGCCAATCAGAGATGAAGCTCCTGACAACCGCCCTCATCATCGCTCTTGTTATAGCAACCTCCGCAAAGCCAGTGAGCTAACCACGACACTCCCTCACTCAGTTCTCTTTCTCACTCACTACTAACACTCCAGTTATGGAGTCATGCTTTTAAAATGTGTTGCTTTACCACATATTTGGAGGCTGAGGTGGTCCCGTGTAGCCCAGGGACAGGCAGGTGTCTTTGAAGTGCTACAAGAAATTTTGGGAGGTTTTGGGTTTGACTTCTAACCAATCAGATCATTTAAATAATTTCAATTTGGTAATAACTAATATCTGTACAGAGCGTAGCAGAGCATAACAGATGGCAAAAAAGCCGAGTGAGGAGTTCTGGCTGGTCAGGGCAGAGTGGACTGAGTACACTTACTTAAAATGTTATATTGTAGCTTTAGATATAAAATATGTCCTATTGCAATCAAAAAAACTATATTAAAATGACTAGGTACATCCCAGAGGGGAAGTCTAGGGGACCCTCCCAAACGTTTTCCAATCACACTAAGTTAGTAGTAATCAAAATTTCATTTCAAATAATTAATTTAATTGATTCTATTTTTCAATACCTCTGTTGTTAAAATGTCTTGTATGGTAAAAAGTATGGTTATGATTAAATTAGATTTAAAATGACTAATGAGGAATTGTCATCAACCACACAGGCCTCCAACACCCTCCCCTTCACACCCGCATTTTCCACCTAAAGAGCACATTATTTTGCTCACTGGTACTGATCATATAGTTTATACAAGTAAATATATATTGTGTGCTGCAGAACTGTCCAGTAGGAATACATTTGATTTATCTTATAGATCTAAGTCTCTCTTATTTAAAAATTTCATTTCATTTACTCCACAGATCAGGCACTACCGGCATCATGATGCTGACATCCCTGAACGTAGCTGGAGACATGGATGGCTGGATAGACACATGTACAGACAAATTTCCCGGTCTAATGAATCCAAGTACAAAGGCTCTTCCTCTGAGTCTGATCAATCGTCAGACTCATCTGCACAAGAATCCGCTGATTCTTCAGAAAGTCGGTCTTCAGAAGAATCATCTAAGGAAGTTGTCATCACTCAGACCACGCGGGCCACAACCACTAGAACTATGACAACTGATTCCATGATTACTTTCGCTGTGACAGATGTCACTACAGGAGAGATGAGTACGTCTACCCTTGAACCAGAAATAGACACAGACAGACCAGTGGTGGCAGAGACCACTCCCCCGGCAGGAACACCGAGCACACCCGCTCCCGAATCATCCACCGGTGTGACTCACTGTGTTACTAAAGACATTCCAACAGAGGGTCCCATCACCGAAAATAGAGGAGATAACTAAGCTGTACCTTCACTCAACAACTGCAAACAACAATTTACCACATTTCTATCAAGGTTTTGTTATTACCAGGGTATTTGTATTTTATTCTATTCTAACTTTATGTGTAAGAGATAAACCCATGTGTATTTGGTGCAAGCTTGCTTTATAAACTTATAGAGATACTCAATAAAACTGGTTTGAACTTAGGATGGCTTACTAGTTAACTGTTTTAAATAGTGATACTGTAATCTTTAGAGTTACGTGCTTTAACATGCACTTCTTTCAATGACAATTTATAGTAAAAAGTTGACAGCAAATCTAAGATAAAGCGTCAACTGAATTTGAATCAAAAGTCATTATAAGTTGATAGAATTGTAATACTCATACATAAAACACATACTGACACAATATCCAAGTATCAGTAGTAGTAGCAGCAGTAAAGACAGAATTGCTACAGTCGAGTATTCAAGTAATCACAACGTAAGGTGAACACTGTCAGTACACACTGAATACAATTCACAGAAATCCTAGGAAAAAATGTATGAAGCATCCAGAGTATGTATGCCACAGTAATGTGTTTATAGTCTGAGCAGGGAGTGTCGTGTTTGTGTAGCGCCCCGTTCTGTTGTCCGTACATGTTGAGTTAAAACTGAGTTATTGCTGCAGTGAGTTTGTTTAATTGATGGTTGGGGATTCATCTTTTCCCAATCTAAATATGGCCCACAGGGCTCATGTTGTTGATGTGTTTCTGTTTTAACTTGTGTTCTTTGTGTTGGAAAGGGTCTAATGTGCATGATTGAACATGTTGTACATAACAGTGCTGATCTTTTCTAATAAAAAATAAATAAAAGCCAATTACAATTTAATATTATCATTAAATGAATTCATATTATCAAATAATTTGTATAAAAACAATGCATTATAATTAATAACACCGGATTACAGATTAGTTCTAAATGTTTGCACAACGTATCAATGGAAAACATTAAAGAAATGTAAACCTAAATATATGACAGTTGTAAAAAATCTCTGATGAGTATGAAGTGATTCTATATGGGGTCTCAACAAAATAGTTAAAAAATTGACTGGATGCTCACTGACTCATGAAAAGGTGTTTCTCCTGTACAATATAAAACAGAGGTGGGAGGTAAATTACTCTGCTTTAATCATCCACTGTTTTATCTCTTCAGAGCCTAGATTACTGTGATGTACGGATGCACTATGTATATATGCACCTATACGTACAGTATGTGAATGTGAATGTGTATCTACACTGTGCTGTGTGCGGTGTATCTCCCTTTCATAGTACTTTAAACAATGGCAAGGAACTAAACCCTTTTGAGTTCTGCATTAATTTCTCATAATAAACACACTTAATAAACGTTCATTGTGCTGGTAAAAAAAAAAAAAAAACGTTTTGCAAGATGTCCAGGCTATAGGGCAGGAGAGCAGCCCCAAATCACGATGGGCCCTCTGCTGTACTTCACATTGTTTTAATATTAGTATGCGGTTCCCTTTCTCTTCATACATAGTGCTGTGCCCAAAAAACACATTGCAGCATGCCTAAAGTTTGCCAACACTCCACAACACCACCGAGAAATTGTTTTGTGGATAAACTGCAGCTTTCCATCATAGAGGGGAAAATGATTTCCCAATCTGTCAAGGTATCCTACAGCACAATATCTGGGTGGCTGTCCACCACCGGAAAGTTAGTAGAGGTTTGGTGATGCAACAGGACAATGATCTGAAAAAGTCAATTTACTGTCGTTATTCCAGCATTACTTCCTGTTTCCAACTTTTATTTTTCTGATCCTCTCCGGGCCTTCTCTGTGTTCACTCTGTTAATCCAGATGGTTTTTACCTGTGTTGACCTCTTATCCCCTCTGAAAGTGCTTCTTGTAGTTTGGACCCCTTTTTGCCTCTCTAGTTTTTGCTCTTCGTATGATCTATGACGCAACAGGACGCCCCTGTTAACCTGGCTCCCGGAATTGTTTACCAGTAAACATCGTGCTTTCTGTTGTCTTTTGGGAAAATCTAGCTTTTTATGTTTTATTTGTTACTTTGTTTTCATTGTCTCGTGCTTGTTGTAATGTAACCTGCAACTGCTTGCCACTTTGGTCCTTGAAATCACAATTCCCAGAACCCTCAGCTCCACTAGACGCTCTTACCCGAGTGCTCATTCCTATGGAACCTCCCTAGCAAACCGGACACCTCCAGTCCACCCTTATTATGTAAGGAATTATATTCAGAATAGTCATACTTACTCATTTGGCTCTCTTCTTCTTCCTCTGTCATCTCCACTGCCAGTTTGCTGGTCTGACGTAGTCAAGCCTCCACATTATCAATCATTTCTGTTGCCTTGTAATAATAAAATCTCATTCTTTTCGCATGGTTTATGATGGACCATAAACAAATGTTTCACAATTTTGGGAGCCCTGTGTTAGGTACATTCCTTTGAGATTCCCAGCTTCAGTTTACCTAGGAGGTAAATTCAATGTGTGATGCTCCACAACTTGAAAAATGGGGTTGAACACTAACCTGTATCTCTAGAAACACTGTTCTCATTACAATACTCAAATCTACATTTCTGCACATCAACAGTTTTTATTGAAACTTTACTTGAAACTCAGTTGTACCTAAGAAATAGTGCCTATAAAGAATTTCTGTGATGAAAGCTTGGGCACAAAACACTAAAACCTTTTTGTGAGGCTGAATGTATCTGAGAAAATCTAAGTTTCTTCAAATTAAGTCTCTTTGAATGTTGTTTAACAGCAAACCTAGTGACCCAACACAGTTGGTTGTTGTATTTCAATGTCTCAGCCCCATCTAGTGGGGGATGTCCTTCATCACAGCATAATGAAAATTGTGTCTGCAAAACAACACTAAGATTTAAGCTCCTCTTACTTATGTCCTGGAGAAAGGTACTACACATACTGCTTGTGTATGTGACAAATAAAGCTTTGCATCCTTGAATCCCACAATATGGTCTATTAGTCCAAGCATGTGGACTAATTAGTAAAAATAATATTGCTGCAGATGAGCAATATATACAGTATAATAAAAGATGATTACAGTATGTAATGTAGAACGTGTCTTTTAGTTTATTAGTTATATTTTCCATTTATTGGCCCTTTTGTTGTTACAAAGACAAATCTTTAAGCTGCAGCATTCTACATTTTAATGTGTGTTGTTGTATTTGTCCTTTTTGCAATTGCAGAGATCCTCCTCCTAAAAAGTTCTCCTTCTAGTTAATTGTGGAAGAACTTGACTACCCTGCACAAAAGCACTGACCCCAACCCCACTGACCTCCTTTATAGGATCTCACTGAACACTGCCCGGGACACAGACCTTATCATCCAGCATCAGTGTTGGACCTCGCTTGTAATCTTGTGGCTGAATCAGAGCAAATGTCTGCAGCCAGGCTCCAACATCTAGTTGACAGCCTGAAATCAGAAAAACGCAGGCTGATACGGTATCATGGCTTTTCCGGGTTTAGTGCGTCTAGATCTGGGTGACCAGGAAATAATTCAAACACGGTTTTCTTAAAATAATACACTTTACCCACATCCCTAAGGCTCTCTGTGCAAGACTGACCAAAGAAGGCTAGTAGCTTTTCCCTCCCACATAATCTAAACAACTTACAGCAAAAACACTTGAGGATGTGAATGGGCAGCATGTATTTAATGTAACATGTTTCCGCAACCAAACTGGTCCAAATTAGAGGCTCTACTGCTGAGGGCAGCGCTACACCAGAGCAGCTGTGGTAGGTCCATTAAAATCCTAAATGCAGTTTTTCTTTCCTTTCTACTGACAGTTTGGATTATGATCACAGTGATCACACATGATCACACAACTCTAAAAAAAGATTTATTGATCGCTTCTTCAAGTCTCAAATCCCAGCGCAGGATTACACAACTGTCACGGTGACTCATGGGTAAATACAGTAATCGCAATTGGCTTATTAACATGTTGTTATTATTATGCAGGCCTCCTACATAAAAGCTAAAGCTCTGATGTATTCCCAGGACTGGATGAGTTGTCAGTCCTCCCTGAAGGAGCGACCCCGGCAGACTTAGGACATCGTTCAACAACCAAAACCCTGTTTAAGAAACACCAACTGTTGGAGCCTCTGAGAGGCTACTGGTACAAAACTGTTCACGTCTTAAGCTCGCACGGTTGTATTACTCCCTAAATGTATATGCTGAATAAACATTTGCTCCCTGAATCCCACAGTGTAGTCACATTTGGACAAAGTTAAAACCACTTACCAGTCATCCTTAACAACTGGCCAAAGGTGTGCAATATCGAAATCTTCATTAGTCTAGATAGAATGTACTGTCAGTCTATTAACATACTATATTTAGGACAGACATACTTTTTTTTTTTTACCTGTCTCGTCTTTCTTCCTGAGAGGTTTTACTGCTACATTTTGGAGGCATCAAAGATATGAAGCCTGTAATTAGTCTGAACTCCTCTGTGCTTATGTGTCTCTACAGTCTTCACCAAAAGCAGATAAAAAGATGAAGCCTAGATAAAGCATAAGAGTACCTTGATTTGTGATTTCTGCAGAAATAACGCTCATATTTCTGTACTGAACATTTCTGCTCATGAAGAACACCAGCAGGTTTGCACACTAGAAGCTAATTCGGGACACTTTCACTTACATAGTGCAGGTTTGGTTCATATTTTGCCTGAATTTTACCATGAACATAATATAGCCTAGTAGTCATTTTCAATTACGCTGTTACTTGTAATTATGTTCTTTGTTTTGTCTAATCCCAAACCGCTGTCATGGACATAAACACAATGCTTATATCAAGAGGAAGAAATAAGAAAGCACAAACACAACTGAGTTATACAGCGCAACACTCTCATGAGAGGATTTAACTAGTGAGCAAAGGACTACCTGTTACACAGCTATTTAGCAGAATTATATCTTCTCACCAAACTATGCTACACTCCCTTTCTTGCTATCTTCATGGTCAGGGCCAGCAGGACCCATTCTGCACAGTCTCACACGTCTGTCTCTCCGTGGTCAAGGGTGTCCTACATATATCTGCTCCTCCAGACATTAGAGACATCAGAGCAAAGATAGTTCCATGGTACGGGTAGAAACATGTGAAGGATACTTGAATTCATATTGAAATAATATGAAGATTGATAATATTAAAAAAATGATTAAGAGAACCCAATTAAACAAACACTACACAGTTTCATTCATAAGTCATGGAAAATCATCATCAAACTTCAGTTGGATGAACTTGTGGAACTTGTGACCCCTTATGCATAAACTTCAACTAAACATTTCTGGTAACTGTTTATCAGCCCTGAACATCAGTTGGAGGGATTTTAGCCAATTCTCAAAACAACTTCAGCTCACAGATGTTTGTTGGCCTTCTAAAAATAAACTGTCTGCTTCAGGTCCTTCCACAACATTTCTTTAGGAATAGGTTAAGGACTTTGACTTGGCTACTCCAAAACACTCAATTTTCTCTGCTTTACCTATTGTTTGACAGTATAACTTGTCTGTTTAGGTTTGCTTTCTTGCTGAATGATCCACTTTCTGTTAAGCTTTAGCTCACAGATTGATACCTTAACATTTACTGTAGAATTCATAGCTCCATCAATGATGGCAAGCTGTCTGGGTTCAATGGCAATAAAGCAGGCCCACAACATGACACTGCCACCACCATAGAGGGTGTAAGCAAGGGAGATGTTTAAACGCAGTGTTTGTTCATCAAACATCATGTGTCTCATATAAGCCAAAAAGTCTCACCCATCCCCAGAAAACTCTTCTAGTAACAATAGTATGGGATTGAATGTTCTCCATTTGCACACAATGTGCCAGACGTTTCCAGTCTGCTAAACATCTTCTAAGACCTTCAGAAATGTATTTAGTTTCAGCCATGACACACGTAAGAGCCTCAAATGCAAATAGCTAGGCTCGAGAGCCCCTGCATAAGTGATCCTTTGACAAAAACATCCATAATCTCATTTTATGAAAAAGATCTTTATTAATATTTTTAGAAATGGTAAAACATGATACATTACAGTAAACAACATGGGACAAACAACATGTTGTGTAGGTAGCAACTGTGCAAATAAACAGGACTGTGTTGTATGTGTGTGAACTGCATCTATACCAGACTGAAAGCTGTAGTTGATGTTGAGTTTCTCTGTTTTCATCCTTTAATCTACACCAGCAGATTTGATACTAGCAAGCAACAAAGCTAGGCCACACAGGCAGTTAATCTATGAGTTACTGTCAAGTTTTATAAAGCTGAAAATGATTACTTATATTTAAATAAACTGTGCACTTTCTTTGTTATGTCGTAAGCACAAAATAATGAAGGTTCGCATATTGCATTTGTTAAAGACTAAATACATAGTTGTGCTAGTGTAGATACCAGGAGTCAACTTTCTTTGTTTCTTTGTTCTTTGCTAAGTTTTGACATTTTATCCTGCACTAACAGGGGGGCAAGGGGGTGGGGGCAAAGGTCATGAGGTCAGTCAACCTCCTGTTGCAGGTAGCAGTTGTCAGTTTGAACATCCTATAAGTTGCATTAACGGCTCTTCTCCAGTGAGGTTAAACATGGGGTTGCCAAGATGACTACACCAAAGGATGTCAACAGATGTTGGTTTATTTAAATATAAAGTTTCTGCTTCCCAAAAGATGCACAAACAATCACAGAATTATTGGCACATTGCACATGAAAATCAATATTAATTAAGCCTCGACTGTCCCTGTTTGGCCCTGCAGTAAAAAGTTGCTGTAGAAGGAACTTTTTGCACCTGGATGCAGCGTGCGCTCATTATGTGAATCATGACACCGCCATCCACTCAAGGTCGTGGATGGGCGGTACTTATTTGGCTGTGACAACCTGTGGCATGTCAGTGGTGGTGTCAGGTCCCACCTCCTCATTGTCTGATTCATTTTCATCACTGTCACTCTCATCCGAATCACTGTCGGCGGCTCCAGGCGTAGCTGTGCCCTCCTCGCTGCTCTGGCTCTCCTCCTCATCCTCAGACTCCTGGCTGGTGCTGCTGTCGCTGTCAGTGCTGGCGGTCTCATCGTTCTCCTCCTCTTCGTCTGGGGTGCTTGAGCTCTCACTGGTGGTGTCGCTAGTGCTCGCTTCACTGGTGCTGGTGCTCTCCTCCTCTGGAATAGAGGCTTGGCGGTGGCTGGGGTCCAGGTCCAGGGTGCCAGAAGAGGAATCCAGGGCCTGGCCCTCCTCATGGGTGCTAGTGCCCTCCTCCAGAAGGTCAGAGTGGACCTGAAGTGCCTGGAGGAAGAGGAAAAATAACAACATAAGCACAGAACAGACTTAATGAAAGCAAGTGGCAGTTAAAATTGGAAGAAAGTTAGTTTAAGCAAAGACTAAGTTAAACTAAACCTGCTGAATTTACATGAAGAAAAAGTTCAAGTTCAAGCTCTAAAAGGAGATAAAGTGACAGTGCTGAATTATAAGTAGCGTTTTTCTGTCTCATGTTGCCAGCTCAACAGGACAAATAGCACCTGGTACCCTGCTCCTTTTCTTTTTGGAGGTTCCAAACAAGCTGACACAGTAACAAAAGGTGACACGAGAACACTTGAAAATACAGATTATTCTCTCTGCTGTGCTATAGTCACAAACCAAGAATCAAGGACTTCATAAAATTCATTCATTTGTCACATTGAAGACAACATGACAGCAGTTTCATGCAGCCTTACTATGATGAGCAGCCACATTGACTATGACTGCAGTGAAAATCAAAGTCAAAACTAAATCAAAGAGTTGAGCTTGGGTTAAAAAGTAGAAAAACACTAAGTGTCAGCATGAAGTCATGAAGTGCAAGTGCTTAAATATTAGCTATTTGCATTTGAGTATGGTTTTTACAATCTTGCATGTTTCAAACTTTTTTTTTTTGTTGGTTAAACTGAAGAGAGAAAAATGAAAAATGTTAAAATAATTCTTTTATCCAGATTTTTCATTCATTTAGGCGGTTGACAGAACACTCGGAGCAAGTTCAAACTGACATGTACCTTCTGCACCTTCATGGACTTCTCCACCTCATTGCCATAGGTCATGTCGTAGGCCACCTTCTTTCCTGTACCAACAAACTCATAGGATTTGTATGGAACAGGAATCTTGTGGTAGGATTTGTCCTCTACGTAGATGATGGACTTGTAGTCACTGGGGCCTCCCAGGTTGTCGCCACGGGCTGTGTCAGTGTCAGTGACGATGGTTGGCTCGATGGGCTCCACTGTGGTTTCAGCTACAGGTGCATCTGTGATGACCACGGGGTTGACAACAGTGGGAGCAGGCGTGGAAGACTCGCCTGACTCTGAGCTGGATTCCTCCTCCTCTTCTTCCTCTTCCTTCTCCTCAGTCTCCTGGAGATAAAGAGTTGAAAAGTGAGCTGTCAGAGGGTTGGTGAGTGAAAAAGGGATTTGGGGTTTGGAGCATCCAGGCAGGGAGCAAGGATTGGGATCTTAAACTCTTCAGATTAGAAGATGAGTAAGACATAACAAGTAGCTTTTTGATATTGTCAGCATGCTTATTGCTATGTCTGAAGTGAAGTATTGAAAGACCAGAATATCAGAACTACTACAACTTATACTACTACTACTACACTACTCTATCTGTGTGCCATTTGAATAATGAGTTAGGATAGATTAAATAATATTATATCATCTTTAATATATCATCAGCCAATATTATTGATGATCATCATACATGATATGATGTAAAAATACAAATATGGAAGAAACTGTCACAGGTCATTTGCTGTATTCATGTACTGTGTTAACACAGAAAAGCAAAATCTGGGACATTTCTAGTGATAAACATGAGCAGGCCACATAAACACAGTGGGCCTCAATGCAAAAACTCATCTACAAACAAGGATAAATGTTGCAATCAGAAGCAGTTTCCTTTCATAAATTGAAATTCCCTCATTGAAGTCCAGATCATTGTGTGTTTTTATGCTCCTGATGTTAAAAGTGTGTTAACTGTGTGCTGATCATACTCACCTCTGTTTCATCATCATCATTATCATCGTCTTCACTGTCGCTGTTGTTGCCTGTGACAGAGGTTGTATCAGAGGTAGAATCGGAGGCTGACGCTGTGCTGCCAGATTTGACTTCTACTGGGGCCTCAGGTGCTTTCTGCAAAAGTCATCAGGCCATGAAGTTACTGCATAATCACAAGCGTAAACTTAAGCCTCTGTTTAACATGGTTAACAGTCCCGATTTAGTTGAAACTGTTGTAAGGGCGCCTCTCACCTCCTCATCTGAACTCTCTTTGCTCTCATCTGATTCGGCTGCAGCTGGCTCTGCTGCTGCTGCTACAACATTCTGAGAGACACAGTGTTTTATTTTGTTAGTAATTTATTTATGGCTCAAGCAAATTCCAGTCAGCACATGAGTCATAATCACAAAAACTATAGTGCGTTTATAGTACTTTCTCATTTTATTACTTTCATTCCACTGCAACCAAACATTTGCAGTCCAGAGAAACACAAACAGGAAGTTTCACACTAAAATATTTTACCTGTACTTGTGATACACGAACCTGAGGAGCCACTGGCGCCTTTTTCTTGATAGCTTGAGGTGCTGGTCGTCTCACCTGTGGACAAATGAGTGAGTGAGTGTCTGAATGGTTGTCTCTCCCTATCTGTCTCTATCTGTCTGTCTAGATACTCACCACTTCTTCGGAGCTCTCTGAACTGTCCGAAACTTTTTTGGCCTAAAAAAACAAAAAAAACAATCGCACATTTATCATATGTATCAAATAGTGAATGAGCTGAGCAGAGTTACTGTTCTCAGTTCAGCCAGAATTAACTTGGTTTTGACTTGGCAGACAAAATAACTCACCGGCCGGCAGAGAACTGTGGCAAAGAGCAGAATGAAAATAACAGCCACTTTCATTGTGTCACAGTTTGGTGTCTGGATGGGAAGAAAACCAGAAACACACAGGTTGGAATCACACAATAAAACATCGTCTCACAACACAATAAAACAATAGAACATAATCACGATACACGCAGATGGTCCGGCACCAAAATACATGTCCGGAGGCCATAACTTCACAGGAAACACAATGACATGTCAAATGGAAAATGAGCAGCGAGTTCCGTCGGTAAATCCTCTCGCCCAGATTCCATCCTAAAAATGGAGACTGCGCGATCACATGACTGTTAACTAGCAGTGGCACTTCCTGTGGCTTGGTATATACACTGGAATTCATTAAGTCCCTAATTACAGACCTAAACAAGCGGTTAGGTGTCCGTTTCTCTGTCATCAGAGCAAAGCAAATCGCATCGCTTTGGTTTGTGGTTTGTTAAACTATGAGTCAGGATGTTTCGGGCTGTTTCTGGTCCAAAAGACGTGAGAAAATAACGGGTTTATTTTTTTAATTTAGACAAAGATTAAATTAGTTTGCCCGTTTAAAGGCCTCTGCTGTCAGATTCGGCTTAGCATTTTCACATCAATCGTCATGTACAGGACTCTTCGGAAAGACAGCGTTTCAACTTGACGCTGGACATCCTGCCGTTATTCTGTCATTTTATTTTTGTCAGAAAAACAAATGAAAAGAGTCAAACCAGCACTGTGTTTGCCCACCTCTCAGAACTGTCCTGCTCAGTCCGTGGCACTAATATACTCTCATGAGTTTTTTAAGTAACAAGACGGCGTTTGACTGAAAATAAACTAGTTAATAAAGGAAAGTGTCAGCAAGTGCAGCATGTGTATTTTTAATGCTATAGCACAGAACCTGCATTGTTCAGTGGCTACACAGATATTAGTTGTCGGCAGGAGCAACGTATTGCTGGAGTTTTCATGGAACTTATTGCGAACAAGTAGAATTTTAAAAGATTTTAACCCTTTTATTGAAATATTTACTGCAAAAACAGAGCTCTAAAGCAAACATTATTTTCTTCCCCCTCCCTTGCTCCAACAAGCTCTTCTTTTTGTCCATGCTGTGGGACGTGCAGTCTGAAAGTCTGCGTCTGTCTTTAATGATGGACTCTTCCTATACTGTGTAATTCACCAGGTTATAACTGGAAAGCCACAGTGCAGCAGAATCATGACAGACGCCCATATGGCTGTATGCAAGTGTGTATTTGTCTTATGTCTGTCTTTGTGAGGGCCAGTCTGACTTTAAGATCTGGAGAGTCAGCATGTTTTTGTAAAGTGATCTTATATGGCTCACACTGAGATTTGGTTTTTGTGTTTTTTGTTTTTTTTAAGGCAGGCTAGAAATAGGTTTAGTATACGTCTGGTGTTTGGAGCGTTTTAGGTTGTTGTAAGTATTGTACTGGAGCTCTGACTGTGGTCAGTACATTCTTCTACAGTATGTCTGTCTTTGTGAGCACTACCTTAAGCTGCAGACCTGAGAGCAAGGACATTTGATGTGGTCCCCACTTCTTCCAAGGGTGGTTTGAGGGCTAAGAGTTGGTTTTAGGAAATGAAGGGTAAGGGATAGGTTTAACCATTAAGCTGTGGTGGTTAAAGGCATAGTTCAATGTTGTGGGAAGTATCCACTTCCTACCAACAGCTACTGTAGATGACAAAGGTGATACAACTATCACAGTGGACTCAGGAAAACAGCAAGCATGTTAACAAATGATATCAACCAGCAGCTCTAAAGCTCACTAATCAACAAGTTATGCAACTGGTTTACGGGTCATTAGCTAAAACATTTGGGAACATTTGAGTCAATTAACTTGTAAAATGTGATTGTTGAAATTTTGAAAATAATGTGGACGCCAAGTATTTTGATGTTTGATGGTTGGCATCACTCTCCCAACCAAAAAACAGTGCACATTACAGTTATATGGTAGAACATTTAGCCGTCAAGCCAACGTGACGCCCTGAATCTTTCTGAATCTTATTGTTAAGGTTGTCTAAGGTCAGATCAGACACTTGCTGCTCTCTGTCTGAGGTCGTGCATGCTGTTCTAGTTGTGAGAGACTTCAAATGTAATTATGCACTCGTGTCCAGGCTCACAACGTTTATTGCTCTTTCCTTTTTTACTTTTTTATTTCCATATTGGAGCAGAGAGCATACAGTTAGTGAGAGGAAGAAGAGAGGAGGCTCGAGAAGCTTTAGGTTGCCTTCAAATTTTGATTCTGAACTTAGTTTAACCTTTAGCCTGAACTTCTTCAAACTCTCTTCAGACCTTTAGTTAAAAACATGGTTGACTGAGGAGGCAGTTAATCTGTTGTCAGGCTGTTTATTCATTGTGGTTAGTCAGAGCTGCTCCTGGTCATGTGACACATAATACAGAGGTTACTCTCTGCCCACAGCTTCCCCCTTCCTGCTACTGATGTCACTTTGACACTAATCAGCAAAACGCGCCCGCCCAAACTTTACGACCAACCAATCACATGCAGATTTCCACAACAGTAAAATCTTTTTGTTGGACACTGACTTTTTCATTTAGATACAATAATATTGTGGAAATCTGTGCAAATGAAGTTTTTCCAAAAACAGATGTGTTGTAGATGTGGATTTTAACCAAACTACATGTAATTTGCAGTAAGGTTTTAAGAAAGATTCTTTGAGTTGATTAAACCCCGAAGCTTTTGTTGAATAAAGACATTATGCATGCTCTAAAACCATCTCCAGACTTCATTCACATTAAATATGTATTTAGGGGTGTTCTCATACTTTTGGCTACCTTGTGTATTTCAAACCCATGAAAGAAAACAGAATAAAAAATAAACACCTTAATGCTTTTTATTCTGCATCTAAAAGCTAAAAAAAGAGCATCTGAGGCAGCGTGTACAAACATAAACCTTCAGCTCTCCTAACACCACCAGTACTACAGAATATCTCCAAACAAACATTGTGCACAGTAAATATAACATTCAGCTTAATAAATATTCATGCTGACCTTGTTTGCAGACTGAGGAGGCTTCAGGGGTTGCAGAGACGTTGCAGAAACAGACAGATGTGGTTTGTCTTTAGTTTATCTCCTGGGTTTCCCTGGAATTAGTTTGCTGCTCTGTGATGCTGCTGCTGAAGCCGAGGCTCTTGGTTGGCTTATAAAGCATCTAGCCTCTGGCAGCAGCCAATCAGCTCAGAGCTCGTGATGTCATGAGGTTAACCGCTGCGTGGTCCACCTCTCCTCTCTCTCTCTCCCACTCTTCCTGTGGTTGTTGCTGCGGTGGTGAGGGGGCAAATACACACATGCATTCACACACAAAATGCAAAGACAAACGCATGAATAAAGACGTGCAGACACTTGCATCCCAGACAGAAGCATGTGAATGTACTCCTTCTGCTCTCTCTCACACTCACACACACACACACACACACACATGCCCACTGTCTCTAAAGTTAATTTAAGGACATCTAGTGTCAGGCTCTGGGAAAAACAGCAGCTTATAGTGGCAGGTGGTATGACAGTGATTCAGCTTCCTCACAGACACAAGAAAATCATCTGACTGAGGTCTCCATGGTTCTCTGAGAATCTGTCTGCTACACCAGACTGATTTGTCTTTACTTGTCAAACAGGGATAATTGAAGGTTTAAAATAAAAGAGTTGGTGTAACGTTTTGTTTGTGAACCAGTCTAGTTAAAGAAAATGATAAAAGTGTACACGCAGTTAAGAAATGAACAAAACATGGGATGATTATTGGCCTTAGTGGATTTGAGTCATGACAACATTGACATTATGAAAGTGAATGAAGAGCTGAAACGGGACCCAGTGAGCTCTCTGTCAACAGCAGGATAAAACCAGTCCAAAACATCCAACCTTGACTTTAATCATTCTATTATTTAAGGTCAAGGTTTCATTTATTTTTCTCATTATTATTTTAGCATCTATATATGATCAGCTGTTAGCGTACAATCAAAATTTCCTAGAGTGTGTCATGACTAAACAGCATCGTGCACTTACTGTTGTTGGAAATGTCAGGAGTCAGGAGTTCAGTTTTAAACTGAAGTATTGGAAAAACTGAAAACTGTGATTTATAACTATTTTAAATATTACTGTACAATACCATCAATCTCAACCTAATGATGGCACTACAAGGTCAAACCTGCAGACCACCAGAGTCATCCGCATACTGGGAGCATGGACAAGTGGTGCAGCATTTAATGCATCAAGGATTACCAACCAGGCAGTGTGGTCGACTGGCCCAAAAGTCACAGGTTTAATTTTTTTTTTACTATTATTTGGTTCTATGTAATGTAATTAATATCACATTTGTCAGAAATTAGCACCACAATTACCATAGGAACTCAGCTGTTCAGCTATTAACCTCACAAAACAACACAGTAAAGATGAATTTCCAAACAATGGCAGTTAAGCAGTAACAATTGCTCTCCTCCGACTGGCTAGGAGGGTGAGTCTCACTCAAAAACCTTTAGAAGAGAATATCTCTGCAGAGTTTAACGTTACATGCTATAGATTTCACAATACATGGAAAAAGAGCTTTAATGTTAGGTGGGATGTATCCAGACATACATGCATTCTCTGAATTCTCATGTAATTTGGTTTTGCACTTGCAGAGTAGCTGATTGGCTTGTGCGGTTTCAACCTGTAATTACTGTGAAACGTCTGAGTATGTCTGGGTTGACGTCTGACTGTCATATCGACTGGGTGCTTATACACTACGTGAAAACATACAGAATATTTACATGCAGAGATTTTTCTAAGTGCACTGGCACATAAAACCAGACATGTACACACAAACCTATATATTATCTGATAGTCGGGAACACATACTGGCTGGGATCCAAAGATCATTAAGCAAATTGTACAGTTTTATGTTTGTCATTATCTCCAACTAAGTTACTTTGTTATATAGTGTAGCAGTACACTGATCATACAAAATTTCAAGACCACTATGTATTTACAGAGCTACTGTACTTTGAGTCAAAATGCTAACTAACTTATGATAATGTTAACACCATGTTAGGTGTTATGTGTAATATTTACTGACTCAGGGTTTACTAACTGAGCCTTTTAGTTAAGTTTAGAGTGTAAAGTGCCAACATACTAACATACAAGTATTTTTTTAATTGATGGCAGCAACAAGTCTCACAAATGCTGGTGTAGCATCCCTTCATCTTTGAACACCAGTCTGGGAACTGAGGAGACCAGTTGCTGGAGTTTGGAGTAGTATTTAGTATTTAGCATTTCGAGATGTGCCTAATATTTTCAGTTGGTACAAGGTCTGGGCTGCAGGCGACCAGTTCGGCACCTGGACTCTTCTACTATGAGGCCATGCCGTCATCTGGATGGGAGCATCTGCTGCTCTAAAACCTGGATCTGTCTTTTAGCATCGATGATATCTTTTACACAAACTGCCCATTTCATGGGCACTGATTGACCTCCATACCAGGCTTTGAACTGAACACTGACAACAAGCCTGAAGGTCACATTTTGACTGGTCTGACCACAGATCAGTTTTCCTCTTTCCATTTGAAATGAGCTTTGGACCAGAGAAGACAGTTGTATTTCTGGATCACCTTCATATGTGGCTTCTTCTTTACATGATTTAGTTTTCACTCTACCAACTCTATCAGTTCCACTACTTTGAAAGTATTCCTAAGCCCATGTAGTGATCTCCATCAAAACCATGCTTGTTTTTAATGCAATGCAGTCTGAGGGCCCGAAGTTCACAGGTATTTAGTGTTTCAGTAGGGTTTCAGTCCTGTCCCTTGTGCACAGAGATTTCTCCAGATACTCTGAATCTTTTCATATTATTTACTGCTGATGATGTAATATGCAATGTCTTTGCAATTTTAAGTTGAACATTATTCGAAATAAATTGTTTAAAAATTTGCGGACACAGCTTTTCACAGATTGTTGAACCTTCTGTAAACCATGAACCATCTTTACTTCTGGCAGACTTTAACTCTTTAAGAAGCTTTTTTTATACCCAATCACACCACTGACCTTTTGCCAATTAGCTGCAAAATGCAACTCGTCAATGTTAGAATCATTTATTTTTTATGAAACAAACTGTGGATTAATGAGATTTACAAATCTTTGCTTTGCTGTAGATTAAAAACAGGGGATCCATGTTTATTTAACTGCTGTAAAAGAAAGTTTTATCTTTTTCCCATTTTCTAGTTTTAATGATGACACACTTCTTTGATAGCACTTTGCTATGATGTTTTTCTCCTTCACTTAGATTTAGTTTGCCTTGTTCTTCACTTGTAAATCGCTTTGGATTAAAGCATCTGCCAAATGACTAAATGTAAATGTAGATGCAGATGTTTTAAATGCAGGTGCAAGTACAAGCAGCAGAAGACATCCAACTCAACAAGACACATTACCACTTTAAACTTGAAGACAAACAGTATGTTTCATTTTGCTATGAAACTTATATATAACTTATATAATTGTATATAACATCTCATTCACTATTGTCCTGGCAACTTTTTAAGATGAACCTCAATCAGTAATTTCAAATAACTGCAAATAAACATAAATTACAGGACATGTGCTAAAAAGATTCAGAACATACAGGCAAACACTTTTAAACACAAGCACAAAGACAGTGGGACATACATAAATAGTACTTGAAAGCATTTACCACACTGATGATTGGACACACAAACACAGAAAAGCCACTCATTTCAGTTGATCTGTCTACATCGGCTCTGTGCTAACACACACTCATCGACAGTATGATTACAATAACACAGGGTGACAATGACAGTTTGATGAGTTCTGAGGCCTCAGAGTCACAAGCATACAATTACACCATCGCTCCAATCAAAGCTTTCTTCTTCTACATCGCGCAGTACAGCAGACACAATCCTGTTCGGTCTTGTATGACCCCAAGGAACCGGCGGTGTTTGTCGGCGGTTGTGGATTCTTAAAGATGTCTCTCTCACTAAGTATTTGTTGACACAGATGATAATTACTAGTTTTATTTAGCGTCCTTGTGCTTCTTATATTTCTACGTGAGGAACGCAGTGGATTATAATTTATTTTATCGTGCGAATTACCATTACCCAACAAACGCCAGTTCGCATTTGTTGGGTAATGACTGAAGGAAGAACAAAGTCACATGATACACCAGGGAGATGTGTGTGAGATGAACATGTGGATGGAGGTTCTCACCTCTGCTGTCATCAGATAAATGTTTTATTTAAAGTATGTGTATGTTAGGATTCCTGACTGTTGTGTATTCACTCCATGTTTTACTGTGACTTGTTGCAGTTCACATGCTGTGCTCATACTATATTAGCTATACACTGATATCATTGCTGTTTCTCATTAGTGAAAGAACCACAGACTCTGCCAACTCATTTCAAGCAACAATGAAAAAAACAGATCTTTACGGTTAAAACATCAAATATGCCGAGGATGAGGATGACATGGTCCGGGACTTTAAGTCCCATGTGAGGCCTCCTACATTTTCCAACATCTGGAACAAAAACAATTCTGAGTAGTGGGAACTGGTGGTGCAGAATGTTTATTTGGAAAAACACAGAAGTGCGTTTCATAGTTCAATAAAAAATGTCCCAAAAAAGGACCAAAGTGCAACTAAAAACAGTTTGAGTAATATTTACACAGTTTCAAGTTGTTTTTTTCCATTTGTGTGCGTGTGTGTGTGTGTGTGTGTGTGTGTGTGTCGCTTAAGTAGATAATGTTTGCGTCTTGCCTGATTTATTAAAGGTTTGCATGTAATAAAAACACCTTTGTAACTTTGCTTTAATAAAAAGCACATTTTTAAATTTGTAATATAGTTGTGAGAAAAAGTAAGTGAACTATTAACGATAAGAACAGTTAACCACAGAATTGATGTCCACACAGAAAGGCTCAGGCATCACTGCGACATGTGAAACAAAATAAAGAAGAAAAAATTATGGAAAGTGAATGTAGAGACTCGTGCTGTTTCCCAGTGTTCCTAGTTACATCAGTTAGCTGTTACGGTGTATTTTAGATGTTCTGCTCGTATCAAATGACTGATAGTCTTGCATGATGTGCGAAAACGAGACCTTTACATCAACATAATGGTTTTGATATGACTAGGTCAGTAGTGTGTTCACCAGTGCTGTGCATGAAGACCCTAAGAGAGGGCCGTTCGTTGAATGTGCCGATATTTAGTTGTGAACAGTGACCGTTGGGAAAGTTGTGGAGTGTGAAATTACACAGCACTTGTTTTCCTTCACAATGAAATCAAGGGTGCAAAAAAAGTTGATTTTGAAAAATGAACTGCAAACACACACACACACACACAAGCATCGTGTAGCTGATGTCATTGGTCATTTTCTACATGTTGCTTCTAGTAAAATGCATGTGAGGGGCCTCAACCTCTGTGGTCGCCTCAGTGTGGAAATATTCCTTTTAATAGCAACCTCAAGATCTTTGAGTGCTCGTACAATCTGCTGCATTATCTTTAATAGAACGTTAGTCCATCAACTTCTGTATGAAAAAAAGTGTTAATGGGTGCTGGGAGAGATCAGATGTGGTCTGTCCTAATGGTGGAGACAGAAGAAGACATTCACAGACACACACACACACACACACACACTCAAAGATGCATACACGCAACACATCCAAACACACACACACAAACACTCCAGGCTATAAACGTGATGGAACACTGGCTGGCAGACAGTGGAACAAGACATAAATGAGGAGAGTGTGAAACCCGCTATGATAAGGACTTTCCCAGACTCTGTGTGTGTGTGTGTGTGTGTGTGTGTGTGTGTGTGTGTGTGTGTGTGTGTATTTTTATATTTCATCAAGCCCCAAATTTCCTCACACAATAAGACACAGGAGGAAACTCAAACTTGATTTCCTTTCCTTCATCTTATGTAAAATACAAAGTTTGTTTGTCTTTAAAAGGTTTTTTCTGTAGTTTACATAAACATAGAATCTGCCCCCTAGCAGCCTCGTTTACACACACATAAGCCAGCATACACACTACAATCTTTGGGCCTCCATCACTGGTTTATATAAAGTATGGCAGCAAAACGCCATAACAATGTCACCTTGAACTGGCAGTGATAAGGGCTCATGAGAGTCACACACACAACACAAGCTCTGCTAAACAACAACAAAATACTCCCCCTTAGTCAAAATCAAGCTTTCCAAGCTGTTTTCAGTGGCACAACAACAAATGAAATCTAATATGTTTGTGTTTTACTGACTGACCTAAGATGATGGGGAAACTGGCCACAGTTTGGATCTCATCCACCTGAATTCAGCATCTTCCATAAACAATGTCTGGACAGGCCACAGTTGTTGAGTAAAGAAATAAATACATTGTGAAAGGCGGCAGCGTAATGTGGCTGAGGTTGCCTATCCGCCATGTGCACGGTGGGACCTGCACAACACAAACACAGAGCTCACAAAGAATAATAAAGCTAATCTGGTGGAAAGCTCTTAAACTGAGCAGGATGAGGACCAAAATTTGGCAACTCGGGAAACATCGTTGCTGATTTTACAGCAGACATGGTTTTCATGTTCCAAATAAAATAAAAAGTAGTAAATAGGACTAATAAGCCGAAGAAGAAACAGTTGAAGTAAAGCTTGTTTTGAAAAACAGAAAAATAAAAATTGCTTTTCTCCGAATTTTTATTTCGTTCTGATGTAACTGTTTTCCTGCAGACCACAGTTTCACCAATCTCACACACACACACACACACATACACACACACACACACACACACCAGTCAGACACGTACACAGATCTGCAGTATTCTTAGCTTCCACCCCCAGTTTCCAGGGTGACTGGTCGGTCGTTCACTTCCTGTATCTGGTTTGGCAGCAGTGCTTCACTTCCTGGAAACAGACACAAGGTTTCATGGAATGACACGGTGTTCCTGTGTGTGAGACCGCGCGCGTGTGTGTGTGTGTGTGTGGACAAATTTTTGTTCATTTGTTGCTGTGGGGACATTTTGTCACAGTCCTCACACGTTGGAAGGACTGAGTGAGAGTTAAGACTTAAGACTGAGGCCTTCTTCATGCTTCCCGGTGCGGAAGATGGGAAAACCCACATGTACTGTACCCGCAGCCTTCTCGGGTACCACTGCTGCTTGTTGTTGGATACACAGATGTTTTAGGCTGTGCCTGCTTCAGTGTGCATGTCTACAATGTCATGGCTGAGTGCTTTTTTGCTCTCACTTGATGCTAAATGTACCCACTGACATCACTATTTGAAGGTCGATCACTACTAAGTTAAAAAAAATAAAATAACTACCTTACCCACAACACGCGATGCTTTACACTCTCCCTATATCACTATAAGGTGTAGGGGGAAATAAGGAGTTTGTAATGCTGTATTTATGCTAGTTTGTATGCTTGTGTGATGATCTGTCTCTTAATGGTTCAAAAATAGTGTTGGGCTATTATCTTTACTTTTAGTATTACTTTAGTATTCATCCAATATTCGAGCAAAATTGTTCGTCACTACTTGCTTTAGCTTTTTGTTTTACATTTCCTGCCTCATGTCTCATATGAATTTCACCCAGGAGAGAATAACTCTGAAGTCTTTAGTCTTTATTCAATGGTCACTTGTAATAACAGTCCTCTAAATAAAGAAACGTAGCCTCCTAGAGAGAGAGCTTCAAAGAAAGTGAACCCCTGCAGAAGGTGCTAATTTGAGGTGTATATATATGTTCGGTGTTTTTGCACAACTGTGCCAGTTTCATGCACAGAGACACAGAGCAGAGCAGTGTCTGAATTACAGGTCTCACATTCTGTATAAGTCAAACTTCCTGTCTGTGTGAGGAGCTCGGGGTGGTTCCCTAACTACCTTTCTCAGACATTCCTATTCTAATTATGCGAGGGGAGAAAGTGTGTTTGTGTGTGTGTGTGTGTGTGTGTGTGTGTGTGTGTGTGCGTGTGTGTGTGCGTGTGCGTGTGCGTGTGTAGGCGGGGGAGGGGAGTGGGCATTGTAAAACACATTAAGGTCTGCCCACATGTAAAGCTCTATACTGCACTTGATGACGGTCCCTGTCATGTCTGCTCAGGCCTCGGTTTGGTTTGGCCTGCAGCTCACACAAGATGCTATGTTGATTTTGTCTGTAAGATGTGATTTATGGTCTTCTTAATTTAGTTATAATTTGGATATTTTGGTTCACTCCTGCTTTTCACAGATACCTTTTAGACTGCACCCCCCAAGACGTAAGAGATGTTGCTCATTTGGAAACATGTTGGATGAATTTAGGGACTGCAACTGACAATGATGCTTAATACTTAAAACTACCTAAATAAATAAGAAATCTGCTCAAATTATTAGTGTTCTCTTTGTCACAGTCATGACAGAAAGAGAAGAGTGGCTTGATGTTTCACCCCCATCCAAAAGGCTTCTGAAGTTCCAAAGGACTGGTTGAGAGTTGCCTATGACAAAGCATAAACCACTGTCTGTGAAGGGAAGAGATCATGAATGTGCATAATAAGTCACTCCAATTTGACATAGATGGCCTCGACTTATTACCCACTTACACTACTTAGTGTCGATCTGCAGAGCTGTTGAGAATCCTTTATGTAAGTGGCACTGTTAATGATGCAGATGTTCAATTTGTTGAATGTTAATATAAAATATATCAAATGTATTAACATTATATTTGCACCATATTTGCATTCGCACTAAATCTCCTCAGAGACATTAGCAAGGATTAAGGCCATGTGCGGTTTCTTAGGCTGCAGCCTTACAGACGTATGTCACCCATTAGCAAGCAGCATAACCATTATTTTTAATGCATATCAGTCATTTTTAGGAATTGTTCCACACTCATTAGCGCGCACCACAGCCATTATTTTTTAGACATTTAAGTCATTCCTGCTTCCTGACAGTTTGTGGTTTCATTAGCTGCAGGCTTGCAGGATACAATCAAAATGGGACAAAGCCGAGCAGTTAATCCTGCTCTCGCAGACGCATATTAAGTCAGAATTACCGTTAAAACAAACACATTTAACCAGATTACACGTGGATAATAGGGTAAGAGCACTGATATCACATCAGACTTTCTGTGTATTTGGGTCTCATTAAAACTGTTACAAGAGTTTGTGTGTGCACAATTAAACTAAAACAAGTATGAACGTCATCTAAATATGCAAAAGATGTTTATGCAGTGGAAAATCTGCATCTGAGCATTATCATAGACAAATACATTAGTGGTTTAATGTTAAATACGCTAAGAAAGACTGTTCTGCAGTGTGGTGTTTGTGCATGGTACAGTGGTCTACCTTTGTTTTACTTTGTAAGATGCGTCTTGCGACACAAGCAATAAAACAGCAGCTAAACTAACAAGATTTGTGAAGCCTTTGTAGAAGATGAAGGCCAACAAGTTCCCATTGCATCCTCTGCACAGCAACGTCATCCATGAAAATTGTTCTGAAGGCAAACTGTATGTTTATAGTCCATGACCCAAGATTCCTTGTACAACATGACCTCTGCCAGTGCTCGAGCTTATGAAGTTTGTCCAAGACCTGGTTGACCAAACAATTTAGATGTGGTGAGCGTCTTGGACAGAACAGCTATGGACAAGTTCATTAGTAGCTGGACCATGTGACGTAAAGAAGATGAAGTGAGCCCATCTCATGCTGGCAGTCTAGTGAATCAAGAAGTCAGCTGGTCATATTGGGAATAAAAACTGAGCTTCAAAAGGAAACTACAAGCCAGGACCATGTAACAAGAAACATTCCCCGGCCTGTGCCGGGTTAGGGTTAGGAACCGGACCACCAACAGACTGCTGGGTGGACCACTGTTTTTGTTTTGTGGCACTTGGACGCAAAAGAAAAAAAAATTCTCCCAAGTCTATGTCACTGAGTGGCTTAGACTTTAGAGTGTCTGGCAACCGCTTCATCTGTAGCTGGGAAGTCTTTTTTAAAGATCCCCGTGAGGAACCTGGGATGTGTTGTGGATACAAGCGCTAATGGTGCCTTCAAACAGTGAGTGGGCACTGCTGCGCTGCCACCCAGTCGTGTTTTGCTATACTATACTTGACTGACGGTGTCAGCAGGGAACTGCAGTTAAGGGCTACATTGATGTAAACCTACATTTAGTAGCACTGAGTGCTGCTGCAGACATACTGGTCTTTTATTATTGTGTCCATCCTATTTATACCAATGAGGGTAGGATAAACAAGGGTAGACTAAAAACCTTCCTGCATAATACAGTTCAGTAGGAATGTTAAATGTTAATACACAAAAACAGAAACATGAGGTCTTTCATTTATTATTATTATTTATTACTGTACATGAATAGCCATAGCATGCCAGCATTGTCACTGTGCCTTAGTACAACTGTGCAGAGTTTCTAGTAGTCTCTTAGTCTTGCATATTCTACCACACTTTGGTCTGACCGATCTGTTTCCATTTGAACCTACACATGCATTTGTTCCTTAACTCAACTTACTTTAAATAGTGCCAATTTTCCAAAAATGTGCACAAGAGTAAGTGAAAATTAGACATTGTCTTTAAAATATATGCATGACGTTCCATGGCGTGATTTGATTACAGGAGGACCAGCAAATTCACAGAATTGCATACTGAGCAGAGCTGCAGCAGTTTTAGTGCAACATGCGTGTCAACCACTCATGCACAGAACCGAGTGTTGGCCACCCGTGTCCTGGCCGGGGTCTGCCCAACACACAGTCACTGTAGTTACACGTGTAACTACAAACTGCAAAAACCTTTACTGAGGTGTACATTTTACCATTAAATCCTACAAAAGCCACCGGCTACAGCAGGTTTTTTACAGGTTTGATCACTAGACTTTGGACACCTCACCACCATCTCCTCATTTTTGTTCCAGCCGAGATTTCGTCTGTGATTCACTCAGATTGACATCACTGGGGCAGTCCCATTAGGGCGGTGTGTGTTTATCACTGCTGTGTGTGTGTACGAGAGCGTGCCCGGGGGTTGATGGGTGGAAAACATGGGTTTGGTCTCACTGTTCGGCAGAGACTGCTGCGGTGGGCAGCGCTGGTGCCTGAAAACACACTGACTCGTTGTACTGCCAAGAACACTTCTTCTGAATGACATTCAGCTCATGCATCAAAAAGCAGCACAGCGGTGTTTTCTGGTCATGTTGGCTGCTGCCTTGCAGGGTGTTGCTCTGTGCTCTGTGTATTCTGCTGACCAATAATATTTAACAAGCGGCATGGTAAAAACCAGCCCTAAAGTTAATCTCTGACATTGTTCTGTTGCACCAGAACAGGAAAAAAGCTCTGTGGTGTCATTAAAACAAAGAAATATGCTGCTTAATATGTTATGGCGCTCCTGTTATGTAACTGTGTTTTTATTATTGTTGATGAATCCACATACATATATATAAATATATATAAATATTTCATCTAATGGTAGAAAAAATGCTAGATCGGAGCTAGTTCCAAATGGTAGCCCCATATATATATATATATATATATATATATATATATATATATATTTAGAGCCCAAAGCAGTGGAGTTCACCACAAATGCATGTGTAGTCTGTACTATATTTTGGAGAGGGTGCGGCTGCAAAAAGGCTGCATGGGGTATTTTGGTGTGTGAAGACGAATGGCTGCGTTCATGTTGTGGTCAAACTCTCCAATCAGAGCAGACAGATATTTAGCAGAGAAGGGAAAAGAAGAGATGTTAAAGACAGTGAATTGTGAAGCCAATGGAAAGCGTGTGTGTCAGTCTACAGCCACTCACAGCTGTGTGAGGCTTTACTTTAGCTTAATTGTGATAAGAGACATTCTCTGGCAACCACGCCAACTGTGAATCTCAGTGACACGGTTGAAAACGAGTCTTGAAATTTGTTTTGTACAACAAATGATACGCTTCAGTCCCATATAACAACAAGTCAGCCTCATGTCATACACAGCATCGTGTGGCATGTGACAGAGTGTCATTGTGGCATACAGTACGTCAGCCACAGGTTCCTATCTATTGTTCTGTAAGATCACCGTATAAACTGTGGCAGTTACTGTTGGAAAACCCCTTCTGTGTGGTTTCACGAAGTCGGTGTGTTACCGAAAATCAGGCGGAAAGACAATAGACGTGTAGAAAGTTTACTGTACAATAGCTTCTTTGTATACTGAGGTTACAGTAGAATTACTGTCAGATGGATGATTTAATGACGCTGCACATTTTGTGTGCTGCGTTTCTACAACAGACACCAGTATCCAGTAGAAGTGCTTCTGAACACGTGTTGCACTTACAGTATGCACACTAGTTGCATACAGGGGCAGAGCCCACAGAAGGTAACCTCACCCTGTCTGAGCTCAGCCCTGTCTCCTTCAGTGACACCTACAACTGGGGCGTTTGGACAGAACCAGGAATTCTAGATATTGTGTTAACACCTACTGTGTTAAAGTGGCAATAAAACAACATGTAGCAGTGAAACCTGTCAAAAGAAGCTGTTCCAACCTGAGACAGACTGGATCTGGTTGCTGTGAACCATCTGAACCATCGTCACACCCAAACTGCCTGTACTGTAGCTGTGAATGGTTGTCTGTGTGTCTATGTGAGCCCGGCAAATGAGCCAATAATATAACCTAACCTAATATGAGCAGGGGTGGACTCACTTTTACCCTAAAGATCCTGCTCAGGATAAGCAGGATGGATGATGGATGGATGGAAGACTCCCTGAGGCCTACACTGTGATATATTGAGGTTATTTGAAAAGTTCCAGAGGACCTCGTGCCACTTACATTCAGTGGATACAGCCAGAAATGACTTGACTAGACCAGAGTAAGAAAACACCACATATTTCCAAAACATATGTTCTTCCCACACTTTAAAAGCTATGGATAGACACTTGCCTCATGTACTCGCTCACCATAAAAATTGAGTTCCCACTTTCCATTCCAAAGTGACCCCAAGCCTCTTTAATATTTACAGGTTTCCCACCAGCCCCTGACCCCACTAATTCATTAATCTCTAATAAAAAGGGTTTATATGTAATATGTGCAATAAAGCTGACCGCTGGGAGGTGGTAAATGGGGATTTTGCTGTGGCAAATGTGATGCTGAGTATAATAATGGCAAAAGCATCAAAACTGATATAGTTAGACTGTGAGAGTCAGTGTCATATTTTGATCTGTGGGATCAGCAGCTGTCTCAGGTGTCATTTTGTGTGTTTATCACTGACTGACAATCTCTCATTGGTTAGCTGTCTACACGTGGCAATGTCTTTATTGAAAAGCTCCTCAAACAGTGGCCATATGTAACCTAACGTCTACCAAAAGTTCAACCAAATGTTGCCTGCTTTTTCACTTGGCCTGAACCCTCACTAGACGTGCCAAGAGCACTGGTCAACACTGACTCATATAATTTAATTTAATAATCCTGTGTTTGTAACAGTTTGAAGCGTGGGGGGAAACAACGCTGGCAAAAGTGGTGAGAATGAACCAAAACATTAAAGTCGAAGGCCAGAAAACAACAGGGAGCTCTAAAGAGGCTGTAAAGCGCCGCATATTTGAGGGGAGCCGCGACACATTTCACAACAAGTAATTAATGGGACCCATTGTTAGAATAGAAATATTGACTATGACCGCTTTGTGTCAACGTGTGAATCAAAGGCACATTGTGAAGTGTTTTATGGGTTACAGGTGCTATTAAAGCACTTTCAGATAGAAGTCCAGTTGCCACTGATCTTTTGAAACAAATTACTTTTCTAACTAGACAAACCAACACTATCATCCACTCAGTGAATCATACTGTAATGTAATCTTTTCTTCCACCCATCTATAATACTGAACAGTTTTCCTCTTAAAGGTTGCAGGAGTGCTGGAGCCCATCCTGAGACACAGAGACAGACAAACATCCACACCTATGGATGGTGGGAGGAAGCTGGAGTACCCGGAGAAAACTCTCTCAGAACTCCCCTCAGGCAGTTGTTCGACCCGTGGATTAAAACCCAGGTCTTTCTTGCAGTGAGGCAGGAGTTTACTTGTTTGAAGAGCAGTAAAGTAGGAATGTCACTTGCAGTTAGATCCACACTTACCCTGTTTTTGTACATGTTAATGAATAATTATAAATAATAATTGGAGCTGTCACAGAACCTCTTCCACTCTGGAGTTGAACTTTTACACCACAGTCCTGAGTTTGAATCTGAATGACTGTTAGTTCTTTTTCTCAATCAAGCCACGATCCTAACCTAACCTTAACTAGGTGGTGTCAGTGTCTAAATCCAACACTAAAAACTGTTTAATAATGCTCTAGTCAGACAAACTGGGTGTTATACCATATGATTTGATATTTTGGAGAGAAAAAATATGTCATCCAGGAACATTTTAATAATAAAATGTTATGTTTTATTAATGTCTTAGGGTAAAAAACCTTGTGAACAGGGAACCCTGTCAAAGTTCCACGGGTTCAAAGTACAGTGTACTTCTACTTAAAGATGTGGCCAGGAATCAGGGGAACCAGGAGCCAAACCATTAACCCTGGAGTTTGTTGAAAACTGTCCTATCAGCTGATTCATGGTCACCCCTAAAGCTCAGCTGAGGATAGAGTTCATGAAATAATGCAAGATCGGAAAAGAATTCTTCAAACAGCTACAAGCATCTAACCAAACTGCAGCTCCTTTGAATATTAAAGGAGATAGGATATATTTTTAAACATTTTTTATATGAAAATATGGAGCAAAGTGAATGAGGTAAAGCTCAACATTAAAAGATGTTTTATGTTCTGGAGAGGTCTCTGCCTGTGCGTGCCTGTGTTGACTCAAGCCACGCTGACTGTGATTTTTTGCGCTCGTTGTCATGTTTATGGACCA
Source organism: Anabas testudineus (assembly GCF_900324465.2). NCBI lineage: Eukaryota > Metazoa > Chordata > Actinopteri > Anabantiformes > Anabantidae > Anabas > Anabas testudineus. The sequence goes on from NC_046630.1 coordinate 17,886,108, forward strand.
ACATCAGTGTTGAAATGTGGAAAAAAAAAAAAAAGCCTGATGTTCCCCTGACTTGTGTGTGACATTTATTCAGACAGCGTGAGAGTGTGACACTGAGCCTGAGAGCTGGAATCCACGTTGAGCCAGTCAACCTGCGGCCTTTGTCTAAAGGAAAACAGCCGGTCGTACTGTGGTCACGACCGGCTGCACAAATTAGACGTTTTTTAATAACTGAGAATAAATAACATTTAGTTTGTAACATGCATGTATGAGATTCATCAGTCTGTGTCTTTAGAAGAGGTTTGAGAGGTTTAGTTTAGCTTCAGTTCCACCAGCTTGTTCCCGTTTGGTGTGCACACAGCTCCACTCATTCCTCATCATCAGCACCAGCAGTTTGGTGTTTTAAGCTACACGGCTCCTACGCTCTGCAGCAGTAATTTCCCGAATAATTTAAAGCAGTTATTATTAAACCTGTTACAGCAGTTAGCAAGCGGCCACGGCGGCCCGCAGACAGAAAGGTGGAGAATTCCGAACAAAAGCACAACAGCAGCTGTGACCCAGCCCTTGGAAACCAAAGTGAGTGGGCTGAGCTCTCGGTGTGTTTACATCTTTTAGTCAATTTCTAGAGGAAGATGAAAAAAGAGTGGGGCTTGCTTTTATACCATTACCAAGTCATTTGTTGTTTTTTTGTTTTTCAGTTGTCTGACACAAGGAGAGAAAGGGAACCAAACTCAGCTTTGACAAATATGTTTTATGAGAAACCGTGTTTTTCCAAAGCACTTCTCGCTCTCCGACTTCCGAGCTATCATTAAAAACAGACAACAAACTACATGAAGTCCTGCAGGTATTACACTGATGTTATGAGTAACTGTTTTGTTACTAGTCATAAGCAGCTAGTAAGCAGCTGTATGGTGTAGTGGTAAGCCGCCTTCCATGTGGGAGACTGGGGTTTGAATACCAGCTGTGGCTCTACCTCCAGTAGGAGCAAGACCTCCTAACTCATACCCTGCCTTTGCCTTTGTACCCTGTGCCTCACTGAAGGTCGCTTTGGATAAACCTGTCTGCCTAATGACTAAATGTAAATGTAGTCATGAGTGAATGGCACAGATGTTCGTTACATAAAAAGTGTAACTGCTCTTTTCAGCAGACAACACACATTGTTGACTTCTCTGCATGTGGCTGCAGTGTTTTCCAAAATAAATCTGTCAAACCGCACTCCTTCCTGCATTGTATTTATCTTCTGACAACTCCAATCCAGGAAACTCAAGATGCAAGGAAGCTTCCTCCATCTACTGAAAATAAATTAGATTTAGCGCTTTGCTGACACACTGTATTTTAGTCAAAATAAAAGACCCATTGATCACTAACACAATAGAGACAAATCATAGAAAAAACATTAAAACCACCAGCGGATGCTAAAGTTGTGGCCTTAATTAAAGGGTCTTCACTATTAGTCTATAGAAGTCTGATTTTGACAGGTCATGTTTGTGGAAGTGTGTTCACCACACTTCGGAGAAACGGAGAGTTTCTAGTGTTTCAACATTCAACACTTTTGTTGACTGTAGCCTCCATCTTAAAGACTGAAAGTGCATCTGAGTCAATCTGGATTAGTGCAAAATGGGAATCACTAAAAGCCTGAACATTGAACTTTAACACAAGCTTAAGTCTGAGTTAGGCCTATATCTAACCACCAGAGAGTATCCGTCCAACACAGCACGGCAGCTCAGCAAACTCAAGAAAAAACACTTCACACTACAAGAGTCAATATGGAGAGAGTTAACCTTGTGGGTGACACAGCTGTTTTAATGTGCACTGTTGCTAATATTAACGCTCAGACATGCGTGCACACACACACATACACACACACTGAGAGTTGGACTCAGAGCTGACAGTGTTTCTATTTACATCTTTACAAGCTGCCACCCTCTGTAACCTTATTGCTGTCAGCCGCATCTTCATTTACTGTATCTGCTATTAAACCCCCACGCACAAAGACATCACACACACACACACACGCACACACTGAAATACTCTGAGACACATTGTAGGTGTGACTGTATAGGATGAGCCAAGTACTGCAACAAATACACGTAATTAATAATCATTGCAAACATGCCATATCAACCACCGTTTACAGGAAACACTCATTATTCCTGTTAGCATTTTGTTTTGTTTTTTTTTTTTTTTATCCATTCAGTAAAAAACAATCATGCACTGACTTCATATATGACATACAGTCATATATTCTATGTATATTTGGAAGGAGGTAGCTAAATGTAAATATCTAGGATTAAAAAATGCTGTTGATTCTAACACCGCCTCACACAGACAGGGCCTTTAAATAATGTAGTCTGAGCTCAAGCAGAGACATTTTGAGTGCAAGAGAAGGGTTTGGAGAGGAAGCATGAGAAAAAGCTGAGCATGAAATCATTAAAGGATGCTCTTAATTTAAAAAACTATGCTCTTGATTAAAGAAAGAAATCTAATCCTAGGTAACTGACAGTTCATTTATCAGTATGTCTCTTGTCTATCTGTGCTGCTGTTGTGTCATTTGCGGCCAAAGTAAACAAAACTTCTTACTTCAAGTTATGACAATGAAAAATAATGAGTTTGGCTCAAATACTACATATGTTTGTAGTACTTCCGTCTATACTAAAAATAGTACTTTATTATTTGTGCCATTTACAGACCACTATGAGAATGGAGGTATCCAGTTAAACTGTTTATGCAACACTTGCAGAAGTTCTAAGTGGGAAGAAGAAAAACCATAAACTATATATATAGACCAGTGTTTAATAGTCATTAGTCATGCACAAATGTGTGTGACTTGTGTTCGCCTGCGTGTGTGTGTGTGTGTGTGTTTGTTTCTATGTGTGGACATTTTTTAAACTTGTTTTAGTGGTTCAAAGTTCAGCACCTATGGTAAAATACAAAAAGGACTTAAAGTGGCATGTGTGTGGGCAGCTGTGTGGTCAGTGACACATGACAGCAGACTCATCCTCTTTCATGAGTCTGTGCCCCAAAAATGTAGAAAACTCTAAATATAAAGATGTTTGTCTCTGTTATGGGTTCACATTGGCGCAGCTGGCATTTTTAAGTGTGTGTGAGCATGTGCAGGTAGATGTGGTGTGATATCACGTGTGCATTTGTATGCGGTCACTTGTGTCTTTGTTCTTTGCCACAAGACATGACACAACATGAGTCTGCATGACTATCGTTTTATGAGCTTTCCTATTTAGCCACTGAATTCATTTTTAAGATCAATCTAAAGGATTGGAACTATTGCAGAACCGCAATAACGTAGCATAGTTTGTCATTTAGACATTTATGAATGTATAAAAAATTCTAAATCCAGCAAAATGTTGAAGTTTAAATGACAACTTTTCTTTTTTTTTATTACAGAATATGCTTGAGTGGTTGTGTGAAACTGCTTTGTTTTTAGTTCAGCAATGCTGATCCATCATAGACATTTAGACAACAATAGACAGACTAAACAGTGAAGTTTAGTGAACTATTTTGAATTACAGGAAGACCATGCCAGACCACAGGTACATTCAGTCAGGAAAACATTCTTAGATTGTCGGGTGTTTGGTCAAAGGTATTGAAAATGATGCAACACTCTTCAGATCTTCAGCTGTTGGAAGGATCTGAAACAAAATGACATTTTTTCCAGTTCCCATTCATCTGTATCTACCTGCTCTCTAAAGGTTTGCAAAGTTCGGGCATATGTCATTATATGACCTTTGATCTTAGTGTGAAAGTGTGAAAGAATCGCTGATCGTGCGTCTGATTCTTAACATGATACAGTATGAAAGCTGAATTTCAAGCTGCTCTTCAGTGTCTAGATTTGTACATATGAGGATTTTTGTGTAGCCCTTTGGATGGTCTGCAAGATTCACTCCAAGACACCATTATTGAACTCCTAATCTTTACTCCTCTCAAAGTAAAACTGTATAACGGATCTTGTGTAATGTCTAACATTGGTAGTCTGGCTCTTGTGTCCTTGGTCTCCATCTCATTAAAGCAATATTAAAGCAATGGAAAGCTACAGCTGCAGGGATGACTTGAACACATATGATCAAAATCCCCATTCAGAACTTTCTGAGAACGTCCCTGAATGACAGCCATGCATTTTTTCACATAGAACCTGGAGCACATTAGTTATTAGGCACAGTATGTTGTCTTTTCCCATACGTCTTAGGTCAGATAAAAACTGTTACTTTTCTATATTCATAGTCCTGGGTATGGGTCCCAATTTCTGGGTCAGTATTCAGAATGGTTTCAGTTACCAGCGCATGGGATTTGAAAGTCCTGTCCCCAAGAGAGTGCGTTCTACATCAACTTTTGTTTTCATAAAGCCGGAATTTGCTCAGTAGTCTGTGTAATCTGGTTTCTGGTTGTTAACGAGTTACATAATATCTTCATGTCTTAATTTCATGACCCAGTTGGTTCCTCCTGTTGGTTACACATCAGGGTTACAGTCAGTCAGGACTGAAACTTGGTTTCCGAAAAAATGGATAAAAATATGTTTTTGTGGTCACAATAAGTTTCCATACCATAGTGATGTTAAGCTGAGGGTTTGTATTTTTACACTGCCCACTGGAAGGTAGAGGAAACACAGCAGACATAACCACAGCAGTTCATGCAGAGGCAGCAACACATTGTATGTCCAGTGTAGTTTGACATGGCCTCAAGAATTTGTGTCGTGACCACGCAGGGTCTCCTAAAATAATGCAGGCAGTGAAGAGAAGTCAAGTACAGTGGCGCTTAAAAGTTTTTGAACCCTTTAAATTATTTTAATTTGTTTCTATTTCTGCATAAATATGACTAAACGTGATTAAATTTTAAAACGCTAGACAAAGGGAAAAACAATTATACAAATGATACCAAAACATTACCCTTAATGATTTATTTACAAAGTAATAGGATCCAGTCTTACAGTCTTACAGTCTTACTTAATTTGTATGGGCAAAACTATGTGAACCTCTAGAATTAGAGTCAGTTGTTAATAAATGGGATTTCTAGAGGTGAGTAATGGCTCAAACAATGGATATTTATGACGACCTAAGAAGAAGAATTGTTGATGCGCACTGGGTTGGAAAGGGTTACAAAATAATTTTAAAATGTTTGGACTTCACCAATCAACTGTCAAGCAGATTGTGCACAAATAGAGAACATTCAACACCGCTGTTAACCCTCCCAACTACGATTGCACCAACAGCAATTCATGTAGGTCAGCATGAAATAGACAAATAAATAGTAATAGGTCAAGAAACTTTTGGTAACATCTAGGAAACTTGAATCATCTCTTACAGTGGCTATTGTCAATGTTCAAGAGTCCACCATCAATGGAACACTGGACAGAATAGTGTTCTTTGCAGAGTTGCAAGGAGGAAGCCATTACTGTAGAACATTGCTGTTCATCTACAATTTGCTTAAGGTCATGTGGATTTGGCAGAAGGCAGTTTTTTTAACCAAATGAGACCAACTTTTTGGTCTGAATAACAAGGGTTATGTTTGGTGGCAATTGACACAGGAACGTTTTCCTATTTAAATAACTTGGTGGTGGCAGCATCATAATTTGGGCCTGTTTTGCTGCCTTTGAACCAGAAAACTAAAGAGTCACATACAGGAAGGACAGCATATGAACGATGATAAATTTATTTAAATGGTTTTAGAAGTGTTTTGCATGCTTCAATGATATGTCACTAACTTCTTCTTGCTTCACTCTGCCATCTGTTACTGTTACACTTACTTGGTTTGCAACATTCTCCTTATGAACTAGTTCTAAGACCCTATGAACTGGTTGTAGGACATAATCAAACCTTTAATTTAAGGTACAATAAGCGTTAAGCTAGTATTAGTGTAACACTCCAAATCAATCCACTCTGTTCTGCGAATTCTTATCAAGGTCCTAAAGTAAAATATTCCAGATATGTGCTAAAACACTTTACTTGAGCAAACAGAGGTTAGTTTGATGCAATAATTCAGCATCTGCTGATACTCTTTTTTATGAAATACAAAATAACATTTAAGAAGTGTGCTGGGTGTTGTTTCCTGTTGGCATCAGAATTATGAAAGTGTCCCTCGTGCAGTATTGACCTCACCCCTGACAACTGTAGTCATGCACTTTGGGAAATGACTGAAAAACCACTGATACAGTTTGACCTGACTCAGCTGCAACCCCATTCACCCTAGACTGGTCTCTGTACTGCCCCATGGTTTGGGAGGTTATTCATTTTCAGACCTGATGGAAATGCATCAGTGATATTCAGAAAAGACTGAGGAATACGCTTCCATGCTTTGTCATTGACCACTGACCACTAACATTGTTGATCTGTGCCTCCAATGACCACCTCTTCCTTGTCATATATTTATATTTTGTTTCTATTCCATGAGGGTCAGCACTTGTGTCAAAAGGAATGAGTCATTTTATGTTATCCAGTAACAGTCCCCTAAATAATTGGAAGTACAGATATTATCATTCAAAAACTTAAAATTTAAATATTCTTTATGTACATTATATTCATGTGTCAAAATCAGATCTTTTAAACCCCGCCTTTGATTCCGTAAGAATCAGCATTACATCTATAAACTGATACAGATGAAGTTTTAAAGGAATTTTATAGCTTTAGCAAAGCAAGGCTATTTAATATGTTCAGTGAATACGTTTTATGACCAACCATGCTAGTAGAAATTTCAGTTCAAGTAGTTTGGAGGTGTAGTTGCATAGAAAATCAGCCTAGGCTAACTGATGTTTCTTTTAAAGAAATCATAGTTTCTTCCACCACAATAACTAATATTAAGAGAGACTATATTAAAATGTTAATCTTAAAATGTTAATGTTGTAAATGGTGTTTTTGTAATGATGCTTGTGAGTTATGAATTTGTAAAAAGCTTAGCTCTGTTTTGTTTTTTTTTTCTTATGACATTTAAATGAAGCAGAAAAAAACACACTATACAGTGCATACTATTATATCTACAAAACAAACAAAATGTCATGATCCTACAGGGCTTCCTGTCCTGCTTTTAGTTTGGTGGCTGACTTCCTGTTTTTCTTTCCTGTTGCTGGCAGCTTGATTCTATTATCCAATCACTTTGAGCTGTGTTCATTGTTTTCACCTGGTGCCAGCTCCCTTTATATTCTGAATCTTCCCCTGAGAGAGCTGCCAGATTGTCTTGACCCTGTGTTTGACTCTCCAGCGTTTCTAGTGATCTTGTTTGCATATGTGTTACAGACCGGACCGTATTTTCTACCCTGAGTTTTGCCTGCTCCTTTGAAAGACCGTGAATTGATTCTCTTTGCCTTTCCTGGTTTTGGACCCCTGCTCTCCAGCTCTTGCCCCTGTCTAAAGTACTGTCTGAGGACGACTGTTGTGAGTACTGGATCTCCCTCTTTTGTATATGGATTGTGGATGACTTTAGTGAGTACTGGACGTGTACCTTGTGTATCTGTGGGATCTCTCTCTGGCCTTCTCTTGGATTGTCTGTATGTTGATTGCACACGAAGAGGAGGACCTAATCCAACCAGCTACACCACACTGTGCCTGGCTAACCTCTTCGCTGACCCTGGGCCTCTACAGGCTACTCACCATTACTCCCGACACCTGCTTCATCATCAGCTCTCCTCTCTTTATCCATAGGTCAGTTCATGTCTTCTGCACATTATTCCCTCATTCTCGTTCACAATCTTACCCCGCTTCGCTCCTGCAGATCCACGCATTCTGGCTACCCGGTTCCTGCAATCAGACTCCTACCCATACATTCATAATCTATAATAAAGAGCTTGTTCAACCACGAATTCTGTACTGGCATTTTAATTGGGTTCAACATCCCTTGCGGTGGGTGGTTTCACTCGCCGCTGACACAAAAACTCTGGTCTATTATTATTGACCTATCCATCTTTCATCCATCTTACATATTGTGTGTGTGTGTGTGTGTGTGTGTGTGTATATATAATGTGTTTTCTGTATTGATGTTATTTTGCTGCCCTGAGATGAACTGGCGACCTGTCTAGGGTGTACCCCACCTCTCCCTCAGATGACAGCTGGGATAGGATCCAGCACTCCTGTGACCCTTCAGTGGGCAAACAATTAAGAAAGGGGTTGGATGGATGAATGTCATTTGGTACTTGTGTTCCTTGTAAAGATATTTAACCCAATTCCCCCCACACTTGGTGTACCCCATGACATCACTGATGTCATAGAGGTTGTAAAGAGGCAGTAATCGGGTGCCTCCTCCTCTTATCTCAACGCTTGTCTGTATTTATCTTTACAAGGATATGTTTATATCACAAAGTTTTTGTTTGAGTTGTAATTGAGATGTAAAGGTGCTGTATTAATTGAAGTTCCAAGCAGACTGTGTCAGATAAAAAAAAATAATAATAATAATAATAATAATAATAATAATAATAATAATAATTCTATTCTGCTATTCATCAGAATAGGACGGATGGATGGATCACATGAAAACTGTCGCTGCCCCAGAGGCTAAACAAAGGGAGTTCACTGTAAGGAGCAGAACAACACATCTGTGTGGAGGGATGATGAGATTGCAAAAATGATCTGTATATCTGTCTTGTAAATGACTGATGAATTGAATGCTTCCAGAGTCATAATCTATGTGTAGATGGGAATGAGCAAGTGTAAGCATATACTACATTTTGTTTAAACACGGTCCAGTTCCAGTACATGATTTAACATGTGATTACATGTTTGTACACGTGTGTTTCAGTTCTAATTTTAAACATGTTTGGAGGAAGCTCCTCTACATCTGAACTAACACTAATGTGGCCCTCTAAGACTCCAGCCCTCATTGGTCCAACCTACAGTAAATTATAGACTTCCAGGCAGAGGAGGCTGGTGCTAGCAGCCAAGAGGCCCTGTTTCTGAAGGAGGAAGTAGCCTTACATGGACTCTCCTTCTGATCTGTGGCCTGAAACCCGCTTTGGTGGTTCACTGGAGCTACTGACCTACAATAACCTTATTCTGTGACTCTTTGAACACACAGCCATAGATTCTGCTTTGGTAATGTACTATCTGAAAAATAGAGAAAGTCAGTGTAATGAACGAAGGAGCTGGGAGGATGAGAGCAGTATTGCCAACTGGCTTTGCAAAACTCACTAGTGTCACTTGTGTTAGTTAAACTGTCACCTTTCATTCAAAGGTTTTGTCTACATATTGCATGAGCCACATGGGAATTGTAACCATTTGTTTACATAGACCCAAATTTCAGGAGTTAAAAAGCAACTGGAGAAACAAACAGTCATAATTTAAATCTAGTTTGCATTCACTGCTTGAGAGAGAGAGAGTTTCATCTCTGATAGTGCTCTGCCAGCTCTTCTCCTGCTCGGTTTTGCAGCTCTGTGTTTTTGTTCCTTCAGAAAGTGAAATGCACATTCTGTCGCATTCACTTTACATTTTATCCTGCTGCTTTTGCCAACAGTCACATAACAAGAAATACATGTTCTACAGATAAAGTGGTAGTTTCAGATCATCAACACTTTCTTTTTTTCTCCAGACTCTTCTCTTCCCACCGTTCTTTGTGTTCATAGCATGTTTTTCCAGAACTGCACAGACTTTGATATGTTTTTGTTACACTCCAGGTCTTTTTGGTTTGTTTGTTGTCACTCCAGTACGTTGATCCATGAACTGTCTGAAGGCTTGATGTTTGGAAATGGTAATGGTCCTTATATGATTAATCCAAATGACTTTATTGATGCCTGATTTATATCCTCTTGGAAAATACTAGCATCAAGTTTTTCATCACAAAGTTTTAACTTGGGAAGAAGCACTGAGGAGAATGTACACATGGCCCAGCAGCAGGACTTAACAAAGGTCACCAAACTGGCAACAAAGAGAAGTAACTGTACGTGGAGGGAGGGAGGAGAGGAGAGAAGGGGGGAAGGGTCAAGAAAAAAATAAATAGATGAAGGAAATAAAAGACAGAGAAAGAGCAGAGAGGAGTCATATTCACATCATCATCTATGTTTTGTCCTGTTGCTGCACAGATGACGTGATGTTTTCCATTAACCGGAATAAACGCCACGTTTTAAATCCTCACCTTTGTTTATGTGAGGGGGCAGCTCAGATCCTCTGTCATCAGCTGCTGAGGTTTGGGACAGACTCGGGGGAAGAGTTTCCTCCCAAAAATACTCCACTAAATAAACATTTTCCTAGAGACGTCACTTAATCCTATTGCTTGTTAAAAAGAAATCACAGGTAATTACATTATTGTATGTGAGTAAATACACTGAAGCCCGAAAAAACTTTATTTATATATTTGTAGTAATCTTGCAGAAGCACATTTAAATATTTTCTGGGAAAGAGAATCTTTGCTGACAGGGTAAAGGGTACAGCAGGACTTAATTCTGACCACAACTACCTCAGAAGTCTCAACAGAGGAGGTACAGTAGCTCAGTCTGTTCGTTGTGGTACAGGGATCCCCGCTCATTCTTTCTTCTTAAAGGGTTTTGATGTGTACGGAGCCACTTGACGCAAATTTGTTATTTATGCGGCTGACATTAATAATATTTGACCCTGCAAGAACAAATTCAGTACTTTACAAAAATATATATGATTTTCCAATTAAACACATTAATTAAAAGTGCAGATAAGGTTTGAGCTTATAAAAACAAGTTACAAGATGATCAAAATGTATGAGTTATTCTTAATTGACATTTATGCAATTGATACTATTAACTGCTTTCTGCAGTGCAGAGCGAGAGCTCTTCACGGATTAGCCCATAATACAAGACAGAGCTGGTCACGCTCAAATGGTGTTTACAGAACAAACTCGGTATGTAAAAGTTTTATTAGAGGAAACACTTCTTTTCTTGGTAGATTTATTGAGGTTTTCTCTTTTATTGATGCTATACTGACTCCACAGAGCTGCTGTTTTAATCACAGATGGTTTTCTAGCTGGGCTTTGATCAATTTCCTGAAAAGCTTTGGCAAAGCTTGTAAAAAGCTGATTGAAAGAGCTAGAGAGGGGGAAAAGGAAAGGTGGCAAAAGGAGAGAAGGAGAAGACATGGATGGAAGTTTTGACTTATTTGACTCAAGGTGCAGCTGACCGCTGACATCATGAGGCTGCCCATGTGTTGCTTTTGCCACCTCATCATCATAGCCATCGGTATTATGTAACAGCCACACAACCTCCATTTTTAATCCCAGTGTACGATTAAGTGCTGTGGCACAATATGGAGGGTCTGAGAACAGTAAATGTTAGGGGTTTCGGTTTAGGATGTAATGGTCACAACTCCTACAGTTTTTACTATCCCCCAAAACAGTCAGAGGGAGGAGTGGTCTCGCTGGTGGATGTGTGAAGTGGTTTAAATTTTCCTGAGGAAGGATGAAAGGGCAGAATGATAAATTAGAGAAAAATTGTGTCTAACCCTAAACCTCCTCACAAGCACCCCCCTCTAGTGAGGGAGGGCTTTTCCAGCATGGAGGGCTTCTTTCATGAGCCCTTATCTCTTTCCTCCAGATGCAAGTACACTGCTGATTCTGGTCGCGAGGTGCTGTTCCTCCTGTTGGGTTTTCCCTAAACAACTTTTTCAGACTGAAGAAGCTGCTTATATTACAAATATTTTGACCTGACAAGAAGGAAAAAAAGTTCTAAAGAGAGAAAAGATCAGTGATAATGATGATAATGTTTTATCATAGATTAAATTCCCTGCATGTGCTTTCATTTACTATGTTTACGATATACTAATAACTATGAGAGAAGTAATTCAGACGAAGATACATGTTTGGGAGCATAAACATAATTTAAAACACAATGTAACACATTTTGCTTCCAATGCTGAAGTTCATTTTGTTGTGCTTTTACATTTACATACAGTGCAAAAAACACAATTGACCACTAGATGGTAATATTTTTCTTCTTCTGAATTGGGTATTTATTGATGCTTCATGGGAAAAAGTTTAGGTTTTCACACTAGAGGGCAATAGTGCTTTGATAACAGCTCTTATACTCAGTCAACAAACATAATATTGCTCATGTACGTTTCATCAGCACAGTCAGACTTTATTCATACAGAAAGATAGTAAGATCAATGTATACAAGGTGAATTTTGCTCTTTCCCTCCTTGTTAGTTTCTTATAAGTTCAGAACACCTGAGATCAAAAGCCAGTGTAAACTACGAAATATTACGAAAGCTTTACAGGTCTCGTGGGTTTCATCCAACAATTAACACTAAAACAACTTGAACTTCAAATTAACACTCTAAAGGAACAGGGGTAAACTATATATTTTTTCACTATGAAGAATCTTTTTTCGTTTTGTTGTCCACAATGACTGATGGTGTTGCACATGAGCAGGTGTGTAAAATCAGTCCTACCCTCTAAACCCTTTCTGATAAAACAGTACAAAACATGAAAATCAGCTAGAAGACTCTTGAGCCATGAGAGGTTTGTATGAAAAATGATTTGATGACTTCATCATTGCAGACATTGTTGAGTGATTATTTATTTATAGTTACTTGTGAGTAGTTTAATCTACAGTAAAACAGCTGTGCAGAGGCAGAGGTGAGCACAAGATGAGGCAGACTAACAAGAGCAAAGATGTGTGGAATGGGATGAAGACAATGGCTGCAGGAGTCCCACAGTCTGTTGTGTAGGAGACCCAGAGTAACTTATTGTTTAATAGATTTGACAGCAGCTCTGCTGATTACCAAGACCCCCACACACACACACACACATGCACCCGTCTCAGCCCAACACCACAGCTGACGCTTCTGTATCACTGTTGCCGTTACTGCCTCTCCACATCACACTTCATCCTTCTTAACAGTAGCACCTCTGCAATGTACTTTGCCTCCTCCACAACATCCTCCTATGCTACCTTTCCACTGTCCACCCGTGCTAATGACACACTCAACACCACTTCCCTGTGAGCACTCATACAACTTTCGACCATCTGATCCACCATCCCCAAAACAATATACATGCCCCACTATCACTTCAGAATGGTTGATGAAGGACACACAAAGTGGAGGGACCTCATGAGATCAGCTCCAGAGTGCTCAAAGTGTGTGCTGGACAGTTTGCAAAGGTTTTTAGCTCATCTTTGACCTCTCTCCCGGGCTGAAAATAGTGCTTAGATTATAGAAAATGTCCTGTATCGTTGCGTAACCAAAAGTAGACCTAGTAACATCGCACATCATGAACACATAAAGGACTGGTCTAGAAGCTCCTGATGGCTCTGTTGTTGGACTTCCAGGATCACTTTAATTTTGCATATTAGCCACACACAGGCGGGTGAATAATGCTATCATTCAACAATGCACAGAGCATACTCCCAACACTCTTAGTTTACTTGAATGTCTGTGTATCGGAGGTGGTGATCAGGACAGTACTGGCTGAATTCCTGTTTAAACTCATCAGACAGCTGCTACAACCAGGATCCTGCCACCTACAAAGGTTCTAATCCAAAGAACTATTAACTTATACTTGATACTTTACAATTCTTGAGTGGCACAATGCAAATTTGAAACAACTGAAAGTTACTCAAGCAGAAAGGAGCAAAACAGAAACAAGCAAAACAGAGAGAGAGAGATGCAAAAAAGAACAGCATTAGCCAAACAACAGAAAGGAAGAGATGAGTCAGAGACTGAGAAAGAAACTCAGTGAGAGTCGGCTCAGTTTGCTGCTGTGGTTTAACATGTTTCCTGTCAGTGACAATAATAGCACTGTGTGTTCCTCCCTGCGAGAAGCGTGGGAGGGGAAGCAGCGACACGTGGGATGCTCAGCACTGTCACTACATGGGAAACAGCAACATCCCCTTTAACGCACTCCCACATACAATAACATACATAGTAGACACACTGGCAAGAAGCTCTGACACAATCTGACTAATGAATTTTTCTGTGGGTGTTTTTCGGAGTCCCAGGATGCTGTGTTGGTATTTTTATAAACACATAATAAGTCAAAAAAAGGTCAAATGAAGGACCGTCCATGAGCCATAATGTCACGTGGATGTCTTATCAAACAGACCTGTTGATATCCAAACAACACAACTGCTGATGAGTTTTATTAATGAACTGACCCTGGTCAGGTTAAGGATAAAGTGAGGCAGACTACACAACAACACAAGCAACATTTTGATTTTGTTTGCTTGTTTTTAACAAGGCCTCATAACCAGCTTCCTTGATAAGCTACAAATAATATTAAATAAACAACTTAACAAAGACATTTTCATCCAGCCAGTTATTTAATTATTTAATTGTTCCAAAAACCTGCTGGGGAAACCATCACAAGCTGATGTGTTGCCAACAGACAAAGGCAGAGCTCAGAGCATCAGGTGCCCTGTTAAAGGGTTGCTAAGGAGGTGGATTCATAGATAATACACACAAACACCAGTTCCCCTGTGGTAAGGTGTAAAACCACAACCTCTTGGCAGCAGTTAGGACTTGTCTCTGTAGCAATCAAGACCACAAGAAACTCCATTCAAACATTCAACTAAACAACAAAAATGTACATTCACTAATACAGATTGGGTCCAAAGGGACTGGGCACTGGGCACAGATGCACTGTGCAGATCCACAGATGCACTGTGCCCAGGCGCTCGCTCCACTTGAGTCCTAATTCCTTCCACCAATAGAGGGCTGTCTTCATTTACTAATGGTTCCTGCCACAGGAATCTCGTCACTTCCTGGCCATCAGTTTGTGAATATTTCTTTTTAATCAAGACTTTTGAATGGTGGCGGTTGACTGCTTGTCTCATTAGGTCCAAGTAAATTCCCCTCATTCAGATTTAAGTTGGAAAAGATTGAGACCATTTAAAAACATGGGTTCAACCAAGTTGTTTTCACCTGTACCTCCCCCTACAGAAGCAGCTCTCCTCTCAACTGCAGTGTGCCAGATTGTCTGCTACTCTCCAGCCTTGTTCCGACAGAGAGTGTTTTTCACCCGCCGGCTCTGACTCCTTACCGACCTGCCTCAGCCTCAGCCTCAGAACCTGTCTGACTGTCTGATCATTCTCCTGCTTCGACTCTGAGGTAAATCACAGAGGTAAACTCGCGTTTACCTCTGTGATTACCACACAGCAGACCACAACTCAGCCCCTCAACCCCTTCTCCAAGTGTTTCAGCCTCTTTCTGGCTACTCATTACTCAATACCCCTTTTCACTTGATAGATTTAGAGGTTTGCACTCACTACTGCTGCAACCAGCAGTAGCATCATTCAGTCTTGCCCCCAATTTAGCTCAATGGCCACTAGACTGACAAGACCGCAAAGAGACAATGTCACCAACAGACACAAACTTATTCTAGTGAAACACACCTCTATGCATTGAAAGCAGTGTGTGTGAGACAGGGCACAGTTTTTGGCTGCTGCGGTAGGTGAGCAGAGGCTGGCCTTGTTCCAGCCCTCCTTCAACCAGAGCTCTCAGCTGATTCAAACACATCTCATGTGGTGCTCATGTTCTTGAGGGGCAGCAAAGGACAATGCATGTCCCTGTTTTCGGGGAGGAGGCAGACTTCATTTGTGGTTTCATGCCATCACGCTAGTAAACCTTTCTGCATATCTCAGACTTGCATCATGTTGTGAATTTTGAATTGAAGTATTCAAAAATGTATTGTTAATGATATTGTAAAAACGATAGCAGTAATATAAACTACATCACTATACTTCCCGGCAGTCTGCTCTTTACCTCCTCCTCCCACAGCTTTGTAAGAGACAGTAGGTGAAAGTAGGAGAGCGAGAAGTCAGATGGCAACAGGGCCTTGTTTGTCTGTTCACCAGCACTGAATTCCTTCAGCCATGTCCAGTCTGGTCCGCGATCCCCGGTCAGGGGAAATGACTCATCCACATAACATACGCCTCTTGACAAAGTCACCAGAAGTGGTCTAACAAATGCAGGAGATCAGAAAGATCCCACTAAGTTCACTTCTGCCCATCACCTCACAAAAAGATCACAACACAAATTGGACGAAAACAACAAAGACACCAAGACAAATATCCCAAAAGTGGTGCTGCTCACTTACAACCTTACAGTCTTTGCTTCCCCTACAAAGCCTCTCAGCCATTCTAGACTTTGGCACGAGACCCCAATGGCACACACAACAGTCAGGTGTCACATACTTGTAATTGCTTAGTATTTTCTATGCTGAGCTGGGATTTTATGTTACATGCTACTGATTGTTAGGGTAAAACGAAATCTCTTCAATTCAGAATCATAATCAATTATTAATAAATGACTGATTCAATGATTTATTGTGATTTATACAATGTGCAGATAGACCTCAGCACTCTGAATGTGACACAAAAGTCAGTTTTGCGTTAGTTCTTTAAACACAGGAAGTCGATTCTGGTGTTATTTTGGTTCTGCGTGTCTTCTTGTATATATGGAAACACACACTTAACCACACTCTCATACATACATCAGAATGGCTCCCCCCACCCACAGAAATGACCTTCATACAACTAAATCAACACTAAATATACCTTCAAAATTTGAAGAAAAAAAACAGATTCAGACGTCATCCACAGCCATGAGAAGTAGTCCAAGACCACTGAAGGTCATTTTAACAACGTGCAGTCAGTTTTTCCATGAACTTCACTGTTGACTGATTGTGTCAGTTCAACTTCTTACTTTAGTTTACTTTTACCACACAGCACACACAGACACGCTGCACACATAAATTTATACCAAGAAGTGAGCACTAGCAGGAGCATAAGTTGGATTTGACCTGTGGGTCAAAATAAAAGTAACCTTAGTTTGATCTAACTGTGTATAGTGATTAAGTTTTGTAAGTCTTGGTCTTTCATACTAAGACGTATATGGTGTACTATAATAGCATAATATCAATTTTTAATTTACTGTAGCAGATGCTCTAAGAACTAATAAGAAAAAAAAAAAACAGGCAAGTTAGGTATAACAGCCATTTAGACAGGTGGGAGATGATGACGCTGTCGCCCTTCACACATTCAACAAGTCGTACCCTACCTAAGACCTTTGGAAACACTTTCTGTTTTGGTGGTTTTGATTATTTTCTAGCATTGTTTAATATTTTCTTTTGGAGAATGTTCAGCTTGGCTGACCTTCATTTCTTAAAGTAATAATGGACTGTCTTTATTCTGTACTTAACTGCGTGTTTTTTGTCATAATATGAATTTGTACAGTAGTTGTAATTGCAGCAACAAGGTTATTGACTCTGTACCCACCCTAACTTCACACAAGAGTCTGAAGCACATTAAAAAGGCAAAATGTCCCAGGTGTTGCAAACATTTAAAGGTATCCGGTATGGTTTTGTTCCTGCATGGTATCACAAACTTATTACACTTACATAGTCACTCATGTGAGGTAAATAGTAATCTTTGTTACTAAAAATGCTTTACAGCCTTTGCACATAATAAACCTGTAAACAAGGGAAACTAAAAGGTTCACTCAACTAAATAAAAACCTGTTCTGACACCTTCCTGCAGCCCAGGTGGACATGGGAGAGGATAAGATTGAGCAGACTAGTAAACTGTACTATGGAATGAATGAACAAATTCAGGTATGAACAGTCTGCATACTGTATGTAGGCAGTATCTAAACACACAAATGTTACCTGTAAAATGTCAATCTTCCCATCTTCTGCTGAGCGATCAGAAACCTGGGTAGTTTCTATACCCATCTGTTCTCCTGCCTACATTGCTTCCACACACCGCCCACTTACCCACATAAATACATCATGTCTGCACCCACACCTACACCTTTGTTACATCTTCTCCCCAAGTCCCTTCTTCAAACAAAAGCTGCTATATGCAAATCTCCTCATTACATTGTAACTCCCACACAGACAATAAGCAAAAAAAAAATCTTATCACTGGGCGTTTCCATGTTGATTCATCAATACTTAGAAACCTTCGATGGAGCAGCAGTTCCCCCAAAACCCCCCAAACAGGAAAGGAAGTGGTGCACCCTGACTTTAGTCTTGTGGCAGGTGATGTGAGGATTCAGTGTGGTAAATGAAGTAGCTAAATAGTTTGCAGATATTCAGTTTGTGTTTTAGAACTGGAGCATAAATCATCACAACAGATTTGTAATGTTAATGCTAATGTTTGTCTTTGACAGAGCTGTCCAGTAGATGTGAGTGCATGTTAAAGTGGAGAGGGTCTGTTCACATACATTTTCCGACTGTCTGCTCGTTATAATCTACACGGCTTATCGGCATGACAGTTTACATGCACATTTAGGGGATTTCAAGAACTTGTTTTTAAGCCCCACAAAAGGCATAATATTATTATTGAAGAGACAGTACCATTGGCAATATTTTCCTTTTACTTAATACAATTTTTAACAATAAGTAACTGGATGATTTGGAGGACGGCACAGTGATGTAGTGGTCAGCGCTGTCGCCTCACAGCAAAAAGGACCCTGGTTTGAATCCACAGGTCGGCAGGGTGCCTTTCAGTGTGGAGTTTGCATGTTCTCTGAGGGTACCCCTGTTTCCTCCCACCTCCAAAGACATGCATGTTCAGTTAGTTGGTGACTGATGTGAATGTGAGTGTGAAATGTCTTTGTCTCTGTATGTCTGCTCTGCGATGGACTAGCAATCTGTCCAGGGTGTACCCTGTAGCTGATGACAGCTGGGATAGGCTCCAACACTTCTGTGACCCTGAGTGAACATGTGGTTAAGAAAATGGATGATTTGGGTAAAATTTTAATAGGGCCTATGTTTGTGGCTGAGTGCTTGACAGTCTGGTCTGAGTCCAGTCTGAAGTCTTCAGAAAGAGCTTAAAGTATCATGAGTAATGGTCTGACAAACCTTTCATACATAAATATTTAAAAAGTTCCACTAGCTACAGCTGTCAATCATTGTCATTGAGTGCTAGCTTTTGACTTAGTCAAAAGTCAGTTTGCTCACCAGAGACAGGGGAGATGGGATTGGTAAAGCTCAGTTGATCATCAATAATCACCCCCAGATTTCTGGAAGACTAAGCTGGAACAATCACTGTGGACCCTGTGTTGATGCTGATGTCGTGGTGACAGTGGAGTCATCCGGTGGAAATGACAGGAAGAGCGGTGTGTCGTCAGCATAGTAATGATAGGAAAAACCATGCGACTGGACCTAGGGATGTAGTACAAATGGAAAAGAGTAGTGGACCAAGAATTGAGCCCTGTGGCGTGCCAGTGGAAAGGGAGTGAGAGTTAGAAACCTGTCCCTGCCGAGATAGCTTGAAGGCACTTCCAGACAAGTAGGATTTAAGCCAGGCTAGAGCTGAGCCAGTGATGCCCAAATCAGACAGTGTAGAAAGGAGGATCTGGTGGTTGACTCTGTCAAAGGCTGCAGATAAGACAGAAGATTGAGCTGCAGCAATGCATCCCACAGAAATGTGTGGAATTTGCATGTTCTTGCTCTAAATAGGCCATAGGTGTGGTC
Organism: Anabas testudineus; assembly: GCF_900324465.2. NCBI lineage: Eukaryota > Metazoa > Chordata > Actinopteri > Anabantiformes > Anabantidae > Anabas > Anabas testudineus. Next base: position 17,905,458 of record NC_046630.1, read on the forward strand.
TCTGCATGTCAGCCCCCTCCCTGTCTCTCACTCCCATCACCCAGAAGAGGACAAGCAGAAAAATGGATGGGTGAATGGATGGATGGATGGAAACCTTCCCTAATACAAAATGTCCAAAAAAAACCTTAAACTTGGCGAAGTGCCACTACGAAGCTAGAATTGCTTAAATTGTGTGTGTGTGTGTGTGTGTGTGTGTGTGTGTGTGTGTGTGTGTGTGTGTGTGTGTGGATAAAAATGACTTATAATCTAAAAAAGTAGACAAGTACAGTGTGCGTATCTGGAATTCCCCTGAGTAAGGACGAAAGTGAGCACAAGTGCACATTCTTTGTTGCTTTCCAGTCTTCTAGTCATTACAGTAGCAGTGAGAGCTTTGCACCAAAACAGGGGAAACTAAATAAGTGTTGTGGTTTGCCTCTTTAATTCTGAGGCTGTGAGGTTCATCCAGTTGAACACACAAGCAGCTATTACTGCACAGCTGCAGGAACGTAATGACTGGTTGTAAATCCATATCCTATGCAAACTATGCTAATTTTGAAGTGAAAGAACTAAAATGAAACCAGCCATAACGTTTTACTACTGCTGAATCAGTATATTCCATTGAAAGGAAGAGACAAGCCCCAAACAGAGTGCATGTGTGACTGTGTGTGTGCGTTTACACCATCAAAAGAAAGTCACCGGTTTATATGGAAGTGTGGGATTGAGTCGACATTAAAAGGCGTCTCCAGTACATTTGTTCTACTTCAAAGTAAAATTGCCCTCAGTACAAACTAGCGTTTTAAACCTGTGGTTTAGAGAAGGGGGATTGTTTGTCCTGTGGCTATGTGTACCGAGCTCTCCAAACCAACACAAAGCCTAGGCAAGCTACAGCGGAGGACTGCATACAGTGCTTCTCTGTGTGATTAATTCCTCTACTTTCTGCTTTACATTGGTCTTTATCTATCTCATATATAGTAACATATGGATTCCTTATGATTTTTGTCTAATGCTGCAGAAAAACTCAATCTTTTGAAGTGGCCAAGTCGCAGCCCAGACCTCAACCGAATAGAGATGCTTTGGAACTTGAAGAGAGCCACACACGAGACATTCAAAGACTATGACAGAGCTGAAGCAGTTCTGCAGGAAGAATGAGCTAAAATTCCTCCAGACCAATGTGCAGGTCTGATCCACACCTACAGGAAGGTGTGGGAGCCAAGGGGAGTAGGGTAACTGGAAGTTGAGTCATGGCTGCACGGTGTCAATAAACTGGTGAAATTGTGGCCTGCTTCAGACTTCAAACAGTGTCACGATATGATAAGGTGTGGATGTGTGAACGTTGTCCTTGGTTTAACTTTAAGTGTTGCTTAACTGACCTACAACACCATGACGTTATTAAGAAGTGAACTTTAGCTTTATATAAAAACGATGCACCACAAATAGAGGCTTGCTTATTCATTTCCTACTGGATGCCAGTGATTTGTCTGAAAATAATAAGATATTATTATCTGTGTGAAATGCAACACACATTAACCTCACAGACTGAGCCACCAGCCATTTGACGCAAGCTTCAGGCGCCAGAAAACAAGGCTGCGCTCTGTGATGTGGCGAGTGAAGGTTTAGTGCCAGCTGTCCTCAAAACGCTGCAGGCAGAAGAGAAGTATTTGAGGAAAGCAAAGTGGCAACAAAGAGGAAGATGGCTAAGCAGTGACGGCAAACACGTACGGATAGACAGAATTGTTGAGGTGCCAATATTTCTAGATTGTTACTAGTACTGATAATACTAGTTTGTAAAATGCCTTCCAAAGATCTCCCATTCATACACAGAGGAAGAAACTGGTTTTATTGACCTCAGCAACACACACAGGTCAAACATTTTCCTGCTATTAATATATGACAGCAGCAATATTCATGTTCTTCCTATGTATTTATGAGAAAGTACCTGCTTTGCCTTACACCTGCTTATCCTTGTGTCCATGCTTTTCCTATGAAAACTACATCCAAGTGGTTTAAAGATTGCTTTTACTATTTACTATTGATGTGATAAAATATAAATATATAAGATACATTTTTCAATGGAACCCATGCAACAAAGGAGATAAATAAAATAACCCCACAGCTCATAAAAAAGATATTTGGGAGTTAATTGGCGCACCGAGAGGAAATGCCTGCAAAAGACTGCGCACAGGCTGGATGCAGGACCTCATGCTGTGAGGTGTTAACATTGCACTATAATAAACACAACTTAACCCGCCGTAACCTCTGGTTGAATTTTTTAGTTTTTACTTATCTCTTGTTGCTTTTTTGAGTCCTCACACTAACTCACACATTTGCTTATATAGCAGCAGGTTAACTAATGTGTTGGCTTTCGTTCGTGACACACTTGCTGGCCAGCTGGTAGGAGGAGTGGTTTGTCTGCACTGCAGAGGGGAAGTTATTTATGTTTAGTTTTTTTATGTATTCAAGTTCTGGCTGCAATGATATAGCCAGTGAAACTTGATACATACACAAAGCTGTTACATTTTTCTCAGTTCTGGAAAAGATTCAAAAAATCCTCCCAAAAGTGGGGGTTAAAATACAGTAGCGCCACAACACCCTGCAACACACTGCTTTTATGCTGGCTTACTGGTGTCTGTGTTTGTATGAGCACTGCAGATAGTTTCTTTTGTGGTTAAAGGGAGGATGTCATGACACTTCATACAGTAGCTCAGAGACACCAAGCCAGGAAGTGAACTGGGCTGAAGCAGAGCGGTGCAGTGCTCAGTCCATTCATGATACATCCACAGACAGAGGCGATAAGCAGCTGACGCAGCTCTCCATGGGTGAGTTTAATGTGAAATATACAACTGTTGATTCATGGGTTGCTCGGCTTTGTTGCTATGTTAATATACAGTTGCATTGCTGCTTTTTTTTTTTTTCTTAAAGAGATTGCGATGCAGAGTTCAAGTCATTCAGAAATTCGTTTTGTGGTTTCAGTGCTGTTGTAGTTGATACACAGTGCTGCTTAGTTGACTTAGCTTTAGACTGCAGTATATATTCTATAGAAAGGAGAGTGGCACTTGCCAATAAATTCATATTCCTTTGATTCAGCAAAACCATTCTACCATATTCTGTTTTACAAAAAGAATATAAAGATGTTATTTTAAAACACTACTAATTATAAAAGTTTAACTTTTAAAGCTGTGACAGTATTTGCTTATGGAATGTGAACAATGCAACACAGTTTACCCCGGGCTTAGCCCTGCCCGCCTAGTTGCCCGTTCTCTCCAGCTATCAGATGCAGCACTGCAGCATGCAGTTTACAGTGCTAATGATGGCTGATACATAATATATGTACATTTAAGAAACACTGGGTGCTCGGTTTTAGATGGAGGTAAATGAAAGCAGCTTCTCTTCTATAGCCGGTGGTAGACTATGTCAGCTCTGTGACTTGGTTGGAAACTTTGCACATAAACTTTTCTCTAGACTGTTATATAGTATCACCTGGTGTCGGGGTTAAACCAGCTTCAATCCAGTGAAGAACAGCTCTTTTTTTTTTTGCTTTCTTTTTTTTTTTATAAGGATATAAAGGATAAGGATAGGATAAGGATAATGAAGATTTTATTCCCTAAGAAGCTCCCGTGTGGCGCCATGTGCTGTCCTGTATTTAGGAATGTATGGACGGTCTCCATCAGTTCGATGCTGGTGGTAACATTTAACACACTGTGGTATCACAGTAGTGGCGGGATCTTCTTTTTAATCTTTCGTGTTTTTTAACTGACTAGTTTGTGGTCGGGAGGGTATAAACTTTTTTTTTATTCTGATGATCACAGATCTCAATGGTTGTCAAATGTTCTGTGGTGGCCTTTTGAACTTTGTGTGAATGTTAAGTTCATTTAACTGATTAACTCTGCATAAAAGCTGGTGATAAACTCAACTCCAGTATGCATGTTGCTGACCTTTAGGAACAGTAACAGAAGCTCAAGCTGTCTCACATGAACTTTAGCATCTCGCGTCATCCTTTTTCAACACATTGGAGCCCTCTAGCTGTGCGGCTATTGTTTCTTTTTCATGTATTGATCTGAACTGATGAAGCTGGAGAAGTCAAGTGTGAGCGTCTACACTAACGCGCATCACTGAAAAACGTGGCAGCTGCATGTTTTATACTGCATGTTGTGTCATAGTTGTTAGGGTTAGGGCACTTCTATTCCATTCTATCCAGCACTTGTGTGAATGCCAATGATGATTTAACTGAAATGTTAGCCCCATGTGTGCAGCAACAACAACGAGGTTATTTGTGACACAGTCAAATCATTGAATTTCCTCAAAAAGCGCTGGGTTAAATATGCTGTATTTCTTCCAATGGGGTGAATAGAAGCTTCTCTATAAACGCCAAACAAACGTGAAACTTCCTCATCGCCATAATCAAACCCTGTCTTTGTGTTTATTTTCACTAGACGGGTGAGATACTGGCACTGAATGAAGACAGAATTATGCAAATATGCTGCAGAAGTCAGTCATACAGGGTCGGACAACCGTGCAACCAAAGCAGTTTGGTTGGTTTTAGGATGTTGTCAAAGGCTAATGTGTATCTGCTGGTTGGTCGTATTTACCAGGACAGTCTTTTGCTGTCAGTTGGACCAGCAATTCTTCATTACCTGTGGACATCATGCACGTCATCAAACTGTGATTGGTCAGGGGTCAACAAATAGTCTAGTCTCTCATCCAAATCACAACAAAACTGTATGACTTAATAGGAAAACTCTAGTGGCCACTTTCTATCATCATTATCTGCCTCTGGTCACTATGAGTCCAGTTTAGCCTTCACCACAATGCAGGTTATCTTTACCTAACTGCACAAAGGGTCACAAAAGCATTTGCAAGACAAAAAAGAATAAGTGCAACACTGATGGTGTCACTGACTTGTCACTTTATTACATTTAAAAAAAATAGATTTGTCATCTTTCCAGAAGTATGAGCAGCGAGCTGATGTCAGTTTGGGCAGATGGCTCACTGTAGGAGGAAAGAGACATCCTCACTCATTTCAATATCATATGTGTCGTTGCGCCTTTCATTGTGTCTCATCAAAGCTACTGTAGCGCAAATCCTTCTTGATGCCTCATGTACCGTCTACTTCAACACAGTTTGTAGTGAGCCAAATCTACCAAATCGAATACTCACCACGTTTGTTGATATCTATTAGATTGATCAGCGGCAGTATAGCTGCAGTAGACCTTCATGTGGTTACCCCCTATGCTTTCCTGTCATTGTTGTAACACATCATCACTTGTGGCATGGCACTAATGAAACCCTTGGATTGTTTGTCCAGTCCTGGTTGTGTAAATGACAAACTCCTTGTGTGGCTCCTCGTGCTTTGCAGCTCTCGCTGGTCTGTCCACCAATGGAAATCCACACCAGAGGTCTTCGACCTTGCCTCAAAGACATTTTTGTTCATTTTGCGTTCTGCTGACTTTCTCTTTTGGTTGTTTGGCTCTGTACACTGTTAGAAACGGAGGAACAGGTACTTTCTCAGGCATCTCTTCCTTTCTCGATACAGTGCCAATGTTAATAGTGGACAGACGGCTAGAGCAACATGAGAAATTCTATGGTTATAAGGGTTGATAGAGGAACACTGAGGCCACCACTGAAGGAAATCTTTCAAATGTACTAAAATCAACTGCACCCTCTACTTCACGATTCTACAAGATATGAAGTGTATGCATAAGAACATGTGGTGTCACGACAAAGGGAAGTTGTAGAGACAGCTGAGGTCACCTGCAGCACATTATGCACTTTTTCACTCCAGAAGTGAATGGTAGCATGAAAGTTCACCTGCAACCTCAGACGGGAATAATTCCGTTTCAAGTCATATTCGTATCTGAAGTGTATGTGTGTGTGTGTGTGTGTGTGTGTGTGTGTGTGTGTCTCGACTCATTGTTCCAGAGATGGAAAGTCCCCAGGCCTCTTTCTCTGGTCCTGTCTGTCCAAGTGTGTGAGAGAAGTGTGTGTAATGGTGTGGGTTTTACCTAACAGCCAATCGCATGCCACTTCTGAGGAAGCAGGAAGGAACATGCTACGGCCGGTAGACCAATGAGAAGCAGGGACTGGTGGAGTAGGCCTTTTCAGGAAATGACTGGCGGAGTAAGAAAGGTTCAGACCACCAACAGACTTCCTAATCGACACAAGCAATTGTTCTTTCTCCTTCTTTACGTATTGTTTTCATCTTCTGCCTCCGTTTAACCTCTGTTTTCTTCTTCTTCCATCTTTTATTTGGATCGTCCATGTTGGGACTCTATTCTTTCAATCCTGCTTCACTCCTCTTATCCTAAAACCTGCGACTTCATCCAGTCTACCCTTGGCTTATCCGAACGCATATCCGACCTTCTTCGCTCCACATTGTTTGAAAGTATGCAGGTATATTGTTCACTGCTGCTTCTTTCATGTCTGCTGGCATGTCCGCTCCATCCGTGAGAAAAAAAAAGTCGTTTTCAGGGAGCTCCAAGCAGAGCGTCAAGATGTGTATTCGGGAAACGAGGGATGTCATGTAAGTGCGAACTCTATTTTCATTCTTCTTCATGATCCTAACACTCCTTGTGTTGTTGGCCTCATCTTTTGGGTTTCCTCTTGTCTCTTGGAGTCCACTATATGTTACATACAGTATAGATGCATTCCTGCGTTGCCTGGATGTTTTTGTTGCCTGCTCTGTCTGTGGGAGTGAATGGAGACTGTATGTTGTGGTGTTTCAGCCTGATTTGGTTATCAATGTGGGCTATCTGGAGCGCCTTTCAAACCCACTCAGCAGGTGGTTTGCTTATTTTTATGACAAAGTTTCTAACCCTGTTACAAGAAATCAGTGAAGCAACTCTGTTTGTGACTGTCGCTTGGAAGCTGCAAATCTTAGTTGTGTACGTGTGTGTGTGTGTCTATCTGATCTCCGTTCGTAGAGTTTAATATTTTCACTCAACACATTTACAATGGGAGATTTTTGCTAAACATCAAACTTGCCTTACCTACAAATAACTACTGTCCAGGTCAGTTGCTGAATAAAAACAGTTACACAGTGGGATCGGTGCTCTGTGCAGTCAAAAAAATCTGACACTCAGAAAAGCTGCAGTAAAATCCAGCAGTGTCAAACAGTCAACATGAATTCCAAGAAAAAGAGTTGTTCATATGGTCATATAACCAAATGCACAAGAAAAATATCAATTGATACAGTAACACTAACAATACAAGGTGAGACAAGTTCAGGGGGCATAAAACCTGGACACTGTGCTGTTACAACATATTCAATGTGGCTTGATTAATGAACAATGGCATTGCAAAAGGCAATTTTGCTCACTCACTTGTGCAGTAGGTTGTGCAGTGTGATGTGTAAATACGTTTGTGTGCATATTGAATGTGAATTTAAAAGATCTACATCAAAAATTTAAATTACATTACAGGAAAAATCAAAGCAAAAGTGCTCATTAGAGTGAAATGTCGACTGTAACTGCAAATAGTACGTCATTACAGTATGAGATTGTTAATACTGCTGCAGCATTATGTAAGTATGACTGTGTGAGACAGTAGACATAAATTGTTTAGTCTAGGATTCCCAACATAGGGTCCTCTTCCCTCTAAAGGGTTATAAAGTCAGTCTGGGTAGTGTTTTTTCTACACATCTGTGTAGCAATAGATGAAGAATATGTCATTATACCTGTTAAGTGAAATGAAACGCAAGTAAAATAATGTGTAAAGTAAAATTTGATATTTGTTGTAGGTGATCCAATATATTCAGTCCTAACATGTACAGGTAAAACTACCACTGTACCACTTTTTTGTATCTTTCATTTGTATTCATTTTGAAAATTAAAATGTAGTATAAACCGGTTAAATAGAAGTACCTCCAAATTGAGCTTACTTAACATCTTAATAATGGAACAGGGTTACTTTCTACCAGTGCATGGAGAGATAAAACAGTGTGTTCTGTAACTGGGAAATGCCACTGTGGGGATTTCCCAGGTTTTCCACAACAGCATTGTAGCCTTTTGGCCAGATGGCCGACCACTACAGCACCTCTGAAGGTATTTCCGTACTGGATTTCTAAAGAAAAGGTGCAAACAGGGCTTAGTTTGGTCCAGTTTTTCTCCTCTAAGACAAATACAATTGATTTGACTGTAGAAAAACAACTGTACAATGGTGCTCCAATCCAAGCCGTCAGTTGTTGCCACGGCAATTCCTCCTTTTGGTTGAGTGATAGGTGCAGAGAAGAGAAAAGGCAACATTTACAGGAAACGTGCTCTCATTTTTTGACCCCGTATCAAGTAGAGGAAGAAGGGTGGGCACGTAGTCACAGCAAAATCTCAACTCTCTCTCGCTCTTCCTGCTTCTCATGCTCCCTCTACCTCTCTCTGCCTCTCATCCCCCCCCACCCCGAACTCCACTATCTGCGCATTATTGTTGTTATCGTTGTGTTTTTCACTTTAGAACGGAAACACAGTTACAGTAAGAGTTTTAGTCGTTGTGCAGTGTTTGTGTGTGTTCACTTGTGGAAGTGTGTGACAGTGCGGCACTTCCTGTGGAGTGGCATTGCCTTATTTGGACACAGGAAGTATTGATGCGTAGGAGAAGCCACAGGGGGAGAAAGAGGACGTACTGTAGTTTTACTATTCAGATTTCTACGAGCTCACAGCTGCAGAGGTGTGCGTGTGTGTGTGTGTGTGTGTGTGCGTGTGTGTGTGTGTGTATGTGTGTGAACTAAACGTCTAAAATTTCTGTTCTGTTTTTGTATTTTTCTGTGAGAGGTGTGCACACTGGCACAGTATTCACTTCAAGTGAAGTTGCTGGGCTAAAGTGATATATTAAATGTTAGTGTTTATTAAAAGAAACATACATACACACACAATATTACTTTTTAGTGTAAAATAATATCTTCCTTTAAAGCTACTTCAGCATTATTATTCGGCAAGGCTTGTTTGAATACACAGTAAAAAAGTAATAATTATTAGCCAGTATTAGTATTTTTGATTACTAACAACGCTGTCATACATCACCTACAGAACATATCTTTAAGACATTGAATACATTTCATGACTGGCCTCCAACATACTGTAATCAGTGCCAGTGCTTTCTCAAAGACTACTCGAACATTTGTGTGTCCTGCTCGCAAAGCCTGAAGATAAACCAGCTTCATCTATAAGCCGATAGAAATTGGTCCTGGATGGTGGTGACAGCGCGTCAGAAAGAGCGTGGATGACCGTAATGAATGCTGTCGATGTGATCGGAAATGTCAAAATATGATCATTGATGAGCTCAATTGCTGAGAAGTTGCATATAAACAGAAAAGAAAACAGGAAAATGAAGAAACTGTAGAGTTTCGACTAAGTGCGATTTTCCTTTCCTGTGGAAAACTCTTGCACACACAGTTTTTGCATTTCCACTTATGAATTTTTGCAAATGCTTTGCATTATTCTTTGTGCTATTTGAAAAAAACATGTTATTCTGTTATATGCAATAGAATATGATATTGGTTCAGTGTATACCAACTCCAGAAGTATAAAACACATGCTTTTGTAGCATGTGAATCCAAAATGCTTTCTATTCTGCTATTTCAGACCCTCCCCCACTCCCCTAGGTGGACAGGGGACCTTTTGAACACCATGAAAACGTCAAGCGTGTTGTGTAAATGTCTTCAGTGGGCCTACATTCTGTCAGCGGCTCGTTAATCATTCATCAGAGTGGAAGAGGAAACACTCCAGAGTGCAGATAAACCTCTCCACGTCTACTCCACTTTAGTTTCTGTTGTGTAATGTGTGTGAAAATGTGCAGCTGAACCTGTGGAGGAACTTGTTGTGGTCTGTCACTGAGGAGGGGGATGGAAGACAGGAAGCAAGCCCAACATAAAAAACACAGCTATCGCGGTATGTGTCTTCTGAGCAGGACGGACAGTTCTCGGCATCTGGGGCAATGGTTTACCTCTAACCTTTGCGTTAGCCTGTGGTTGTGTGTGCAGATGCGTCTCTTGGGGGCTTGATGATGATCAAGTCCGAGCAGACAGCACAAGCTGCGCAGAGAGAGAACAGTGGTGAGCCGCGCACAGTCTTGTAGCAGACGTCTGGCAGCTGTTGTACAGTACACATTTCATATGAAATTGGTTTTGTCCTGCAAAGGATCTTGTAATCGGGAATTAATAGAAGAGTGAAGTAGAAAACTGTGTGAAAGATGTGAAAAAACCTGTGATGGGATTTCCTGTGATGTGGAAGTTGTGGACGGTCTTTGTTCCAGTTGTCTTGGAGACAGACATGTTAACTTGTAATTTAGCTCATGGTTACATAGAATTTATGACTCAAGTCTGTCAAATATAGAAGCTTTACAAAGTACGCAGCACAGTCAGACTTAGCAGTTCAATTGTTTTCTTCAGTCTTCTCACCTTCTGGTTCATGACAGTGTTTCTATGCTATTAATGTCACTCTAAGTTTGTAAAAAACACATCTTGTTTTCACCAACACCAACAAGCTTTATGAGCACCAACAGCAAGTTTTGCAGTGTTTTTTTTTAACTCTTGGGGTAGTGGAACATAAGTGAGGCTGGTAAGGGACTCTCAGTAGAGAGCCAATAGAAATTCACAGTATCTAGAATTCTGCAGAAAATCACCAGGTTCTTTCTGGAGTACGCAGAAACACACACACACTAAAATAATCATTATGAGGAAGTGTTTATTTTCAGCTTGAATTTCTGCATTTCAGCATTTTACAGTTTGGTTAGACAGTGTTGGGCATTTTAGACCCTCAGGCGATGACACGAAAACCAAATGTTTACCCCGGGTGTCACCTTTCGGGCTTCACACATGCTGCCACGATGGCCATGGGTCACAGACTGAAGGATCTAATATAAAGTCATTTTATAAAGATTGATTAGCTTTGTGTAAACCTCTGTCCATGTCACATAATGTGGATTTAAAGCAGAAGATTAGATCTGTATAGCCCGTCATGTGGTAATGAGGACATTTAACAGGAAAACTGTGCTGCAATGCGATTCATCAGGGGTTTTCCATATCACAGCTAAACCAGTTTCAGTTTCTGTTTTCCCACAAAGGCGCTGCTGTCATCTGTCCCTTCTTGGAAATCCTGCACATCCCTATGTCGTCCTGCTTAAAGATAAGACATTTGAGATTTGTTAGTAATACAAGGTTTAGAAACTTTCCCACAGAAGATTGTGAAAATACATAATTCATAACATGACTACAGTGTGAAGATAAACTGAAAAGGCCAGACACCACATGCAAAACGTTTTGAGTGTATTTGAGTATATTGACAGTTATTTTGTGAAACTTATGATGTAACAGACAAATTGTTTGTTATTAATCCGTCATTTAATTTGGTTTTCGTCTTCAACAACATATAAATATTGTCAGATACAGCATAATCGAGATGCCGTTTTATTGTTGAAGCGCTACAGCAAAGTGAAAGCAGTTGAAGCGCATTTGAAATTCCAATTTTAAGCTTAAGGCCTGCAGGAAGCGGAAGTGTCAGTTGGTTTGTAAGAACTCAAAATGGTTTTTGTAAAGAGTAAAAGGTGAGAGAGAGAAGTGTGAAGACGTGACGTGAACATGTGAGTTGTTCTGTATCCTGATTCACTCCTCATCCCCACTCCCCGTCTGTCAGTGGATACAGTAAATAATGCTGACAACACATTTAGGCCACTTCCTATACAAAACACGAGAACGCTGAGTGACACATCATGTTGTTTCCGTTTTATCTGCCCACCTGTGTGTCTGACACACTGGACAAACCACATGACCGCCATTACGCATCCTCTGGAAGGTTCTGTCACGGCGTGTTAACATTATAACTAAAGGTTCCGGCCGATGTGATGTCGGCTTGCATGTCCAGTACACAACTGTCTTACCAGATTACCATGACATTAAATAGATTATCACTATGGAAACATTGTTTTGGTAACCTCTACTTGATGTCTCATCTGTTGCCACAAGCACTTTGTTCCAAGTCTCCTATTCACAATTGTTCCTTTCCAACGTTTTGGTCCACAGATGTTCTTCAGGTAAAATTCAATTCAACTCCATAAACAGTTCCTTCTTGTTGGCTTTTAGAAACCCTACTTCACTTGTAACACCTGTAAAGGAGTGTCTTCTGCTGGCAACTTGCTGGTAACAGTGTTTTATAGGGTTTAACGTGTTCTTTGAATCTCGACTTCTCACATCTATTTGTCTCTTTGAAGCTCTTTGAACATGTGACGACCAGCTGCAATATCAGCACAAAGTGGGAATGTGCTCTCTGTGATAGTTTTGAACTACACCCCCCCTCTCCGTCTCTCTGGGGTCAGTAGATCTTGTCGATAAACTGGAAGTTGCACATAAACTCATTAGGACATGAAGCACTTCACTCGGGATGTTTATTTGAACCAGCACTCTCTCTTTTGCACGTACACACATGCACGCACCTGTTAAATGAAGCCTTGAACCCCAGCTAAAGGGCTGAGGGTATTATGTACTTCCTGTCCGAAGCGTCTGCGTGTGGGTTTTTCAAGTAGGAATCTGTACGCTATCTCACTTTGAGTGTGTTTATGGGCGAGGGAGAGTAAGAAAGATAGAAATCTATAAAGGCAGTCAAAAGGGGGAGACAGACACAGCGTTGGGACAGTTTGACTCCAGTCGGCTGTGTTTGTGCTCCGTAATGGACCTCCTGCCATCGTTGGCCTCCACAGTGGTAGCCTCCACATTCAGTCTGCTGAGGGAGAGTGCTGCTGCTCGGAGCATCACCACGAGGCTCAATAGGAGGTAGGCAACACCTGAGCAGGTCACGCCCGAAAGTCAAACAGGCTCTCTATCTTGAGAGAAAAATTTAGGATTAGAGTACTTTTTAGATGATGAAATTCATTTTCAGCTCTCAAATTCATGTGGATATGAAAAAGGGTTTGCTGAAAAACTCGTCGGGCAGATCAAGGCTCAGAGACGATGAATCCTACAGAACATGGTTATAGCTGTGGCTCGTAGTTATCTTGATGCATGTTCTATGACTTTGAATGGATCATCAAAGATTTCACCAATTCTCAACTACTGTTAAATCCAACGTGTGGCAGTCAAATATGTCACGTGGCCTTTTTTAAAGAGGTATAAATTGTGTTTTTGACTCTCACTCACTGATGTTGTAGTATTAAAACCACTTTTCCCTACATCTAGCTGCAGCGAGACCATAAAGATGAGATTAATATCACTGTTCTGAATAGCTGCGTTTTATATGAGGGCGGAATTCTTCTCTTTTTTGGCAACTTCAGGCCACAGTAGCACGTTGGGTTTACACTAGATTTCTCTTACTATATGGACAGAAAGACAATACTGTTGGAGCAGAATGCCTTATTGTGTTGTGTAGAGAGAGGATTTGTGCTATGGCTAAAATGTTGGTTAAGCACTTTATTTCCTTTCATTCCTATTGATTCTATAAATATCAAGCGCGTTGATCTTTTCTTCTCAAAAACAAAACCTAAAACAGTGATGGAAGAATAATCTCCCAACCGTATCTCTTCCTCCTCCTTGTGTAGAACCATGTCATCTGCAGAGGTGTGCTGGCCGGTGCCGATGCGAGCCATCGGAGCTCAGAACCTCCTCACCATGCCGGGGGGAGTTTCCACTTCAGGATACCTCCACAAAAAAGGAGGCAGCCAGTTCAGCCTCATGAAATGTGAGTTGACAGTAGGTGTTCAGTTTAGTTTTGTTGTTACACAGACAGGTGGATGGTAACATTCATGTGTTGATTTTCTCACAGGGCCACTGAGGTACATCATCATTCACAAGGGCTGTGTGTACTACTTTAAGAGCAGCACGTCTCCTGCACCGCAGGGGGCATTCTCTCTCAACGGCTACAACAGGTCAGTGGAAATGTCTTCAGCTTTTAAAAGGCCAAGGTCTGTCAGTTTGCTAACCCTGTGTACCTGTATGAGTTACTACTGTAAGAATGTCCACCACACTGTATGAAGATACGTCCTGATGTACCTGTACTCACATTAAACACACAATAAACGACTTCACTGATGTATCCCCCTCCACAGAGTGATGAGGGCAGCAGAGGAGACAACGTCCAGTAACGTTTTTCCTTTCAAGATTGTCCACTTCAGCAAGAAGCACAGGACGTGGTTCTTCTCTGCAGCCAGTGAGGACGAGCGGAGGGTGAGAACAACAGCTGGGCTTTACTTACAGTAAATTAATAACTAATGAAGTGTTTAGTGCACAGTGGCAAATATCACTCACTCATGCATGTCGCATGAAGCGTCAAGCCTGATGTCGTTTTTATAGACACAGATAGTTTCACATGCAGACAGACAACTGCTATACATGATTCTTCTGTCTTACAGAAGTGGATGCGGAACCTGCGGAAGGAGATCGATCACTATAACGACCGAAAAGAGAGCCAAATTCCAAGGTGACTGGAAGGACTGTACTTTTAATGTGTTCAAAAACTACCATCGTACACCCCACACGCTTCTCCTTTCTTACAGACGGCTGCCTTTATCAGTGTGATCTCATCACCTAAAGCATTTGAGAGGGAACTAAACGTTGTAGATTGCAACAGTCTGATGCAGCTTTCTGATTACTTTAGGTTGCTGCTTCCCAGAAGCTAATTTTGCAGAATAATTACATTTTTTAGTTTAATTACATTTAGATCACACACTCTACACACTGCGACTGGGGACACAAATACCTTTTGAATGCTAGTTTTGATTTCTCACTTCACTAATTTGAACTTATTATTGAGTATATTGTAATAGTTCTGCATTTGCAGAAATAAATGTACAACCTATATGCAGTAGTGTAACAAACTAAAAATAAGTAGTGAAATAGAAAAGTAATATATTAAAAAAAGACGCAAACGGTGACGTCTTGTTTATAAATTGAAGTGGTTGGGAAATTCATAATGATGTAAGCTCAGCTAATTAAAAACATAGCTTACATTATATACATAGACTGAAAGATACAAAGATAGATTCTTTTCAATAGCCAATAAAAGTCAGTTAAACTTGATGTTTGAATCTTTGTCTGTACATTGTTTATTCATTATGACATTTCCTTTGTTGCCATAGTGACTCTGATTCAGACGCTGACAGTTTCTATGGCACCATTGAAAAGCCCATGGATATTAAGCACCCTGTTGACAACACAGAAGTTGGTGAGACTACCTTAATGAAGGCAAAAGCAAAACACACCTCTCACCATTGTGTCATCGTGTCTCGCTAAATTATCGTACTGTTTTCTTCTGTGTGCAGATTATATTGACGAGGAAGATGATGATGAAGAAGAGGACTATCTGAAGCCAGACGGTGACTCCTCATCTACAGGTGAGGCCCTCACCACGAAGTCACTTACAGTGAAGACATTTTCAGAAGTTACACCGTGATGTTCCAGTATTTATGGCTTTATACAGGAAACACAAACGGTTTTCTCATTCTCTTACATCATCAGGTCGTCCCACGGGGCCACCCCCCTCCTACCCTCCTCCTCCAGTGCCGCTGCTGTGCCAGCTCCGCCAAGATTCCAACGCAGGTTTCCACAAAGGCCCTGCACCTCCCGTGCCGTTGCATAACAGAATCCCGACCAGCTTGCTTCCCAAAAAACCCCCACTTTCCCCTTCCTCCATATCGAAGGATCTCAACAAAGGCCCAGCACCCCCTCTCCCCTTCGCCCCCCATCTGAACAAACCCTCACCTTCCACCCCACCGCTTCCACCTCCCGTCAGCCAAAAGAAAACTCTTCCGAGCAGCAGGGCAGCATCCTTGGGAGGGGCCGACAAGAGAGACTGCAGGGTTCTGCCACCCATGTCCGTCCAATCCCCCGCCACTCTGCCCATATGTGATGCATTAGAAAAGAGGTTAGCCCTAAATGGTCCTGCCCACTGCTCCCTTAACGTTGGAGGGAGCCAGTCGCTGGCCAACAGCCACCGCTCGGAGCTGAGCAACGTCCACAGCAAGCCAAGCATACCAGCCCCCAAGCCTGCAAACGCTGTTAGAGCAGCGATGTTAAACTGCCTGACCCCCAGCCAGATGTCCTCCAGTCACCCACCGCTGCCTGGTCACTCTCCTCCCTCTTCTCTACTCAGAGCCGGACTACAGAATAAGCCAGGGATACCCAAACCTTCCACCAAACCCCCACTGCCTAGTATCAAGCCCAAACTTCCTGGAACCCCATTCCAGTAAGCTGAATAAAATCTGTTTTGTTATTATCTTAAAAGTCAAATGAGAACTACTTTCAAAAGCTAAAAAACACACATTTCAAAACAGAAACAGAAATCTGGAAATGTTACTGTCAAGGAATACACAGCCTCAGTTAAATTACTCTTAATTGCCTCTGATCATCAGATAAAGGGGCAATAAGAGTCCCCCAAGGAAAAATAAGCTAATAAAGACATGTTTTCCCACCAGAAGAGCATCTCCAGAAGGCCAGAGCTTCCGCGACGAAACGTCCTCTGAGTCCAGGAGGAAAGAAAAGTTTTCCAAAAGCAACGAAGAAGACAATTCAGATGATGATTACGAAAACGTAAGAGAAACTGACACTAACCTTTACCACCCTAACTGCTCTGTCAAGTTTATAGTTTTATTAGCTGCTTTCGCAGTCGCATGATGTGTGACCTGGTATATATACACAGTACCTTTTTTAAAGAATACATGTAAACTCATTACTCAAGCTGAAAACACCAGTCACACACTTGTCTAGGGAGATGTCAGTGTACTCAAAAAGACATGTGGTTTCTGTCCACAGGTGCAGCTGCCAGACTCTGTGTTCATCAACTCAACTGAAACCAGCTTCGTAGAAACGTAAGTCACACTTTGTCATTTAAGCTGTGCCTTTATCAGGCAACTTACTCAGTATGTCCAATGCAATATTTAGATTTAATGCACTTCAGTATATATATATATATGTATATATATCTATATATATATATATATATATATATATATATATATACACAACCACAAAAGCCATCTTAAGGCACTTTACAGTAAGGTTTAAGACCTTACCAATGCATCTTTTTCTGGTTATGTTGATAACCTGTAAGCTGTGATGATATCTCCACCTGCAGGTTGTTCAAAGAGAACGGCGTCTCACCAGAGGACGGGCTGTACGCCATCAGAAACTCTGGAACCAAAACCTCCAAGGTAAAAGAAAGTGTCTTTTTTTTTACAAGAAAACAAGCAGCGACTTCTAAAAGTTGTTAAATGTCAGCTCACAGCAAACTAACTAACATGTGTTATCCAGGTGCTTGTTGTGTGGGATGTCAGCATTGGCAAAGCTAGAAACTACAGACTGTTTGAAGAGGTAAGAAACCTATTTTTTGTATAACATTATAATTATTCATGTGTGTAAGTTGCTCGTAATGACAATTTAACATTTCAAACCTAGTAACAAAGTCTCCTGTTCTTCTCTGTGGGTGCTTTGACAGGACGACTGCATTTTCCTGGATATCGAGGTGAAGTTCCCCACTCTCTCCGTTCTGATTGAACACTACTATGCCCATCCTCTTCCTCACCACGGCTCGCTCTGCCTGCAGCAGCCCTACACCAAGTTTCTGAGCGCCTGATCAACATGGTTTCAAAATTACAAACGAAACCGCCGGGCACCAAAGCAGAGTGCACAGCCGCTCAAATCCATGCCTGTCGACAACACGCGGAGGACAACTCACGGCCACTGATTAAATAACTGTCATGACATATTGAAACTGATCATATCTCTCACTGCTCAGTGAAAAAGACACATGATAACTTGTGGTTATCACCTGCAGTTGCACCAACATGCGTCATGATGCGTCATCATAAACAGCAAGGACTGTAACTTTGCTAAACTTACAAACTTTAAGAACCTGTAAGGCAAACTAGAAAGCAACCCTAATCCACTTCCATGTACTGAAAACATCAGCTATTGTAAAAACGCATAAATTATTAAAGACAGATTTTGGTTCTGTTATGCAAACTAGTAATTGTAAAACTCTGATGAACTCAGATGGCTGTGATGTCCACAGGGGGGCACCGTGACACAAAATGATACCTCCCCTCTGGTTCATTGGGTCAGTCTCAATATCCACACTTGCAGTGCGTCCACATGTGGGTGACATAGGACACTGCAGTGTAGTGAGGATTCAGGCTAAATCCTTATCTTATTTTATGTCTGATGATTATTGTTGATCCTAAAACTAACTCACAGGTACATATCTGTCATTAACATGTGGTGTCTTCTGGTACAAACTTCTTCTGAATACTGCTCTGAGGTGGTCTTAGCATGCCCTCATCATCACTTTCACTGGACTTTGTCCTCCTGTCAAAAGCTGTTATCTGTGCGATTAACAGATAGCATTTTTATTTTTGTCTACAAAACAAAGACACAGTCCTCAAACTCCCAAGGGCTTGTAGCACCACAGAGTTCTCATTGACTAAAATGACTAATTCATTTAGCAGTACAGAAATTGTCCTTGTAAGCTGGACAGCATCTTACTTATCAACATAAATAATTTTTTATACAAAATGATAAACTGAACATGAAGAAACTTTTTTATTGTATTTTTACACAATAATTTTTACAATGCAAATGTTTGATTTTAACCTGTAAATCATATTATATTTATATGTAAATGCTGTATGTACTGTAAAGAAATGTAAAAATGTAAGTATATAGTTTTCTACAGAAATGTATGTATGAGATTGTATAAAGGATATAATACAGTTTATCACCAGATGTTTTGCATTCTTTTTTTAGTTTCATGTGTGGTGTCATATAAATAGTGTCATATAAAGGAGAAGTCACAGGTTCACAGGAGCATCAGCTTCATATAGAGCACAGATCAAGATGTAGTGCAAGACCTGATCAGGGGGTCAGACTAAGTATTTATCAAAATCAGTGGTTTACATTGACATTAGTTATTTAACAGACGCTTTTAGCCAAAGCGACTTACAAAGTTGGTACAAAGCAAAATATCTAAGACAAGGAGAAGACTGATTCAGTTATATGGGGTATACGTGCATGGCAGGTCTCTCTTTACATCTCTGTGTATGAGAACATTATAAAGTGCTTCAATGCGCAGTATAAGTGCGTTCAGTGGTCAATAAATGTAGAATTCATTGATCCTGGGTGGCAGCATGTGTTGATGATAAGCTAAAAGTTTACCGAGCTAGCCAGGAGTCGAACCTAGAATCTTCTGATCCGTAGTCAGACGCGTTATCCATTGTGCCACTAGCCCGACACAGAAGCAGCAGGGCTGGTACACGAGTGTGGTGTTAGTCAGTATTTCATTTTTACAACAGTACCTTCATGCAAAACAATATGCGTGGCGTCCAAAAAGAAACATCTTTATTCATATTTTATATCATTTGATTTTTTTAATTATTCAGAAGGAGGACCAAAAGTGGTAAAAGCCAACAGGTTAATATCTGCTGTGACGCGGTTTCTGCGGAGCTTTAACGACTGATCACGGTCACAACACATAAACTGTGTGTTCCTCTGTTACTCATATTCTCCCTTTAGTTAGTGTTTACTGCACCAGTTTCCAGTATTCAGCTGATACCAGATAAAATGACCGAGTGCAAGAAAACACATGGAACACGGACTAAATCACAGAGGTAGAACACAATAAATCAATAAATGATCGATCAATAAAATCATCTCATCTCTGTGCAGCTTCTCCAACCAAATCTGAGTTTGGCTACTTCTCGATGGTGCCACACGGTGGAGGTAGAACACAAAGAAAACAAGCAGTGCAGCTCCACAGGAGCAGACAGTGGGTGCTTTTCAATGATTGTCCACATGGGGCAGCAACGAGCCCTTTCTGTACTAGAAGACAAAGTTGGAAAAGCCAAACAAAAATGATCCTTATGCTCTCTAGGTGTATTTATAAGACAGATGTTTTGGTGTCAAGTTGTCTGATTTCCAGCCTAACCGCTGGTGATTTAAATCCAGACTGCAGCACAGCAAGAACAGAGTTTAATATATGTAGGAATGTTAGACATTAGAAATATAGTTAATGTAGATAAGAAAGTAGGAAGCAAAGGCCAAGTTTCTAACTAATTACCTAGTTAAGGAGTATAAGTCAACATATGATATGCACAATCAAGTACAAAAGCATTATTTTTGTGCAATAACTTTACAATCAAATCAAATAAAACCAACAAAACAATCATGAAAGGTTAACGAGGCTATAGCAACAAGTCAATTTATCACCATTAGCAACCCCCCTCCAAAGACCTGTATCATGCAAAAGTCAGTCCCCCTGGTCACCTTTGCGTTTTTGTTTTATGCTTATGTGCTTAGATGACGGAAAGTGTGACGAATGAACTGTTTCTGGGGATTCACCAGCAGGATGGTCAGCTAAGGCGCACAGCCGTTAGCGTTGAGGAAATGATGCAACAACAGATTTTTTAAACAGCCTGTCAACAAAGTGAGACTACTAGGCAACAAAGAGACAGAGCTAGAGGCCACACTGAACTTCTGAGGCAACTACCCTCTGCTGTCAGCCTTCAGTCCAGTCATACTGCCTGTACGAGTAAACCCACACAGGTGGATCTTTCAGCGGAGCCCTCCATACCCCCCACTCCTTCCTCCCCTCTGGGCCTGGAACGTGTCTTTTACCTAACCCTGTGGTTTCTGCACAGTATTGCCAAATTATATTTATGTTATAACTGCTTTAAGTAGAGGCTCCTTTCTGGATTTTACAAAGGAGGACACGGCTCAGTATGTGCACCTCTGCCCTGCACGTAATGCTTCACCCATCCAGTCTGAACATCACACTTAAATATACTGAGGTTCCATCAACGGCTTATCGACTTTTTCCAGACTACAGAGAGTGCAGGTCACCTTCCACATGTGCCGTAGTATTTCTTGATGACAGATGGCGCAGTAAAGCTGCACAAAATGATAATTATGTAACGATGACCTGTGCCTGTTTAAGGTTGCCACAACCTGAAGAGGTGAGTAGAAGTGAGGGCATTTTTTCCACTGGTGAAAGCAGCTGTATATATGGTAATGTTCTTCAAGCAGTGGGATGCCTCAGTGGTAATGCAGTGAACTATGGAATGTGTTGTACAGTATAGGTATCAATAACAACCTGAGAAGTTGATATTTGCACGACTGTAACCAGTTTTGAGTGTTGCTGTCTGTGGTGCTTAACATCACAGCACACGCCAGAAACTATTCAAAATCATCTCCCTCTTCTGTTCTGACAGGACCCTGAAGAACAACCAGAACAACAGAATGATGTTAGGTTAATATATAAGTCAGGCTGCTGAAATGGAGCCATCTGCTTCTGTAAACAGTCACCTTGTCTTTTATGCAGGTTGACACACGCTGTCACTGTTTAGGGATTTTTGATAGCAGCCATTCAGCTTGCCCTCAGAGCAGACTGGCAGGTCGCAGAGTCACATCGTGTTTCTCCGTGCTCTAACAGGACACTTGTTAGAGCAACCTGTCAGCCCAAGAGCCACGGCGGGTTTGACAGCTTACTACCTGTAAACATGGAGTCACTGCACTGTGAAACAATGCGAGCTGGTGCATAGAGGTGTCACTTTGGATGTGAACCCTCTAGTTTTTCTACTCCCTCCAGGTTTGATTCGTTTTTTTTATCACATCTAGTAAAAAGACCATATGAGAAATGCTGTAAGTGTCTTTGTTTTTATTGCTGCACTTCTACCATAATCTAAAGCGGTTCTTGATTAATTTGTAAAATAAGTCATGAATGTTATTGATAATAATGAAGCTACAACCTAGACAGGGGATTAGCTTAGCTTAAGGGAAAAGTAAAAGTCTGCTGTGTTGTATGTGTCTTTAGATCTCTGGTCCTACTTTGTGATGTATCCACGGATCAACCACATTATTAATGCCACCAGTCATTTGGGTGAAACTGTATTGCTGACCATGATCATCAAGTGACACAACACAATGTGTGGCCACACAATGTATTTGACACCAGCCTGATAAAGATCTCTGTTATCGAAACATTAAATTGTACTTCTGCTGTTGTTTGTATTTTAATATGGCACCTTACTCTTCAGATGTGCCCTACACCCTGTTTTAATGAGCTTTTTTTTTGTCCCAGGATCGTAGGCAAGGGGAAACAGCAGTGACCTCTCAGAGCCTTGTTGTCACCCAGCGAAGAGTGCAGGAAAATATAGTGCGGACCAAGAAACAGTTCCATGATGTCACTCCCTAAAAAAACACACACAACTTCTCATTTTCCTATTTCTGTTTTTGTACAGATTACATTTTCCCCCTTCTTTCAACCTTTCTGCTAAGCTTCGCTTAATACCCTGCTGACTATAAACGGGTATTTACTAAATTCAAGAAGGCTATAATGTAGATGATCTAATCTAAATCTCAAAAAAAAGCCTAAACTAACCTAAATTATCACTCTATGATTCTTTTCACCAGTTATAGTGCTAGATGTCAGAGCTGAGGGGTTTAGGTTTTAGGAGTCATAGCTCTTCAGGGTTCTGCTGGTGAGCCTGCAAATACACTGTTTTTACACTGTTGTCATTTATAAAACACCATTTCCAGCTGTTATATCTGAGTGTTTGGTGGCAAATGCAATAAAGAGGTACTGACAGAGAGAGACAGAGACATGGCCTCATACAGAAATGTGTGTGTTTTTTTTCAGGGAATGTAAAAATCTGGGGCAGAATGAGCCTTGGGGTGTATCAGCAGCCATCAGCCTTCACTGAAGATGCGGTTCAATCCTCTGATAAGAACTCTGAGAGCCTATGAAACCTGGCAGCTCGCAGCCCTCTGGAAAATCCAAAGGGCTGGTGATCAAAATGGGGCAAAATAGCATCAGACAGTCAAGGGAAGGAAATGTTAGAGCTCAGTTTGGTTCCAAGATTTAGCATTCTCTCTTTGAAAAATGAGACATCTGCTCGTACAAAACGATAGGACCAAAATTACACGTGGTGCTTTCCAAATGGCAGGTATTTACTTCTAGTCGTTATCATTAATCATTAATCATTATTAGGATGTACAGTATTGAAAGCTGAGTTCCAGGTCACCAAGACGTATGGGTATAAGATAAATAATATACAGTATATGTTAACATACTGCAGCTTAAGTAGAGACAAAACCAGGATGTGCTCCCAAATCCACAATCAGACAGTCCTGGAAAACACATGGTGGCACAGAAGGGTAGTTTACAGGATATGTAGATAGACAACCACGTCACTTGGTGGAGCCCTATGCAAATACTCTGCAGTGCAGTAATATCTGTGTTCAGCAGTGACATCAGACTGAAGGGATGAGGTAGAAGTGGACCTAACTGTTGATAAGTTGATTTTAAAAAAGTTGTTCAGTGAGCGTTAGGATCATTATTTGGCAATCAATTTAAACGGACACGTCCTAGCTATTGATTATCTGTCAGTTAATCAGATGCAGACAGATAAATAACTGGGATCGATAGAATTGATTGATCATTATAGCCTATACTTATTACCACGCACGTAGTGTAAATGGACTACATTCATTTGCATGCGGCTAGTGAAGGGTTAACAATGTGCCAGAGACGTAGTGAAGGAGGATCAACCCGGTCGTCCTCAGCTGTGACGG
The DNA here is from genome assembly GCF_900324465.2 of Anabas testudineus. Taxonomy (NCBI): domain Eukaryota; kingdom Metazoa; phylum Chordata; class Actinopteri; order Anabantiformes; family Anabantidae; genus Anabas; species Anabas testudineus. The sequence continues at coordinate 17,928,964 of NC_046630.1, forward strand.
GCTCTGCGGTGCACAACTGACCGCCCGGTACCGTGCGGGACCGCTCGCGAGCGTCAGCGGTGAAGGAAATGGATTCGAGCGCGAGAGGAGAGAACGCGAACCCGAGCGGCCCCCGCGGCGGCGCGTGGTTGTAGAACGAGATCAAAAGGCGCGTGGTGTGCGCGGACAGCACTCCTCTGTAGCGCGTGCTGCTGGCCAGTCGGTGGCGTCGGCAGGAGCGGCCGTTCCTCCCAGCTTTGCTGTGCTTCTGTCACCGTGTCCGTCGGTTCTCTCTCTCTCTCTGTGTGTGTGTGTGTGTGTAGGTTTGCGCCTCAAAGAAAAGAGCAAAAATTAAAAAAAAAAAAAGAAAAAGAAAAAGAAGTAGCGAGAATCAAAGAGCGAGCAAGGCCCGTGCGAGGCAGCAAGAAAGGCAGGCAGGCGGGCAACAAGCAGGGCGAGAGCGCTCAGCTAGCAGCCGCACGTTCCGCCGCGAGAGATGGTCACGTCCACACCGGGGATCCTCCTGCTGCCGATGCTAATGTGTCTCCAGCACTTCGGTAACGTCCACGGTAAGTCTCAGTCCGCTGTGTCTAACCATTTGGGCGCTTATGTGTGTGTTTTTCATCTTGTGGTTTGTGTGTGTGTTTGCTCACGGGGAACGACGCACCGTGCTCGGCTAGCGTTCCCGAGCTGTACACCTGTCTGAGCCGCCCCTTGAAGGAATGACCGTGCCAGGCTACACCTCGGGCTAGTCAACCGTGCGCCACTGGGCAAAACGTCCTTTTTGGAGTCGGGGGGGCAAATTGGCTGGTTTCATGTGTTATAAATGTATTTTTAAGGAGCGCGTTCCTGTGTTTAATTAGTCATTGGCTTCGCTCTGTCTTAGCTCAGTATCTGTCCCTGAAAATGAAACGAAAGGGACCGGGAGGGATGGAGAGGCCCGTTTGGTTGGTGTTCGCTCTTCTGTGCAGCAGCCGCTCCGTCGCTGCTCGTTTTTTGGCTAATTAGCCCTGCAGTCAGTTAATTTCGCCATGAAACCCACTCAGCCCTCGCGTAGAAAGCCTCGCTTCTTATTCTGTGTACACGACTGTGCGCGTCTTGATTTCTCATTCACTTCCACCGTGGGATTCTCTCCTGCCACCGCCACCCCCATCGAGAGTGGTAATTTATTTATTTATTCCAAAAGTGGAAGCCGACAGAGGGAGAGGGGGGTGTTGCAACGGATTGACGTGGAATGGGTAAAATTGTCAGGAGGGCTGGCGAGCAAGCACCCCCAGCCCCGAAAGGGTAGCAGCTGAGGGCATTAGGAGGAGAATCCACGGCCAATTACCAAGCGCAGGTGATCCCACTGAAGGCTAAGGTTAAGTTGTGTGCTGGTACTTGTAGATCAGTTACCAACTGTTCTCTTTTTTCTTCTTTAATAATAATAATAAATTATTGTTGTCAAATCCTATAAGTTGTACAAATGTCAGAAATGAGTGAGAAATGCCAATTACTGTGCAAGCTCTCTGCACATGGGGCACAATGTTCACGCTGTTTGTTTTGTTGCATCAACGATTTAATACTGGTGTTTAACTGAATCAGTGCTGAAATGATTGGTGTATAAATTGGCGAGTTAAATGATAGAAATTAAAAATCCTATTGAAATGTGAAGATTTGTTGCCATTATCACCTTTTTATATCATTGTTGTTTTCATATGATTTTTTTTTTCTTACCATACTTTCACATTTTGTGTAATTTATAAGATAAATAACTCTATTTGTTCTCCTACAGCAATTATTTGAGAATGGAACCAGCGGATGTTGGCCATTTCCAACTTTGTGTATACGTTAAAGCATTGATCAAAATTATTATTTTGCATTAATTATTTATGTGCTTACACCTTGTAAATTAATTGAACCATCACATACAAAGCTGAATTTGCCTTGTGACATCACCTAATCAAGGTCCATACTGGCTGTCACACTAGGCTGTCATGCATAGCATGATTTGTGTTGACTATAAAGTGAAGTACTTTCTTAGTCAGTTTAAATCATGTTTTTAGTTAATATTTGTCTCCTTAATGTAGTTTTCCCCATCTTACAATTTGCTGTTAAAAGACAACTATGATCCCTTGGGCTATGGAGTGCTGAGTGACTGAAATGTTTAAGAAGCTGCTGACATTGACGTTTCCTTTCTGACCCCATGTCCATAAAATATGTACAAAACTTTTGTGTAATTTTATTAATGCAGTTGCTAATCGCGTCAGCAGCTTTGCGCGCTGTCTGAATTATAAAACGGCTCGAGCAGAGTGAACTGTGTTTGGCTGCCTGTATCTTTTTCAGGGTTTCACTCTCTTCAGTTCCCACCTTCTGTGGAAAATGGCCTTTTGGGGGGAAGATGGTGAATCAAAACTAGTGCTTGTAATGGGCATGCATACATCCCACACTATTGCCACATTCTTCTCATTCTCTCTCCCTTGAGATTGTATGAGTCTATTTGAACGAGACGTCACGCAAATTAGTGACGAGAGTAGCAGCAACACTGGCCTGATTAAAATGGATGCGTTTTTCATCCACGGTTACTGTGATACCATGTTAGACCCAGATCCTCTGCTGTATGAAGGAGGAGGGGGTGCGCTTAGATCTTGAAGTGGGTGGGGCATAAGACAGGAAGAGGAGGAGGAGTAGTACACTGCAACCATTTTTGTTACTGGGGAAAATTGCATTACCATGACCTCCAGAGTGACAGCATTTATATAGCACACAATGATCTGCTATTTTGGGAGGGAGACGGTTCATTACAGCGTCACGCCTGTTGAAGATATTTGAAACCCACTGGGAAAACCAACAGGTGAAGTACTGTCACGTGAAATAATCATACTCATGTAAAGTTCATGCCTCGAATTAATAGGGGCTAGATCATAGTAAAAATACTAATGTAATGGAAATGGCAGCAATGTGCAGATCCTAGTTTTGTAATTTGGAGAATGAAGGAGCCAAAACATTCTTCTATCAAATAAATTCAAATGTAGATTATAATAATCCTTTTCTTTGTTATTATTAAATCACCATATGGTTGATTTACTAAACAATTTCTGGTGCTCCTATTGCTCACAAAGTTGTGAAAATAGTGACATTCGTTTTAACCTTGACAAGACAAGTTGTGAAAGCTTCCTCAGTCCTCCTTTAGTGGTAGCGATGTAGAGTTGGGAGAGTTCAGACTTTAAATGTCAGCTAAAAATTGAGTCTGACACTGCAGGGAACAGAAGAATGCTTTGGTACATGTTTGTATACTTCAGGTTGTTACTGAAGTCTGTATTTGTGCTGATTGGATCAAAGTGCAGGGTGTGCAGTTTTCCAGACAGCAAGTCGATAGGTTTCTGTGGAGACACTGGAATAGTAACCCAAGAGAATACATCCTAAAAGAAACGAAACACTAGAATCCATCACCCTCAGCAACTTGGTTTGGGTTAGCAAGAGTGGTTTTGCATGTTGTCTCGTTCACTCTACACATTAACCTTAGATTATAACAAGCAATTTATCTGCTGTTGACTTTGATTTTTAGATACATTGTAGTTTCATTATGTAACATTAATCTTATTTGCTCATTCTACACTACAACACACCTGAAAATGAAATTTTAGTAAAGGTTAATTCAGAATTTATGCTCTGAACTGGAGAAATTGTATTGCCATATCCTCGAAAGTCAGAGATGGGAGCTCACAGCTGTCGGTCAACTTGTGAACGCGCTTCTGGTCTACTTCTCTTTTTGTATCAATTCCAATTCGTATTAGCTGTTGCAAGACGTTATTGCTGCCTCTCTAGCCCTAGGTATCTCAAGCTTTCTCACTGTTGCGGCATACTGTATAGTATTGCTGTATCTGTAGGACTCTGGTATCAGCATGGCTCTATAGCTAAAAAAATGTGTAGACATTGATACTTTGATAGTGTCTTATGAAATGCAAAACTGCCAAATGTCCTGACTAACTTGTTACATCCAAAAGCGTCCAAAATCTACATCTGGAACTTTGATATTTCTCTGGTTCACATGTTGATAGTTGTGTTAATCGTCCCATGACTAAACGGTTAGAGCCTTAGATTGTATTTATATAATTTCTTTCTTTGTCAAGCACAGTTACACGTGTATGTCAGCAGTGAGCAATAGATCAGGCTGATGTGATGAGTTGGGACTTCTGCTGTTGATGTGAACCTCACATAACTCATGATTTTTGTGTGTGTGTGTGTGTGTGTGTGTGTGTGAGAGAGAGTGTAATTCTGGCTTTTATGGTGTTGTAGATTTTGTGCTTTTTGGAATCCAATATGCTAAATAATGGAAAGTTTCACATCAATGAGAAGGATAATTTTGTTTTGGCATGGACAGTGTAACTTAACGTAGTGACACTGATGGAAGCTCCTCTGTTCTTAATGCTGAGGAAATGGCAGAAAAAGAAGCGGTAGATTAGTTTCTCTCCAAAGCTTCCTCTGTTGTCATTGTGATTTTATTCCTGGCTTAACCACATCTTGTGGGTATGTAGAGGTAATTTAAGGACTTGCACTATCAACCCCATCCACAAGTACACAGGATACATGGGGCACTGTCAGGTTCACGTAAATAGTTGGCAGGTGTATCAGAGCTCTAAATAATCAGTCTCTTTCACTACTTGATCAACAGATTAGATGTTTTAAAAGGATTCTAGATAAAGGTTGGCCACCTGCCCATGTTTAGACACAACTGAAAGCAAAAGGCTAAATTAGTCAGATTCTTCTTCTGTAAGTATTTTTGGTCTCGATCTCTTATAGTAAAGATTTTTTTCTTCTTTTTAAATTCTCTTGGCTTTGTCAGATGCATTGTAGAAAAGGCTGCTTCTGTTGATTATTGGGCAGGTTCCCAATGTTTATGGCAGTGTGATAAAATTCAACATCTCAGTGATAAGCTATAACAATGTTTTAATTGTTCCAGTGCGTCTGGGGAGACAAGAGCATTGCACAGTTCTAACAGGATGCTGGACAGACTCCAGCTTCCATTAACAATGGGATACTTTAGATCGAAAGCTTAAAAAACTGTATTTTAATTAAAGTAACATTTTGGTTTGGCAGTGACTTCTAAATGTTTCAATGAAATCCCAAAACTCTGAGTTCAACCCATTGCACAGCAGTAAGCCTCAAAGCACTTTATTTTAATCTGTTTTTGTTTAGATGAAAACTCAAACCACATTTCCAGAAAAGCTTGCATATTTATCAATTGGCTGTAAACTATTTATCTGACAATAGTACACAAGATCTTCAGTGTTTTTATTGACCACCCTAATTGTATTGTAAATCTACATAAACAAATGACCAGTTTGATGCTTGCAATACACTGTGATAGGGTTGGGAAAGAGACATGTCTACCACTTTGTTGCATCATATTTCATTTTAATTAAACTTTTTAAATGTTTGAGAACTGAACATACTAATTGTTGCAGTTCTGCAAGTGGAAGGATTTGCCCTCTCTGGATACAAGAACTGTTTTAAAAGGACTTTCCAGGAAAATACTTTTTCTTGATGTCAGCATATTATGTCTGTAAATCCCGAACTTATATAATATAAATATATGCCTCTTTGTTGACGGTACCTCACATTGTACCCACACATGCAAGTCAACCATGCTTGTGACACTGGAGCACCCCCATACCATCCAACATGCTGGCTTTTGCACCTTTCACAGACAAGACTGGCACTGAGTACCTGGCATCCATTTTTCCTGAAAACAAGCTGTGACATAGCCTCATGTAAACACGCAACATGTTTCCCCTGTCTTTCAGTCCATCTGGCATAAATCAAGACCAGAGAACTTTGCACCATTTATGCACAGAACTTCATGTTGTATTTCTGGAGTCGGTAGACTGTGTAAATTGACAGCAGTTTTTTTTTTTTTTTATATTACTGCAGAACCTTTGTGGTTGTACTGTGCTGCCTGAGGGCCCAAAGGTCATGCACATTCAAGGTTTCTGTCCTTTGTCTTTACATAGTAAGATGTCCCTGCATTCCCTGAGTCTTATTCATTGACTCATTTTGTTAATTTTCACTTTTCAGTCTTAGCCAGTGTTTTACATTTAGTCAGCATATGATTATTTCCCATTGAATTGTGGTGACATTGACCTGATGATTTATTACTACATCGGTAGAAAATGTGGTGGTGTTTTGTTTTCACCACTCTGATTTCAATAAAAACAAAACAAGCCAACTAAACACTATTGTGCTGAGGAATAAGAATTGAGGCCTCACATGTCCATATTTAAACTTGTTTGACTCTGTAATCCCATGTAACCCTCTTTGACTCAATGTTATGGTCTTTGGTAATGACTGACTGACCCCTTTCAGAAACAGTGGCTGTGGATGTCGACTCCCTATAGCACTGTGTTGCCCTCTGACATGTTTATTTTACATTTGAAACATGTGTTGCATTGGGTAATGATGCATTTAGACAACTTTGTTTTGTCAGTGGTATTTTGGATTGGTTGATTAAAATGCAGGTGGGTGTGCTGTGATCCATCATGCCTTGATTGTAGTGATTGAAATGGTAATGTGGATGAAAGGTCAGAGTACTCTATTCTGTAACACAACTGCTGTGAAAGTACAGCTGGTGTGGTCTTGGTTGAATGGAAGTCATTAGACTGAATATTGTGGATTTGTTGTAGGTCCCAAAAAAAAAAAAAAAAAACTTTCTAGGACTGAATTGAATAAGATGATGCCTAAAAATAGTGTTGTTACAGAGGTTCCTCATTGACCTCAGCTACAGCAAAGTCAAAAAGTGGCCCTGTGTACCAGCAAGTGACCGTAGTCTGTAATCTTCATTTAAAAAGGGGAAAGGTGAAGACCACTGACTACAGATACCAACTGTAAGCAAAGGAGCAATTGGAATTTGCTCACCTGATATTTATAGCTACCTTTAATCAAGAACATGTCTTGGAAGTTATAAATGGCACAGAGGTTCATTTCTCTTATCATGCAATGATTCATTAAGGTGAACAGCCAATCAGGTTTTCTCTCGAAGGTGGGGAACAAATCAGATTTAACGTGCTGCCAGAGGTATAGGACATGCCACACAATCTAGACTGACAGACACTCACCGGCAGGCCAATGCTGGCTGACAGCAGGTTGTTGGATTGTGTGTTATAGTCCTTAAGGAGCTGCTGACCCACTTCATCACAGTCTTTCAGTGTCTGAAGTATTCAGAGGCTTCTCCAAGAATACAATTATAGTGTTAAAACCTGTAATAGTTTTGGCCCCAGTTGTTATCCTTCTTTGACACTCCTCAAGGATTGAATGGGGAAATATGAGGCCTGACTGAGAAATGGTTATTAATGAATGAAACTGCAGCCTCTTTTTGCTCATCTCTATATGCTCCATTTAACCACCTGGACAGACATACTAGAGCAAGCGTCAAGGTCAATGTTATTTTAAGACCTCGCGTCACCACAGCTAGCACAACTGACTGCACAGTGCACTGCAACTACTGTCTAGTCCAGTCACTTCCTAGTCTAATTTCACTTTGTTCAGCAACATGAGAACACTGTTTTACTGTGTTGTTTATAGCTTGATTCTTGCTAGAGGAATTAAAATGTGATTATTTTATCTTCTAAGTGAGCATTAGAATGCTATTGATTGTTTCTCTAAACACGAGAAAATGTTGAAACCAGTAAATTTTGGTTCTCTTCTTTCAATATGACATAATTGTCACTAGGTGCTGTATTTCTCCTGTTTATTTATTTTTTTTTTTTGCTGATGTCCTTCACACAACAAATGAACAGATGTTTTCCTGTAGATATTCTTAGTGCTTTAAAATTCAGTTCTTCATTAGATATTTGATGTCACTTGTCATCATTGGTTGCAGTTGCACAGGCATGCAAGTCAAGGGGTGCTCACATGTTACTCCAAGTGCTCAAACCTCATTAATAGCTCCTCTGATTAGTGACACATGGAGCTGGTTAGGAGATAATTTAACCCCAGTGTTTCAGTCATGGTTGTCGTGATCAGAGCAGAAAACAGTCATGAAAAATGTGAAATACATTGGCCATAAGGCAAGAAGAAATCAACTCTGTGTGGCAAACTTGCATGGAGATGGCAGATCTCTTCAGTGGGGACGGATATTAGCTCTGAGTGCCAGCAAGTTCTGTTTAAAACAATTTGTTTGGAAATTACAGCACTGCAGGGAACTGCTAAACAAATGCAAATTGCATTCAAGTAGTAAATGATGATCATGATTACTTGGGGCAATAACTTCAGTTTTCCCTCACACCTTTGTCTCTTTCTTTACAGGTACTAAAACAGAATGTGAGGCCAACCAGTTTCAATGTGGAAACGGTCGCTGCATCCCGTCTGTCTGGCAGTGTGACGGAGACGAGGACTGCACTGATGGCAGTGATGAGAACTCCTGTGGTGAGAGAAGAAACGCACACACCACATGTGCACTCTAAGCACACAGAGCCACATCACTGATATGTTGTCAATAACATGAACACCAGTATGGAAAACGGTTTGTCTTGAGCAAAGCACTTGGTGATTGAATAATTAGATATGGTCTGTTTCTTTAAAAGTAGCTCACACAGTAACTAGGGTGGCAACCAGTGGCCAATTTAGGCCCAATTTATCCAGATTTTAAACTGGCACTATTCAAATTATTATAAACTCAACAAACTGAGAGTTTAATTATTTGAGTTAAAAAAAAAAAAAAAAACAAAAAAAAAAAAAACACACACACACCTTTAACACTAAATGCCTTTCCCACTTGCTCCAAATGCAAGTAAATTGCCCCACCTCCTGAAAGCTCTTACAGTGTGTTGGTTGGGATAATGCTGTCTGTGTTCTTTCTGTATGAATGTTTCTGACTATCCTGTGCAATATGTGGGCTGCAAATGGGCTGTATTTACACAGTTAATATGGCCTTTGATGGAGTGTGGGCGATGGATGACTATTCATCTTAGTTACAATTAGGCACGGCTTTACCGCCAATGTGACTAATCTGTAAATTAATTTGGAAATGCATTATAAAATGTATGTTGAAAGGGTTACCTCACCGGCCACTAGCTTAACTTTGTACATTGACAGGACTGCTGCCTGTAAATGTTTTTCTCCACTGGCTTTGGCACTTCAGCTTGACTGAAACACACCAAATCACATAATGGAGGACTATAGAGTAGGGTATTTAGCTCTACAAACTCCTTTGCCTTGCTGCTCTACAGGAAAACATACATTAGTGTGCTGCACACACAGTCACTACTTTTTAACTCCCACATACTTTAGAGTTAACAGTTGCGGTCCAACACAGCACGCTGTATGTTTCTCTTCATTCCAGTGAATATACAGTAACGTCGTCACATTCACTGACATATTGTAGGTATCATGTGACAGTTGTGACATGTTAGCTTGGTCCCATCAGGAGCCTTCCCAGCATCCTTTGGGAAAGCATGACCTGGTGATGGGCAGATAGATCAGAGCTAAATATGGATATGGATAGAGGTGTGTGTGTGTGTGTGTGTGTGTGTGTGTGTGTGTGTGTGTGTGTGTGTGTGTGTGTGTGTGTGTGTGTGTGTGTGTGTGTGTGTGTGTGTGTGTGTGTGAGAGATAAATGTCACATCTTCATTTTTCTTGTAACATCTATCTGGGTCATATGGTACTGGAAGGGAGAGAAAAACGGAAAGCAGTTGGAGAAGAACAGATGATCATACCTCAATTATAAATGTACAGAACAAATTATTGCCTTTGCTCTAATGCATAATTTTCTAAATTCGGTATAGTGTACCTTTCCCCAGCAACTCCCACAATTAAACTGTGTATATGTTTCAAGTTTAAGGAGGCATATACCCTTCGAGCTGTTGGAAGACTTTTAATGTGAAACAACTGCAGAATGACTGAATACTCCATGACTCTGTTCTTGCCTTGATGGTGAATGTGCTGTGAAAATGTAAATGAGCCAAAATAACAACACAGATTGTGGACTTGTCAGTCCTTCAGCCTCTCTGACAGCCACTGATATTTTGTTGCATTTGAGTCTTTCTGTTGTCAGTAGAGACCGGAGCCATTTGAACTTTCAGCTCAGACAGACCCAAAGCTCAGAGGCGTGGGACAGTTGAGAAAACCATAGTGAATGAATTAAAAAGGAGAGTGATAACAAGGCCCACTGCAGGCCGCTGCACTTGTGGCTCAAATCGGTTTTATTTCTTAAATACATACTGTATTTGTATTCTGGTCAGACGCTGAGCAAAAGGTCTGAAGGAGACACTCGACCAGAGTGAGCAGTAAGTTGGTAAGGGTTGAGCATGTGTTAAGTTGTTTTAAAATTCCTAACGGCCCATCTTTACTTTTCCAAAAGTGCACAAAAAAACCACAAAAGCAGTGGTTTGTCATTATTCCATTTAGACCATTTAGGAATGTCGTTCTTTGTAATTTTGAAAAATGTCAGTGGGATCTCTTACTGCATGCATTTTTAAGGCAAATGTTAAGTTCGTACTTTACTCAGTCAGAAGGCTAACAATTGTAAACTTTTCACTCTTTGGTGTGTGTGTAAGAACTTCACAAGTCATATCTACAGGGTGTTCATTTAAGTGTGAGATGTTTCATTAAAGAGCATGAAAGTCTCTGTCGCCGCTCCCTGTATAACCAATCCATCTCTTCTCTCGTCTCCCACTCCAGTTAAAAAGACCTGTGCAGAGGCCGACTTTGTGTGTCTCAACGGCCAGTGTGTCCCGAAGCGGTGGCACTGTGATGGCGAGCCGGACTGCGAGGACGGGTCTGACGAGAGCGTGGAAATCTGCCGTAAGTAAAGGGGTTTCCTCTGTCACAACACCCTTGCAGACTTCATATCAGCTTTTGATCTAGCAATGTTTTACTGGAAGCTTCTGTACCACAAAACAAATACGAGGTATTTCATTGCTCAGCTATTTTAGCAGAAAAGCTGCTCTATTTGCATCTACTTAATTTAGACTCCATACTACATCTGTGACATTCATCCCCCAAGTATTTTGGTTCCTTCTGATGATGTAAATCTCTGGAAAACATTGTGTATAACAACCTTAACAACCTACTACAACAACCTTATCAGTGGAACACTTGGTACACTAGTGAGTATTTATTTATAGCAGCAGGACAGTGTTTGGAGGTTGACTTAAAATAAATACGATTTATTTTGGTGTTAACAAGCATCCAGTCATTCAGTACTACACCTGGAGATGATTTATGTGTTGGTTAGTTTCTAGAATCTCTGGCACACAGGAAGATATCAGGCCTTATTAACACAAGTGCATTTATATTTTGAAGGCATCAAGCAGAACATTTTAAATTAAAATCTAAAATCTGCATTACCTGGGTGTGTTTTAATGATCTGTAATTTTGTAGATGTGACCGCAAGCACTAAAAATAAATATTTTCAGTGTTCAGTAAATGAGTTTCATGCTGCATGATTGTGCCACTGTACACAAGCCAGCACTCTGTTATTTATAAATAACTTTGAACAAATAAGTTCATTCAGAGCTTTAGAGAGCCACAAAGCACATGAATGCAGATGAACAACAAGGCAAAGTATAATGAACTTTTAAGCAAAACCTAGAGAGGCTTAATTACTGCAGACACTGACTGTAGTCAGTATCACAGGATTCAGGCTAAAGCAGTAAATCTACCACTTTTAGTCTCTCAGTCTTGTGTCATACTTAATGTTGTAAGTAAAATATAAATTAAGATGATTGTTCTGAATGTGTAATTGTTTTGCAGTGGCTGTTATATGTTGATGACCCACAAAGAGTTTTTATATAGAAGTCATCGTGCTTTTGCTAGTGGTGGACAGTGTAATACAGTGAATATTAAAATTTAATTCAAGTTCAAAAGTCCTCATCTTGTTTGAGATTAGTCAGAAATGTTGAAGGTGAACTGAAGTTTAGTGTTTGGTTGTCTGATAGGTAATTTCATATCCAGATAATGTATCTTTTTTGTGTGTGTTTATTTATTTAATAGTAATATTGACTGCTGCCCTCCAACCATCCAGCTGTATGTCAATGTTAGCTTGGCTTTCCTCACTTACTATTTAGATAAGTTGGGCCTCTGTGGTGTGCAGAGGACACAAACGGCAGAAGCATAGTTTCAGTGAACTAATGGTTTGGAGCTGATGAGATGTTGAAAGTTGAGGTGGCTACAGTATTTTTCGTTTTGAATAAACCATGTAAAATGTGTGCAGTGGGTCCCATTCATTCAGCAGCGGTGGTATAGTCCTACAGTATTTGAAAAATATAGGGGAAACACTGTCTGATTACTCTTATATTTAGCATTAGTTTCAGAGTTTAACAAACTGTGCCATCACAGTGCATATCAGAGACTTTCTGCTTTCCCAATAGTATCTCACACTGCTGCAGAAATTCAGTGAGGCACTTAAAAGCAGTGACAGGAGTCCCCTGTGAGCATCCCTGTCAAATAAAGTTGTTTAAATGGAGGTAAGGAGAGCAACTGAGCTTTAAATGGTGTAACTATGATGTGAGGTGCACAACTCACTGAGGTGCTATTTGGAATCAAAGACATGAGTGATGGTGTAAAGTATTTATACTGAAGTCACTATTTAATGAGAATCCCTTGTCTGTGCTGCCTGCACCGTGCCATCATAAAGACAAATGGACTTTGGCGTCTCCTCACGTACAGAGACAAACATCAGAGCAAAGATGAAGGCACCTCATCAAACACTTGGTGCTTTGATGCATGCTATGCTTCCTGATATCTTCCCTGAATGCTTTAAGCGTATTTTTTGTAAGCCAACCAAAAGAGAGATGGTAAATGTATACTGTATATTACTAGAACATACTGAATCTCAGTTCTGTTCCCACTGTAAGAAAAAACAGGGTACCAGGATATTTAGACACAGATTGGCTCAAGGATTGATATGTTTTTGTATCTTATCAGTAGAAAACACTCTGCAGCTGGTTATCAAACTGTATTTTATTCATTTCTCTCTTTTGATAATTATTGTCTGACAAACTAAGCTGAATGAGCTTGCATCAATTTGAAACAAAACAAAGCAACACGAAAATGTGTGTTGATACAGGGAGGAGAAAAATCCATGCTATTGTTGCTGCTCTAAATGTATTGAGCACCTTTATTACAACCACAACTGTTTTTGGGACAATATCAGCAGCAGGTTTTGTTGTGTGAAATTCAACATGTTTTCCAGTAAAGACAGAATGGGATGCGGAAAATACAGAAATAATGTGGCCCTTTCTTGAGCCGAGATTTATCTGTGCTTCATCTGTTTGTGAAGTGATATCTGCTGCAGCACTAGAGGGTTCTGGCTGTGTGTCACAAGGTTAGACTCGAGCTCTGAGTTTTCACTTACCACTTAGATTTTGCTGCAGTGTTGCAACACAGCAGGTTCAACAATACAAAAATAAATTATTTATTTCTTGCACAAAAATAAACATCTGTGCATCTTACAGTCAGGGCAAACCCCCCCTGCACTATTGGGTGGGGATCTGAGGTTCTATCTCTGCCAAAATGAGAGCGGTGTACTTTGGGGAGTGCTTTAAACACTGGAGTTATTCAAAGCTGATGGTTGAATGGTGTTGCCAAGGCCCTCCTGCAGTTGGAAGAAAGACAAAATAAAGTGGGTGAGGTGTTTTTTAAAAAATGTGTTGCAAAATGCAGGTGCAATGATACTTGGATTCTTAGGTTACCTTAATAATCTAGATGAGTGATGGAGCTCTGCTTTGTCCATGTGTCCTTACTCAAAGCGCTGTGGAAGAATGTTGCATGTTAAAATGTAGTCTAATGCGGTATGTTTGTAGTTTAAAAAAGTCACAGATGTGCAGTAGTTGTTGCCATAAGTATGAGTCATGGTCACACTAGGGATTTTAGACTAAATAACTTAATAATAACTGCATAAACAAGTTTATCAAACCAATGATACAGTCACTGTATGTGGTTTTGCTAATGTTGCTTAAAAACACAATTAAATCACCAGACAGGAAAGACTGTTATACAGAAGAAGGGGAAAAAAAAAAAGTAAAGCAGTATTATAGATAATAATTTAATGACACTCTATTGATCCCTTAGGAGAAATTTTTCTTTGACATCCGCCCTATATGATAATTAATATGGGGTTTGGCTATCTTTTTCAAGTACACCTCAACATGTGGCCAGGAGGAACCAGGACTCAAACCACTGACCCTGAAGCTCATAGATGACTGCTCTACCAACTTGCCTAATGTCATGTCATCCCCTGTCCATGGTCTCACAGTTTGAAGTAAAATAATTGTTTTCAAGGGACACAGAAAGTAGTGACGTTAAGTTCTGACCAAATAAATTTAGTCCATAAAATAGACATATGGTGTGAGGACATAGTTTGCATTTAACGGGAAACTACGTATTTCAACATAGTTATGCTTAAGAAGTTCATGCTCAACCATAAAATCACAACCCCTGGAGTTTTTTGCATGTTGAGGTAAATGTTGGCTTTTAATTCAGAAGCATTGTTGTTGATGTCGTGATTAGTAGCAATTTTGTTTGTAGCCATTTGACCTTTTTCACAAATTTTAGATATTTAGATATATAATTTTAGATCTTAAATATCATTGCTGCCATGTGGAAAGTAACCTGGGTAAGATGAACCTGAACTGAGCTTGAGTGGACAAAATATATAGTAAATATGTTATGCTAAATCTGTCTCAGCATATTGCTCAAATGTTTTCATTTAAAAGTTTTTGCCCATTCTTTTTTTTTTTTTTTTTTTTCCCTGTGAGAACTGAGATGAAAAAGCTCAAGATTCAAAAACCTTTATTAATCCCAGAGGGAAATTGTTTTGCCTCATTACAGTTGTTCTCAGAAAGAAAGGGAACCACAACCAGGAAAGATCCACACCAACATAAATACAGAATAACATCAATACAGAAAACTCAATATATGTACAGAATATGCGGTGTCATTTGATTTTCCCTCTATACACTTGGCAAATTTCTGATGTTGGGCTGTGCAAGTGTGACGGTCAACATAACATCCAAAGGATTCCAGTTTGTAATCCATACAGTGAGTTTGTGTGTTTTTAAGAGGTTGTCAAGTTCCAGTCATAGCTGAAGTGGCGTACGTGCAGGTCAACCCAGCAACTATAGCTGTTTTATCACTGTACTGTTTGACCAGCTGTTACACATGACTTGGCAGCAGGAGATGGAATCTAAAGTGTGTGACTGTCTGCATGCACACTTCTCAGTGAAGAAGGCTTGCCATGATGAGGTTTAAATTAAGGAAGCAAACTGCACTTACCTTCACTTAATCATTGATGGAAACACAACCATTAATATTGAAGTTACAACCTGGGTTTCACACTGTTGCTGCCATGTGGAAATCTTTCTTTAAGGATAAATTTAAAAACGTTTGATTCTGTTTTGGAAAATGTAAAATATTGCAATTATGGTTTTGAAATGGGTCTTAATGTGTCCATTGTCTGTAAGGAACTTGGACCCAACCCAAGTCAAGTCGAGACCCAATTCTGCTCTAATCAGATCAGGTCTCCTTTTACTCTCTTAGGTTTTGGGTCTGTGTCTCAATATGGTATGAACCCAAATGCACTTAAAACTGCATTGTCAGCTGCTGATGGTGTGGTTTGTTACATTGCTGCTCGAGAAAATGAGTCAAAAGTGAAGTGACGTGCATGGAAAAGAGAAATTGAGGTGTTTTATGAAAATGTGCATAGAACAAGTTAAATGAAATTTAGTATAGGGAAGTAAAACTAACTGACACATCAGTGCTTGCCAGTGTTTTTGTTCACTCCTTGTTCAGGTCTACCACACTTTGTTGGGTCTGGCTGTGCACTGGTCCTTTTTCAGTTCAGGTCTCTATTTTGTATTTATTTTTTTAAACTTAATTTATTCACGTCAACTTTAGGTAACGTTAAACACATTTCAAAAGGATTACTATTACTCTTAATCCTCCAGGCAGTTTGTCACCGAACTGGTTACATCAAAGTACAGAATCATAATCATGGCAGCATATTGTCACCTGCCTTATCGACTATGTCCTGATAATCAGTAATTCATCTGTATGAGCCACTTTCAATTGACCTTCATCTACAGTTCCACTGTTATCACAATAGAGTCTTTGTTTACATGCCTCAGTGCCTATCTGCCGTCACAGCTGAGGACTGCAGGGATAAGGCTCAAACCAGGTCTCGAAATGCTGAATATGTATGTGAGTTAACAGTGGTGACTGATGGTGCTGGAATATCTGCAGTCATATTTTAATTTATTTTGAGTTTTTTAGTTTCTACACTCCAAAAATTTCATCTGTATTAAATAGTTGAAGAAAAACAAACAAAAAACTCATACGCACACATAAGTGTTGCTGTGTTCTTTGCATTGCGCTAGCAGCTCCAGGAGAAGGAAGGGGTTTATTTTGTCACTTTAAAGTCAACCCACTACCAAAAATGTCCTGTTGGCTTCTGTAATGGTAGTTTATCTATAATTAATCTGTAAATCTGAACAGGAGAGTATGCCCCTTTTAACTGCTAATGTAGCTAACAGTAAAAACTGACTCTGCCCCCCCCCCCCCTCCCCTTTTTTCAGACTTTCCAGCACAAGTATTGGTTATGCTTTGTGCTGCTTTTCTTATTTTCGGCCTTACTGTCACTCAGTAGGCAACAAGTCGAGCCACAGCAACTCTGTGATGAAACCATTAACCATAACACTTGTTCATGGTGGTTCTCTGGTTACTGCAAATGTTGCTTATTAACCCATATCAGATGTTTTTAAAAAACACGTAGTAGGCTTGTTGCAGACTTGTAAGTCACCCTGAAAAACACGTGAACAGAAAATCCCAAGCCTCTTCTTGGCAGTAAATCAGAATTGGTAATTAGAACTGAAGGCTTAACTATATCCCCCAAACTCCCAAATATGCAGATTCACTGTTCTCTAAAAATAGATTATTCGAGATGTTGACAAATATACCTTTGAACAGATTGTTACAGTTGCATTCAGCTTACTGCACTCTTCTAATGGTTTTATGGCTCCAGTACAAATTGAAATCCGTTTTGCAAATATTATGTAATTAAATATTACAATTACACCCGTGCCTTAAACTGCTGTGAAAAACAAACATTGGCATTAATGAAAGAATATAATATGTAAAAAATATAAATTGTACAGTATTGATGGTGTGGTGTTTCTGTCCATGCAGACATGAGGACGTGTCATGTGAACGAATTTAGCTGTGGAGCAGGCTCCACCCAGTGTATCCCCATCTTCTGGAAATGTGATGGAGAGAAGGATTGTGACAACGGCGAGGACGAGGTCAACTGTGGTAAGTAGCCGTAAACATATGCATGGGATTTTACTTTATTATTATGTACTGTACATGACATAGTAGAATGAGCTTTTTAAATTACATAGTCCATCATCTGAACTTATGTTCTGGAGCTGTGACAGAAGTGAGAGGGAATATCAGATAAGTAACATTTCCAACTTTTTTTTTTTTTTTTTTTTTTTTTTTTTTTACTGTCTGGGTATGGTTTTTCCATCTTACATTTATTTACTAACTTGTTTGTTACACCCTGCTATGGCTTTTACAGTTGTCCAGATCCTGTTAGGCATTGTTAAGGAAATGCGTGTGTGATGGCCTTTGATGTGGTCACAAGATTTTGACCTGGAGTCGACAAGTCTGACTGCGCTGTTATTATTAAGCTGCTTATGTCACAGTAGTTTGTGAGATACTGACAGCTGCCAAAACCAAGATGGCTAAACCTTTTTTGCTGAGATTTGCAGGAGACAGGAGAGAAACCACATATGTTCTTGTTACGACTTGTTAGCAGTAAGTGTATGTGTCTGCATTCTTGTGCATATCTATAACAACTTGCTAGTCCCCTTGATAATGACACAGCTACAAGGCCAATTTTGACTTTGCTGAAAGTTAAATTGGTACCATGTACTTTAATATGGTGGCTTTTAGGGGTAATCAATAGTAGCAAATGAATTTGATTTTGTCTAAAAGAAAAATAAATGCATGCACTACGTAACACAATAAAACCACACCTCAAACAAAAAAAACATCCCACTAAAAACCAACATGCCTGAAAATAAAACAAGCTTACATAAAAAAATATAAAAACATGCCTCAAAGTAAAATAAGCTTGCATGTGCTGTTGTTGTATGTTAAAAATCTGAGCAGCAGCAGTTAACAATGTAAATGTAGCGTAAATATGTCTTTAACATGAATTGTTCAGTTTCAACATGACTCTTTCATTGGGAAAGTCGTGGATATCACAGTTTAATATATAAAATGTTATCTATGACCTTGTTGCAAATGAATTTTTGTTTGGTTTTGTTTTTTTTAGCGACTCAGCTGTGACCTCGCTCAGCTCTCACATCAACCCTCTCTTCTTCTCACTGCCTCCAGGTAACATCACCTGTGCTCCAAATGAGTTCACCTGTGCCAGCGGGCGTTGCATTTCACGCAACTTTGTGTGCAACGGTGAGGACGAATGTGGCGACAGCTCAGATGAGTTGGAGTGTGCTCCATCCTCCTGTGGCCCCAGTGAATTCCAGTGTGGAAACTCGTCCTGTATCCCACGCAGCTGGGTGTGCGACGACGATGTTGACTGCCAGGCAAGAAGCAACACACTGAAGTGACGCACATACACACACTCTGAAAAACAGATTACAAGTTGTTTACACAAATGGTTAAAATGAAGGTTACATTCTTTCATCATTACAGGAAGGTGACATAAGCATGGGTAAATTGTAGTAATGCTGTCTCGTTAGATCACTGCACGATTAGAATAGCAGATTCAGCTTGAATGGTTGACTGTAACCACTGATGACGAAGATGATGATGAATTGGTATTGCATGGTCTGGAAGTGAATGTCAGAAAGTAAATGTTGAGTGAAAATGAAATTCACTCTACATTATAGAGGACCTTTTATTAGCTTGCAGTTCAAATTTCAGTTCAAACTTAAGACTAGTCCTTCATGTTCTTATCAGAGAACCTGACCTTGTACTCATGTGAAGTGATGACATATTTTAAAATTGCCTTGGTAATTACTTAATACTGACTTTAACTCAAGTTTCAGGGACTCGACTCAAATTTCAGGGATTTAAACCATTAAAACACTAACCTTTGCTGTGTCTGTGTTAAACCTTAAGTTTGAAACACAGACCCTTAAGGACCTGCAAAGGCTTCTGCTGTGGTTTTTAGTCAAAATGCCAGAAAAAGGTTTTTCTAAGCTTTCAATTTTTTAATTGGAGTTAAGAATGAATGTGTAACTTGTAATAAACTATTTTTTATTTCTTCTTTGTTTCTCTTGAAATTTCCTCACAAAAGTTTAACCTCGGGTGATTAGTGTATTGAATAGTAAATTGTCAAAGTGGTTAAAGGAAATTGGATAAAAAAGAAAAGAAAAAAAAATGAAGGGTTACAGTTTTATTTATCTATTTTTTTAATGTGCTTCAAGTTCCCATCTCTTACTGGTTGGGATTTTTTCCACCACACATGCGTACACACACCTACCTATATTATTATTATTTTTTTTGCCCTCACAATAATGAGTTGCAGTGTGATGTACCTTGGTCTGCAGTTTTCACAACATCTGGTATTATTGACTAGCTGTGGTTGCGTAGACCGTTATTGACATAATGCAGTCCCCAGCTTCTTTGTAAACTTAAAGATCACATCTAAATGCCTGACCCCAATTCTTACCCTGACCTAATTCTAACGTTAACCCTCAAAAAAAAATGTCCATGTAACTACATAAAGACGCGCACACACGGTTCGACACTCATATAACATAACATATTTCACATGCTGCTGAGCAGGTTCCAGTGAGTCAGCCTTGCAGCATACCTGTTAATTGGCTGTGTGTTATCACTGTGACGATTTTGCAGAGAGGGGGTGGGGAATCTTGTTCACACCCACAAATATTCCAATTACAGTGTTCAGCAGGAAGGTCATTGGTATTCCCTCCCTTGCACACTTACACCCATTGAGTTAAAGTCAGTATTAAGTTATGGAGCTACACACACGGTTTTGCACTCCATTAATCTCCTCCCACATGAGTCAGTGACTTTCTGAGATGATGAAAGTGTGAGAAACTCTTATCCTCTCCTCTTGATCCTTTTGATTGTCCAGTTTCATTACGTCTTCATTATAGATTAAAGCGGCCATTCTAATCTAATTCTAACTGCTAACAAAGGCAACAGTGATGTTGGCAATAAAGAAATCGCTGGCATGACATGCTAAATGAAGATGGTTTTAGGTCTCATACAAACAGCAAAAGATTTTTTCTACTGGTATGTCTCCTCCTGAGCTCAAAAGCACCAGAACAATCAGAAAATCTGTTTACAATAAATCATGGAAATATGTTTGCATGCCCAGTACAATGCCTCACCACCAAATGCCCCTTCAGGAATTTCGTTTAGTTTGTTTTGTTTAATGGTTCGATGGTAATTGTACTGGGCTATGGGTATGATGTGTAGCCTATATTTATTTATATTTGAGAAGGTAATGATGTGCTGGGTTGGTGGGGCTGAATTTTTGTGAGCAAATATATCCGTTTTCACCAGACAGCCTAGCACATCAGTAGCTCAGGTGGTAGAGAAGTAGAGTACAAACCCCAGGGATAGCGGTTTGATTCCTGGTTCCTCCTAGCTACTTGTCGAGGTGTACATGGTGGATAATATGCCGAAACTCCATAGTAGCGCCAATATGTACTGTCTGGTGTCTAACCACAATTTCCCTAAGGCATCAATAAAGTATATCGCATCACATCGTTGGCTAACTCAACTGACTCATATATTCTGTGTTCTAGAGAAATTGTAGCAAATGCCAAAAGGTGATTTCTTATTTTTATTTCTTATTTGGAAAATCCACTGATAAGAGCGGCTGCCACCATAAGCTTAAATTCCCCAAGGGGATCAATGAAGTATTCGTTAATTAAAAGAGACTCCAGTTGTGGCTGATTGCTTTTCACTTTCTATGTTATTTGGTACAACAGCTATAATAACTCCCATGGAACTCCTTTGCATGTTTGAGCTGATGTGGTTGCAATTTAATTGTTGTAAAGCTTAAACTGAGTTACTCCTGGCAAAGTCGATGTTTACTAATGTCGACAACTGAGGTGGTGAGTAAATTAACAGGTTTACAAATTCTCAGGAATGTCAGATGAAGGACTACTGTAATGTGAAAAGCTGGTTACCTTCGCTTGGCACGAAAAAATAAAGTTGAAAGGAAGAAAGAGTTCAACCTTCCAGCAGTACTAGAGCTCTCAGGTTTACATGTTATATCTTGTTTAACTTGTGCAAACACTAAAGGCATAAAAACAAGTTGTTTTACCAGGAGTTGTTCTTTCATGCCCAGGCACAGTAACATTACTGGTTACCCAGCTAACTTTAAAATTACCAATAACACCCATTTTTCCATCAAAAGCGCACAATGGTAATGCTTTAATTGAATTTTTATCCTATGTTATTTTATTTTTATGTTTTGCCCCAAAAGCTTAATCCAAATCTTTTTTTTTTTTTTATTATTATTTTATTTTTTTCCCCTTTCTTTTTTTGTGTAAAATATCTCGGGTTGTTTCTTTCCCCAGGATCAATCTGATGAGTCTCCGTCTCGTTGCGGCCGTAACCCGACGCCACCAGCCAAGTGTTCATCCAGTGAGATGCAGTGCAGCTCAGGAGAGTGTATTCATAAGAAGTGGCGGTGTGACGGAGACCCTGACTGCAAGGATGGCAGTGATGAAGCAAACTGTCGTATGTACAGTACAGGCCAGCTGACCTATTCATATCAGACATGCCATGTGTCCCATTTGTTTTTAGTTTTGTGTTTCTTCTCTATAATTATTTCTTAATCAGAACATACCATTAGTGTATATATAATGGTATTTTTCAGCTAAAACATGCATATCGGGTAACATTTCCTACATTTTAATTCCATTTAACATACATTTTTTGATCCTTGAGACCAGTTATCTCAGTAAATCTCTAAATTAATTTATGCAATGATGACAGTATCTTCTGAGATTGGCCCAAATTGATGTCTGTCTGTTTGTCTGAACAATGGTCCAAAGAAGTTATTCCAAAAAAAAAAAAAAAAAAAGAAATTCTCTCATTTCAGAAGCTGGGATCCGTGTTTAAACTGATAAATTACTTAAATAAATACAATTTTAAAATTGTATAAAAATTACCTTTTAAGTGATAACTTATACTTATATATACTATTTGTACTTCTATAAATCTATTTGTACTTGTATATGTATAATGCAGGTCTGTTTTCTGTGTCTGTCCTTGGCAGCTGTCCAAACCTGTGGACCGGATCAGTTCAAGTGTGATGATGGAAACTGTATTCTGGGCAGCAGACAGTGTAATGGCCTTAGAGACTGTTCTGATGGATCAGATGAAGTCAACTGTAAAAACAGTATGTGCTGTGCATGTCTTTATTTCCTTGTGTAGACAAATTTTGTTCCAATACGATTCTTGTGCGGAAATTTTGATTTTCAGGACATTTTAGCCTCCACAACCTAAAAAGTGTTTTCAGGCTTAATTAAAAGTAGATTTTATGGTTGGAATTAGTTTTTGGTTGGGTTTAGGGTTAGGCATTAAGTTGTGAGTAAGGGGTTTGTCTTTCTGTCTGTCTTTGGACATGTGTGTTCCTGTTTTTAGCCTTCACATCAGCCTGTCCTGGTTTAAAAACTGTGTGACTATGAATGTTGTCCAGCTAGATGCTGTAGACAGAAATGGTATCTTGCATATTTTCAAATGTTCCCCCCCCCCCCAAGTTTATAACTGTACTCACATCCGATAAACTTTTGTGAGGAAATTTCAAGAGAAACACAGCAGTTTATTACAACTTACACATTCATTCTTCACTCTAATTTGAAAATTGAAACCTGAGCAAAAACCTTTTTCTGGCATTTTGACTAAAAACTACAGCAGAAGCCGTTGCAAGTCCTTAAGGGTCTGCGTTTCAACACACATGAAGATTGAGTCATTTAGCATAAAAAATGCACACTGGCCCTTTTTTGTACAATTAAATTTGCAAATGAACTTGTGGAATGCAATAATGTTGCATATAAGCAGCAACAGCTCATTAAATTTTTGTACACATCTCTCCATAGTGACTCAGTGTAATGGGCCAGAAAAGTTCAAATGTCGCAGCGGGGAGTGTATTGAGATGAGTAAAGTGTGCAACAAGGCCCGAGACTGTCCTGACTGGAGTGATGAACCCATCAAAGAATGCAGTGAGTAAAAAGACGTTTTAAAAAAAGTTTCTTCTTCATGAGATTCCTTTTAGATTCCACAAATTCCTACGGTCCACTGAAAGTTGATTTTTATTTAATTTTTTTCTTCTTAATCATGAAGTAATTTTTTGTCTCCTTTATAAAATGACATTTGACAACTTCAAAGTGAAGTCATATTTACACAGATATCGTCCCTAAACCCGTAGCATTTATCAGGTATGTTCTACACTTTATTTCCATTTGACTTAACTGAAAATGGGTCATCAAGGATTTAATCAGACCAGTTAAAGTATATCTTAAATAATTCATGCAGTGATGAGGACAGTCTCAGATTTGCCCAAGGTGACCCTAATTTTCCTAGGATATACACTTTCTGCCTTTAGGATTAAGAGAAGGAAGTTTTGTTTTGTTTAGTTTTTTTTTTCTTCCCTATTAACATGGTGAGTAGTGTTTAATGTATGGAATCCAGAGAATCTATTCTTACTTTTTTTTTTTTTTTTTTTTTTTTTTTATTGGAAGATGCCAGCTTTTTGTTTCTGTCTCCCATTTGGAGCCATTTGCAGTGCAGTTTTAAACTGCCTTTTTGTTTTTCTTATGTACACACTTCTCAAGCGTTGCCTGTGGTCATGAAGTGTGTGTGAGTAAGGACTGAAAGAATGAGGTAACTTGTTTCAACAGCCAAAATGAGTTTTCTTTCACCGTGTGTCTAGGCAACAGGATTAGTACCTCAGATATCTAGAGATTAGCTAGGCTTTAATGTGAAGGGGAATTAAGTAGTGAGCCAGGCTTTCTTCTCTGCTGTTAAAGTGTGTGATTGTGTAGAGACATAGGTAGACATTTTATGTGAATACTAACTAAAACACAATACATGCTTTTCAATTTCTTTTCTTTCAATTAAACGTATAAATATCAGAAAGTTTAGTGATTTTATACTTGATGGTCGCCCTTCTTACAAATTAGATTATCTTAATTATTTGATTGGAATTGACTGGTAACTGTTTTCTTTAGTGTAATTTTACAAGGCTAGTATTTGATTGACTGGGCAGAATATTTTCAGACGACTACATTGCAGAGCAGGCGGGAGGACTTAATGGTAAAAAGTTGCATTTTGAAGCTTAAATTGTTTGCACTGTGTGCTTCAGATCTAAATGAGTGTCTCCTGAACAATGGCGGATGTTCACACATCTGCAAAGACATGGTGATTGGCTTTGAGTGTGACTGCACACCTGGACTGCAGCTCATAGACCACAAGACCTGCGGAGGTAGGTAACCTTTACATTGGTGCCATTTTAGATGACTGCAGACTGGCTGTTAATATTTGCAAATGGACATTTGGTGTTGTCAAAAATGCTGCATAATTTCTAGTAGTAATGATTATTTTATCAATTGCACAGGTTTAACTCACAGCTCACATTTCAAAAAATCTGACACATGCTCGCAGTGTACAGACATTAACCATGCGATTCATTTGTGTAGGTCAAAGCATGTATTTTACATGAATAAAATTTACATTTTAGCCCAACATCTACACTTGGTCAACAGTAAAGTGTCAATACATTGTAGAAATGGATGTAAATCTACTGTTCAGAAACTGAGTTGGCTTAGAAACCTAAGTCACACACTAAAAAGACAGTCAGGAAAAAAGTCAAAATCAAATGCATTATTCAGACACTCTTAAGCAATGGGGGGAGTAGCAATGTCCTTGGTCTTATTTAGTTGACCATTTTAGTCAACAAGTCACAACACAGTGTGCTGATGTGAATGGCTCTGGATACTTTCTGAAGCCACTGTACTATTTATTTTTATTTTTTTTGTACTGACTTGCACCTGGTTTGATTTTGACTATTGCATTTTCCCTTTTGTGCACCTCTAGTCTCTGAAGACTTCGGTGTGTAATTTGTGTAAACCTGAGATTGTCATGGATACATTTAGGAGGCACTGATGTGACACAGCTCTATTATTGAGACAATCTTGGCCTCAAACAGTGCTTTGGATATTGAGAAAAGTGTATAATCCCATCTGTTACAAGCCCCTCTGGTTGCACAGAGGCATTCAGAGGTGATTTCAACATCTGGGAGTACACAAACTTCCTGAAGATGTGAATATTTACATGTTATTCTTATTAGAGATTCTTGTCTTGAAGAGTGCTTAGTTTAAATTCTATTTGTGTATCCAACACTTATGCCAGTTTACAATCTCCTGCCTTAGAAATGATGAGAATGTTTTAAAAAAAAGTAATTGTTTTCCAAAAAGCAGAACATTGTTTCATTTTATTTTTAAAAAATGCAGATTTTTATTTTTTTATTTTTTATTTTTGTTTTGGTTTGGTTTGTTTTTTTTCTCCATTTGTAGCAGAGCCATGTGCCGATTATCCAAAATTGAAGCATTCAGCTGACATGATTAATCAAATATGTCGGATAGCTGTTGTCATGTTCTGTTTCTCTCCCCACACTCTCAACTTTCCTTTCTTTTTGTATGCAGACATCAATGAGTGTCTGAACCCTGGCATCTGTAGCCAGATCTGCATCAACCTAAAGGGAGGATACAAGTGTGAGTGTCACAATGGCTACCAGATGGATCCAACCACTGGAGTGTGCAAGGCTGTTGGTGAGTCAACAGGAGAAATACAGTAAAACTCCCTGAAACATAATGGCAGCTTCAAAGATTCTACTTGGTCACTACTCAGTAGCTATGGCCACTAACAGTCTATGAAACCACAGCTTTAATTACAGAGGCCATAATATTCTGTTTAGTTTAGAACGCTAAATTATAGCTTTGCCAGAAATAAAGTATACTTCAAATTCTGTGGAATGTCTGTTTTCATCTTAAAACCGATCTTTATAAAGACTGGAATAGAATTAAAATCTCTTAAAATAAATAAATTAAAAGTAATTTGAAGTCAAGATCCTTTCTGCTTAATCTACACTAAAGTCAATATTTCATTTGATGTTTTTTATATCTCTCTATCTCTATCTATCTCTCTATCAAAGCTGAAAACCAACATTGAATTGAAACAAATTGACAAGTGTACGTTTTCTCAGTGAGAATAGCTGAGTATGTGAGGAATGCGATGCTAGACATGTTTCAAGTTAGAAAAATGAACCTGAAATATCTTTGACTTGTTACCTTTAAATGTTGTTGTCAGACAGGCTCTTGTGTTGTCATTCAGCCGGTGACAACAGATGTCATCCACTAGTCTGCTGGTCACGTGCTCTCTCTCTCTCGCGCTCTCTCTGCAGTTAAAGACTTGATTGTGTTGCTTGTTGACAAAGACAGTCACTATATCCTTCAGCCATTTTCCCCCAATAAAGAGAGAGAATGAGACAGAATGAGAAAAGACATGGTCATTTGGTTTCTCTGTTCAAACAGGTTATATAAAAGGATATGGTAAAAAGCCCACACACTTTAACAAGGTGTTTTAAACACATACTGTACATCTAATTCGGAGGGATTTGTCAGGTCTAACAGGTGTGAAAGTTACTAGCATCATTAAGTGGAACAGAGCAATATTAGCAACAGAGAAGAGGTGTCACTTTGACCTATATTTTCTGGTTCTGATTACAAAGCCTTTTCTTTTCTCAGGTAAGGAGCCATGCCTGATCTTCACTAACCGCCGTGACATTCGTCGTCTGGGTCTGGAGAGGAAAGAATACACTCAAATAGTAGAACAGCAGAGGAACACAGTGGCTCTGGATGCAGACTTTGACCAGCAGATGATCTTCTGGGCTGACTTGGGCCAGAAGGCTATATATAGGTAGATTACACACAACAGCCATCTAACATGCAAAGGAACATTGAAAACAACTCTTAAAAAAGGAGTGGTAAAGTAATATCTGACAATTGAGTACAATTATACATGTGTTTCCTAGTGAGAGAAGGAAACCATGACGGCAGCAAAATCTCTGCAATCTGCAGTAATGTTTCCTTTGGAAAATGTTTTCTTTCAGCCTCTTTCTAAAGGCTTCTTTAGAGTTTTTTTTTTGTTGTTTAATAAGCATTTAAGGTCAGTCAGTTTTTCCAGCAATAGCTCTTGGTTTGCTTTGGTAAAATACAGAAATAACATTCCTCATCCTACATATTTCATTTTTTAAACCACTCAGTCTTAGCTGTATTTTGATATACTTGTATTTAAAGCATGATAAAAAGAGCTGTTCATGTTACTTGAGGTACTGTAGATGAACCATGTAGGAATGAGAGTCGCTAATACTGAGCATTAAATGGAGCACTGCATGCATATATTTGTCTTGAACAATAAACTGTCGTTGGCGTTAGACCAAAGTTTTCAGATGACTTCTCAGTTGTTAATATGTAAGTTGAACATCAGACATGTTGACCTATATTCTTGAAATGAAAGCAGGAGCAACTCGCACTAATGCCCAAGTGATTATTGAACTTATTGCTTTTACTGAGAACATTCTTAGATTATAAAATTTTTAGAAACCCTTTTTGTTTACATATCCTGTATGTAAATTTTCAACTGGAAAATTAAGTTAAATTTATATTTGTGTTTCTTTGTATCCAAAGCATTAAGCTGGACAAACGACAGGACGCTGGTACCCACAACAAAGTAATAGACAATGTTCAGACTCCTGTTGGAATTGCTGTGGACTGGATCTATAAAAACCTGTACTGGTCTGACCTTAGCACCAAAACAATTTCTGTGGCCAACTTCAATGGAACCAAACAGAAAGTTCTGTTCAACAGAGGTCTCAAAGAACCAGCCTCCATCGCTGTGGATCCATTGTCTGGGTAAGTGGAAGCTTTGTGTTTTGATTATGTCAGATAAAACCCTTGTATGACTGATGTCATACTTATGCGATTGCATAGATATAAGTGTGTGAATGTGTTGGTCCCACAGGTTTCTGTATTGGTCTGACTGGGGTGAGCCTGCCAAGATTGAGAAATCTGGTATGAATGGAGTGGACAGACAGGTTCTGGTGGCGACAGACATCCAGTGGCCTAATGGAATCACTTTGGGTAGGAACACACGCAAACACGTTAATCTTGCTGTAGTTGTGGAGATTCTTTAATTGATGGACCTCAGTGCTTATACCTACTCTTTAACGCTTTTCAGCTGTTCTCCCCTCTCTGGCCTTACATTTTATCCACTACTTACCTTTCATTTAATTCATGTCTTAACTGTTTCTCAACATTTTTCAGTGTTAACTTGCAATGCTTACTTCTCAACTGACATTTTAGCTCCTTTAAGTATTTTTACTTGAACAGACAGTTCAGTTAGTGAGATTTAGTCTGTCAATTTTCAGCTGTCATCACCACTTTCTTCCAAACTCCTCATCAAATGAAGCCAAATGTAGTTTGTATTTACATCACACATTTAGTATTTTTATCCACTTTGAAAGACACAGCTACTATTGAATCATTCCTGACTACAAGCACCTACACAAAAGGTTGTCAGGTCATGATGTGACTCAAGTTGAAAAGAATGGAGAGGTGAAGTCTGAATTTACCCCTATAGGAATCAATACATGGTATATTATTAATTACTGCTGTCTTGGAGGGCTCTGAATGTCAGCGTTATAACAGTGTGATGTCTTATATGCGTTACCAACCAAATAATCAAATGTTCTTTGTTTGGCCTTTCTCCTCCTGCACTTGCAGCCCTACACCCTGCACTGTGGTACAGCGATTGATTTGTCCTTGTTAGTGAAATGTTGTATTGATTTTTATGCAGACACTCTTCTTTCCTTATCTTTGCCCTCCATGCCTTATCTTCGTTCTGTGCTTTTCTTGATTCTTTCACCCTTATTTTCTGTTTCACCCACTGATCTAATTTTCTCTGTCCAAATTTTTTTTTTCAATTCATTTGTCTTCCTGGTTCACTTCTGCATTTTTTATTTTATGTAATTATTGTGGGGTTTTTTTTGTTTTTGTTGTAGTTGTTTTTTTTTTTTTGTTTGTTTGTTTGCTGTTTTCACTTTTTTTTTTCTCTCTCTCTCCATTTAATTTTTCTATAATTTTCTTCCATCTGTCTGATGCCTCTATCTGTATCTTACCTTATTGCACCTTGTTTCTCCATGTCCATCTTTTTCCTAGATCTGATCAAAGGCAGGTTGTACTGGGTTGACTCTAAGCTGCACATGCTCTGTAGCGTTGACCTCAATGGCGACAACAGGAAGAAAGTACTGCAGTCTTCAGATTACCTGGCTCACCCATTTGCTCTTACGGTTTTTGAGGTACTGCAGCTGTTTATTTTCTTTCTCGAATTACTCCTTATTTTATTTTTTTTCAAGGTGACACATTGATATGATGCCATGTAACATGGATGATCTATAAAGCAACATAGCTTAAATCAACATTGTATTTGCGAGGGCATTAACTTACTTGGTACAGCTGCCACTAAAATGCCACTAAATCAGTTTCAAACCTACACATTATGGGTGTTCTGTGGCTTTCACATGGTCTTTCTGAATCATAAAATCAGTGGCATTTGGTTCTGTCACTACACCCACACAACTGCTCAGTTGCTCTCGCTGAGACAGATGACACATTTATTAACGTGCAGACATTTTGCTTAGGGTAGGCTAATGTCTGAACAACATTAAGCAATTCTTAATGCTACTAATCGTTACAATAACAGTGTTTTACAGCTTTCTGTAACACTTTGGTTAATGCATTGATAATAGCATTCTTTTGCTACCTCTATCAATGAAAACCTTGCAGTCTTAATAGACTAATAGGGAAAAAGCCAATTAGGTTTTGGGGTGATAAACATACTGAACAGGGTTAACGTGATATGAATGCCACTTACTCCGAGTAATGAAAGCTGAAAGAATTTACTGCAATACACACGCTTTATACTGCTGGTTTGTGGATAAACTTTGGTTGACTAAAACAAGTTACTTGAAAGTAAAAAGGACTTGTTTTACAATTTTACTGTGATAAATGTGATGACCACGAGGTGAGAGTAGTTGGGTGATTTGTAGCTTGATAGAAAAATGAGCTGGATGTTTCTGCCTTCTCAACAGGATCGAGTCTTCTGGACAGACGGTGAAAATGAAGCAATCTATGGCGCAAACAAGTTCACAGGCACTGACGTAGTGACACTGGCCAGCAACCTGAACGACCCCCAGGACATCATAGTGTACCATGAACTGATCCAGCTGTCAGGTAAGAGCTAGGAGGGGGCAGTAGAGGCATCAACAGTCACTGAGCTGGAAAATCTTCTTATTCATCAGTCCTGCAGGCTCAGTGACATTACAGCAACCCTCAGCTGAGGTCCACTGTTATTTTTGCTTTTTAAAAGAGCCATTAAGCCAACATTACTGGCTTCTTGCTTTTTGACAAAACATTAACTTTAGATCCACTTCCCAGCCTGTCCTAGAAGTTTTGAATCATATTTTCAGGAATGGATGGAGTTTTAAGCAAACACGTGAGAAATATGAAGAATTTGAGCACCTAAAGTTCAATAACAACTGAGCAAGCCCCACCTGTGAATAAAGACCTTGTGTGAAAAGCATATTGAACATAAGTGGGGCTTAAAGTATGTTGTTTGTTCAGACTGCTATTTTCAGGGTCTCTTTTTCCTTTAGTTGGTTTGAATTGTACAAAAATACATGGTAGTTGAGATGAGATCAGTTAACGTAAAGTATTACAGCTTTTCAGGCTGCACTTTCAGCACTGATTTACAGTGATCTTATGTTGACTGTTACGCAGGAACAAACTGGTGCGCAGAGAAAGGCGAAAATGGAGGCTGTAGCTACATGTGTTTGCCTGCACCACAAATCAACAAACACTCTCCCAAATACACCTGTATGTGTCCAGAAGGACAGGAGCTGGCTGCTGATGGCTTACGCTGCAGACCTGGTGAGTTGCAGCACCACACTGACATTGATTCCATCTCTTTCATTTCAAACTTTACCAAATTTGTAACACAAATGTAAACACTATAGAAAAAAAGTTGTAAAAGCCAAGTCATAGGAATCATTGGGGGGAAAAACACTATTAAAAATCCAGTAGGAGGAATTCAATTTGACTTTGTGCCTTCAGCCCAGCATGGATGGCCTAAGGAGTTAACGAGCACAAATGATAGATCAATGTGTTTGAGGACAATACTTTGCATTCATTTGTTTCATTCTTCTTTTCCTCTCTAAAATGTGACTTAAAAAGCAAGGTAAAAGGCTGAAACAAATCCCTGAAATTGAAACTGGCTGTTGCAAAAGCCAGTTTGACTTATTCACTTTTTTTCTGCTCCTCAGTTACTAAAGCGTGCTCCCTTGCTGTGTGCTACCTCTGCAAGCCTTCTATCTGTATGAGTGCCAGCCACAAACTCAGCTGTCTGTTTGTGTTAGTTGTCTGACAGCTGAACAGTAGCTCAGTTGGTGTTGTGATCTACTATTTCAGTGCCTCTTTGGCAAGTCTCAACACTGTTCTCCACATCTCTGCTGCAGCTCTGTCTCCTCCTGTGTTTAAAAGTGTCTTTGTCATCTCATCCTGACAGCTGAATTCACTGCTCAAGGTGCTTCCAGTCATTCCTGCTCTCTTGAGCATTGCCTGTTGGTTCATTTTTGGTTTGTTGAGTTCCGTCCTGGTCTCTGTACTAATTAGTGTCATCAGTTGATTGCAATGACAGCAGAATATATGGGGTGATGGTTAACACAGCAATGACTCTGCTTCTGTAACAGCCTCCGAATCACATTTCCATGTAATTATGGAACCCTCTGCAGGGATTTGCCACTGTATCTGGCCTGGCACAACAGGTTGTGGGGTGGGGTTGAGGGGAGGGCTCTGTAGAGACCATACAGTTTCTGCATGATTTCCCTATCCTTGTGCTTAGAATCATGACATCTAATCTCACAGTGCAGTGACAAAAAAAAGTATGTGAACCTTTTGGAATTTCATGTGTTTTTGCATAAATTTATCATAATATAAATATTATACATTAATATGTGCCTAAAATAATACCACAGATAAAATTGACTTTCATGCCTTTGAGAACAACTATAAAAACCTAATGGTGCAAGAGGAAAAGTATGTGAATGACCTCAAAGCTAGAGTTACTCTGACTGACAAAAAAAACACTCGCACACAATAAGACTGTGCTTATGTAAGCCATGCCTCACCACAAGGAGCTTTCAGAGGATCTACGATAAAGAATTGATAATTAACATAAAGCTGGAATGGCTTACAAAATGAAGTCAAAGACTTTAGAAATTCACCAGTCTACAGTTTCTAAAGTTACACTTTGGGACTGTGGCTACTCTACCAAGAAGTGGACGACCAGTCAAAATGACCCCAAGAGCACAATGAATACATACATGAATACAAATTAATGCAGAAAACCATGAAATTCCAAAAGGTTGACATTTTTTTATTCTTCTTACTACGTACTACTTTGATCATATTACTTCTAGTGGTAGACATGGGATATGATTGAATTATTGCTTTTAAAAAATTAACATCAAACTGTAGCCTTGCTTCCCTTAATATTCTTTCTTGGCTTTGAAAAGCTTGCTGGGAAACTCGGTTCTCTTTCTGATGTACTGTTCCCATTGTTTTTATCTTGAACCATCCTCCACCTTTCTGGCCTCTCACAGATTAGCCTCTTCATACTGAATCACATATGACCTGACAGCTGAATTCAGCACACATACTCTCCTAATTGGACTCAAAACTGTAGACCGAGACACTGGTGTACACAAAGTAGTGGAACAGCTCCCTAACAACCCTCTGCTCTGCCGTCGTCCTGCCCTCCTGAATGAAAGTCTGCCTAGTTAGTCTTGTACTTGAATTTTCCTTTACTCCTCTATTTCTGGTGAGAGTTGACGCTGTTTCTAGTGTTTTTTTGTTTTTTCTTTGTTAGTTTTGCAGCCGGTTTCTGTCTCTTATCTCCAAATATCTTGACTCTGTAGTACTACGGCATTTATATCACATTTGTCTTCCATCTTTTTTTGTCCATTCCATAACTAGTGTAGGATTGGGATTGCGAGAGGCTGATGTGGGCTATTTAGCAGTTTTCACTTATTAACAATTTGTCAAATTCGCTAATTTTCTTTGTGTATTGTGATGGGCGCCTTCATTGCCCACCCATTAGTATGTCCTAGTCTTTTAAGCATGATAAAAATGTGGTTTGTCTATCATGGCTTGTGTAACCAAAAACCAAAGAAAGTGCCATGAAATTTGGTATATAATGATGGTGCTCAGAAGATTCTCCTATTGACCTTTGTGATCTTTGATATATTTCTTGCAAAAGTGACATTTGCATCTGCTTCAAGTCTTCAGTTATATAGTTACATTGATTTCACCACTGGCATGCATATCTGTATAAATAATTTAGAGCTATGTGGCAATTAGGTATAGGACCAGTCTAAGGTAATGTGGTGGGGTGAGATGAGCCCTGTGCACCGGCCTGTCAGGTCTGCAGCAGCTTTAACAGTCTGCATGATCTATAAAATGTAATAGCGACCATACAGTGAATGTCTCTGCAGCCTGACTCACCTCCTCACAGACTGCTTGAGAATCTGGAGCTGCTTCGAGGCACTTTACAGCCGCTGTGATGACTGAATGTACCAACCACGTTGCCAAGTTGTGAATCCATGCAAACTAGATTTTCTCCAGGCAGGAGGGGCGTGTGTGTATCTTGCGTCTTTGTGTGTTTCTGCAACTGTGTTTACACGCTTGTCTGCATTTCTGGGACTATTTAAAAGTGAGAATAGTATGGGAGGGGTTGAAGTGTGATGTCTGTCACTTGCTGAATGCTTCTCCACCTTCCTACTCATTGGGCAGCAGCTAAGGGCTTTGTCACTCTTTACTAAACCTACAGCTAAGATATTTATCCCGTCTTACAGCCATCGCAGCTGGACCGAATAGGAACTGTAGAGCATTGTGTAGCTGCAGCTTTGACCAAGTCTAATCTTGTTAGTGAAGTAATAAGCAATGCTCCTAACTTCAAGAACCTGAAACTACCACAGAGGGATTCATATATCAGCCTTTAGAGACCACTGTGGAGCGTTTTATCTTTCAGGCTGAGCAGTCAGACTGAAATTGGATGTTTCAAGGATGTTTTTTTTGTTTGTTTGTTTTTGTTTTTGTTGTTGTTGTTGTTGTTTTTCGGGGGGGGGGGGTGGATGTGTTGGGATGCCACTGAGTTTGTTACCTAGGATACAAACTAGAACTGTCACCACCAGTCTCATCTATGTACAATAAATATGAAACTGTCAGTTTTGGAATAATGGTTTCAGTTGATTAAGAGGTTGTCAAGACTTTATCTAAGCTCCACTATTAATTAAATATGCTAATCAAGTTCAAATCCAATCCAACGCCTTACTGGAAATATTTAGTTACCTTTCAGCATTCCAGAGGGTGATGTTTTCATTGTGAACAGCCATACTCCTATTAAATGTTTATGCCACCGTTGATGCAAAAAAAAAAAAAAAAAACACCTAGATGGTGTCATGACTGCATTTCTTGACTTTGTTTTGTTTTGTTTTTTTCCCCCTCATGCCAGGAAGGTGGATCCAGCTTTCATATGTCGAGCATTTATTTACTAGTTTAGTCTCCTGAGATCTGGTCTATTTTCAGAGAAGGCCTACTTGCATGTGTGTCGTTTCAAAGTAGGGCAACTTGTGCAGCTTGATGTTTTTATTTTCTGGTAAAAAGCTTGATTCTTGGCTCTCTCTGACAGACACTTCTACCAAAGTTCCCTCAAAGGATGATGGGAAAGCTCTAACAAAGCCACCCCCAGGTAAAACCATCAGCCGTCACCTTTTCTGCTGCCTGTGTCTCGGATGGTGATTCACTTTAAAACGTGCTAAACGAATAAATAACAGATTTTTCTTATCCCTTACTGTGGATGCAGGAGGTGTTTTCCCATTTTAATTGTTAAGCAGCAGATGTTCTGCAGTTTTAAGTGCTTGTTGATGCAGACAGTTGAACAGTTTGTACTCCTTTAATCAGCATTTTTAGTTGATCTACTGCCAAAATGAAATGGTAGAATTACTCCTCATGTCCACAGTGCTTTATCAAATGAATTCATGTCTTGGTTGAATGTTTTTCTTCTGTCTACCTGTTGGGTTCTGTCTGTGCTTTGGTGCTTGCTTATTATGTAGATGTTGCAGGCCTTGCTACATTTCACATGATTTAGGCACTTTATATTAAATGTGTAACACATGGTGAAGTGGCCTAAGGTATTTAAGGTAACTTCACTTGGATTACTGAGAATCTTCAAACTATTTAAGAGGTAATTCAATCCCAGCTGCCACTGTTCTGTTAACTCCTAAAATACAAAATTCTCCAACATTTTTACAATATTAATTTCAAGTCTCAGAAGCCAAAATTAGTGCTGTGTGCTTTATAAATCTTACCAAATCTTACTGATGCTTGATGCAGCATTACTCTTCATGGTGCACAATAACTTTTAATGTGAGAAAATATAGGTCAATAGAAGCTGGGCTCAAGGTTTTAATAAGTCAGAAATCGCTCCCCTCCTTTACTCATTCACATCTCTCTGTAAGAGACAATCTGTTTACATGTTAGCTGATCTTTAAACTGTCATATCAGACACTTAAATTGTTGTCTTGCATCCTCATTGACAAGTTCTTTATAACCTGGATGCTGGATGTCATTTCTCAATTTTGGTCTGGATAGTAGATATGAATTCTGAAGGGTTTTCTTTTACAGTTTGCTTTGTCCATGCTCTGTAATTGTTTTAGTTTAGTCATAACCTCAATATGTGCTGTGCATCTAGCTTGACTGTAAATATGTCAGACTCAAGTTTTAGCTGAAGCTGAAATGCGGTGTTTGCTCATTAACTGTATTCTAATCCTCAGAGAAATGCAGTTTGTGAATGAGATGCACATAAAGGCTGTAATCACCAACATAAAGCACATTGTGGGGTTTGCTGATGAGTTCCTCTTTCTAATTACGGCACTTGTTCTCATGACTTTTTATGCTAGTAGTTTGACCCTTGGTTTAGTATTGAAGACTTTTTTGCGTTTTTCTGCTCGTATGTGCCTGCACAGGGTGCTGTATTTTTATTGTATTGCTCCTGTGTTGAATTGGCTTCTCACAAAGTTTGTATGGATATTAAACTGTCAGATTCTGCAGCAAACACACCTCAGGAGCAACACCTAGTGGCAGAAATAAGCACAAATCCCAAAACCACCAAATGATCAAACTCATTCAGAATCCAGAATCGGAAAGTTCCACGTATGGATATAATTATACTTTTTTTTGTTTTAATGCATACTCCGATGCACACCAGCAGCTCTGTTAGGTTTTTTGTTTTGTTTTTATGAGATTTGTTGACCAACTGTAAAATGCACAGTAAAATCCTACCAGCCTCATTTTTTTCAAGATTGTTTTGGGTGTTTTTTTGTTTGTTTGTTTTTGTTTGTTTGTTTGTTGCCTTTGAAAGACAGTAGTGAAGATGTAGAGAGGAAATGAGGGAGAAGAGAAGGGGTATGACATGCAGCAAAGATCCCCAGCTGAACTGGAACCCAGGACTCGGGTCACGTGCTGTAACCATTAGTCTATCAGGGCGCTCCTACAGTAGCTTTACACTTTTTATCAAGACCTAGAACAGGGGTCGGCAACCTGCATGCGGCTCTTTCATCCCTATACTGAGGCTCCGCGTGGCTTGGGAAAATAAATTATTTATTTAATTATAGTATTTAATTGAATGTAGAGTCAGAAATTGAGTGATACTGAGAACCTTTCAAGACTGGACAAACTCGTGTTTGAAACATGGAATTCATCCCTGACACCCACATAAACATGAAGAAATATCCTGTCGATCTTCAGATCCACTTACGTATGTGAGCAGCTGTTCTCCACCATGAACTACGTTTAAAAACAAACGCCGCTCTCGCCTCACAGACTACAGCTTACGTAAAGATGAAAGTGACTTCGTACAGCCCCAATTTACAGACGGTGTGTGCAGAGGTTCAGTAGCAGGTAAAATATTTATGCAGATAGTTATTTTTTTATTGTTTAGTGACATGGTGCTTTTTTTTTCCAATTTAATTTTTTAATTCAGGTCAAGGTTACGCTACACGCTCCGAAAGCCCAAAGGTGATATAAGGATGACATTTTGTTTGCTACATGGATAATTTAAGTACAGCTTTTTGATTTATTTGAAAGAGACCTTCAACTAGGTGTGTTGTTTATTTTTTGCCATAATTTCTTTGAGTTCAAAATGTGTTCATTACATAAATTCAATTTAATTTTCTCTGTAGCACTTCATAAATGTCATAAGAAACACACTTTAGTTGTTTATACAGAACGTAAAGGTAAAGAAAACAATATTATCTTCATTTTAGATGTCACAGTATTTGCGGCTCCCAGTGTTTACTTTTCCATGGCTCTTTGGGTGTTAAAGGTTGCTGACCCCTGACCTAGAACCTGTAGCTTAAGTCTCACAGTGGTGATTTGATTCTAAATGTCTACATCTTACACAGTGACTATGCTGATCTGCCAGTATAATATTTATCTTGCTCTAACGTGTTGGCGAAATGTGTTGTGCAATGCTGACATTTGCTAATTAGCAAGCATAGTGGGGAAACGTGATTAGCATGTTCTCCCTGTGCTGGAGTTTTCTCCCACAGTCAGAAACATGCAGTTGGGTTAATTGGTGACTCTAATCTGTTTGTAGGTGCATTTTTCCCCGCAATAGCTGGGGTCAGCTCCAACCCCTCTCACGACCCTTGGCGTAAGTGCTATAGATAATGAAAGAGTAGAGAGAAGTTAAGTTTAGTGGTGTTGTTTTTTTAACTTTCTTTCTTTCTTTCTCTTTGACGAGCTAGCCACTTTGAGGCAGTTGAAGCATGTTGTTGACATCACTGAGACATTTGGCAGCAGAGCAGATTTTTTTTCCGTTCTTTGTCCTGAGGTATCTGTCCCTCCTTTCAGCCAAGCTGTTTGCCAGTCATGTCACTCACTCGTTCCTGAGACTAAAACACTCTGCTCCGTGAACACCAGGAGTCAGGACAATGTTGATGTAGGGAAATGAACAAGACTACTCATGTGTGTCCCGTTGTGCTCCACATGCGGTGTGGTTATGAGTCCCATTCCTTTAGTTATGCATATATTTAGATGAACCTTATAATCTATGTGCTGTGTCTATGCTGGACGAGTTTCACCCAAATTGGAAACTTGAGCTGACATTAACTATGTTGACTTTGTCTTAATATGCTCATCATATTGAAAAAGACAGAGCAACCTTAACAAAACATTATAAAAGATACAGTGCTCTTACCAGATCAAGTTTTCAAAACTTTTCATGTTTCCCAAAAAAATCCGGTGGACCAATAATTTCTCTTTTCACAAATCCCCTCTTACAGGCATTTTTATGATTCTGTACATTAATAGTGATATAACAATTCTTGTTATCTCTCCCACCAGAAACACAGTGTTTCTTTTCCCAGAGCAAAGAATCTTTTTCCCAGTCAGGACATGTTAAAATAAATGTTTCCTCAAATGGAGCAAGGAGAGGTCTTAATGATCAGAACATGATCAGTTCGTGGTTGTGGTTGTTGGCAGCTGTGTGTGTTGGATTTAAAGTGTTGACTTTTAGATTTGTTTTCTTTCAGAAGCCAATGTGAGCACATCAATCCAGGTGAACTCCACTGCCAGAGGGTCTGCTGCTGCCTGGGCCATCCTGCCTGTCTGTGAGTACAATTCACACAGTCTGATGTATAGGTCATGATTCATTTGCCACAAAAATGCCTCTAACATGAAACATACTAATTACTTTTTAAAAAACTAAAAAATGTTTTGTTTTGTTTTTTAATGCTCAAAAAGCATACATTAAGACATGCATACACATTCTTGCACATGTGAGAACTATGCTTATTCATTGGTCCTCATGTTGGAGCCTGGACACTGATTTACTGAGTATCCAGCTGAGTTTGTGACCACTTTTCATCCTGCTCAGTGCTTCTGGCGATGGCGGCGGCAGGAGCCTACCTGATGTGGAGAAACTGGCAGCTAAAGAACCAAAAGAGCATGAACTTTGACAACCCCGTCTACCTTAAGACCACAGAAGAAGACCTGAACATTGACATCACCCGGCACAGCGCCAACGTAGGACACACCTATCCTGCAGTGAGTAGACAGTCAAAACAAGCTAGTGTGTTTTACAGCATCTCAATCATTAATTTGTCAGTAGATGAGTATGTGAACTGGAATGTACAAAATGGTCCGTACGGCAGTTTTTACTTTAGAGCCATGAGTTTCTAAGCAGCTGTGAAGCTAAAATGTCACCCTGACCAAGAGAGTAGAAACGGCACACCTCTTCTCTCACACTGATCTTGTGGCCTTTATAATCCTTAGTGCATTGTTGGCAACAGATTTAACAGTTTTAACCTCAGTCCGGCCAGAGCCACATGATGCACACAAACCTCTGCCATCATCCTCCCAACTGCAGCAAACCTTTCTGTTCTGTCAGACAGGGAGAAGTCATAATTATTGCGAAGCAGTTGCAGCACTGAACTACTCCTAGAATTGCACGTTTTTGTTTGTATGAAATGAACAAGATGCAACAATCCAAGTCTTCCAGCTGCCGTAAGCTAGGCTAACCATGTCTTAACGCAGTACAAAACAAATGATTCAAACATTTAACAAACCAGTTGTTTCTCTCTCTTCTCCCCCTCCTCTCTCTCCAGATCTCTATAGTGAGCACAGAGGACGACTTATCCTGATTGTCGTGTTTTGTCTTTTTTTCTTCTTCTTTTTTTACGGCAGCCCGTAGCGTCACATGGTGTCCCACGCTGACGGTTGTCCGTAGCAACAGCCCTTACAGTACGACCACATGCCTTCTAAAGTGCATTATGTCATTACCTGTGGTGAGGATGACTGGAGGAAA
Source organism: Anabas testudineus (assembly GCF_900324465.2). Lineage (NCBI taxonomy): Eukaryota > Metazoa > Chordata > Actinopteri > Anabantiformes > Anabantidae > Anabas > Anabas testudineus. The sequence continues at coordinate 17,968,975 of NC_046630.1, forward strand.
TGTTATTTATTATGTGAATACTTAATGATTATGTGTCATAACAGGTTTCACTCAGTGTATCCAAAGTGTTTTGTTCTTTTGTTTTGCATTATGTTTTATGTTTTTTTTTTTCTTTTAAGCCCTCAAACTACTTTTGTGATATTATTTTGTTTTATTTATTTTTAACACCCGGCACTCTAAAGGGGTCTCATTTCACAACACATGAGAGAAATTAGGTGATTTTCCTCTACTTGATTGCCTTTTATGGGCTCTCTGTGTTCAGACTGAACCGGAAAACTGACAAGTGGATGCACGATTTCTCTGGACAAATACATCGGCTCTGCTGACCAGGATTTGAAACTGGATGCGAGTCATCGGTAGTTGGCATGGGCCTCAAGGGTCATTTAGAAATGAGGCATTCCTGGGGAAAAATTACTTCAAACCTAATTCTTGCCTCCTGTGATCCAACAGGGTCAGATGTATGAATATTTATATACGATAAACATTTGGCACCAATATGTAAAAGTTGTAAGTTTTCCTTTTTGTTATGTTTCGTTTCCTATGGTACCATCTGGAGTGCATTCTTACAGGCAGTTTTTTCATTGTTATCAAAGATGTGGAAGGATTGCCATGGTTACATTTGTAAACACTGTACATATTAATTCATCATCCCTCAGAGACATGATTGTTAATCAGGACTCTCTTCAATGCACTTTGATCAAATGTTCTTTGTAAATAAGATTGTATACATTTGACTTAAAATCAATTTTTGCTATGGTTGGGCATCAAACCAGGGTTAGAGATCAGATGTGTTTAACAAGAAAGAAAATGCAAAAAAAAAGGAGAAAAAAATCAACACAACTGACTTTGGTAAAACTATTTTGTATGTTTGTGTGCTGTTGCTGTGAACTTTTTCTAGCGTTGTACAGTGAGGGGGGGGGACACTTAAGACATAAGAGCTCTGTTATCTGTTAAGAAACCGATTTGCAAATCACTTCAGAATTAAAACCTAATCCAGAACATGGTGTTTTTTTATTTCCTTGCCCATTAAGCATGCACATTATCAGCTGGATCAGCAGCTGAAGGATGGACAGAAGGAGACGTATTTGAGGTTGAGGAAGTGGGTCGAGACGGTGGAAAAGCCTTTAAGTAATTTTATTTGGAATGAGTCTGGCTCTGTCCTTCATTATCCCTGTTTAACTGCAGCAAGGATTAATCTTCACCTCCACCAATCTGAATGGTTGATTTATCAGATGCGTCAATCACACATTTGGATTAGGGCAGGGATGTCACATGTGAATGTCTAAGTTATATATGGAAAGACGTGGCACAATCCAGCTGCAAATCTTAAAATACTTGGGATTAAACATGGGCAAATGTCACTAAAATTAAATTGACATTCGCAACATAATTTAACACCCACAGCATAAAACTGAATTATTTCATTTTCATTTAAAACTAAACCTAAAATGCAAAGAGGAAGCCGTACATAAATTTTGTGCAGAAACGCTGCCGCTGTCTTCTACTGTAGCATCTTGAAGAATTGGACAAGGCATCCAGGCTGACTGTTGTGGTGACTGAGTTGGGTGGTTGAAGTGCTTGCAGCTGCATGTTAATGTTTAGCAGTTATCTTGTTCACTATCCTAGCTTAACATTTGCTAATTAAGACTAAACGTAAAATAATGGGGGATATCGATGCATTAGCAAGTGCAGAGTCTCTAGTAAACTGAACTTTTGACTTAATCACACTTTCACTAAAATCCGCAAACAACCACAAAAAAAAAGATCAATACAAAGTATGTACAAAATAATGTTGCACTGTATGTAGTAGATATTTACCAACACTAGCAGGTGCCTCCATTTAGTCTTATTTCATTATCTACAGTGTGCATCACATAATGAAGGCAGTAAATCAAAAGTCAGCAGATTAAATTGAGTCCTGTTGTTCACCAGATTTGTAAAGTTACGACATCAGACATGTTGAAGTCAGTAGGAGGAGAGAGAGAGAGTGGAAGGATAGAAGAGGATCATAGTATTTAAAACTTTAAGCACCCAGATCATCTCAGTCAGCTGCATTAGACCAAGTGTTGCGTCTACTTCAGTGCTCTGTGTGTGTATGTTGACATGGTTTGTTTCTGATTTCGTGTGAAAACAGATGTTAACCTTGTATGCTTGTACAGTTGCTGTGCATGTGTTCAAAGTCGTGTGCACATGCACAAGATGTCAGCTGTGTGTGTGTGTGTGTTTAATAGTAAAATGATGCTATAGTTGCCCAGAAGTCTCTGCTGTACATTCAGGATTGTTAGTTTTAGATTTCAAACACATCCACGCTCGGCAGCGACCATGTTGACTCGCCTCAGAGCCCGGAGCAGGAGTTTGTTCCACAGCTATAAGCTCAGGAGCCGGACTCAAGCCACCAAAGACCTAGATGAAGATCTGGATTTGATCTATGCTTTTAAGCCATGGAACTCCATGCAGGTTAGTTCTTATTCACTATTTATTGTTTCTACAGCTTTTTTTTTTTCTCTCAAAGCTGTGTGCCACAGTGTGCATACTCAGATTTTACTGAAGAATATTTTGGACGTGTTCATTTAAGCTTTACAACACTGCAGCAATGTTTAGACCCATTCTTCCCACTTCAGATGCACCGTGTTTAGGACTCTTGACTTCACAGGTGTTTGTTGCACTTCCCCAGATGCGTTTTAAGAGCTGTCTAATAAAAAGTGCTATATGAGAAAGATGTCTGCATCTTTCCTCCACTCTTTAGTCACTTATGGAAACTTTGAAACAATAAAACAGCTGGAGATGTTGGCCAAACTTCAGGCTCACCAACATTAACAGACGTTTATATTTGTTTCATTTGTGAAGGATCTGGGCAGAGACATCTATGATCTTTATGCTGAGTATGCAGATGATGAAGAAGAGGAGGAGGAGGAGGATCGATTCCCGGTGTCTCCCTCTCGCCTGCTGCTCTCTCCTAACAAACAGTTCACTCTCAACATCAACGTTGGTGGAACGGTAACTTCACTCAGCCTCAGATGATTGGCCTGCTGAGGGAATCCACAGTGCCAACACCTCCTGATTCTTAGATTCTGTAACAGACTGATTCATACTGCTGGCTCAGATTCTCATGTTCTGCGTGTCCTCCAGGTGTACCAACTGCCCTACAGACTAGCTGCCAAGTATCCAAAAACACGCATTGGCCGCTTGGCTACATACACAGACCACAGCAAGAAGCTGGACCTGTGTGATGACTACGTCGTCCAGAGCAACGAGTTCTTCTTTGATAGGGATCCTCAAATCTTCCACAACATTTTCAACTTCTACAGGTGAGACACACAAGATGAAACCACACACTCTGAACACACGCTGAGATTTTCTCTCCTTTCTATGGCCACTGGGAACAATCCTGGACATCAGTCTTGTGTGTCTGTCTTGTCCGTCAGAACTGGAGTGCTGTGGATCAAAGATGAGCTGTGTCCCCGCAGCTTCCTGGAGGAAATAAACTACTGGGGCGTCAGGATCAAGAACAGCCAACGCTGCTGCCGCATCTCCTTTGAAGAGAGGCAGGATGAGCTGAACGAGCAACTGAAAATACAGAGGCAGCTGATGGCAGAGGTGAGTCCACTGTGTTTGTTTAGCCACATGTGAGGAGCCTAGAGAAACATGCAGAGGAGCCACATCATTACAACCTGCAGTGATTCACTCCACAATTTCTTTCTGACCAGCTAACAATAAATATTGTGTAAGTATGCAAACCTGCACAACACACTGGAGGCAGCTTCCAGTGGAATTTAGTTAGGATTTAGTCATTTGTGCACACTAATTATTAGTTCTTCTCACCTGCCGGGTTCCAAATGTTATTAAAGACATGCAAAACAGAAATGTCATGCTGCGTTGTTTGATTTATTTATTTTTTTACCTGTGACATTTAGTCTCTAATCTGCCGGCTGACGCTCTCTGACCTACATTATAAATCTCCACTCTGCCGTCTTGACAGATGGAGAGCAGAGACAGGAGAAGCTTTCTTATGTCACAGATTTAATTCCATCACAGAAGAGGTCCCACTCTGCTGCAGTTTGTTTTAGTTTTTTTTTTTTTTTTTTGGTGCCAGTTTCTTCCCCGTTGATCAGTCTTGATACTTGTGAATTTGAGGTTTTATCATGATTTGTCCTCAGTTTAGGATGCCGTATTTAATTTGGTTATTTAAACTCCTCCTCTGTTTCTGTTGTGTAGGTGGAGATGGAGGAGAACGAGGTCTTATTTGACTACATGGTCTTCGGGACGACCCGGAGGAAAATCTGGAACCTGATGGAGAAACCTTTCTCCTCTATCACAGCTAAGCTGATGGCGGTCGCCTCCTCCATCTTTGTGCTGATCTCTCTTGTAGCCATGACGCTCAACACTGTGGACGAGATGCAGTACAAGGTGTGTGAGGAGATTCTTTCAGTAAACTGATACTAGACACTTTGGAAAATAGCAGAATGGCCCTTCTACGTGTTCTTTCTGTTCCAGACTCCCTCCGGCCAGCTCAGTGGTAGATTCTACGGTGAGTATGTTGAAACGTTCTGCATCTCCTTCTTCACCCTGGAGTACCTGCTGCGCCTGGCCTCCACGCCCGACCTCAAGTGTTTTGGACGCAGCATGCTGAACACAGTCGACCTGATCGCCATCCTGCCGCACTACCTGCAGATGACCCTGGAGTGCTTCGAGGACGAGGACATGCACCGGCATTCAGGGGACATCCAGACTGTGGCTCGCGTGGGAAAGGTCAAAACAAGACGCCCGAGGGCTGATTAGAAACGGAAAACTCTGTCCTCACTGTGTTTACTCTCTCTGCAGGTGGGTCAGGTTTTGAGGATCATGCGTCTCATGCGAATCTTTCGAATCTTGAAGCTGGCTCGTCACTCGACAGGCCTCAGGGCCTTCGGCTTCACACTGAGACAGTGCTACCAGCAGGTCAGACCCTGAACCTGCACGTGATGTGAAATAAACCTTTGACTCATACTCAGGCTGCCCACAGGATCATTGAGAATGTGTTTGTGTGTGCAGGTGGGCTGTTTACTGCTCTTCATCGGCATGGGGATCTTCATGTTCTCAGCCATGGTCTACACTGTGGAGCACGACGTTTACAACACTAACTTCACCTCCATACCACATGCATGGTGGTGGGCTGCTGTAAGTGTGTCAGTAACTACGGACAGTCAAACATCCTGTTTCCTTCTTTTCTCCACATTTTGTATCATCTGCCTGTTACCTACACTAAAAGAATGTAATGATTTGGAAATCTCATAAACCCATGTTTTATTCACAATAGCGCAAACAAAACACATCACGTTTAAAGTAAGTGGAATAAAATAAAAATAATAATTTAGTCATCCAGACTTAAGGGGAGAGGAACCTTCAGGCTTGTCATCAGTGCTCAGTTCAAAGCCTACATCTCTGTAGATGTCTAAAATATAAAATATGTAGATTTTACTCAACGTCTTACTGAAGATTTGCCCAAAGTTCATGAAGCTCTTTGTTTTTCTTGGTTTTCCTCTGTGACCCTTCAGGTGAGCATTTCCACTGTGGGCTACGGCGACGTGCTCCCAGAGACCAACCTGGGCCGTATCTTTGCCTTCGCCTGCATCTCCTTTGGCATCATCCTCAACGGCATGCCCATCTCCATCCTCTATAACAAGTTCTCCGACTACTACGCCAAGCTCAAGTCCCACGAGTACACGGCCATCAGCAGGGCCCGCGGGAAGCTGCACTTCACCAGAAGAGCGGCAAAGAAGTTCGCAGAGTGCTACGAGGACGTCGTCCAGTCTGCAGTGAGCCACGCTGTAGGTTTCCAAAACTACAGTGAGATTCATCTGGAAAACTGAAATTCTGACAGAACTGTTCTTGTAAATTCACTGATTGTTGACCACTGATAATCATTAATACCTCAGAAAACTATGGGCGACATTACTGGACGCTGATGGAGACGGAAACTATCAGCTTGTGTAGCAGAGGAAGTGGAAATGATCCAGACAATCTGTCCAACAGTAACTTTATCCCTTTACATCCTGTGCAAGAACAAGCCTCCAGGAGTCATGGCCATTCAAAGGGTTTGTGTTGCTGAACTGACATCTGTAAGATTATTACTGTTACAACGTATCCCAGCATGCACTGGTGGAGAGGTCAGTGCCTTCTGATTTGTTCGCACAAGTTGGGAGTTGACTGGAGAACAGCTGGTTATAGTTAATTATAGAGTTTAAATCCATTTAATCTTCATACCTGTGTGATTCCATCTGCTTTCCTTTCTGTCCATCCTCTATCTCATGTCCATCATATGAACAATAAACGACAACAGGATTGAAATAAATTTTAAGTTAAGCATATGAATATGAAACCTGTCTACCTGTCCTGTGTTCAATAAAACAGCATAAAGATTTAAAACACAAAGTGCTAAGCCGACCTGAGTGACTTTTAGTAGATCAGGAAACAGACTTTACAAATAACCTGTACAGATGAAGACACACAGGCTAAAGTGTTCCTCGGTGTCTGAGCTACAGTAACCGTCTCCTGGCTGGACTTTTATATCCAACACATGAGAGTTGATTTGGAGGTTAACGTTAGCACATTGAAGCATTACATAAAAACACCAAGTTCAGATTTAAAGCCCAGTTAGCAGAAGTCATTCTTTCATTTTTATTTCCGAGGTACTGTATGGTCATGCTTTGGAACTTACAAAAAAGTATTGTTTATGGACGTTTATGCATTTTCAAAACTGACAAATGTATTTTCTTTTTTTAATATATAACATTTTAACATCAACAGCGCTCGACTTCACCACCTGGTTAAACAGTACATTAACAATTTGATAATTAATTTTTGCATTTCAAACAGTTTTTCAGCTGATAAAATCATGACGCAGGTTACAAAAGAATCAAATCCTGTACAGGTCCTGTGCTCACCAGTCTTATAAAGGACCAGTTCACACACTTTAACAGAACATAAAAAGGTTCTATGTCGACAGTTGACATGTGCACTGATCACGTATGGCAGATTCATGTCTGAACAAAAGTGTGTATTCGAACTGGTTTTCATAGAATCAACTCATCCTCCAACACACACACACACAATCACACACACTCTTCGACATTTCCACAAAAAAATTCTGCCCGACGGTGTGTTTCAGTTTGGAACTTCGACAACTTTCAGTGTGGTTGGTGTTTCCTGCTACACAGGAAATGACGTTTCAGAGGTTGTTAAAAATCAAAAGTCTCTTTTACTTGTTCAGATTCTCCAGCAGGATTTCGGCTCCTTTGTTGTTGCTGGTTCTTCTGAGCTCTGAAGTGATGGACTTGAGTGCTGCCTTCACTTCTGCAGCCACGGACTTGTCACAGCTGTTCAGGAGGCTGTGCACAAAAAGGTGGTGTGTGTGTGACCACATATCCAAATCATGTGATATTTTCTATGCACATATTTATATGTATGTGTGTTTATATACACACACTAACCTGCAGAGAACCATGGCTCCTCTGTTGACTTTGGCCCAGCTCTTCAGTTTCTCCGTTCCCACTGTGTCCACCAGTATCCTGCCAAACCGCTCTGAGACAGACAAGATATGAACAGAGAGAGATGGTTATGTTTCTGTCCTTATCCTAACTTAACTAATTCTAATGCTATTTTTAAAGGCTCAACAGCTGTTGGCGCCCTCTTGTGGCCTTCACATAATTTCACATTTTCAAACTGCTGAGCTTTTTGGTTTTTGATCTTCAAACATTATTTGTCTGGTTCCATTTTCTAGCCTTGGAACTAACACATACTGTATGTCTTGATGTTTTTCAAGCTCTGATTTAAGGGAAATAATTATAGCCACAGATCTGGGGCTCATTAATATACAGCAGAAGTGAAATGACTCAGACCAGGTGGGCTACCATGCGTAAACACTCACTGTCTGAAAAACAAGTCCTTTGTGTGTTTACCTTCTTTCCCAGCCTCTGCCAGTGTCATGTCCTGCTCTATGAGCCACTTCAGCACCAGGTGTCCTGCTGGATGCTCCGCCATGTGAAGCTACACCGGAAATAAAGAAAAACTGTTCAGGCTAAAGAGCAAACTGTGCCAACAATCAAACCTGAACCATTTCCTATTTATAAATAATAAAAACAAACTGAAACCAACCACTGAAATCTGCCTCTCTCACACACACACACACACACCTGTCCATTGGTCCCTCCTGGCACTAACTCCTGATCAGCCAACTGAGCAACAGCTGTCATGGCGGGCTGCAAGTTCCCGCAGGCAGAGGCCAAGATGTCGCTAATGGTGACGCTGGTCGCCTTGTCCATCACCATGGTTGCAGCATTGTCACGGAGATACTCTAGCAGCAGGGGGGAGACAACTTCCAGCAGCTCCTTCCTGCGAACTGCTGTGTCTTTTTTACTGATGGGAGGAAGACAGAGCTGATTAGAGAGCTGATGCATCCAGAGAGTATTCACAGTGCTTCACTTTGTACACATTTGTTATGTTACAGCCTTAAACAATAACCCCGTAATGTAAACATGAAAGAAAGCATTGTTTAAAATCTTTGCCAAAAAAAACCTGTACATAAGTATTCACAGGCTTTGCTCAGTACTTTGATGAAGCAGCTTTAGCACCAATTACAGCCTCAGGTCTTTGAGTATGATGCTACAAGCTGTGTATTACTGGGCAGTTTGTCCATTCTGCCTGGCAGTAACTCTGAAGCTCCGTGTCTGAGAGTGACCTCTGCTGTTCATCACTAGGAATTACAACAGGAACCCTGAGGTTGGTGAGGACTGTGGCTTCGGCTTCTACAGAGCCCCAGAGGGTTCAATCTTAAATATCTTTCTATTAATGACAAATTAATGCAGGAAACCACAACATTTCAAAAGGTTCACATACTTTTTCCTGCCACTGTATCTATTAACTTTGACATACAGGTACAGGTAACTGAAGCTAACTGGCTAAACTGACCCTTTTGACACATGGACACTGTGGCACAGTTGGAGACGCAGGTATAAATATGATTAATGATGAATTCCATTGAAGATAATTAAAGAATTAAAGCACTGTCGTTGGTAACACCTGCGCTTCTCCTATTCAACACCTGGGGCCTCATTTTCTACACAAAACCGACAAAATCTGACTGTGATCATGTTGTAGGCTTCTATGTGACAGTAAAAACTCCACCGACAGCTGTGAAACTGACAGTACCCACACAGACACACTCTCAGAGAGTTGTTACCTGTGTGCGTTTCCATCTCCTTGCTCCAGCACCTTGATGATCTCTGGCAGCAGGTGAGCCGGGTCTCGGGGGCTCAGCAGGTACAACAGAACCTTCTTACCGTATTTATTACTGATGACCTCGTCGAGAGACGACAGGATCTCCTGAACACGTGGGACACAGGTTTAAGCACAGTAAGTCCAACAGGTCCCACATTTGGAGACACTATTTAAACAGACTATGTGACGTCAGACTTACTGAGAGCACTGCCTGTTTGACCAGCTTGGTGTCGTCCACACTGTCGAAGATGGCCAAAAGAACCAGGTGACCAAACTCCCCCTGTGGACAAATGAAATCAATCACTGAGAGCTGGCAGATGGATCGAGATTCATTCAAGATTTCTCTCTGAACCCAACCTCAGCTTGACACAGAAACCTCAGTGGTCTGTAAACATTAAAGGAAGCAGACATTACAATGCTCCAGCTGTTTGACTGAATTGAAAATATGTCTGTTCAGCCTAAAGTTTGACCTACAGTATGTGACTGAACCCAAACCTGAACGTGATTTCTAAATTTCAGCCGGAGCCCTCAGGCCTAAACCCATTGGGTTTAGGAACCTGAACCGCAGGATCTCAGCTGATGTTAACACCATAACAGCAGCTTAATTTAAATTGAATCCTCTGATAAACCTTTAAACAATTTACAGTCAGCGCTTAATCCAGTTATTGATAAAATACTAAAGGCGGCGCATGTAAAAACTCACCGTGGCAAACTTCACCATGTACGTCTTCATAGTTTTGATGATGACTTTTCTGTCCTGAAACATGAAAAAACAAACAAACAAAAAAAAAACAGACAGCTGCTCAGAACAGACACTTTCATTTTTCACAGCCATACATGATTGTTCTTTGTGGCATGTGTGCATGAAATGTTTGCAGACATCAGCCGTTAATTAATTAGACACCAGCAACAGGAGAAGTTGAAAACAGCTTGACAATATGCAAATATACTATGACCGAGTTCAGAAAGCTAAATAAAACGTGGGGCTGTGATGTTGTGCTGTGTTTTATCACTGTGGGTGTGAGTGCATGCTCACACACCTTGGCTGTCCCGTGCCACAGACAATGCATTGCCACACGTGCCCCGTCGTGTGTGTGAGCCATGTAGACGACTGCCTCTCTGATGGACTCGATCATCTCCTGACAGGTTAGTGAGAGGAGACGTGTCATTCAATTCACTACACAGTACCTCGTAGCTTTGTTGTGAGGAGTACTAGACAAATGTAGAGCTACGCCAGTACTGATGATTATTATTGTTATTGTTAGAGACGCTCACCGTTCTCTGTTTGTCATGTGCAAACAGGAAGAAGTCCAGGAAGACTTTGTGGACCAAAGAGTGTTTGATGACCTGTTCTCTGAAACACAACATCAGATGTTGTAGTCACATACTTCATTCTAATACCACGCAGCACGTAAGAGTGGAAAAATCCATAAGGAAACTGGACTCAAAATATAAAAAGGAAATAGAGCTGCAACTAATGTGCATTTATGTTTCTGAACATTTATAAGACGTGCAAGAAATAAACTAAAACTGAGTCAAACACAACATGTTTACAGCAAACACACAACAGTCAGGTTCATGTGTCCATCATAAAACAACATCACTGTTGCTGGTTTCATTTGCTGCTCTTACTTCTGGGCCATGGGTGTGAGAATCTGCTTCATCTCGTCGATGATGTTGCTCAGCTTGTCTGGGTTGGCCTCTGCCACTTTCTCTATGGTGTTACACACTGATGACTGGACGAGCAGCGGGACAAATGTTCAGCCAGTGAGTGAAAATGCAAAAATTTTATTCAACATGTTCTAATATGTGTAAGTTGTGTGTGTACCTTGCAGACAGTGAACGTGTTCCCGTACAGCTCCTCAGTGAGCAGCAGTCTCTGTGCGAGCACAGCTTTGTCGTTGTAGGCGTATTCGATGATGGACGAGGCAGCGGCGTGGCGAAGCATCGTGCGCACGTGACCTTTAAATGTTTGAATCACAGCCCCCACCAACTCCTTGTTCCTGTGAATGCAATAAAACACACATCAGTCAAACACGTCATCAGATATAAACATACAGTCAGACAGTCTAATCCAACAGTTCACTCTTGTTTCACAGTACAAATGGACATAATGGAGGAGGTAGTGTGTGCTGCTCACTGCTACGTATGGAATGGACAAAATAATAGAAACATCTGACAGTGTCTGACAGAATCGCTGACTCACCCGTACATCAGCAGTTTTTTCACCACGTGTCTGCCATACTGCGACTTACACAAGCTGATCATGTCATCTGGAAGAAAAACATTTAAAGCTTGTTCATTAGCTGCTCTGCTTTCATTTCAGATGTTACATACTCACCAAACTTTATTAGCTTAATGGACGTTTTTTTTAAACAGACATTCTTGGAACTCGATTCTTGGAGTCGAAATCCAGCCCAAAGTCATATAACTGAGATATGAACAGTTCAGAGGACTGAGAAACAAAGTAAGAATAACGTCTGCATCTTGTTACACTACTGGACCAGTCTATCACAGGCCAGAGACACAGTGACAGAGACAGACTTTCTTTCTTTCATGCGAACAAACCCACATCTTCACAGGGACAACATGCAAACTTTGAACGCAGGCTGTGGGGTGACCGTGTGGACAGTTGTGTCAGTTGTGTCGCACGTGTCACACTTATCCAGACCATACAAAATTACATCTACAGGTAATGAAGAAAACCTACGTAACCCAAACCATCAATCCACAGCAAGCATAAAATTATAGCAAGTTAACAGCACAGCCTCACTCCGAATGTTAATGTTACAACAGTAATATCTGCACATCTACATAATATGATGTGTGTAGCGTGCACAGGCTAAACTTCACTGTGTCAATAAATACTTAAATACTGTAAATGATATATTATCAGTCACAAAGAAAACTCTAAATACATGTCAAACTGCTCAACTAGACATCATCTGGCAGATGTTTGCACTGTTGCACATTAGTAGACAGTAGCTGCTGTCTAGATGTGTGGGATGGTGTGATGAGTGTGGTGCGTTTACACCATGAGATAGTGTAACCATGGGAATCACAGGGATTTGGCACTCACCTTTGAGCTCATCAAACACTTCCTGTCTCTGCTCGTGGTTGCCGAACTGGATGAAACATTGCAGCACACGCACAGAGTCATGAGCAAACGCCATCTGGAGGCAGGAGAGGATCGTTAGTGTTCACAAGACAAAAGGCGTAAGAGTTAGAGATACAGCGCCCATAGAAAACAGAGACGTGAGACGACGGCACATGCTCATATTTCTCAAAACTCAAATTCAAATTACAGTGTTGTGATTAAGGCTCAGATTCCACAAAACCAATCTACAGTAGCCAGAATAAGGAGCAGAGTGAGAGTCACCTGTTTGATCTTCCCGCGGACCAGATCATGAAGGTCCTTCATCAGTTTCTTCTTCAAGTCGTCGTTACAATTCTTCCTGTTGGCACACACAGACACCACCAACAGCAGCAGCATGTCATTCACGTAACTGAGTAATGCAGCGTATGTAATCTACTGCATTTTGCTTTGAAAACGATAAAGGATCAACAGTATGGATGTGCCTGTGATAATTTTACAATATGATTCTGACTCAAACAGTGTAGCTGTGCATCTTTATAATGATAATGATTATAGTCACAGAGTCCAACTAGGCAACTAGGTCAGAGTAAGGTTGCGAACAGGTTTATCATCACAACACACAACTGGTCACTGTATTAGATGTTATTAACTGCAGTTAAATGTGTACTGTGTACTGTGTGTGTGTGTACCTCCTGAGGTCTCCCCACACTTTCTTGGCCTGGCAGATGATCTGGAACATGTCCTTCCTCTCGGCCTGCTGTCTGCTCTTCTTCAGCTCTTTCTTTCTCTGCTGCCTGTTCTTCTTCAGCTCCTCCTTTGTCAGCTCCTTCTTGAACTCACCTTTCTTCGTCTTCTTAGAGACTGGGCCTGTTTTGACATTTGATTTTGATGGTCAGTTTACACACCCTTTTAAGTTTTCATATACTGTCACATGATCAGGCCAGATCAACGCAGACAGTAGGATGAACACTGTAATGTTTAAGGTTCAGTGAAATAAATAGTGACAAGTTAACGTTTTCTCACCTTCTTCTTCATCTTTAACTGGCAGTTTTCTTTTCCTCGGGCCCGTTCCGCCTTTGGAGAAAGGAAATTTGTGCTCTGTCCTGCCTTTGACCGGTCTGCTCTTCTTATCCTTGTTATACGGTTTGAAGGGCTTTTTACCACCCGGCTTACTGCCTGGTTTTCCACCAAGTTTGGTTCCTAAAGAATCTGGACACAAATTGACATAGCAATGACAAACATGAGTGAAACTAGGAGTGGAAGTAGCTGGTGAAGTGAATGATTGCATTTCTTACCTTTTCCTTTCTGTGTGAGCTTCTTTCCACCTCTGGGAGAAAAGGGTTTTTCTGATTTGGCCATCTTAATGTAAACCCAGAGAAAAATGGAGAAGAAGACAAAAGTGTTAACCCAAATCTATATCTCAATCTTATCACACTGACGTGAGAGAGAATTACTCTTCGTTTTGACCTTAATACATTTCTGTTATTTGCTTTTAATTCGTATTAAGAGGATATTTAAAACGTGAAGTTCATTCTGCCAAGTTTTGACAACTAGATATACTCACAAGAGCCAAACAACAAGAAAACATCACTGTCTATTAGTTAAATACTACACTACATTGGATTCTTGATTAACTTAAATATTATTCGCACACCTTCATCTTCTTAATTTGACACTTTAAGGCGACACATCTGATGAGTTTAAACAGTGTTGTCGCTCCAGCTAACTTACAGTGCTCAGCTAAAAGGCTTTGAGCATTGACTGTTTATACAGTCGATATCGATAACTCCACGCCTCTGTGTAGTTTATCTGTAACCCTACTGTTAACGCGAACAATAACAAGCTATACAACAGTTTTACTGGTGTAACTTACATTTCAGATGTTCTCACACGCTGCCCCAGATCTGTCCCATGCGTTCTCTCACCAACGTGCTTTACGGTACAAACCGCCCAACCACGTTGAACCTTCGCTGCCGTAAAACGTTGGTTGTTGCGACAACTCTTTATTGCCGGAAAGTTGGAGATCCTTCTATTTTACCGTTAACATATCAACTTATATAACTGTAATTATTAACTCGGCATTTCACGAGGTCGACATGTTTCAGTAGTCTGTGTCCGTACTGCTCTATATAAGTGTCTGTAGTGGATGTTTTATGAGAGCGCCTCCAAGCGATTCTCAGGTCGCCATATTTGTTTACAAGTGGTATTTAAAGGGACCATACCATAGTAGTAACTAGTAGTAACCATAGTAAGGACCATACCGTAGTAGTAACTAGTAGTAACCATAGTAAGGACGATACCATAGTAGTAACTATAGTATGACTAGTAGTAACTATAGTATGACTAGTAGTAACTATAGTATGACTAGTAGTAACTATAGTATGACTAGTAGTAACTATAGTCTGGACCATACCGTAGTAGTAACTAGTAGTAACCATAGTAAGGACCATACCATAGTAGTAACTAGTAGTAACTATAGTATGACTAGTAGTAACTATAGTATGACTAGTAGTAACTATAGTATGACTAGTAGTAACTATAGTAAGGACCATACCGTAGTAGTAACTAGTAGTAACTATAGTATGACTAGTAGTAACTATAGTCTGGACCATACCATAGTAGTAACTAGTAGTAACTATAGTATGACTAGTAGTAACTATAGTATGACTAGTAGTAACTATAGTATGACTAGTAGTAACTATAGTCTGGACCATACCATAGTAGTAACTAGTAGTAACTATAGTATGACTAGTAGTAACTATAGTATGACTAGTAGTAACTATAGTCTGGACCATACCATAGTAGTAACTAGTAGTAACCATAGTCTGGACCATACCATAGTAGTAACTAGTAGTAACTATAGTCTGGACCATACCATAGTAGTAACTAGTAGTAACCATAGTAAGGACCATACCATAGTAGTAACTAGTAGTAACCATAGTAAGGACCATACCATAGTAGTGAATCGTAGTAACGATCGTTACTATGGTTACAGCAATTCGTGGTATCCACTACATGTGTTTCAATAATGGGATTTCAAAAGCTAAAGTCATTTTCAACTTTTTTGGAAAAATATTTATTTCATCCCAGGAAATATTTTAACAACTGTCGTCCAATTCACTTAAAATATAACGCTAGTGCTTTTTTTAACCTTCAAATGAAGCAAGTATCGCAGAATAAACGCATATAAAAACTACATTAACCAGCAGCCTTTGCAGCAGAGTTACTTTTCTTGCTGCTTGGCAACGCCGCCAAACTAAAAGGACAAAACCTAAAGGTAGCTGGACATCGGTGAAAGTTAGCCTAAAGTGTTATAATTAACGTTAAGATAGCTAAATGTTTGATACGGAACAAACCGAAATGCGCTGTATATTTATTATTTTGTATTCTTTTAAGCTTAGCGTCGTTTTGTTCAAGTTGAAAAGGCAGCAGGTGTTTTAACAGCGGAGATGTCAGAAGAAGCTACAGCAGCTTGTGTTGGTGACGAGACCGAGAAGACGAAGACAAGCTCACAGGAAAACACTGAAGGTAGAACAGCATCATGCAGCCAAACTAACGACAACCTTTGGTTTTAGAAGATGAAAAGATGGAGTAACTACTGTAACTTAGCTACAGTAGCTTACAACATTACAACAAAATACAATAAAATCTGTTTGTTTGCTCCCTGCTGAAAAAATTGCATGTGAAACATACTAAACACAGAAACAATTGATTTAGAAATAAAAGTGAAGTTTAAAGTATAGTTAATGTAGAAGTGTTGAAATAATTAAAGTTTAATTTAAATAAGCTCTGAATAAGGCAAACAAAATGTGAGTAAGTGTAGTGATGTTTTAAATAATATGACAGGCGGAGCTAATCTAAAGAAAGTAGATAACCCTCAGTTCAGTAAACAAGTTACTGTAAGTCTGCTGTAAAAGCTCTGTCAAATGCTTCTTCCCACACAGCATGTGATGCTGATCAGTCAGCTACGCAGCAGGAGGCTGAGGAGGAATCCAAGATGCTGCTCTCTGCAGACATGTACTACAAGTATGAGGATCTTCACTCCAGACCAACCATCACACCTGACTCTGAGATCCCAGAGAACCTCCTGCACCTATCGTATCCTTCTTTAGCAAATTGTTTCCTGAAAAACATTTCACACCACTGCTCTTCACTTTTCTTATTATTTTTTCTTATTTCTTAATTTTTTCTTATTATTATTACTTGCATTATATTTGCACAATATGTACTTTACATACACAAAACATTACAAGTTGAAAATAATATGACAGTATAACATAGTATACAGCTTAATATACATTGGTATAATGAAACTGTCATTATACCAATGTGGTAGTGTAATATTAATATACTTATTGTGGTCAGTATACAGTATATATATGTAGTTTTACAAAGCAATTTGCATGATTTAAATGTTTAACTTTCACAGCCATAGTGAATATCATGTATATAATGGAGGTCAACATGTAGATTAATTGTTGTAAACAGGAAATTATTATTTTGTATGTTGTTGATTAGTATTTGTGATATGATCCTTAATTCAATCTCCATTGAGTCACTCCTTTGGTTACGACAGTGGGCGGCGGGCAAACCTGCAGCTGCTGGATGAAAAAACTCTGATGTTCGTAGCAGGTAATCTGCTCATCCTGCTGGACATTTCCACCAGACAGCAGAAATACCTCCGCTCCTGCAGCGGGAAAGGAATTGGCTCTATCACGGTAAGATAGCTGACAAACTATGTCATTTAAGAGTTACAATGAGGCTCCAGTCTGTCAGTACCTGACAGCAGAAACACTAATAAGGTAGATTGACAAATAACTTGACATCTACTCAAGTGAAGCTTTAAATAGCCTTTTTGAGGATTTATACTTCAATCTTGCCACATTTTACAGAGAAATACTACAGTATCTTAGTGTACATGTTTTATGCATTGCATTTACAATGTGGGTTCATGTGTGTGTGTGTATGTGTGTGTGTGTGTGTGTGTGTGTGTGTGAGTGAAGACACACCCAAGCAAAGAGTACTTTGTTGCAGCTGAAAAGGGAAACCAGCCCAACATTATAGTGTATGAATACCCATCGCTGCAACCTTATCGCATCCTCAGAGGTAGATATCATAATGTTATACCTTTTCCCCACGTACAGTATCATTTTCTTATTATTTGATGGTCATGTTTTAATCTGCATGTCTGTAGGTGGTACTGAAAAGGCGTACAGCTTTGTGGATTTTAACCGTGATGGGAGCCTGCTGGCCAGCGTAGGCAGTGCACCTGACTACATGCTGACACTGTGGAACTGGAGGCAGGAGGAGGTGATGCTCAGCTGCAAGGCTATTTCTCAGGAAGTCTACCGAGTCAGCTTCTCCCCATACAACCCAGGACTGCTCACATCATCAGGATCCGGACACATCAAGTAAACCACCAACAGCAAAAGCTTAGAACCCTGTGTGACTGCAAAAACTCATCATTATAATAAGCATTAAATTATTATTATTATTGTTTAAATCATACTATTTAAACAGGTTTAGACCCAGTTACTTACTTTTTCCAGCATTTTTCTTTTCTTTTTGTCCATTGACTTAGTTTGTTAGCTTAGCGTAGAAACTGGAGTTTCAGTATGGCCAGGTTTTTGGCATGACTGAGGTTTCTAGGCAACCAAAGGAAACTCCAGGTAATCACTGCTGTAAGCCAGGAAATAGTCTGCTACATAACTTTAGATAACAGAAGCTGAACTTACACAGATATTTATTATTTATTATCTCTCATCCTCTCCTCTTAGGTTCTGGAAAATGACAAGCACATTCACAGGTGTTAAATTACAAGGTCTAATAGGACACTTTGGGAAAACAGCAGCAACTGATATTGAGGGCTATGTGGAACTTCCTGATGGAAAGGTCAGTGCTCCGAGGTTCTGGGATTATAGATGAGAACATGCAGGTTATTGAGAAATCAGTATGTGTTCATGTCAGTATCCCAACTTATTGTAATTTTCCCTATTTGTAGCAAACCATCTAATATTTAGTTTGTAGTTTTTGATCAAGTTGATGGACAGACCTACTAATACTAGAATAGTTTCTTGTAGATGTTTCAGTTGTTGATTTCTTTATGTTTTCTAGTGAGTTGGAGATGAGTTTAGGCATAAGGCACAGGCCAGAGCCATGGACATGCAGACAAATCTTGATTATTTTAGCACTTTTTGATTCAGCTTTGTAGGCAGATAGTTTTTGTCTACTGCTCTTTGCAGGGTCAAAGCTACTTTTATTTGATTTGAAAAATCTCCTGTAGGATTAAAAAGTATTAATACAGTAGATACCTTTGCCCCTGGCCTTTTTTTTTTTTGTCTCTTCCTCTCAGGTTGTATCTGGCTCAGACTGGGGAAACTTGCTGCTGTGGGATGGGAATTCCATTAAAGTGGAGATATGTCGTAAGGAGGGACGGAGCTGCCACGCTGGGATGGTCCAGCCATTCGCTCTAGAAGATGGACAGCTGATGACAATTGGCTCTGACGGGGTGGTCCGGGTAATTTCAATAAAATAATAAAATATGTTGTTTTTTCCTCATATCCACACACCTCAGCAGTGCTACTGTTCTGACATGTACTGATAGTGACGGATGTAGAGCTGGTGACTTGTAGACGTTGCTGTTCATACAAAAGAGGGAATGCAGACAACAGAATTGAAAAGCTTTATTATTTTCTCAACTTGTGACTATAAAAAGTGTCTGTCCCAAAGACAGGGCTTAAAGGATGAACCTGGCACTGTTCTGTTTGTGACAGTTAACATATCAAATAAAAACACCAAAACCAAAAAGCAGAGACCTACACAATTAAAATCCATTTTAGATTTTAAAGAGGTAATTAAACATTGGTATTTGGGCTGACTGAACAGAGGTGAGGATCCTGATGGTCTCATAACTTTCTATAATCATACTAACTCTGTATTCCTCATATGGCCCGTGCAGGGCTGGGACTTTGAGAGTATCGACACTGCTGACAGTAACAGCGACAGCGGCAGGTTTGAAATAGAGCCCATGAATGAGATGGTGGTTGGACATAACGTGTGCCTCACCTCTGTGGTGAGGAGCTCCCTGCCTGACTCCTTCATCTGGTTCGCTCAGGTCAGTGGAATAAAAATGCACTAATGAAGACTACTTATAAATAATCATCTGACCTCACCTGAATCCTGATCTTTCTGCTATTTGGTCTTGTGCTACAGGATTCTAGCGGAGCCATCTGGAAACTTGATCTTTCATTCACTTACACTGCAAGTTTTCTATACTCTACACAACACTTAAAATATCTTCGTTAAAACTGTGTAAAGCACAGCACAGCATGCTGTATCATCATATGTTATTTGTAAGAAATAGCTGCAATAAACACAGCATTTTACCCAGTGTAACAACAGTGGAGGCATTGTTTATGTAAATCTGTGCAGACTCCTGATCCAGAGTGCCTGTTCACCTTCCACACCGGAGCTATCCAAGGTTTGGATGTGTCAAAGAAATCCCACCTGATGGCCACCACTACTTTAGACCGTGAGTCACACACTTTTCTATTTGCCGGAAATGTACATTTGTAAATGCATGGACACACACACATACACACACACACACTACAACAGATAATGTTTCTTTCCCTTCAGGTTCAGTCAAAGTTTTTGACTTTGTAGCCAAAAGAGAACTGACCACCAGTCGCTTCAGTCAGGGTGGAACTGCTCTCAGCTGGGCTCCACCATTAGTAAGTTTGTCAGTGTGAAAACGATTTACGTTACCACATAATATCTGATTTGTACTGACAGAAAACTGACGTGGATTTTGTCTTTAGGTGAACCAGAGTGGAGGTTTACTGGTGACTGGTTTTGAGGATGGGGTGGTTCGCTTACTGGAACTGTATGATCCTCAGAGGCTGCATGTGGTTACTGGGCGGAGACCTAAAGGAGACGCAAAGCTGCGCCTCAAACAGGCCTTCAAACCCCATAATGCCCCTGTGACTGCTGTGGCATATGAGCGAAACGGAGACATCTTAGCTACAGGGGTAAGAGGTTTTCAAAGGATCCTGTGTTTCTTTATGTGACAGACAGTTTTAGAAAAAATACAACTCCACAGGAAACCAGTTTGTCCCCATGGTTAGTCTGATCTAAAACCTTTTGTCTGCTTGTCCAAATGAATCTAGCATGACATTCATTCAACATTACGAGCAAGAAGCAATAAATTATGTTTTTTTTGTGACTGATGCAACTCCAACAGAGAGTCCTGTGCAAGGATGACAAAAATGATCAGTCATGTATTCTTTTTATTTGTACCGTTGCTAAATAATTTTAGGCTATATGCTTTGCAGATAGCGGCCAACAACTAAAACCCCGATGCAGGTTTCACACAAGAACATGAATCAGTGCAACAGCTGTACACCGTGTGGACTTATGATTGATGCAATGTTTGCAATGCAGCTATTTGCTTTCAAACTACTAGTATGGTTTTGCGAGATCTTGCAAAACAATATGTTTCACTAACTTGCAGGGCTATGTATTCATTCATTCATTCATTCATCATTATTCATTCATTCATACACATCAGTCTGTGCGAGAGAAAAAAAGAGGACTCCCTTCTGGTTCTGTCATTTACCTGTGAGACAGATTTTTTTATTACTAGGTGACAGGTGACTTGAGCTTGTGGTGAAGATACTAATAATGTGGATGATGCTGCAGGAGTGGTTTGAAAAGTATCTGTAGACATTTTATTTGTCCATATTTGTGTTTTGTTTGACATCACCGACGTCAGAGCTCAGACTGCACCGTATTCTTCTTCGCTGTCGGGGAAAAGTACAACCCCATCGGCTTCATCCACGTTCCTGGGCCAGTTCAGGGCCTGGAATGGTCACCTCATTCACATGTAAGTCTGATCTCCTGCTGCAGTCAGAATTGGAAACACAGAAACATATGTAGTATTGATTCAACTGACGTATCATTATTATTTACCCAGAGTGACAACAGGCTGCTCATCTTGTGCCAGAGCGGCCACGTGGTGGAGGTGCAGAGTCCTGATCCAGAGGCTGAGAATGTGACCAAAACCTTCCAGCTGCCTGATCTATCCAGAAGATCTTTCAGGTTCAGGAGCATCAAATCTCGAATTAAGGTCTGAGCTTGGTCTTTTTTGGCTTTAGTCTTTTGGGTTTTAACTGTGCATGTCCCACTTTTAGCTTCATCACATCATACTTTATATTTGGCTTCTACTCTTACTCATTCAACAGTTAGTTACGATTTGATGATGTGTTATTCAAGTATTTATCGTTCATTTCCTGTTCAGAGAGAGGAAGAAATTGCAAGACGTCAAGCCGCAAAGGAGAAGAAGAAGAAAGAGCGAGAAGAAAGGTTGAAAGACTCGAAGCAGCCAGATGGAGATGACGAAGAGGAAGAAGAGGAAGAACAAGAAGAACAGGATTTACCGCCCATCTACATTCCCGACCCTCCAAGTCCTCTCTACTGTGGCTTCTACTCGCTGCCTGGGCAGTTCTGGCTTTCCATGGTGCACACACACAGACACACCGACACTTATTTACAGTGACAAGAAAAAGGATGTGAAATGTTGAGGTTTGTTGAGGCATTAATTTATTTAAAACATGATCTGATCTTCATCTAAGTCAAGAATATTAACAAATATAATTTGCCTGAAATAATAACACAAAAAATTCAGATCTTTACTGTGTTCGCTGAGAACAACCATAAAAACCTCACAGTGCTAGTGGAAAAATATGTGAACGTATGCGTTGATCAGATCTGCACATTGTTCAGGAGGAATTTTAGCTCATTCTTTCTGCAGAACTGCTTTAGCTCTGTCATATTCTTTGGACTTCTCTTCTGTGGCTCTCTTCAAGTTGGTCCATAGCATCTCTATTGGGTGAGGGTCTGATCTCTGATTTGGCCACTCTAAAAGTCCACATAACATTTTGCCAACACTGCTGTGCAGAGTCAATGTGCTCTTTGGCAAACTTCAGGCTTGCAGCAATATTCTTTTTAGTAAGCAGCGGCTTCCTTTGTGGTGTCCTGTCATAGACACCCTGCTAGTTCAATGTTTTACCTACTGAACACAGATGTTAGCCAGTTCCAATGATGCCTTTTTAATCTTTGGCTGTCACTCAGGGTTGTTTCTTTATCTCATTAATGAGTGTTTGTTGTTCCCTTGGGGTCATTTTGACTGGCTGCCCACTTTTTGGTAGAGTAGCCACAATCCCAAACTGTCTCCATTTGTAGATTGTTTGTCTAACTGTAGACTGGTGAATTTCTAAAGTCTTTGACATCACTTTTTAATCCTTTCCAGCTTTATGTAAATCAACAATTCTTGATTGTAGATCCTCTGAAAACTTCTCACATTAGCGTATTCTCCTTGTGCAGAGCAAACTCCAAAACAGTGTTTCTGTCAGTGAAAGCAGCTCTGGTCCACATCTCCAAACTAATTTTAGTAACAAGACTCCAGTTAGCTTTTTGGAGGTCATTATTCAAAGGATTTCCACTAGCACTATGAGGTTTATATGGTTGTTCTTAAAAAAGACATCAGAATTGTTTATTATTTTAGGCACATTCTATTTGTTAATACTCTTGACTTAGATGAAGATTAGATCACATTTATTGACAAAAAAATTACACAAAATTCTGCTGCATACTTTTTTCTTGCCTCTAATTCTGGTCAATCCACAGTTCACTGTATATCACCAGGATAATCATCAATGTCTATTGAATCTCAACTTTTCCTAAAGAATGCCCTCTCTCCTCACATCTTCAGTTGTGGGGACTATGAATGCAGCTCAGGTCAGTGAGATGTGTCCCTTTCCTTTCTTGTCTCTCTCTACTGCAGGGAGGCTTTGACTCAGGTTTCCTCTATCACTGTCAGTTCTCTGAGAAGCAGGATGAGGACCCAGGCCAACGGCAGGATGAACCCTTTGACTTCCTGCCTATCCACAACACAGACAATGACCCCATTTGCTCTGTCACCTTCAGGTACCTGGCGTGTAAACTAATCAATTAGTATTCTTTATAAGAACAATGGGAAACGCTCACAGCTGCTTTCACATACTTCACCTCAGCAGTATGACCCGTTTGAAATGGTATTCAGCCTAGCCGCTGTTTTGTTGTGTTGCAGCTCCAACAGGCAGCTGCTGCTCTGTGGCATGCACTCAGGATCGATTAGGGTTTACCTCCTGCAGCCTGGCGACCACAGCCTCACATCCATGCAAGCCTACTGGGCTCTCAGTGTCCATGACAACCAGTACGGACACCTGCAGCACATTTGCTGTAGCCATGACGACCACTTTGTGCTGACAGCAGGAGATGATGGAAACATCTTCTCCTTCAGCCTGCTTCCTCCAGAGGAGCTACAAAGAGTCCTGCAGTCAAAGAGGGCCAAGGTCCCATCACCCAGGGTCAGTCCATATTTTATTGCTTTTAGTCTAAACTCCAGGGCAAACCACACATTTTTGCAATGTGAACACAAACACAGAGCAGTCATGTGCAACCAGAAGTCGAGGTGTTATCAATTATAGCCAATCATATCTCAAAATGATTATTATTAATATATTTATAAATAAATATTTATATTGACTTATTTAATATTCATTTATTGCATTGACCGATGCCCACCTGGGTTAGGGCTAGGCTTGAAAATTAGACCAGAGATTAGATGGATCATTATCTGGTGTTGCTTATTATATGGATATGCTTCTTTTTGTATAGATGTGCTTCTAGACAAGAAGAATTTTCAAATGTCAAATTTGACATTGACAACTCCTAAAAGATTTAGATAGATAGATCTCAGGATTCATTGTGAGGACTACTGTGGTGTAGTTCATGTTGGTTGAATAGAAATTACAAAGTTATATCACCTTTTTAATTGTTTTTTTCTGACAGGTTGGTCTTGAGAATGAGACGTTGGCTCAGGACATTGAGGACCCAGCAGCCTACAGGTCAGTGTGAAAGTCCTCTTCAGTCCTCTCCCTCTGCCATTTTTGTTTCATTTTGTTCCTCTATTTATGTTCAGTTTTTTTTTCTATCTGATGAGCATTTGAGGCTGCATGTGCTGTTCTTAGTATCACTGTGTCTGAAAGGACATTAAATGTTTATGTCTTTTAACTACCTCTCATGTGCACCGTGTCCGTCTCCAGCATAGAGACGGCTAAGCAGAAGAAGGAGAAGGACCGTCTGTGTCGGGAGGCCGAGCTGAAAATCACAGAGAAGTGGAAGAAGCTGGCTGAGCTCCAGAAAGTTTTTAAACAGTTGCTGATCGACAACCAGAGTCTGCCGGAGCACATTCGCCTGACACCTGAAGTAGATAAACACACACACCTGGTTCAACCAATGTCAAAACATTAGATAGTTCATTGCAGACTGACACATTTGTTGTGAGAAGCAGCTAGGAGAAAGGACAGAATAATGGACAGACTTCACCATCTTTTGGTTGTGCTTTTAACAATGCAAAAACATGATAACTGAGTACTTCCTATTTGTGTTGGTACCTGTCTTGTGGTTGTGTGTATAGGAGCTGCAGCTGGACCCACGTTTCAGTGAACAAGCAGAGAGGGTGAAGTCCCAGAGGGTGATGGAAGTCAGAAAGCAGATTGGATGGGAGGAGGAGCGTTGCCACATAGCACTCAGCAAGCTGCAGTACTGGTACTGACACAACACACACGTAGTTAATAATAATAAACTAGAGGTTAAACAGTTTACTTGCTGTATCCTGTATACAGTTAACAGCAAGTACGTAAGTTTAAATCATCATAAAAAAATATGTTCTAAACAAATCAGACCAGCAGAATCAGAAGCTCTGCTATTGTGTTTCAGGTTCAGGGACTCTCTGCAGAACATGATTACTTTGGTCGCCATCCGCAGCAAGCACAGCGTCTCCACTTACTGTGTGCCTGTTGTCACTGAGCTTTCAGCTCTGCTTAGACATCAGAGAACACCCAGCCAGTCTGAAGAAAACGGAGCTGCTACACTAGAACGCAGAAAATCTCGAGCTGAGCCTGCAATAGACAGCAGTGCACTAGAAGGTAAGGAAATATCTGCATATTTGTTTCACCTGTTGAAGACGTGATTTACCCATCATGTGTGTTCTCTGCAGAGGAGGCAGTGCTGCGCCCCCATGTGGCTCGTCCAAAAGGGATTAAGCTGGGAGATCGGCAGATTGAGAGGCTCAGAAAGGCTGCTGAGAAAGCTGAACAAGCTCGAGCCAAAATAGAGAAGAGGAAGCAGGAATGGGCCCAGCTGTGAGTGTCAGCTTCAACAACAACATCACCAGACCGCTCTGATCTCTAATTACATTTACACTCTTGTTTTAATAGTCAAGGTTCTGTGCCAAAAGGTGAACTGTAAATGTTGTAATGCTGGTGCAAAACTGTGAAACAGTGACAAATTGTTGGTGCCTCAGTTACGCAGAGAAGCCTAACGAGAACTATGAGGATCCGCAGGATGTGCAGGCAATCCACGAGGCCAAAGAAAACATCGGAGATTTAAAACTGAAGTCAGCCAAAGACTTTACTGTGCCGATACACCTGAGGATGAACGCGGAGAGGAAGCGAGCAGAACTGATAGGCCTGGAGCAGAATGTAATGCAGCAACTGATTCACAACATTAACTTCCAGTATATTATGTTTAGTTAGAAATTGACGGAATCATTTATTCAAATTCTCTAATTCACAAGATGCGTGAGAAGCAGACTGAGATGAACAGACGCATTGTGGCGTTGCGGGACTCCAAGGTTCGTCTGGTGTTGCAGTTGAAGACTCAGGCCCAAGAGCTCCAGAAGGTCCAGCAGCGTTTGGCGGCCCATCTCCACCGCCCACCTCCATCCCTGCCCTCCATACTACCAGAGGAAACCCCAGAAAAGAAGCTCCGGTACAGCCGCGCCACCCTGGAGCGTTACCGTGTTCTGAGGGAACAGAGGTACAGCTGTCAGTGTTCCACACGCAGTCCCAACAACCTTAACTACATCAGTTGTAGTGGTTTTAATATGTGTCTTTTGTAGACCATATTTATATATATATGTAAAAAAATATTGTTCATGCACAAAAAATAATAGAAAGGTGTTTTTTTTATTGATAACTAAAAAAAACATTCACAGTATCTCACAGTCAGGCTGAGGATGAGCAAAGCAGTTACAGCAGGGCGATCTTTTGATTATCTGCTGATGACACTTTAAGGACACTTTTATATTGAAAGGTTTAAGGACGTGAAGAAGGTCGATTTGGAGGGAGCTGCAAGTTTGTTGGAGCAACTGGAGAAAGAATTGGAAGGCCAGGAGGGGAAAAAGGAAGACGAAGAGGAGGAGAGAGGAGAGGAAGGCACTCTCAGCGTGTCACCTTTAACCAGAGAAAATGTTCCAGTAGAGGAGGGAGTGGAGCTGAGTGCGCTGGAGGAGGAGTTACAGAGGGAGGAAGAGATCATACTGCTGCACAAGCAGGACTCACTACTTGAGCAAGTATGTGATCATTGTTAAATAATTAATGAATTTACATCAAATTGAATGTTAATCATCAACTAAATATCTTCTGGAATCTGCTGAGCAGTTCACATTATGTATCACTGTCACTGTAATATGAGGTTGTTTTGTATTACTGTGTTTTTTCATCTCTAGATGGAGAGTTCAGTGTATCAGTTTGATGCAGAACTCATGCTGCTGCGCCACCAGAAGCTGCACCTGGACTGGCAGCTGAAGCTGGCCGACCTCCGGCAGCTGACGCTCTACCAGGAGCTGCTGCTCCTCAAGGAGTTCGAGAGGAGGGAAGATGGCCTGCAGGGGAAGCTCAACGGACGCATCAGAGAGGAGAACAGCATCACGGTATGTGGATGCTCAACCAGGGCAGACACAGCAAGCTTAAACATAATTTATCGTTGTAGTGTGCACAAGCGCAAAGCTGTGTGATGATGATGGAGATCTGATGGACACTGGCAGTGAATGTGGTGGAGGAGGGCTGCCTTGATCCAACACTGAAATGACATTTAACAGTGCAGAGAACAACAGATTTTAACTTTGAAAACAGCTATCGGATGACTGGCTCTCAGAGTCTGTGGAAGAATCTGATTGGTTAATAGAAGCAAAAGGGAAAGAGAGGCAGCCATTGAGAAAGAGAGAGGATACTTGTTCATAGAAGAGTGTCTTCCTGATTGACCTTTCACTTAGCTTCATGTGAAGCTAAATGAAAGAGTGAAAAATGAGTGGCTTTTTTTTTTTTTGTCAATTTAACAGACCTGGCACACTGACAGTGTTTTTCTGATCACCTGTTAGTAAACATACATATTTGTTCTGTGTCTCCTCTGTTTCCTGATAGTCGAAGCTGGAGGAGTGTAATGACCAGCTGGAACTGAAGCACAGAGAAATAGCCAAGCTCCAGGAGCGAGAGAAGACACTGATCACCACCTTCCAGGCGCTGCTTGGCGAAAACAACAAGTTTGAAGATTTTCTGACCAACGTCTTCAAGAAGAAGGTTAAACGTGTAAAGAAGAAGGAGCAGACAGGAAATGAAGGTGAAGAGGAAGCAACACTGTATATGTCTGTGATGCTTTGTGTATCATTATATCCGTTACTATCCCAATTTGTGTTTGCAGAGGAAGAATCGGACAGTGATGAAGACTCTGAAGACGATGACTGGGATGATAATGGCGATTATGACAGTGGCACAGAGGACGGAGGAGTTCATCTGGACGACAGCGTTTGTCCACCAGGTACTAAAATCCTACACAGGCTCACTGTGAGCAAAGCTGTTAAACTTAGGTTTTGGTTTTGGAGATTGCAAGGCACTTTTAGAGCTTCCCTTTTAGCTTCAGCTAAAAGTATGACTCTGTATGTGGGACTCAGGTTGTGAGCCAGAGTTGTTTGAGAATACACTGCAGCTGCGTGAGCGTCGCCTGGACCTGGAGGAACAGCTGGCTGAAGAGAAAAAGAGTGCTGAGCTTCTGAAGAAGGAGTGTGACACCCTCATCAAGAAGGTCGAAATCGATCTCATCTGTCATGTTTCTATTGCTATGGACTCTTCGGTCACTTACCCCTTTTTGTTTTTGGGTGGCTCTGCAGGAGAAATCAGTGAAGAGCAGTCGGCAGGCGGTAGAGAATGACTTGGAGCTAGTCAACAAAGAGAAACAGCAGAAAATGAATGAGCTATATGTGGTGGTCCCTCTCAGACTGCACCAGGTAAACAGCCAAAAAACAATGAAGAACATAGCAGAGCAGGGAGAGTGAGAGCTGGACGTAAGTTAGTGCTAGACTTATGCTAGCACTAACTTACTGCGTACTTTGAAATTTGGCTTGTCTTTATCCATTTTCTCAATTTATCCCCTTTGGCAACTACTCTCTGTCCCTTTCCCTTCTTTCTCTTCTCGTCTCTCAGATTGAATATGTCACCAGTGGCTCAGTGCCATCTGACCTGAGCCCAGCACTGGTGCTGGATAGGACGGAGCTGAGCAGGTTGCAGGAACGCATCAAGGAGCTGCAAGTGGAGAAGGGCCAGCAGAGAGAGCTGTACTTTCAGGCGCGCCAGCAGCATGTCAGGCTCATCCACGACCGAAAGGACATGGACGCCAATATCCAGAGTAAGAGCGCTCATCTAGGTGAACCTGAAACCTCTGAAGGTGTGATTCCTAGATACAGTCATGTGTTGATTGATCTGTGTGTTGGTGTAGTACTGGAAAAGCAATGCGACGAGCTGATGATGATGAAGTATGGGAGGATGGTGGATCTGGAGACTCTGCAGACACTGTCGGGCAACAGAACCCTGGAGGAGCTCAAGCAGGAAAAACTTCTCCGTGAAGCTACATACGCCAAGGAAATCAAAGAGTGGGATGTACGCTGACCTGTGTCTGTGTGTGTGTGTGTGTGTGTGTGTGTGTGTGTGTGTGTAATGACGTGTCACACATATACATTATATCTACTGTGTGCCTTGTTTTGTCCTCTTTAAACTCAAGATCTTACTTAGGTTAAAGTAAGTTTATTAATATTCTTTTTTTACGGCTTTATGTGTGTGTATGCAATCCAGGAAAAGGTAGCAGAGGCACGCCAGGCTCTGATGGAAGTGACCAAGAGTAACACAGAGCGTCTTCTTATCATGACAAACCTCTTTGACCAGAAGAAAGAATTAGAGCACAAACTCAATGCCAGGCAGAAGAAAATGGTAACTTCTGTGCATTACATTTATACAGAATTAATCAGAGTTGTGATTGTGATGATTTGTCATACTCCCTGAACCACTCTTTCACAATTTGAGCCTCATGAATCCTGGTATGGTCATCTTTCAATATACCCGTTACATAAGCAATGAACAAAATCCACTGATAGAATAACCTGGTCATTCAGTATATTCAGGTAGTCAGCTGACCTCATTCTTTGGACACATAACGTTGCTGAACCTAGACCTGACCAACTGCAGCAACCCCAGATCATAGCACTGCCCCCACAGGCTTGTACAGTAGGCACTAGCCTCACCCTCTCTTCTTACCCTGATGCGCCCATCATTCTGGAACAGGGTAAATCTGGCCTGTTTTCTTCTATTACTAGGTGCACCCCTGACTGAAGTTGGATTTTGGTAATTATTGAGGCCCATGAACAATTACGGGTCACTTTGTTTGTTTAGGTACTGTCCACTGCATGTCTTTACAAGAGCTTGCTTATGTGTATCCAGGGCAAACAGTTTCAGGATTACAGGAGACGCGTGGACCAGGAGGAGATCCGGAGGCTCCGGGAGCTGGTAAAAACACAATCACAGCAGGCAGAGGCCCTCAGAACAGAGATTGGTCTACTGTCCCGTAAAGGAGGCCAGGTATTGCCCCCTGGCCAGGCCCCGCTGCCCCCACTTGCCCCTTTGCCCACCCCCGCACACAGCACCAACAAGAGCAAACACGGTACGAGGCGTCCTTCCAAATAGTTTAAAGGACAAAACTCATTCTGCAAACAGAGAGCTAGTTACCAGAGTCAGAACAAACAGAGTCACTATTTAGTTAGAAGACCCACTTCCCTGGTGGCACTTTTCTTATAGAGTATTGTTATTCTTAAAATAAAAAATTCTAATATTCTTGACTATCGTGTTTATTCACAATTCAAATTCTTACAGATGAGTCTCGAATGTGAAAGCTAAATTACTGTCTAGCATCTTCATTGATTTTACAGCCTCTTGGATCCAGTTCAGTGAGTTTAGTCAACTTAATAGCACCATAAATAAAATATGAACAACCTTTTATTTAAAAAAAAAATGCAGCTATCATTCTACAGCTG
Source organism: Anabas testudineus (assembly GCF_900324465.2). NCBI lineage: Eukaryota > Metazoa > Chordata > Actinopteri > Anabantiformes > Anabantidae > Anabas > Anabas testudineus. The sequence continues at coordinate 17,999,568 of NC_046630.1, forward strand.
TGGCACAAGCTGCTTATTGAATCTTATTGACTGCCTGAAAATTGAGCTGAAAAATAAGTGGATGTTTCAGCGTTCGCATATCACAGAGTCACCACTGTAAACAACTGCACGAGGAAGTGCTCTTTGAAACTCCTCCTCATTGAAAACAAACCCTGATAAACCACTCCCTCCTTCCTGTCAGTGAAACTGGGTGTTTCACTATCTGAATGGAAATGGCGCAGGGAGGAATTCAGCTAGAACACGAAAAACTGTGCTGTTCAATCTGTCTGGATCTACTAAAGGATCCAGTGACTATTCCCTGTGGGCACAGCTACTGCATGAACTGCATTGAAAGCTGCTGGGACGAAGAGGCTCCAAAACAAACCCACAGCTGTCCACAGTGCAGACAGACCTTCACACTGAGGCCTGCCCTGGTGAAAAACACCTTGTTAGCAGATTTAGTGGAGGATCTGAAGAAGACGGGACTCCAGGCTGCTCCAGCTGATCACTGCTATGCTGGACCTGAAGATGTGTCCTGTGATTTCTGTACTGGGAGAAAGCGAAAGGCTACAAAGTCCTGTCTGCAGTGTCTGGTTTCCTCCTGCGAGCTCCACCTCCAGCCTCATTATGACATTGCTCCATTAAAGAAGCACAAGCTGGTCAGACCTTCTGCAAACGTTAAGGAGAAAGTGTGCTCTCATCACAAAGAAGTGATGAAGATTTTCTGCCGCACTGATCAGCAGTGTATCTGTTATCTCTGCTTGATGAATGAACACAAAAGCCACGAGACAGTCCCAGTTGAAGAGGAAATGACTAAGAGGCAGAAAGAGTTTGGAGCAGGTTGGCAAAAAATCCTGCAAAGAATTCAGCAGCGAGAGAAATATGTGAAGACGCTCCAGCAACAGTTGGAAGCCATCAATCGGTCTGCTGATAAAGCTGTGAAGAGCAGTGAGAAGAGCTTCAATGAGCTGATTAGTGGTATCAGGAAAAGAAGCTCTCACATGAAGCAGCAGATCAGATGTCGGCAGAAAACGGAAGTGAATCAGGTCAAAGAGCTCCAAAAGAGGCTGCAGCAGGAGATTGCTGAGCTGAGGCGGAAGGACGCTGAGCTGGAGCAGCTCTCACACAGCGAGAACCCCACTTGGATGTTCCATAATTACCCCTCGCTGTCAAATCTGACTGAAGCTCCTGACTCACCGACCATCACAATCCATCCCCTGCACTACTTTGAAGATGTAATGACAGCTGTCTCTGTGGCCAAAGATAAGCTAGAGCACACTCTACTTGAGGAGTGGACCAGGATCTCAAAGATGGAGACTGAAATGGATTTCTTACTTCCACAAGCAGAGCCCAAGACCAGAACTGAATTCTTAAAATATGCACAACAAATCACACTGGACCTGAACACAGCACACACTGAGGTATCATTATCTAAAGGGAACAGAAAAGCAACGAATATGGAAGTGTTTCAGTTATATCCCAGTCATCCAGACAGATTCACTGACATGTTTCAGGTCCTGAGTAACGAGAGTCTGAGCAGACGTTGTTACTGGGAGGTGGAGTGGAGTGGAGGAGGAGTTTCAGTTGCAGTCGCATATAAGAGTCTAAACAGAACAGGGGACGATAGCAGATTCGGCACCAATGACAAGTCTTGGGCATTGGAGCGTTCCTTTAGTGGTGATTATCATTTGAAACATGACAACATCACAGCTTCTATCTCAGGCCCTCAGTCCTCCAAAGTAGGAGTGTACCTGGATCACAGGGCAGGTACTCTGTCCTTCTACAGCGTCTCTGAAACCATGACTCTCCTCCACAGAGTCCGGACCACGTTCACTCAGCCTCTCTATGCTGGGATTTGTGTTGATTATTTTGGATCTACAGCTGAATTGTGTGAGCTTAACAATTTTTGCTCATGAATTACTGCATATTTTTAAAGGAAGTATTAGACGAGCAGCACGAGCAGGATCTGACAGTACAGAAGAAAAAGTCTGTAAAAGAAATGACATCAAGTACGTCAGCTTAGAGGTTCTCAGATTAAAATTCTGTCTTCTACCCATTAGAACAGTGGTTCCCAAACTCAGTCCACAAGCCCCCCCCCCCCCCTATGCCGTGTTTGTTTTCTGTCCCTGCCCTAACCGTTGTTGGTTACCTGGATCAGATGTGTTCAGTCACTTCGACTTTCCCCACTCATCTGCCATCCCATCTCAGACTCTAACTAATGTTTTTAAAGTGATTTAAGTACATTTACAATTTACCTTAATCTCGTAATGTAACTAAGCTGAGTAACTAACCTGAATTTAGTGTTGTAGGCAACTACTTTATCTGAACCAGTTACCTACATCATTGTTTTTGTATCTGCTTTTGTCAAGATCACTTTTCGGTGACCTGCTAACTTCTTTGCATAATGTTCTCATCTCCTACCATCTTATTACCTCTATGTTTGTACTTTGACCAGTCTGGATTTGCCTCTGTGGTCTGTGCAGTAGTCATAAGAGTGAAAGCACATCAGACATTAAAACATGATGCACTATAATATAAAGCCCACTGAGGCTAAATTCTTATTTGGGAATCTTGATTTGAATTAGTTTAATATAGTATTTCTGATACTTTCATTGCCATTTTCATTATATTTTAAGTCATTTTCATTATTTTTTCTTTCAGTTTTTGTTGGTTTTACTACTTTCAGTTTCAATTCTTCAGTTCTGTGGTAAAAAATGAACCTGATACCTGAAATTGTGTGTTGCCATTGTCTGGGAAGTCCCAAGTTTTCCTCCCACATATTCTGTGAAATCCCTGTGAAGTTATGGGAGAGTTCTCTGGAGTAAACCCTCCTCCCTGCAGAGTCTATGGCCAAGGCTCTTCTTTTGTGATGAAGGTCCCACACTTGCATAGCATTCATTAAGTTTTGTGAAGTTTTGAACTAAAGCTTTACTTCAAAGTATGTGGTTCTGTCTTGTACCAAGTACCATTCTGGACAAATGGAATGATTTACCTACATCAGTGTTCCTGTAGCTGCTCTTGTTAAGATCACTATTCTGGGACTTCTTGCAATGTTCCCATCACCTACCAGTGTTTCATCACTTTATAGGCTTAGTTAAAACTGACTCCTAACCATAAACAATAAATATTATATATGTACTCTGACCAGTCTGGATTTGCCTCTATGGTCTACACAGGAGTCCTAAGAGTGAAAGCACCAATTCCAGGCGTGTTCTAACATTACCTCATTTCGGTTTTACCTGGAGAAACATAAGATGACAAAAAAAAGGCAGAGTAAAGCATTTGTTCGGTGTTTTTCGATCAGGTGTCCATGCCAGTGTTTCAACACGCACTGGTAAGAAACACGCCCACATTAAACCAGCAGCTTGTCTTATTTATTTGCAGACCGAGGACTGTTTCCACTTTAAAACACCACTAAAGGAAACCTTTTCAGAGGGCAGGTGAACACTTTCATATTCAGAGAGGAATATTCACTCAGGGGACACACGGCCTCCATGTAGCAGAGACTGGGACAAACTGTTCAATCTGACTCGATCTACTGAAGAATCCCCTGTTCTCCGTGGGCACAGCTGCTGCAATCCTGAAAGAAGTCCTGTCTTCGTCAAAAACATGTTGCAGACAGATGTAGCGATAGAACAGGAGACGAGAGGAAGTCAAACGGCTCCAATTGTTCACAGCTCTGCCTGGTCTGAAGATGTGACCTGCGACTCGTGCATAGAGAGAAAACGGAAAGCCACCAAGTTATGCCTGCAGTGTACGGCCTACTACTGTGAAGAACACCTCCAGCTTCACAATGAATTAGTTCCATTGAAGAAACACAAGCTACTCGAAGCTTCTACAAACCTTCAGGAGTTGATGTGTTCTCGTCACAATGAGGTAAAGAGAATTTTCTGCCGCACTGATCAGCAGTGTATCTGTTCTTGCTGCTCCACAGAAGAGCACAGTGGTCACAGAATAGTGTCTGCTGAAAAAGAAATGGCCGAGAGGCAGAAGAAGGCCAGAGAGACTCAGCAAGTTGTCAAACAGAGAATCCAGAGTGGAGAACAAGACATGGAGGCGCTTCAACAGGAGGTGGATGCGATCAACTCCTCTGCTGAGAAAGCAGTGAAGGACAGTGAGACAATGTCCACTGAGCTTGTCCAACTCATTCAAAAAAATGTTTTTGATGTGAAACAGCGAATCACTTCACAGCAGGAAATGGAAGTAAGACGAGTCAGAGAGCTTCAGGAGGAGGTGAAGAAGGAGCTTGTGGAGCTGAAGAAGAAAGACAGTGACTTGGAAAAGCTCTCACACACAACGGATGAAGTTCTGTTTCTGCATAATTGCCCTTTGCCACATCTGAGTGAGTCTACACACTCAAGAAGACTTGATGCCTACTCTCTGCACTACTTTGAAGGTGTAAGAAAAGCTACGGCAAAGGCCAGAAAAAAAATAAGAGACAGTTGTGATAAGGAATGGAAGGAGATCATCAAGACAGTCATTGAAGTGGACGTCTTACTGCCCAAGACAAGAGCTGAACTCTTAAGATATTCACTGCCACTCACACTGGATCCAAACACAGCACACGCATACCTGTTATTATCTAAAAAGAACAGAAAAGTAACCTATGTGAAAGACTACGCAAATCTCCAACGTCCACACGGATTCGAGGACAAGTACCAAGTTGTGAGTGGACAACCTTTATCTGGACGCTGTTACTGGGAAGTGAAGTGGAGGGGATTAGGAGTTTCAGTGGCAGTCACATACAAGGACATCAGTAGAACAGGAGTGGAAAGTGAATTTGGAAACAATGATAAGTCGTATGTATTAGATTGTTCAGGCAGAAGTTATAATACATATTATAAATTCAAACATAACGGTAACAAAACTGATGTCACAGGCCTCTTGTCCTTCAGAATTGGAGTATTTCTAGATCACAGGGCAGGTACTCTGTCCTTCTACAGAGTCTCTAATACAGTGACTCTCCTCCACAGAGTCCAGACCACGTTCACTCAGCCTCTCTATGCTGGACTTACTGTTCGTTATTATAATGCAACAGCTGAATTTGATTTACCACCAAGATAAAGACAGAATCTCCGTTATGACAACTCATCCAAGGTTTTAATCATAAAACCTAAACAACCAATAGAATCTTTTGTGTGGTGTGGGTATGTATAAAAATTAAAATTACACAATTAACAGACAGGAGTCAGTGCTGACAATCTGTTGGTGTGTGTTATGGTATCTTTGTGTTATGCTGTAATTCTTTCCTAGTAATCTAAGTGTAGTACATATATGCAGATGTTACTTGTGATCTGTAACTGGCTTGAAATAAAAGTGTAATTATGTAGTGAGGTGAATTTGTGGATCAATATATTGAGACTTTGAATAATAATTACTGATTGTACATGTGAACACAGTCAATCAATAAAGTTGATTTGTTTTCTAAGAATGAAAGATTTGCTTTGTTTTTTCCCCCAGTTCCCCCGAGTAGAGACAATAAAGTGAGTAGAGAAGTAGAAACTGGAGACTCTGATAGTGGTACAGAAAGACTCAGACGTGAAACCAAACTGAAGACGATGGACGGAATATGAACGAAACAGTGAAGCAGAACACTGGGTGGAGAAATACAAAAACAGAGAGGGAACTAGAGGAAAATAGTTCCTTTTTCAACATAGTCTAGATTTTCTTAACACAGATAATAGAGCGGGACATGGTGCTGTCTGACTGAGGAGCTGGTATTCAGTCTAACAGTAGTTTCCTACCTTGAAACAAAGCTTCCCCACCTGAGCACACAGCTGTCTATGTTGTTCCAGGCTGCTACACAAGGTGGCGTCATTTTCTTAAAACACTTTTGAGTCTCTCCTCAAGAAACTCCGAGCAGGCTGTGAATTGTAGGAACTTATAAACAGTACCTCATAAAAGGTGTGTGCTTTTCCAAACTATGAGCAGTTAATGCATCTCGCTGCAGGTGGACTTCAGACAACTTCTAGATTCATCTCAAGAAAAAGCTAGATCTTTTTTTTAAAGAATAGATTATGTATTAGCTTGTTTAGTCTCAGTGTGTCACTAAGTAAAGTCATTCAAACAAATGTCTTAGCATTAGACTTTTGTTTGAATTTGACTTGCAGTGCACATCAATGCAGTGAAGGTTAAGATTCATAACACAGCACTAAGCCACTGGACTGTATTCAAAGCTTCACTTCTCATAGATATGTACAGAAACAGAAAGTGTAAAAGTGACTCATGTAGATAATGCTTATTTACATAGGCAAATACATAGACAATTGTCCGAACATACTTTATATCCCATAACCTTTATACACGTCATACAGTAACTACAGTAACACTTCCATTAGTCCAGGCACATTCTGTTAGGGCTCAGATTAGGAGTGGTCACAGCGAGGAGGCTCTCTCTAAGTGTAATTTGAGGGCTATTTGGATTTACCAATCCATGATAAATATTACATGATCAAAAAGTCTAATCTAATACTCAGCACTGGGCAGCTCTAGCCCACTAAGGTCTGATCCAGCCAGAGACACAACAAAGTCCAAACAAACCTCTGAATTACTGGTAACTAACTGCCAACTAAAAACAAAGCTCCTGTGTGATAGAAAATACATGTATATGTTTCTTTTTCTTTTTTCTAATCACTCACTTCTGTTGTTATGCATGTATATAAATGATTTTAAACTTTAAGATTATGTTATTTGGAGGAGTTCTGAAGGAGCAGGTCCACCAAAACTACAACCTCTGAGCAGATGGACCACATCGACTCAGCCCAGTTTTTTTTAGGCAGAGGGATGTTGAAAAACCATTCACCTACATTCACTCAGTACTTTGCATCTAGAGATATAGGGATAAATTCACACATTTGAAAACGTCAGATTGGGCTGAATGAGACTTCACCTTTTCTAAACTAAATGGTTCATGAGTTCCTGTAAATTGAAAAAAACTTTTAATGTTATAATGTGATGAAACAAATCAGCTGCAGCGTTTCCACACTGACATTACAAGAATGATTGTTTTGTAATCAGTTACCTTTTTTTCCTCATTTCATCCCTTAGTCTGTAAAATATCAGAAAATTATCAAACATGTCCATCACAGCGTCCTAGAGCCCCCAGTGACATCAGTTACCATGATGGCAGATTAATCAATCAAACCCCCAAATGTCTGAATTATTGTCAACACCTAATGATACCAGAAGACACACATAGGTCTAAGAAAACATTCAGGAAGTTTGACCAGGAAACCTCTGTCCCCACTCTCTAAGACCTGTGTCCAGTGTCTACACTGCTCTTGTCCAGCCTCAGCGTCCTCTGGGCTCACAGAGCAGCCAGCTCCAGCAGCAGCTTCTCCTTCTCCTGCTGCAGCTCCACGATGCTCTGCTTGTTCTGCTCCAGCCGGTCCTCCAGCCACTGCAGCAGGGGCCCGCTCACCGCGGACATCTGGCTGCAAAGGTTCTTGGTGAAGACCGAGCCGTTGTGGATCTTAGTGACGGGGTCCAGGTGCGCCAGGCTGTGGATCTTGCGATAGGTGTCCTGCTCTTCCTGGCACAGGATCCGTGGCAGCTCCACGGCCGACTCCAGGCACACCTTACCGATGGCCTCACGGGGCACGACGTGGATGGGGATCTCCACCCGCTCGTATTCGGAGCCTTTCTGCGCCTGAACGGACTGGAAGCAGGTGTACAGCACCCGGCCCGTCTTGGTGTTCTTGTCCTCGATGAAGCAGGAGAAGATGAGGCCCACGAAGCACTGGTCCAGCATCTGGTACATGGCCTGGGTCCGCACGTCAACGTGGGACGGCCACACGGTGATGTGCGGGTGGGAGTGGTACCAACCGACCACCCGCATCGGCCTGCCCGTCATGTCGGCCAGCCTCTCCGCCTCCGTGGAGGCCGCTGACAGCTGCTCCGGGGAGATCTCCACCCGGTCCTTCCTCTTGTCCGAGCGGCGGAGGATGATGACGGAGTGGATGTGGACGATTCGAGTGACTTCGACCTCTCCGATACACAAACCCATAACCTCTTCCTTCTCTGTGCTTAACGCATGATTCATACACACCAGAAAGGCGTCTGACTCCAAGTGAACTGCGCTCACTGCCATAGTTTCCTTAAATTAAACTTTCTGTTCGGTGGGAAGATGTAAACACAAGCAGAAACAGCGCTCCACTTCCGTGTTGTGAGGTGCTACTCCAAAACAGTCCGTGTTGGTGCACCGGACTCGTGCATCTTTAAAGGTTCCGCTGATCAATGCAGTGATGCTGAGTTGATAAACTACAGTTTGAAATGGAAATTAACCGAAATCCAGTAAAGTAACTACATTTACCATGAGGTTATCTTTGAAAAATCTATCTAAAAAAAAAAAAACATAATATAAAGCAGCAGGGGTTAAAATAAGGGACAAATGTAATACATATACAATGGCTCTATTCCTGCACAAAATTAGTTGATAATTTAATTTATGTGATAATTGTATTCATGATCACAAATCAACATGAACATGAAACATGAAAAATAACAAAAAATGTTAAATGCTAATTGAAAATTAAACTTCATGTTCACATAAAATAAAATAAAGAAACATTAGAGGTAGGTAATTAACAGATTCAAAGCTATTTTAATTGCTGTGCAAGTGTAAAACAAACAAACAAACAAACAAACAAGCAAAATTAAAATAAATAAATAAAAACATAAACTCTTACATTATGTACTTTCTTACCGTAAATGCCCTTTGGTGCAAATTATGTACCTGAAGGTAATACTTTAAAATGTAGTCTCTAAAGAGACAATGTGGACAATTCTGATTGAACCTCATGGTTCTGGAAGTCACTGATGAGGCTATATGAAATAAAAATGTAAAAGTTTTAATTTATCTTTTGCTTCTGCTTTTTTGTGTGACATAACTGCAGCAAATCCATTCAAATTGTCTGTGTTGTGCTGGCAAAAAAAAAAAAATCAATTGCTTGCTTAAACTTGTGAGCTACCCCCCTGTGCATGCACTACTTAATGACTTCTGTTTATTCAAACTTACAAAACCCAGCAGCTGAACCACCACTGTATGAGCCAAACACACCAAGTCCTGATAGTGAGGCTAACTGAACTGTGGTCTGGACTCTGTGGAAGAGTCATGGTTTTCAGAGACCCAGTAGAAGGACCTGCACCAATATCCAGAAACACTCTTATACTGGTAGATTGTGCACCTGAGATAAAGGTTACAATGCTAAAATCATAATAATATTCTAAGGTCCAAGATTCATCATCATTTCCAATTCCATGGGAAATCAATTGTTGCTTTTCTATTTCCTTCAGATAATGACTCCTCAGTGTTTAGATCTGGTGTGATTTGTTTTGACTATTGTAAGAATTCAGATCTGGTCTGAGGCAGTAAAGCTTCTTGGGGCAGTAAAACATCCTCTCCACTCTCAGTCAGTGAGCTTTTGGGACATTCCTCACTGAGAGTGTCCTGTAGTTTATCTCTGACTCCTGTCACAGCTGCCATCACACCTCAAAGTAGCTCAGAAGATGAATATTGATGCTGGATGAGTCTGTAGATTCATCAACACATGACAGTGAAGGGAACTTGTGTAGGACCTCAGTATGGTCTGCAATGAGTGAGAGCTTCTCCAGCTCAGTGTCTTTGCAGTTTGATGATCTCCTGCTGCAGCTTGTCCTGAAGCCCTTTGGCCAAGCTGATATCAGTTTTCTGCTGAGAGCAAATCCATCGTGTCACATCGGTGCCTATATTCTTGATGAGATGCACCATCTAAGAGAAGATCTTCTCACTGTTCTTCAGTTTTATCAGCAGAGCCTCCACCTTCTGATGAAGCACTTCACATCTTTCACTTTGCCTGGAAATCGATGATGATACGTGTATGATTATTATTCTTCCATGGACTTTGTGTACACGCTTTGGCACCTGAATTGTCCACTGACATGTTGCTTCAGCATAAACCATTTACTCATTAGTGTCCAAAGAAATGCTGTTGTGGACAGTGACTGATGAAAACACACCACTTGTCCCTGCGCAGAGCAAATGTAAAGCTGCAGGTACTTCAGTTAGATTTCACCACAAGGTGCCGTCATTGGCTTTATTTTCATTTTACTCCTCTTCCTCATTTTGTTTGGTTGGTTGGTTTGTCCTATTCTAACTTTATACTATGTATCAGTCTGTTGACCTGCCTGTTTAAGGTAATTATTCATTTATTTTAATGAAATGTATTTTTTAATTGGCTAAAACCATTTATTTTGTTAATGTGACAAAATGCAGTAGATGGCTATCCATGACCATATATGACACATTCTGGGGGTACAGAGCCTCATTGAAATAGATAACATTAATATTGGCACGTGCCTAAAGGTTGCTTTGAAATTCTATACTCATCGCCCACCTCCCTTTACCTCTTTAGCTGCATTTATTTCATGATGTCAGACAAAGTCATACAAACTGTACAGTTCTTTTAAAATTACATTTATGATTCTCAGATTTTAGTTGCATTACACAAACAGTAAGGGTGGCTTAGCGGCCATTTTACATATCTATATGTAGTTGCAATCACAACTAGCAAATTGTCTAAATACAATATGTATAAGGTATAGGCTAAGTCAGTGACGCAACCACTGTTACAGGTTAGAATATCTCATAATGGACATAATCCAAAGAAAGAATGTTAATATTGGATGTACTGAAAGCATGATACAGACATTCATGTTGTCCTCAGGAGTATTTTTGATGGTGGCATTTCTGGTGAGAACTTAAGTTTGTGACCAAGTAGCTGTCAAACTCCTACTTTTTATTGTGATTAGCAAATGTTAGCACCGACTAACATCAACTAAGATGGTGACGATTGTACCTGTTTAAAATCAGGTACTGTTAATATTGTCAAAGTGCAGATGTTTGAGCTGTTTCAGTCCCTCACACTTTTTAAAGGTGTGTAGACATGAGATTCATCTAGAGACTGTGAAAATAATAACAGTTTTGCAGGATACCTGAGTTATGGATGTTACATTCAGACTTGCAGCCTGGGTTCTTCTTGTTTACAAAATGCTGCGTTGGAAGTTGTGACGTTTCTCTACATTTCTCTTCTTATATCAACATTTTCAGTGACGCAGTTCTTCCTCTGTTCAGCACCCCGATATAACATGAGTCCCTCATACAGTCAGTCCCCATATTTCTTGACTAATTAGACCTAAGAAACCTGACAGGCTGTATCCACTCTCATGTCTCCATAGCAACAGCTTCTGGTGGTAAAACTTTGATGCTGAACGCGGCTTGACAGTAGCACACGCATGATCAAACACACACACAAACATGTATGCCTTTCTATAGTTGTAAGGACACTCAGTATTATGATGCTTACCTTAACCATCCTAACTAGATGTCTAACTACAGTCCTTTAACGCCGTGGGAACCGTCCAGAACGTCCTCACAAGAATCTTTTCAAACTAAAATCTTTCCACTAAGTCATAGGAAGACCCACCTGTGCAACAAAAATGATGTGCGTACGTGTGTTCGGGAGTCAATGGATTATTTGCTCTGGCACATGTTTTTGCAGAGGCGCATGGTATCCATGGCGACTATGATGCAGCCAATAAGAGTTGATTGAAAGGTTAACTTTAGCTTAGTAAGTAGGTATGGTTTCAACATTAAAAGTAGGCCCATGAACATTTAGTGAAAGAAACAGACCTGTGCAGACACATGGGGTTACACAAGTGAATGGAAGGAGAACACTTGATGCTGAATAAGTAACCAAACAAACCTTTTAATATAAAATGCTAATTGTTATTCTAGAAGAAATTCATCATTCTGACCCCACTCTGTCACTGTCAACATCAAACTCACTGATTTCCATTATAAAGACAAAAATATTTAAAAATGTATTGAAAATGCACAAATAGATCATATAATAATATTCAAAATACTGTATTTACTGGGGACTATTTTTTAGTGGTAGATGAATCAACTTTCGGTGCTTGAGTGATTGTTACCAACATCAGACTGGGTGTAAATAAACTAGTGTGTGTCTGTGTTCATGGCTATGAAGCAACATGTCAGCCAGTGCAACATCACAGTATGACATGCGGATATATGTGTGAGTTGTGTTGTTGGAGCTGTGGCACAGAATGATAATATATATATAAGACTGGCGCCACACAGTACCTGCTACAGCAATCAGTTCATTGCTGGTTTGAACATTTCATTAATCATCATTACTGCACTAATTTATTTTAAGCGGAACTGAAGCAGGAAATCAATGTGATCAGTGAAAAACCAAGACCAAAGTCTTTACAAACGTGGAGGAAGTGTACAATAACTGCTGAGTTCAGGTCCGTGAGCTACTGAAGTGTAGAATCATAATAATGTAGTTTTCTTCACTTGTGAAGACAAACATAGGAATGTTACTCAAAGACACAAAACACATCTAGTTTGTTCATCACAGTGCTTCACAGAATATATGAGTCCAAACTGACTTTGTTTCCACCTGTTGAACATTTAAAGTGAATGAGGAAGTAAAATGTAGGGTTTAGGACCCTGAGGACTCCCATCCTCCCTGATAGATGAATGTGTGGCGGCCACACACATATGAAGCTGCTTTCAAACGCTGCAAGAATAATCTGTTTGATTTTCTATGAATCCTAAATGTAGTAAAAATATCAATTGTAACAATCAATCAATTACAAGTTACTTTTGATCTATTTAAACACATTTATATGTACTTATACATTATTTATACACTGTCTATATATAAAAATTAGAGACTGACAAGTGTCACAACACAAAGGAAATAATTGATAATAATAATTAAGAAACACAAACTATTTAAACAGTCAGTGTTAAATAGTTATTATTTATCATGACACTAGCATCACCAACAGCATAGAGACACTACATTATCTGGGCTTAATATGATAACCACATCAGGTGTAGTTTGCTACTTAGCTTAGCTTAGCTTACACTCATAAGTTTTTTGAAACTAGTCCTCGAGATGAATGTTTTTTTTACATGTATATTTTATAACTTTGTTCCAAATATTACAGTATAATTATTGTTGAAACAGGTACTCCTAAAAGTGCACTACATCAGCAGAAGCACCAGCCTGTGTGCCGACAGCTGAGAATTCCGAGTTTCCCCAGAAGTGCCTGAATGCGGCAGGAGCGTCAATCCTCCACCCCTCGAGGAAGCCGAGCGACATCCATCAGACTCGCAGGACTGTCAGAGGTGAAGTGGAGCCTTCTCCGTCCGCACCTCCAGCAAACGCTCCGCCGCGCCGTCACACCGAGCTCCGGCCAGGTGTGGTGATCTCTGCGCGGGTCTTCTTCTCCGTCAGGACTGTGGGAGAGATGCGACGTCTCGCAGGAGGAGGAGGAGACGAACTGGCCAGGCAGCACCACCACCACCACCACCAGCAGCAGCAGCAAAAGAAGCAGCAGCAGACACCTGAGAGGAAGATCTGAGTTTGTTCCTGCACCGTCAAACAAAGGTAAGAGCCACAAAGAACAGAAAAGGAACAGATGGTACCGAGCCCCGGCTGACAGGTGGAGCTAGGTGCAGGTGGTTGTTTGCTTGTTGTTCATTAGCGCTCTTTCCGTGTCCAGCATCAGTTAAATAAATAAAAAAAAAAAGAGCCAGGTATGAGTCATAGCCCGGCGCAGGGCTGCTGGAGGATGAGGATCTGCTGTGGAGCAAAGTGCAGCCTGCAGCCTCCAGAGCCACAGCTCTTTATCCACCGCTGCACATGCAAAGCGCTGCACACGTGTGTTGTTTAGGCAAATCAGTACTAACTGTGCGTGTGTGGGCTTGTAGTGGGTGTGCGTGCACGTGTGTGTGTGTGTGTGTGTGTGTGTGTGTGTGTGTGTGTGAGAGAGAGAGAGAGAGAGAGAGAGATGCACCTGGGAAGACTTTAGGTTGCTGCCTTGTATGAGCCAGAATTCACACATTGAGAAATCAAACAGTGTCCTATATAAAGTTTAATGTATGTGGACTGTACATGTTCTTAGTGGTTCGGTTTAGGCCCCGTGCTTGGTGGATCCTGACTTGTCAGCACAGAGCCTGATCTCAGCCCCATCCAACTCCTTTGGGATGAACTGGAACACCAACTGTGATCCAGACCCCACATTGAATTCCTTTTGAGATTAAAATATTGCATTTATTACTTAAAATTAGGGGTGCGGCAGGATACCTGTATATACATTTGTCCAATGTATTGTCTTAGAAACACTTTATTCCAACTTTTTTTGTGTTTTGGCTTTAAGTACTACGATACCCATGAGGCTCAGCTGCTGTTTTGATGGAGATGAGGCTGGAGACACCGATCTGAAAGTCTTTATTTAAACTGAAGAATGTTTTTACAGCTTTTCTTCAAAGCTAAATGTTATAGCTTCATCATTTTTAGTGTTTATCTATTACATTTTTGCTTTTCACAGTATCTACCTGATGCTTCATGACCGAGATAATCATCCATCGCACTGTTTATATGCCTCAAAGTCCTAAAACTGTCAGTCATCCAAACAAATGTTTATGGGAAAATGACTGGGAGTGCCCACAGGTACTGTTGTAAATGTGTTTAAAACATTTGCAACTGTGTCCAAATTTTCAGCTTTACTTACAAATCAAATACCTTGACATGTTGGAGCTCGCTGCTCGTCTTAAATTCCCTTCAAACTGTTCAGCCAGGTGTTTCCACGAGCAAGAGAGGCTGGCGGTCCTGCGGCTTCAGCATCTCTGTCTCACAAAAAGGAGAGAAGGCAGATTAATCAACAAAAGCAGAGAGCAAGGGTCGCTGCAGATGGGCATGACATTTTAGCTTTAACATCTGTTTCTTTTATGTCCATGTCACCCTGCAGCAGCTCTGTCTGATGCTGCATGTCCTGTCAGGGTTATGGTAAATACACACACCATAGTGGAAATGGAGGAGGTGCACATCAGCACACTGGGATCCAACCTGTTGCTCTTCTTTAAAGCCACTCGGTGTGTTGTGAGTGAAGTTTTAAGCAGTCGCAGTAGTGACAGTAAGACAGATGCTGAGAAGAACAGGGCAGACTGCAGGTGTAGCTTCACTGTTGTATCCTGTGATGACACAAAACGCACAAAACTCTCCTGACAGTCGCTGTCAGTTGATGAACAAACAACAAACCCTTAATAACTTGCACAGTCGTACCCACCGACACTCATATCGCATGCTGGACTCCTCTGCGCAGCCCACGGACACGCTTTAGCCAGCCGGCCAGTTGAACAGAGTAGAACAGGCCACACACAGTCATTCTCCATTACACTTCATCCTTTAATGTGAATTGATGGTTGGCAGACAGATTTGTTCGTGCATTGCCATCACCTTCTGAATAGTGCTTCGTGTTGCTTTTTATTGCTTATGAGGATTTACTGTAAACCGATGTTGTCACGGTTCCTGTTCAGATTCACGTAGTTCTCACCGGGAACAAGAGTTCTCGGTTCTG
Organism: Anabas testudineus; assembly: GCF_900324465.2. Lineage (NCBI taxonomy): Eukaryota > Metazoa > Chordata > Actinopteri > Anabantiformes > Anabantidae > Anabas > Anabas testudineus. Next base: position 18,014,982 of record NC_046630.1, read on the forward strand.
AACCAACCCTGTGTTGGAAAACAAGATCATATATTGAAAATTAAATGTAATCCATCACACAGCCCTAGGAGAACACTTATATTACAGAACAAATATTATAGATATTACAGAAAACCAGAAGAACCACCCTCACAGTAACTTAGTCATTTGAATGTGGGGTAGACAAACAGACAGAGACCTCTAAGTTAGGACACGCTGCCTTTGTGGTGATTCACATTCACATTGGTGCAGTTTGAGTCTCCTCCTCCTCTCGTCTCCTTCCTGCTCAGCCTGTCTTTCTGAATGACAACAATCTGCCTGAGATAACAGTAGTGTTAAACTGCTTCTCCGTGTTCAGACGTGTTGATGTTTAAGGCCACTGTCATGTAGTTTTGTGCTGTTTCCATGGTACACTGTGTTGAGATCAGTTCTTCTGTGGGATGATGCTCCCTAACCAGCGTGCCCTTTACTTCTTGCTCTCTGTCCTTCTCCGTCTCTGTGCTCTTCCTGCCGCCCACCTGCAGCGTCTTAACCAGGAACAGCAGGGTTCAGCCTTCCTAAGATGATTAATGCATAGATAAGATTTCCACCTGATAGCGAGGGCCTCGCTGCAATAATAACACTCTCCTCTGTTCAAGGCGAAAACCTGTGCGTATATGAGAGCGAGAGAGCATCGTCTGTCAGCAGAATGAAGTTTTGGTGGTGCGAATGTTTTTTGGCAGGAATATTATGGTTGAGCTGGAGCTCTGTAGCTAGCTGGAGCCAACAAACCCACATTCCTCCACAGCGCTAATGAGCTCCATTGCAAACCAGAGCTGGAACGAACAGACGCTGCCATGAGTTGGAACCGGGATTCATCAACAGCACACATTCACGTTCCCCTAATAAAGTCAATATTTAACTTGTTTTATGCTGGATATACTGGCAAAACTATTCAGCATTCTCATATTATTGTTATTATTATTATTATTGTGTCATATTTATATTGCTCAGTGCCAGCATACGTTAAAATGCTAACTAGCGTTGATCCATGCTATCATGCTAACATCAGCATGTGAGCACTGTTTCTGTACATGTTAGCTAACGCTAGCATGTACAGCGTAACACTGCTGTGTGAAAATAGAAAATACCGTCTCCACGAGCTGTTAGCGTGGCTGGAGATGTACTCTTATTTCTGTCAAACAGCACACAGCACAATGCTAATCAACGTATCCCCTATGAATTGAAACCATCATTGCAGACTCTGAAAACCCATGGAGGACATGATGACTGATCTCTTTCATTAATTGATTGATTTTAAAGCTGCTTAGACACTGTTAAATTATCGTGACACATGATAAATAGGTTAATTGAAAAGGTCAGAGGTCAGCTGGTAATGGCGTATTAGCTGCCAGTCCTTTTGAAGCTCTCTGTAGTGTTTCCAGTTGTCCTCTGGTTCGAGGACGGAGACGCTGTGACTCATCGAGGTTAACAATTTGATTTCAAGTGTCTCCCTCAGTTCGCCAGTCAGCATCTATATTTTACAGCCGGATAAACAGCGGAGGCAGAGAGAGGGTTTCAAAGACTTAGGACCAGGACCGTCAACTATGCCGACTCGGTTGAACAACCAGGGAAGAGTTGCACAACAGTTACTGCAGCTTCAGTCTCTTGCATGGTGCATGGACACCATGTGTCTTTAAAACAGCACAGTTGGATACAGAGTCAATGAAACAATGCAATTAGACGCACATTTGCTCGAGGCGCTGGGAACTGAAATGAAGATGCATCTGTGCACATCTGGCCAGGTGCATTGTGAAACAGACTTCCAACACAATACTGTATAAAACATACGGTGTTGACTTGTCCTGCTGCAAAATGCTTATGATTTAAACTGACTATTACAAATGTTGTTGTTTTGATTAAATTATTTTTTCTTAACAAAATATAGACATTATTTCTACATTAGTTAAAAAAAAACCTTGATTTTGTGTTATTTGTTGGCTGACAAATTTACTAATTCAGTATATAGCTCAGGCAATTTATCATTCTCTAGTCCTTTTGTAAAACCAATTCCTTCCTGAACGTTTGAAGAAGAGGAATGAAGAAATAGACAGAGCAGGGATTCATTGTGTGACTGGTGTGGGATCAATCATGAAGACTGTTCTTGTGGACAGTAAATCAGCTCAGCAGTACATTCTCTCCCCTCAGCTGCCATTTTTATCTGCGCTCGTAAATACCAGGATTACTACTTCTCATGATGGGCAAATCCTCACTGTGTAGTGCTGTTTTAATGATGGAGGCTAATGTTGATTTATATCCAGCACAGACACACTGTTGTCTGAAGAGTTTCTCCATCCTATTGTTGTGGTCTCTAAACATCAGATCTAATATCTGCTTCCCTCTTGCCAGTGATATGTGACTATAAAGTAGCGTAACAAATCCCCTGACCACCTGATTATTGGTTGTTGTCAGCTGCATTTTGTGGAATTTTGAACAATTATGTAATTTATTAAGGCAAGATCTGAGTAGGGAGGAGGGTAAGGTGGTTTAAGGCCTCATCACAGTCTCCGCACAGGTGACATGACACCACATGGGCTGCTACTGTACTACTATAAAGACAACTGAAGAGTAAAAACACTCTCAGTGAATGAATTATGTGATAGTTTGAATTGGTTTGAAGTCTTTTTTTTCTCTTATATTGGTCCATAGATCTAAAAGGTGTTTGACAGAGAAGATTAAAGCCGATCAACTGGGAAGCCAGAGAGCTGCGATCATTTTTAGATGAACTAACCACGAATTAACAGACTGAGACCTACATGCTACTGCCAAGAATGCACCATGGGACTGAACACAATCTGCACTTGTCTGGCTCTTTCTCTCGTCTTTCAATCACTTTCTCTCTTTGCTTCTGTCTTTCATATGTTCAACTCCTTTCCGATGCTGACAAAAGTCACAGTGAGTGAATTGCCCCACCTTATGACTTCTGTATTCATTTCTCTTTTTGCGTTTGCAAAATAGAAATGATTCAGTGTCTCTTATTACTTTCTGATGTCCGTTTAGACAGATAGTGAATGCTTTTCTAATACCTTGCCATGAAACAGGCACCTGGAGGCTGAACTTCTGTACAACATTTGTATTATTCTCTAGTTTTAGTGTAAACTGTGACATTTAGATTTTTCTGCACAATATATCTTTGTTCATCATCACTTGCTCCACTTTGATAGAGAGGCCTTGGGTGAGGGCAGAGTGATCCTCTATTAAATTGCTGTCTTGCCATTTTGGGATTTGGTTCCATCCATTTCTTTTACCACACAGCTAAATGAGGGTGCAGCAGAATAACGAGAATCATATGTAAGATGTCTCTTCATCCAGTAATTGTCTTCAAGTTGAAGCTGCATCCCACTTTGTGTTCAGTCAACAACGTAAACTGATGTGAGAGATTAGATGTGAGTGCACCAGGTGGTTCGGGGAACCACTGCTTCAGGCGAAGAGTAGTGCATGGGCAGACTGTGCAGGAGGCAGGACACGACACAAAAAAGGACGCTGCGGAAATCGCAGGGTTTTAAGAGCACGTTGAAGCACCACCAGTTCCATGATAGAAACTTTGTCCCTCTTAAAAGTCCCTTTAATGTCCAACTATTGCATTCTCACATACAGCAGAGACCGTCTCCAGAGTGAGGCAGTAAAATTTAATACAAGATGAGAATTCTTTCATGATAATCATCATTTATTGAATCTGTTGACGTATGATTAAAACATAAAGAGTAAGCATTTCTTAGATGTCGCTTTGTGCTTCGAGAGCTTTTGAATATCAGCTTGTTTGTCCTCTGTTAGATCACTGATTCCGCCATCTTCACTGACACTTTATTCACATTTGGATGTTTTTAGGACGCGTTTATATGTTCTCTAATCAGACTGTGTCTCTACAGTAAAAGGAAGCAGCAGATTAGGAAGCAATTGCCTCTTATTAATAATGAATGTAACCAGCAGCAGTGGATGTACCATATTCACTGGAATGCCACGCTGGGGACTTTTCTGTGTGTGTGTGTGTGTGTGAGAGAGAGAGAGTGTGTCGGTGGTGTTTAGGAGATTGAGTGTTTCTGTATGTGTTTGTGCGGCACAAAAATGGCAGTAATGAAGTTACTGGATTGTTGCTGTGTTTCACAAACAACACATAGCAAGTTTCTACTCAGGGCAGGTCCCACAGCCTGAAAACTCCACACTGCTGCGACTATGTATTGTGACTTTGCTTTTAATCATGTGATAGGTGTAATTTTTCAGTTGAGATGAACACAGGCTGCACTGTAATACAGTAATATATAATGTATTCTGTGAAACATTGGCTATTATAGCACACAATGAGACTGATGTAATTCTGTCTGCACAGCAATACCAGTGTATGTCTTTACTGATGTGGTGCCAAAGCTTTCAACTACTCTGCCCAGCTTTCAGCTTTGACGGTTCTGTAAAATCGCACATATAAGATTATAGAAAACCTTCATTAACCACGTCCACACAAACAAGATCTTCTGCTTGAGGTGAATGTGGCTTTCTCTGTAAGAGCTGCTAAAACACACACACACAACATATATTGGGTAGTTGACCAGAAATCGTTTCTCATTTCATGTAATTTTAATTTGAGGCTTTATTTAGACTGATAGATGGCTCATTAAAGCCTGTCACAATATAATTTATGTATGTTATTGACCCATTGCATGATAAGTGGACATGACTTCATTGTTGCTGACCTCAGTGTTGCCTGTCGTCACTGGGTGTAGCATGATTAAGTAGTGAGTGTGACTTTGACGGTGGACTAAAAACACGACTTTGTGTGTGCACGCTGAGGTATTCAGGGACCATACAGAGCAGAAGATTAATAAAATAAGGACAGTAACTTTTTAAACATTTATTATTGTCTCTGCCAGTAATTTAGCATGGTATAGGTATGGGGATGTGGCATCCCTGCAGCCATCAGCAATTCAGTCTAACCTCCTGTTTCTTCTTCTTCTTGTGGTTAAATGGTTGGTTAAAATGAGGGCACTGCAGATTGCAAACATGCACATGCTGCACATCTGCAAAAAGATTATGGATACTTGAAATCATATTTGACTCATGAGTCAGCATTTGCACAATCCCAGGTACGAGTGAGTAGAAACCAGGGTGAAAGGATTAGTGAAGTTTTAAATGTCATCCATGTCTCCTACATGTCTCAGTAACTTAGTTAGAATTTGTATTTGTTTTCAACTGTGAAACTCAATACAGGCTCTTTTTTTGTTTTAGATCAGTGGTATCTGACTCTTCTTTTGAGTGTTGTAAGAGCTGTGAGGTGTTTTTTATTACTTGCGTTGATCCCTCATCTCTCTTCGCATGCAGAGAGGAGTTTGCTTGATGTACGTCAGAAGTCTCCGAGCGGCTTATTGTAGGAATGACTTCAAGGGAAAACTGAGCCCATTTGAATACGAGCAAACCCAAAGAGAGCTGAGCAAGAGTGAGATAGAGAGCGGGAGAAGCAGCAGGCAAGAATGTGATTCAACTAGAAAATGATAAGAAACAGGGATGAGAAAGAGGGCGATTAGGTGGAGAGCGAAGGACGAGAGGAAACACAAGTGAAGACATTTCAGATTAAAACACATAACTAAATGTCAGAGTGGGAGAGAACAAACAGTACACACTGTTTTATCCACTCACTCACCACTCATCCACTCACATCCAACAAAACAGAGATGGAGTAAATTTAAGAAGAAGAAATCTGTGTACTTAAATACAAGTGCGGTTACCGGTCTGCTTGTTTTTCTTTTAGTTTTCTGTCTCCCCACTTTTCTCAAGCTTCTTCACTGGCAAAGCTGACATGCAGACGTCTGGAAATAAGCAGCAACACCTCACATTACTGTCGTAACTTCAGAGACCTGTGACCGCTGGCGTTCACAGTGACATCAGAGGAACCACTCACCTGTGTTCTTGCGTTATTTTTTTTCCACATGGTTTCAAATAAATAATTCGCTATATGGCCTCGCTGTAATTCAAGCTGTTAAAAGGACTTTGTTTTGTCTGCCTGTCTGTCGTCCTCTCACTGTGCTGTCATTGTGCTCAACACACACACACACACACACACACACACACACAGACACAGGAAAATGGGAAAAATTGTCTGCAGCATCTTCTTAAAGTCTGTGAACCGTGCGTCCAGAAGAGTAATCGGATTAGTGATCTGCTGCGTGTATGCACTCGGATTTACAGTAACCAGGTCACTACAGAAATATGTTTAAGGGATTTCTTGAAAATCAAGTTACTGGAAGGAAAACAGTTGGGTCAAATCAAAATTGTTTTATACCCCCCCCCCCCCCCCCACCCCCCCCCCGAGGATAAACGCTACATAGAATGCATGGCCAGGGATGGAGGGGCGTTCAATGCGTGAGGAAAGGGGGAGTGACGGAGATGAGAGAGAACGAGATAAAGCGAAGGAAAAGAGAAAGGGCTAGTTGCCTGGTGACAGAGGCAGAAGGAGAGAGAAGGTGAAGAAAACGAGGAAGAGGAGGAGGAGGAGATGTGTGGAGTTGTTTTCCAAGTGCAAAGAGTTACTGGTCACGATGCTACATCTGCTGCTGCCATCCCTCCTACTGTGTTATCTCTGGCTCTCTCGGAGGATCAAGAAGAGGTGTTGGCTCGCAGCTCTCACATGTTGGGTCTTTCCGAGCAATTGTTGTAATTAGCTGAAGAATCGGCGCGGCGTGTTGACGCCGGCTTGGTTCTGTTACGCAGTTCATCTGTTTATTAGAACACACGGCCAGTTTGAATGTCGAGGGAAGGGCGGCAAATGCACAAATAAGAAGGTGGAGCGCGCTCCTGATTCAATTATTTTTAATTCTAATTGTTGTAATTAGTTTGTTTTAATGCCAAATATGAGTTTTCCCTGTCAGTCAGCTTGTACACTATCACACACTAAACAGATACAGAATATAGTCACCCCGTATGCCCAGACGAGGCCGTGTTATATGTCCAGGGCTCATTGATGTGCTGGAATCATCAGTGAACCAGCATTTGAGAACTTCTCAAATAGACCTTCTAATAAATGTCCTAAGTGGGATCCACTGATTCCTATTCTGTGTTCACCCTGTTATCTTCTCTCTCTCCTCCTCTTCATCATCGCATTTCCCTCTTAATGCCTTTCCCTCACAATCATTTCTTTCCTTCATCAGACACTCATTAAAGTCACGGCGATACCGTATTTACCTTCAGATGAATTAAATATTCACATGCGGCAGCGTCGGAGAAGCAGTCAGACTCATTCTGCTCTCTGCACGGTTCAGAGGAGGAATTCATTATTTATGGCTGTGGTCATATAGAGCTGGATCCGGCGGGACTCCCTGCCGTTTCCAGCTATACATGCACACTTCACTTGTTATTTATTCATCCTGCAGACCATGGAAGGATAACATTTGTAATACATGTGTCCGTGTTGGAAGAAAGTGGAGAAGCCTCTTCCTGTGATGCAGATGTTGTACATATAAACATGTATGATCTGAAACCAACTTCCTCTGCAGTAGTTGTATGTGGAGTGGTGATTTGTGTTGCAACAGTATTGTTTTTATTTTTTTCAGACATTTTCAATGCAGCACTTTTGACATTTGGTGTGTTTGGGCTCCCACCCTTACTAGCTCTCATCTATTCCAGCTCCTTGACACGGACCTCGAGTCATAAGAGCAATTGTTTTTCCCACCTCGAACACAACATGAGTCCCCCTGTGACCAGAACCAGATGGGTCTCGTTGCAGCATCGCACTCTGCTCCTGCTTGTGCGCCTTCCCCTCGCCACCTCCGACATGAAGTTGTCTCTCGGTGAAAGATGGCGGATGTGTTCGGTTGAGGAAAAGATCAGCGCCTGTGCGTTCTAGTAGTAGGATGGCGCGTCGGGCTTACTCATTTCATTTGTTGCCATAAACTTCAGACTTGCTGCCATGATTCACAAGTGTGACATCACTGTGGGCTGTGGTATGATGCAGGGTGTGGTGGCAGGTAGTGTTTAGTTCCTTCGCCTAGTTTTTGATCTTATTTTTTCCTTTCCTGCTCTTCTCCCGCCCCTCTCACTCCTCTTTTTTTCCCTCCTTGGATAGATAGTGTTGTTTTCTCCTCCTCCTCCTCCTCCTCCTCCTCCTCCTCCTCCTCCGGACACTCGTGACTCACACACGGAACTTCAGCTGACGTGACTTTATTATAAGTCAAACAGAGGCGTCTCTTTCTCTCTCTCTCACACACTGAAATATCGTCAGCTGCGAGTGTGTGAAGTGTGAGCAACAATTAGATTCACTAGTAAATAACGAAATCACACGCGCACAGGAAACGGTAGCATGTGGCGCAAGATGGCTCACGGCCCCCGTGTGACCAAATAAAAATAAAATAATCATGTATGTTGATCTCAAGTATCCCTCTTCATCTGTTCTTCATTCTGACTGTTAAATGCTAACACCACAGGGCCACACACACACACACAGACACACACACACACACACACACAGACACACACACACACACAGGCATCTGCTGGAGGCTGGAGACTCATACATTTTTAAAGAACACAGTTGATGTCGGCCTCTTCCTCCTTTTTTTTCTTCCTCTTCACCTTCTTTCTTTTTTCTTTCTGTGTTTATTTGCTAATTTAAAGAACTTGAGGTTGAGGTTTTTATTTTATTTCATCTTTTTAGTGTTGTCAACCACAAGATTATATGCAGGGCATGAGCGCTTTTATGCTGAACAGCAGGGCATTGCCTTGTTGCCTTTTGCGGACATCCCTCCCAGAATTACCAGGAAAGAGATCAAGTATATCTGCTCCTTCTTGTCTTCTTGTCTTTTGCCTTTGTGAGAGCGTAGGTCAAAACTAAATGGACAAAATTGCGCTCACACAGTTGAATCCGTGTTACCACAGGTTCCTGGAGGGACTGACGGCACAGAAGTTCATATGACCATCAAATATTATCAGTTTCAGTTTTTAACGTGATTCTTCAAACACAGCCGATGACAACACTTAAAGTGCTGTATACACACCATCTGTTGTGATGCTTCCTCAGAGACGTTCTGAATCAGTAGAATCCTGTCACTTGTCTCCATTAACGAACTTGTTGTTGTTGTTGTTGATGTTAAAGAAAACAGGTCACAATAATGACGCTGATCAGTCGCTGCCATTTCTGCTGATCTGCAGACATCAGCACGGCCTGACGAGGACGACAGTTAAACTACAACGGTCTCTGTTGTGCTGCGGAAAACAAGCAGTGATCGTTGAGTCACATTTTGCCTGTGTGTCTAAACAGTGTGTTTGTTTTTTTCTGTTTATTTGTCTCTTGCAGAACATCCTTTTTCAGAAATGATGTAACCAACTAAACTTTTTTAGCAGCTTCAGCTATATTCATGTAAACATTTAGTGTTTTCAGTGTTTTCAGTCACCTCCTGAGATAAAGCTGGCATCCAAAAATAAACTTCATTGATTCCTAATATTAGAAAATCATAATTAACGCTTATCCTTTTGACAAGTGAACTTTGATGAGCTTCAGATTCCAACTTTATTTACGGCTCAACTCACAAAACGTCCTGCAGTGTTCACTTGGTTTTAAGGAGGAGCTGATTTCATTTTCTACATCTCAGAACATCCTGGAGGGAATTTGACCACATCTGGCACAAACTCATGCATTAACTTATTACTCTGCAGAGCCTTCAACCACAGTGAGGTAATGTTAGATTTTTAGACCAAAGTGACAGACTGACCGTTTATCCTTTATACATCTGACCCTGGCACTTTTGGTTTTTGTGCTGACATTTCAGCTGGTGACCTTTGGCTTATAAGATGTCAAGTTTGTCAACCTCATTTGTTGACCTCACACAACAAATGAGGTCTTTGTCTTCTGCTGATTGTCTGTCCCTGGGTAAACAGTATTAACTAGGGTGATGACATTCCTGCTGTGTTTTTCACAGGCCTGTAATAGAAACCATATGACTGACCGATTGTTTTCCACCTTCAGCTCAGCTAGGAGCTCACTGGTCGTTCTAGTACAAAATCTTTCTGTCATTTGTCAGAAAGAATTTTCTTGTCCACATGGCTTAAAAAAAACTGTAGATATGTAGAAATGTTCCTTTTGGAGAATCATAGCTTCTTGAAGTGGATGACCTTGTGACCTCCTCCTTCCACGCCCTGCTCTTTGTGTGATCTTTACCACTACTGGGGAGGGTAACAGTGCTGCTGAATGTGGAGGACAAAAAAGAGGTTCTTTTGTAATGCTTTCTCGGCTGGCAGCCATCCTTCTGGTCTTTTTGTTCATAGCCATCGCACTCTTCTGCAAACTTGCGTTGTCGAGATCAGACTTTGATGGGCATTAATTTTTATATAGGAAATGTGTCACATCTAGAATTGGGTGATTTTCCACCATAAGTAAAGGGATAAGTGTAATGTCAGTGTCTCGTTTGTTTGATTGGATTCCCTTTATCTATGATTTTGTGTGAAACACCACAAATCACATTTAGTGTAATTTTTACCTAGAAATAGAGAAAATGATAAAGTCACAAGCTCAAACCATTCAAAATGTAAGCATTACATGTTTAATCATGTTTTCCCTTTGATTTTCCCCGTGCTGTATCTCCTTGCTGAGATGATTTAGTACTGCTTATGACAAACTTGCATACTCGACTTCAATCAGTGGCTGCTGACACCAGCTTTCACACTTGTTGCCCACCAGCTGGGAGCTTTAGGGCTTGCTTGATTTGTTCATATAAATTACTTGGAAGGCCCAGTGTGTGTATATCATTCCTGCAGCCTGCAATGAGACTTCAAGTCAGCAGAAATAAAATGCACAGGCACTTTCTTTGCACAACTTGGTGCACGCTAGTGTTGACAGTTATGTTAAAAGCAGAAGGTTTGACAGGTAAACAATTTGTTAACAGTTATTGTGATTAAAACACTTTTGGTTCTGCTACCGTCCATTGTCCACACTTTATGCTGTGATGTGTGTGAACGAGAATGTGTTGATTTAACATCAGTGACAATTATTGTCTGGTGGAATCATTGCTAACAGTGACATGCTGTGCTAACTGGCTTAATGTCCAGGTTAAATGAAAAACAAACTTCATAAATACATGATGGATCCTGTCAACGTGAAATCACTACATAACCAGCAATATGTGGATGTGTCATGACGCGATTCAGTTAGTAACATGCCACACAAATTGATAGCATGTCTCCTAGCAACACCACCTCTCAGTTTTCACTCAGCTGCTGTCATGGGAAACACCCATCCCGAGCCTGTTTCCATAAAATAGGTAAAAATTATTTTCTTACCCCTTTGTAAAAAAAAAAAAAAAAAAAAAAGGAAAATGATGCACAAAAGCTGCAGCCTCCTCGGAGTTTGTACTTCATACACATAAAGCTTTCAAAATTCCTGTTTCAAAATTCCTGTTTGTGTTTGGCTTTGTTTGAAATTTTGCAACGTCTGATGGAGGTCAAATCAATCTGTTTATAGGAAATTCTGCAAAAACGTAGACTGTCTGCCTGTTTTTAGTGCCAGGCAGATATGCAATATATTGTAGCTGCACACATATATACATACTTGCACACGCACACAGAAATAGACACACTATTCCCAATATACGCATTTTGTTATCAGAATTGATGGCACCAATGGCGTGACCACTGGACCCTTTTAAACTGATTGTAGCTTTGTGTGTGTGTGTGTGTGTGTGTGTGTGTGTGTGTGTGTGTGTGTGTGTGTGTGTGTGTCTTCGTTGTGAGCATTAGCACTCAATCTGAACTCATTTCCATCTCCAGTGTCTTCGTTCTGTGCCAGACCCATCAAATAAGCGCTTCTCTCATGGTTAAGTGGGAATTGTGGGAATTGCTGTCACCGACTCAGAGCGTGTTTAGGCTTTATGTCAAGGCCAGATTGGTTTGGACTGAGTTGCCCTTTTCACACTGAGCCAATGTTTCCCAGCATCTGTGCTGCTGATGCTGGAGGCAGAGGTTGGTGTTGTTATTGATGCTGATTTGATGGAAGGCAACACACAGACACACGTATAGTGTCTCTGCACATAAGGATATAAAAAGAAGTGTGTAATATTCAAACACAGGGATGTGAGCGAATGCATTGTCTGAGTAATTCCACTCCGGTGGCCTTTCACATCTCAGCCTGGATATTTTCCTATTAAACAAATCATGTGGAACAGAATGAAGAGGGAATTACACATGGCATGCAGTGATGTCGCTGTCCTGCTGCCGCTGCCATAGTGGATCTCATCAATAAGACAAGACGCTAACGTCACTGTCAAACCTTCTGCTTCCAGTTACAATTGTCAGGTTGGAGTCTAAAGGGGAAAAATCTGTTATTTTTTATTCAATTTCAATGTGAAGATTTCCCACACTAGTTGTGTCAAGCTTTCACATACGACTAATAACCTTCCCGAGTGGATAGAGTTTGTGTCATGGAGATGGTTCTGTTTGTTGTCATATGACCTAATGTTAGTGTTAAATTTCATGACAACAGGTGATTGTACTGTATATATGGGCTGTGACAGACATCACTCCCTCTGAAGAGGATTTATTAACCAGTCAGTGATACACTCAGAGGATCTTAAGAGGTGATCTAAAAACAAGAACATGTACATTTAGAATTACATTGTGAAAATATTCCCAGGCCTGGCCCCTGACCTTGTTGGCATCCTAGGTGTCTGAAAGCTGTGATGTTCAGGACATGAGGGTGTCATGTGCTGGTGATAGTGCTCTGTAAAAAGTAGCACACTGAAGACAGTATTAATGATACGCACCTACTGACACATAAGGGTGACCCACTGAATAATGTTGGTGTGCCCAAGCTGCCTCCTCTTGGCATTTTGCGCTCTAGATAACCAGTCCTGTTTATTCCAATTATAGTCAAACTACCCAAATATCACTTGTTCTTGGCCACAGAGGTTGTGCATTATGTCTTCTGTGCCACTTAAGAATGTTCTGGAGTCGATGAGAGATCTTTACTGTGTATTTTTTTTTAGTTGTGTGTGTGTGTGTGTGTGTGTGTGTGGCTTACTTATTCATTGTTTATGTAATTTGCTCATGGTGTCCTGACAACAGTGAAGCTCCGGGTTCATCCTCAGACCTGCTGCTACATTTAAAATACGTCCACTTTATACTCTTGGAATCTCTGCGTAACAGTTTCATTATGGCTGTACTGATGACTGGTAATAAACTCTGAAGTGATCATACTACATAGGATGATCAGCTGTACATCAGTACTGATGTTTCTACAAAACCTTGCATTTCATTCAATTTAATGATGTATTTATCAAGACTCATTTACAGTGGCAAGAAAAAGTATGTGAACCTTTTGGTATTTAATGGTTTTCTTTATTATTGTTTTATAAAATATGATATTTCATGTCTTTATTGAGAAGAACCATAAAAACTTCATAGTGGAAAAATATGTGAATATTCTAGCTCATTCTTTCTGCAGAACTTCTTTAGCTCTGTCATATTCTTTGGACGTCTCATGTGTGGCTCTCTTCAAGTCGTTCCATAGTATCTATATTGGGTTGAGGTCTGGATTCTGACTTGACCACTTTGTTTTTCTGAAGCCATTCTGTTGTGTGTTTTGGGTCATTGTCCTGTAGCATCACCCAGTTTCTTCAGAGTTTCAGCTGACGTACAGAAATTCTCACACTATCCTGAAGAATTTGTTGATAAACTTGAGAATTCCTCTTTCCCCCAATCACTGGAAGCAGGCCCAAATCATGACGTTTCCCCCAACAAACTTTACAATTGCAATGATGTTTTCATGATGATATTCAGTGCCCTATTTACAGCAAATGTAGTGCTGTGTGTTCTTTTAAAATAGTTCTTAGTTTCATCAGTCCACAAAACATTTAGCCAATACTGCTGTGGAGTGTCAATGTGCCCTTCAGGTGTGCAGCAATGTTCTTTTTACTAAGCAGCAGCTTCCTTTGTGGTGTTCTGCCATAGACACCCTGCTAGTTCAATATTTTACCTACTGTAGATTGTTATTATTCCAAGGGTTCAAAAAATCATTAAGAAATTGCTGCGTGCTTTCCTTTCATGTGGTGTGAGCATGAAGCAGAGCCTAAAGCAGATGCCTTATGACAAAAGAATGAGAGTTGGCAACCCTACCCAAATCAATTATTGTAAACAATATTCAGACACTCAGCCGCTCTGCAAGCTGCCAGTCAGAGCCGACAGTTTCACCCAGCTGTTTTACTACTCTAATGGCACGTTATGGTCGGAAAGTGACAGATAGGTTTTAGAGTTAATGATGTTTGGAGAAGGTGTCAGTAGATACTATAGTTTTTAGTATGCAAACACACACACAAAATACCAGGATTGCCAGCACTGAACCCAAACTGAACCTGGTGGCTTCAACTACAAATTGTCATTAGTTACGAATTTGTCAACTGCATTGATTGAGATGAACAAATGTTAAAAAGTGTTTACATATATATATATATATATATATATATATATATATATATATATATATATATATATATATATATATATATATATATACAGACAGACAGACAGAGACACACACACACACACACACACAGTGTAGATAGAAATGTCTTGGCTCTGTCTGAAGGGTAACAGGAAGAAATCCTCTCTTCTTAACACCAGATCTGGCCTTGTATCCTTTAAAGAATAGAAAAGAACACACAAGAGACTGGCTGCAATGATTCATTTCTGATGTAACAGAATATTGTCTCTTGCTGTCAGTGTTTCATTGCAGAGACAGCAGTAGATCTTGTTTTGTCATGGTAACTGTCAGTGTTGCGGTTAGGTGGCCTTTAACGTCGCCTAAAGGTCACAGACACGAGCTGCATGATGCTTCATCGTGTGGACACATGGAGGCTCCTAACCAGCTGAGACGGAGCAAGAGCTCCAGCGTTTTCACTTTATTTAAAGGCGCTTCTCCTGCTGCATCTTATTTCAGTTACCTATCATACACCATTTGTATTTTTTAATTTCTAAGACTTAAAGTAATATTTAAATGAATGAAAACAGCCTCTGCAGTTTGTTGTAAAATGTATATTTTTTAAACTAAAATTATGAAAGTTTCTTAAAATTGACACAAAGATTGAACTGATGTCAAATGTACACAGTCCACCTCCAGTTGTCTGTTACGGTGCAGGATTGTACTATCTTCATTTTGGACAGGAGCGGTACCCTCTGTATACGAGTTAAGCATGCAGGCCTGTGCCTCCTGGTCAATCTCACACACTTGTTGAGGATATGCTGAAGGATGACTCATCTCAGTGTTTTTCCTCATCTCTGTGTGTATGATGCTTTGGTGCCTATGATCTCTCAGATGTGTATTCAGCTTTGTAATCAGGGGTTTATGTACAGCAAGAGAAGTTACTTGGATCGTTACCTCTGAATATGAAATCAGAAACAGCCGGGCCTACTCACCATTTTAATACATGCCACAGAGCATAACAGGATGTGTTTACAGTAGTTCGCCTCATTACATGGTCTAAAATGCCAGAATCATGACATCATACTTGTTTATACAAGAATATGTGAATACAGTACTCTTATATAAAAGGTACTTCACACATTAACCCATCTATAACAAACATTTTTAATACATATATATATATATATATTTGACATAAAACAAAAATATAGCTGTTCACTTAAACCTTTATGTAATGGTGAAAACATCCAGGAGCCTCCTGGTTTTCTGTGATGTCAAATATTGAGCCTGTCACAGAAAAGTAAACTTAATTTGCAATACTACACTGAGAACGAGTAGCTCTACCCACTGATCCACAGAATAAACATCAATTCCTAACTATTTGTTTTAGTTTATTCTTAATCCATTTTGAAGTTGCAACATGTAATAGAGGTAATAGAGATAAAACACCGAATGCGTTTCCCCCATTCATGAATTTACCCTGTACCATTTATCACCTACTTCCTGTTCAACACACACATTTCCTCCTCCAGCATGACCTGAGGCTGCTCTACACCACACTTGCTGATAAGGGTGTGTGTGTGTGTGTGTGTGTGTGTGTGTGTGTGTGTGTGTGTGTGTGTGTGTGTGTGTGTGTGTGTGTGTGTGTGTGTGTGTGTGTGTGTGTGTGTGTTTTCAGAGCTAGCTGACTGTGTAGTTGGGCCCCACCCTCTCTTTACACAGGAGCAGTGAGAGAGAAGAGAAGGAATTAAGGAAGATGGAAAAAGCAGACTGAGAGAAAACGGTGAAACAGGATATGAATCACAGGAGGGAACTCAGCAGCCAGCTAGTTAAAAACCAGTTAACAACTAGTTCACCAAGAAGACAACCAGACTCTAAAAAGTTAGTTGGTGAAAGTTGGTCAGTCAGCCAGTTAACCACTGAGACACTGAACCATCCATCCATCCCTGCAGCAGTCAGCTGGTTGAAGAGGGGAGTGTCTTTCTGCTCGGCTGCCTCCAGCTGATTTATAGTCAGTCACCCAGTCATCTGGTGATCGAGCCACCCACTCAGTTAGTCAGTCAGACAGTCAGTCAGACGGTCAGTGCGTGTAGATGTAGGGCTGCTGGTCAGTTCTGGACATCTTGTATCTCCCTCAGGATCATACATCTGAATCAGCTGAGGAGCCACCGAGAGGTAAGGAGCAAATAGGCTACAAGCAAGATGTTTGTTTGGACGTCTGGTCGAGTGTTTGACAGAACTGCTGACTTCTGGAGGCATGTGACAGCCTGCAGGGCAGGGTGAGCTAGGACAGCTGGAAGAAGATGTGTGCACATGTACAGTTGGAGACACAAGCAGAAAACTAGAGACGGCAGTCGTTAGCAGGGAAATGTTATCAGTTCACGTGCGGCCGTGGAATGTGATCACACCCTTTTCTACAAGTTGATAACTGTTGGCGTGTTGTTGCACTCAGCTGCATCATCCAGCCAGCTCATTGTTTGGGCTCCGAGCGGTGCACCAGCAGGGATGGTAGCTGCTCATGAGTCTTCTCTTATGTTCAGTCTTATGTTAGGTGCGGGTAAAAAAGCTTATGGCTGCTGTTTTACTTTTATCTAGAGCTAACTTGTTTTAATCAGAACACATGGCTCCGATTGTATCTCTGGCTCTTAGTTCTATGGTAAACGATGTCAAGAAATAACTTTCCTTCATAAAAAATAGACACTGACACAATTTGAATCATTTCATTGGCTGAATCTGAGCAGGGGGCCCACTCCTAAACACTGGCAGCCATACATACCCATAGCATAACACTATGCTTTCACCATGCTTCAGGATGAGGTGCTGCTCTTTGGATCATGGGTTCTCTCTTGCTCAGGTCACTTGCCATCATTCTAATGCAAATGTATCCTTGCCTCACCGGACCATAAGATGATATTCCAGGCTTTTTATGTTTTCTTACTCTGAAGTGTTCTCTTAATTGCTGACTTTGACACAGATTCACCTCCTTGAGTGTACTTCATTTTGCCAAGTTTTAAATGGAGGAATAGTTCTTCTGTCATCAACCTCAGTTATTTTCCATAGTGATCCTGGTCTTTTGGTTCTTCTGAGCTCACCAGTGTGCTCTAGCTTGAGGAATATACCAAACCAAAAACAGGAGTTGATTTGATCCAGTGTTTTCCATCCGTCTGATATGTTTGCTGCATTGGCAGTGACAACTCTTTGGACTTGATATTGGACATGGACAGTAACAACAGATTTCAAAGAGATATTGCAGCTCTATGTAAAATATAAAACATGTAACATATCATTTTAAAATCACCCAGAGGAAGAAAACAACATGTTAGGGTCTGAAATCCTGTTAAGGATTAACTTGCTGTATGTGGTTTGAAGTAACTGTACCACTAGGTCTGCAGTTGGCACTCACAGAGCCAGCTGGCTTGGAGAGTTCTTATGACTGACTACTGCTGGCATGCTTTCGGTTGGCCAAACTATTATCATTTAGGCCACCAGCCAGAAATTTGAAGGGGACAAACTGCTCAACTGTGCTGTGCCACTTTCTAGTGTGACCAAAGCTATAAGCTGGTGAAGGTTTGTTGGTTGGACCACTGATGAATTAGTTTTCCAATGTCCCACCAAAAAGACATTGACATTCAGGGGTTTTAATTTGGCAGCAGCTTTAAAACGTAAGGATGATTTAATGTTTAACAGTTTCAAACTAAAACCAACGGTGAAGTTATTCTACTAAAAACTGTTT
The DNA here is from genome assembly GCF_900324465.2 of Anabas testudineus. Lineage (NCBI taxonomy): Eukaryota > Metazoa > Chordata > Actinopteri > Anabantiformes > Anabantidae > Anabas > Anabas testudineus. Next base: position 18,033,122 of record NC_046630.1, read on the forward strand.
TACAGACTGATCTCGGTCACTTATTTCTCTGGGCCACACACGTCAGCTGAGGCGCATCTTTGCAATGGGGGCATGTTTTTTCATTACAGTAAACACAGCTATTGTTTACAAAGACGGCAAAGCATGGGCAGCATCACATGTCTACACTGATATACTGCAGGTCGCCTGCGATGCACAGTTCTAGACATGTAAAGCCATGAAAAGAGATTTTGAAGTAGAGAAATACACTTGGGGTCGAGGTCACGTGTGTAATGTGAGTGACATGGGGTTTGTTGACAGCTGGATTCTTTAAGATAGGAATATTTCAATTCAGTGAGACGCATGCGACAGGTACAATTAAAAAAAAATGCTGCCTGCTGTGTAGACCCAGCAAGATATTTTCAAAAATATTCATCTGTTCAGTAAAATCTGCGCTAAGGTAGAGAAGTTAGAAACCACTGAGGGACAGACTAACATCAGCCATACAATTCAGAGAATGAATGTGATCTATTTTTAGTAATGCTTTATTATACAGGCTGCATATTTTCCAAATCATTTCCTGGAAAGTTTTGTCACACATTTCTGATGGTTAAAGATTTAGATTTATCAGGACTTTTCATTTACTTTCCAATAAATAAAGCTTATATTTACAAGCATATGGAATAACGTGACTAAATTTTACATTTAGTTTTATTCATTACAACCTAAAAACTCTAGAAATCTATGCTTTTTCCACTGACAGTGTTTATATGACCTTTTTGAGAGTTATATGATAAATATTAGACTTTGACATGCATGAACGAATGGAGAGACTATTTTTAAAGTAATCGTCTGCTTACTCCTTCTCTTACTCACTCACTTGTGCACTTCTCAGCACACCAGGGTTTTGAGGATTGTCTTCAAGACACAGTTTCTTCAAGAATAAAAGTTTATTTTCAGTTGAAAATGAAAGCAGTGCTGCTCATGTGGAGGAGTTAGATCAGTTATTCTGCCTGAAGCGTGGCGTCTACATGGGATTGTGGTAGATTTTCTATTCATTTGCATGGCAAATTGGTAGTAGACAGCAATAAGAGCAGCCAAGATTATATCAGCATGTCTACGGAACAGCGCAGCCCCATGAATAATAACATCTTTAAATGTAATGATGTAGTAAAGTGCAATGATGATAAAGTCACACGTCCCATTTTAAAGAAAGTGGATGTTCATGTGCTGGAGGAGTGACACAGTGAGGCCAAGTCTGTTTTTTAGGACCCAGGAGACACCGGAGAACAGAGTAGGTGTTCCTGCTGATAATGACGATGCTGCTGCTATTGTGTGTTTTACTCACGTCCTGCAGCAAACAACGCAACCACAGAGTCGGTCAGCTGACTGATCACATGACCTCCAGCACTATGATGTTCGTACTGGCTGCAGTTTGTTAGACCGGCTCTTTTATGAGTTACTGGGGAAGCTGAGCTGTAATTATTGTCACTAGTTGAACGTGTTTCACTGGCATTTACATCTCTCCTATAATTCACATTATTGGTTACAGGATGCAGTATGTGTGCAAACAGTGATGATCCTGACACTTTTGTTCCAGTAGTCCTTCACATCTGTGCTGTTAATGATTATTTTCATCTTGTCTTTCTTTCTTTCTTTATTTATACCTGTGACATCATTAACACTATTAGTTACACTTGCACTGTCGTCAGTGACTGTACTTAGTGTAAAACCTGAATTTGCAAGATTCCAAAATTACTCATTTCTATCTATATCTACACTAGATCTACAGCTTGTCCTTCTCTGTGTACACTCCATCTAATAGCACCTCTCCAGTCCTCAGAACATGCTGTGTAAAAAGAAGAAGCAGTGGTTTTCGCCTCTTTACTCATCTCTACCCCGTGTCTATCAGGAATTAGAGACCTGATAACGGAGCTTTATTGAGGTGAGAGAGGCCTGCAGTTTTTAGGGGTTTTCCTTGGATCATTTATGACTTCCCAGATGAGACATCGACATACTCATGTGGAAGGTTGGTCACTTTTGGGAAGGCCCACTGTTAGTAGATAGTTACTCTCACTGTGGATGTATGTAGTTCCTTAGAGGAAGCTTTGTTACCTTTTCCTGATCAATGCAATTTGGTCATTTTTCAGATGGACATCTAGTACTAGTATTTAAGGTGGTAATAATTTTAGTTTTTACTTCAAAAAATATCATTCAAAATCATTTATAAAGTGTGTTTTGTGTTGGCTCAGACTGCCTTCATGTAATCTATGTGTGAGGTCCAGTAGACACCAAAAGACGATGAGAGCTTTAATACTTTTTCACAGCACCGTGTCTAAGAGAGTGGTTAGTCCTCTCTGGTTATTGGTAAGTATACGGTGGAGTCGTAGCCATAATATGCAGGAGTGCTGAAAAAAGAACAATAGAATCAGCCTCAGGGGAAAACGTCTTTGTCTAAACCTCCACATTACGGCTACCCCAGCAGTTTGCTGTGTACAATTCCACGGCTGTTAAACGTAACAAGGTTATACTAAAAACATCAGGACAATTAGGGTCATGAGACCCGCAGGTTGCAGCACAATGCTCAGTTGTGTCTCTGCACGTTGGTTTGAATTCTTAACCATCTGTTCCGATTTGTGTTGATCAGGTTTCATGTGGCTGCTCTAACAGAATTACGCTCCTCCACTTGGAAGTTTATATCAAGACAGGAAGAGCTTTGCAACTTGAGATCGCTTATTAAAGTGCGACTTGTTAGTGCCGCGTTCGTTTTTCGAGACGTTCTTTTCCTCCTCTTGTGCAGCTGTAGGTGGCACACCTTTTTTTTTTTCTCTCTCTCTCTCTGTGTTGCCGTGCTGTGGTTCAGTACCACACAGCAGCATCCGAATTATTCTTCTGTGCTGCGAAAAAAAGCCTCGTAAAAAGAAGATATGAAGTCATCCCATCCTGTGTGGCAGGAAGGGATGAAGAAGTGCCAGACTGTGAGCAAACGCAAATCATTTTATGAACTGGATATACTGCGAGTCAGATCAGTGCCGTGTTCAAGCAGCCACAGGCAGAGAACATCAGAACATATTGATTTCGATGGAAATGTCACAGGTTTTTACTGCTGTACTGTAAACACAAGCTGTTCAGCCACTGGTCCTTATGTGTAGTTGTTCAGAGTGGAAATATAGAAATAACGCCCAGGAGGCACTTTTATTGACTTCTTCAGGTGTCTAGTTTTAATGACTTCTTCCCGTCTACCCGTGGCATTTTGTGGTTTGCATTTGCATTGATGATAAGTGCAGGACCCCGAACCTACCAGTGATAGTGTCTCTCTCTATACCTACAGCTCAGACCTGATCCCTGCTCTTTGACCTTCTGCCTCCCACCATTCATGTACCCATGCTGACCTTTCAGCTCCAGCTGTGTGAGCGTATGTACAGATGTTAGCCTACCACATGTTGAGGGATTAAGAGAGGGATTGGGGAAGCCCTGGTGGGACCCACAGATGCATGCATAAATAGATGCACCACACCTGTGTTGGGTGTGTTGTGTTCTAATCGACCTGGCTCCAGAAGTCAGTGAATGAAGTGAGATCTGCATCAAAACATACAGTTGAATATAGAGTAAAGTTGGCAGATTTACCACATAAACAGCCACTAGCTGCCAGACCCACCCATCTGCTAAGTTTACCTTCATTGGTCCTTCTGTGCACCTCACTGTTTAGGGCCAAGTGGCTATGAAATGCTGAAGGTTGGCTTCTTTTCTTTTCTTGTTTTGTTTTGTTTTTTTTTTTTTACAAATTAGATAATCAAGGGCCAATCCTCATCTATGTTAGCATTTATTGATTGTTGACCCTGGAGTATAGATTGGTAACGAGGCTCTAAGGCTGTGGAACAGATGGAACAACAAATCAGTCGTCTGATCTATTTAAGATGATGCAGAGGCCACAGCAGTCCAAAATAAAGGTCTCTGACAAACATCTGCTGACCTTTTGTGCATGATAGATAAATGGTAAACAAAGGATTTTAAACAAACGTTTAAGAAGGTTAATATGATGCGCATAAGGCTTTGTTTTGGTGCTGACTGAAATGTATCTGTAGCACTCTGTGAAACAATCAAATACTAAGAGCTCACTCTGCTCAGATTTTTTATTTATTATTTAAATTTGTTAAAATTTATATTGAACTTTTACAGATTTGTGATGTTTTATTGTTAAACGTTTCCTGACATATACATTAAATGTTTATATCCATCACTTTATATTGTTAGTGATGGAGTCTGTCACTGCCACAAATGATACAAATAAAAAAAAAAGATATGCTTGTATTTTTAAAGAGGATATTCGTGAAAAGTAAGAATTTTTCTTCTTAGTTTAAAAATATTTTTAAAAAGAAATCTAACCATACTTATCCATGAATATGAATATCACGTTTTTATTTATGTACAATTATAACGACTAATTACAGCTGATTAAACCTTTGGAATCTTTCTGCCTGTTTATAATATTTTGTCATGATCTGGGAATTGAAATGATCACATATATGATATATATTTTTGTGTCTTATAAATTAATTAGTTTTTATACAGCTCTACAAAATCTCTACAAAAATACTTTTGCTCAGAGCTATTTGGTCTTATGAGAATAAATGTAACATGGAAGGCTGACTTGGATTTGAAGGGAAGTGTAATAAAGTTAGATGAATTATTTATTGATTTAATTAAAGGATCAATGTTGCATTATGTATAAAGATCTAATGAACCCCAGAGATACAACACCCTCTTTTTTTTACAGCAGTAATATGTAGATACTGAGTAATTGAGTTCAAAACAGAGTGTAGCCTGTTTCTATCCATCAGTTATTTAGGGTTAAGACATCTATAGTAATAATAATGATAATAACTGGGAATAAAGCTAGCAGTAGCATGAGACTTGAAATCAATCCATTCTGGCTGGACTACAGGTTAAAGGTTGCAGTAAGGACCTGCAGCACTGACACACATTGATTGATAGTATGGTGAGACTGGCCTTCTGTGATTGGTTGGAGTGATGAGCGTTTAATGAGTCTGGGTCACATTTTAACGTCAGTCAGTATTCATTGGCTTTTTCAGGAATGGCAGCATACACAATGTTTCTCTATAATCTGAATAGATTTACACATGCTGTATGTTGGGTTTGTACAATGTGCTCATTAGTTTTGTTCTGTAGTATGCTGTAATACTTCTTACAGTATAGTTCACACTCCTCCTTCGTGGCTTGTTCTTCAGACTGAATGCACAGTGGTAATAAATCTGTGTTTAGAGCAGCACAGCACCTAATGGTAGAAATGATTCTTAAGGTCTGTCAGGTGGATTTATGCCTCTAGAGTTTAGGGTTCTGTGGTGTTGGGACTGATTTATACAGCAGTTCAGTGTAGCAGTTAACCTGTTGATTGTAAACGTAACAGCACAGCACAAGATGGATATGTTTAACATTATCAGACTATCTATTGCATATTGAAAATCCTCTGTTAGAGAACAAGAAAATGGTTGGGAGATAATAAAATATTCATTTATGTATTGTACTGTTTAAGAGAAGCTTCATCTGTACACTAGAGATGTTGTAGTCAACAAGCTCTGCTAGCACAGAAAACCAACCAGTGCTCCTCGTGTCATTTTAATTCTGACTAGTTTCTCTTGAACAGGAAGCCAGCACCCTTAATGTTCACATCATCCGTCACCAAGATACAGATGTGTAGGAAAATGCTGCTTACTATCTGATGCTGCTGCTGTTCCTCTGCTCAAAAGTTGAAATCCTACTTGTGCAAACGCTCATTTGAAGGTTGCATGTGAAAGTCTTGCATTCATATTTTACTCGAGTGCTGTGGAAACATACAGTAGCAACATGTCATGTTTTACAAGCGTAGACTGCTAATAACATTTTGCATAATATTAGTCAGCAAAACAGGACATAGAGAACCGTTTCTCTGGTAACGGGGACCGTAAAACTCATTCTGACACATTCAAGTAAAAGAAAACAATTATATGCTCGTACTATTACAAAGCCTATCTGCATATCTGAAAGCAGTTATGTGTATTTTTATCTCACTGATAAGGAGGATAGCAGAGGAGGAAGAGCAAAACACAACTTCCTCATAGATGCTCTGATAGTAACTCTGAAGTGCCTTCAAGAAAACTCTTAAGTCATTTCTTCTGTGCAGCGCTGCTATACAATATTCTATTATTGTGAGATTACTCATTTTTTATATGTCTGCTCTGGTTTTGTTCTTGCTTGTTTTAGAGATGCAGCGTTTAGGTACTGTAGGCAGTTTAGCAGTCACCAAAAAAAAGTTAGTTGTCACTCTATGTGTACTGAAATGCAGCACAGTCTAACTAAACAGCCCTGCAATAAATTAGCTGGTGGTGGTGTTACAGTGTTGTTTTAGCTAAATGAACCTTGAACTGGCAAATTATAAGTCAGAGTAGATTTCTGATCTCTTGGAATATTTGTATACATCTATGCATGTGTCCACCACTTATGGACTAACATCAACGTTCATTTAGAGTAGTATTTCATGCCAACCTCAGTATGAATCAAGTGTTCACTCTTTTTGGTCTTTACCACATCTGGAGGGATTCTTTGGCTCTTTTGTTGCTCCACTATATTCAGCAATAGGGTACCTCATTTATAACAGGTGGTAGTGCTCTGTACGTCTGGGATTTAGTCCCACTAAGCAAACTTTCTCTGCAATGGGTGAAGAGCTTTGAATGTTGAATATGTGAATTATGTGAATTGCACTCACTGTTTTGCACAAGTTACACCAGCAAAGGTATTTCCACTGGAGAGGCACTGGGTTAAATGCCTTTATTTTACCTAAACTCCGTCACTCTGTGGTACACTCTGTGGTACACTCTGTTACCCTGAGATGTATTTCAACATCCGTACTAATATTAGCATGTTACCATGTTAATGTAATCTGGCGTCTCTCTTGCTGTGGTTAAATGGTGACTCGGCTCCTTCGTCCATCTCCTGTCAGGCCAGTGAAGCTGAAGCTGATCGTAGTGGGCTTACAGGAAATAGTGTTGACTAAATGTGGCTAAAACCTATATTAGGTAAACCTCGACATGCATTAGGATGAAACCTAACACTATTTCCAGATAACTTCACCTAAATGACTGAGAATCTTCAGACTTTGGTATTTATAGATGCTCCTTCTATCATAGATGGGAAACATTTGTTACCAATACAAGTCTAACTTTGTTCAAAGTTAGGATCTGAATTGAGTGTCTGGTGTCCTCACTGTAGTAAAAGCACATTTTTATGTGTGCTTCACTTCAGCCGAGTGAATTGGAGTCTTATGATCCTCTTTCTAAATATACCGTAACACATTTAGTCATGAGGCAAACGGACCCCAGACAGAGATCTAACAAAATATGTTAGACACGTCTCTGTTTTGGTTTTGGCAGAATCATTTTTCAGCTGTGATAGCAGACTGGCTATCATGAAGACAGGGTGCTGCTATTGGTGCTATTCCTGAGATAGTATATTTTGTCTTTCTGAACAGCAGACATTTGTCATCTCACAGTCTTAAGTCATACGTTTACAGTAAAGAGTTGAAACCAGGAGTTCAGCCATGTTTACTTTCAGGCATTCTTCATCTTAACAGCCTTTCTCGGGGAGTTTCTACAACTCTTAGTACATTACCACTGGTAATGGTCCTTACGTCCTTTTACACACAAATAGGGAGCTTCTGATAAAAAGCATTCCTCTAGTAGCCATCAGAAACTCCACAGTACCTTTAAGGTGAAATATTATCAGCAATATCAAAAGTGTGCAGCTCTAATACCTTACTCTAGTAATCATTCTACTCAAGACTGTTACTTCACATGACCTAGGTTAATGTGCTTTGGTATTTTTCACTCACTATACTCAGACATCCAAACATGCGCTCTCACATATGCCCTCTTGCTCGACTCACTCACAGACACAAAGACTGGAACACACACTCACACACACGCACACACAGCATTAGGATTTTCCCAGAAAGTCATATTCTGGTCAGAATGACCCTGTTGTCCCCACGCCCATAAATTACCAATGGGTTGTATAACAACAGACACACACACACACACACACACACACACACACATACATACACACACACCCTCTCCTCTCTTTCACTGAATGTGCTGTGAGTTCAGCGGCTTGATTACTTTCTGACGACACGGCCTCTTATTTCACCTTCTCTTCTGTTTCATTATTCATGCCACTTGCTATTTTTCACACACACTCTGAATGCCCATTGAAGCAGGAGTTTGAGACGTCCATTTCTGCGGCAGTTAACATGCATCTCTTTTCCACAGGTTTATTGCTTGCGTCACTATGACGGATGGGGATTATGACTACCTTATAAAGCTCCTTGCCCTGGGGGACTCTGGCGTGGGGAAGACCACCTTCCTGTACCGATACACAGACAACAAGTTCAACCCCAAGTTCATCACCACAGTCGGCATCGACTTCAGGGAAAAGAGAGTGGTGAGTGTTGATCCATTAATAATTCTCATGTTAAACAGCCAAGTTCACATGCTCACCTTAGACACGGGTGATGCAGGCTTGGTTACCATAGTTACCTTTTGTTATTTAAGTTATGAAAGAACAAACAGCGGGTCAGGATACAGAGCAGCTCTCGAGCTGAGTCACGTTCTGGTTATTTTACAAGTGATTCTAATCTGTTTTACTACAGACACGCTCAATCAAACCTGGGTTGTCTCCACCAATAATGCTGGATATATTATCTGTGAGGACTGTTTTTCCTCATTTCCCGTGCAGTGTATGTAAACCAATGGTTTTTCCCTGCTGGAAAGGATACAGAGTGGAACAGAAGGAGGAAAGCACAACCTGACTGGTGAAGTCAACCCTTTCAGAAGCGTCTCAGCAGCAGCACTCGTCAGAATAGACACATATTTTTAGCAGAGAGACGCTTCTGTCCCAGCATCTCGTGATGTCCATGGGTTTCACACTGCAGGCACTCACTAACTGCAATGGCTGTAATTCCTATGCTGTTCATCCAATATTTTCAAGCCAAGCCCTTAAATTAAAGCCACAGTCCACACTTTAAGCCTGTCTTTGTTTGTTTTCATTTCAAATCCACTGTGGTGCCGTATAAAGACAAAATAATTTCACTGTTTAAATAAGTTATGGGCTTGTACATCCAGACATCCATATGCAACATGTAATTATCTGAATCCAATAATGTGTTGGGCTTGGATTGTTCAGCAGGTCCTTAGCTATCCTGCTTTTGCACTTCTCAAACACTAACTGTGCTGCTTTAATCCCCCTGCTCTGGATGAGTCATAGGATTCATTATTTCTCATCACCTCCTATGTTTGTGTATGTATTAGCTAAGGTTACACCAATCCTTTACTCAAATCCCCACTCACACCATCATCTACATGTTATACTGTAGTTTGCCACTTGATTCACTCGGTTATCAAATAGAAAATCAAGTCAAAAACAGTGTGGACTTCTTAACTGCTCTGATCTGTGGGAAGCTATTAGAGATACTGACAGGGTCTCATCTGGACGAGTCAGAGGTGTGAATGACGCCATAGGCTTCCTGCAGAGACATCACCCAGCTGCAGCACACAGGACTTCATCATTACGCAGTCAGGATCGTTGTCCACATCACTCATTAGTCAGACCTGCTGTGAAATTCCAACAGTAAAGCAGTGGAGAGGTGAAAATGGAGGAACTACCATGGTGGTAGCATGTCGCCTCAGGTACTGGTGAAATTATGAAATGTGGTCCTTCAGGTTGAATTTGAGGGATGGATACCAATTTAAATACGTGTTTCCACATATTTCATTAGAGCCTTTCCTGTTAAAGGTCACAAGGGTGCTGGAGCCAGTCCCAGCTGTCACTGGGCCAGAGGCAGGGTGCACTGTGAACAGGTCGCCAGTCTGTCACAGGGCTGACATGGAGACAGACAAACCTTCACACTGAGTCCCCAATTTAAACTGCACGTCTGACTAACTTGAACTCGATGGGGAAACAAGGAACTACCTGTACCTCGGCCCTTGAGTCCACTAATCGTGGGAAACCCTCTGATGTAAAATGAAATGATGGCACTGTGAAAGTTAAAATGGTTGCACGGCAGGGCCTTCAGTCAGCATAGAGTGGGCACGCATAAAAACCGCACCCAGGTAAATATTAAGGTTTGCATTGCCAACAGGTGCTTCCCACACCCTGTGTGAGTGTGGTCGCAAGTGTGAGAGAGCAGAAATGACCACGCCCAGCTGTGATCATGGATGTGGTCGGAGTGTCCAACATCATTAGGAAACATTTAGGATGGGAGACAAATGTCTTTTAAAAACCACGAGCAAGTCCAGTTGTCACTAGCGCCTTGCTAGTTAGGTTTAACTACAGTGAAACTAATGGAGGCTCATTCAGACCTACAATAAATCCTTGCTTGGTGATTTGCCAAGCGTTTCTTCAGCTGAATAAACTAAACTGGCGTTTCTTTTCCTCCTCACCAGGTGTACACAGCATCCAACGCCAATGGGACGACCACAGGGAAAACCTTCAAGGTTCACCTTCAGCTCTGGGACACAGCTGGACAGGAGAGGTGGGCAGCTCGCTCCCCTGGACTCATTATGTGGAAAAGGGGTTGTCTCTAAGTTAGTCTAGTTTGTGAAATATATACTTTATATATATATATATATCGTGGTCAGTGCTCTCTGGCCTTCAGTAATAAAAAGTTAGTATCTAATTGGATTCTGTTCCAAGAAGTAGTATTTCAGGCTGTCAGTAGCTGGGCTCAAACTACAGTATGTCTTGAAACAGTGAACAGTTGGAGATCTGTCTGTGATCCTGTGTTTGTGTGTGTGACTCCTAATCACATCGTGTGTGATCTTTAACTGGAGCTGTTCTCGTTCTGTGTATGAAGGCCCCACGATGACTTACTGTGGGATGAGTCGGCATCAGTTGCGTCATTTTAATTTCATTTATTCGGCTCGGTGTGATGGAACAGATTTCTATTTTCATAAGCTGATCTCCATGATCACTTAATGGAGCAGCTAAAGTCATCGTTCCCCCTGTGTGATCAGTGCATCAGACTGTTTGATGTGGAAACACCCATGATATCTGCTGTTATTGTCCCGAATATTTGCAAGTTACATATTTGCTCATAAAGCTTCACGAGTAATGTTTACACACAGTTCTGTTACTTGCTGACATAGCACCCAGACGCCCAGTTTACCAGAGTACACACGGATTAACTGGTGTCTCATTACCCACTGCTGTTAACACAGCAGCTCACAACATCTACTTTGACGTTTTCATCATATAAAACTTTAACCAGTCGTAGCAAATCATTATATTTCTTTCACTGCCATCATCTGGTTCTTGATTTCCACTGGCCTCAACACACTCTGCACTCATGGATCAACGCTGTCATTCATTTGTAACAGTGTTTCTGGGCTCCTGATCAGTTTAAAGGTCGACTTTATCGGCCCCACTGTAGTTTGGGGAGTGACTGAGTAGGTCTTGAGGAAAATGCGTAACTGCAAACTGTTGCACAAATGATGTTGTTATTCTTGTGCATATCAGAATCAGAATCAGAAACATTTTATCGCCAGGTGCGATAAAGGGCATTTTACAGCACTAGGAATTTGTCCTGATGTTAGGTGCAGACATAGAATAGAATAGCAGGAAAAACAAACAAACGTAAATACGCATATTCACAGTCGGTTTGGAGGGGGGGATTTGTGCAGAGGTTATCGGGGGGGAATTGGGGAACAGTTCAGCAGGCTGACAGCAGCAGGGAAGAAACTGTTCTTGTGGCGTGAGGTCGTGGTCCTGATGGACCGGAGTCTCTTGCCAGAGGGGAGAGGTTGAAATAGTGCATGGCCAGGGTGAGAGGGATCAGCTGCAATCCTGGATGCACGTCTCTGGGTCCTGGAGACGTAGAGGTCCCGGAGTGATGGAAGGCTGCAGTATGTATAGGTGTACTTACAGTGTAAGTGTTTTTACTTGGTGTGTGTGTGTGTGTGTGTGTGTGTGTGTGTGTGTGTGTGTGTGTGTTCCAGGTTCCGCAGCCTGACGACGGCGTTCTTCCGGGACGCCATGGGTTTCCTGCTGATGTTTGATCTCACCAGCCAGCAGAGCTTCCTCAATGTCAGAAACTGGATGAGTATGTTGTTAACCTCACATTTGCGCTGCATGTTTTATATGTGGTTTAGGTTCGAGTGTTCTTCTGCATTTGCAATAAAAACACTGCAAATGGTGAAAAACCTTTCCAGTTACATTTAAGGTCGTATGAAAGCACAAAATAAAAATTATCTTCTCTTTCATTCAAATTCTGTCTGTACACCTGTCACACTGCCAGGTGTGCAAATGCTAACTACAGTGTATCTTCACTATATTTTCATACCTGATGTGTTTGCTTTACTTGTTTATTTGTTTTTATTTCCAGGCCAGCTACAGGCCAATGCCTACTGTGAGAACCCAGATATCGTGTTGGTAGGAAACAAGGCCGACCTGGCTGACCAGCGGGAGGTTCAGGAGAAACAGGCCAAGGAGCTGGCTGATAAATACGGGTATGTTTAGAAACAAAAGTGTGTGTCGGCACTCTGTCTTAAACTCTGGTGGGATGTACAGTACAGTATAAATATGAGGATACTCCATGAGTATGATGATGTGCTGCAATTAATAAAGTTCAGTCTGTGAACGCCTCCTGAATAATGTTATGTAGACCACAGCTCACCTAACAAGTCCAAAACTGGATCATGAGACAGACGATATGTTTGTTTTTTTCAGCATCACTCCAGATGTACTAACAATGGTAAAGTGGTAAACGTGTCATGAAGTAGTGAGCTAAAATCTGCTCCTATTGATTGAAAATCAATATCTGTTGTTGTCCCTCTCAGGATCCCGTACTTTGAGACGAGCGCAGCGACAGGCGTGGAGGTGGACAAGGCGGTGATAACGCTGTTGGACCTGGTCATGAAGAGGATGGAGCAGTGCGTTGACAAACCGCCTGCCGACACAGCCAGCGGTAACGGGGCCACAAAGCTCGGCGATGCACAGCCCAACGAGAAGAAATGCGCATGTTAGATCAAGAGGCGATCCAGGAAACGACCAGTCAGCTCTCCTCTGTCGTCTGCCCTTCCTGTTCGCCACATTCCCTCTGTCTTTTTACCTTCTCTGTCAACTTTTCCTCACTCTCGTCTTTTGTAATCTTCGAACATCCTCTCTCTTTAATCATTTGTCCCTTTGGATATGAAACAGCTTTATCCCCCTCTAGTGGATCTTGAAGGTAATACAGCCTCCGCCTGTTCAGGAGGAAACGAGAGCGACAGTTTCATCATGGTCAGATCCAGAGAGCCTCCCACTGCTCCCACTGTCAGAAGGAGATGATTAAACGACGGCCTCTTTAAAGGCTGACCTGTTTCTCTCTTCAACGGTTGAATGATTTCACTTCATGGTTAACTTGTCACGGGATCACAGCCAAAGTGGCCCCATAAAGAGTTTAACATCAGGCTGTACACGTGTCTGTAAATGAAATGACGGTCCTGTTCCTCCTGGACCAGGCTGAGCAGCTGTGTGACGTGTGTGTTTCTACTGTATTTTCTCCCCTGGTTCACACCGTGATCTATGCTGTACCTGTATTTACCACTTACAGTCACTCTTCAGTGCTCAGAGCAACTTTATCTGAAGCTAAAAATGCACTAAATTGCGTTTTTGTATTAAAGGCTGTGGAATCATGTTGGAGACCTTCAGCAGCTGAGTGACGGTGGCTGTTCACAGCTTCCTGTGCTGAGCCACAGGAAATGATTCTGCTTATAGTCACTTACTTGTGAACAAGATGGTAAACAGGAATTTTTTTTAGCAAACATTTGTGTTTAAATGGACAATTTTATATTTATTTGACGCTCACCACAGAAAAACAAAACCATGCAGCTTATCCATGGTCACAGTACACGGGCTGCTAACGCTCGCTAGCTGCTCGCTGATTAGCAGATAATCCAGTGAGCTAGCCTGCTAACTAACTAGCTAACACAGAGGTAGCAGAGGCAACAAGCGGCTAATGAGTGTTTTGGAGCAAATTAAAAATGTTTATTGTGACTGTAATTGTTGATATCTGTGCTCAAGCTTGTTTCTGAGCAAGTGCTCATGCCTCTTTCTGTGTGACCACTGATATAAAAACAACAGGAAGTGGTAGGTTTAGCTAATAAAAGCACCCTGTGGTAAGTTTAGCTAACGAGGTTGCGGTGGTTTTGTTTTCTTTGAACAGGGACTGATCAGAAATAGTGGAGTTTTTGAAACTACTGTTGAATTTGATATCTGATAAACAGACTAAACTGCTTCCACTTGCTTAGAAGCCCATATTATTAGCTCCATTTTGTATTTATGTTTAGCTAACTCCTTCACAGCGGGGCCCGCGTTAGCAGATGTGCAGATATTGTACCGGTGATATTGTGGGATGAATATGGGTACAGCATAGCATGTGTGCAATGGAAGAAAAGTGTTTCACAACAAATTGTATCTGTAACAGTTTCCCAGTCGGACTATTCCAGCTGATTTTTGTTTTTTTCTTAGCTGTAGGAGGACGTCAGGAAACGGGCCGCTCTGGAGACATAGTGGCTGTTTTACTTCAAAGTATTAGAAATAACGAGTGGAGAGGATACTCACATGTGATCAGAATCCTTCATGACACCTACCGTATTTGAGAATGAGGAAAAATAAAAAGCCAAATGTCAGTCAGGTGGTGTGTGGACTTGAGGGCAGCTGATGTTTGACTTACTGATCTATTTTTCACAGGTCTTTAGACAGCGTGAACTATAACCCTTTAACCCCCAGAATGAATACAAAACATTAAAAAAAAATATCACTGAAACATATTTTAGTTCTGTTTGTTTCTGTCATTTCACTTTTTTTTTCTTTTATATCTTCGATATTTCACACATCAATCTTCCATTTTGATGTTATTTGCATGAAATGATCTCAGCTGCATTTCTATTTGGGATGTCTATTTTCCATTGTTTATAGGGTTCTGAAGGTCAGTTGTCAAATTAACCCAAAATTACAAAAAAAAAAAAAAAAAAAAGTCTTTAAGATGAAGGAAATACACTATTACAGAGCAGTGAAGAAGCCTAACTGAACTTAACCTTATTAGTTCAACACCTGGTTACTGAGGACCAACTTTTAGATGATTTAGAGACACAGTCCATCATGACTTACTGAAACATGAACGTTACGTGCCGCGATGCTTGAGCTTCAGCTTTGCTGTCAAATGAGTTTCTTTTTGTGTCACGTGCATCTCAACAGCTTCCCTCTAATCACCTTTCACTGCCTTAGTTCATGTAAAACGTTCAGGCAATTTCAGGTGCGCCAGAAACAAGGGAAATCATCTTTACATGCTCAAAGCGCGGAAACATAAACCTGTTTGTTTTCAACAAACCCTGATAACTTTCTGCTTTTCAGTGAGGAAAAAAAAGAAACTGCCTTCACAGTTTAAAGATCTTTCTGATGAACGGCTCATCTCAGTGCCATAATAAAAACACATGACACAGATTCACAGGAGCTCTCTCCACTTAGTTAGGAGCATACTGTGCAGCTGATCTTTTTTTTTTCCAGTAATATCAGTAGATTTTACTTTTGATTCATTTTCTGTCTGTTGACTTATTGATTGTAAGTCATGTCATCTTAATCATATGTCTAAAGATTGAATTCTTAAATTCAAATATCTACATGCATGTATTTCAGTTTGTTCTTTGATCCAGGTTTTATTCATGAATTAAGTGCTGTTACAGTAAGTAGTATTCCAGCAGAATGTAAAAGAGAAATAGCTTATTCATATTATGGTGGCTCTGCATGCACCTCCACAGTGAACTGAGAGCAGCAGGAAGTTCCATTTATTGAACTTTGACTCTCGCTACGTCGACCTTTGTGGGCGCAATCGATCAGTGCACATTACAATCACGTCGAGACGAGACAAAAGCATACAGCCTGTAATCGGTGAAATGCGTTGTGTGTCGTACTCGTGTCCCCTGATATTCTCCATCGAGTCAAACACCCAGCCCATCAGCTGGAAAACACTATTTTCATCACCAGGTAGCTGCTTTCTGAAAACCGTTGCACCGATGAGAGCCCCGAGACCAGAACCAGTCGGTAAATGTGAGTTCAAACCAAAACAACGAGCTGAAAGAGACTAAAATGCTCTGTATCATGCTGCATAACCGTATGTGGATTCTCTGTGTGTCTCACCTTTAACAGAACACACAGTAATTTCACCCATTGTTACTATGAAAATAACGACCAGTGCAGCTTTAAAATGTCTTCTGTGTCTCGGTCACCATATAGTGATGCGGTTACACTGAAACACTGAAAAATGCTTCACTCCCATGTTGAAGTGCTAATGTATCCGTCAGCTTAGATCAAAGAAACGAGACCTTAGTAACTCAGCAGCAACAGCTCCAGATAATCCCAGTTCTCATTATGGGATTTGTCATCAATGACATTCTCCTGAGTCCAGCCTTCCTGTGCACATTGCCCCCCCCCCCATATGTAGAAACTTCTAATGCCTTTTAAATCCTGACAATCTTCCAGACCAATCTGAGTTGCTCTTTATCTTTTGTCCAATTCTGTTTGAATATTTATGCAGTTTGATGCCTTTTTTTTTTCTTGCCACATTTGCATCTTACATTCAGCGGGTTTTCCTTCAAGCATCTCTACCGTGCGTCTCCTCAGTCTTTAATGTAGTTCTCAGATTCACTTTGAAGGTTTACACTGTTTGAAGAGTCATGTCGTGCCTGTTATTAACTCTTCTGTCTGATCCTCTGTAAAGTTTGTGAGCTACTAAATATTTTAATGCATTATTGACAGAACAGAAGTCCTGATGTTGTTTTTGTGCCCAATATATCAAAACAACTAATCGATCCAAGTACCTCTAAGAGCTTTTATTTTTGGAAATCTCTGTGTGTGAATTCTCTGATGCCTGCGGTTTGTACATGTTTAAGTTGTCACCGTGTGTATCGATGCCTGTGCGTGTTTGTTGGGTTTGTTGCACCGTCAGCATGCTTGACACCATGAGAATGGAATGACCTGTAAAGCGTTTGTTTTTGATGTCAGAGCTGCAAATAAATTTTGTTTGTTTTATTCTTTGGGGTTTTTTTTTTTTTTTTTTTTTTAAGAAAGAAAGAACCCAGTCACCTTTGGGGCAGAAAGAATCAACATTTTATGGCAAACCCCAGCCCCTAACAAACTATTAGTAATAGTTGGTATTTGGAAAACAGTTTTTCAAAACACTTCTTGTCACATTTCATGAAGTGTGACTTTAATACTTCTGTTGTAACGTGGAACGATGGTGGCTCCTGTTTTTTCAAACATGTCTGTTTTGATGAGCATCTCTGTAGACTTCGTTGTTTGCATTTTATCTATTCGAAGCATTAGACATAGCTTAGTTAGAGATGATGGATTGACTTTGCGTTACAATTATCCAGGCATTGTGAGATCTGACAGCTGATTAAAGATGACTTAGTACAATAATACCGCTGGAATCTGTCGTGACTCTTTTGCCACTTTGCTGCATGAACACGGCCGGTTAGTCACACTCAAATAAAAAGAGTTTATTATATTTTATTTGTTTTTTTTTTTGTGGATGCCTTCTTCCCAACCATCACTGTGCTCTTTTCAGTCAGAAGCTGGAAACCCCCATCTAGTGAGCTTCTGTTTACACTGGTTGTTGGGGGAAACATGGACACTGAGTGAATAACTGAATGTTCTGTTAAAAAGAATTTTCTTTTGCGGTAAAACTCATCACTTGACGGTCTGTTTGCTGGACTTTCTTTAAAAGTCACCAGGAAAAAATCTGCTGGAGCACATGGGTGGTTCACTGTGTGGTTATCAAGTACTGACAAAGCATCTGACTGTTTCTTATGACTCCGTATATAATATTATTTACAGGTTTGGCTATTTCATCTCACACCTATGCAGAGGTTCCTACTTAATTTCTAAATTTTAGCATTGTAACTGTAAGAATACTGAAATTAATTTTGTGCCATTGCCAAGTTTAGAAAAACTGCCTCTTTCAAGTAAACCCAGTCATGAAATGCATGTTTTCAAGGGTTATCAGAGGCAAAACTGTGCTCAAGAAGGGGCAAAGTGCACATGATTGATACATGATGACGACAAAATACAGGACTTTGGGAGAGTGGAAGCTGCTATAAACTCTGATTCATACTACAGATGATAACAGCCATTTAGCGTGATGACACAATAAAAAAAACACACATACACTGTCCAACATTCACAGTGGAGAAGAATTTATTAGCATGTTGTACTAAGGAACTTGTTACCAAGAGAGAGTGAATGTGACAAACTAAAATAAATACCCGATATCAGCAGAACCAGTAGAATGTGAAGTGTAGTTACAAAAATAGTTGAGTGTTTCTTTTTACAGGTCTGTAGACACCATTACTTCCTTTTCTCATTAGAAAAGATCAACCAAAAAATACAATAACATATTCTAGTGACACCAGGTAGCACTCCTATTCCCAACGGCTAAAATATGAATCCCGTTCACTGATATTTTTACTTCTGTATCTAAAACGCAGACACGCCAGCAAATGTAAACATATGAATCTAATTTGCTTTGTGTTTCTAACAGATGCAAAAGACTGAACATATAGAAGGTCTGGGTTCAATTTGATTTCAACTCGATTAGAAGGAGGAAGTCGGTGACTTCTACAAAATAAGAGCTTACAAACTGTTTCTAACTAAATAAAATGTTATGTTTTCCTTTAAAACACATCTTATTTCCAGACAGTAGTTAGACACAAATGTGTGACACTTAAAATATCTAAAATATTGCTGTATTTGAAGTAAACATTGCATTTCATCATACACATTTAACATATTCGCCTGGTTTGAATGAATATGGATAAATTATATTCAACCCAAGATGTACATTTACATTCAGATACTGTATGTGGGATACACAGGAAGTTAAAACAGTGCAGCAGCAAACCCTGAAATACCTGCAACAGAACAACAAATCATTCTCTAAAATTAGTTTTTGCCCCCCACAAGCAATTCCTTTCACAAAATATTCAAAACATTTCAAAAGCATTCAATATAAATAATCTGTGTGAATCAAACAGCTACATTTACATCCAAAGACCCCTCTGCAGTTGTGTCAATATCCTGTAATGTGTCAGTGAGTGTGAGACATGTTCAAATGCTGCAGAGGATGTGTTTCTAACATGGAAAATCCCTCTTTGTGAAAGAACGATCAGCGAAGCTCCTTTACGAACGCTGAATCACGTCCACATTCCAAATGTGAATATACCAAAGTCCACTCAGTGTCTGTCCAGACTTTGCCTGATGTTGACGTATAAACTTCACACTACAAAACGTACTTTCCCCGTCTTTAGCGCTCATTCAAACAGACTTTAGAAATCTCTTGTCCAAGGTACAAAGACATATTACAGTGAAACTACAGTAAAACTGCACCTTAGTTTATGTTGTCTCACAAATTCAGTTTCATTATTGTAAAAAGGTTTCAGTGAGGCTGTGACTCCACCAGGAGCTTCTCTCTACAGTGATTTCTTCAGGGAAGATGTTTCATTTCTTTCTCAGTTAGTATCACATTATATTGTTCTTTTGAGAAAATTTGGCAAATTATCAGGAAATTACAGAAGTGTAAAACACAGTTATTTTACCGTGTGAAGAGACTAGATACTGGATAATGGCAATAATTTACATTTACAACTTTCTTACAGCTTATATGAGCCTGATGAGTGAGTGAGGAGCTGGAATCCAGTGTTACTGGATTCTTTTATTTTGAAAGAACTGATTTCCTCTTGTGCAACTTCCATAGACGTCCTGCGTTATACTGTTTTTAAAATGTCCCGTCAACACGCCCTAACTGTCCTGTCGACGTGAAGATGGAGACAGTTTTTGGCTTAAACAGTGACAGTATACACACACACAAGCATTTTGTTGTGAGACACTGGGGAGTGTGAGGGTTTAGACTTTGGTGACGCTTGTTTGCTGCTGTGGCAGCAGGCGGTTGTCGTCTTCGTCGTCGTCGCTCAGATCCAGCCTCAGGTTATCCAGGGTCTGCCGAATAGTCAGAGTCTGACTACGCCTGTTAGAGAGAGAGAGAGGGTGCTTTAGTGTACAATGAAGATGTGGGAAAAGTTTTAAACCAAAACTGTGCACTGATAAAGGTAAGAGAGGAAGTGTGTGTTTTTCTTTTTTCTAATTGGGTGAACTGGCCGTTCAAATTGTAGACAGGAGAAAGAGATCCTGATTAAGGTCAATCCTCTAAAGATGTGTGTGTGTGTGTGTGTGTACGTACTTTGTCTGCATGTGCTGGTCGAGCAGCTGTCTCTGCAACCGCCCGTTCGTCTCCCTCTCCTCGGCCAGCTCTCTCTGGGTGTGGCGGTACTGCGCCTCCTTCCTGCTCGCCTCCTCCTCTGCCTCGTTCAGCTGGCGCTTCAGAGAGCGGATCCTCTGGGTCATCTGCAGGACCAATCAGAGCTCCGGTTAGTGTGGATAGCTGGAACTGGACGGGCTTTTTAACAGTAACACTTAAGATGTAAAAACGACCTTCTCTGTGAATGAGCTGGTGTCTTTACTCAGGGTGAAAGTTATTCATACAAATCAATCTACTTGATTTAGTGTCTATAAAGTTTATATCTCACTGTCAACACTCAAAGCCACAAAATGTTTTGTAATGCTCCACCGCCCTCCTGTGGGCACTGTGTGTATTTATCGTGTGTGTGTTACCAGGTCTTTCTGTTCCGTAGCTATCCTGTGCTCATCCTCCATCTGATCAGTCAGCTCGTTGATCTTCCTCTCCAGTTTACTGATGGTGTTTGTCAGGACAGCTTTGTTCCTGCACACAGTACAAACATGTTAGAGAACGGCTTGCTTTAAAAGGACAGTCTACACGTTTCAGCTACATTTCACTCACGGTGTGTTTGTTCTGTCACTCACCTCTCCTCTGTCCTCAGAGTGTTCTCCAGCTCTTTGGCTCTGCCCTCCATCCTGGAGACGACGTCGTCCTGAACCCTGGAGCTGTGAAGCTCTTCCACCTCTGCACGCAGCTCACGCAGCTACAGATAGAAAGTT
Organism: Anabas testudineus; assembly: GCF_900324465.2. NCBI lineage: Eukaryota > Metazoa > Chordata > Actinopteri > Anabantiformes > Anabantidae > Anabas > Anabas testudineus. The sequence continues at coordinate 18,054,179 of NC_046630.1, forward strand.
TTTGTTTAGAAATGATGATCACTAGAGAAACTGGATGAAAAAAAAAAAAAAAAAAGGAAACACACACTAAAAATACAGCACACACACATGCTCAGGAATACCTGTCTCTCCATGGCAGCCTTCTCAGTCTCCAGCACTTCGTTCAGATCTTTCTCCTGAATGAGCTTCAGCTGCAGCTGCTCATTCTGACACAGCAGGAAACACAGCAGTGTGTTAACAAACAGCTAAAAGAAAAAGCTCTAATCAGTATGGATGTTCTAAGTATTCACGTTTACCTGTTCGATGGCTCTCTTTTGTTTGGCGGCCCATCTCTGCTCGCTCTCATGTAGCTCCTCCACATCAGTCTCCAGGTCGATCAGCTTCTCCTGAAAGACACAGAGCAAATAAAAAAAAACATCATCATCATCATCATCATCCAGACAACCAAAGTAAACTTAATTTAAACAGCTCCTGGTGTGAGGTCACTCTTCATGATGACAACTGTTTGTCAGTCAGTTTATCGTTTAGAAATTTGACACATTAAGTATCTTTAGAAATAGCAACATGATGAATATGTGGGATTATGGAATTAACACGCTGATTGCTAAACAGGATTTGCATAATTAATACCCCATTAACCCCAAACACTGATGGTTTGCATGACTGATTAATTCAAGTGGACATCTCTGTTGGAATCCTTCATGTCATGTATGTACATGTATACACACTGTGGATCAGCCATAATTATGCTTTTTGGTATTTTTAATTGTAAGTGTAGTAAGGTTGGGTAATATAAGATTACTAGTATTATTATTATAATAACGCTGAACATATGTAGGAGAAATCATTTAAAAAACAAATCTCAGGTCACAAGATTTACCCGTGACCTTCCCAAACGTTTAACTCGCTCCCCCAAAAAAGTCTAATTACTGATTTTGAAATGACACAGCTTCTGCGTGTCAGGTTATGTTAAAGCATGTTACCTGTGTTACTTTACTTTACCTTAGTGTTATTTACACTGCTTGTTTTTGACCCTGTTGATGGATCTCAGATTACCTGAGCCTGTTTGAGCTGTTTGGTCAGATCATCTCTGGCCTGGTTGGATCTGTGCAGCTCCATCTGGAGGTCGTCCACTGTTCTCTCGGCCTGCTTACACTGAAGCTGCAGCCTCTCTCTCAGCTGGATCTCCTCCTCCAGTGTCCGCTCCTTATCAATCAGTTTACCAGAGACCTGAACATGCACAAAAACACGTCTTTAGGCTTCCAGATGTTATTGTATCCACCAAGCTACCAAGATGTCTGAAAATGTGATGCGTGTGTTAAACATATGTAAGTAAGTCTGAACCTGTGAGCATACCTCTCCCTGCAGTCTGCTGACAAGGGCCTGCTGTTTCTGCAGTTCCTGGTCCTTCTCCAGCAGGGACTCCTCCAGCTCGTCCACCCTCATCTTCGTGTCCTCACGCAGCTTCTGCTGCAGGTTCAGCTCCGCTGCAGCCTGTGTGGAGGCCTGAAGGGCTTCAGCCAACTGGAAACACACAGCATGTCCAACATTTATACATTATATACACATTCTAGGTACACATCTAAATATGCTGAATGTGAAATTTACACTGGTGAATGAATACTTACTGTCCTAGTTTAAAGGGATTTTCTTGCTTTTTCTTGTTGTTAATCTTAGCAGTTTATCAGCTCAGCACAAATACCTCAATTGAAATAACTCTTAGAACCCATTTTCTGTTTTTGTCTGTTCTATATGTCTCCGCACCTCTGTTTCCAGTCTGAGGACGGTGCTGCTGAGCTCAGACACCTTCTTGTCTTTGGTGTCTTTCTGGATCTCCAGGTTCTCCACCTGTCTCTCCGCCAGCCACAACTTCTCAGCCAGCTCTTTGGTGTGCTGAGTATGCTTCTCCAGGTTCTCCTGAACACCAAACACACACAGTTCAGAGCCCTGCTTCTTTATACAACATGTGTTTCACGCTGTTTGGACCACTGCACCAAATAATAAAAATGTTCTGTGTTTTTAAATGAGGATGGTGTGATTAAATACTGTGCTCTTCATGATTCATGAATTATAGTTGCCACTGTGTAACGGCGTGTACCTCAGCGTCCTGAATCTTGTTTTTGAGTGACTGCTGGAGGAAGCTGAAGGCATACTCCTGAGTGTTGGCCTCCACCATCATGTCCCGGGCCTCCTTTACTTCGATCTGCACAAGACAAAACAAGAGGCATCATGCAAACCCATGTATGAACAAATACAGTACCATTCTATCAGTTTATCTGTCAGCCTTTACCTCCATTGTTCTGTATCTCTCCATCATGGACTGGCTCTCTCCCTCCATCTCCATCATTTGCTCTCTCATCCGCTTCAACTCATTGGTCAGCTGAGTGTTGGTCCTCAGCAGGTCCTCGTTGTTCACCAGCAGGCCGCGCATCTCAAACCTTCAAGGAGAGTCAGTGGTCAGATTGCAATCAAAGCATCTCCATTTAAGCTGTCAGTGTTTTAGTCCTAACAAACAAACTGACCTGATCTGGTTCCTCTCCTTCTCCATCTCCACGCTCTCTGCCTCCAAGAACTGGTTACGCTGGAGAGAACACACACACAGACACAGACACACACACACACCATGAAACACAATTTTCAGTGGATTGTTATCATTGATAAACGTCATTCTTACAGCACAAGAGTATGTGTCTGAATCCTGAGATCAATTGATGAAGTCTACCGTACCTTCTGACAGACGTCCAGTTGTTTGGTCAGTTCCTCTATGTAGTCTTTTCTACTAGGTCCCCCCAGGGTGGCAGAGCGCATGCTGTAATGGGTGGGGACCACCTGCAGCAACATAAACATGAAAACCTATTATACAATATGAAAGTGATAATAGGCTGTGTGCTATCTGCCTGTGTAGAAAGGAAACGTACAGTGTTGTTGACCTCGGCCCTCCTCTTCAACAGCGTGTCGTAGGCGGAGACTCTGGTGCGGGAGGTCAGGGTGGGTGTAGGTATGCCCACTGGACTGGTGCTGCGGCTGTTGAAGCTGAACAGGTTCATCTCTGAGGTGGCAGGAGACATTCCCCCCTGAGTCTGTGGTTGTGGAGGGATTTATCACCAGAGCATGAACTTAAAATGTGAAGGGTTTATTTAACACTCCAAATGTTTTTAGTGTCAGTTTAATGTTTAATGTAACAGAAGATTTATTTGAGTTGAAATTAATATTTCTAAAAAGAACCAACATAAATAAAAACCAACATAAGCTAAATAATCTAATTACACTGCTGATGTATTTAAGACAAAGGACTGTAATATGTTTCTTACAGTCAATTTCATGTTTACATATTTTTTTTCTTTGTATGGTACATGTGCGCTGACTCCTGAGTCAGTGCTGTAGTGCAGAGATTTCCAATACAGAAGTGTGTTTGTTTTGAATTGTAAATTATTAAAATGCAGTCAAATAAGACAAATGAAGTCTCTCTTTTAGTTGCCCAGTAATTTGCAAATAACTGCAACTGCAAGTTCTGCATTCAAAATTGTAGAAAAAATAAGTACATACGTACTATTGTGAGCTAAATGAACATACATATTGTACATTTCAAAGTAAAAGTCCTCAGTATGCTGTGAAATTTCCCTGTGACTTACATATTAATACATATCACATAGATTGTTGTAATATTGCTATTTCTTATTAAATTAATAAATGCTAAGTACTAGTAGCTTTTCCTTTGGGGGTCAGGCCAAAATGATCACAAATTAGGGGGCTGCAGGATGATTAATAGGATCATTTTATGTTTGATTTTGTTTAAAAATATAAATAAATATAAAAAACTATAATATAAAAGCCAGATAAATGTAGTTTATCAGTTCAGCTGCTTCTGAAATTAAATTTAGTACACTACAAATATAATATGACAAAAAATGAAAAGACCCAAGTGCAGCACTCTACCAAATGTAATTCATTAGTAGAAGCAGAGACAAACCTTGAACTCTGACATTCGGTACATGGGGTTGTAATCCATGGAGACAGCTGTGGAGTAGGGACTGTTGAACACTCTGGAAGGACTGTCAACAACACCCACCTGTAAACAAACACACAGCCCATTAATGACGGTCTACTGTATCTTCAACCAATAAGGAAACACAGAGGGAACACGGAGAGGACAAAAGCCAATTTGTGCTGACAACGAGCTCAGAAGTGCAGATGCATTCATGGATGCTGGTTATCACTTCAACATAAAATAGAAATAAACAGAAGCAGGACAGTAGCAAATACAATTTTGTAAATTTCTAGAGTTATTAAACATGTGCAACTGTCCTGTTAATGTAATGAGGATAATGGACAGAAAAGAATGTTTTACAGTGAAGGTCTTTGACATGACTATCGCAAGAAAAATAAGAAATAGATACATAATTACACTAACAGGACATTTTATACTTTAACATGAGAATGATTTTAGTAGCAGTTGATCACAAATAATTACATGTGGTAAATTGCTGCTGACTTCATTGATTTTTTTTGCAGATGCAAAAGCCTTTAGTGATTAGATTTGATGCCAGGAGATGTTTGTTACAGTATAACCCAGAGTTTCTCAACCATTAATTATTTAGACAAATATTATATTGTTCTGAATGATCAGATTCATTAAATGACTGGAGAAGTTTAAGAAACTCTGCTATAATTCAATGTTGACAGGTCAAGTAACTAGGACGGCCACTAAGAAACCTTAAATCTGTGTTTTGTCCAAGAGATTGCCCGGTTCAATAACTGGAAAAGAAACATTTAGTTATATTAAGCTACATATGACATTTATCACTTATCACAGGATTAGATGATCATGAGAAGTAGATTAAAACAGTTTACATATTATGTGCCAAGCTATGGTTGAGCAAGTTAGGTAACAGTAGTTACTTGCAGATGCAGGACTACACCATTTATTTCTGCTTTTGTTATTTATCATATTTATGTTAAACATTTTGTGCATCTTTTGTAATTAAAAAGTGTAATTTCTAAAATCGTGAATTTAAATACAGAGAACTACATTAAGGATGTAAAATGAATTCTTAAATTAATAGGAAACCATAACAACACCCTAACTGTGGTATCTAAAAACAGAAGAAGGCCAGACAACAATGAGAAACTACAATTTGAAGTACAGTTTATATTCATTACACGGCAAAAAAATTCCATTTTACCAAACAACTTTGGTTTAATATTGAGTCCTAAAAGTGTTCTTTTTTTAAATAACATTGTCTGTGAGATGACTTCAGTCTGTTTCCATGAGCTTCCATGAAATAACAGAATGCAGAACTTTGCAGTGCATTAACACTGTTCCTGTCCAGGAGATGGCACTGTTTAATAACTGCTTAAATATCTCTAGGGTCACAGCTCTTCAGCTCTAAAACAGCATCTGAGTATTATAAAAAAGTCTCTAATCTCTCTAAAAACAAATACACATACACAGTTTATAGTGTGTCACACCCACCCTGTCAGACATTGTGTCCCAGTCCCGTGAGGCTAGGGACTCCAGGGAACCTCGGAAGTGGTTCATCCCCAGCCGGGTGGTTTCCCATCGGGCCAGTCTGGGACCGTTTTCCCCAACCGACCCGCTGCCTCCTTGACCATCTGCATCCCTGCTGCTCAACCCGTTGGTCTTCACCTCGTTGTTGAGGAACAGCTGATATTTGGGGTTCGGGTTGGTCGAAATGACTCTGGGTGTGGAGGGCAAGTCATCTGACGGGCTGTCCGACCTCTTGTTTGAATCAAATTCTGACTCCTGAAAGGTCAGAGGTTGGGAAAAAAGGATTAAATAAACTTGGACTTTAGGTAAAAATACATCTGCTAGATGGGTGGAATAAATGAATTTGCCATCTTCTGGATTCACTGATGATTGTCAGCAGAGTAGTAAATTAATGTATATTATAAAAACAAAAAACTAAATTTTTTGAGGAATTTGCTTTAAGAGCAAGAAGGCAAAAAACATTTTCATACTGAGCTGATAAACTGCTAAGATTACATTTCAATTTCAAATGTATGTATGGAAATAAAGTTACACCAAAGTTCAAGTTAAGCAATTCAGTCCCAGTATTTTTTTAGCTATGGTGGTACCATTAAGTGCTAATTCTTTAAAGGTGCAATAGGTGTATAGTGTATTTTCTGGTGGCAGAAGAATAAAACAAACAAGCAAACAAAAAACAAAAACAAAACAAAAAAATAGCAAATGCATATTCACCAACTATTTGCTCTGTCTGTCTGCTCCTCATACCAGAGAAGGTTCATGCAAGTGAGTCATAAAAAAGAATTCACTTCTGATTCCTTACATAGACTACAAAGGCGTAATGAGCGAGGATGTGCAAGAAATTAACACATTTTTCTGATAAATACATTTTCAATCAATATGGCTACAGCCAATCATATTGCAGCTAAGAAGGAGGAGATATTGTGTTTTACAATGCACTCAAACATTTATGATAAGAAAGTGTAGGAACTGTTGTTGGTTGTTGTTGGTCCCCAATTGGGATTTTGATCTGGGGCTTCACTCAAGATTAAGAGACTTTTTTGTGACTTGCAAAGCTGTTTATTTGTCCAATTTATTGTTTGCACATACCGGTACCCTAAATAATATGACATGAGACACTGAACTCCTGTTTCTCACCAAGCAAAGTGTCAGACAGAAATTCAAGCAAAAAGATTCCTAAAACTCGCAGCACTTTTCATGCAGCAAAATTCAGCACAACCAAATCATAAAGGTTGTTGTTATTTTAGAACGAAGGCAACAAATACAACACATGAAGCTCATTTAAAGCTCATTTTATGTCAGTTTGATTAGTACAATTAAAGGGGATTTGCTTTCAATTCTTGCTGCAGTTTCATGTGATCATGTCATCATGCAGATTGAATACTGCACTTTAATCATGCATCGAGATGTGATTAAAAAGCCTTTGGTTCATCTTCATGCAGAGATTTCCTTACCGATCCCATGCCAGAGTCAGCCACCGATTCTCTACCACAGTCTGTGGTTTGTGCTTTACTCTTTGGTACTGAATCAGTCTTCTCAGTGCTGCCTTCTACTGGACAATCAATTCTGGCAGTGATCTGACTAGTTTTGGTTCCTCTCTCAGTGGACTCAGCCCTGTTCTGATTGCTTTCCCTGAACGGGGGAGTCACAGTGATGCCGGGAACTGAAACATCATCTTGGTCAATGCTTGTCGGTGTAGATGGACTTGACAGGGACTTTGGAGACTCGAAAGCCTCATCAGAAGTAGATTTCAGGACTCGTCCTGCTCCCAAGGAAAGGCCCTGAAGTGAACTGGAAGAAGAGGTTCGATCTGGACCAGAGAATCTACTTATCAGGTCTTTGACGCTGCCAGATCGATGCAGGTTTGTACTGCGGGACAGGCCTGTAGATAGTTTCTTATGACTGGCTCTCATGGCCTGCTCTGCTTCTTCTTCATTGGTGGTCTGTTGACGACTAAGTGGTGTTTGGGAAGAAGAGCACTCGGGTGTTTGCTGAAAGAGGTGAACAAAATAACAGATCCCAACAAAACTGTTAAGATATATTCAACCATGCTGAGTAACGGGATCACAAGCAAGAACAGGTCTTAGGAACTGGTCAGGAACAAGTATCTACTGCTTGTTTTGCTTCAGTGACCAACCTTTAAAAACACAGTAACTATAGCACACACAAAAAATTCATCACTTCAGCACGCTGCCCCGGTAATGACGAGGCCGCCTCAATATATTTAGCTAACGGTAATCACCATTAGGTGCTCATTCCAGATTAGGTTGGGCTGTAGCAGGAAAAGAGGAAGATTGGTATAGTTGTTCTTAAAGAATTTTCACATTAAATATTATAATAATAAACTAATACACTTGTAACTTATATTGTGAATGATTCTGTAAATGCATCATGGTAATAAAATCTAGTCTCCAACTCCTTTGTTGATGTTTGTTTTACTCAGGCTCTCTGATTCCTGCTCTTTACACAGTCTAGATGTTGGTGACTGCAGAAATGCATACATAATGACATGAAGCCCATGTCTGTGTGTGTCAGTGTGTGTGTGTCCTGACATAAATCCCTCTTGAGAAACCACAACATCTGCTCGCTCATGTGAGAAAAACACAACATCCTACTTTCTCACAAAGGAACAAAAGGGATAGATACAGGATGTAGATAAACAAAAAAATACATAGGTAAAAATATAGATGCCATCAGATACCAAAATTCATATTTCTTTAAACTCACTTTCTAAAATAATAGAAAATGCAAAAAAAGTTTTCACTTTATGCCAAAAATCCACTTGAAAAAAATCCAACTTTGATTAACAATTATAACAAGGAGGCCGATGGCAGACAAATGAAGGGACGAGTGTACAGGGGTTTAACTTTTGGGGCTCAAGAGTCCAAAGCATTGCATGGCCTTAATCCAGGGACTTGCCTAGCCATCCCCCCCAGGGATGGTGCGTCAAGGCTCGAGTGGAAGGACTGAGAGGGAGGGAGGGTGGTGGGTCCCCGGGGTGTAGGATCACTACTAATCACCACAGTATTAAAATGTTCACAGGCCTTGTTGGGATTAGCTCTGAGCTGATGGTTTTTAATGTTATCATTTTTGCCCTGTGAGCAGAGGGTGCTCAGTTTGGACACTCCAAGCTTATTGAATGAGGAGAGGCTCACAATGGTTGGTAATTAAACTTTTTAACGTTAAAGCAATTACAACATAATCAAGGTGCAGAAAGGTACATCACAACTACAAGAACTAAGGCTGAGTTTTGGTAGGATGGATATGAGCCTAGATCTCTTAATCTCATCAAGAGGTTTGTCTTGTAACCTTTGAGAGATGTCTGACTTTAGCACAGAGAAAAGTTTCCTTACAAATGAAGCAAATTGAAAAACCACAGAGAAAGACTGGCAGACAGAGCTTCATTCAGGAAAACCATGTCCATGACACAGACACATACATAAAAACACTGGTCTTCAACTCCCATCGGCCTCACTACCCTTCACACATGTAGCGTATAGCTGCACCACATCTGACCTAGATAGGTGGAGCACTGCAAAGCTCCCTGGTAAATACAGTGAATGCCTTATTTATGTTTGGTGCAGAATATTCTCCAGAATAAATGTTCAGTGAATGCAGTGAACATTGTGAACATTGGTAAATGTATTGAGGTTTCCGTTTTCTAGATCTAAACATCAGCAAAGTGCCATAAAATGTGGACATTTTGATATAAAACCTTACATTTATAGTACACTAAAGAAAAAAAAGGCCAACATCAAAATAGAGCCCAAGATATCATGTTTCACATTGTACAACCGGATGTCAAACTTTTGTCAAGCCAAACCCAAGTCGCTTCTTTCAACGGGTACATTAACCCTAATGTGAAGAAACAGTGGACTGATCCTTTACCTGCCACTACCATGGCTCTATTGCCTGAATTTTAAACTGAACAATCTAATTTTGTGTTGGAATTGTTTGTTTGCATGGCTTTCTTTGATAGACAGGCTGGATTACTTAGAGAGCGTCAGCTCATGGCCATCTGCACTCTAGACAATAGGAAACACTATTCCTAACTGACACTAAAATTTGTGTCATCTACATTTAGCCACATGAAGTTCAAACATTATATTTTTGCTACAGGTGTTTATGGCCACCTGACAGCTTCAAGATGATGAAGAAGATAAACTTTTATTATGACAATAAATACCTCCAAGTAAAACAAAAGGAATTTCTTTGCTTTTCCTTTGAAATGTAGACAGAACATGAGCTTTTTCTTTTAAAATAATCAGTTCCTTGACATGAAGAATAGCAGAGCTACACTATAGTAGTTGAAGTCATTTTGCACTAAAATTTGTACGGTAGACAATATCCAAGGCTGTTTCCAGTAATTTTGTTATATCTTAGGTTTCTGGTTGTGACTGAATTCCAAAGTATTACATACTTTTTATTATTATGAAAATATATATTTTCATATATTACTAAAGACATACACAAATGCATGCCAGAAGGTGAGCTAGTTGCAAAAACTATATTTAATGAGTTAAGTGAATTTTCAGCAGTTCATTCATTCAACTAATCATTTCAAATAGACCTCAAGTCACATTTCATGTTTACAAGATGTAAACGGGTCGGGTCGGGTCTGCATTTTTGTTGACTTGATGACTTTTTTTTTTAGTTTGCCTTGATTGTTCTTGGGATCCTTTGTTTCATTTAGTTGTTTCTCTGATGTGCAATGTCACTATTTCAAGTGCAGTGTGAGTCTACAAACTACAGTGAAAGTGAGTTTCACAAACATGACTTTTACCCTCAGTGCTTCCTCAAGCTCACAGCTTTTCTCCTTCACATTTCACTTTCATCCCCTACTAAAATCTCTCACTATGAGTTACAGTATTTGTGGAAAATTGCCTTAACATCAAACTGTGGTAGGTAGTGGTAGGAAACAACATTTTATAAACATACAATAAGAAATCAATTAGTGGCAGCAGTCTTGTGTTGGACACGTACATCTCTCATAGAGAGCAAAACATCGAGCCACGTTTGCCCAGAGGCAATCTGCTTGGCAATATGTTCCAGTGTCGTTGTTGTTATTTCACCCCCCACTCCTCCCCTCCCTATTGCTGTAAATAACAGAGATTAATCAACTGATCGACGCTCTGTCCTAGCCTTAAGGCCTGTCCGTTTTTACACTTAGCCCACATTTATCCCTTATATTTGTTACAATTAAAATCTGCTCAGACTAATCCTGATGTCTCTTCACTTAATGAATAACAAACACCACTAACTGTATTTGAGTAAGCCTCTCAAATATCTATTAATGAATGTTAAATATGGATAATTATAAATAGCACATTGTGAGTACCCATGTAAAATTCTTGTAGAGTTAAAATAATCTAATAATTACTTAGTTCATTTCCAGAAAAAAAAAAAAAAAAAAAAAAAAAATATATATATATATATATATATATATATATTGATAATCATTGTCAAATATTGTAATACTCTCTGATCCTTACATTTTACTTTTTCTGGGTCTTATCTCTTAGTAAACAGCATATTTTTGGGTTGCTGACCTTGAGCTTGAGCTTTACACAATTTTTTAATCTCTTTTAAAGCCAAGTAATAATTTGTCTAATTGGGAAAATAATCAGTAGATTAAGTGATCAGCTGTCAATGTAATGGGAAAATCAAAACAATTAACAAGAATCATCTTTGACCAAATGATTCCACCAATCAAAATGACTTTCTCTATATACACTATAAGCGAAGCCAGTGTATCATAACGCTTCTGTTTATATGCTCAGTACACTGTACAAACCACATTTGTAAATTATGCTTTAAACTTTTCACTTCACATCAGCTAAATCTGTAAAGTGATGCCTGCAAGACAAAGTAGAACATATAAAAACTAGGTGTTGACTTAAAATTCTTGACTCCTGTGGCCTTTCTTAACTACTATACTATACAAACCAAATGAAATTATTATTACAATAATCATCACCTCTCATCCCAGACTGATCTTTAATAAACATATTTTTTGTAATATGTTTTTCCCATGAGCCTGAACTGCTGCAGAGGTTCTGTTTGTTTTCCACCCCAGATGTCCTCAACTCCTGACTAATTGCACCTGTGTCCAACTTTTACATTGTGGAGCTTTAAGTGTTTTTATGAGGTTTGGAGAGAGGTTTGTGTTTTTGATTATTCTAGTGTTAGTTTGTATGAGAGGCGATAGTTTGGTTCATGCAGCTGCTTCTTGTCTTACACTTTCCTACATATGTGGAGCCGTTACCCCTTATCAAGTCTATTTGAATGGCCCTAATCACAACTTGACTTGATTTAGTTACATTCTTTGTGAGATATTATATTTTACAAAGAAATAGTAAAAAAAAAAAAAAAAAAAAAAAAAAAGTAATTTTACAAATATTAGATTTACTTCTAAAGTTTGCATCGATTTGTTGGTTGGTTTATTATTCTTACCCACAAATTAAATGGGCCTCACCTCAGATTTTTTATGCATTCTGAGACTTTGAAGTTGCTTTAACTTAAAAAAATTGTTAATACAGTTCATTTATTTGGGACAAAACAGGCGTCAAATTTTGTATTCATTCAGCAGTGTCCAACAATGACCAAATGCAGGCTGGATCACTGAATCTACGAAAACCTCTTCATTCAACCTAATCTCAATCTATTAGATTTATATCTCATCAAAATGATGTGATGTGATTATACAAATCCTGGCTCATTTTCCAACAGATTAACCAGAACTAATCCGATTTAAAGGTCAGCAAGCCTCTCTTAGGGCAGAGTGGCTGGTCTAGATTGGCAGGACGATGCGTGGGATCGCTGAGTAAAGTTGTCAAGGGTTTGAACCCTTCCCCCTCCATAGAGACCTACAATACTGCAGAGAACAGAAACAGCATGGAGCCATTTGACTCTTGCATTTTGAACAAATTATTTTGGGCATCAGGGTTAAAAACTGCCACAAGCCAAATTCTGATTCTGTCATCTGTAAAATCCACTTTAGTCACACCAAGCTGACCTATTTCCTTTTTAAATCCACTTTACAAGTGACTTCAGCTGTCAGCATATTAAATCAACGAGTAGGTGACAGGTGCACTTCTCAACACAACCAACATCTCTCGCTTTTCAATTTTTTAAAGTTTTGGCCAAATGGCTAAACTATATGACACAGGGAGATGTTGAACTTACAAAAGCTACTTACACTACTACAAAAGTAGTTACTACTTTGTCCCAGGTCATACATAAACCAACAAAATAAATTACCCCAGTATTCACAGGGAAGCACAGGAATGTCGGATTTGGTTTTGTAAACATATCCATTAGATGGACACACGTTTACCAGTAACTACAGTACAGATGGGGGTCACAATTTCTTCCACACAGAAACACAACTGTTACACTGATACGTAGCAATAGTCAATAACTGGTTCAATTTGTTTTTGTATTTTCATCATTCAATGATAGAAAAAGTTTTTAACTACCAGCAAGATACTGAAAAACATAGTTAAACTACTAGCTTAACTTTCCCTTATATAAAATTCACCACTCCTCAACACTGCAAAAAAAATAAATTAAATAATAATAATAATGTTGCAAGGTCGACTACAAAAAATAATTGTAAAATGTAAATATAGAATACAACTTTCCTACTTCCATATTACAATCATAAAAAAAGATTTAAATGACTAACCTAACGTCTACTAAAATCACGTATTTATAACAAAGAGCTGTAAAAAGATGCATGTAGTGTTTGTGCGCAGGAGATGCAGCATGTTGGCAGCCCGCCTGTCTTCTGTTTGTGTTTAAGCTTCACGAGTTAAACTGTGATGACACTTTGACAGGTTTCCTGTTATAATAAGACTCCAAACCAGGTTTCTCCCCTCATCGTTTCCTGTCACAACTGTGTCAGTTTATTATGTGGATTTTTTTTCTAGGGAAAATATGCTAAAAGAGAGAAAGTGTGTGTGTTTGGAAGTTGGCATCTGTGTGTGTGTGTGTGACAGACAGAGCCAGATGAGCAGGCAGATGTTTCCTCTGTCTCTAGTCCGACTGTCGGAGAAAGACTGACAACAGCTGGACCAATGCCAGACACACATGTATCCATGCACGTGCATGTGTGCACACACACCAGCACGCACAAACAATGACACTTATCTATTGCAACAGAATTGCACTAAGACATATGTTTGTTTTTGCATTGTTTGTTATTTTTGTTCAAACCATCAGCTCTTAAAATTTGTTTCTGTTGACCATTCGAGACTTTATATTCCCCTCTGAGCCTCAGATTGGTTCTGACTCCATCAGACTTTCAGTGGCACTTGAAGGTTTGTGAAGCTATTAAGAATTTATTTTATTTCTGCATGGGCACAACCTAAAATTTGATTCAACATTCACTGATGGAAGTCCTACAACTAGACAAAATAAACCCAATTAAACAAATTAGACACTAAATCTGCACTCAATAATCCAGTCTTACCTATTTGTGGATGGCAAAATTATCTAACCATCTAAGATTATGATATCATTTGAAGTGCAAATTAGAGTCAGTCTGTGATCAAACTCTGCATTCCATCATAAAAACCTGACCCCATCTGTGTAATATAGTGGTGGCATTGTCAAGATTTGGGCCTACTTTACTCTGAACCAGAACATTTGCCATTGATAGAGCTGTCTATTATGAGTTGTACAAGGAAATTATTGAGGGAAGTTGACAGTTAATCTAAGAAAGCAAACAAACAACCCTGATTTTGAAGCTGTTGTCTGAGGAGGAATGGGTTAAAATCTCTCCAAGGCGATAAACATTTACCAGACACATTTAGACACAGACACCCAGAAACACACTTACTGAGGGCACAGGCTCAGATACTTTAGCCACATACTAATGTTTAGGATTAGATAATGTTCCACATATAATGTTTGTTTTCTTTGTTTAACTGGATTTGGTTTTTAAATTTAGTTTTTTTAATTATAGTTTAATCTGCTCATGCTTTAAGTCATACATGCGCAAAAATAGAGTAACTATTACAGGGTTCACAAACCTTCCCTTGCCACAGACATGCATTTCCATGGTAATTATTATCTTATTTGTCATTGTAAAATATTAATGAGTGAGTTACCATCATATTTATGAAGTTTCCACAAAATATATAAAAATATATAAAATGACTAATAATAATTAACATTGCTTAAATTTGACTTTTTTGCTACTTTGTACTTGCTATTGATAGCATTAAAAAGGAGGGAAGGAATGTAAAGTGAGGTGAGACAGAAGGTTAGAGGTTGGAAGGATGCTGTGAAGTGAATTTAGAGTCAAACCGTACCATGTTGTTGTCTTGTTCTGTCTCGGTCTTTCCCTGCATGCTGCGGTGGCTAAGTCTGTTAGTGAAAGGTTCCTCTCTTTCTGACCTGGAGAAAAAAACATAGAGTTAAATGTTTAATTTTAAAGACATTAGAGCAGCGAAAGTCAAAGTCAAAACAGGCATTTCTAGCCAGTTTTTTTTTATACATTAAAGTATCAGGTACCTGTGGGATTGTCCAAGATCTTTCTGTGAGAAACAGGTCAGTCTCTGGGTCTCTTCCTGGTACCTTTGCAAGTCTTGGTTCAGAAGTTTAGAGAGGGTACTTAGTGCCTCCTCCTGGAAGACCAGCCTCTCTGACTGGACCAAATGCTCAGTGATGGAAGCCTGAAGCTGCCGATAGTCACACAACTGGAACTGGGTGGAAAAATAAAGGGAGAATATATTTTACTGAAAGACTTTACAATCACTTGGAGGCCAAGCTGATCTGGAGAACACACTAATGCCATTCATTTAGTGAATGCTTCAGTACATTCTAAATCATTGTTTCTTTTTGTGTCTTATCTGCTGCTGTCCTGCCCGAGCAAGCACATTCATCATTCTTGACCTTGGAGGAGGTGACAAAATGTTTGACAAAATACACTGGACTCAATGTACAACATACAGTTTACAAGTTAGGATTTATTTACTGATTAAAAAAAACAGTGATATTATAGCAACAAACAGCTGAAATGAATCCATTACAAAGTTTTGATTCACAAAGAAAAAATAAAGTAAACCTATAATATTATGTATCGCCAAATATCACAGTGTCTGTATACCTTTGGTTGTTTTTGCTTACAGTTCGAGATGATGTCTTTTTTTAACCCTTCATATACAACATCGGTTTCCTGCTGTGGTCACTTACAGTGGACGTCTGAAGGTTGCAGCTTCTCCTCAGCTCGAGTTCTGTTCTCTTCTTCTTCTCTTGAAGGTCAAAGAGCTCAGTGTTCAGCAGCTGCCGACGAACTTTAATCTGAACCAGACTGATGGCACACAAATACAAAAACATTTAGTTTACGGCACACAGCTGAAATGTACAAAATATGCTGGAAAATTATGCTACAGTTAGTAAAAGGACCGAATATTTGTATCTGTTTTCCTTTATTCTCTACTGCTTTTACACAGGCTGATATATAAATATATACTATAAAATAAAATATATACTATATGCACATATTTAATCAGCTAAACAAACAAAAGACAATGTTGTCTACTAATAATGCAAACATGTACTATTCCTCCATGTGTGAGAGAATTAAAGTTTTTATGATCCTTTTTTTTAGCCTGACGTGCTTCTGTTTTTATCTTTGCCTTGAACAAACAACCTGAGCTGCTCTTGGACTCAGTCAAAGGGACAGAACAAACTTTTCTGTTCTCTGTTTGCTTTTAAGCAGCTCAGAGATTTACCTGAGGAAACACTAATGACAGTTACAGAGTCAGTTCACTCGAACGTAAATGAGTGCATCATATTTGATCATTCCATTTTTGTTTTCTTTTTTTTTCCAGCAGTTCTTCTGGGATGAAAAACAATGGTGGTCTTTCCTTCATCTCTGGTTTTAAACAATAAGCTCTCAGGTCTCCTGATATTGTCAAGGCGCCTCACTTTCTGTCACGTCAGTCTTGAACCAGCAACTTTCTCACATCAAACACTCCTGACTGACCTGAGGGCTCCTATCATCCTGTTTCAAGTGAGCCAGGTCCCAGAACAAACACACTGGTGTTTTCATAAATACACAAACCGCTGAACAGCTGACTGATTAATGTTCCATCTCTAAAGTCAACAGCAGCCAAATGTTTAAAACCACACTCAGCTTCACCACTGCAGGTCAAGTCTGCTGGAACTGTAGACACTGCAGGACTTACACAGCACCGTGCAGTGCCTGCATCTGTAGAAGTCGCTGTACTTGTTGTAATAGCAGCACCATCTTTAGTAGTAAATTAGTCTGCACAGCTGTGTCATAGTAATAGTACTGTAAACGTTAAGGGCAGTAGTATCGGTAAGATCATTAGTAAAAGTGTGTTATAAATATACAAAAGCAATATTTGTGGTAACTAATTGAAGCAGAAGTGTAACACTGGCAGTCCAAATGTTGTACTAGTACTTGTACTTATCATAGTCATAGCCTACCAGTACTAGTAATGCCACTACTAGACAGCAGTGTAATAGTATGGAGAATAATACTCTGTAACAACAACTGTATTACTAGCATACAACATTAATACCATATGCAGGACCAATATGAATGAACAGGAGCAGGAGTACAGTGCAGTAGGAGTCATGGTAGCAGAAGCAAGAGTAGTACTATTTTTACTTTGCTGTGCTGTTAATAGTTGCAACAGTAATGGTACTGCTTATACATTTAGTCAAGCTCGTTCTACTAGTTACACATTTAGAATAGCATATATAGCAGTACAGTAGTAATGCCAAATGCAACAGCAATAGTGGTTGTACTAATAACACAATAACTGTGGTGATAGTATACAGTATAAACACACTAATTGTATATACTGCCTAAATGAAGGCCTAAGTAATACTGATATAGAGTGTACACAGTCTGAGTGTAATGATGCCTCTGGCCGCTGGGAGGCACTAACCCTCTGTCATAGAGTGTGGGAACAGCAGGTTATAAAAGGCTCACAAGTGTTTTATTTGTGAGGAAGAAGAAGAAGCTCATCTGAGAGGAGCCTTTGATGAAGTGACTGAAGATGTCACATCAATATGTAGAAAAAAGACAAATTAGCAGAAACAAATACAAATATATCAACATTGCGTTAATGAGATTTTCAATAAGGACCACTGACTCATCTGAACTTCATCAGTTCTGCTGGTGAGGGTTGATGAGCATCAAAGTAATGCAGGACTAACTGAACACCAAGTTCAGGATGGCTTGTATTTAAAAGAAATAAAATATTGTGCTATAGCCAAGTTGTAATATAGCTCAGTCTGACTTGGCTTGACTTAAATTAAATTTGGTGCCTGGACCTGTTTTCGAACACGTTTATCTCTCAGGTTTGAACACTCGGATTTTTTGCATTTTGATCAGAATCTGATTTTGAATTGTACATTCTCCTCCATATTTCCCACTTTACTGTAAATGAGGAACTTTTTATGGATCATTTTCAAAGTCGACTTGTGGTACAGTATGAGAAATGTATGAAAATCCACACATAAGATAATCAAACAGATGCAACATAGTGCTATATACATTACATTAAAACCAGACTTTTTACACGGCAAACAAACAAATAAAAAAAGGTTTTAATTACAGGCAGCTAGGAATTAATCAGGGCAACAGATGTTTGTAGTTTCATATGATAAAATTATATTATTGTGATACGAAATGATTTTGCTAAAATCCTCTGAACACATAAACTATGTCCCAGCTATAATGTCACTCAGGATTTAAAAGGATGAAAAATATATTCTGGAGGCACCAAAATTCAAATATACTATTACCCATATTTAAGTATTTTGCTACAAATATAATATCAGTTGATCATCATTACAATTAGAACATCAATTTCATTATTGTTGCCTATAATGAAAATACACCAGATGTCCTTGGGGAAAAATACTCGGAAAAATATCATTTAGTGACATCTGATTACAAATTTGAAAATTACAGACATTAGGTCCAGAAAAAGAAGAATCACTCTCATTTGTCAATTGATATAATTACATTGATTTCTTTTTCCACAATTCTGAACATCATTTTTTTTTATTGTTACTCATTATTTTTATTTATTGTTAAAGAATTGAATATTTAAATAAATATGGTAGAAATACTGCAGAAATATGATTCTTGAGCACCATGACAACCTGTATGTACCATAGACCTCTTCCTGTATCATGATTCCCTTTATATTAACTTGAAGTCAAAAACCTGCTGGTAACATCTTTCAGTGTAACGTTCAGCACCTTTCAAAACTTTAAAGCTTCACAAGGATCAGCTACTTTGTCACCTGTCAATCAAAATCGATCTAACCAATCAAATGTCTAAAGAGCCGCGTGTGTGACGAGCGATGAGGAACGCCATCCACCGCTGTGAAAAGACAGTAATTACCAATGAATATCTGTGCGGGTCTGTGTTGTTGTTGACAATTTGAGAAACACACACACACACACACTGACACACACACTCTTATGTATGTGAACATGCAAACAAACAGGCATACACTACGCCACATGGGTAACAATGTGTCACACACACACACACACACACACACACACACACACACACACACACACACACACACACGCACAGACACACACGCTGTGCCAGCTGTCAGCGTGTTCTGATTAGGTGCTCACATACAGAAAAGCGTGAATAGTGCTCCATAATTACGTGAATGTATGTGACAAACACATTTCGCTCCATAATTGCAGGTGAAAGATGCGTAGGTGTTACTGATTTATTTATTTATTTATTTTTTACATTAATGTATCTCACCACTGCAGCCTGACACATATGTAATTTTTACTGTGTTGAGATGATACATAATGTATACAGTCTGATGAATAAAATCCACAGTGTTTTTATCGTGGACATAAGTGATATTATAAACCTGTATGTAAATGAACATGAATGCTGATGTACGACTCTACTTCATGTTGTTTGTGTTACAAATCTTTACATAGAGTACAAACAAAACCGGGAAACTCATACAGAAGTTACGTTTATGGTTTTTCAATTAAAAAGTTCTGGGTTCTGGGCTGTCAGACGAAAAGGTAAAATGTGAAAAGATGACAAAGAGTGGAAAAAAAGAAAAACTAAAACAAGCATATCCAAAATAAATAAATAAATAAATAAATAGGAAAAAAGAATGAGATGAATGGAAAGGCCAAGCAAAAGTGTTTCGACAGGCTGAGGAGGAAAATGGTAGAATACAGATACGGATGTGAAAAAAAAAATCATGTTTAGTCTTGTTTAATTAAACAACTCTGAATAATAGAAAGACAAAAAGAAGAGGAGTGACAGAAAGGAAAGACAGCAGCATGTGAAAAGCAAAAGTAACAATCATCTGCTAACCGTAAGAGGAAAAATCAATGGAAAAATACAAAATGTAAGAAAGAAAGCAACATTAAAAGGGATGGAGTTCAGTGTATTCCACAGTCTTCATCAACAGATGGATTCGGCTCAGTTGTCATGGAAATAGCTCTACTATATGCATATATTCTATACACATATACGATACACCTGATCATGTGACTGATAACTGAGAAAACTTTGTGGAGTGGTTGATGAAAGATTTGGACACGTGAAGAAGAATGAACAGATGATCCTTCAGAGAAGACAAGAAGAGGATGAGGAGAGGGTTAACAGAGTTCAGCTGGGTGTTATCCAAGCTGCCAGTCTGCCTGTTGGTCTTGGCAACAAGAGGAACTCTCTTTGCGTAACCAGATTAAAGACTCTGTTGCAGCCTATCTATGGGAAAATGCTGAAAACAACACATATAATCCATCACAATCGCAGTGCATCTAGTCCTCATCCTATGCTGGCTTGTACTGCTAGTTTTGTATGCGCATATCTAAGTTTGTGTTGTTTTTTTAAAAAGAAGCAGGTCAAGAAATACAGGTTTGTTGCAAGACATTTCATTAAGGCTCCTAAGAAGTGTCTTATTTTTATTTGTGAAAATACAAATATGAAGAATGCTGTTTAATTTCTTTAACATGCTACTGCAAATTATGTAGTTAAAGGGTCGTAGTTTTTTCCATTCATACATGATTGGTTTTATTTGTCCAGATTTTCTCTGTCTTCACCACAATACAATGGAGATTAATAGCATTTTGTAGAGCTCAAACTATTTGTTGATTTTGTTGACCATTTGGTCCATAATGTGCTAATCTGCTATACTTAAGTAACCCAGTTACAGTCAGCTTTCTGTTATATTAAAGATAAACCTGGTTTCCATATTGATTTTAAAGGATTAGAGAAGCCTGATTTCTCCAGGTAGATTTCTACTCCAGCATACACACACTGCACATAGGAAACTGATGGTTTAGATAGATTGATGATGCAATTAACCACAAAACTAACCAGCAGATTAGTGAACATGTTTAAGATATAACCCGCTATATCCTTTTATAAAGTGTCCCTATTATGTTGTGCAGAGAGGACGGGAAAAGACCATTTTCAGTGAACTAGGTCTTTAATAAGAATACAGATGTAAATTGGCTTAATTGAGCCTTTAAGATGTCTCTTCCCTTACTTTTATTATATGACCTTCAGGTTTACAAACTGCTTCAGCAGTGACTGGGCAATCCTGCTGTTCTAGTTGCTTCTTATAATAAACACAATGTGTATTTATAAAATAGATTTCTGAGAAAGCACAGAGGTAAACATAACAGGAATGTCTGCCACAATTGAGGGAGGGCTTAATTATAGTAATAGTTTGTTTTCAATTCAATTCAACAGTTTGGATGACTGAAAGTCTATCTGAGCACAGTACAAAAGGGCTGTATCACTGCATGGAGTTGTCACTATAATTCATTATTAGTGTCAGCAAAGTGGAGCACAGAAAAAGCATCACTCAGACACCTGACAATCTAGTAAAAGATGTAGTTATAATAACATCTTAATACAAAAGTGATTCTCAAAAGGATTTTTTAACAGTGAAGATTTTCTCTGTGCATGTATACACTTAATGGAGTCAGATTTTATGGAACAGTGTGTGATAGTCAACTTACTACTGTGTAAATGCCATGTGCAGCAAATGTCTGGACATGGCATTTACACAAAATTAACTAAGTGTCATTATTAAGTGAATGTTATTATGACACCAATGTCTCTGTAAGCAAAGTAGTCCAAGTTTCCCCATAAATATTTTTTAGCTACTGGTTGAGCAGGAATGATCTCCAATGGAAGTTCCAGCACTCATCCTTATCAGTTACTAAAGGTCTTCACCCAAATGGACCCGTGGAAAGCTAACCCGAATCAGGAAAAAAAGGAAAAGGAAAGTCCTGATTTGACCAGACTAGGACCCAAGCAAAGTCAGACCCCTCCTGAATATAATTAGACAATCCAAAGCTTGTTCAACCCAAATAAACCCAAACTGAGAGTGAACATACTGTACCAGCAGCACTAATACACTGATGTGTCAATCCTGAGATTTCCTTGAAAAAAACCCTCCATTTCTCTTTGTCATGCTCTTTACCTCATTTTTTACCACTGTGATGGTAATTAACCACTACATCAGAGAGGTTGACAATGTGTAGTTTCGGTTCCATTCAGATGCATGACATATTGACACACAGACCTGAGGGACTAAAAGGGGACCTGACCCAACCCAATAGAACTTAGATCAGATCTTGGGTCCTAAGAGTGTGGACCTGTGCCTCAACTTGCTCCTTTGGACATGAAGAAGCAGACGCTCTATTCAGAAAGTCTGGACTCTGTACCCTTTCTCTATGGCTGAGCCTTGCTAGCCTAAGACTTAAACTGACTTTGACTGCTTGTATTTGCAATCTCATTCTCTTCATGACCTTAGGTTAATGGTTGGAACTTAACTGACTTACTGACGGTTACACAGAGAGCTTTGCCTTCTGCTTCAGCTCCCAACTCACCACAACGATTCCAGGTTTGATACAATAGAAAGATAAACAGATAGATGGATAGAAACTTTACTAATCCCAAAGGGAAACTGTAACTACCCCACAGAAATATACTATAACATACACACACTAAAGGTACAATAGTATAATACAGAGCATTTTAGTTGTGCTCTGGCTGGTGGTTATTGCAAAAGACCAGTAACACTGTATTGGTTTCAATGCAAAGCCATGAAGGTTGCTGCCTTGTTGGGATTACGCTCTCACTTCAAACAGCAGAATGGTTCTCTTTAAGGACAAAGAAGACTATACTGTGGGGAAAGTTTTAAAGGAATCATCACCTTGACAAAGAAACTGAACTGAAGCAAGAGTTTTAAAATACTGTTTTAAAAGTTCTTGGTGTGAAAGCTGTTTGTTAATGTTCACTTAGAAGAAAAGGCCTTATCTTTGTTTCTAAATGTTGCAGAGTCTTAGCTCGATCCTGTTTGACTGGGAAAAAAACAACCAGTGTTGTTGCAGACATTCCCGCTAAAGTCTCTCTCAAAGCCAGGGAAAACCCTTGTAAAACGAAAGCAGGGTGACGTCTTCTTCCAGTAAGCCAAGGGGATATGAGAAATGGTTATGTTGGGCAGGGCAACATGATGAAGACTTAACAGTTTTTATTAAGGGCCCATTTATCTCTTCTCAATAAGCCTTTGATCCAAGCTGTGACATGAGCTGATCAGTCTTGGCGATGAGAACTGGGGTTGCTGAGAAAATAGGAGATTTCCTGGAATATCACCAATACAGTATCTGTGTGTATGCATGTGCACAGGTGTGTGTGTGTCTGCTGGCACACCTTAAATCCCAAGATGTGTTCTAGCTTGTCTTGTCTGACAGAAGTGAGACCAGTTGAAGTGTTGTTCTGCCAAACTGTTCGTCATGGCAGAAGTACAGAGAGTAGGAAAGAAGAGGGTGAGGCAGCATCCACCTACTACCATCTGAAGATTTACTGCACCCCACAAGTGGTAACAAATTCAGAATATTCATCAGAATCGTTTACGTTTTGACAGCTTATATAAGAAATTCTAATAAACCCTGCTGTTGTAGAGAGGAGGGACATACAGTTTGAAAGTCACTCTGTGAAGGAATTCATGCTGTTGCTCTTGTCTGTATGTTTGAAAGCTGTGTGAAAAATGTAACATAAAAGAAGATCTTGACTTTGAACTTCAAACCTTTCTTACTTACACACCTCTCTAAACCTGGCCAGTTGCAGTGGGAGGAAAACAATGTTCAACTTTCAGCTTTGAACACGTTACAAAATCAAATTTCATCATCAAATTTTTGATGGAGCACCGCTGACGTCGAGAGTTGGAGAATTGAGTTGAGTTGACGAAAAAGAAACATGGCAAACTATAGCACAGAGAACTACTAAGATCTCACTGTACACTTTTGCAACCATGGAAGCATAATATCAATAGGATAGAATTATGTACAATGTAAGTTTGTGTAACCAATATAAAAGTAGTCTCCTCCTCACGGGGGGATCCATTTCACAGAGATTTGGCTAAAACGTGTGAGCCAGCTCTATGTCAGCAAAATACAACTGTGTAACTAATCAGTAAAAGTATATAAAATAAAGGTTTTTTTAAATTTAGATGGACCATCATTCTGAACACTACATCACTACACAACACTACAAAATAATCTCAGCTTCAAGGCACCATTTGGTCATCACCGATTTACACAAGTACACACAACACCACATATGCATGAAAGAACCATTCACTTTCGTTTTCTGTCTTTTTCCCATCTCTTACTCTTTCTCAGCCACACATAATGACACACGCACACACAGGGGATTGTGTTGTTTTCTCCAGTGGAGCAGAACCTGCTGCTGTTATGAGATATAGTGAAACTCCCACAGTCGTGTTTCAGCTCTGTGACAAAACCGCACAAAGCAACACAGAGCTGCCTCCTACTCACATGTTCAAGCACTACACAACATGCGCTTCATTTATATAAAGAGTTGAGTCCAGTTTCAGACAGAATATTCAGGGATTTAGCCGTATAGGACCACAAGGACTCATACATTTTCTTAACTGCTTGTCCACTTAAGGATCCTGTGTGTGCTGGAGCTTATCCCAGCTGTCAGTAGGTGAGAGGCAGG
The DNA here is from genome assembly GCF_900324465.2 of Anabas testudineus. Lineage (NCBI taxonomy): Eukaryota > Metazoa > Chordata > Actinopteri > Anabantiformes > Anabantidae > Anabas > Anabas testudineus. The sequence goes on from NC_046630.1 coordinate 18,078,697, forward strand.
GTGCACCCTGGACAAGTGGCCAGTCTATCACAGGGCAGACTTACAGAGACAAACAACCTTAGATGCTCACATTCACACCCTATGGGCAATTTGGAGTGACTAATTAACCATAACATGCATGTCTTTGGAGGAAGCTAGAGTACCCAGAGAGAACCCACGTAGACATGGAGAGAACATCCAAACTTCACACAAAGAGGCACCACTCGGATCCTTCTTGCTGTGGGGCGACAGTGCTAACCACTATGCCACCGTGCCCCTGAAAGTGGATATATTTCAATGAAAAGAACCATAGAATGGAAAACTGAGAAGAAGGGAAGCTTCACTGAGTTTTGCCTATGAATTTTTGTGTAGTGTTTAATTTAAAACAGTCAATAACCTGACTGTATGTCCTGCTGACAGAATTTATATTTTAAGAACAATAAACACATTTTATGATCCAAGACATGCATGTTGAGATCACTTTTTATGACTCAGTGTTTCTTTAGTAAATAGATTTTGCTAATAATAGAATAACTATTATACAGTATTAATTATTAAGGCTTTGTCTGCATTCTCATAAATACGGGACAAGAGCTCATGTCATTGACTCACTGTTTGTGTATGTTGCTGAGCTCCTGCTCTGTCTGTCTCTGCAGCTGCTGTAGGTGAAAGGTCAGCTCCTCACTTAGGACAGCAAACCTCCACAGTCCTTCTCTTTCAGTGTTGACCTCACACACCAAATCCTGATCACAAAAGGGGACAGAGAAGTTAAGGCTGGAATATGTTGCCTATGGAGTGTGAGATCCTCTCGGGTGAGTACACACTGTCTGCAAGCCTGTGTTCGTATTCGCACAACCCCTAGCTTTCAACGTTGTTGTTACTCTCTGGACCTTGTAGTAGACTGGCTGTGGACCAGTCTACAGCAGCACACAGCAGGCTGTTGTAGAGGAAGAAAACAGCTGAAGATTCATGTGATGGCTCTTTTGTGTTACTATTATCTGTGTATTTTAGTTAGTTTGTTCACTGGAATGACATTGTTCATAGAAGACAAGCAACACATTGCTTTACACTGCTGTTTAATTTGATGCACCTTTCGGCAAAATAGCCTTCATTTGACATTAGTAGCATACACATGCCATACAGAGGAAGAAGTCCAGGTATAGAAGCTGGCATTGGCCAAATTCTGGGACCAAAAGTAAAGTTGCTGCACAATGACAGCTTTCACTGCTAGGAAATAAAACAGTGTCCTATCCTCAGGTTCACTCTACACTTAAGAAAAAATTGTGCTGACACTGAAAAGAAAACAGACAAATGCTCACTGCCATTGTATAATACTTACTATTGAGATTATTGGATATGGAAATGTGCCTACATAATGTTTCAGCTCCCAGAAGTCTGCAGTGTCCGTTTGTCAGACATAACAACATGTTGAGTAAAAAAGAAAAGTGATGAATCACCAGCTGAAGGAGAGGAGGACAGACAGACTGATCAGACAGACAGACAATGGGAGGTGAAAAGAGACAGGCAGACAAAAGGGAAAATCAAGTGGGATACTTGAGGACGCATAAAGCTAAAGTTGGAAAAGGTGACATCTAACATAGTATGTCTGAACTTGTTGCAGTGACGGAGTCCTTAACATAGCGGCTGTGGGCTGAAAGACAACAGACCGACTGAGTCATTCTGGCAGAACATGACGCTCACCCTCATCCTCCTCCTTCGTCTGTCTGTCTGAGTCCATGTGACTCAGTCTGAGAGACAAACTGGCACTACTGTATGTTCATACAGCACCCAAGTCTGATCTGTTTTTCAAAGATATTCTTATGTCCTCACAGGGCACACTGAAAGTTACAAGTTGGCACATAAAATCTGTATTTTTAGACATTTAATTTTTTTTCTAGTGATGACAGAGACATGTGACCTCTGACAGATTAAGATACAACTCTGTATGACTCCAAATGGCACATCCATCCACTCACGCTTATCCATCTAACCTCAATATCTTTACTTTCTAACACTCTGTATCCATATGTGTGTACTTTTTATTTTGTTTGTGTGTCCTACACTTAGCTAAACATATCACTGCTATGACGTTTTGTGTGTTTGGCTGTCCACAGTTACAACTCATACTACTCACTTATGCACATAGTATTGAGTACATATGATCATCTCTATAGTATGTCATCATACAATCAAACTGCCTTGACTGTAGCTTAACATTGACTGCTCATACTGATATTTGTTCATTTAGAAAGGGAAGAGTATCTGAAGGTGATATCAAATTAAATTAAACAATTAACTAAGCAATGCATTATTCTAATTTTCTATGGTTATGTTTAAGCACTTACAACAAGTGGTTAAGGTTAGAGAAAAACTGTAGTCTGGCTTAATGCCTGGTGCACACCAAAGAATTTTCCAATCTTAAATGATTGTAAAACTGTGTGAGACAACAGACATAGTACCAGATTTCATGATTTTTAAGATTTAGATTTTTTATTTTTTTATTCTAATCTGTGCACACCAGATGACTCATAGTCAAGATGCCTAAGTGATGCTACTGCAACCTACAGTACTGTAAATGCAATACTCCAATAAAAACCTGACATGCACACACACACACACTGAGTGTGTCAGACTGATAGAATTACTTTAATTTTGAAAGTAAATAATCTGTGGAGTAGTGAAAAATAATTTATAAAATATCTCAACTTGCCTCTAAAATGGCTTATTACAGTATAAAATTACAAAGGAAGTGTCTCTAAAACCCTCTGACGAGCATTCCAGACAAGGGTTCAGTTTGATTTCTCTTAAGTGTTTTATTGTATCTTTGCAATTAAGCCCTTAGAAAGAAATAACAGTCATTTAATAGAGAAGGGTAATAAATTGGATTTGAGCTGCCTGTCTGAACATGGCCTCAGGAGAGATCAACAACAAGCGAAAGGAAAGACACAAAGACAGATAGATTCTCACAGAGAAATCCACACAGAAGAGCGTGCCCACGAAAACTAATCCCGATACACAGTGTGTGGTGGAATGCCGATCTGGCAGTGTTGAGCAATTAGTCCTGTACCCTCTAGCAGAAAAATAATGTGGGGTTTTTTTGTTGTTTTTTTTAAAAACAGCTTAGTGCTATCTCAGCAGGCACTAAATGACACTTGATGTGTACACTGGTGATAATCATCTAAATGTTCTTTACTGCTTTGAAGCAGCTTCTCTTAACCTTCTCCTAGCTTAACGTCTCAAACAGTAAGATGTAAGGTGATGATTAAATTCCACACTGAATAAGAATACTGAATATTTTTCCCATTACATAACATCTACTTCTTGCAGCGTGTTGCACCCCTTTACTCAATTCACACGATGCCCTTCCAGTCATGCTCCATCTTTTTTTGCTTTTACTTTGTAACATTGGTAACATTGTATTGTAGTTGTTAAGTTTTTACACCATTTCCTTTTAAATTGCTAAGAAAGTTTAAGACAACAATGCTTTACGTGCTTCACATTTGCATTTTCTCTCACAAAGGTTTTTCTTTAAGACATTAAACTTAGTGTGGAGTATGTTCCTACAAAGGATACTTCAACATTGTTGGTTTAGGCATTTTTACAGCATACTTTATATTTTTTAATAATTAATTGTAAACATTTACTGAAATTTAACTACACTGTGAAATATTTACACTAGTCTGTAGCACTCAATCACATAAAATGTGTTAAAACTGACATAAAAATTATTTTGTGACTAATCATTTTGACACTTAGATTTAAATGTTTTATTTCATGTTTACCTGTTGGTCTCCAGTGATGAGGGACTCAAGGATGTAAACTTTATCTTCTATCAGCTGTCGCAGTTTGTCCACAGAGGCAGGGAAATCCTCTCTGTTTCTCTTGAACTCTGGAGACTGGAAAGATAAGGACAATATTTTTAGGACTTTAGCACAGTAACCCTCATACAGTGAATACTGCCTTGTGTTTCACAACCAGCAGCTTTGGCAGCAAAGGGGTCTGATCCTATTGGCTGCAGGCGCAGTGAAAACATTTTTAAGAAACTATGCTAAGTCCCCATGCTAAATATGCATGTGGTTGTAGAGCCTCTCTTATCTGGTGGCATTCTGTGAATTGTTTCGTCTGAATGTGTGGATGCCCCTGTCAGTCAGAATTAAGGCAACACCCAATTAGTAAAACATCCACCTTTAATTCTTTTTCAGTAGTGTGGAATGGGGAGAGACAGGAATGATGGTGAGAGAGAAAGTAGAAACATAGTGAACCTGCCCTCCAGCCTGAACTCTGTATCTTGTAAGCACTGAGAGTAAGTCCTAAATCCTAGCATCCAACTAATTCCCATCAGACATTCTGTATCTGTACCGTAAACACTCACACTACTGTGATATACTACTTTTACTCTCTATTATGAGTCTAACAACCTTTTATCAGGCCTTCTCTGCACCCATATCTTACAAACTTGACAACCCCACATTGTTACACAGACACTGTGACATCATCAGGGTCTTTTTCTCATTCTACTCTAAAACCAGTTTAAACCATTGGAACTTTTAGATGATGAGTGAAAAGATCTTGTGAACTAATTTCTGCACTAATAGCACTAATAAAACCTATGTATTTAAGTATGTAAACTACCAGATAGGCTCTCCTATCATTTACAGTGCTGTTGTTTTATAGGCTACCTGTGTTTGCAAGAAGATAAAAATGCCAGTAATGCAACTGATACATTTACACCCACTAGTTGTATTAGAATGCACCCTAAGACGATCCACATGCATGTGACATGTGTATGTCAGGTGATATGTTCTTTAGAGGAACTGTGCCCTAGGAGAAAACTTCAGTTTCTACATTTTTTAGAGTGTCAGGTGAGTGACAGGAAGCAGGGGGGTCATGTGAAAAAATTACACTCTGCTGGCGTTTACTCTGATGGATTCCTTTGCCCTGTAAAAGTCATTGTTCAAACCTGAAGGCGAGTGAGTGGCAGCAAATGAGGCAGAAGGCAATCTCTAAAATTTCCAACGATCAGGTTGACTTGGTAGAAAAAACACACACTCACAGGGAAAAGCAAAATGACAAACTAAATTGTGGAGTTGGTTTGATCAGTTAAATGTCAGAGTGCTCTATAGTAGAACATCGGAAATGTTCAGTATTGTTCTGATGAGGATTAGAAATAGTGTGCTCAAGCTGGAGGATGTTTCCCACCCACCTACTGCAAGACTGTGCTCAAGCACCCTCCTGGCTCATATGTACGGACCAAATCAATCTATACATACACTACAGTATAAACTGTAGAAACTACAGATGGATAGCAGCCAATTAATTCCTTTCTAGCCATATGAATGAATGCATAGGTAACACGAGTGGGCTGGGTGTTCATGGCACAGTGAGGCTGTGTTGTCTGATTAAATGCAATCAAAACAAGTGCATTGTGTTTTAATCTCTCTGAGGAAGATAACATGCGTGTACAGGAGCTTGAGGGAGCAGAGAGGAATTTCTAGTAAGGGAAACAGAAGTTTTTATGTAGTATTTAAGTAGCATGTGACCTTCAGTGGACCCAGCAAAGTCCTTTGTTTTTAAATAAAATCTCATTATAAAGTAAAATACTGCCTGATGAATGTGGGCTGCTCTTCTCGTTACTGTCCAACCCTGGCTCCTAGAAATGATGTTTATATACTAATTTGTTTTCCCAATTATGTTTCCTAGCTAAATATAATTGGGAAAACAAATTAGTAGAATAAAATTAAATTTTCAGACAGGGTTTTACTGTCAGAATAACACAGCCTGACATTGTCTATGTTTTTAAATGAAATTACAAAGCACAAAAACGTCCTGTGCTGTATAAGAATATGTTTTGTCTAGAATCAGTTCTGTACAACAAACCTTTAACTGCACTGTGAGTCCCAGAATGGAGATTTCCAAAAAGGCTAGCTGGAGCGACATTAGCTAAGTCTAGCTAACATCTAAATGCTTTAAAATACCAACTTGTGCGTTGTTTAACTAATGCTAGCTGCTTAAAAAAGCTTTCCCTTACTTAGACTTAGGCTTAATATCTAGATTTACTAAAAATATCCCAAAGTGTTAAGTGTTAAAAAGATATAATAGTGAGCTAAGAGTGGCTAACATATTATGTTAGGTTTGTTGCTAACTCACCGGAGAGGCTTTCAAATGACAAGAATGGCAAAAGCTAAACTAACTCTAGCAACAGTGATTAACAACATAGTAAATACTATAACAAATAAAACGACTTTTGCTAACGTTTTTCTAAACATACCTCCATGTTTCAGCAGTAAAAAGACAAACTTCCTCTCATTGTTTCTGATGGTATTAACAGCATGGGAGCTGTGGAGTTTCTTAAATACTCACTGCACAGCTTGGAGACAGAGAAGCGTTCATGATGACACTCTAAACTAATTTCCTGACTGAGCTCGGACCACAGGGGGTGTCCTTCAGAGAGTGTGTGTGTGTGTGTGTGTGTGTGTGTGTGTGTGTGTGTGTTAGTGGGTGGGCTGCACCACTGTGTACATGGAGATGACCCTAACTACAGCTTCCCCACTGACCAGAATGAACAAGCAGAGGGACGGAGGGAGGGGATGTGAGTTTGTTAGTTAATATCCGGCCAGAGTTTGTCAGGGTCTCTGTGCCTCACTGATCAGTTTACTCAACCTCTCAACCCAGAGAGGGAGAAAGGGAGAGAGAGTGTGTGAGATAAAGAAATGGAAAGACAGAACTACAACCCTGGTCCTAAAGAGTCTCTGCACCTGCAGCTTCTGATCGGCTGAACACACCTGATCAGCACAGGTAGTTGGAGAGGTAAGTAGTCTAGGACCAGAGCAGCCCAGCCCTATTATTTACTAATACTATGTTGTGATTTTGTGTAGTCTGTCCATACATATCTTTAAGTAGATGCTGTATTGGGGCTTGCTAAGTGCATCTGTTGAGCTGCCATGATGGATCAGGACTCTGCCTTGTGCTGGCCAGTCAATTGTGTTACTTGAACTTATTGTTGAGTTGTTCTACTAATTGAGGCAAAGGACTGCTGCAACTGAAAATAATAACCGAATCATTAAGAAGGAAGCTACAGTATCCTAGTGCAAAGTACATTTCTGGCATTTGCAACAAATCCAACTGCTGGAAAAAAAATCAGGTATCAATTCATTGACTTTTGATGTCTTGTGGATAAACTCCTGCTTCCATGGCACACATGCATCAGGAGGATTCACTGAATCAACGTGGCGGCCGAGTTCAGGCATCACCACCAATGCCCAGAAGCAGATCTGACAGCATCTACATGGATACATCTATGTATCTATATTTGTATTGCACTCAGTGTGAGGATATTCATTGACATAATGCATTCCCTAGCTCCCTACTGTCCTTTAGGCCATGCCTTACCCTAAACCTTGTAAAATATCCTCAGTCCAATGGTTAAACGATTTATGCTGATCCTGGCAATGCCATACAAACAAACACACACACACACTTGGAAAAAGCCTCATTCCCCTTGCAGGGTGTGTCTGGGTGGAGCTTGATATCTGTGGAAGGTCGCCAAAGTCAGTCACAACTTGATAAGAATGTAGGCAAGAGGAGGCCTCTTTGTTGACTTTGTTCTTTCCAGGCCTTGCCTCTGTCTTTTTAATCACTCTCATACATAGACACGGAAGATTTTATGTAACAAGTCGGAAACTCTGCCAGAATGTTGGATAGAACCATCATATTGATCATTTGATGAATGAAGTGCTGCAAATTAAATGACATGTTTGTACGTCAAAAGCTGTTTTATACTGTCAGTATTTTAAATTTCCCTAAACTACACTGTACTAGCCCCCCCCCAAAAAAATGGGGGGACAATGAAGTATATTATATAGCATATAATATTGTGTCATATCCTGAATTTCTCTTCGAGAATTAATAAAGTTTATCTTATCTTATTTTATCTTACCTTATCATTTCATAGTTTATTGTGTTATTTTGTATGACACTCTATCATATCTGACATTATAGCTTGTTAAAACTTGCATAACCTGCATGAATCCCATTTTTTGCCCACTTTGGGGTACATTTCACTACTTGCTCTCCTTTTAGCTCCTTTTAGGTCTCCACCATTGCACTTTCTTCACCTTTCTTAGTTTTCCATCATAAATTGTTCCACCAAATTGGCCTAATAAGGGAAAAGCGGAGTGAACTCGTACAGCACGTAATCAAAAATTTAAATCGGCAAAAGTAAAATTGAAGTTTAGGAAATGCACTTCTCCTCCCTTGAAAAGATCACTGGAATTTTCTTTTCAGATGAGACATTATGGGAGACTTTTATAAAATGCAGCCAGGTGAGGTTTATTCTCTACCCACAGGAGGTTATGAATCACCTCACCCTGTATCATTTACAAACACAATGATTTTAAGCTGCATATAATCCAATACAATCTGGTCATTTTTGTTCACCCTGAAATACAAGACTGCAGGATCTATTTCTATATGCCTGTTTCACATATATCAAGTAAATCATCTAGCCATATTTATTGCACAAGCTTTTTAACACGCATTGTTACAATGCAGAAAGTTGCCAGAAAAAGAAATACATAAAAAATGAAAGTAGTTTAACATTTTTTTTTAATGTGTTTATAAAATAACAGTAACAATTAGGGACCTTGCATGCTATGTTGGAATGGTTAAGCCTGTTAAGGCTGTCGAACATACCTAAGACATTTAAGCAGATAAAAGGTCAGATGAATGTGTCTACCCTACCCAGCATGCCTTACTCATGACTCACAGCTGTGGCAAGTCACCTTGTACGCTGGTGCACAACCAGCAAAAGCTTTAAAGTGGGAGTGGACGGCAGGAGCCGCCCTGCACGATCATTTACTGACCAAGAATGTTTCATCATGGTGAGAATTACTTTTAACAAAGCTGTATAAATGAAGTAAGTTTCCACAAATGCCACTTAATATCATTTACACTATAAAAACTTGGTTGCTCTAAATTTACCATTAATGATACACTTTTAGAAGTGAGGTTTTACATAATGAATTTTATCTTTTTTTAGATGAGTTTATTTTAACTTAAATGTTTGTCATGCATTAACACATGCTATTAACATGACAAAATAACTGCTCACTGGCCACATACTTATCTACTTATCATACTTGTCATTTTGGAAACTTTGGATTTTTTTGGAAAGTGAAATCCAAAATAACATGCTGCTGACGTGAGTTTGTACAAATAAACCAAACATTACATTACAGCAACAGAACAGCTTGGTTCTACTTGTTGATTGTAATTCAAACTGGGCTGTATAGTTTGCACTGGTATGCAGCTCTCGCCAACTTTTTAAAACAGTAGAACCAGTTTGTCTGTGACCACTGATGTGGTGAATAAGCAACATATCACCTCTCCTGTGTTTGCTCTCTCCCTCTTTGCTCCTCCCCAGTCAATTGAAATAGCTGAACCAGTTCCTCTATATTTAACAATTACACGAGTTTAAGATCACATCTCTCTCCACACTGTCATTATCTGTGTCAAACAGAACCAAATAACCCGTTTCTGCAGCCTTTTGTGGCAATTAATCACCAAATAGGAGCTTACAACCAGAATTAATCTGATTCTCAGGATTTACATTTCATGCCATGTCCAAAATACGGAAGGTAAACTCATCAAAATTTTGCATGCACACAGAAATGACAATCTACTAAATGATAAACTACAAAAAACTGACAAAGCTTAGTTACTAAATATAATGACGTGTTCTTGTAACATCACTTTATCCCTCGTGCACTGTATACACTAGTTTCTAGTGCAAAAAAACTTTGCTGCTTTTAGACATGCACTGTGTAAAAGTGGCAACTGTCTGTGCCTGTGTGGATACAACAGGTAATTGTCTGGAGAATTCACAGTGGCTGTTCCTTTCAGTTGATCAACTCAGTAGATCAACACCAAAATATTTCAGCACCTTTCTGGCGTGGCATTGAGACCCTCTAAATAAACTGTGGTTATGTACATAACACATTCTTTCTTATCATCTTATTGACTTGACTTCACAGAACGGATTTCTGCTGTGTACTTTTTGTGTGACGGTGTGCCTTTTGCACATGATACACAGAAGCCACCCCTCTCAAAAACCATACAGTTTCCCCAAGTTAGAACGCTTCTCACATGGATAATCTCCAGTTGTGTTCTGCGTGTCTGAACAAGCAACTGCAGGCAATGTTTGGACCAGTTCTCCAGACATTGTCCAGAGTGCATAAGTAAAAACACCTTTGGTTAAACATGTAGACTGGAGATCAGGAGATATTTACATGAATGCTGACATGTTATAATTTTGGAAATCTGCTCACTGCCACCATCCATTCTGAATGCCATGAATGTGGCACAAGGGTGTGAAGATATGGTAGTGGAAGAGTGAAGAAGGCATTTTACATGCATTCTTAAGGCTGGCCTCAAACCAGCAGTCAGCCATTGTGTTTTTTATTTATTTATTTTTTTCATTATTTAACCACATCATTTTAATTGCCTAAAATTAAAAATAAATTAACCAAAATTGCAGCTGCTCCATTTCAACACTGAAGTAATAAAGAGACAGATTGAGACAGATGCAATTGTTAGTGTAATCCTGGCTCTGAATCATCTGTGATAATCTGAATATTGATTTGAATTCATATTTAACTACTTTAACTTTGAGAAAAATGTGCTTAACTGTTTAGCAGGGCCGCACTGTAGATTGTAATGTACCTCTGGAGTTTATACAGTATCACTTGCTCTGAAACTAATCAGAAGGTCTAACGTTTAAGCAGCCCCAAAAAATAATAGTCTGTGCATGCAGATAGAGAGGCGAGCAGAAAGATGTGCAGATGATGAAGACTTCCAAACTCTTTCACTTTCTTGTCTCTTAGTTCAGTTTCAAAACTAGAACATCAACAAAAACAACAACACCTAATCTCCAAGCACGGCAGCCCCCAGCCAGCACCCACCAAGTCTGCACCCACTCGGCCCTCCAACGAGGCTTAATGAGTAATAAGCACTTGGTGACCACAGTCTTGGAGTCAAGCCAACTTTCCCAGATGCCAAATTGAAGCCTGGAGGTACTGCATAATGCAAAACAACACTCATTAAAACTTGGAGGAAAAAAAAAACAAGGAGCTGTAAAATGCAAAAAAGCACTAAGATGCATTTCAGGAGAAGCACTGTGGCGGCTTCTCAACGACAAAGATGAATAATTAGGACTCTCAGGCGTCCATTAGCAGGAGAAATTACAAGATGCAGAATACGGGCTCCAAAACACACACACGACCCTAGAACCTAAACCGTTTGGCCGGAACATTATGTTAAGTTTGAGAATGTGAGCTTTGGAAGGAGAGATAAAATGAGAAAAAGGGAGGGAAGTGGGATTTTCAGATGCAGAAAAAGATGAGTCTGGTTGCAGTTTGTTGAAGTCAGTAGTAAGTTGTGCATTTGGAAAAAAAGAAGCACTGAAGTGCTGAAAAAAAGGGATAGTGCAGTACCACAAAAACAGATATTTTATATTTTGTATTCTGCAAAAATGCATTTTCATGCATTATGACTGTTTATGAATGCACAATGACAATCATCCCTAGCTCTAGTTTCTGTCTGCAGCAAATGTTAGCATGCTAATATGTGCAACTGAGCTGGTCATCATGGTATGCTATCAGCATATCAGCATTGTTATTATTAACATCATAACATGCTGATATTAACATTTCGCTGAAAGCCCCACTGCTCACAGAGCTGTTACCATGGACGTCAGGTTTAAATATTCACCCAGCAAAATCTGTTACATATACTTTAAGTAACATGAGTACCATTGGCTGGTGAATTGTACAATCTGCTTTGATTTTTCCCTGTGATGATTATGACACCACACATGATTACAGATGGTAAGTACTTGCACTGATGCACTGCAGTATGAAAGACGCTTATTCAGATACTAAGAGACCCAATGTGTGTTCAAGTGGTAATGTGGTGATTATCACTGATCATCTAACCTAACTGGTGTTTTCAGAGAAACTGTTGAAGTGCTGGGGAAGAGCTGTGGACATGACATGCCCACAGGTGAGGAGTTCAATACTGTTGTAAATATTACAGGTTGAAGAAATCGTGAAGAGTTGAGAAAGCCAAACCACACTATTTATCCAATAAGATCACAACATACCTCCCAACATCCTCCCTTCCTGCCTCTATTTAAACTGATATCAGTATTGCATAACACCATACTGATATGGCAATACCAAGGTTTAACAAGGAGTTCTAATCTGCAGGGCGAGTCAACCATGTCAACACAAACGCAATTTGCATGTGTGTGTGTGTTAAACTGTCACTCAAAGCTCACACCCTCATTCCTAAGATATCTACCATCTCCATCCACCTATTTTCCCATGACTTAATGCTGCAGTTGCCAGGTTCAGCATTATGTCACATTCACTCAGCATCTGAGTCTGAGACCAATATTAGAATCACCGTGTGCCCTGCTGCAGTAGCTGCTGACTGGTTTTCATCACTTAGAGAAGTAAAACCCCTCAACACATCGTGTGATCCATTTGATGAGTCATAGTTGGGTTCAGTCTACTGTGGTGGTACGAGACACAGGGCTGATTCATACATTTTATAGTGCTCACCCAAATTTGGGGTTTTCAGCAAGCTCCACAAACCAGTCCTGAGTACTATACCCAGTGCATGGCACAGTCCTCGGTCGCACTAAACATTAAAAATGTAATCACCATGACTTTTTTTTCAGGAGATATAAATCAATTAAAGACCTCTCACAATGACTATCGTATTGTACAGAATAAAAGCAGCAGATTGATGTCGCACTGACTAATGGGCTGCACAGAGACGCTGTTTTCTGAAGAGGTTTATGGGAGCCTTCTCCTGCTGCACTTGAATTCTATTTTGTTAATGATTGATAGGCACCAGATGCCACCTCAGGGTGTTCCTCACACAAGACGACTTGACATTTGAATTATAATAGAGACGAACACACACAATAGACGGCTTGTTCAGTGAAACACTCAGCTTTTTAGGCTTTTTTTTGCTAGACCTAATGGTCTTCAGAGCGGTGTGTCTCAGCCGGTTTGTGGTACAGCATTCGTGCAGACATGAGGGCAATTGAAGTAAGAATTGAGAACCATTTAACACAACCCCAGACATATTGTACTCCTCCTTGCACATCATGAGAAGTGACAGACAGACAACACCCACCATAAAAAGTCATCGTACAGCAATCCAGTCCAACATGGTGAGACATACACTACATATCTTTGTGTCACTGTGAAGACATTTCACTGACTCGTGCACAATTTGTGATGATTCATTGAAATGATCAATGAAAGACTAAGTCTGTCTACTGAGTCTGCTCAATATGCCTAATGGATACAATATTTAAGGAGTGTTTGACGCTTGTGAGGATCCACAGATACTGCAGGCTGTGTGTGTGTGTGTGTGTGTGTATTTAACAGTCACTGATGAGGTGAGGAGTTGCAAACTTTCACCACGGCTTTGACATCAACTGTGTGAGTGTTGTGTTGAAACTCGGCGTAATCATCATCATCATCATCATTTTCTTTTGAAAAAGCTAAATGTTAGAGTAATGAAGTGAAGATTGAGGTGTGTAAATGGGAGTATACCCACGCAGATGCATGCACACACAAGTATCTGTGGTGAGTGAAGTTTTCTAAGAATGACATAATTTATCATCATCCAGTGTTGGTTGCTCTGCCAGACTTTAGACTTCTCCAACGAATTTCCTCTGAACAGATAAGACCCTCACTGACTTGGCCTAGATTCCCTATTTTCTAGCTTTGGACCCATTTAAGACTCTCACGTCCACTGCGTGGGAGACTCCCGGATGCTTCCCATGAAAATGTTCAGCGAAAGGAGCTGTCGCATTAATAATAAAGCAGAAATCCCATCTTTGAGAGTCCTGTCTAAAACAGTTACAACTAGGATTGATAATAGAACCCCCCTTAGAAAAAGACAGGCTTTTGTTAAAGCTATTCGAAACCTGTTCACACATCTAATACATCCTTTCCCATGTTAAAGTCTGTTATATTCAAATTCTATGTTTGTCTCAAACATAGCTACACAACTAATTTGAATGTTTGCTGCTGTGACGGTGCATTACGGTAAAGGTAAGAACATATTTTTATTAGAAGAAAGATGCTCGAGCTGCAGCTCTAGTGGAGCCATAGCAACAATAATGATACTTAAACGCCTGGTTACACAGTATCAGTTAGTGTCAGGTAGTAAGCTGGGAAAGTGTTTATCCCCTCTTAAACTTTCAGTCTTATTAATCAAATTATGTACAATCCCAGCACCGTGGGGGAGCACGGTGGCTCAGGAGAGAGAAAACCAAGAGAGACTCTTGAGCGAGAGCTGGGAGAGCTATTGTGGCCGACTGGCCAGGGTGTTCACAGTTAACGTGCCAGCTATGGTAATTTAGTTCACCAATTAGCCCTGTTAGTATGTCAACAAGCCTCCAGAAGCACGTTTTCTCTGAGTATGGTCTCAGAAAACTGTGCTGAGTGACAGAAGTGAACTGGTATAATCACAACTTTAATATAAAAGGTCTGCAAAAGGTATCTTAAGGTATCCCTATTTCTAGAATCCTTCCTGGCAAGGGAGTGTGGGAGGTGGCGAGGAGGCGAGAGAAGGAGTCATAGAGTGGAGAGAATGAGGTGGGCGTGTGCCAGGCTAAACTGTGAGAGAGAACAGTTGTGTTTTCTCGTTGGTCTGGTTGGTTAACTGTCTGGGCCAGAGTCAAGGGAAAGAATGTCGTCCCATTAAAGCACAGCAAAGACGCCGAGAGCAAGAGCGAAAGAGAGAGTGAGAAACACTGTGTGTGTGTGTGTGGGTGTGTGTGTGTGTCCGCCTGAGAGAGACAAGAGAGACAGCTGGAGGAAGATGAACAGATTCCTATTAGACATCCACTCATGATATTCAGAGTTGTTGTTGTTGTTGTCGTCAATTAACACAAACGCTTCTTCTCTTTTTCTTCCAGTTAGTCTGAGAATCTGAGAGGCACAGATTGAACTAACGCAAGAGAAGAGAAACTGAAGTGAAGCAATCAGCAGAAAGCCAGTGAGAGTGATGGGGGGGGGGGTGAAAGGAGGAGGATGGAAATGAGACAAATAAATGCTTCTCATTCTGAGTGGTGAGAGGATAAGTACAGAAGAAGAGCTGCACTGGAACATGACCTTTGATACAGTGAGTCTAAAAACTATCACGTGCTGCGACTAATGTCTTCCTCATCATCCAGATTGCTATCATCAAACAATAACATCAAGAAATATCTAAAGGAAAACACAAAAAAGGGTAAAAATTTAATTCAATTCACAGAGAAACGAGTAAAAAAAAGTTTCTATTGATGCCTCTGGATGTAAGAAGAGGGGAGAGAAAGTGAAACTAAAAAGACAGAGAGGGAGGTAAAAGTGAGAAGGAAAGGAGTTCAAAAGACAAATGACAGAGAGAAAGAGGCAGTTAACAGCCGCAGGCAGCATTCCTCTACCTGGATAAATGCTTAAACGTACTGTCGTGTGTGTTCCTCGCTCAAACCACCGCACGAGGCTGCTGGTTAAACTCTGCAGCCAGGAGAGTAAACACAGGTTGAGCGTGTGCTGAAACCCACTACATGTCTGCTCAAGGTCCCTCCCTGGTTCGGACTCCAGCAGCTCCCAAGGAAACAATCTGATAGAAATATTACACGAGGTCGTTGCCAGAGAAAACAAACTGTCACCACCTTCATCGTGACACACGACTGTAGGAGCCCAGTGTATAAACAGTACCACAGGCCGGGTATGACTAGTATTATTATTGCTGCTGTCGCCAATTAGGTGCTGACAGTGCGGCTCTGCTTGGCATTAGAGCTCCACACTCAGCTGAAATAAAGATAAGGTCTCTTTTATCGGAGCATAGTGCAGAGTACAGTCAG